>NC_090446.1:1071750565-1073000565 GCF_031143425.1 Pleurodeles waltl | reverse complement strand
AGACACAACGGCCAACATTGGAGTGGTGCTTATGCCCTCCAAGTCAAGGAGAGATGCCGAATGGAGTGGATATACTTGGACTGTGACACCTGGGGGTGCTAGTAATGCCACTTAGTTGTAAAACGATTAGCAGGCCCCTTCCCTAACTTGATGACCCACGCAGAAGAGCTCTTCTGACTGACTGCTGCACAAGGCCTTAGGAGGGAATGGAGCTCCTGTGTGGACCTTTTGACAGACAAGCCTCTTCATCTTATTTTCCAAGCTTCCACTGTGAAATACTGCCTCCTTTGCTGATGGCCTTCTCCCATTGATAGTACATCTGGGGTTGTGACGTCCATTCTATGAGCCGTTTCTCACTGCCGTCCAATCAAGACCAACCTGGTAGAGGGGACAGTAGCTTATTTCCATGGCTTGGTGCCTGAAGGAGTCCTTATCCACAACTTAATACTCATGGCTAACATCCACTGATTGCTCATCCAACAGAGCAGGGGGCAGGCCTGGTCATGACACTGAACACTTCAAGGATCAATTTATCCTCCTTAATGTTGAAGTGAAAAACATCATAACAACTGACCTTTTTGAAAGCAGTGGCAGGCATGAAAAGTAAGACACAGGTGGGTGCTATGTCAGGGACCAGAATTTTAACAATGGGATGCTTATGAAGGAGCTCCATAGAGAATGAAGAAGTGTCCTTTTCAGCCATGAAGGCTAAACTGAAAACTATACACTCTGAACTATCCACCTTCAGAACTAAAGTGGACTCCATGGAAGCCAGAGTAATGGCTTTGGCATGCAAGTTCTATATCTCCCTGACTGGTGGCAAACAATTTGGACTCTGCAATGCATAGTCACTGTTTTGGAGAACCGTAGCAGGCAAAACAATATTTGTTTGTACGGGGTGACAGAGAAGAAGGAAGGCAATAGCATAGAGAACTTCTTACAGTCTTTTCTCTACCCCTTAGTGGACACGGAATTTTAACCATCTCTGGAAATCGAAAGAACACAGTGACTAAAACGCAGTGACCTGAACTTACTGAATTGCCCAAGGCTGATCATGCTATGTCTACTATGCGACACACAGGCATGACACATCCACCACATAGTCCATCAACACGGCCCCAACACGTACAAAGAACACTACATAATATTTTCAGCTGACTTTTCCTACGACATACATATGCTCCATTGCAAATTTATCTTGCTTCACCCTGTATTGAAATACTATGGACGTTGGTACCACCTACGATGATCTTGACTACACATGGTTCCACCCTGGAATTCACAAACCCTCAGCCCCTAGAGGATTTTTTAAAATAGCTTGAACACACTTCAATGGATCTCATATTGCCTCCATTTGAATATGCTTTTTTTACCCACATGGGGACTTACCTCACTCCCACTGCATCAAAGGGTCAGCTTCCAGCAGCCCTCTGATTGATACAACACAATCTTCTGGTGAATGAGAATTCAGAGCCTGCAACAAATCCAGATTGTCTGACTGAATGGCACAAGTGGGGAATGGTCACTAGGACCAACACAGACTGATGAGGAAGGGACCAGACACCACTTCTGGTCAGGGGGGGAGGAAGGAGACTGTGGCCAGGAATTTGAGGAGAAAGGAAGCACCTGCATACACTGCGATCCTGTCCACGAATAAAGTAGCATCGCTTTACCTCTGCTGGCTTCCCTGTGTCGTTCTTTTGGAGCTGGAATGTGGGGACATGACATCTGGCGACAACTGTGGGGCTGAACCAAGGCATACACAGCCACACACTGTGACATGTCCAATACTTCCTGCCTCACCAGTGAGACGTCCATACCTCTTGCCCCACCTGCACGACATTGTCTGTCTGCAATACAGGGACTAGATGGGCCCACAACAAGCATGCAGTAAGCACCGCCCAGTCCTGGAAGGTCGACTGAACCTCCCGCATTTGATCTTTACCCCAAGCAAGCTCCCTTGGAGGTCAGCTTAAAGTCAGGCCCGAGGAGCCAATGAGCAGTGTGGAAGGCCTGTCGGCCATGTTAGAGTCAGGCATACACACTGACTAAGCACTATGTCACAAACTGCAGCCATTTTAAAGTCAGGCAACCCCATAATAGGGTGGATACACAGAATACACAAAATATTAAAAGAGATACTAAAAGAATTGCACCATGAAAAGCACATAAACTGATATACACTGCAAGTGAGACAACAATCAGACACTCACCTATATATTCTCATAACGACAATAGCAACTGCATCAGACTACGCCAGATTCGCGACCAGGGGATGCAACCATGACTGAAGAATGCATGAGGGTGCAATTCCAAGCACAGTTTTCAGGCACACTCTGCCGTTTGACCTCAATGACTCACAAACGAAGGATGCCCAGTGCAAGAAATGGATTAGGCATTTTGAATATTATTTGCACTCTACCTGCAAAAATCACATGGATGAACAGGGAAGAGACCTATTCCTAAATTTGGTTGCTGATGATGTTGAAGACCTGCTTGTGACTTTCACGCCTGACTCAATCACCACATACAAAGGTCTGATAAAGTGCCTCACAGACAGTTTCGAACCACAGCGAACAGTTGACTTTGAACAGTACACATTCAACACGGCATGCTAACGAGTGGATGAATCCCTCAACGATTTTGTGACCCAGCTGTGCAGACTAGTCACTTATTGCAAATGTTTTACAATGAGGCAGCAACAAGGCTGCAGATTATCAAAGGGTGTCACTCAACTGGATCCCACACGAAAACTGAAGGAAACTTACACATTGGACAAAATACTGACCATGGCGAGGTCGGAAGCCAGGGTCACATCACATGCCATCCACATGGAGAATGGGAGAGTGCAGACGATTGATTGAACAGGCTCACCACATACCACATGGCCTGGAGCAGCAGCAGACAGGACAAGTCACCACTGCCACTGAAAGAGAAACAGGAAGGGACATGTTATTGCTGCAGTCTAGAATACCTGCACATTGGCACCTGCCTGGCCATAGGGCACAAACATCGGAAATGAAACTGCGACAATCACTTTACAAGTGTTTGAATGGGAGGTCTCAGCAAGGCTGAGAGAGGGTGGCCTGCCCAGCCATGAGTCAACACGCACAACACATCAAAGCACGCAATCACAATTGATCCACAGACTTGGATGCTGCTAAAGCATACAAAACCAACAAACACCTATAACTTATGACCGATGTCCCAGTACAAAAACGCATGTCAGAACATGTCCAGCTAGTTGACAAACACCACATAAAGAGGACATTGACAGTGGACCTTGAGGTCAGATATCACACAATGCAATTTGCACTTGACAGCGGAGCCACATGCAAAATCATGTGCATGTCAGAGTATGAAAAAATGAAACACAAGCCTCCTTTGTCACCCTCCACTGTTGAAATCTTTACATGGCATGGGAAACAACTTGTGATGAGCATCAGGAACTTCATGGAGACACCCACTCACAATGACATGACAGGACAAGAAGAGGTACACGTCCTATGGGGAGAGATCCCAGTATCGTGTTTGTGCAGCAACATCACTGCATAAGTGATGGGTAACCTGGCCATGATCTCCGACATAGCTGAGCATCACAACATCCTGAGAGAACAACCTGTGATCCTCAAAGGGATTGGAAAGCTGAAGGACGTGCAAGTTACTCTTCACATTAATGAAGCAGTCAAACCAATGGCTCAAAATCACCTCAGAGTTCCTTGCACCTCCAACTGCTGGTAGAGTAAGAAGTAACGAGTTTGCTAGAGTAGGATATCATCGAGCCGGTGGAGGGACCAACTGCATTTGTGTCCCCCATTGGGGCTGTGCCGAAGAAAGGAAACAGCACTCAGGTCCTCACTTGAATGATATGATCAGCTGCCTCATTGGGGCCTGTGTGTTCTCAAAGCTAGACTTATTCAAAGTCTTCCACTAACTGGAACTAGACCCCAGGTACCTTTACATTACCACATTTTCCACCCACCTGCGGCTAAGCGAGTAAACCTGGGGTGTCATTGGCAGCAGAAATATTTCTGAAGATGGTGAGACAAGAGATTAGACCCACAGAACTGTCTAAGCTACGGTGATGACATCCTAGTATGGTTGAACAAATGAAGAGCATGGCACAGTACTGCAGGAGGTATCCAAGCAACTGGAAACTCCTGGCCTGATGCTGATAGAGGGCAAATGCGAGCTGGGAAAAAGAGAACTTATTTTCTGGGGCACATCTTCTCCCACAAAGGGATGCACCAGACTCAAGAAAGGTAGGAACACTCCAAAATGCACGACTCTAAGGGGACATGGTAGAAGTGAGGTCATTCCTTGGGTTGGTGAGCTACTGTGCTGTTACATCTAAGACTTTGGCACTGTGAGCACCTCACTTTGTAAACTCACCAAGCAAGGGCAGCCATTTCTCTGGACACCAGAATGTGACAAGGACTTTGAGAACATTCGGCATGCCATCACTGCTGTGAATCACCTCACCTACTTTGACCTGTCCATGTGCACAGATGCTAGCCATTCCCGCATAACACAAGACTGGAAGACACTCACCAAGGCACATTGTTGCATTTGCAACCAGGTGTCTATTGGATGTAAAAAGGGCATACTCTCAACCAGAGAAAGAAAGCTTAGTGGTAGTGTGGTCATGTGAGCACTACCATATGTTTATCTACAGGAAGTCATTCACAATTGTGACAGACCATCAGCCACTGGTCATGATATAAAGCAATCCCAATGCAAAATTTCACCATAGATTGAAAGGTGGGGGATATACCTGATGGACTACGATTTAAGAATAGTGAAAAACCAAGGGAGGAGCACAACCCAGTCGACTACATGTCACGGCCCCATTGCCCCAGGCAACAGAGATGTTCTCCATCGCCGAGAAATACCTCAATTGTGTGCTGTGACAGAATACACCTGCCCAAATAACGATAGAGGAATTGGCGCAAGAGACAATGACTGATGTAACGCTACAAGCGGTCAGAAAACTCATGCAGAAGCAAAGGTGGAGACATGAGAACAACATAACCAGTCGGTGTAGAGGTCATGAGAGAGGAAATACTCATGTTCAAACAGGTGCAGGCGGAGCTGTCTGAGACAGAACAAGGCATACTGCTCCAAGGGTCGAGGGTAGTCATACAGAAGACGCTTCGATGGCAGACAGTCAGCCTGGCACATAAGTCACCCAGAGGCATGCTGGCAACAAAAAGTGTTGAGGGAAAATGTTCTAGGGACTTCACCGTCTGGTAGAAGACATGATTATGAACTGCCACCTCTATCAAATAACGGGAAGACCTCCCAATCGAGAGCAACTCCAACTGGTCAACCTCCCTGTATGGACAATACTGGCAGCAGATGTCTATGGGCCTCTAGGCACCGGTGGCTATTTGCTAGTTGTCATCGATGAACACTATAGCTTCCCATAGTGCGTCAAGTATAGTCAACATCAGCCACTGCCTCCTTACCCATTCTGGATGACATTTTTGCAGTGTGGAGTGCCCCTCTGACCCTCAAGACAGTCAATGGACCGCTGTTCTCAGGAGAGGAATTTCATAAGTGCATGGCATATCTGGGAGTGTACCATAGGAAAATAACACCCCTGTGGCGGCAAGCAAATGGCATAGTGGAAAGGTTCATGGGCAACTCATGAGGAAGGCTGTCCAATGTGCGACAAGCACTGTGCCGAATAATTCAGGACTACCACAACACTCCATACAGTTCCACAGGGAGGTGCCCATCAGAACTGGTTCTGGGGAGAACAAACAGGACTCGTTTGTCATAACTGGAAGCCAAGGCCCAGTCAGAACATAGCAAGATTGTTGCATGTGATCAAGAGGCCAAGATGAAAATAAAACAACAAGAGGATGTACTGTCTCATGCCTCAGCATCTCGACTAAAGCATGGAGATCTAGTCCTTGTGAGCCAACGGTAAACACGAAAATCAGACCGCCCTTTCTCGAGTCTGCCTCTGAAGACAAACATCAAAGGGTCAATGATCACAGTAGCGGCAGGATCCTACTGCATCACAAGAAAAAGGTCTCACTTCAGAGTGTTCAGAAAGTCAGATGATTATGAACAAGAGGCCCAGCCAAGTGCTGACCAGAAGTCTCCAAGCGAAAACACTGATGAGTCAACAGAAGCAGCTTGTTCCACCGGGGAGGGACCTCTCCGGGCTGAGGACATAAGAGAAGAAAAGGGCCACTGAAACGAGCACTCCCGCCCAATGAGAGTGTGCAGGAAGCCCAAAAGACTGATTGAAGAACTGTGAGAGTAGCCCACCATGATGCCTCTATCTCAGAACAACATCTCTCTCTCGCTCTCTCTCTCTCTCTCTCTCTCTCTCTCTCTCTCTCTCTCTCTCTCTCTCTTGTTCTCTCACTCATTATCTCTTTCTCGTTCTCTTCCTCTCCAAATATCTGTCTATACATCTATATATATATTTGTTCCTTGAGAAGAACACAGAATGTACTTAGGCCCTGATTTATATTTTTTTGTGCCACGTTTGTGTCATTTTTTTACGCAAACGTGGAGCAAACTTACAAAATACAATCATATTTTGTAAGTTTATGCCACTTTTGCTAAAAAAACACAATGCAAATGAGGTGCAAAAACAGTATAAATCAGGGCTTCAGCATTACCAACTAAGACAAAAGTGGGCAATGTATTGTTGACAATGTGTTTGTCAACAAAGGGAGGAGATGTTGGGATGACGGGGGCAAGTGGGGAATGGGCACTAGTACAACCACCGATGGATGAGAAAGGGACGAGACACTGGACACCACTTTCACTCAGAGGGTAGGAAGGAAACTGTGGTCAGGAACGTGAGGAGGAAGGAAGCACCTGCATGCATGGTGATCCTGCCCACAAATAAAGCAGCATCTGCTGAGCTCAACCAGCTTCCCTGTGTCATTCTTTAGGGGATGGGATGGGGGGACATGGCACAGATCATCCCTTAAACCATAGAAAGCGGGAGCACCCTCCTGATCCAGATCAAAAGGATAATCCTGGATTCCCTCACCGTCCTTGTATCTCAAACTTGACAGTCTCTCCACTAATCTATTTTTTTCCTTCAGTTTCCCTTGTTAAGAGAATAGACCCCGTCTCCAGCAGGAATTGCTCCCACATATAAAGATGGTAACGTTAGCTCTTGTACCTACATCCACACATAGCAAAGCAGCTGCTACTCCACACACTGCTACCATCTCTTGTCAGATCACTGAGACCCAATATAAAGACTGTCATGCATGGTCAACTCTGTAACTAAGCCCCTATCAGTGTGGTTACTCAATGTACATGGCATGAAGGGCTCTATATACCATAAAGATTCTGAATTACTTGGGTTTAAATAAAATTGACATAGCACTGATCCTGGAAATGCACCTACCGACTTCAGATATGGAAAGACTCTGGAGGGCCTGGGTTTGGAAAGTGATTGCTACCTGAGACACTAGAACACAGCCTCTGTACCAAAACCAAGGAGGAAAAGAGGGTGGCAGTCTTCCTCCATAAACGATTCACAGCAAAAATACATAAAACATGGATTGACCCCACAGAAGATATGTGTTTGCAAGACTCATGTTCCAATCCTAAACAAATGTGATAGGATCAGTCTATTCACCGACAGCAGATAAGAAAGACTTTTTCTAAAAACTTAAGTTTTTCTTCAAACTTAAGAATTTTCACAGAACTAGGGGCGCAATAGTATGTGATAGATGGAGACTGCATCCTTGTCCCTGGCTCAATCGTCTACCACCATCGTCCTAAGCGAGGTATCCTTGGAGATCTGCTGAGCAACTACCGACTGGTAGAACCATGGAGGCTCATACACTCAAATGAACTGATTGAATGAGAGGGATTACAATTTTAATTTTTGCCAACACCAATTTGAAACCTATATTGATTATTTTTCTAATCAGTACATCCATACTGCCTAAGGTGGTTTTCTGCAGAATCGGGGTACAACACCTTTTGGACCATGCCTCGATTACTCTAGAACTAGATTGCACTATTCAAACACCTTGTGAAAAAAGTCTGGAGGATGGATACTCAAGGTCATAAACTCCATGAAATCAAATAGAAACAACAGGAATACCTCCACAACTACATACAATGAAACAAATACTTGGTCTCCTCCCTTCAGGTGCTGTGGGCAGAAGGAGAAGCATACATGAGAGTTTTGATGATAGAGCCTTGGCAGCAGCGAGAAGACAAGCCTAGCAAATCCAACTTGCACTGCAACGTGAGATTGCTTATGTGGCAGACTCCTACACTGGCTAACCTACACTTACTCACTGCCAAAAAGTTTTAACTGAACTCCCTACTCACGGTGGCTGCTGGAAAGGCCATACTCAGATGTAGAAGCTGACACTACGAGCATGGTAAAAAGGAAGGCAGACTGCTAGTTCTCCAACTAAAACAATGGTTGGCACAATGAATGATCTCAGCTGTATACTGGTGAGATGGCACCACAGTCACCTATCTCACGTCCTTTGTGGCAGAATTTACAAGGTATCCCTATACACCTTGGAAGCCCCAGATGACACCAGGTAACAGCAATTCTTTTTTGAGACCTCAGATTTTCATGCTTAACTCGAGGGAACCAAGAAGCTTTGAATGGAATAATGGTGGACGGCAAGGTGGCAAATGTCGTCAAAGCAATGCCAACGGTAAAAGCACTGGGAGTCAACAGCTTCCCCATAGGATTTAACAGAATCATAGCAAAGTACTCAGTACTGTGCTGCTACAGAATATGTTTAGAGCTGTAAATTCTCAGACCCTAATACTTCTGCAGTTCACGCTTACACCCATATATAGAATACTGAAATTCATGACAGAAAAATGCTATTCACATTGATGCAGGGATAAATATCACGGTACAAGAACTTCCAGCATGAGCACAGTCAACATCATTTTGAGGGGCACAATCATGGATTTACTGTCACTTTTGCTACATTCACATTTTTTCAACTTCATCTCTGCATCATTTGAACATCATCATGGTTTGGGGTATCCCCTCTTAGTCATTTTATATGACCTTGACTTTTAACTTTTTTACTTTCCAACATGGTGCGCACCAAATGATGCAGCCTATTTGGTAATAGTACATCCTTCCTTTATTTTTACGACCCTATCCTGTTTAAACATTCAGGGCCATGGAGTGTGCTTGATGCCAGTGAGACTCCGACTAACACTCAAGGAAACTCATGACGCATAACAACGGTGAGTGCTTGTTGAATTTTGATATATAGCTGTATTCTTGCTCGTTTCGGGAGAATACTCTCACCGGCTGTTTCAGCACTAAGAGCACTTGCTAACCTGAATAAAAAGAAATATGAACATTTTAAGTTCGAGTACACGCTACTCCCAGTAAGCTGTCAGTGACACTTGGGCACTTTTTATGAGATAACCACATTTAACCATCTTCCAAAAATATTGTTTTCTGTGGCCACATTTTAAAACCTCACAAAGAATGTTGGGGGTAGTGAGTAAAACAGACCTGGGGCATGTGGTCAAAAACTTGCAGCTTGTTTCCTACACAATATACCACAAGCTGGGTTATGACTTGCTAACACACACGTTTCAATCACCTTGGACGGAGTATAAAGATTATTTAACTGTCATGTTCTCATACCCCTTTCCTATACAGCACACCGTGTATTCATTTGCAGGACGATTTGCCCTGAAAAAAGAGTACGTCCACAAATGCATTGGGATGGTAAAATTTGCTTTCATGTACATGGGATCAATAACCCAACAGTGGAATAAGGATATGTGATCGCATTATACACATCAAATAAATATATATATTACACATGATTATCAGATAAAAGCGGTGATTTATCAGTAAAGGATATACACAGTTTTGCTTTAAACATATCATCCAGATGAAAGGTCTCTATAAAGATACTTCAAAGTAGTGCACGGAGGAGACATTGCTCAGTGCTGTGGCAGTGCAATCAGTACACTGTAACCACGCCTTTGTCCAGAAGACAAGATGCCCTCATGCACCGAAGTGAGAGACAAGAGGATTACACTGACCAGAGACACATTACACAAGGAGTGCATTGTCTACCCACATCATATGTTTATACTCTCCGGCATGCCACAGACCTGCAACTCCGACATTCCATGGCTCTTGCACTTCTATATGTGACACATTAGATGGAGGACATGTCCGCCCATCAAAAGCATTGGTTTGATGCCTCTCTTACTGTTGCCATCCGTTGTATACTGGGGCATTAGAAATCCTACACCCCACCAACTGTGGAAGAATGGGCCACAGAGCTATCAGATACTTTTATACATGAGAAGGTGATCTACAAATTAAATGCCCAGATGAATGTATTCAATAAGGTACGGCAACTCTTTCTATCCTAAGCTATATCAAGATACATGTTAATGACGTGCAGTGGGCACTTTAAGACTTTAGACAGTGTGATTCACATCTGGGTAGAATATGGGTCATCTGACCATCTGTATATACAGTACATTTTCCTGTGATATTAGTTGTTAACAAGAGTTATTTGATCATGGCTCATATTGTCCTCAAAGTGTACATGCATGATACCCCCTTTGATTGTTCAGATAAATTATATAAAAAACAAATACCTACATCAAACGCTGACCCAAAGTACCAAGCATTCCCCAAAGCAATTTGTCACCAAAAATGTAAAACAACTCCTGAAATGTTAAATAAAAATAAATAAAAACAAATATATATTAATCTCTGTCAGACCGAACAGCCTTAGGGTGGTCACCCCTAACTGCCTGCCTCCCTCCACTTTTTGGACACTGTTTTTGCTGGCTTTTAGACTCTGTGCACTTTACCACTGCTAACCAGTGCTAAAGTGCATATGCTCTCTCCCTTAAAACATGGAAACCTTGAATCATACCTAATTGGACTATTTAATCTACTTATAAGTCCCTAGTAATGTGCACTCTATGTGCCTAGGGCCTGTAGATTAAATGCTACTAGTGGGCCTGCAGCAGTGGTTGTGCCACCCACTTAAGTAGGCCCTTCTCCTTGTCTCAGGCCTGCCATTGCAAGGCCTGTGTGTGCAGTTTCACTGTCACCTCGACTTGGCATTTAAAAGTACTTGCCAAGCCTAAACCTCCCCTTTCTCCACATATACGTCACCTCTAATGTGTGCCCTAGGTAACCCCTAGAGCAGGGTGCTGTGTGGGTGAAAGGCAGGACATGTACCTGTGTAGTTTACATGTCCTGATAGTGTAAAACTCCTAAATTCGTTTTTGCACTACTGTGAGGCCTGCTCCCTTCATAGGCTAACATTGGGGCTGCCCTCATACAGTATTGAAGTGGTAGCTGCTGATCTGAAAGGAGTAGGAAGGTCATATTTAGTATGGCCAGAATGGTAATATAAAATCCTGCTGACTGGTGAAGTTGGATTTAATATTACTATTCTAGAAATGCCACTTTTATAAAGTGAGCATTTCTTGCACTTAAATCTTTCTGTGCCTTACAATCCATGTCTGGCTGGGCTTAGTTGACAGCTCCTTGTGCATTCACTCAGACACACCCCAAACACAGGGTACTCAGCCTCACTTGCATACATCTGCATTTTGAATGCGTCTTCCTGGGCTGGGAGGGTGGAGGGCCTGCTCTCACACAAAGGACTGCCACACCCCCTACTGGGACCCTGGCAGACAGGATTGAACTGAAAGGGGACCTGGTGCACTTCTTAGCCACTCTTTGAAGTCCCAACCACTTCAAAGGCACATTTTGGTATAAAACAGGGCCTCTGCCCTACCTTATCAGACACTTGCTGGAGAAGAAACCTGAACCAGAACCTGCATCCTGCCAAGAAGAACTGCCTGGCTGCCTAAAGGACTCACCTGACTGCTTTCTACAAAGGACTGCTGCCTTGCTGTTGCCCTGCTGCCTTGCTGAACTCTTATCTGGCTGTGAAAGTGCTCTCCAAGGGCTTGGATAGAGCTTGCCTCCTGTTCCCTGAAGTCTCAGGACCAAAAAGACTTCTCTTTTTCACTTGGACACTTCGTGCGCCGAAATTTTCGACGCACAGCTTGTTCTGCGGCGAGAAAAACGCCGCACACCGAAGCTGATCGACGCGACGCCTTCGGGACGACCGTAACTTCGATGCACGGCCTCGCAAGGACAACGCCGCCCAACCTCCAGAGGAGAAATCGATGCGCCGCCTGCCGTGAGAGCGAAACTTCGACGCGCAGCCCCGCAGAACGACGCGCAGCCGGAAAACAAAGCAGGAGAATCCACGCACAGACCCGGGACATCTGGTAATCCCCGCGATCCACAGAAAGAGACTGTCCGCGCGCCGGAAAACGACACACGACTTCCCCGCGTGAAAAATAACGACGCAAGTCCGTGTGTGCTGGGGAGAAATCGACACACACACCATTTTTCCACGTATCTCTTCTTCTGTGGCCCTCTGAGGAGATTTTCCACTCCAAACCAGGTACTTTGTGCTCGAAAGAGACTTTGTTTGCTTTTTAAAGACTTAAGACACTTTATATCACTTTTCAGTGATATCTCTACAAATTCACATTGCAACTTTATTCGGTTTGACCTACAATTATCCTGATAAATATTATATATTTTTCTAAACACTGTGTGGTGTATTTTTGGTGGTGCTATATGGTGTTATTGTACGATTTATTGCACAAATACTTTACACATTACCTTCTAAGTTAAGCCTGACTGCTCGTGCCAAGCTACCAGAGGGTGGGCACAGGATAATCTTGGATTGTGTGTGACTTACCCTGACTAGAGTGAGGGCTTTTGCTTGGTCAGAGGGTAACCTGACTGCCAACCAAAAACCCCATTTCTAACATTGGTGATCAGCGGTGAGGATAGGACTTGTGTTTGTGCAGTGACATACAGTAGCTAAGTATTTCACTACCTACCCACAGTTGAAGGTCAACTTGATAGTAGAGATAAAAATCAAGTTGACCTTCAACTGTGGGTAGGTAGTGAAATACATAGCTACTGTATGTCACTGCACAAACACAAGTCCTATCCCACCGCTGCCACCAATGTTAGAAAACCTGGAAGAAAATTAGTTGTGACAAATCTGGTTAATATGGAATTTCTTGAATGCCCAACTGCAAGTGCTGCCTAGCCTTCCAGCTTTTAACTGAAAGTCTCCAACTTGAATGAGACAGCACCTATTTCACCTGTTTTACTGAGGCCATGTCTCCATGTACATGACTGACCAGCATCTAGGAGGATATAATCTCCACATATAAGATGTAAAATACACATGATTCACCCTCCATAATATAGATCCCTGCAGTCCCCTGCCACAGGCTACCCTGTGTCAAACTGCCCCTGTGAGTGGATAATAATTATGTGGTGTGGAGAGTCAATGCTTGCTGAAGGTTGGGTCTTTCTGGATCCGAGGCACTGACTCCAAGTCTTCATGGGATACATGAGTGTGTACAGAATATGTGAAGTCCTAAGCAGCGCATGATGGGGCACATGTTATATTTTATTCACTGAGTTAACTAGTGTATTTCAGTGGTTTAGTTTTTTTTAATGTTAGCTTGTGTCTCACTGTAACACCTAACAATAATGTCAATTTTAATATCGATTGTTTTCTTTTTTTTTTGTTACCTAGGACACAGGTACTAATATCCCACATCCTTAAAATGGTGGCTGCAACATTACTACTTACTATTTTAATATTTTACAATTAACATCTCAATGCTCATTTAATTTGTCTTGTTTCTAAGGAAAGGCTTTAAAATGAACAGCTCCCACACCAACTAGAAAGTGTTTAGGAGTGCCTCACTTTTGTCTTGAATACAAAATGTGCATGTTCTAAGTGTTCATTATAATTCTGTGATGATAATTCAGCTGATTATGAAGGAGTTAACTGACATACTGCTGCTGGTGTTGGAAGTACATTTTTCATTGTACATGACAGAGGGGGTCATTACGACCTCGGCGGTCTTTTGAAAAGACCGGCGAGGTCGCGGGAGACAGAATACCGCCATTGCTGGCGGTATTCCTGTCTCCCTATTATGAAATTTCCGCTGGCCCAGCGGAAATGTCACATCAACATTGCAGCCGGCTCATAATAGAGCCGGCGGCAATGCTGATGTGCAGCGGGTGCAGTAGCACCCGTCGCGCATTTCACTGCCCGAAATTCGGGCAGTGAAATGCGCGACGGGGCTATGCCTGGGGGCCCCTGCACTGCCCATGCCAAGTGCATGGGCAGTGCAGTGGCCCCTAGGGGCACCCCAAGTCCCCTTACCGCCGGCCTTTCAATGGCAGTGTGTACCGCCACGGACAGGCCGGCGGTCGGGGACTCATAATCCCCAGGGCAGCGGTGCTTGCACCACTGCCCTGGGGATTATGACCGCCAGGCGGAATCGTGGTGGGAAAATGGAGGGGCCGGCGGTATGGCCGTGGCAATTCTGCCATGGTCATAATTGCTGGCGGAACACCGCCAGCCTGTTGGCAGTGTTATCGCCAACATACTGCCGGCCGCCAGGGTCGTAATGACCCCCAGAATGTCTTACTGAAATGACCGAAGAAGATAGTTGAGGAACTCAGAAAATGTGTACTCATTTTAGCTTTGTAGAACACTAACCATAATTTCTATGACAAAAAGAAACACCTCACTTTGGTAATTTCTAAAGAAAATGCATTTCGTTTTGTAGCTTTCATTGCATCAAGATGGTGTTGAGGTATGCCACACTTTTCTCATAAATACAGAATGTTAGTGTTCTAGTTCTTCTGTGTTGGAGCTGCAGTTAAATATTAGAGGATCAACTATTAGACTGTTGCTGCTGCTGTTGGAAGTACATATTTTAATCAGGATATCAGACTTTGTTCTCACATCATGGAGGAAGATAGTGTAAGCCTATACAAACTGTGTTCTCATTTTAGCTTCTGGAACACCTTCCATAACCTCTATGAGAAAATCGCGAGAGAAAACAGTTTTCGTATAAACATTGCTCATCAAATTCCATTACGGTGTTAGCATTTTCCACAGGGTAAAATCACCTAACACTTACCAGAATTTCCAACATGAGATTAATACCACCAATAAATGATTTATATTGTGACTAAATCTATTATCATCCCTTATATCTGGTCCTTTTTGTTACCCTCAAAACCTAGTTTTCACTACAATGTATTTAAAGGCTGCCATAACATGGTGTCCAGGTTGTGGCCAATCAAACATGGGGAGTCCCTGGGACTGCCTTCAAACAACATGAGCAATATGTTGTGGTAGCCAATACAGGAGTATCCCTCCCTTTAAACCAGCCACTCAGAATATCTGGACACTAATACTAGATATCACTAACTCTATAACTCTTTCCTGCCCAACAAGCCAATCTTTAAAAAAAAATTTTTTTTTTAAATGACTGAGCGATTTATACTAAATCATTAGATTACACTTTCTAAGTAAAGTTATTTGGTACAATTTAATTCAGCTTTTTTTTCTTTATTGGAGTGCAAGTTTCCTATGAGAATTAACATGGGCAATTGCACTTTTGGGACCCCCCACCTTTTCTTCACCCTGCTTGAGAGATCAGGACATAACCTTCCATGAATTACCTGGGGATGGAAGAACTTCTATTGTAAAGTTCTGTGCAGATTTGTCAAACAGTGCCAGTTATCAGCGCACAAAAAAACGATCTTCCTATGGGAACTCTGACCACTATACCTATACAGTGGTGACATCTGCAATAAATATCTATTTTTATCTCTTTCTCTCTCCCTCTCCCTCTGAACATATATTCACAAAAAAACAAAGGTTACAGGGATGGTATATGTTGGACTTTTTGCCTTACGCAAGGTCATCCCCAGTCTTTTTGCCTCCTTCCTCCTGGTTTTTCTGACCTCTCGCTGTTGGCTCTAGGACTCTGAGCACTTTATCACTGCTGACCAGTGCTAAAGTGCAGGTGCTCTCCCATCTAAAGTTGGTATGATTGGCTTATACCTAATTGGCATATTTAATTTACCTATAAGTCCCTTGTACAGTGGTATCTGTATACCCAGGGCCTGTAAATTAAATACTACTAGTGGGCCTGCAGCGCTGCTTGCGCCACCCACTGAAGTAGACTTTCAAACCTGTCTCAGGCCTGCTAGCGCAGGGCCTGTGTGCGCAGTTTTCTGCCACAGGGACCTGGCATCTAAATGTACTTGCCAGGCCCAGAACTCCCCTTTTACTACATGTAAGTCACCCCTATGGGCAGGGTGCCATGTATGTAGAAAGGCAGGACATGTGCCATATTGCATGGCCTGTCCTAGTAGTGACAAACAGCCTAACTTAGCGTCTCACTGCTGTGAGTGCTGCCTTCTCATAGGATTGCATTAGAAATGCCCTGCCTTATGTGTAAGGGGTATTGTCTGATTTATGAGGGGTAGCGTAGGCGTGTTTGGTATGGTTGTGAGTGACTCTTGGAATCATCTTGGAACTGGACACCAAAGGCTGAAAGGACTCTCCAGGAACCGCCATGGGCTGCTGCTGCTGTGCTGACCTGTGACCTGCCTGGTCACTGTGAAGGACTTGCCACTTGCTGCCTTTCCCTTGTGCTGGCCTGTGGCTGGGCCCTCCACCTGAGGACCTTGTCTTAAGATTCTGCTCCCCAGGGGCAGGGTGCTGAGGCCCCTGACCCCTGCATCCATTTCTTCACGAGGGGTGCTTCTCCGTGGTTGCGGCTGCCATAGCACTGATTGCCGCGCGCTTATGGAGCCTTGGGAGCTCATAGGCTCCTTGCTGCATTGTGCTCCTTTAAATAAGATCACCGCAGCGGCCCGGGAAGCTGGAAGAACACTCGCGCACCGCATCGGGTGCAGGCGAGTGTCTGCTCGGCCCCAGGAGGGGTCCGATCTTCTTGTGGCTTCACGGCAGGACCAGGGGAAGGCACGGGGAGTGCCCCCTTCCCCCTGGCCTCTGCGTTAGGAGCAGGATACTCCTTTTGTGCTCCTTTTCTGCTGTTAGGTAAAACGGGCATTATTGTGGGCTCCCCCCCTTGGTGGAAGGGCCAGTGGAGGCCCGGGGGGCCCACCAGAGATCCCGGGTCCCGGGAGGGGCCTGTCATTAAACCGGAGGGGTGCATGGTGCCTCCCTCCTGCCCTAAGTTGTTTTTGCTGGCTTTGGCCCCCCTCGTGAGGGCCGGTTGAGGCCCTGGGACCCCCCAGTAATCACGGTCCCCGGAGGGGCCTGTCTATAAAAGAGAGGAGGTGTATGTCGCCCTCCTCTGACCCCAGAGTATAAGGGAGGCCCCCGTTTTGCGCATAGGAGCGCCGGGGGCCCCATTGTTTGCCTTCTAGGCACTGGAGGTGCGTTCATCCTACCAGGTACTGTTTAAAGGACCAATATAGTTGCAATCCAAAGTTCTTTCTACAGACCTTTGTTTGATTCATATATTACCTACCTGCGTTTGATGTTTTTACATATGTGTATGCAAATGTTCCTTTTATGGACATGCTTGCTAATATGTTTTTCTAACTTGCCATATGTTTTCTAATGTTCCTACTATGGGCATTTTATGATATTCTTATGACAAGTGCTGTGATGTAATAACGCGTTTTCCTGACTACTGCTTATGTTGCAGAATACTGAGTAACCTGTGTGTTATGTGTGACTACTGCTAGGTTGCAGAGTAACTAATGTGTAACGTTCTGACAACTGCTAAGGTAGCAGGATAGTACTGATATGTGATGTTTGGTCTGATAATTGCCTTGTGTACAATACAGTATATTTTCATATAATCTGGTGTTGTGTTTCCTTTGTGGTGGGGATATTGTGTCACGTGTGTTGGGTGTGTTGTGCAAACGCTTTACACATTGCCTCTGGGTTAAGCCTGACTGCTCGTGCCAAGCTACCAAGGGGGTGAGGAGGGGTTATCTTGGACGTGTAACTCCCTTGCTCTGACTAGAGTGGGTAAGTTCTGCCTGGCTGAGGTGCATACCCTGGCCAACCAGAAACCCTATTTCTAACAGTGTAGTTAAAATCTAAATTGATACGCACAAAAATATCTCTCACTAGAGATAGATAGATAGATAGATAGGTAGATAGATAGATAGATAGATAGATAGATAGATAGATAGATAGATAGATAGATAGATAGATAGATAGATAGATGTTACAGGGTTGCCATAGAATATCAGCTGTTACAGTTATCATGATTTCAAGTATATCTCGTGCCTTAAGGTAACTATAACTTGCACCCCGATATGTACAGTTTTCAGATCAATAATTTTACTGCAAATGTTGCAATCATATCATCAATTATATAATGGAAGATGCAATTACCGATGTAATATGTGGGTTAATTAGAAGTATATGCCAAAGGCATGAGTTATAGTTGCCAAAGGGAACAAGTTATAATTACTTTTAACTATAACAGCTGGATTTCTACGATTTTGTATGTGTCAATTCTGATTCTAACTATAATGTCCCTGTAAAGTTTGTTTTTTTAGTGAATTTCTAAGGTTTTTTAAATGCTAATTCCTAACTATAACGTGCCTATAATCTTTGTTTTTTTCAGGGAATTTCTATCTTTTTTTAGCACAGCTGGGGTTTGGCTGCAGTGCCTGGCCTGCAGTCAGGCCCCGCAGCCAACACCACTGCATGCATCCACCCCCACTCCATATGGGTAAAGCAAAGAGAAAGCCTTCAAAAAATGGGAGAAAAGCAAGAAGAATGCAGTGAAAACTAGGTAAAAGCAAAGAGAAGGTACACAAAAACAAGGGAAAAAGCAAAGAGAAAATGTTGAAAATGAGTGAAGAGCAAGGAGAAGGCATGCAAAAATGGGTGAAAAAAGCAGGAAGAAAGCACTGAAAGCTTGGGAAAAGCAAACAGAAGGCACACAAAAAAACAGGAGAAAAAGCCAGGAGAAAGAAGTGGAAATCAGGGTAAAGTAAGGAGAAGGCATACAAACAAACAATGTAAAAAGTAAGTGGGCATGGAAAGAGCTGAAAACTCAGCTTTCAGCAAGCAGTATTAGTAGGACTGCTCCCATTTGCGGGAACCAGAGTGTTTGCTTTTGCTTGGCGGGAACCAAACAAAAGCAAATAGCTACCTCATGAGGCTGTGCACCTTGGGAAGTAGCAGAAGCCGGCCCAGGGGAGTGGAGGTCCCTAGGGATATGTATGACCTTCTTTCAATTAGGCCACAGAAAGGTGGTGGTTCCTGAGGAGAGGGGTCCACAACGGAGACCCACTTCATTACATATTGTAGTCCCAGGGAAGTGACAGTCCCCAGGGCTCAGGGTGGTCCAAGCGGCGACCACAAATTAACTTATGATATTTGGCCCGGGGATGTGGTTTTCCAGGGCCCAGAGAGATGGTGGTCTGGGGCTTGGGGTGGTTTGCATGGCCCCCATTCATTTTGCTTTATGTGGCCTGGGGAGGTTGTGGTCTCTGGGGAGCGGGGGTCTGAACAGCCCCCTCCACATTATAATACTGTAGCATGGAGATGGTGGTCCACGGGTGCTCTGATAAGCCCTAGGATGAGGGCCCTTGCACCGTGTCCTAGATTTTGGATATCCCCGAGGAGGTATTGATCCCCGTGGCTGGGACCCCTTTTTAAAAAAAAAATTGTGCTCTGGGGGTTGGTGATCCCCAGGACAGCGGGGGCTGCACAGCCCCTGCAAAATAATTACATTGTTCCCCGGGTTGGTGGTCCCCAGGTCAGCGGGAGGGGACATGCGTCTCCTGCACTTTTAATCACAGCCCTGAGTAGGTAGTAGTCCCCAGGGCAGCATAGAGGGGGGCATGCAGCCCCCTAATATTATTACAGCAATGCCCTGGGCAGGTAGTGGTCCCAGGGGCAGTAGTGTGGGGCATGTGCCCACCTCAATATTTAATCAAAGCCCTGGGGAGGTGGTGGTCTCCAGAGCAGCAGGGGGCACTGCCCGTCATTATTATTGTGGTAATGCCCTGGGACTTGGTGGTCCCCGGGCAGCAGGGGGGCACTTGGCTCCCGCATATTTCATCAAAGCCCTTGGGAGGTGGTGGACCCCAGGGCAGCGGGGGACATGTGCCCCCGCATATCAACCATAAGCCCTGGGGAGTCAGCTGTCCCAGAGTAGTGGGAGGGGTCCAGGAGGTCCCCCCACTTTTTTTAAACAAATGCCCCCAGTACTTGGCCCACTCTAGGGCTTTATAATTATAAAGCACGGGAGCCTGCGCTTCATTTTTTATTTTATTTTTTTGACAGATTTGCAGATCCCCTTCGACTCCATCCATAAAATAAAAAAAAAAGCTTTTTAGCCCTGGGGATGGGTTCCTTTTGGACCCCACCACAAGAGCTAAGGGGTCTGGGTGCTTGTACTGTGGCCCCTTTTCTATATTTTTTACTTATTTTTAAGCCAAGTCCCAAGACGTCTCACATCACTTCAACGGCTTCTGTTGTTGAAGTGTTCTCAGCAAATCAGATCTCAGCACGAGATCGGAAGGGAGCACAAATCCTTTGTGTCCATATATATAAAAAATTTCACAAAAACAAAAACTCTTTCTGGACCAGATCCTTCCTTTCTGCCAAATTTGGTGTAATTCCATCCAGCAGTTTCAGTGCTATCGCTTTTCAAAATCCCTATTGAAAAATGAATGAGGAAAATGTGTTTGGGAACCCCCTCTTTTTCTCGCACCCCCGGACGGATCACCCCAAAACTTTTCTGGCAGCAGCTGACTGGCAATTTTTTGGGGAAAGTTTCATAAAGATCTGAAAAGCGGTGCCAAAGATTTAGGCAAGTAAAAAGATGCTTTTTATAAAGAAACTAGGTCCTAACTATAACTACCTAGTTATAGTTATGCATATATGTAGTATGCATATATGTGTGTGTGCTGCGCCATGCCCAGGTGATTTCCAGAAACATTTCAAATGTTTTCACCTTCGTTTAATTATTGAAAGATCAATAAATAATTACCTGTTTCATTTTATTTTAGATGACATGGGGGGCTGCTTCTGGTAATCAAATACGGGTAATCTCATCATAGATAATGCTTACTTAGTTTTATTCCTTTTAAATACACTCTCTCGAACCCCCGCGCACATGTCTTCCTCCTCCCTGGCTTTGCTCTTTCTCTGTACTTCTTTTCTTAGACATATTATTACTGTCACGCTGCCTAACCATACATGCAACGCCCACTATTTCCTTTAACATGCTTTCTGGTTGCTGATCTTACCTTCATGATTAATTGACCCTCAAATATGCGAAATCAAAAATCACGCAAACTGTCCTTAATGAGGGCTGGAGCTTCCTCCTCAACATCTGGTGTCATTCTCCAAAACATTTGAACTTTGGTCTCACCCCAGCACTCAACAAGAGAACAGCGCATTCCTACCGGATCCCCAGGGGATCAGATACAAATCTTCCTATTCACAGAGTGCTCTCGTAGCAGGAATTGCTTCCCTAGAAAGGATTATGTCTTTAGAGCTGTAGTTCCTGGAGGAGGATTCGACTTAGATTGAATGACAGGAAGCCTGTGAGGGCATGCACCCAGGGCCAAGACATGGCACCAATGTGCATGGTCAAGCATGAGTTATACTGAAAGCCAGGAAGTCAAATTCGATCGTGACCGAAGACTCTTTCGCTCCCTCTAGTTAATGGTTGGCCTTTAATATGTTTTGGGCCAACTCCAAAAATGTGTACGTGAAGGTCATTTAATACAGTGATCTGCAACTGGTGGCTATCATTCTTGCTAACATCACCGCCTCCTGTTAACATTAGAAAGGAAGAGGTCACATTGCACAGATTAGCTTTTGACTGATGTTCCCAAATGTAATGCAGCAACTTAATTACATTTTCTTCTGTCCCTAAGTGCGGGGAATATTTCCATTCAAGCTCGTGGGTATTATAATTATCTTTAATTGCATAAAATTCTATATAAACGTAAGGTCTCATTTAACTGGTTTACAGTTTACATTTTTCGTTGAATGAAAAGGTCACTGTGAAAAAATGTGTAGTGTTTATGCGTATTAGTGCTTTTTTGCTGACCCCAAGCCTGTCTATGTTTGTAGCTTCATGAAAGAAGGCAAGACGTGCAAAATTAGGTAGACAAGAAACGCATATCCATGTGTGCTGCTTAAATATTTAGCTGGCAGTCAGTCACTGGTAAAAATGTGAGTGAATTACTACTGCTCCAGGCGAATTGTTTAAAAGTGAAAAGAGGTATTGAAAAAAATAATGAAAAGAGAAATAAAGTGAAAAACATTCCTAGAATCCATCCTGTCGTTAAGTATTATACAGATACTTAGGCCCATATTTATACTATTTTCTGCGCCGCATTTGCGTCATTTTGTGACGCAAAAGCTGCACAAACTTACAAAATACAGTTGTATTTTGTAAGTTTGCGCCGCTTTTGCGTCAGAAAGTGGCGCAAATGCTGTGCTAAAAAATGTAGAAATATGGGCCTTATTCTATATGTTGCACTTACGCATAAACTTGTTTACATGTTTTATAGAGCCAATAGTTGAAAAGGTAATGGTGAAAACAGGCGTTGCCATATTCCTCTATGTTACATATTGAAGAAAATATAATTCAATAATAATTTGTTCAAATATTTTCTTTAAAAAATGTTTTCCACTTTCTCAGTTAATGGCTAATTTTATCAAATCTACCCACTGTATTTTCATTGTTTACTGTTTTAGTGGTTAGACAACAGTAAGCGTCTTATTCCCAGGCGCAGGTTAATACTGGGAGGTAAAACCACCTAGAAGGTAAAACCACCTAAGGAAATGAATATACAACAGGGCGAAGTTTTTTTTTGCGTCTGATATTACTTCGCAATAACTAATTATGCATGTAACAATGGTGATGTGTAGTAAAAACACACTGTTTCCTCTTTCCCAAGATGTAAAACACAGAATCGTGCTGCTTGACCCTGAACAAATTAGGCAATATTTTCTGTTGAGATTTGTGGAGCAAAAACCTTCTTGGTCAGTTCAAGAGTTTGTGTACTACCTCCATTACTCCAGTCAATCCAACTAACCACCTCACATATCCGCGGCTCAAATTTACTCATAATAATACTAAAACTGTACTCATATTTCCCTATACTAATCCACCACTAATTCCTTTTGAGTTCTGGAGCAGCGTACTACTCGGCAAAAATCGCTTCAACGCCTCGTCAGAGGTAGTAAGCGCTATATAAATACTATTACAATACAATACAATACTTGTAATGCAAGTTTGTGGACTATTAGGGCCTGATTCAAAAATAATTATTTAATCATACATTTTAATAACCTATTTTGGAATCAAAATTGTGACCATTTCTTCATATATATTTATATGTATAACTATTTTAAGCAGTTTAATTTAACAACATTTCCTATGGAATTTTAATTTAAGAATTCAAAATAGTTTATTAAATATGTTATAATTAATTGACAGACATATACTCATTGTATATTTTAACATTCATTTATATATATATATATATATATATATATATATATATATATATATATATATATATATATATGTATATAATCCTTAACAGATGGAGCGATAACCATCCGACGGCTGCACCAATCCCTTGGTTAGATCCTAACCATTGAAACGAGGTCAGATACAACAATGTTGAATTGAATTAGTTCAGATTTATTCCTTATAATGGTTACACAGAGTCCTGCAATGAAATGTCAACGCGTTTCAGCAAAAACGCCTTCTACTTTTTTTTTTAACGAATTCAAATAATTTATTTTAGTTGAACATTATTTGCTATGGGGTTTTATTTTATCCACTTCCATTTTTACCTTTGGGAAAGTGTTGTAGTACCAGTGGCTGGATATGTGTAGTGCTGTACTTACTACAAAAGTGTAAATCACTACAAAACTGCAGTTTTGGAAATGCAGAGAAATAACAAACTTACTCAAAATTGTAAATGTACTTGAAAGTGTAAGTTAACTTTGTAAATCAGGGCCAGAATGCATTGTGATGTAGTGTTCAATAAAGAGATGTGATCTGAGTCATTACCTCTTTCCCAAATTAGAGCTGCATGGGTCTGGTCCTGATTGATAGAGGGATGTGTTTCCAGATCCTGGGTTTGTAGATGGGAAAAGCCTGTTGCCTTACTTTCTTTACGCTGCTTAGTTACCAGCCTGATGGTGTCCTGGCTGCCAGTGTGCCGACACCCATCAGAGATGGTGAGCTTATCCTCAATGGTGTGTTCAACAAGGGCCAGATGTAGCAAGCGTTTTGCCTGGCACAAACTGCAAAATTCCCATTTTGCTTATTCCCATTTCCCATTTCCCATTTCCCATTTCCCATTTTTGCTTATTCCCATTTTGCGAGTCGGTTCCGACTCGCAAAATGGGAATGTGACTCGCAAATAGGAAGGGGTGTTCCCTTCCTATTTGCGACTCGCACCGCGATGCAGAATTGCTTTGTGACCGCGAACGCGGTCGCAAAGCAATTCGCAGTTGGCATCAGTGTCACACTGGTTGTAACCCATTCGCAAAAGGGAAGGGGTCCCCATGGGACCCCTTCCCCTTTGTGAATGTTGCCAAAAATGCTTTTCAGAGCAGGCAGTGGTCCAATGGACCACTGCCTACTCTGAAAAAACAAAAACAAATGGTTTCGTTATTTTTTTGTATTGCAACTCGTTTTCCTTTAAGGAAAACGGGCTGCAATACAACAAAAAAACTGCTTTATTTAAAAAGCAGTCACAGACATGGAGGTCTGCTGTCTCCAGCAGGCCACCATCCCTGTGAGTGCAGGGAATCACAATGGGGTCGCAAAATGAGACCCACCTCATTAATGTTAATAAGGTGGGTCGTTGCGACCCCATTGCGATTCGCAGACGGTGTCTGAGACACCGTTCTGCATCCGAATTTGCGATTCGGAAATTGCGAGTCGCACCGACTCGCAATTTCCGAATCGCAAATTCGGAATTTGCTACATCTGGCCCTAAATGACTCCGTCTACCTGCACTTATTGCCTTACAAATGAAACATCACACCCAGTAGCATTGGTATTTACTTGGTGCACCAAAGACTGTGGCACTTATAATGAGCTGTGTCACCAGGAAGAAATGGTGAAACATGGAAAGCAGCTCAGAAAGAGGTAAACTATGTACTAATCACTGCATAAAACTTGTGTTTAATGTCATTCTGAGCAGGAAATCTTGGAAAATTAACTTAATATTACATCCAGCAAGTACATAGTATTGCTATCTCCTGGGTTCTCTACTACCTCAGAAAGAAGTGTAAATCATAATAAGGTCTTAAGTGCATTATACAGATAGTAACAAAAAATTCAGAAACCAACAACAGCTTTTAACAAAATAAATAAAGGAAAACATATTGTCTACTATCTTGCTACTTATATTAGAAAACAAACTGATTTAGGGCCTGGTTTACAGTTTGACAGAGGGGGTTACTCCATCACAAACATGACGGATATCCCGTCTGCTGTACTACAGTCCCATAATAGCCTATAGAAATCATAATACATGATTGTGACGGAGTAATCCCCTCTGTCAAACTCTAAATCAGGTCCTTTGTCCAAAACATAGTCGTATGCTGCACGTTTGAAAAGTGGCGAAAATATCAGGAACTTATTAATAAATGGGCGATCTAAGTAAGCGAAGAAATACATTTGAAATAAATTGAAAACAAAGAACTGAACACTTTTAATATGGTCCTCCACAAGGCTTTATACGGAATACTACTAATTGTGTTCATGATTGAGAATTTGAAGACATAGCAAATGCCACAGCTATTTCTGGCTAAGGACGTTGGCAACTACGAGAATGTCTTTCTTACATATCACTATCTGAGTGTTTTCTTTATATTGTACACCGTTGCAGCAATTTTCCTTTCTGATGGAAGCTGTGCAGCCCTATCGAAAATGGTTGCAATAATCGTCACAAAACGTAAGACTGCAAACATTTACAAAATAAAGAAATAGAAAATAAATGAATACGTCATTCACGCTTTTGGCAAGGCAGGTACGCAAACACCTACGCAAATAGCATATAGGTGATCAAGACAAAATACAAATGGAAACACTCATTAGAGAAACGAAACTGTGCATTGACTAAATGGGATGATATCACTTACATAAACACCTAAATAGTGAACTTACTTTTGGAATAACTTTGAGCATACAACACAAACTTTCCTAGCGCTTTGAAGAGCAGACGTCTTGGGCAAGAATTAATGACTCATTAGCCATCAAATGAGAACAGGACTTACAGGTCTCTGGATAATGACATGAGGAAATCTTTTTTCCAGACCAATTCCCACGTTTTTTACAGTGTTTTACACAGAGATGTCATTGCAAGGAACACCACAACTTGAAATCACAATGGGTTCAGTAGCTTCTGTAACCAGCCGAATCAGGACAGCCAAGAGTACTGGTAACGAGGACCTTGGTTTGTCATTTAACACGAGTGAAAAAGGTCCCAAAGAAAGGGAGGTAGTGCTCAGTATTAGGACCATGCTAACGTAGAATAAGTGTGAATGGACATGAACCCAGACTGCAGCCCATAGACACCTGCAGCAAAAACTGCAATGTGGAATTTTTCCTAGTATTAGGTTTTACTAAATCCAGAGTTATCCTGCACAGTGAATAAAATGGCAAACGAATGATTCCATTTGCCTGCTCATTCGAACATTAGAGATGACTGATATCTAATGTTAATGGCCTTACAGCCTTTAAGTTATCACGCTTGCACTGGAGCTCCCGTTTTGCTTGTGATAAAGCAAGTTGGGTGGCATACTTTACTTCCGCAGCCAGAGCATTAGTTGGTAATGCAGGCTTTAGTATTATAGTATTTATAAGCAAGTTGCTTGCAAACACTTAACAAGGTATTGGCTTTGCTAGAAGAGATATTTAAAATATAAAGCGACTCTGAACAGTTTAAATCTAATGTGAAATTCAGATGCGTAGATACTCACTTTATGTACACAACCTTGTATCCTCTCTAACTACAGTGTTCATGGACGTCAATTCACCAAAATGCTAGGGGTAGCGAAGTGACAACACACGTCATTCCATCTTAACTTTCACGAACACACACATGCTTAACCATAGACACACATTCAAAGACTCTCTTTTACATAAGCACACTCTCACCCACAAGCAAGCACACAACATACATTTAAAGGTGTTTTACTTATCAGTTACCAAGGAGGGTCGCTAACTGTACTCTACTTTTTATCACACTAATAGTGTATATTATTCACTATTAGTGTAATAAAAAACGGATTGAAAACAAGGAAGTGGTGCCCCAAACAACGCCCATAAGGACGAGCTGCCCCAGTGTTCCTGGCACTGATTTTGCCACCTCTGAGGCCAAGGGTCGCAGAGGCAGTTCCAGGGGTCGCAAGGAGCAAGCTGGGGGTCGCAGCTGCGACCCTGGCAAACTCTAAATGACGTCCATGACAGTGTTGTGTTGTTCCCCTGCTAGACTCGTTCTACATAAAAACAATTGCATGCCTACTAGACATATGTGTCAACGTTCACTACGCTCACTAAAGCTGTTCTGTTTCTAAAACCACTGGTTCTTCACAATGGCTCTTCACAAGTTGCCTCAAAGGAGCGCATGTTTCCCATAGTAGTCACATTTGCTTCTCCCTTTACTAGAACCCACTGCCTGCAGAAGTGCAGGTAGATTTGCATGTTTGAGTCACCATGCTCTTTTGTGGGAGACCTTGAGAGTGACATGCGTTGCCCGACCCCTGCTCCCTGTTCATTGCTGATCTATTGTAATGGGTTGAGATGAGATTCTGGTTTCTCTGTGGATGACCACTTCACATCCTTCAAGGACCATAGAAGGGAACTGTGAAATTCATCACCATAGTCTCTGCCAGGTATAGTGTGTTCTCTCAGATTCAAGTATCACAGTCAAGCTTGAGAGCTGTGCTTAGAAGTTTCCCGAGATAGCTCTGAGACTTTATATCGTCTCATAGATTTACTTGCTCATTCTCTCCTCGGCACCAGCACGCATTTGCTATCCGATATGTAATGGGCGGTACTCAATTTGATTCAATAACAAAATGGATTACACCTTCTTGACTTTAAAATGTAGCTCACAGTTAATTAACCATTATTGCTCATGAATGTACAGTGCCTGAAAAGCTAACATAGCTAAATAAAGATGGCAATATTACTTTGATCTCTCCCACTGCAGAGCAAGTGATCGTGGACACTTAGCAAATTTTAACAATGTTAAATGTTAGCGTAATTGACATGGGAAACATCCCCAACCACGAATCCCGAACAACGAAGTCGTGTACAATGAAAGTGGAACAGCGCTTTCATTAACCACGGCTTTCTTGTTCCGTGCCTTAACTACGCATGTGCTGAACATCACACATGCGTGCTTAAGGAACAGAAGAAGAAAGTTGTGTAGAAAAGTACCATCTTGCCTAGCATGTTACCCCCATTTTTACTTGTGTGTCAGTTTGTTTTTGCCTGTCTCACTGGGATCCTACTAGCCAGGACCCCAGTGCTCATAGTTTGTGGCCTGAATGTGTTCCCTGTGTTGTGCCTAACTGTGTCACTGAGGCTCTGTTAACCAGAACCTCAGTGCTTATGCTCTCTCTGTCTTTAACATTGTCACTGCAGGCTAGTGACCATTTTTATGAATTCTGATTGGCACACTGGAACACCCTTATAATTCCCTAGTATATGGTACCTAGGTACCCAGGGTATTGGGGTTCCAGGAGATCCCTATGGGCTGCAGCATTTCTTTTGCCACCCATGGGCAGCTCAGACAATTCTTACACAGGACTGCCACTGCAGTCTGAGTGAAATAACGTCCATCTTATTTCACAGCCATTTTACACTGCACTTAAGTAACTTATAAGTCACCTATATGTCTAACCCTCACTTAGTGAAGGTTAGGTGCAGAGTTACTAAGTGTGAGGGCACCCTGGCACTAGCCAAGGTGCCCCCACATAGTTCAGGGCAATTTCCCCAGACTTTGTGAGTGCGGGGACACCATTACACAGGTGCACTACATATAGGTCAATACCTACATGTAGCTTCACAATGGTAACTCCGAATATGGCCATGTAACATGTCAAAGATCATAGAATTGTCCCCCCATGCCAAATCTGGTACTGGGGTGCAGATCCCAAGCATTCCTGGGGCTCCAGCATGGACCCCGGGTACTGCCAAACTAGCTCTCTGGGGTTTTCACTGCAGCTAATGCTGCTGCCAACCCACAGACAGGCTTCTGTCCTCCTAGAGTCTGGGCAGCCCAGCCCCAGGAAGGCAGAACAAAGAATTTCCTCTGAGAGAGGGTGTTACACCCTCTCCCTTTGGAAAAGGTGTCAAGGGCTGGGGAGGAGTAGTCTCCCCCAGCCTCTGGAAATGCTTTAAAGAGCACAGATGGTGCCCTCCTTGCATAAGCCAGTCTACACCAGTTCAGGGATCCCCCAGCCCCTGCTCTGGCAAGAAACTTGACAAAGGAAAGGGGAGTGACCACTCCCCTGTCCATCACCACCCCAGGGGTGGTGCCCAGAGATCCTCCAGTGTGTCCCAGACCAATGCCATCTTGAATGCAGAGGTGTGAGGGCACAATAGAGGCCTCTGAGGTGACGTCAGAGACCCCTCCTGATAGGTGCTTACCTGACTAGGTGGCCAATCCTCCTCTGAGGGCTATTTAGGGTCTCTCCTGTGGGCTTCTAATGAATGCAAGAGCTCACCAGAGTTTCTCTGCATCTCCCTTTTCGACTTCTGCCAAGGATCGAACGCTGACTGCTCCAGGACACCTGCAAAACTGCAACAAAGTAGCAAGAAGACTACCAGCGACATTGTAGCGCCTAATCCTGCCGGCTTTCTCGACTGCTTCCTAGTGGTGCATGCTCTGGGGTCTGTCTGTCTTCACCCTGCACTGGAAGCCAAGAAGAAATCTCCCGTGGGTCGACGGAATCTTCCCCCTGCTAACGCAGGCACCAAATTGCTGCTTCACTGGTCCCCTGGGTCCCCTCTCATCGTGACGAGTGTGGTCCCTGGAACACAGGAGCTGGATCCGAGTGACCCCGACAGTCCAGTGGTCCATCTGTCCAAATTTGGTGGAGGTAAGTCCTTGCCTCCCCATGCCAGACAGTAATCCTGTGTACTGAGTGAACTGCAGCAGGTAGGGCTTCTGTGCACTTTTGCAAGGAATCCTTTGTGCACAGCACAGCCCAGGCTGGCAGCACTCTGTCCTGCATTGCTCAACTCACTGAGTTGACCACCGCCTTCGTGGGACCCTCCTTTGTAGTGTTGAGATGACCGCCATGCTCAGTTTTCTTGAACCTGTGTTCAAGTACTTCTGCGGATGCTGCCTGCTTCTGCATGGGCTCTCTGTGTTGCTGAGCGGCCCCTCTGTCTCTTCCTCCAAGGGGCGACCTCCTGGTTCTTCCTGAGCCCGGGCAGCACCCATTTTCTTCAAACGCAACCTTTGCAGCTAGCAAGGCTTGTTTTCAGTTTTTCTGCGTGGAAACAACTCTGCATCCTCCAGCACGCCGTGGGGCATCTTCTGTGAAAAGGAGAAGTTCCTGGCATCTTATGTTGTTGCAGAATATTCAGCTTCTTCCACCCAGAGGGAGCCATTTTGCACCTTCATCCGGGGTTAGCGGGCTCCTGCCCCCCGGAAACTTTCATAACTCTTTGACTTGATCCCCTTCCAGGAATCTGTCTTCGGTGCTTTGCAGTCACTTGTGATCTTTGAAGAATCTCCTATCACAACTTTAGTGTGTTTCTGGGTAAGTAGGGTAACTTTACTCCTACTTTTCAGGGCCTTAGGGTGGAGTATCTTGGAGACCCTTAGTGTTTTCTTACACTCCCAGCGACCCTCTACACACTACACTAGGCCTGGGGTCCCTAAGTGGTTAGCATTCCACTTTCTTAGTATATGGTTTGTGTTGCCCCTGGGCTCAGCCTTCAGTCTGGTTTACTTACCTGATTTTGGTTTGTGTGTATATTTTGTGCGTTTTAATTACCTCCTAAGGGAGTATATCCTCTGAGATATTTATGGCACATTGTCACTAAAATAAAGTACCTTTATTTTTAGTAACTCTGAGTATTGTGATTCTTATGATATAGTGCTATATGATATAAGTTGTATAGTAGGAGCTTTGCATGTCTCCTAGTTCAGCCTAAGCTGCTCTGCTATAGCTACCTCTATCAGCCTAAGCTGCTAGAACACTACTAATCTACTAATAAGAGATAACTGGACCTGGCACAAGGTGTAAGTAACATCAGGTACCCACCATAAGCCAGGCCAGCCTCCTACAGTCGGCTTCGTCAGAGGACACGATCAGGTAAGTGGGGCTGGGGCCATTTTAGAGGTGGGGATCGGGGCATTTTTAGTTTTAGAAACAGGGTGGAGGGTCGGGTATTTTTAGTTTGTAGGGGCGGGGTGGGGGGTCAGGGTAGTTTAGGTTTAGGGGTGGGGGTAGGGTTACAGTAGTTTTATGGGTGGGGTAGGGGGGGTCGCTGTAGTTTTAGGGGCAGGGATGGGGGCTCGGGGTATTTTTAGTTTTTAGGAGTGGGGTGGGGGTAGGGGTAGTTTGGGTTTTGGGGCGGGTGGGGGTTGCTGTAGTTGTAGAGGCGGGGTTGGGGGTCAGGTATTTTTAGTTTTTAGGGGTGGGGATGGGGGGTTGGGTAGTTTAGGTTTCAGGTGGGTGAGTGGTTGCAGTAGTTTTAGGGGCAGGGGTGGGGGGTTGGGGTATTTTTAGTTTTCAGGGGCAGGGTGGGGAGGTCGGGTAGTTTAGGTTTTAGGGGGTTGCGGTAGTTTTAGGGGTGAGGGGTCGGGATAGTTTAGGTTTTGGGGGGTTGCGGGTCACTGTAGTTTTAGGGGTGGGGGTGGGGTAGACGATGTATTTTTAGTTTTATGGGGTGGATGTGGGGGGTCATGGTAGTTTTGGTTTTAGGGGCCTGGGGGGCTGTGGTAGTTTTAGGGGAGGGGTGGGGGGTCGGGGTATTTTTCATTTTTAGGGGTGGGGTTGTGGGGTCTGGGTAGTTTAGGTTTTAGGAGGGTGGGGGCTCGTGGTAGTTTTAGAGGTGGGGGGTCGCTGTAGTTTTAGGGACGGAGGGTGTGAGTATTTTTAGTTTTTAGGGGCGGGGTGAGGGATCGGGTAGGTTAGGTTTTAGGAGGGCGAGGGTTGTGGTAGTTTTAGGGGTGGGGGTTGCTGTAGTTTTAGGGGTAGGGTGGGAGGGTCAGGGTATTTTTAGTTTTTAGGGACAGGGGTGGGGTGTTGAGGTAGTTTTAGGGGTAGGAGTGGGGAGTCGGGCACTTTTCATTTTTACGGGCGCAGGGTCGCTGTAGTTTTAGGGGCGGGGTAGTTTAAGTTTTAGGGGTGGGGGTTTGGGGTATTGGTAGAATTGTTTTTAGGGGTGGGGGTTGGGGTACGATTGTTTTAGGAGTGGGGGGATGGGGTGGGGGGAGTCGCATGCTGGAACCACGCATCTCTTTACCAGGAATGCCTTTACAACGAAATATCTTTGTTAAGGCATTCGTGGTAAAGGCATTCATGGTAACAACGCAGTTGTTGTTTCAAACGCGTTGTTTAGGCATGCGTGGTTCCAGCATGTGTTGTTCCGACTCCTATTCAATTGACATTCTCTATAAGCAGTTTGTCTGGCCAATTAAATAAATTATAGAAATACAAATAAATAAATAATGTATTTCATGAAATCCCATGCCAAAGGTGTTACAAACTCTCAAGAGCAAAGCCGAGTATTGTTATCAATGCATTCATGGTCTGGAATAATTAGATACCATGGGCAGTTAACTAATTGCAATTACATACTACATAAAACGAAACAAGAAAGCAGGCAATAGTCAACAGGCAATCATGAAACTCTCAATCGAATGAGCGGCATGAGACACAAGAAAGAGAAGTGCGAATAATGAACCAACACTAAACGTGTGCCAAGAAGAGAAAACAACATTGCAGTTTGCAAAGCAAGTTTTGCCTGCATAAGTATGCATTTTAAAATTAATTGTGAGCGGCAGTAGCTGAGGACAGCAGCTTATGGCGTGTCTCCAGAGGAGGATTTCTGCCTCCCTCTCCCCCCACACACATACACTATAGAATCCTCTGGAATGCCTAGGACATGAACGGACAATCAGGAGACTCTTGGTACATACATCCGACATGCGTTCTTTTTGCCTGGACATGAATACAATCAATTCTCCAATGTGGCAGTAAGATTTACGGCTCACACACTCTATCCAAATAATATTTTCACATATTAAACCAATTGTGAACATCGCAAAGCACCATGCCTAATGTAGACACACACCAGACCTAAAGACACATAGCCAACTTGACTTTCCTCAGTGTGAAAGCCCTGCACAATGAGGAAATAGGAACACTTAAGGGCTCCAGTAAAGCAACGAGTCACGATAGATATGCACCAATAATTTTATTATGTACATAACCGGAACAGTTTTTCCTCAATTTACCATATGATCTGAATTGAAAGGTTGTTTGGTGATAACCCTTTATTTTGTCAAGAGCCTTTTATTTTCTCCTCTTGTGTAATGTACATGCAGCTCTGTACAAATGTAACACTAGCATCCTTCATTCTCCGATTTAACATTGGAAAGCAATGTCAGCCATTCAAACCTTACAAACAACTATCCGTATTAGCGCGATTTGTATTATTACCTTCAGATAGAATGGTAGTGCATTGTGCAGACTTTAGTCTATATTGTTTTTACAACTAATTTATTAGAATGCAAAGGTAACGCTTTGAAACATGAAATATTTCAGTCTCATGTGAAGCATTAAAACACATCTTAATACAGGAATGATCCAGCTGAGTTTTATGTCACCATAGTCATGTCTCCCAAAATATCTTCAGTGCAAGTGTAGATTTACTGTTATTCAATTTCACTATGATAATATGTTAGGAATCAATGTTACTGTCTTGATATATCCCTTAGTTGGTATTACAACAGAGATGTTTTTGTACAAACTTTCCAGTTGCTAAGAAAACTATTTTCCTGGTATATCTCTTTCTTCTGCCCGTGGAACATCCCGGATGCACCAAATGTAAGTCATGCTTTACAGGGTGAGCGGAAGTTCAGCCCGAAACATTCCAGGACATCGAACACACAAGCGCTCAGATACTTGCAACGGACCTACATCTGTTAGGACACTCAGCGTGATGAGTCATAATTCTGATTTCCTGGCTCTTTTTCCGTTTTTGCTCAGCAGCTTGATTGGATGAATCAATAACAGTTTTCTCCGTATCATGGGGAATCAAAATTAAACTGCAGAGTTGTCAAAAACAAAGCACCCGTTAATAGAATGTTTATGGAAAAAGCGTTCTGTGCATGGGAACATCCCACTCTATACATCACTCGGTGAGTTAAATGTTCACACCTAACATCTGCTGTGATAATCAGGGAGCAAATTCGGAGTCAGCAAGGACAACTTAACCTTGACTCTTTCAAAGGACACATAAAGAGAACAAGTTAATTGGAGAACAGTAATATTTGCTATTTACAATACGCGAGAGACATCAAAAAGTGCTCTATAAAGCTTGTCTGATAATAATATAATATATGTTCACTAAATACACAATTTTGATTGACATGTTATGTTACATTCTTCGCAGAGTACATTATACACTGATTCCTAGGCATGCTTGATTTCAATTGCTGTTAAAATGTACCAAGTGTGACAATAGTGAAGAATCCTCATAGACTCTTTATCGAGTTATTTCCTGAAAAAAGAGACAGATTTTATTGATCTTCAAAATGTAACAGCCTGAAAGTGGCTGCGTCAGCCCTAAAAATAAAGGCCCAGATTTAAGAGAGCCTAGCGCCTCCTTACGGCACATTAGAGCTATTTTATTTACGCTCATAAGGCCCAACATGGCGAAAATTGCTGCGCTGGATTTACAAAGTGGTGCAATGCATGCATTGCACTACTTTGCAGCCCCTTGTGCCGCATTATGCCTGTCCAGGCATACTGTATGCAAGGGGGCGTACCACCATTAGAGGGGGGCCGAAAAAAAGGTGCAAAGAAATCTAATTGATTTCTTTGCAGCATTTTTTCGGCATTTGTAATGCCTGCTCAGAGCAGGCGTTAAAAGGTGGCACACAATTAGTTACAATAAGCCCCTATGTACTGTTTAGGGTTAGCACAAAACTTTTGGTGCTAACGCTGAACAGTACATCTATAGTGCCAAAGATTCTGAGGCTATTGCCTCCTACCCTGTGCCATGGTGTGCTGTATTTTAAATACTGTGCACACATGGTGGCGATAAGGGGGCGCTAAGGGGCGCAAACAAAGTGGTTCTGCAATGGGTGCAGTGCCACTTTTCTTAAATCAGCCTCCACATATCCCTAGGGCTAAGCCCTCTTCACCTGATGCCAAAGAATGCTTGAAAATGTCATCACTATGTATAAGTCACAGATCCTTCTGCTGATGGGTGCAAAGTTCCCTAAAGCCACTCTTGAATCCAAGTCTTCACAAACTCTATTATCGACTATCTCTCGTGCTCACCAAGGTACCTTTAAGAAGACCATGTAGGAGACACAGGCATACCCTTAGTTGTAGATCTGTGAACTCCCTACTGGTTGGAATGTGCACAACTCACGACCCCTTAATGTGCAGAAAATTACTGAAAGTGTCTGATTAACCCTTCACTCACCTAATATCCATTAAACAGCCCACAGGCTAAAACTGATCACTAGTAGATACTGATCAGACAGACTTACTTACTTACTTCTCACACTGATTATAGAGTCCTAGTTACTCCCCACACACAACTTACCAGTTCACATGAATGGCTCTTATAAGCATATAAGCACATAACTAACATGCACTAGTAGTAGTTCCACATTAGAAGACCACCAGTCGATAAACTCCACTCAGCAAAACTCACCACATCACTACCCTTTTTCTTCCTTATTTTCCCCTCATAGCACCCTTTTCCTTCTGGTACCTTAATTGCACACTCCTTTTCAAGCACATAACTACTTCTTTCTTTCCCGCTACCTCCTCTCTCTTTCTCTCTTTAACACTCCCTTCATTCTCTCCTGCTGTTTCTCCCAATATGTTTTCTATTGTCCTCGGCCCATCTTATTCTTTGTCTCTCCTTCTTGTTAATTAGAGCAGATAAACAGGATGTCAGAAAACAATCTCATTACCTTCTCATCCATTTTCCTCATCCCAGTCCTTTCGTATGTAAGGTGGTCAGTTTCCCAGTCTCATGAACACTGCGACAGCTCCCATTACAGCTTTTCTATTTTCCACTTTTGCTTCTCTTAGACTCTGGTGTTTTTATTCTGTGCCTGCCCTTCCACTCTTCTATCTCTTTCATAGGAAATGTGAAGTTTTCAAGACATGTGTAGAAGTGTTTGCATTATGTCTGCTAACTGTCCAAGATCACACATTTTTGTTGTTTATAATGCTGGTTATCTATAATCAATATGAAAACCCAGATGCCACATTTATTAACATGATTGTTTTTGCTTGTTGATGCTTTAATGTCTGCAAGCTCTGCATTTGTTTTCATGATGTAAGATATAATTGGCAATCAGATATCACAAAAACTCAAATCTTAAATAATAGGAGAGTTACTTCGCTACTCAGTTTGAGTCAGAGATGTTAGGAACAATGAGAAGGAGTGGCCTTCAGCCAGTAATTATTTTTTACACCCATAACAAAGCTGCGATAGAGAATGTCTCACTTGCTATTTCATAACAAAAACACGGGTATGCGGTGCAATCTATCTCAAATTGGGACCGCTCTTACAATGTGGCTCATCATCAATCCCTTGAAGTGGTCATCACACTGGCAGATGGATTTACTCATCTGATACCTAATCTCTCAAATCTGCATAAATACATCAATTTAGCTGTTTTTAGTGGCTACCACGGTGGTCCTGATGATGAACCTTTAAAGATTATCTTGTGATCTGTGACAAGGCACGGAGGAAGAGGACTTACCTGAAATCCCCTGACAGGACATCTGCAACACAACACCTTTAAAGGATAAATAATTAAAAGGGAACTAGGATAAGAAGGGATGGGAATAGAAAAACGACTCGTGTTGTCCCTAGAGGAGGAAACAAGGGGAATAGACCGTGCAGAAGGACTGAGAGAAGAAATGGAGTGGCATGGCAGAGAAATTGACATTAACATGGAACCAGGGCATGCAGCGGTGACAACTATGGGGTTGGAGGCCACAACGTGGAAACTCAGTAGCGGGTGAGACTGGGGATGGAAAGTTGAAATTAAGCTACTCCAGAGAAACAAGGAAAATAAGTGCCTGGAAGCAGAGGATTACATAAACAAAAACGTGGCAGTGGTTAAAGGGACACTATAGAAAAGAGTACACAGTGAAAATTGTGAAAGGAGTTTAAAGAAGGAATATGGGAGGAAGCAGTGAAGGATTATTATTATTTTTTTTGGTTTGATAGGAAATCAGTAATTGTACTATAATTGAAAGAGCCATTACAGGGCTGAGAAATCTGAAGGAGAAACTATAGAACAGAGGACCCTCATAATCAACTCACAATATATTCTCCAGACAACTTTACACCAAAAGAGAAGAGGAGGAGGAATACAACTGAACCACGGCAATGAGAAAACAGAATGAGATAGTTAGATATAAACAGGAGAAGCTATAGGAAAGAAACATAAAACCAACACCCTATTTACCTGTGCTTTTCCTGATTATCTTGAGAGACTCCTTCCTGCAGAAGAAACAACCAGAGGATTAAGAGAGAAGGAAAATAAGTGCCAATACAATGATAATCTAAACTCAGATAGAGAAATAGAGTTTTTAATATCTGAAATATCCTTTGAAGCTTTTTTTTTTCTGAGATCTCGTGGGAACATTACTGGAAACATACAGTAAAAGAATTGCAAGGATACTCCGTGTAACAAAGCCTTTATATCCCAAGACCCTACCTACAGTGACGAAACAGTGACTTAACACTATGGGACAGAAATTATTTGCATGTTGTGGTCTGATTTTGAGTCTTGTTGTTGAAGCTGTACCAAATATCAGCCCCTAGACTGTATATATAGTAAAACGCACTTGCTCACTTTATTCACTCATGTCACTTTTGACAGCACCAGTCCTTGTTGGAGCATCTACATATAAAATATTAACCATGATTTTGCTACATTCACATAATGAACAGACAATAAAGTGTGACAACATACTGTATTGAACATTTGTTTACATGTTTTTTTACTGACCAAGTGGTGTTAAGCCTGTTCCTCTCTCTAAGTGGATCATGGTTGTGTACTTCTAATTTATTACCCAGATCCCCAGGATTACCTTCTTACCCTTTCTAGTTTACACTATCTGAAATTCTAGTACAGGCTTTCTATTTACTGTTTTAGCTAAAAGTTACCAAAGTGCTTAGAAATAGCCTGAGGGTCTTAGGACAATAAAACACTCAATAACCCTGTTGGAAATGTTCCAGCTGTTTTTGCTGATCATAGTATGTTTCGCTGCATTTCTTTTCACATTCTGTGTGGTAACCACTCATATTTAATGCACTAGATCATGATTTTAAAATACAAATGTTAACATAGATGAACTGTTTCTTAGTGCTATTTTGAGATAGTTTTTCATTTACAAAAGAGGGTTTGGAGTTCTACTGTGCCTCTTCTGAACTCATCTTGAGGGGCTTACAGTTATCAGTATACACTTTCAGCACAGTATTGGTCAGTGGGTTGATTAGGGGTTCCAATACAACTGGATTTCAAAATCCTATTAGTGCAACCAGGGGGTTAGAAATCTGACCTCTGCGACTGTGGGGCCCACAGATTGTATCACCAGGGCACAATATCTGTATCTACTAAGTGTAAAGAAAGACTTTACCTTTTCAATGAAACAGTCTCTCTTCCCTGTCTGTCACATTCTCCCAAAGTCTCCCACTCTTTTATAAATATGGGCCATATGTACGAACACTTTTTCCCATAGACACAGAATGGGTAAAAACCTTTGCTACATCTGGCCCCATATTCCTTAATTCGCACAGAGAGCAAATTTTTCATTCTGTCTCCGACACAAGCCTTCATTCGGTTTTTTGGTAAGTTTATTTTTTTCTGAGAATACATTCTATTACCTTCGTTTCACTGTTACTCTTCATGGCTTCATATTTGGTCTCTGAACCCAGCAACTAGCTTTCTAAGTTTCTTTCACCCTACTGAAGCCTTGCTGTAGTGGGATAATAGATATATGTTAGTAAAATCTTTCACTTGGCTCTTCGACTGGGGGTTGGCAACAGGGCTTCTCTTCTCTTCTCTTTATATGTTATTTGTCTGATACCACAGTTCTCTTGCGGTACCTGCCTCATAGTCTTCCACCCCATGAGCCTGTGATACCGTGAAAGCTTCCTAGGTGATGCTTACACAGTACCGTGGTGCCATGGTGTGGAAGCTCAAACAGTGGCGTATTATGGGAGTATTATGGTATCTCAAAGGAGGCTCACACTGTACACTTCAGTATACATTTGCATTCCGTGCATCAATGCTTTTTGTATACAGTACTGTAGTTGTCTTCATTGTGGAGTACAAAGTGCTTATGTAAACCGATATACGTGTTCTCACTGCATTAATGTTTTTACATATGCTACTCAATAATGCATCAGATATGAAGTGCCTTATCACCACTATATATATATATATATCACTAACAATCCAAAGGTTACTGGGATGTTAGAGTTAGGTTCAAATTTTACATGAACAAAACCATAGAATTTCAGCTGATTGTCTATGGTTTTGTGCATGTAAAATCTGAACCTATCTATAACGTCCCTGTACCCTTTAGTTTTTTAGTACATTTCTAGGGTTTTTAAATAATATTTGGTACCTATAACGTCCCTGTAATTTTTGTTTTTTTCAGTGAATTTCTAGTTTTATTTTTACCTTAAGTAAGATGCCCATCACAATGCACGGTGGGGAGTAGGTTGGATACAGGGCCTTGCATGACACTGTGTTGCTGTCCCCACAAAAATGCAGCTCCTGCCCACCCCTTCTCCTTGCAATCCATTGTGCAAGCCGATGCCTCTGCTATCTCATTATAGTCCTGTGTGGCTGTTGTTCTGCCACTGCCCTTCCTGCCTGCCCTGAACAGTTAGCTTGCTGCCCCATCCACCTCCTCCCTACACTTTGTTGTTTGAATCCATGCACCAGCTCCCTCCCTCCTGCCTTGCATGGTTGAATGGGCTGCCACTGCCCTCCATTTAGCTTGATGTCTCTGTCCACTCCTCCTGCCCTCCATTGCAAAATTCTATGCCCTATTATTGCCCTCCTGCTTAGCCTCTGTGCTTAACTTGTCATCCATACCCTCCTTCCCCCCACCCTTCAATGTCTGTGCATGCTCCTGCTCCCTCCTTTTTGCCCGCCATGTTCCCTGGACCTGCCACTGCCCCTTGTTAGAAATGGGGTCTCTAGTTGGCAGTTGTGTGCGCCCCTATCAAAGTGGGTATCCACATTCTAATCAGGGTAAGGAAGCCACACAGCTAAGATAACCTCTGCCCCCCCCCCCCTTGGTAGCTTGGCACGATCAATCAGGCTTATTTGAGAGGCAATGTGCAAAGTATTTGTATACACACACACACACACACACACGTACACATACATACACACACACACACACACACACACACAATAACACAGTGAAAACACCACAAACATACTCCATACCAGTTTAGAAAAATAGATGGCATTTCTCTAAGTAAAACAAGACCAAAACAACAAATATCCAACATACATAAGTAAAGATACCACTTTATAAAGGTTTCAATGAATCTTAATCCATAGGAATCAAAGGTTGTATCTTTTCAGCACAAAGTAGCTAGGATGCATCAAAACCAAAGACGATGCGGGCTGCAGGGAAGGTGAGGTACTGAACAGCAGAGCAATGTGTTTGTTCCTTACTGCGCAGGGAAGGTGATGCGGCGTTTCTTTCCTCACAGGAAAGGAGATGCATTGATTTCCAGACACGCAGCCTCAGATCCTTACTGGGGTGTGGAGTCAATGAGAAATTGATGCCCTGGGGACAATGCATGAAAAAATCCAGACGTGTTATGTCCATGAAGCCGTGGGGAAAACTGACACTGTGTCAATTCTCAAGCCCCGGGACAGGCACTGTGTCGATTCTCCAGCCACAGGACAGACGATGCATCGATTTTTTAGGCGTGCTGGTGCCTGGATTTTCTCCTTAAGGTCACCAGCTTACTCTAACAAGCATCCATGGACTGGAGCAGGTAGCGCTTGGCAAGTCAGGACTCTCAGCAGAAGAGCCCAGGCACTGGTAGGTGAAGTCTTTGATGTCCCCTGGACTTCTTAACAGGAAGCAAATTCAGTACAAGACCTTGGACAACCTTGAAAGAAAGCAGGATGTAGAAAGCAAAGTCCATTCCTTTCACTCCCAGAACAGAAGTAGCCAGCAGTAGGCCAGCACAACAAAGCAATAGGCAAAGTAGCAGTCCCTCCTATGGCATCAAGCTCTTCTTCCTAGCAGAATGTCCTCAGTCCAGAGGGATTCTAAAAGTGTGGTCTCAGAGGGCCAGTACTTATACTAATTTCTTCCTTTGAGGTAGACAAACTTCAAACGAAAGTCTTTGTTGTACACAAGACCTTACCTTTCCTGGCCTGGCCCCAGACACACTCCAGAGGGATGGAAACTACTTTGTATAAGGACAGGCACAGCCCTATTCAGGTGCAAGTGTCAGCTCCTCACACCACTCTAGCCCAGGAAGACGTATTGGATATGCAGGGTACACCTCAGCTCCCTTAGTGCGACTGTCTAGAGTGAATCCATAAACAGCCCAACTGTCATCTCGACCCAGATGTGTATGCCACAGACAGGCAGAGGCACAGAATGGTTAGCAAGAAAATGCACACTTTCTAAAAGTGACATTTTCAAACCTACAATTGCAAAACCAACCAAGAGATATATTTTTAAATTGTGAGTTCAGAGACCCCAAACTCCATATCTCTATCTGATTTAACTAAACTTAAAAGATATTTCAAGGCCATCTCCATGGTACCTTATGCGAGAGTTAGTTCTTTCAATTGTGAAAACCGAATTTATCGGTTTTTCACTATGAGAACATGTAAAACACACCAGTACATGTCCTACATTTTAAATAAACTGCACCCCGCACAAGGGCCTGCCTTGGGCCTATCTTAGGGGTGACGTACTTGTAGTAAAAGGGAAGGTTTGGGCCTGGCAAGTGGGTTTACATGCCAGGTTGAAATGGCAGTTTAAAACTGCCCACACAGACATAGCAGTCTCAGGTCTGAGATATGCTTGCAGGGCTACACTTGGGGGTGGCACAATCAGTGCTGCAGGCCCACTATTAGCATTTGATGCACAGGCCCTTGGCACACATGGTGCACTATACTAGGCACTTACAAGTAAATCAAATATGCCAAGCATGAATAAACCAATCACCAATACCATTTAGACAGAAAGCACTTGCACCTTAGCACTGGTCAGCAGGGATAAAAGCCAGCAAAAATGAAATTTGGCACAGGATCAAAAACAGGAGGTCAGAAGCCAAAAAGACTGGGGAACCCCTGCAGAAAGGGGCATTTACAACAGCCCTCCTATCTACTCTGAGTATTCTATTCAGTTGCCACTGCCCCTCCCACCTCCCTAACATGCTCAGATGACTACTGCTTGTCTCTGCCACCTCCACCCTGCCTGTCTGAGTTCCATGCCTCTATTCCCTTCCGCCTGTCTTCCATGGTCCATTTTGCTGCCACCCCTATCTGCCCTCCACGCTCTATTGTGATGCAACTGCTCCTCTTGACTACCATGCGTGGACGGCTATGAAGGCTCTGCCACTGCCCTGTATTGTGTGTGTCCAGCCCTTACCCATCCCTTCTGACCTCAATCAATCTATATATATATTAGATATGTATACATAGAAATATATATAGATGCAATGAAAAAAACAAACGTTACAGGGACGTTATAGTTAGGTTCTGAATTCTGAATTTAATCGTACAACACCAGAGAAATTCAGCACACATAGTTAGAGTTCTTTCAAGTAACTATAATTCACACCCTAAGGTAACTATGACTCATGCCCTTGCCCTGACGTTTTAGTGGGTGCCTCAGTATGTACCTGGGTCTGTGAGTGGGTGCATGAAGGTGTCAGTGGGTCTGTGAGTGGGTGTGTGACAGTCTGAGTTGAGCTGTGAGTGAGTGCATGTGGGTCTGAGTGGGTCTGTGAGTGGGTGTGTGAGTATCTGAGTGGGTCTGTGAGCGGGTGTGTAAGGGTCTGAGTGGGTGTGTGAGAAACTGATTGATATAGAGACAGAGCGAGAGACAGAAAGTGAGAGGGAGAGAGATAGAGAGTTTTTTAAGCTTTGACTACGGATATATTTAGAATGAGATATTTTTGTACAATTTATGATAAAAATTGATCTGTCATTTAAAAAAATATAATAATTTGTATTTAAAAAAAAAAAAAGAAACAAAAAAGGGAAACAAATCCAGCTGGACTCAAATCCTCAATGCTCAGTGTGAATGTCTGCAGCTTTCACACTGAGCTATTGCTTTTGTTTTTCTTTGAGCTTTTTATAGCCCTTATGGGCTATCTGGGGCGGCGAGGGAGCCCTCAAGGGCTCCCCAGCGGTCCCTACATAGTTAAGTATGTTTTCTCTTTGTAAACAAGATGAACTTTATGGGCTATCTGGCACCTCTGGGGAAGCCTAACGGCTGTGCCGTTGCTTCAGCAAGCAAGGCCCTGCTTCAAGAGCAGCTCCATGCTTGCTGAAGAAAACCTTTCAACTTTGTTCCCTGCCAATGTGCAGGGGACAGAGATGAAAGGTCTGCTTTCACAGGTCCCGCTGTCTGAAACCAGTGTGTTTGCTGTGGCATGGCTGCAGATTCACATCTGGTTTGGTCCCCGGGGACAAGAGGGTCCAAAACAGCACTCCTTTCCATATTTCTATTGTTTGCCTCAGGGAGGAGGTCATCCCTGGGGCTGCGAGGGGGCCATGAGGTCCCCTCACCAAATTTAGAAATTGCCCCAGGGAGGTGGTGGTCCCTGGGATTCGGGGGGATGCACGCCCCCCCTACATTTTTATAATTAAAGCCCCAGGGATGTGGTGGTCCCAGGATGTGGGAGAGGCTGATGGGCCTCCCCCACACAGTGAAAACAATCTGCCATGTGAAGGTGGTGGTCCCAGGGGTGTGGGCGCTGCAGGTACCCACACAAATACCATAAAAATCTTCCCAGGGAAATGGTGATTCTCAGGGCTGTTGGGGGCCAGGAGGCTCCCTTACAGTTAAAATTACTGATGCCCTAGACCACCTAGGATCTTATAAAAAACAAGCACGGGAGCCAGTGCTTTTTTTGCCACAAATTCACAAATATAAAAATGCATTTTTTGCTCTGAAGGGGTCAGCATGTCCCTGCCCTAGTCCCTTTTCTTTTGTTTTACTTTTTTACTGGGACTTGGCTGAAGTTGATTCCCAAGATGGCCACCAGCACTTTCTGGTTTGAAGTGTTGGCAGCCATTCAGAGCTGTGCATTTCCCTGCATGAGCTCATCTTTGTTCTTAAATACTTCATGACCAGAGATATACACATTTGATTTCCCTAAATTTCTCAAAAACTCTTGAATGGATTTACACCAAATAAGTGAAAGAGTAATCTGCATACCGAAAGCTAGCTTTCTGCCAAATTCGGTGTGATTCCGTCCAGTGGTTCGGGCTGGAGAAGTGTCTATAGGTCCTATGGAAATTAACATGGGGAAAGCAACTTTTTCAACCCCCCTTTTTCTCATCCCCTGCTTAACATATCACCCCAAAACGTTGTTTGGAAAATGTTATGAAGATTGATCAAACGGTGCCAAAGAGATAGGCAATTCAAAAAATGTTTTTTCTATGGAAACATGGTCCTAACTATATTTTTTTACCTAGTGGCAGCCACCAGGGTACAGTGTACCTCATAACCAAGTAAGAGCTATCCTCAATCATAACTGGCACCTGAATAAAAATTATCCAGTAATAGAAAAAGTAATATTTGAAAACCCCTTAGTATCACTCCGCAAAGCCAAGTCCATGAGACAAGACTTAGTAGCATGTATCCCTGAACATCTTAGAGAGGTTACATGGCTTGCCTCCAATCCTGGGTTTAGGAAATGCCACAAATGTAAAGCGTTTGAGTTTGATGTTCATACACTGTTGTCTCATCATCACTGGATCATCCCATTCGGATCAACAAGAATTTGCATTACAAAACTGAATTTGCCATCTATGTACTTTGATGCCCTTGCCCCAAGCTCTTTGTATGGAGTATGATGTAAAAAGTTAATCTACATTTTTTCCAACATATTAGAGCAATTAGGAAAGGGAACCTAGTTATTCAGTAGCACAACATTTTGAGGAAGCCCATTCTGGCCATGAAAATGATCTTACGTATTTTGCACTTGAAACTGTTCTCAAATGTAGGAGAGGGGCAATAGAGAACAACAACTGAGAAGGGAAGAGTCTCGGTATATTATCATGTTGTACATCAAATGCCCGGAAGGGACTTAATATTGATGAAAACTTGAATGTCCATCTGTAATGCAATTTTGATTAAGTGTTCTCCTTAAACATTCCTGGATATATTTTAAATAAATGTAGTTTTTTAGGCACTGCTGTGTTACAGTGTTATGCTGAGAGTACTGAGCTTCCACCTGTCTCAGTAACTTCCCATTTGGGTAGTTCAATGTTCCTTAACCCTATTTTATTTATTTTATTCTTTATAATGTCCAGTGTAGTCCAATATTGTATTGATTCTTAGTTATAGGATTGTTAGGTGTTTTATAAATTTGAATTGTATAAGATATACAGATTTTTTCCCATCAGCACTTGAGTGTGTAACATAGTATCCCAGGTAATCAATTTAGTGTAAAAATGCCTACTGGGGTTGCTGATAGATGATTGTCCTATGTGGTGCACTTGCTGAAAATGAAATGTTTGAATTCTTGACAATTTTATTTTAATTTATTGTTGATTTTAACTCAAATTTTGGGTTTTGTTGCGTTACATATTATTTACGTTAACTTATCTGGTGTATTGATGTGCATGAAATCTATAGAAGACTGGACTTCAAGGCACACAGTTGACAATATTGTTTATTTGCATTAGTCAGACGGAAGTCAGGGAAAACGTATTCGGCGAGGAACATGGCTTCTGTATAAATGAATTTTCAGTGATTCAAGTGGTGTTTTTGAAAAAGGCTACTTTGTCAGCCGAAACATGTCATTCCACTTATAATTTTACCTCAATGGATTGGAATAAAGGCACAGATAAATTGACTTCTAGTGTGCTGGTGCTTGTTCTTTCTTTTCGACAAGCCTGTTGATATATACATATATATATTTACATATATATATGTACCTGGGATCAGGGTATACACCCCATACTTCCTCATTCCCAAAAAGGACCTCTCCATTAGGCTTATTCTAGACCTCAGATCACTAAACCAGTACATTCTGTCAGATCAGTTTCACATGGTTACTCTTCAAGATGTTATACCACTTCTGCAGTAAGGCCATTCTAGATCTAAGGGACACCTATTTTCATATTCCCATCCACCCTTCACACCAAAAATACCTAAGGTTCTTTATTGAAGACAAACATTACAAGTTCAAAGTCGTGCCTTTTGGGGTCACAGCCAGTTCGAGAGTCTTCACACAGTGTTTAGCAGTAGTTGCTGCATACCTCAGAAGAGAGAAAATCCATGAGTTCCCTTACCTAGATGACTGGCTCATCAAAGCCAGTGCCTTACGACAGTACCAACATCACACTCAGTTGTCAGTGGATCCCCCTCACACTCTAGGCATGAGACTCAACTTTTCCAAATCCCAATTCCAACCCCTTCAGCTACAGCCCTATCTAGAAGCTTTTCTTAATAGAGGGTTGGGGATAGCATACCCCAACCAGGCCCACATTAAGAGTTTTCAGTCTCTTCTCCCCAGTTGCAGAATCGCACATACACAGTCAGGACTATTATGCGCCTGTTAAGGATGATGACATCCTGCATTGCCTTCGTTCCCCATGCCAGACTCCACATGTTTCACTTACAGAAGGGTCTGTCATGTCAGTGGTCTCAGTCACAGGGTCACCTACAAGATCTAGTGTTATTAGACCACCATACTCACCGCTCTTCAAAATGGTGGAACATCAGCAACCTTGTTTGATGGCATGTGTGTGGCTGTGGATGTGCATGCTCTGCATGCTTCCGCCATCTAGTGTTGAGTCCAGGGAGTTGTGGGTTGTTTTTGTTTGGTGTGTGTCTTTTGAGACAGGGTGAGGAGTGAGTTTTCCTCTTGCTGGTGGTGCACTTGGTCCTCGACTCCATCTTCAGATTGTTTTCCTCCGCTGTTGGGTCAGGTGGTGTTCTCTTGACTCTCCAGTGTAAATAAACAATTTACAGTCACCTTCTTCAGAGGTTTATACTAGCATCGGGCAAGGTTCAAGTTGGTATCCAAGGTGCACCCACAGTGGCACAGGGATGGCTGAGTGCAGAGGTTAAATTTGAGGTCGGCGCCCAATGTTAGTCAAAGGAGGCTGGGAGAGAAGTTGACGTGGTGCTCACAAGTAAGTTCCAGCGGTGGCAGAGGTTGATATCCAGGGGTCGAGATGAGCATTGGGGGGGTGGGGGCACAGGTCAGCTCCAAACTTACATCCTCAGTGACACTGGGGTGGACGAATGCAGAGTGCCAACACGGTGTCAGGCAGCCAATGCTTTCTAATGGAGACAGGGGGTATCTGCTGCATCGCTGCTCACAGGTGAGTAAAGCAGGCTCAAAGTCCACATCCAGGTGTGGAGGTAAGTACAAGGGGGCCACAAGGCAGCACTAAACTCACACCCTCAGCAGCTTAGAGGAAGTTGAGTACACAGTGCCAACGCAGCATCGGGCGGCCAATGTATTTCAATAGAGGAGATGGCTTCCAGAAACAGGCTGCAGGCTCTGGCCAGTAGGCTGGGAAAGTTCAACCCAAGTTGTCCAGGTAAGTAGAGATGCCAGTGGGTCATAGGGATACCATCAGTTCAGCTCCCCAAGGTCAGGGACTCTGGGTGCAGGGGTATCTTTAGACATCAGAATCAGCTCACCAGGGAGGTTGCAGCAGTCGGGCGGATCCTTCAGATTTAGGCTACAGGCGTTGCTGGGGAGTCTGGCAGGGGTCAGCCCACAGTGGAACTATTAGTTGGAAGTGCCAAGGAACCTTCACTGGACAGGTGGGCAACTTGGACTCGGGCGGTGCCGTCAGTTGCAGTGGTCCCTTCTGGTTTTATGGTTCCGCCGGTTTCCCGCATCTGACCGCGGCCGAACCGCCGCGGTCAGAATGCCCTGTGGGGCACCGCCGGTCTGTCGGCGGTGCTCCCGCCGACCCTGGCCCCGGCGGTCTCGGACCGCCGGGGTCAGAATGACCCCCCTAATCTCTTTCTTTCCACCTAGAATCAGGTTTGGGGACCAACACAACTGGGCTGGCCCAGGGGTTCTATGAGTGCTTGATAACTCCCAATTCCAGCATCTTGCAGGTTTCATCGTGGATGCTCTCCTTGAAATGGTCAGATTGCCTGTATGTTTTGTTCTTGACAGGCAAATTGTCCCATTTCACACATTATGGGAACACCAGGTAGTTCTGCCAGGAGTCAGGGAGAAAAGTTCAGCAAACTTGTGCACTGGGATTGCTGGAGAGGATGTTAGGGAGAGGCTCACTCTCAATTTCCTGTCCTTCATCAGTGACCATGAGCATAGTCAGCTTAGCTCTGGCATGGTAGGGTTCAGGCGATTTACATGGATAACCCTCTTTTGAGCCTGCAACTGCCATGGTCCACCAGATAGGTGACTCCTCCTTCCTTTTCTAGGATGGGGTAGTGTCCACTCCGCTTATCTTGGAGAGCCCCAAGGGCCACAGGCTCCAACACCCATACCTTCTGCCCAGGTTGGTATACCACCTGTGCAGCTTTTTGGTCAAACCTTCTGGAGCTCTTGGCTGGCCTCTACTTTTAATTTGCTTTTTCATATACTCACCCATCCTTGAACAAAGGCCAAGCACATAATCCACTATGTCCAGCTTGGAATCTCTGGGAAGTCTCTTCCATCTTTCCTTCGCAAGGCAATGTGGTCTCCTAACAGGATGCCCAAACAAAAGTTCAAATGGAGAGAAACCTACTCGATCTGTGGCACTTCCCTATAGGCAAAAGGCAGGCAAGGAAGTAGGACATCCCATCTCCTTCCGAGTTTCTCATTGAGCCCACCAATCATGCCTTTGAGAGAAACTTCTCAATAAGACCATTGTACTGGGGGTGATATGAGGTAGTGAACTTGTAAGTTACACCTCACTCAGTCGACATGTGCTTCAGGTAGCCAGACATGAAGTTAGTACCTCTGTCTTACACTACCTCCTTTGGAAAATCCACTCTGGGAAAAATACCAATGAATGCTCTAGCTATTGCAGGGAAAGTTTTGGTCCTTAGGGGGATTGCGTCAGGGTACCTAGTGGCATGGTCCACTACCACCAGTATAAATCTGTTGCCTGATTCTATTGAAAGGCCAAGAGGACCATCAATGTCAATCCCAACCCTTTCAAAGGTAACCTCAACCACTGGAAGTGGAATTAGGGGGCCTTTGGTTGTCCAGCTGTCTTGCCACAGGCCTGACAGGTGACACAGGTGTTACAAAACTCCTTTACTTTCTGGGACATACCTGGCCAGTACAAGTGGTTAACCAACCAACTCCATGTTTTAGGCTGGCCAACATGTCCAACTAAGGAGATGTCATAGGCCAATGTTTGAAGAAACTCCCTGCATTATCATTCTCCTGGTGGCACCAGGTTTAAGGTCTCTGGTCTCACTATGCAGGAGCCTTTCCTCCCAATACCACTAACATCACTCTTTGACTGTGCAGCATCCTTCTGCCTCAGGCCTTCAACAGTGGGACAGGTTTGTTGTCCCTGGCTCAGATCTTCCATAGAGGGTCCCTCTGGTCATAGGAGTTCTGCTGTGTAAGGCACAAGCTCCTGAGGCTCAGTTCCCTCTGGGGTTGTTAGGTCTTCTCCCTGAGGAGAGAGATTTTGTTCTCTGATCTGTTTGAAAGCTGGTCCCAGTCTCCCTGCCTTTTCTCTTAGTAGGTCAGACCATTATTCCAGTCTCCAACTCTACTTTTTCGCCCTCGGCCTTGCTTTGTGCCCTTGTTTTTACACATGCCCATTCAGGGATACCCAGCATAGCTGCATGGGTCTTTCTTTCTACCTCAGTCCAGGGTGAGGACTCCATATGATTCCCTAGCAGACACTGGACAGGTATAGCAGGAGACACCACCACCTTCTTTTGGCCAATAACCCCTTCACATTCTAAGGACACCAATGCCCTGGGATAGACCTTAGCCTGATTGTCAGCAGTGAGGACAGTATATGTCTCTCCAGGAAGATACTGATCTGAGGGCATTAGTTGCTCAGTCACCATAGTGACACTGGCACCAGTGTCTCTCAGGGATTCAATGTGAATCCCATTGATATGTGGCTGTTGTCTGTACTTTTTCAGGCTACTGGGCCAGACAGCCAGGGACGCTATATCTACCCTACCCTCTGAGACTACAGCTGCCTCAGTAGGCTCACTGACATGGTCAGGGCCTATTTGGATTCCCATCTGGAGACTTACCACTGCATTTAATGCAGGTGCACTAGAGGAGTTCTTTTTAGGACAGTTAGAATCTCATGTTTGGTGTCCATTGGTTTTGCAGGTATGGCACCAAGCCTTTCTGGGATGCCACCTTTTCCCCTTGTACCCACCCTTGGGCTGGGTAGAGTCTCGGGCCCACTCTCCTGTACAGGTTTTTGGGTGCCTTGAGAATACTCTTTGTTTTTTACCTGTTTGCCTAACCCTCTTTCCCTTTTGGGGGTCTTTTATCCTCTTTTTTTATGGTTCTCCTTCCCAGTGGAAATTTTTGTCACCCTTGTCTTGACCTAATCATCTGCCTTCTTCCCCAACTCTCAAGGAGAAAGTGGACATAGGTCTACCAGGTACTGATGTAACTTTTCTTGAACACAATTACTCAAGAGATGCTCTTTCATATCAAGATTGTAAAGCCCCTCATAATCATGCCCATTGTTACCTTTTAACCAGCCACCTAGAGTTTTCACTGAGAAGTCTGCAAACTCAATCCAGGACTGATTCTGTGTTTTTCAAGTCTGCCTGAATTTAATTCAGTACTCCTCGGGACTGAACCCAAACCCCTCATTCAGGGTAGCCTTCATGAGTTCATATAAACTTACATCTACCTCATTCAGCGTAAGGAGCCTATTCCTACATTTTCCTGAGAAGAGTTCCCAAAGGAGAGTTCCCAGGACTCTTTCTTAGGTTTTCTGGAAACACAGGCCATCTTATAGGCTGTGATCCACATGGTGATGTCATCACCTTCTTCATATTTGGGGACAATATTTTTGGGGATTGTGTGGTCATAGTTTTCTACTCTGTCCTTAGCTGTGCTATTGCTGTGACCACTCATGAAGGCTAAACCTATCTCTGCCCTTTTCCTCTCTTGAGCTAGGATCCTGTGTTCCAGGTCCAGTCTCCTAGCTAACCTCTCTAAGATGGCATCTGTTACAAATGGGATGTCTAGTTGGCAGAGGTGAACACCTTTGTCCAAATAGGGACCTCAATCCTAGTCAGCGTGAGTCACACACACTCCAAATTATCCTGTGCCCACCCTCTAATAGCTTGGCACTGAGTAGTCTGGCTTAACTTAGAAGGCAATGTATAAAGTATGTGTGCAATAACTCCTACAGTAAGACAGTGAAAACACCAAATTAAGGGTGTCATTCTGACCTCGGCGGTAAAAGGCGCTTACCGCCGGTCAGAAGACCGCCATAACACCGCTGCGGTAAACCGCCACGGTCATTCTGACCCGCAACTGGCAAACCGCAAAAAACCCGACATCAACAAAAGTCCGCCACACCAACGGCCAGCGAAAAACTGGCGATGACCAAACCTCCACCGTCACGCCAACAGAAATACGCCCATTCCATTCCGACCCACAAATCCCCGCAGCGGTCTTTCAACCGCGGTATTCCATTGGCGGTACACACCGCCACGGTCAAAATACACACACCTTTACAAAACACAGCCACATTGGACAATTCAAAATACACACACCTGAGACACATACACACAACACTCCCACACACCTAATACAATATAAAAAACACACCCACATCACCCACAAACCCTTACGACCACAATTGCGACTGAAGGCCAGAGAGAGACAGAATAGAGTACACCATCACACAGAGGCAAATCACAACATCACCCACACAATATCCACGCACAAAACACCACACACCACCACACTCACAACACTCTACAACACATACCCCACCCCACATCTCATCCACACCACCCCATGGCACCCCAAAGACACCCCAGGTTTTCTGACGCAGAACTCAGGGTCATGGTGGAGGAAATAGTTCGGGTAGAGCCCCAGCTCTTCGGGACACAGGTGCAGCACACCACCATTGCCAGGAAGATGGAGCTATGGCAAAGAATAGTGGACAGGGTCAACGCTGTGGGACAGCATCCACAAAATCGGGACGATATCAGGAAGCGGTGGAATGACCTACGGGGGAAGGTGTGTTCCATGGTATCAAGGCACAACATCGCGGTGCAGAAGACTGGCGGCGGACCCCCACCTACTCCCCCAGAATTTACAGCATGGGAGGAGCAAGTCTTGAACATCCTGCATCCTGAGGGCCTCGCTGGAGAAGACGGAGGAATGGACTCTGGTAAGTCAAATCTTCACTACTTCATTCCCCCCACCCCACCTGCATGCCAAATCATACCCCCACGCTCACCCCCACCCCCATCACACCAACTCCTTTCAAATGGCTCACCATCACAACCCACCCATCCCAACACCTAACCCTGCATGCGTCGACAAAGCATGGACACCCATCACCAAAGCATGCCCAATGCACATACCCATCTCCCCCACAAGCCACCGTCACAACAGCCCCCACAAGGGAATGCCAGCACTGGGGTACACGGCCACCCACCCATTGCACACTATGGCACACACAGAAGCAATAACCATACTCTTATACCCCTGCAGGACCCGAACGCCACCACACCGCCCAGGAGAGTCCAGAAATGTCCATCCCACCCCCAGAAGAGGCCCCCAGTGATGACAGCAGCTCTGTCTCCCTGGACCCTGATGACCAGCCCGGCCCATCGGGGACCTCGGGACAGTCGGTTCCCCTCACACAGCCACAGGCCACAGCAGACCTACCCCCCTCTGGGAACACCAGCACAGCTCCCACCCAGCGGGCCCATGCCTCTGTCTCCAGGACACATCAATCAGCGGTGTGTCCACCACTACAGGGCACCCAGGTTGACCCACCACCCCAACAACAGCAGGGACCTGGGGGCAGTGGTAGTGGGCACACGTTCCAGGGGACAGAGGCCCAGGGAAACAGGGGAACTGGGAGGGCTACTGTGCGACAGGGGGGGGGGACAGGCCCAGGGAACCCACTCTCCACGAGGCCCTCTCCTCCATCATGGGAGCATACCACCGCTCCCAGGAGACGATGGCTACGGTACTGGCCAGGTTCCAGGAGATCCAGGTACTGCAGGAGGAACAGTACATGGGGTTCAGGGAAGAACTCCGAGCCATTAGTTCCGCAATGGGGACCATCGTCGTGGCTCTTAACCAGATTGTCACCACATTGCGGGACCATGTGGCACCACAAAGGGCCCCTGTCACTAGCATGGACCAAGAACAGGCCACCACCTCCGCCGGCGCTAGTGGACAGGAGGCCCCCACACAACAACAGGCCACCAGAACCCCACCTCCTGCAGAAGAAGAACCACCCCGCAAGCGGTACCTGAGATCTAGGAAGAAGATAGAGTAGGATGCCAAGACCCCCGCCAGCAAAGGATACCCTCTGATGTCATCCCACTGTCCCACATTGTCACCCTGTCCAACCTTGAACTGCCCCTGCTCCATCCTTCCACAGGCATATGGACAATGCACCTGTGAGACTGACAATCTGGACTCTGCCATGGACATTACTCCACCATCACCCATCACCGATTTTCTAGCATTTTCCTAAATTTAGCACTTAAATAAAATCACTTATTGCACTAAAATTATCTGGAGTCTGCTTGTCTTTTGAACAAATGTATTAGACATAACGGTGCCAAAATGTTCAGTTACATTGTGATGACAACATACCACTGTCACACAGCTGAAGTCCATGGGCAAACAAAGCAGAGGTCAAGCAGTGGGGCCCACATCTCTGAAAACGGAAGAGAAAGTCACAACTCAGTTAACATAAACTGGGGGGAAACTCAGACAGTAGAGAGGCAGGAGACTGTAAGTACATGTGAAATGGCGGTGTTGATTCGTACCTGTGTGTTATTGAAAATACTGTTGTATCACTGTGTCCCTGTTGTCCGTGTCGTCCCCGTCGTCTTCCTCCTCTTCACTCTCCACAGGCTCCACAGCTGCCACAACACCACCCTCTGGACCATCCTCCTGCAGGAAAGGCACCTGGCATCGCAAAGCCAGGTTGTGAAGCATACAGCAGGCCACGATGATCTGGGACACCTTCTTCGGTGAGTACATTAGGGATCCACCTGTCATATGCATGCACCTAAACCTGGCCTTCAGGAGGCCGAAGGTCCGCTCAATCACCCTCCTAGTCCGCCCATGGGCCTCATTGTACCGTTCCTCTGCCCTGGTCCGGGGATTCCTCACTGGGGTCAGTAGCCACGACAGGTTGGGGTAATCAGAGTCACCAATTAGCCACACACAGTGTCTATGTAGCTGTTCCATCACATAAGGGATGCTGCTATTTCGCATGATGTACGCGTCATGCACTGACCCAGGGAACTTGGCATTTACATGGGAGATGTACTGGTCAGCCAAACAGACCACCTGGACATTCATAGAATTATAACTTTTTCTGTTCCTGTACACCTGTTCACTTTCACTGGGGGGAACCAAAGCCACATGGGTCCCATCAATGGCACCATTGATGTTGGGAATATGTCCAAGGGCATAGAAATCACCCTTCACTGTAGCCAAATCGCCCACCTCAGGGAAAACAATGTAGCTCCGCATGTATTTCATCAGGGCAGACAACACTCTGGACAAAACCTTAGAAAACATAGGCTGAGACATCCCTGATGAAATGGCCACTGTTGTTTGGAAGGATCCACTTGCCAAAAAATGGAGTACTGACAGAACCTGCACCAGAGGGGGAATCCCTGTGGGTTGGCGAATGGGTGACATCAGGTCTGGCTCCAGCTGGGCACACAGTTCCTGTATAGTGGCTCGGTCAAGCCTGTATGTCAGTATGACATGTCTTTCTTCCATTGTCGACAGGTCCACCAGCGGTCTGTACACAGGAAGATTCCTCCATCTCCTCGCAAGTCCCAGGACGGTGCCTAGGAAGGACAACATGGAGCACAGAGTCAAGCAAACCACAGGTACGTTCCCACAGCTTGCACAGTACACGATTCGCTATGCATTGAATGGCTTGTATGAGTGGCAATGCAAGGCCTAGGCCTGTGTGACGCAGTAGAAATTAAGCCATGTGGGCCCTTGAAATGGCGGCTGCCTGACCTGTGAAGTGTGACAATGGGATGTGAGGTCAATGCGCTGGTGTGGCACTTCGTGGCGGTAGGCGGTCGAAGACCGCGGTGCAAAGCCGCATTGGTTAACATAGAACCCTATGGGTTTCAGGAGCCAATGACGAAGTGTGCCGGCGGTCGCGGTACGCACCGCCACAGTACGCACCGCTGCGGGCGTGACCGCCATTTTCTATCAGCTTAATCACTCGAGACCTGATCATCCACAGGAGAGGACCTATACTGCAAGTGCTGCTGTGACCTCGGTCTGGAAGAGACAATGGCTGCTGCGACTGGGGAAAGGGCCCCTGCCTTCACTTCTGAAGAATTGGAGAGACTCGTGGATGGGGTCCTCCCCCAGTATGCGCTACTCTACGGTCCTCCAGACCAACAGGTTAGTACACTGGGACCACGCTTTGTGGGCAATGCCTGGGTTGAGTGGGGTGAATGAACGAAGGTGCAGAGGGGAGCGTATGAGGCATGCACCAAACGACAGATGAGAGCATGTGCCACATGGCAAGGGTGGGGATGGGGGGAACACTCACATCGAGCATGCAGAAAATGTTGATATTTTATTTTCTCTCCCTGTACGTGTCACATAGGTCAGCGCCCATCAGAAAGTCGACATTTGGCGTGCCATCGCCAAGGACGTCCGGACCCTGGGGGTCCACAACAGACGGGGCACCCACTGCGCAAGAGGTGGGAGGACATCTGCAGCGGGAGCAGAAAGACCGCGGCGGCTCTGCTGGGGATGGCCTCCCAACATAGGATGGGTGCCACTCGTCAATTGACCCCCCTGATGTCTCGGATCCTGGCGGTGGCCTACCCAGATTTGGATGGGCGCGTGAGGACATCACAGCAGACACAAGGGGGTGAGTAAAAGCACATTCTGCTATCTTAGCGCGCAGTGGAGGTGTCTGGGTGGGGGAGGAGGGATGTGGGTATCCCTAGGCCAGGGCGATTTCTGTAGGCTAGTCCCCTCCGTAAGGCATGGCCCTGTGCCCCCGCCCTCCACCTCTGTAGGGTGCCAAGTACAGCTATCCATGGCCTGGTGTCACCTATGTGTGCAGATGTCGTCCATTGGCTTGTAGGCCAAGTCTCACTGACTGAGTAGTGTACCCCAAGTGCGCGGCATAGTGCAGGGGGCTTCTGTGTCTGTCCTCTCCGCCAACTGTGTTGCCAATGCATGCACTCAACATGTCTTTATTTCTCCCCCCCCTTTTTTTGTTTGCTCTTCCTGTTCATGTGTGCATTAGCATCATCTGGCGGAGGAGAAGTGGCATTGGAGCACGAGGGAGCTGCATCTCACATGGCCCTGGAGGGCCATGCAACGGACTCTGATTTCACCAGTGAGACGGAGGGCGAGGGGGGCTCCACAACGGGGACACGTGGAGACATCAGCGACACCGACACGTCCTCGGAAGGGAGCTCCCTTGTGGTGGCGGCAACATCCGTGCCCACCCCAACAACAGGTACAGCCGCCACCCAGCGCACCAGCTCCGCCCTCCAAGCAGCCCCTCAGCGTTCGCCCCGTGCCCGCTCGCACACCAAGACGGGCATCTCCTTCGCCCCAGGCACCTCAGGCCCTGCCCCAGTTACCCCTGCTGCCCTCAGTGAGGAGGTCATTGACCTCCTCCGGACGCTCATTGTTGGGCAGTCTACCCTTTTGAATGCCATCCAGGGGGTGGAAAGGGAGGTGCATCGGAGCAATGCATACCTGGAGGGCATTCATTCGGGTCAGGCTGCCCATCAGCGATCATTCAACGCTCTGGCCTCAGCACTGACTGCAGCCATTGTCCCTGTCTCCTGCCTCCCTCCTCCAACTCCCTCCACCCAGTCCCACTCCCCTGTCCCTCTGCCTATCCCAGACACACCTACAGACCAGCCTGCACTCACCTCAACACCCAAGGTCAGCTCATCCAAACATAAGCACCATACATCCCACAAGCATTCACACAAGCAACATCCACATGCAGACATGCCAACAGCTACTGCCTCCTCTGTGTCCCCCTCCTCCTCGTCTCCCTCCTCCCTCCCTGTGATGTCTCCACTCACACTTGCATGCACCACTTCATCAGCCACTGCATCCATCACCAGCACACCCACCAGAACACTCTGCACACGGGCAGTCACCACCCCCACTGCCATTTACAGGTCCCCTGTGTCCTCTCCCAGTGTGTCTGTCACCCCCTCTTCCAAACCACACAAACGCAGGCAGCCACCCACCCAACAGCCATCCACCTCACGACAGCCTCCGTCACAAGCACCTGCACCGAAAGACAGCACACTTGACTCTCCTACAACCACATCCTCTTCCTCCACTCCCATACCCACTGCACCTACCCTTCCCATTGCTCCTAAAAAGTTTTTCCTCTCCAAAATTAACCTCTTTCCATCACCTGACCCACCCCCTCCATCTCGTAAAAGTCCAATCTGCACCTCAGCCACCACAACCCCTGGACCTACAAGGACCATAGTCCAGGGATATTGGAGTCCACCACTTCGAGGGCAGCTACATCGGCCAGCAGCAAAGGGACAGCCAGCCCACCCCCTGGGAAAAAATCCAAAAAAGGCAAGGGCCGGCTCGAGAGGACAGAGACGGCAGCCTCCACAGGCACCACCCTGGCACTGTCAGGGAGTGGGGTGCCACCTCGCACATCTCCAAAGGGAGGCAAGGGCCACAGAGGATCAGGCAAGGATGGCAAGGGCAGCACGGCCGACAAGTCCGGCAGCAGGCGAGCTGCCCAGGAGGGCCCCACCAGCCCCATTCCGGGGGTGAAGGAGGACACCCACGGGCACGGGACACCAGCACAGGAGGGCCCCGCAAGCGAGAAGTCGGATGGCGAGTGAACACCATATATTGGCCGGATCTGGTGCCCTAGAGACACATGTGAAGAACCGCTGAACAGGGCACCGCCGTCTCAAGAACCGCTGAACAGGGCCCCTCAAGACAAGCACCGCTGAACAGGGCACCGCTGTCTCAAGAACCGCTGAACAGGGCCCTTCAAGACAAGCACCGCTGAACAGGGCCCTTCAAGAGAAGCACCGCTGAACAGGGCACCGCCGTCTCAAGAACCGCTGAACAGGGCCCTTCAAGACAAGCACCGCTGAACAGGTCCCTTCAAGACAAGCACCGCTGAACAGGGCCCTTCAAGAGAAGCACCGCTGAACAGGGCACCACCGTCTCAAGAACCGCTGAACAGGGCACCGCCGTCTCACGAACCGCTGAACAGGGCCCTTCAAGACAAGCACCGCTGAACAGGTCCCTTCAAGACAAGCACCGCTGAACAGGGCCCTTCAAGAGAAGCACCGCTGAACAGGGCCCTTCAAGACAAGAACCGCTGAACAGGGCCCTTCAAGACAAGCACCGCTGAACAGGGCCCTTCCTGACAAGAACCGCTGAACAGGGCCCTTCAAGACAAGAACCACTGAACAGGGCCCTTCAAGACAAGCACCGCTCCGCTGGGCACTTCCTCTCAAAGACCGCTCCGCTGGGCACTTCCTCTCAAGCACCGCTCCGCTGGGCCCTTCATCTCAAGAACCGCTCCGCTGGGCACCGCCGTCTCTGCACCGCTCCGCTGGGCCCTTCAGCTCTTGCACCGCTCCGCTGGGCCCTTCAACTCTTGCACCGCTCCACTGGGCCCTTCATCTCAAGCACCGCTCCGCTGGGCACCGCCGTCTCTGCACCGCTCCGCTGGGCCCTTCAACTCTAGCACCGCTCCGCTGGGCCCTTCAACTCTAGCACTGCTCCGCTGGGCCCTTCATCTCAAGCACCGCTCCGCTGGGCACCGCCATCTCTGCACCGCTCCGCTGGGCCCTTCAACTCTTGCACCGCTCCGCTGGGCCCTTCAACTCTAGCACCGCTCCGCTGGGCACCGCTGTCTCTGCACAGCTCAGCTGGGCCCTTCAACTCTTGCACCACTCCGCTGGGCCCTTCATCTCAAGCACCGCTCCGCTGGGCCCCTCAACTCTAGCACCGCTCCGCTGGGCACTTCCTCTCATGCACCGCTCCGCTGGGCCCTTCATCTCAAGCACCGCTCCGCTGGGCACCGCCGTCTCTGCACCACTCCGCTGGGCCCTTCAACTCTTGCACCACTCCGCTGGGCCCTTCAACTCTTGCACCGCTCCGCTGGGCCCTTCATCTCAAGCACCGCTCCGCTGGGCACCGCCGTCTCTGCACCGCTCCACTGGGCCCTTCAACTCTAGCATCGCTCCGCTGGGCCCTTCATCTCAAGCACCGCTCCACTGGGCACCGCCGTCTCTGCACCGCTCTGCTGGGCCCTTCAACTCTAGCACCGCTCCGCTGGGCCGTTCAACTCAAGCACCGCTCCGCTGGGCACCGCCGTCTCTGCACCGCTCCGCTGGGCCCTTCAACTCTAGCACCGCTCCGCTGGGCCCTTCATCTCAAGCACCGCTCCGCTGGGCACCGCCGTCTCTGCACCGCTCCGCTGGGCCCTTCAACTCTAGCACCGCTCCGCTGGGCCCTTCAACTCAAGCACCGCTGACACATTGGCAGAAGGGGCAGGCCCGGATCAGTGTCGGACAGGGCTGCACGATACACTCTGGGCACCAAGAGTCCTCCAGTACTGCTGGAGTCTGTCATCCACTTGAGAGACTGTGGCTTTGCACTCCCCAGGATGGCACAGTGGGCAAGCCACCCACTGTAGAGACTTGAGAGACTGTGGCTTTGCACTCCCAGGATGGCACAGTGGGCAAGCCACCCACTGTAGAGACTTGAGAGACTGTGGCTTTGCACTCCCCAGGATGGCACAGTGGGCAATCCACCCACTGTAGAGACTTGAGAGACTGTGGCTTTGCACTCCCCAGGATTGAACAGTGGCCGTGGAGGCCCCTTGATGATCTGGCGTCGTGGACTCATGTGGCTGAGGTGCCCCCCCTTCCCCCTGAGGTGCCTGTAGTTTTCCTATCTGATGCCCCTGCAGTGTTCTCTCCAATGGATTCGGGTCTCATGTGTGGGCTTTGCCCATGTGTTGAGGACCATTGGCCCGCGTACAATGACAGAAAGCCAATTTTGACGGGACAATTTACATATGTGTATATAGTTATGGGATGTTCGACTTACTTATTTACTTAGCCTTACAATATATTTGAATTCCAATAACATATTATTTTGTCTTTGCATTCTTCAGGAGGGTTTGGGGGGTGTCACTCTGAGTTGTTGCTCTGCATTGGTGTGTAGGCAGTTGGGGTGGGGGGGTGTCGCGTATGTGTGTGCCCGTATTCTTTTCTCCTCCTCCCTCCCCTGTGTCGTAGGTGCAGTACTCACCGTTGTCTTCTGCACCGGCGTTCGTGCTCCTGGTAGAGGAGCAGGTAGACAATTGCTGGTAGGATGTGTAGTTCTGGTTCCATGCTGTCCAGATTCCTCGTGGAGTGTGTAGGGTGAGCGTTTTCCCGTTCGTAGTCTGTTTCCGCCGTGTTTTTGCCGGCGGGGCTCCTGCCCCGGAAAAGGTGGCGGATTGGTGAGTTGTGATAGGGTGGGCGGTACATTGTCTGCCGCCTGTCTGTTGGCGGTGACCGCCGCGCTGCTTGTCTGTACCGCCGTGGCGGTCGGAGTGTTAAAGTGGCGGTCTGTGTTGGCGGTTCCCGCCAGGGTCAGAATTCCATTTTTTGGGCCGCCTGCCTGTTTGCGGGTTGGCCGCCGCTTTAACACTGACCGCCAGGTTGGAATGACCCCCTAAGTTGGTTAAATTAAGGTCAAAACGATAAAGATTCAATAAGCACAAGTTGAGATATCACTTTTGCAAGTTTAAAAGGAGTCTTAAATCTTAGAAATCAACAGTTGTCTCTTGTTTGCACAAAGTACCTGATTTGGGTCAAAATTACCACGCACGGAGACCGAAGAGGAGGCGGTACGTGGAAAAATAAGGTGTGCGTCAGATTTTATGGTGCAGCACAGAAGATGTGTCATTTCTTTCCACGATTCAAAGGGCTTTGTGTCAATTTGTGGAGCGCAGTCTTAATTCCTTACTGTGATGCGGGAATCTTTTGACGCCCAGGGACGATGCGTGGAAAATACTGGGCATGTGAGGCAAAGTCACAGGTGTTCCATTCATCCGGTAGGCGATGCGTCTAATTTACTGTCGCACGGCAGGCGCTGCAGCGATTCTTCACTCAGGAAGTCGGGCTGCATCATTCCAGCTCGACTGCGTGTTGATCTGTTAGGGCTGTGCATTGAATTTCTGATCACAGCACAGGTGCTACGTTTCTCACCTCCTGGGAAGTCAGGCTGCGTCGTTCCGGTTCGGGTATGTGGCAATTTTCTCATCACAAGGCAGGCTGTGTGTTGTTTCCAGCAGGTGGTGCATTGATTTTTGGCGCACAAGGAGTTTCCTTGAAGAGATTAAGGCCCTTGTTATGACATTGGCAGTAAATCCCACTTACCGCCATGCTGACTGCCTCCAACATATCGCCGCAGTGGAGGATATCCGTTCACCATATTATGACAAACACATACCAATCCGTCTCTATTCAGCCACAGACACAAGTCCACCACACCAAAGGTCAGTGATAAGCTGGTGGTATCCAAACCCACACTGTTACGCCAACAGAACTATGCCCATCACATTATGACCCACGAATCACCACGCTGGACATTGAACTGCGGTAAACCATCGGCAGTACATACCGCTGTGCTCAAAATACACACACACATACAAAACATCACTACATTGGTCAATTTAAATAACACGCACTGGACTCCCATAAACACACCACATCCACACCACTATAAAACACCCACCCACATTACCCACATCACTTTACGACTACAATTAATTGGCACCAGAGAGAGACAGCAAGACCACTCACACAACCAGAGCCACATACCACTTACACCTATACACCACTCACACACCCCGCATCACACACCCCAACACATTACCCTACACACCCTCACCTAGACACCTTACACAACAACCATGGCACCACAGAGACACCCCTGATTCTCAGAGGAGGAGCTAAGGGTCATGGTGGAGGAAATCATCAGGGTAGAGCCTCAGCTATTTGGAGCACAGGTGCAGCAGATATCGATAGCTAGGAAGATGGAGCTATGGCAGAGAATCATGGACAGGGTCAATGCTGTGGGACAGCACCCAAGAACCAGGGATGACATCAGGAAGAGGTGGAAGACCCATGGGGGAAGACACGTTACATAGCAGCAAGACACCAACTCACTATACAGAGGACTGGCAGTGGACCCCCAACACCTCCCCCACAACTAACAACATGGGAGGAGCAAGCCTTGGCAATCATGCATCCTGAGGGCCTGGCTGGAGTAAGAGGAGGACTGGACTCTGGTAAGTCAACTCTATACTACAACTACCCCCCTACCTGCATGCCATCACATACCCTCACCCTCACTCCCATCACTCTACGACCTCCCACACACCCCACAATCACATCCCACTCATCTCAACGCCAAGCCCTGCATGCCATACCATTGCATGGACACCACTCACAGCCCTGCATTGAAACCTATCACCAAAGCATGCATACTAGAGAGAATCAGCTAACCCACCATGTACCAACTTACACAAGTGAAAGCTGACAGGGCAAATACAACCAAAGAGGGCAACCCACCGATTCACAATATGTCACACACAGAAACAATAACACTTCATTTACATCCCCACAGGTATCCCAGCCAATGTCACTGGAGAAGAGGTGCCAGCACTATCCAGTCCCCCAACTGAAGAGGCCCACAGTGATGACAGCAACTCTGGTCGCCTGGATCTGGATGACCTACCTGGCCCATCAGGGACCCTTGGACCGTTGGTTACCCAAGCACAGTCACACACCACCACAGAGCCTCCCCCATCTGGAAACACCACCACAGCACCCACCCAGCGTACCCACACCTCTGTCCCCAGGACACGTCAATCAGCAATGCGTCCACCTCTTCATGGACCCCAGGGCACACCTCGCCCCCAAGAAAATAAGGGACCTGGGGTCAGTGGCAGTGGGCACACGGTTCAGGGGACAGAGGCACAGGACAACTGGGAAACTGGGAGGAGTGCTGTGCGCCAGAGGGAGGACAGGCCAAGGGAACCGACTCTCCAGGAGGCACTCACCGAGATCCTGGGATCATATCAACATTCCCAGGACCCGATGGGCCAGATCCTGGACAACGTGCAGGAGAACATGCAGCTGCAGGAGGGACAGTACCAGGGGATCAGGGAGGACTTGCAGGCCATCAACACCACCCTGGTCTCCATTGCAGGGGTTCTGGCAAACATGGCCAACATTATGAGGGAGGCAGTCTCGCAACAGCAGGCCACTAGCCAGACATTTGAACTGCATTCCACCTCCACTGCCGCTAGTGAACAGGAGGCCCCGCCTCAGGACTCACAGGCCACCAGCACCCCTCCCCTGCAGAAGGGAAACCACCCTGCAAACGTTCCCTGCGATCCGGGCAGAAGCCAGAGACTATTCCCAAGACCCCACCAGGAAATGAGACTCTCCTGATGGTCACCCTTATGTCCCACTCTGTAACCCTGTCCCCCTTGAACTGCCATTGCTCCACTTCCTATGTCCCCTTGGACAATGCACCTATGCTACAAATAGACTGGAACAATACCCTGGACTTTCCTCCATCATCACCCCATCCCATTGCACTTGCCCCTTTATTTATTAGCACTTCAATAAACACCCTTTGAAAAAAAACAAGTATGGAGTATGTTACATTTCAAAGTATGTATTCGCTTAACCAGGTGCAAACATTGCAATTCAACTGTACAGTAATTGTGCACATTGGAAAGACCTGTATTTGGCTTCAGTGATCGCACCAGGAGTGATAGTGGGGCACCAACATCTATAAAATGAATTGCCAAAGGGTACAGTAAGTGGGCATAGAAGTGGGAAATAACAGCATGCCAGTGCCAAAGGTATACAAAATACTGACAATGAAATGGGAAGTAACACTGTCTGTGTGTCACTAGAAGTATTGTTGTATCACTGCTGTTCTGTTGTCCTCATCCTCCTCCTCCTCACTGTCCACAGGGTCCACTGCTGCCACACGCCCATCTCCAGCCTCCTCCTCCTGCAGAAAAGGCACATGGCATCTCAAGGCAAGGTTATGCAACATGCAGCATGCCACGATTATCTGGCAGACCTTCTTGGGTGAGTAGCACACAGATCCACCTATTAGATGGAGGCATCTGAACCTGGCCTTGAGGAGGCCAAAGGATCTTTAAATTATCCTTCTTGTTCGCCCATGTGCCTCATTGTAACATTCTTCTGCCCTTGTCCTGACATTCCTCACAGGGGTAAGTAGCCATGATAGGCTGGGGTAACCAGAGTAACCTGCAAATATTGAGGGACAACATTTAGCCACACACTATCCCATATGGCCCACACCATACCCATATATCAACACCTACTGGGTGGGGACCAGGGCTCACATATTAGCCACACCCTGTGCCTTTGTAGTTGGGCCATCACATTTGGGATGCTGCTATTCCTCAGGATAAAGACATCATGCACCAACCCAGGATATTAAGCATTGACATGGGAGATGTACTGGTCCGCCAGGCACACCATCTGTACATTCATGGAGTGAAAACTCTTACGATTTTGGTACACCTGTTCATTGTGACGGGTCGGTACCAATGCAATATGAGTTCCATCAATCGCCCCAATTATGTTGAGGATATTTCCAGTTGCATAGAAGTCAGCCTTCACTGTGGACAAATCCTCCACCTGGGGAAAAACAATGTAGCTACGCATGTGTTTAATCAGGGCAGACAACACTCTTGTCAGCATTATTGAGAACATTGGCTGTGATATTCCTGCTGCCAAGCCCACTGTCACTTGGAAAGATCCAGTTGCCAGGAAATGGAGCACTGATAGAACTTGCACAAGAGGAGGGATCCCAGTGGGGTGACGGATAGCAGATATCAGGTCAGGCTCCAATTGGGCACACAGCTCTGTGATTGTGGCCCTTTCAAGTCTATAGGTGAGGATGATGTGTCTGTCCTCCAGTGTTGCCAAGTCCACCACGGGTCTGTACATGGGGGTATGTCTCCATCTCCTATTCATCCACAGCGGTAGCAATCTAAGAGACAAAGGACTGAGGAGCCGGTCACAAACTGAACATTGGAGCTAAAGCAGTACAATGGATGATGTCAATTTGTATTGGTTAAGTGGGATTTGTTTTGTATGTCCAAATTTTAACTGTGATGCAGTTATTACCCAGGACCTGCCTCCCCCTGAAACGGCGTCCACATGTCCTATGTGGAGGGACAGGTGAAAGTGAGGTAATTCTGCCGACGTTGTGCATCATTACGGGATGCGGTCGGGAACCACCGTGCAACTCCTCATTGGTTAACATTGGGCCCTATGGAGTACAGTAGCCAATGGTGATGTATGCCGGCGGTGACGGTATGCACCGCTGCAGATGTGACCGCCATTTTCTATCTGATTCCTCACTTGGTACCTGACCTTGAACAGGAGAGGACCTACACTGCATGTGCTGCTGTGACCTGTGTCTGGAACCTACCATGGTCCGTGTGACTGGGGAAGGGTCCCCTGCCTTCACCCCGCCGGAGTTGGAGCGACTGGTGGATTGGGTCCTAACTCAGTATGCACTGCTGTATGGGCCTCCAGACCAACAGGTGAGTACACTGTGAGCACAATGAATGAGGCATGAATGCATGGAGTGGTGTGTGTGAAGGCCTTGTATAAGGGGGTGGTGGATGTCCTCTGGGCAGCTTATTGGTTGTGTGCTGGACCATGTGTGTGCAAATGGTGATGTAAAGGGATATGGTGGGCCATAAGTGTAACAGGCAGGACTGTTTGACTGATACTATTTTCCTGTGTGTATTACCTCTGCAGATCAGCGCCTATCAAAAGAAGGGTATATGGCATGCCATCGCCAAGGACGTGTGGACCCTGTGGGTCTACAGCAGGCAGATCCCCAGGTTCCGCACATCCTGTCGGAAACAATGGGAGGACCTGAGACGCTGGGCACGGAAGATAGCAGAGGCCCAGCTGGGGATGGCCTCCCAACGAGGAAGGGGTGCCCATCAAACCCTGACCCCCCTGATGGCCCGCATACTGGCGGTGGCCTATCCTGAGCTGTGTGGGTGCTTGTGGGCATCACAGGAGCCACAAGGGGGTGAGTACAGTGCCCATCATTATAACTTATGCATGGTAGGGTGGTATCTGGGTGGGGATGTGTGTCAGTGGGTGTCCCTAGCCCAGGCCTGACATTGCAGAGTAGGTCCCCTGTTGGCAAGGGTCCAGAAGGGACAATCATGCTACCTAGCTCATAGGCATCCACAACTGTTCAGGGCTGTGTGGGTCCCAGGTGTTCTGCGTTTGGCGGTGTATGCCTTGGTGGATAGCAAAATAACTGGTAGTGCAATGCATAGTGCGTAGGGCTGTTACCTGTGTGTGAGAGTGGTGTGTATGCCAACGGTGGTGTTGGTGCAGCCATTGACCAAGTGTATCCTTTGTCTCTTCCTCCCCCTTTTAGTTTTGTCACCCTGTCCTTATGTGCATTAGCATCATCTGGCGTAGAAGCAGAGGGACCGGAGACGGAGGGAGCTGCATCCCACAGGACCCAGGGGCCAGAGTCCACCGACAGTGCGGGCACCAGTGGGACGTAGGGCAAGGGGAGCACCACCGCAGAGACTGGAGGGGACAGTTCAGACTCTGATACCTCCTCTGATGGAAGCTCCCTGGTGGTGGCAGACACCTATATGACCACCCCAGCTACAGGTACCACCGCCACCCACGTACCAGCACCGCCCTCCTAGGAGCCCCTCAGTGAATTGCCCGTGCCTGCTCACCCAGGAGGGTGGACATCTCCTTCGCTTCAGGCACCTCAGACCCTGCCCCAGTGAGCCCTGCTGCCCTAAGTGAGGAGACCATTGACCTCCTGAGATCCACCTCTGTAGGGCAGTAAGCCATTGTGAATGCCATCCAGGGGCTGGCAGCCCAAATGCCACAAACTAATGCATTTCTGGAGGGCATTCACACTGGCTTGGCGGCCCAACAGAGATCGATCCAGGCTCTGGCCTCCTCTCTGATGACAGCCATTGTCCCAGTTTTCACCCTCTCCCTCCAACTTCCTCTTCCCAATCCCATTCCCCTCAACCCCAACCTATCCCAAGCACACAGGCAGACGAGCATGCACACACGACAACACACAGGAGTGGCACAGGCAAACACAAGCACCACACATCATCCACAGGCACTCACACAATCACCACCTAGATTCAGACATACCAACATCCACAATTTTCACTGTCTCCCCCTCCTCCTCCACCTCCATCCGAGTTGCATCTACACTCACACCTGCATGCACTACATCCTCATCCACTACCAGCATCACCACCACACCTAGCAGAACACACACCTCATTGGCAGACACCTTCACAACAGCCATGCACATGTCCCCTGTGTCCTCTCCCACTGTGTCTGTCCCCCCTCCTAAAGTACACAAACACAAGCACTCAGACACCCAACAGCCATCCACCTCACAACAGCATCCAGCCCATGCACCTGCACCCAAAATCAGCAGACAAACACCTCCTACAACTAATCCCTATTCCTCCACTCCCAAACCTTTTCCCTCTTTCCACCCCAATGTCCCTAGGAAGCATTTCACCTTCACCATTGGCCTCTTCCCTAACCCTCCCCCCTGGCCTTCACGTCTGGCCAGGGTGACAAAAACCCAGGAAAGCACCTCAGCCACCCAGTCCACGGGCCCAGTAGTCTCCACACCCACTCGTGGTGGGAAAGGATCCAGGGCACTTGTGCAGAGGGTGAAGGAGCCTGCACCTGGCAGCCTCAAGGAAAGGGTGCCTGTCCCAGATGCTGCCCGGAAGGGCAAGAAGCCAGCACCAGCTGCTGCCAGGAAGGGCAAGGAGCCAGCCCAAGCTGCTGCCAGGAAGGGCAAGGAGCCAGCCCCAGCTGCTGCCAGGAAGGTCAAGGAGCCAGCCCCAACGGTTTGCAGGAAGGGCAAGGAGCCAGGAACAAGGACTCAGACGGAGCCTTCACCACCAACCATGGTTGTGCAGCCGACCAAGGCTGCAGGGGTTGGCAGGAGCTTCTGCCCACCACCAGCAGCAGCAGTACTACCACCACCAGTGGGTAGCCATCCGCAGCTGCAGGGGATGGGCAGGAGCTTCCCCCCACCACCACCAGCACCACCACTGAGCAGCCGTCACCGCCGGCGGGCAGTATGTAGTCCTGCCTCCATAGGCTGCTGTGCGTCCCGGTCCCTGCAAATCCAGTGGGTATGGCACCCACCTGAGAGACAGTGACCTTGAACTCCCCAGGATCAAGAGCACAGGGCATGATGCCCTCTCCTGAACCAGTGGGTAAGCCAACCACCAACCCCAGCCTCTTCAGGATCAAGCGCGCAGGGCATGATGCCCCCTCTAGAACCAGTATGTAAGACACCAACCAATCCCAGCCTCCCCAGGATCAAAAGCACAGGGCATGATGCCCCCTCCAGAACCAGAGGGCAAGCCACCCACCAACCCCATCCTCCCCAGGATCAAGAGCACAGGGTACAATGCCCTTCTCCAGAACCAGTGGGTAAGCCACCCACCAACCCCAGCCTCCCAGGATCAAGAGCACAGGGCACAATGCCCCCTCCAGAACCAGTGGGTAAGCCACCCACCAAACCCAGCATCCCTAGGATCAAGAGCAGGCACGGTGCCCCCTCCAGAATCAGTGGGTAAGACACTCACCAACCCCAGCCTCCCCAGGACCAAGCACAAGGCATGTTGCCCCCTCCAAAGCATGGGGGCAAGTCACCCACTTGAGAGACTGTGCCCTTGCACTCCCCAGGACCAAACACAGGGCATGTTGCCCCCTTCAGTACCAGTGGTCTTGTTCCATCGGCTGGCTGAGGTGCCCACCCGCTCCCCGTGCCCCTGAGGTGCCTGCCTATTTTCCAACTGATGTCCCTGCAGTGTTCTCTCCGTGTTGATGCAGGTGACAAGTGGGGCCTTGGACTTTGGCCTCTGGCCCTGTGGCCCATGCATGCTGAGGACTGGGCAGTGTCCCTTGAACTGTACATTTGTATATACTGTACAGTTACATTGCATATTTCTTAGTTCTACTGTGTTGATATTATTACACTCACTTTGGTAAATTCATGTTGTCCTTGCATTTTTCATCCGAGGTATGGGATATACATGTTTTATTACTGAAGCTGATTGTGTGTATGTGCTGGTGGTGGGGGTGTGTGTTGTACGTGTGTGTGTCACTCTCTTTTTCCTCCCTCCCTCCCTTGTGTGCTAGGCATCTCTACTCACCGTCGTTGTCTTTGCCATTGTCGGTGTTCGTGGTGGAGCAGCACGTAGAAGAGCATTAGGAAGACATGCAGCTCGGGTTCCATGGCGGCGTGGTTTCTCCCTTTGTCTCCAATGGTAATTCCTTTCACTTCTGTACAATGTTTCCACCAGGCTTTTGATGTCATTGGTACCGCCCCAGAAAAAGTGGCGGATTGCAGGGTCTTAATACGGTGGGTGGGATATTGGCTTCCGCCTGGCTGTAGGGGGCTACCGCTGTGGTGGCTGTTGTTGTTGCCCTGACGGTCAGTGTGGTAAAGTGGCTGTCTATCTGAGTTCTCACTCCCATGGTCATAATTTGGCGGCAGTTACCGCCAGTCTGTTGGCGGTATTACTGCCACTTTATCACTGACCGCCAGGGTTGTAATAAGGGCCTCAGTCTTTTTGGTCCTGAGACTTCAGAAACAGGAAGCAAGCTCAATCCAAGCCCTTGGAGAACACTTCTCAGCAAAGTGAGAGGGCAGCAGGGCAACAGCAGGGCAGCAGTCCTTCACATCAAAGCAGTACAGATGAGTCCAGGTTTCGGGTTCAGGTCCAGAAGCGTCAGATTTGTTGGGCTCACAGACCCAGTTTATATACCCAAAAATGCCTTTGAAGTGGGGGAGACTTCAAAGAGTGGTTTTGAAGTGCACAACGTCCCCTTTCAGTACAGGTCTGTCCACCAGGGTCCCTGTAGGGGGTTTGGCAGTCCATTGTGTGAGGGCAGGCCACTAGTCTCTGAAATGTAAGCATCAGACCTTCCACTCTCCCAGCCCAGGAAGACCCATTCAGTATGCAGATTAGTGCAGGTGTGATTGAGTATTCTGTGTTTGTGGTTGTCTGGGTGAAATGCAGAAGCGAGCTGTCAACCAGCCCAGTCCAGATGTGGATTGGAGACAGGCTGTAAGGCACAGATGGATTTGAGTACAGAGAAATGCTCACTGTGGCATTTCTAAAATAGTAATTTAAAATCCAACCTCACCAATAAGTAGGCTTTTCTATTACCATTCTGGCCATACTAAATATGACCTGGTTACCCCTTTCTGATCAGAATCTACCACTGAAACAGTAAATGAGGGTAACCCTAATGCTATCCTATGAAAGGAGCAGGCCTCACAGCAGTGAAAAATGAATTTTGGAGTTTTCCACTATCATGACATATAAAACACACAGGTCCATGCCCTGCCTTTTACCTACATAACACCCTGCCCTATAGGTTACCTAAGGCCTACCTTAGGGGTGACTTATATGTAAAAAACAGGTGCGTTTCAGGCTTGGCAAGTACTTTTAAATGCGATGTGGCAGTGAAACTGCACACACATTCCTTGTACTGGCAGGCCTGAGAAATAGTTAAAGGGCTACTAATATGGGTGGCACAGCCAGTGCTACAGGGACACTAGTAGCATATAATTTACAGGCCCTCTGTGTAGGAAAGTACCATCTTGCCTGGCATGTTACCCCCATTTTTACATGTATGTCAGTTTGTTTTTGCCTGTCTCACTAGGATCCTGCTAGCCAGGACCCCAGTGCTCATAGTTTGTGGCCTGAATGTGTATACCTGTGTAGTGACTAACTGTATCACTGAGGCTCTGCTAATCAAAACCTAAGTGCTTATGCTCTTTCTGCCTTTAAATTTGTCATATAGGCTAGTGACCACTTTTACCAATTTCAATTGGCATACTGGAACACCCTTATAATTCTGTAGTATATGGTACCTAGATACCCAAGGTATTGGAGTACCAAGCGATTCTTATGGGCTGCAGCATTTCTTTTGTCACCCATAGGGAGCTCAGACAAACCTTTACACAGGACTGCCACTGCAGCCTGAGTGAAATAATGCACATGTTATTTCACAGCCATTTTCACTGCACTTAACCTGTTCTGTGGCTTGGACGAGGTAACCTCGTCCAAGGCTACAGTTCCAGTGTGCCTTGGACGAGGTCACCTCGTCCAAGGCACAGGAACTGGGGGGAGCGCTAACGCGCCTCCCCTGTGCACCACACCCACCCCCCCAAGGCGGGGATGGAAGGGGAAGCCCTTCCCCTTCCACCCCGACCCCCTTTCACCTCCCCTGTGACGTCAGCGCGCGAGTGCGCGCTGATTAGTCACAGGGTCTCCCCCATTGCGCTGGAAGCTCTGCTTCCAGCGCGATTGAAAGAGAAATGCTCAGCATTTCTCTTTCAATCACGTGGGGGAGGCCCGGAGAGGCTTCAAACGGAAGGAAATGTATTTCCTTCCCTTTAAAGTCTCTCCCAGGGTTTCAAAAGCCGGATTGCTTACAATCCGGCTTTTGAAACCACACTAGACACCAGGGTTTTTTTTTTTTGTTGGTCATGGACATAAGGGAGCGACCCCTTGGGCAAGGGTCGCTCCCAGGGGGGGCGTTTTTTTGGGAAGGCCTTTTTCGCCCGCCTGGGGGCAGATCGGCCTATTATTAGGCCGATCTGCCCCCAGGGGGGGCAGAAACCTCTAGGGCACCAGGGATCATTTATTTTTTTTTCTATTTGTTTCGTTTTTTGTTTTTTTTAGGTGGGGAGCGAACCCATTAGGCAAGGGTCGCTCCCCTAGGCGGCAAATTATATTTAGGCCATTTCTGCCCCCCTTGGGGGCAGATTGGCCTATTTTGATGAGGCCAATCGGCCCCCAAGGGGGGCAGAAACCATTAGACACCAGGGAGTTTTTTTTTTTTGTGAATTTCACGCAAGGGGAGCGACCCCTTAGGCAAGGTCGCTCCCCTGGGGGGCGAATTATTTTAGGCCATTTCTGCCCCCCTGGGGGGTGGATCAGCCTATTTTGATTAGGCCGATCTGCCCCCAAGGGGGGCAGAAACCACTAGTCAACAGGGATTTTTTGTTATTTTTTGTTTTACAGATGGGGTGCGACCCCTTGGACAAGGGTCGCTCCCCTAGAGGGGAAAGTTGTATTTAGGCCATTTCTGCCCTCTTTTGGGGCAGATCGGCAGTTTTTTGCTATGCCAATCTGCCCCCAAGGGGGGCAGAAACCACTAGGCGCCGGGGATTTTATTTTTGGCGCCAATGTCACGCAGGGGGAGCGACCCCGTAGGCAAGGGTCGCTCCCGGGGGGGAGGAAGGGTTGGGGGGGCAAATTTATTTTATGTCATTTCTGCCCCCAGGGGGGGCAGAAACCTCTAGGCGCCAGGGCAATTTTTTTTTTTTTAAATTTGTTTGTTTGTTTGTTTGTTTTTTTAGAGAAGGGGAGCGACCCATTAGGCAAGGGTGGCTCCCCTGGGGGGCAAATTGTATTTAGACCATTTCTGCCCCCCTTGGGGGCTGATTGGCCGATTTTAGGTCAATCTGCCCCCAAGGGGGCAGAAACCACTAGGCACCTGGGATTTTTTTTTGGCGCCAATGTCACGCAGGGGGAGCGACCCCGTAGGCAAGGGTCGCTCCCGGGGTGGGTGGGGGTTGGGGGGGCAAATTTATTTTAGGCCATTTCTGCCCCCCCGTGGGGCCGGCTGAGCTAGAGGCCAAAATCCACAGGTAGGCACTTTGCAAAAAACACCTCTGTTTTCTGTGAAAAAATGTGTTGTGTCCACGTTGTGTTTTGGGCCATTTCCTTTTGTGGGCGCTAGGCCTACCCACAGAAGTGAGGACCATTTTTATCGAGAGACTTAGGGGAATGCTGGGTGGAAGGAAATTTGTGGCTCCTCTCAGATTCCAGAACTTTCTGTCACCGAAATGAGAGGAAAAAGTGTTTCTTTGGCCAAATTTTGATGTTTGCAAAGGATTCTGGGTAACAGAACCTGGTCAGAGCCCCACAAGTCACCCCATCTTGGATTCCCCTAGGTCTCTAGTTTTCAAAAATGCACTGGTTTCCTAGGTTTCCCCAGGTGACGGCTAAGCTACAGGCCAAAATCCACAGGTAGGCACTGTTTTCTATGAAAAAATGGGATGTGTCCACGTTGTGTTTTGGGCCATTTCCTTTTGTGGGCGCTAGTCCTACCCACACAAGTGAGGTATCATTTTTATCGGGAGACTTGGGGGAACGCCGGGTGGAAGGATATTTGTGGTCCTCTCTGATTCCAGAACTTTCTGTCACCAAAATGTGAGGAAAATGTGTTTTTATAGCCAAATTGTGAGGTTTGCAAAGGATTCTGGGTAACAAAACCTGGTCAGAGCCCCACAAGTCACCCCATCTTGGATTCCCCTAGGTCTCTAGTTTTAAAAAATGCATAGGTTTGGTAGGTTGTCTAGGTGCCGGCTGAGCTAGAGGCTAAAATCTACAGGTAGGCACTTTGCAAAAAACACCTCTGTTTTCTTTAAAAAAATGTGATGTGTCCACGTTGCGTTTTGGGGCATTTCCTGTCGCGGGCGCTAGGCCTACCCACACAAGTGAGGTATCATTTTTATGGGGAGACTTGGGGAAACGCTGGGTGGAAGGAAATTTGTGGCTCCTCTCTGATTCCAGAACTTTCTGTCACCAAAATGTGAGGAAAATGTGTTTTTTTAGCCAAATTTTGAGGTTTGCAAAGGATTCTGGGTAACAAAACCTGGTCAGAGCCCCACAAGTCACCCCATCTTGGATTCCCCTAGGTCTCTAGTTTTCAAAAATACGCTGGTTTGGTAGGTTTCCCCAGGTGACGGCTGAGCTACAGGCCAAAATCCACAGGTAGGCACTGTTTTCTATGAAAAAATGGGATGTGTCCACGTTGTGTTTTGGGCCATTTCCTTTTGTGGGCGCTAGTCCTACCCACACAAGTGAGGTATCATTTTTATCGGGAGACTTGGGGGAACGCCGGGTGGAAGGATATTTGTGGTCCTCTCTGATTCCAGAACTTTCTGTCACCAAAATGTGAGGAAAATGTGTGTTTATAGCCAAATTTTGAGGTTTGCAAAGGATTCTGGGTAACAAAACCTGGTCAGAGCCCCACAAGTCACCCCATCTTGGATTCCCCTAGGTCTCTAGTTTAAAAAAATGCATAGGTTTGGTAGGTTTCCCTAGGTGCCGGCTGAGCTAGAGGCTAAAATCTAAAGGTAGGCACTTTGCAAAAAACACCTGTTTTCTTTCAAAAAATGTGATGTGTCCACGTTGCGTTTTGGGGCATTTCCTGTCGCGGGCGCTAGGCCTACCCACACAAGTGAGGTATCATTTTTATGGGGAGACTTGGGGAAACGCTGGGTGGAAGGAAATTTGTGGCTCCTCTCTGATTCCAGAACTTTCTGTCACCAAAATGTGAGGAAAATGTGTTTTTTTAGCCAAATTTTGAGGTTTGCAAACGATTCTGGGTAACAAAACCTGGTCAGAGCCCCACAAGTCACCCCATCTTGGATTCCCCTAGGTCTCTAGTTTTCAAAAATGCATAGATTTGGTAGGTTTCCCTAGGTGCCGGCTGAGCTAGAGGCCAAAATCTACAGGTAGGCACTTTTAAAAAACATCTCTGTTTTCTTTCAAAAAATGTGATGTGTCCACGTTGCATTTTGGGGCATTTCCTGTCGCGGGCGCTAGGCCTACCCACACAAGTGAGGTATCATTTTTATGGGGAGACTTGGGGGAACGCTGGGTGAAAGGAAATTTGTGGCTCCTCTCTGATTCCAGAACTTTCTGTCACCAAAATGTGAGGAAAATGTGTTTGTTTTAGCCAATTTTTAAGGTTTGCAAAGGATTCTGGGTAACAGAACCTGGTCAGAGCCCCACAAGTCACCCCATCTTGGATTCCCCTAGGTCTCTAGCTTTAAAAAATGCACAGGTTTGGTAGGTTTCCCTAGGTGCCGGCTGAGCTAGAGGCCAAAATCTACAGGTAAGCACTTTGCAAAAAACACCTCTGTTTTCTGTAAAAAAATGGGATGTGTCCACGTTGTGTTTTGGGGCATTTCCTGTTGCGGGCGCTAGGCCTACCCACACAAGTGAGGTATCATTTTTATCAGGAGACTTGGGGGAACATAGATTAGCAAAACAAGTGTTATTGCCTCTTGTCTTTCTCTACATATTTTCCTTCCAAATATAAGAGAGTGTGTAAAAAAGACATCTATTTGAGAAATGCCCTGTAATTCACATGCTAGTATGGTCACCCCGGAATTCAGAGATGTGCAAATAACCACTGCTCCTCAACACCTCATCTTGTGCCCATTTTGGAAATACAAAGGTTTTCTTGATAGCTATTTTTGACTCTTTATATTTCAGCAAATTAATTGCTGTATACCCGGTATAGAATGAAAACGCACTGCAGGGTGCAGCTCATTTATTGGCTTTGGGTACCTTGGGTTCTTGATGAACCTTCAAGCCCTATATATTCCCGCAACCAGAGTTGTCCAGCAGACGTAACGGTATATTGAGAAAAATTGCTGTTTTTTTCACCTCAATTTCAATATTTTTCTTTTTCAGTTGTTATTTTCTGTAGGAAACCCTTGTAGGATCTACACAAATAACCCCTTGCTGAATTCAGAATTTTGTCTACTTTTCAGAAAAGTTTAGGTTTCTGGGATCCATCATTGGTTTCACGCCCATTTATGTCACTGACTGGAAGGAGGCTGAAAGCACAAAAAATTGTAAAAATGGGGTATGTCCCAGTAAAATGCCAAATTTGTGTTGAAAAATTGGGTTTTCTGATTCAAGTCTGCCTGTTCCTGAAAGCTGCGAAGCTGGTGATTTTAGCACCGCAAACCCTTTGTTGATGCCATTTTCAGGAAAAAAAACACAAGCCTTCTTCTGCAGCCACTTTTTCCCATTTGTTTGAAAAAAATGAAATTTTCACTGTATTTTGGCTAATTTCTTGGCCTCCTTCAGGGGAACCCACAAAGTCTGGGTACCTCTAGAATCCCTAGGATATTGGAAAAAAAGGACGCAAATTTGGCTTGGCTAGCTTATGTGGACAAAAAGTTATGAGGGCCTAAGCCCAAACTGCCCCAAATAGCCAAAAAAAGGCCTGGCACAGGAGGGGAAAAGGCCTGGCAGCGAAGGGGTTAAGTAACTTATAAGTCATCTATATGTCTAGCCTTCACTTGCTGAAGGTTAGGTGTAAAGTTACTAAGTTTGAGGGCACCCTTGCACTAGCAAAGGGGCCCCCACATAGTTCAGGACCATTTCCCTGGACTTTGTGAGTGCGGGGACACCATTACAAGCGTGCACTACATATAGGTCAATACCTATATGTAGCTTCACAATGGTAACTCCGAATATGGCCTTGTAACATGTCTAAGATCATGGAATTGTCCACCCATACCAAATCTGGTATTGGGGAGCCAATTCCATTTATCCCCGGGGCTCCACCATGGACCCCGGGTACTGCCAAACCAGCTCTGTGGGGTTTTCTCTGCAGCAACTGCTGCTGCCACCCCACAAACAGGTTTCTGCCCTCCTGGGGTCTGGGCAGCCCAGTACCAGGAAGGCAAAACAAAGCATTTCCTCTGAGAGCAGGGTGTTACACCCTCTCTCTTTGGAAATAGGTGTTAAAGGCTAGGGAAGTGTAGCATCTCCCAGCCTCTGGAAATGCTTTGAAGGGCACAGATGGTGCCCTACTTGCATAAGCCAGTCTACACCAATTTAGGGGACCCCCAGTCCCTGCTCTGGCACAAAACTGGACAAAGGAAAGGGGAGTGACCATTCCCCTGTCCATCACCACCCCAGGGGTGGTGACCAGACCTCCTCCAATGTGTCCCAGACCTCTGTCATTTTGTTTCCAGAGGTGTGAGGCCCCTCTGGAGGCCTCTGAGTTGCCAGTGCCAGCAGGTGACGTCAGAGACCCCTCCTGATATGTGCTTACCTGACTAGGTGGCCAATCCTCCTCTGAGGGCTATTTAGGGTCTCTCCATTGGGCTTTTCCTCAGATAACGACTTGCAAGAATCCAGCAGGACTCCTCCTCACTTCTTTTTTCGACTTCTGCCAAGGATCGACCGCTGACTGCTCCAGGACGCCTCCAAAACTGCAACAAAGTAGCCAGAAGACTACCAGCGACATTGTAGCGCCTAATCCTGCCAGCTTTCTCAACTGTTTCCTGGTGGTGCATGCTCTGGGGGCTGCCTGCCTTCACCCTGCACTGGAAGCCATGAAGAAATCACCTGTGGGTCGACGGAATCTTCCCCCTGCTTCCGCAGGCACCAAACATCAGCTTCACCGGTACTCTGGGACCCCTCTCATCCTGACAAGCGTGGCCCCTGGAACAGAGGTTCCAGGGTCCACCACCCAAGTGACCCAGACTGTGCAGTGGTCCAACTGTCCAAACTTGGAGGAGGTAAGTCCTTGCCTCCCCTCTGCAGACAGTAATCATGTGCACCACATGAACTGCAGCTACAAAAGCTTCTGTGCACATTTCCAAGAAATCCTGCATGCAAAGTCGAGCCTAGGTCCCCAGAACTCTGCCTTACGATGTTCAGATCCCTGAGTTGATCTCTGGTGTCGTGGGACCTCCTTTTGCAGTGTTGAGATGACCACCGTGTTAAGTCTTCTTGAACCCATGTTCAAGGTGCTTCCTGCTTGTGCATGGACTCTTCATGTTGCTGAGGGCCCCCTCTGTCTCCTCTCCCAAGTGGCGATATCCTGGTCCTTCCTGGACCCGGGCAGCACCCTTTTTCTCTAACTGCAACTCTTGCAGATAGCAAGGCTTGTTTGCAGTATTTTGCCAAGGAAACACTTTTGTGTCCTCCAGCACACCGTGGGACATCATCTGAACAAAGAAGAACTTCCTACCTCCTTTCGCTGTTGCAGAATCTGTAGCTTCTTCCAACTGGAGGCAGCCATTTTGCACCTTCATCTGGAGTTTAGTGGGCTCCTGCCCCCCGGACACTTTTGTGACTCTTGGACTTAGTCCCCTTCCTTTGCAGGTCCTCAGGTCCAGGTATCCGTCATCAGTGCTTTGCAGTCTGTTGTTGTCTTTGCAAACATACCTTATCACAACTTTAGTGTGTTTCTGGGGAAATAGTAGTATTTTACTCCTACTTTCCAGGGTCTTGGGGTGGGGTATCTTGGACACCCTTAGTGTTTTCTTACACTCCCAGTGACCCTCTACACACTACACTAGCCTAGGGGACCATGCATGGTTTGCTTTCCACTTTCTTAGCAAATGGTTTGTGTTGCCCCTAGGCCTATTGCATCCTTAGGTATTCTACTGTGTTTGCACTACTTTCTGACTGTTTTACTTACCTGATTTGGTTTGTTGTATGTATTTTGCGTATTTTACTTACTTCCTAAGGGAGTATATCCTCTGAGATATTTGTGGCACATTTTCACTAAAATAAAGGACCTGTCATAATGACCACCTAAGTGTGTTGATGGCTTGAGTGATTTCTTTGCAGGTAATAGGGGCCGCCAGGAACTACTGTTATCCAGGCTCAAGCCACACTATGACTATGTTGGTGAGGTACCTCACCAGGACAGTTGCATCCCCGCCGTTCATGATATGTACAGCTATCAATAAGAAGATGAGAATGTGGCAACAATAGTGACGCTGTCAGTAGAAGTAGTGCCATCAGCAGTCTGGAGGTTTGTGACATATATGGCTTGGTGGGATGGTCGAAGAAGCCAAGCTTAAGTGCAGCCGAGACACTCTTCCTAACCATACCAGTGCGCCTTGACATATTTGCCCAGGTATGCCACCTTCTGATTTTCCAGATCACAGAATTCCTGCAGGAGTATAGTTCAGCTGTGAAAATTAGACGGTTGAGCGCAGGCATTATCCATGTCAACTAGGTCCAATAGTCACCCTTCCACCTTGGCCAAGTCATTCCTTCTACTACGGAGTACACCTGCATGTTTAGAAATACATACCCCCCATATGTAGGCTTTAAAGGCTTCCCAAAGCATAGATTGTGTGGCGATGGAGTCTGTGTTGGTGGCAAAGTATTCAGTTATTGCATCACGGACTTCCGATCATAAGACTTCATCTAGAAGTGCATTTTCCAGGAAGCACCAGTGCCTGGTGGAGTAACCAGAGAATGGAACTTGTATTGTCATCTTTACGGTGCTTGGTCAGATAAGGTGGGGGGTAGGTGTGTAATGGTAGTGATCCTCGGGGAGGATTCTTGAGTAACATTCCAGTGATCTATGCAGGTCCAGACATTGTGTGACGCAGAGTTAAAAGTATAGTCTTTTGTGTGGGGGTAGTGAAATCAGTAGGCATCAGTTAGCTGGTAAGTATCTAATATGTAAGAGAGGGCCTGTAGCAATTTGGGCTTTGTGATTGTGGGAGAGCCAGTTGTATCAAGGGAGGGGTGGCCTATGAGATTGAAATCCCCTCCCATGAAAATGTAGTCAACTTGAGTGTAGCCTATTACCACGGACAAATTGTGATAAAATTCTGGACAGTCAGTTTTGGGTGCACAAATATTTACAAAGAGAACTGATCTATCCACTAGTGAACCTGATACCAACAAGTACAGGTGGCAAGTGTGCAGCTATCACCAGGATAGTGGTGTATCTCTTGTAAGAAGGCCAACTGAACCCTATGCTTGGTTAATGAAGAAAGTACCTGTTTCCCTTTTCTGGGGTTATTTAGGCCTCTAATGTTCCAAGTTATCTATTGGAGCTTGAAATCGGAACTCAGATTAGGTTGGTGCATTGCTTAGTGTAGGTTGGATAACGTGAGCACATGTCAGTTTGCGTCACTGCCCTACTAGGTAGCATGGCATTGATATGACAATGTAAATCTAACATAACAATTCAAAACCACCCTCACCACCACCCACACCAGAATAACAAAACTCCAGTGATTCCCAACATCCAAAAAACAAATCACGTAAACTAACATTTTAGAATACACCTTGAGGGGGTGACAACACTCAGGGGAGCATCGCCTAATGATATAGTACGACAACACAGATAGGAGGGCTGTCGATCCAAGCATTTCGCACACCAATTGCAAGGGGAGAAAAGTAGTGACAAAAGCATGGAAGGCAACTTGTAGGAAGCTGGCTCTGTATATACTCCATTAAAATGAGATATAGGCCCTCATTATGACATTGGCAGTCTTTTCCGAAGACCACCATGGTGACGGCCACCAACAGACTGCCGCAGAGATGGTAATCCGCCTACCAGATAATGACACACAAACACAAAACTGACAGAAACCAGCCACAACCACAATTCCCCCAGACCCAACCGAGGCGCAAATCTGTTAGACCCACCACCCTCCCCGCCATGCCAGCAAAACACCACCCTCCAAATAATGGACCACAAATCACCACAGCGGACATTCAACAGTGGTCAACCATTGGCAGTGCACACCGCCACAGCAGAATTGGCACCCAACACCACTAGAAGCCAACAATAGGCAGGTGAAAAAACACACACCTGACACATATACACATACCATACACACACCTCAACAGCACTATAAAACACCTCCCCACACACAACCCACAATCCTTAGCAAACATGAAAAGACTGCTACACCTTTACAGGCTAAACCCTTAGAGAACTGCAGACACACATCACATCCACCTATACACCGGTCACGCATCACACACCACACACCCTACCTCAACACATAACACCCTCTGCACAACACACACGTTACACAATAGGTGTGTCCCCACAAAAGAACCCAGTTTCACTGATGAGGAGTTGCAGGTGATGGTGGAAGAAATCATCAGGGTAGAGCCACAGCTGTTTGGTGCACAAGTCCAGCAGATCTCCATTGCCAGGAAGATGAAGCTATGGCGGAGGGTCATGGACAGGGTGAACTCAGTGAGACAATATCCACGCACAAGGGATGATATCCAAAGGAGCGTTCCTTTGCAATAAGGCACCAGGTCGCCATCCTGAGGACTGACGGTATACCCCCACCCCCTTCCCCACAGTTGACAGCATGGGAGGAGCACATCTTGGCAATCCTGCATCCTGAGGGCCTAACTGGAGTCACTGGAGGGCTGGACACTAGTAAGTCACCATTACTACTTTACCTCCACTGATACCTGCATGGCATGTAACCCCCTCACCCTGTCCCCCTACACCACATTCCATCCCATACAGTGCACCACTCCAATAACCACCCTCAATTGTGTACCCCTGCATGCCCTACCCACTGCAAGCACATCCCTCCCAGCTCTGCAGGCACACACAACAGCAATGCATGGACAGCATGTAGCACTACCAATCCCACAGTCCTTGACCCATCCACTAACCAAAGGTGGGAGGGCAACACCAAACCCATAGGGAAATCCAGAAATGCAGATTTTTTGACAGACAATTACTCTAACAAATCACTCACATCTACACAGGTGCCCCAGTTAATGTCAGTAGCCAGCAGGAGCCACGACAACCCAGTCCTACACCAGAAGACGCCCTCAGTGATGACAGCAACTCTGAATGTCCCGAGCTGGATGAACTCCCTGGCCCATCTGGGACCACTGGTCAGTTGGCTCCCACTTCCCACACCCAGTCTACCACAGGGCCCCGCCTCTGGCTCCAATACCACAGCAGCCAGCCAACATCCCCAAACCTCTGTCCCCAGGACACATCGATCACTAGTGTGCCTACCTGTACAGGGACCTGAGTCGACACCACACAGGCAATAGGGTGAAGGTCCTTGCGTAAGTGGGATTGGGTACACCGTTCAGAGGACACAGCCACAGGGGGCCAGGGACAGTGGAGATCAGCTGTGTGTGAGGGGGAAGCCAGGCCCAGGGAACCTACTGCCCAGGAGGCACTCACACATGTCCTGGGGGCATACAAACAATCCCTGGATAGGATGGGCCAGGTGATCACCATCATGCAGGAGAACCAGCAGCTGCAGGGAGTACTCCACCAGGAGGTCATGCAGCAGTTGTGGGGCCTAAATGCCTCCATTGTAGGGGTGCTGGGTGACATTGCCAACACTATGCGGGAGAACAGAGCGCACCAGCTGTCCAGTTCTGCTAGCCACTCCACTCAGCAGCCATCAACATCAGCTGCAGCTAGTGGACCGAAGGACCTGGAACACTACCCACAGGCCACCAGCACCCCACCCCATACAGAAGGTGAACCACCTGCAAACATTCCCTGCGACCCAGAAAGACACCAAAGACTGTAGCCAAGACCAAGACCACCACCAGGATATGAGCCCCTCCATAATGTCCCAATTGTGTCTAACTGTGCCACCTTCTTCTCTTTGGACTTCCATTGCTCCTTTTCCTATGGCTCCATGGACACTGGACCTGTGCTACATACCTATTGGGACACTACACTGAAGTTTTCGTCCACCATCACCCCACTCTTTTGCACTATACCTTCCTTTTATGTCACTTCAATAAACACACTTGAACACAACTGGAGTATCTGTGCTTTATCATACAACAATCTGCAATGTATTGAACTGCATTATCCTGTGCAAATGTCCTGTAATGTGTGAATCCATCTGTCAAATGTGTTTAGGTAGTTTGTAGTCAGCACATCAGTACACAGTTGTGACCACACCAACGTCTGCAAAAAGGGAAAGCATAAGTGACAGCCAATTGGAAAGTAAAGGTATTGCTTGATACAACACTGCAGGCACACAACACTTAACTGAAATGGAGATATGAACAGCAGTACAATCTTACCTGAGTGTCATTAGAAGTACTGCTGTATGATATGTGTCCTGTAGTCCACATCCCCCTCCTCCTCATCCACATCACTGTCTTCAGAGTCCTCTGCTGTCATAGGTGCATTGTCTCCTCCCTCCTCCTGTAGGTAGGGCACATGGCGCCTGAGGGCCAAATTGTGCAGCATGCACAAGCCCCCACTATCTGGCAGATCTTTTTCGGGGTGTAGCATAGGGATCCACCTGTTAAATAGAGGTACCGGAACCTGGCTTTCAGTAGACCAAATGTGTGTTCAACAACCCTCCTGGTACTGCCATGTGCTTCACTGTACCGATTTTCTGCCACTGTCTTTGGATTCCTCACTGGGGTCAACAGCCAGAACAGGTTTGGGTAGCCAGAGTCACCAGGAAGCAGTAAGGGACTCACATCACTCATGTACAATGGCATGGAGTACAACCCCAGCTGGCATACACTGACATACATTATGTGAAAACTCAAGCTCACCTATGAGTCATACTCTGTCACTCTGAGTCGCGCCATCCCCTGTGGGATGCTGCTATTCCTCAAGACATTAGCATCATGCACAGATCCAGGAGACTTGTCAGTGACATGGGAGATGTATTGATCTGCAAAGCAAACCATCTGGACATTTAGAGAGTTATAACTCCTCCTATTCCTTTAGACCTGATCAGTTGCCCTGGGAGGGACCAAGGCAATATGTGACCCATCGGTGGCCCCAATCACATGTGGTATGTGTCCCATGGCATTGAATCCAGCCTTCACGGTGGGCAAATCTTCACTGAAATGTAGCTGTTCATGTGTTTGAGTAAGGCAGCCAAAACCCTTCCATGCACTATGGAAAACATTGTCTGTGACATTCTTGCAGCCAAGCCCACTGTCACCTGGAATGAACCACTTGCCAAGAAGTGGAGCACTGAGAGTACCTGTACTGCAGGGTGTTTTGCTGTAGTACTACGGATAACAGGAATCAGACCTGGCTCCAATTGTGGACACAGCTCAGTAATTGTGGCGCTGTCCAGACGATCGGTGAGTATGATGTGCCGGTCCTCCATTGTAGCCAAGTCCTCTAGGGGTCTGTAAATGGGTGCTTTCCTCCTTCCCACAGTGGTAGGTATCTAAGTACACCAAACATGAGATGTGTGTGCCTACAGGAAGGATGGACACACAATATCACACTACACAGAGCATGTATGTACATATGTAGCAGACTGGAATTGTTTTGATCTGCACAAGCGATACCTATGACACACAGTAAATTGTCCAACATAAGTACCAGCATTGGGAAAAGACAACCCCCTGTCCTGTATGCAGGGACAGGTGGAAGTGACCTCACTCCGCCGGAGTTTGGCATCATAGCGGAAGGTGGTCTGCACGCTGTGCAACTCCTCATTGGCTAACATGAAGCTCTATGAAGCACACGAACCAGTGATGATCCACACCAATGGTATTCAATGCTGCAGACGTGACCACCATTTTCTCTGTACCACTTCACTTGATTCATGACTCTGTACGGTTCAATACTTCCACTGCATGCGCTGCTGTGTCCTGTGTCTGGAACCCACAATGGCCCATGCTACAGGGGAAAGAGCCCCAGCCATCACATCTGAGGAGTTGGAGAAGCTTGTGGATGGGGTCCTACCCCTGTAGGGGCCTACAGACCAACAGATGAGTACATCATGGGTACCTTGGATGCGATATGACTGCATGAAGATGTCACGATTTACAGGTTTCTTACTGCTGTAACCTGCCAGTCTCAGAACACTACATGGTTTCTTGCTTGTTCAGGATTGGCCAAGGTAAGGGTGACCCTTTCAAGGAGCCACAGTGCTGCTGACAGTATAATGCCTATCAGGCCGTAACCTCCAGAAGGAGTCCCAGAGGAAAAAACCCAATATTGAGAAAAAAACTCAGATCACAGGAACTCCTCAAAAGAAGCAAAAGGAAAACAAATGGAGAAAAAATAACGAATCAGGAACAACAAAACTGCAGGAAAAAACAGGATAGGTCCAAATCACAGGAAGCGGGAGCGAGGAGCACCACTACGACAGAAGTGTTTGCAACGCAAAGAACAGAAGACCTTCTGTGCTTTTATGCAGACAAACAGGAAGTGACATGCAGGAAGAGCTAAAGACACCATCTTGGATTGGGAAAGCCACATAGAGGTGGATGGAAAAATAGCCACAGTAGAAAAGGTGGTAAACAATTCATGCAGGGAAGGAAACACAGACTTCTGGGAGGAAGATGAAAATATGGCCAAGGAAGGAGAAAAAAGGGAAAGAAAAAGAAAGAAGAAAAAGAAATCCAGAAAGCAGGTGAGCAAACTATGGGGGTCTGTCAACACCAGGGCAGTGCGCGCTCTATTGGCGACTAGAATGCAAAAACCCAGCACTCTCAAAACAACGTAATTTATGCATTCTGCTGATATGTTGTTGTTTAACCTTTTGCATTACAGAGTTCAATCCTGAAGACTTATTTTTAATGTGCTTACAAATGCTGTTCATTTGCAATGTATTGCTGCAGGCTTTCAGAGTGTGTTAGGGTGTGGTCCCTTTCCAGGGCCTTCTAGAGACTTTCCCTGCAACATGCATGGGTGGGGTTGTGGGCCGGGCCAAGACTCTATAAAAAGGACCCAGCCCAGCTCCAAGTGCTCAATATTCAGAGGTCCCAGTGCAGAGCAGCAGCTACTTCCTGAGCTCCTGTCCCGGTGGCCTATTTGATCTTCCAGACATCTGACTTTCATTCTTCATTTGGAGATCCTTGTTCTGGGCGGTAAGACGGTGGTTGGGCTGGCCTCCCGACGCCGTTATTGAGAACTCTCATGTTCTTGGGCCTAATTCTTTTATGATTTGACAGAGTACTTTGCGCGTGTGAAATATGCGCTTGAGTGTTTGTGACATTTGCAGGGTGACTTGCGAATCGGCAAGACGTGCGATTCGTTTCATGATAATTTAATCTTGTCATTCATTGCACGCTATCATTTCTTGACATTTGCATGGTGGCTTAAGAATCGGCAAGACGCGCAATTCGTTTTATGGTGTTTTAACTTTGTTGTTCATTGCGCGCTACCATTTCTTGACATTTACATGGTGGCTTAAGAATCGGCAAAAGACGCACGATTCGTTTCATTGTACTTTGATCTTGTTATTCATTGTGAGCTGTTATTTCTTGGCATTTACATTGTGGTTTACGAACCCGCAAGATGCGCGATTCGTTTAATGATTATTTGACTTTGATATTCATTATGTACTTCAATTTCTTGGCATTTTACATGGTGACACTCGAATCGGCAAGACGCACAATTCTCTCCTTGAGTTTAATTCATATTGTTTATTGTATGCCACTATTCTAAGATATTTATCATGTAATATTCGAGTTGACAAGTTATGTGATTTGTTTCCCTGAATCCATATTGTGTTATTCGTGGTGCACAATCCTTTTATGGTGTTTACTATATTATATATGTATATAAATCTACAATATGAGCAATTTGTGTTGAAACATTTTAAGAGTACATAGAAGATCAGAGTTTCTAGATGCAATATTGTATGGTCCTAGAATGCATTCTCAAAAAAGATTTATATGACTGGTTTAAAATTTAGTCAGAATGTTTTTCTGATTCTCATGTAAAGGAAAGTACTTGATAAGAAAGTTTTCATTAAATCCATCTTGATTCCCTTACAGGTATCCGGCCATCTTGAAACTTAGTCATTTTAAACTTAATTCTTAGATTGTTCATGTTTTCAGAATGACTATGCTTAGAATCATAGTCTAGTATTGATTTCAGGAGATATAATTCATATTGTGTGTTCTAACCTTTTTCTTACTACAGGTCTCCTTCCCAGCTGTTTCCCTTCCTAATCCCCTCTTCCCCTCTTGAACTCTCTTAGCCTCTGTGATTTATCTATCAGAGTCTTGGAGCTGTTCAGTGGTGGACGTGTTGGGAACGTGCGCAGACCCCGAGGATCTGGTGACTCTGACAGAATAGTGAGCCCACTAATTATTATCCTCCTGGTTTGTGTATGTTCTCAGCATGGCCACGCTCAACGAGTTAGTCAAGGCTATCACCCAGCTCCAGGCAGAGGTGGTATCATCCAAAGAATTGACAACTAGCTTAGCTGAGAGAGTGAGTCAGTTGCAAGATAAGATAGAGAAGAAGGAACAAAGTCCCACAGGTGTGTCCTGGCCAGGTACTTCTTATCAGGCTTCTGGAAGTAATCCAACAAACATTTCCCTAAATGTTCCTTCCGCAATTCCTTTAGCTCCCCCAGAACGTTTCTCAGGTGACCCTTTGAAAGCGCAATCTTTCCTGGTTCAAGTGGGGCTACACTTCACCTGCAGACCACATACTTTCCCCGATGCCCAGTCCAAAGTAGCTTTCTTGTTATCATATTTGGCTGGGGATGCAGCTACTTGGGCAATTCCTCTTGTGCGTAAAAATAGTCCCTTGTTGTACAACTGGAGAAATTTTGTTCGTGAGTTTGAGAGAGTTTTTGATCGTAGAACTGTAACACAGTCGGCAGATCGTGAATTATTAGATTTACGCAAGGGAATCAAGACCTAGTGTCGTATTTAGCCAACTTTAACCGGCTCGTTGCCGAGACATCCTGGCCTGATGAAAAACAAGCGGTCTTGTTTTACAAGGGACTCAAAGAGGAACTAAAAGATATCTTAGCGCAAATCTACCCACAACCTACAGACTGTCAAGAATTAATAAACCTTGTCTTGAGGCTTGATCATCGTTTAGCAGAACGAAAAGGAACGTGCAACAAGATTGAAAAATATTCATGGCGTGTTCATGATAACAGAGACTCAAGAACTCTGAAAGAGAGAACGCCGGAACCGATGGAAATTGGAACCATCAGAAGAACTTTGACCAAAGATGAAAAGGACCTAAGCAGAAAAAATGGACAATGTCTTTATTGTGGGCGGAAGGGTCATTTTGCCAAAGATTGTCCAATCAAACAAGCAAGGTCCAGTTCAGAAGGTCACAGCCAATGCACCAGTCGAGTTGGAAAACTAAAACACTCGAGATGCAGAGAAGGGTTGCTCTTGGGTGTCACCGTGGACCCTTCACAATCTAGACATCTTAAACTGGAAATAAGAGTTCAGGTCAAGAAAAAGATCTATTTCAAAAAAGCTCTAGTCGATTCTGGGGTTACTGGGAACTTTGTTGATGTCCAATTGGTTCGTGCATGGGGGATCCCATGTATTGAAAAGAAGACCCCAGAAATCATCCAGGCAGTAGATGGAAAACTCTTGACTGGAGGTCCAGTAACTCTTCAGACTATCCCCTTGTCGATGATTTGTGAAGATAAGAATCAAAGAAAGAAACATAAAGAGAAAATCATTCTTGACGTGATCCATGCTCCCCAATATGGGATTATCCTCGGCTTGCCATGGTTAACTCATCACAATCCAGAGATCAATTGGGCAGAACAAAAAATCATGTTCTCATCTGCGCTATGTAATGAACAATGTCTCCAAAAGATTCAAGTATCAAAAGTTTGTAACTCTTACATAGCTACTGCCGTGGAGAAAGAAATTCCTCTGCCCAAACAGTATTCATCTTACAAAGATGTATTTGATGAGAAAGGAGCAGAGACTCTACCTCCTCATAGATCTTATGACTGTCAAATTGATCTAGCCCCAGGTGCGATACTTCCCAACTGTCGTGTATATGCCCTGTCAGAACATGAAAATCAACATTTACGAAAATACCTAGATCAATTTTTCGAGAATGGCTTCATTCGCCCCTCTAAGTCTCCTGCAGCTTTGCCTTTGTTTTTTGTTACTAAAGCTAATGGAGAACTTCGAACTTGCATCGACTATAGGGGTTTGAACAAAGTCACCATCAAGAATAAATATCCTTTACCCCTAATTCCGGTATTATTGGAACAAGTAAAGAGAGCAAAAATCTACACGAAGCTTGAGCTTCGAGGTGCTTATCATTTGGTCGGAATGAGAGAGGGTGACGAATGGAAAACAGCGTTCAAGACAAGATATGGCCTTTTTGAATACACCGTCATGCCTTTTGGTCTGTGTAATGCTCCAGCAGCATTTCAATTTTTCTTGAATGACGTTCTTAGAGAGTACCTCGACATATTTGCCATAGTCTACATCGATGACATTTTGATCTACTCTACTGACAATGAAAACAAACATGTCCAACATGTCAAGAAAATTCTTGCAGCCCTTCGAAGCACCATTTATATTGCAAACTAACCAAGTGTGAGTTTCATGTTACCACAGTTGAGTTTTTAGGGGTTATTCTTACCCCTCAAGGTATGGTGATGGCAGAAAAGAAAGTAAAAGCCGTATCTGATTGGCCCACCCCAAAGACTGTTCGTGATGTACAATGTTTCCTGGGGTTTGCAAATTTTTACCGGAGATCCATAAATCATTTCTCTCAGACAGTGGCTCCAATCACTAAGCTACTAAAAAGGAAAGAAAAGTTTGTATGGTCCCCAGAAGCTGATCAAGCCTTCTCGACTTTGAAGAAAGCTTTCTCCACTGCCCCAGTCTTGACTCATCCTGATGCAAATCGACCTTTCATAGTGGAAGCTGATGCTTCAGATGTAGCAATAGGAGCCGTCTTATCACAATGAAATAAAGACACTGGTCAACTTCATCCTGTAGCTTATATGTCTCAGAAGTTGAACGAAGCTGAACAGAACTATGTCATTGCTGAAAAAGAGCTTCTGGCGATTCGTGACGCCTTTAAAGAATGGATACATAGGGGGTCATTCAGACCCTGGCGGTAAAAGGCTCTTACCGCCGGTCAGAAGACCGCCATTCTACCGCCGCGGCCGCGGTAAACCGCCACGGTCATTCTGACCCACAACTGCCAAGCCGCCAAAAACCCGACATCCACGGAAGGCCGCCTCATCAGCGGGCAGCGATAAACTGGAGCTGACCAAACCTCCACTGTCACGCCAACACAAACACGCCCATGCCATTACGACCCACGAATCCACGCGGCGGTCATTCAACCGCGGTATTCCATTGGCGGTACACACCGCCGCGGTCAAAATACACACCCAGCTCCAAAACACAGCCACATTGGACAATTTGAAATACACACACCTGATACACATACAAACACCACCCCCACACATCCAAGCAACTATAAAACACACACCCACATCACCCACAAACCCCCACTAGTTGGAAATCGGAGAGAAGGCGATAGAGAGAGAGAGAGCACAGCAATCGAAAACCCCAACACACACAGGAACCCAACATCATCAACCACACCACATCTACGCGCACATCACCACACACCACCACTCACATCACCACAAACACCACCCAACACCTCATCCACACCACCCCATGGCACCCCAAAGACACCCCAGGTTTTCGGACCAAGAACTCAGGGTCATGGTGGAGGAAATTATAAGGGTAGAGCCCCAGCTCTTCGGCACACAGGTGCAACACACCACAATAGCCAGGAAGGCGGAGCTATGGCAGAGGATCGTCGACAGGGTCATCGCTGTGGGACAGCATCCCAGAAACCGGGAAGACATCAGAAAGCGCTGGAACGACCTACGGGGGAAGGTACGGTCGATGGTCTCCAGACACAACATCGCTGTGCAGAAGACTGGCGGCGGACCACCACCCACCCCTCCCGAATTCACAGCATGGGAGCAAGAGGTCTTAAACATCCTGCATCCTGCGGGCCTCGCTGGAGTAGGCGGAGGAATGGACTCTGGTAAGTCTAATTTCAACTACTCCCCCCCCCCAACCACCAGCATGCCAACCCACACCCCCACCCTCACCCCAACCCCCCAGCACACATCCTCCCTGCCAATGTCTCACCAGCACAACCCACCCAACCCAAAACCAAACCCTGAATGCCAACACAAACCATGGACACCCATCACCTATGCATGACCACTGCACATACCCATCCCCCCCACAAACCACCCTCACAACTCCTGCCACAAGGGAATGCCAGCACTGGGGGACAAGGGCACCCACAAATCGCACGCCATGGAACACACAGAAGCAATAACCATACTCTTTCACCCCTGCAGGGCCCGAACGCCAACACACCGGCCAGGAGGATCCAGATATGTCCATCCCACCCCCAGAACAGGCCCCCAGTGAGGACAGCAGCTCTGTCGACCTAGAACCTGACGACCAGCCCAGACCATCGGGGACCTCTGGACAGTCGGTTCCCCACACACAGACACAGGCCACAGCAGACCTAACCCCCTCTGGGAATATCAGCACAGCTCCCACCCAGCGGGCCCATGCCTCTGTCTCCAGGACAGGTCAATTAGCGGTGTGTCCGCCACTACAGGGCACCCAGGCTGACCCAACACCCCAACAACAACAGGGACCTGGGGGCAGTGGTAGTGGGCACACCGTCCAGGGGACAGAGGCCCGGGGAAACAGGGCAACTGGGAGGGCTGCAGTGCGACAGGGGGGGAGGACAGGCCCAGGGAACCGACTCTCCAAGAGGCCCTCACCACCATCATGGGAGCATACCACCACTCCCAGGAGACGATGGCGACGGTACTGGCCAGGTTCCAGGAGATCCAGGCACAGCAGGAGGAACGGTACATGGGGTACAGAGAGGAGCTCAGGAACATCGTCCTGGCCCTGAACCTAATAGTCACCACATTGCAGGACCATGTGGCACCCAAAAGGGCCCCTGTCACCAGCCCGGACCAGGAACAGCCTACCACCTCCGCCGGCACTAGTGGACAGGAGGCCCCCACACAACGACGGGCCACCAGAACCCCACCTCCTGCTGAAGATCAACCACCCTGCAAGAGGAACCTGAGATCTAAAAGGAAGACAGAGTAGGATGCCAAGACCCCCGCCAGCCTAAGATCCCCCCGGATGTCATTCCACTGTCCCACATCGTCACCCTGTCCAACCTTGAACTGCCCCTGCTCCATCCTTCCACAGGCATATGGACAATGCACCTGTGCGACCGAGAACTGGACTCTGCCATGGACATCACTCCACCCCCACCCATCACCGTTTTACTATCATGGACCTATATGTAGCACTTTAAATAAATCACTAATTGCACTTAAAACACTCAGGAGTCTGCTTGTATTCTTAACAAATGTATTACACTTAACGGTTCAAAATTGTTCAGTTACATTGTGATGACAACATACCAATGTCAATGTGCTTTACTCCATGGGCGAACAAACCAGAAGTCACGCAGTGGGTCATACAGCTCTGAAAAGGCAAGGGAAAGTCACAATTCAGTTGAAAGGAACTGGGGGGAAACACAGAAAGTAGAGATGCAGGAGGCCAGAAGTAAATGTAAAATGGCGTGGGGGATTCTTACCTGGGTGCTACTGAAAATACTGTTGTATGACTGTGTCCCTGTTGTCCGTGTCGTCCCCGTCGTCTTCCTCCTCTTCACTCTCCACAGGCTCCACAGCTGCTACAACACCACCATCTGGACCATCCTCCTGCAGAAAAGGCACCTGGCGTCGCAATGCAAGATTGTGAAGCATACAGCAGGCCACGATGATCTGGCACACCTTCTTGGGTGAGTACATTAGGGATCCCCCTGTCATATGCAGGCACCTAAACCTGGCCTTCAGGAGGCCGAAGGTCCTTTCTATGATCCTCCTAGATCGCCCATGGGCCTCATTGTACCGTTCCTCTGCCCTGGTCCGGGGATTCCTCACTGGGGTCAGTAGCCACGGCAGGTTGGGGTAACCAGAGTCACCAATTAGCCACACACGGTGTGTCTGTAGCTGTTCCATCACATAAGGGATGCTGCTATTTCGCATAACATACGTGTCATGCACTGACCCAGGGAACTTGGCATTTACATGGGAGATGTACTGGTCAGCCAAACAGACCACCTGGACATTCATCAAATGGTAACTTTTCCTGTTTCTGTACACCTGCTCATCGTCTTTTGGGGGTACTAAGGCCACATGGGTCCCATCAATGGCACCAATGATGTTGGGGATATGTCCAAGGGCATAGAAGTCACCCTTCACAGTGGGCAAATCACCCTCCTCAGGGAAAATAATGTAGCTCCGCATGTATTTCGTCAGGGCAGACAACGCTCTGGACAAAATCTTAGAAAACATAGGCTGAGACATCCCTGATGACATGGCCACTGTTGTCTGAAAAGACCCACTTGCCAAAAAATGGAGGACTGACAGAACCTGCACCTGAGGGGGAATTCCTGTGGGTTGGCGGATGGGGGACATCAGTGCTGGCTCCAGCTGGGCACACAGTTCATGTATAGTGGCTCGGTCAAGTCTGTATCGAAGTATTATATGACGTCGCTCCATTGTCGACAGGTCCACCAGCGGTCGGTACACGGGAGGATTCATCCTTCTCCTCGCAAGTCCCAGCGGACGGTGCCTAGGAAGGACAACATGGAGCACAGAGTCAAGCAACCCACAGGTACGTAACTACATCTTGCACAGTACACGATTCTCAATGCATTGAATGGCTTGTATGAGTGGCAATGCAAGGCCTAGGCCTGTGTGACGCAGTAGAAATCAGGCCATGTGGGCCCTTGAAATGGCGGCTGCCTGACCTGAGAAGTGTGACAGTGGGATGTGAGGTCAATGCGCTGGCGTGACACACCGTGGCAGTCGAAGACCACGGCGCAAAGCCGCATTGGTTAACATCGAACCCTATGGGTTTCACGAGCCAATGACTAGCTGCGCCGGCGGTCGCGGAACGCACCGCGGCGGTACGCACCGCCGCGGGCGTGACCGCCATTTTCTATCTGGTTAATCACTCGAGACCTGATCATCCACAGGAGAGGACCTATACTGCAAGTGCTGCTGTGACCTCAGTCTGGGAGATACAATGGCTGCTGCGACTGGGGAAAGGGCCCCTGCCTTCACTACAGAAGAGTTGGAGAAACTTGTGGATGGGGTCCTGCCCCAGTATGCGCGACTCTACGGTCCTCCAGACCAACAGGTAAGTACACTGTGTGCACGTTGAATGGGCTATGCCTGGGTTGTGTATGGTGGATGTAAGATGGTGGGGTGGAGAGACAATGACGAGTGCAAGGCACGACAGATGAGAGCATGTGCCACATGGCAAGGTTGGGGAGGGGGGGCCAATTGCATCTATCATGCGGAAAATTGATGATATTTCAATTTCCACCCTGTACATGTCAAATAGGTCAGCGCCCATCAGAAAGTCGACATTTGGCGTGCCATCGCCAAGGAAGTCCGGAACCTGGGGGTCCACAACAGACGGGGCACCCACTGCCGCAAGAGGTGGGAGGACATGCGCCGCAGGACCAGGAAGACCGCCGAGTCACTGCTGGGGATGGCCTCCCAACCTAGGAGGGGTGCCAGTCGTACCCTGACCCCCCTGATGTCCCGGATCCTGGCGGTGGCCTACCCCGATTTGGATGAGCGCGTGAGGACATCACAGCAGACACAAGGGGGTGAGTACCAGCACATTCAGCTATCTTTACGCGCAGTGGAGGTGCCTGGGTGGGGGAAGAGGGCTGTGGGTGACATTAGGCCAGGGCGCTTTCTGTAGTGTAGTCCTCTCCTTTAGCCATGTCCCTGTGCCCCCGCCCCCCACCTCTGTAGGGTGACAAGTACAGCTATCCATGGTCCTGCATCACCCATGTGCGCGTTTGTTGTCCCTAGACCTGTTGGCCTAGTCACAAGTACTGAGTAGTGTACCCCAATTGCGCGGCTTAGTGCATGAGGCTCCTGTGTCTGTCCTCTCCGCCAACGGTGTTGACAATGCATGCACTCAATCTGTTTTTATGTCTCCCCCCACCCTTTTTCTTTATCTTCTTGTGCATGTGTGCATTAGCATCATCAGGCGGAGGAGAATTGGCACCGGAGCACGAGGGAGCTGTAACTCACAAGGCCCCGGTGGGCCATGGCACAGACACCGAGGCCACCAGTGATACGGAGGGCGAGGGGAGCTTCACAACGGGGAGCCGTGGTGACACCAGCGACACCGACACGTCCTCGGATGGGAGCTCCCTAGCAGTGGCGGCAACATCCGTGCCCCCGCCTCTACAGGTACAGCCGCCACCCCGCACACCAGCTCCGCCCTCCCAGCAGCCCCTCAGCCTTCGCTCCGTGCCCGCTCGCCCAAGAAGGCAGGCATCTCCTTCGCCCCAGGCACCTCAGGCCCTGCCCCTGTTACCCCTGCTGCCCTCAGTGAGGAGGTCATTGACCTCCTACAGACCATCATTGTTGGGCAGTCTACCCTTTTGAATGCCATCCAGGGGGTAGAGAGGGAGGTGCATCGTAACAATGCATACCTGGAGGGCATTCATTCGGGTCAGGCTGCCCATCAACGATCGTTCAATGCTCTGGCCTCAGCACTGACGGCAGCCATTGTCCCTGTTTCCAGCCTCCCTCTTCTAACTGCCTCCAGCCTGTCTCTGTCTCCTGTTCCTCTGCCTATCCCACCCACACCATCAGACCAGCCTGCACACACCTCAACACCCAAGGGCAGCTCATCCAGACATAAGCACCACAGATCACACAAACATTCACCCAAGCAACACCCAGATGCAGACATGCCAACAGCCACTACCACCTCTGTGTCCCCCACCTCCTCGTCTCCCTCCTCCCTCCCTGTGACGTCTCTACTCACACCTGCATGCACACCACCAACAGCCAGTACTTCCATCACCAGCACACCCTCCAGTACAGTCCGCACACGTGCAGTCACCACCCCCACTGACATTTACACATCCCCTGTGTCCTCTCCCACTGTGTCTGTCACCCCCTCTTCCAAGACACACAAACGCAGGCAGCCACCCACCCAACAGCCAACCACCTCACGACAGCCTCCAGCCCATGCACCTTCACCCAAGGACAGCACACCTGACTCTCCTACAACCACCTCCTCTTCCTCCACTCCCATAACCACTACACCTACCCTTTACCCTGGTCCTAAAAAACTTTACCTCTCCACTCTTGACCTCTTTCCCTCACCTGACCCCCCCCCTCCATCTGCTAAGAGTCCCAAGAGCGCCTCAGCCACCACCAGCCCGGCTTCAAGGGTCACCGTAGTGCATGGCTTTTGGAGTCCCCCCTTTGCCAGCAGTGATACATCGGTCAGCAGCAAGGGGACAGCCAGCCCCCCCCCTGGAAAGAGGACCCGTAAAGTAAGGGGCCGCCGCGGGACGACTGACACGGCTGCCCCCAAGGACCAAAGTTCTGCCACTTCACCTGCCACAACATCCAGGGGAGGCAAGGGCCAGAGAGCCACATCGAAGGAGGGCAAGGGCAGCAGGGCGGAGAAGTCAGCCAGCAGGAGCGCGGACCAGGAGGGCCCCACAAGCCCCATCCCGGGTGTGAGGGAGGACACCCAAGGGCCCAGCACACCATCACCGAAGGGTCCAGCAACTGCATGGTCGGAGGGCGACTGAGCAGGGAGTCGTGGCCAGGTCTGACTCCCTTGACTTACAGAACAAGCACCGCTGAACAGGGCCCCGCCGTGCAGAAAGGCACCGGTGAACAGGGCCCCGCCATGCAGAAAGGCACCGCTGAACAGGGCCCCGCCGTGCAGAATGGCACCGCTGAACAGGGCCCCGCCGTGCAGAAAGGCACCGCTGAACAGGGCCCCGCCGTGCAGAAAGGCACTGCTGAACAGGGCCCCGCCGTCCAGAAAGGCACCGCTGAACAGGGCCCCGCCGTGCAGAAAGGCACTGCTGAACAGGGCCCCGCCGTCCAGAAAGGCACCGCTGAACAGGGCCCCGCCGTGCAGAAAGGCACCACTGAACAGGGCCCCGCCGTGCAGAAAGGCACCGCTGAACAGGGCACCGCCGGGAGGAGTACCGCTGAACAGGGGCCCTTCATCTCAAGCACCGCTCCGCTGGGCCCTTCCTGTCAAGCACCGCTCCGCTGGGCCCCGCCGTCTCAAGCACTGCTCCGCTGGGCCCTTCCTGTCAAGCACCGCTCCGCTGGGCCCCGCCGTCTCAAGCACCGCTCCGCTGGGCCCTTCCTGTCAAGCACCGCTCCGATGGGCCCCGCCGTCTCAAGCACCGCTCCGCCGGGCCCTTCATCTCAAGCACCGCTCCGCTGGGCCCCGCCGTCTCAAGCACCGCTCCGCTGGGCCCTTCATCTCAAGCACCGCTCTGCTGGGCCCCGCCGTCTCAAGCACCGCTCCGCTGGGCCCTTCATCTCAAGCACCGCTCCGCTGGGCCCCGCCGTCTCAAGCACCGCTCCGCTGGGCATCGCCGTCTCAAGCACCGCTCCGCTGGGCCCTTCCTGTCAAGCACCGCTCCGCTGGGCCCCGCCGTCTCAAGCACCGCTCCGCTGGGCCCTTCCTGTCATGCACCGCTCCGCTGGGCCCCGCCGTCTCAAGCACCGCTCCGCTGGGCCCTTCCTGTCAAGCACCGCTCCGCTGGGCCCCGCCGTCTCAAGCACCGCTCCGCTGGGCCCTTCATCTCAAGCACCGCTCCGCTGGGCCCCGCCGTCTCAAGCACCGCTCCACTGGGCCCTTCATCTCAAGCACCCCTCCGCTGGGCCCCGCCGTCTCAAGCACCGCTCCGCTGGGCCCCGCCGTCTCAAGCACCGCTGGCCCAATGACAGTGCCGGTTCTGTGTCGTGCTAATGTTCACGCTGCACTCAGGCCACCCTGCCTCCTCCATTGCCTGTGGAGACTGTTATCCACTTGATGGACTGTGGCTTTGCACTCCCCAGGATATGACAGTGGGCAAGCCACCCACTGTAGAGACTTGAGAGACTGTGGCTTTGCACTCCCAGGATATGACAGTGGGCAAGCCACCCACTTGTGAGACTTGAGAGACTGTGGCTTTGCACTCCCCAGGATATGACAGTGGGCAAGCCACCCACTGTAGAGACTTGAGAGACTGAGGCTTTGCACTCCCCAGGATTGAACAGTGGGCATGGTGGCCCCTTCTTGGATCTGGCGTCGTGGACTCATGTGGCTGTGGTGCCCCCCCTTCCCTTCCCCCTGAGGTGCCTGTAGTTTTATCATCTGATGCCCCTGCAGTGTTCTCTCCAACGGACTCAGGTCTCCTGTGTGGGCTTTGCCCATGTGTTGATACACTTTGGCCCACCGACATTTGCAATTTCAGTGACTGTGCTGGACTTATTGCCTCTATTTATCGGTTACGCAATGTTTACACTTGGATTTTTTTGTTTCTTTTTCCTATTTTACCATGACTTCAATGAACCTATTTTTTACATAAATTTAGTTTCTCACTTTAATTATATCTTTTCGTTATTCCGGGGGGTTTGGGTGGGGTCACTTTGACTTGGTGCTCTGCATTGGTGTGTAGATAGTTGGGGGGTGGGTGTAATGCGTATGTGTGTGCCCGTAACCCTTCCTCCTCCCCCCCTCCCCTGTGTCGTAGGTGCAGTACTCACCATTGTCGTCTGCGCCGGAGTTCGTACTCGTGGTAGATAAGCAGGTAGACGAGAGCAGGTAGGATGTTCAATTCGGGCTCCATGCTGTCCTCCGTCCTCGTGGAGTGTATAGAGGTGAGCGTTTTCCCGTTCGTAGTCTGGTTCCGCCGTGTTTTTATCGGCGGTGCTCCCGCCCCGGAAAAGGTGGCAGGTTGGTGAGTTGTGATAGGGTGGGCGGTACATTGTCTGCCGCCTGCCTGTTGGTGGTGACCGCCGCGCTGTTTGTGTGTCCCGCCGTGGCGGTCAGAGTGTGAAAGTGGCGGGCTCTGTTGGCGGTTCCCGCCAGGGTCAGAATTCAATTTTTTGGACCGCCAGCCTGTTGGCGGGTTGGCCGCCGCTTTATCACCGACCGCCAGGGTCAGAATGACCCCCATAATTTGTTGGGTGCCAAATACACTGTCACAGTATATACTGATCATCGTAATCTTCAATTCATGAGTTCCGCCAGACTTTTGACCCCTCGGCAATTACGCTGGATGCTATTTTTTGCCGAATTTGATTTTGTAGTAACCTTCCGGCCTAGTAAAGATAATCGCAAAGCTGACGCCTTGCCTCGTCAAGAGTCTACCACGTTGCCTGCATTTCAAGCCTCCAGAGCTATCATTGCTCCTGACAAGGTTCTATGTGTCATAAAAACTGAAGATTTCTTTGAAGAAATTCGCAACTCTTTCACTGTTGAAAAATGGCAAACATGGGCCCAAGCAGATCCCAAAAGCTCAATAAAGCAAGGACTACCCTTTCATGATGCTCGTTTGTTCGTACCCACTACCAAACTTCGCAAGATAGTGTTTCATTGGTTGCATGTTATACCGACGGCAGGTCACCCAGGTACTCCTAAAACTCTTGAACTGACCCAACTCTATTTTTGGTGGCCTACCCTAACAAAAGATGTAAAAGCAATGGTAAACAACTGCGAAGTTTAAAACAAGTCATTCAAAACCAAAAGGGTTGTTACATCCACTTCCAACCCCAAGCCGTCCATGGGAGCACATTTCTTTAGACTTTATTACCGGTCTGCCAGTGGTTCAACAGCATTCAGTAATTCTGGTGGTAGTAGATAGTCTCACGAAATATAGACATTTCATTGCCTGTAAAAAATTGCCCACTTCTAGTGAACTGGCAACTATTTTACTGAACAGAGTGGTTCGTTATCATGGACTGCCAAAAGTTATCCTCTCCGATCGGGGGTCGCAATTTGCCTCCAATTTCTGGAAGACATGGTGTAAAACACTCCAAGTGACATCTATGCTATCTACTAGTCACCATCCTCAAACAGATGGTCAAACGGAGAGACTAAATCAGACTTTGAAACAATACCTACGTGCCTACGCTGAAAAGGCACTTCATTCTTGGACATCTATGCTCTGGTTAGCTGAGTTAGCTTACAATAACTCATTCCACACTTCTATTGACATTACACCCTTTTTTGGTTTATTTGGCTATCACCCTGACACCCTGCCCATCACAATTCCTCAAGAAAGTTCTCTTACTCCAGCTGTGTCAGAAACCATTCAGCATTTGCATCAAACCCAGAAACTGATTCAACAGCATTTAGAAAAAGCCAAACAAAAATACAAAAGGCATTATGACAAGAAACATTGTGAGGGACCGCAATATCAACCATGTGACAAAGTGTGGCTTTCCACAAAACATATTGGGGGGTCATTATGACCCTGGCGGAAGGCGGAGGAGCGGCGGTAAGACAGCCAACAGGCTGGTGGTCTTTTTTTTTATTATGATGCCGGTTCTCAGTTCCGCCCGCCAGGCTGGAGACCAGGGTCTCCAGCCCGGCAGCCGTTACCATACCGCCGCCGGTATTTTGACCCGGCTTACCGCCATGGATTTCATGCGGTTTGAAACCGCCATGAAATCCATGGCGGTAAGCACTATCAGTGCCAGGGAATTCCTTCCCTGGAACTGATAGGTGTCTCCCCCACCCCGACTCCCTCCCCTACCCCCCCCACCACCCCTGCCACCTCCCAAAGGTGGCTGGACCCCCCTGCCCACCCCGACCCCCAATATAACAACACTCATACACACACGACACGCACGCAGGCACCACCAAAACACATACACGCACACACACTGGCATACATGCAAACATCCACACACACAGTCAGACACGCACATCCACATTCAAACATACACACACACACATCCATACAGACATAACTACAGACATACACGCACTCATTCCCATACACACAAGACCCACACACTCACACACCCCCTCTTCATACACACACCCCCATGCACGCATACAACACACAACACCCCTCACTCCACTCCCCTCACGGATGATCGACTTACCTGGTCCGACGATCCTCTGGGAGGGGACGGGAGCCATGGGGGCTGCTCCGCCGACACCACACCGCCAACAGAACACCGCCACGCCGAATCACAGGACGTGATTCGCTGGGGTGGGTTCTGTTGGCGTGGCGGTGGAGGTGGAGCAACCTCCACTTCCCCGCCGCCCGCCAGTATTGCTGTTGGTGGCTCTCCGTCCATAAAAGGACGGAGTGCTGCCAACGGTCATAATAGGCCGAGCGGCAAACCGCCACCACTGGCGGTCTTCCGCACGGCGGTCCCTCAGCGGTCTTGGAAAAAGACCGCAGAGGTCAAAATGACCACCATAGACTTCAAGAAGAAGCACATGTTTAATCCCAAATTTATAGGTCCTTACACAGACCTTCAGCAAATCAATCCGGTAACCTATAAACTACAATTGCCCAGATCCTTACGGATTCATCCAGTGTTCCACACTTTCCTATTGAAAAGGGCAGTCCAAAAGGTCCACCCTCATCCAGCTCCTGTTCTAGTACAGGGAGAAGAAGAATATGAAGTTAAGAAAGTGTTGGATTCTAAACTACGAGGGCGTAATCTATGGTACTTAATCTCATGGAAAGGTTATGGTCCTGAAAGCAACTCATGGGTTTCCGCATCTGATGTTCATGCTCCAGTACTTGTGAGATGCTTTCATCGTCTTAATCCAGGCAAACCAGGCCCTAGAGCGCGTCTGGGAGAGGGGAGTACTGTCAACACCACGGCAGTGCGCGCTCTATTGGTGACTAGAATGCAAAAACCCAGCACTCTCAAAACAACGTAATTTATGCATTGTGCTGATATGTTGTTGTTTAACCTTTTGCATAGCAGAGTTCAATCCTGAAGGCTTATTTTTAATGTGCTTACAAATGCTGTTGCAATGTATTGCTGCAGGCTTTCAGAGTGTGTTAGGGTGTGGTCCCATTCCAGGGCTTTCTAGAGACTTTCCCTGCAACATGCCTGGGTGTGATTGTGGGCCGGGCCAATACTCTATAAAAAGGAGCCAGCCCAGGTCCAAGTGCTCACTATTCAGAGGTCCTGGTGCAGAGCAGCACCTACTTCCTGAGCTCCTGTCCCGGTGGCCTATTTGATCTTCCAGACATCTGACTTTCATTCTTCATTTGGAGATCCTTGTTCTGGGCGGTAAGACGGTGGTTGGGCTGGCCTCCCGACGCCGTTATTGAGAACTCTCATGTTCTTGGACCTAATTCTTTTATGATTTGACAGAGTACTTTGCGGGTGTGAAATATGCGCTTGAGTGTTTGTGACATTTGCAGGGTGACTTGCAAATCGGCAAGACGCGCGATGCGTTTCATGATAATTTAATCTTGTTATTCATTGCACGCTATAATTTCTTGACATTTGCATGGTGGATGGTGTTTTAACTTTGTTGTTCATTGCGCTACCATTTCTTGACATTTACATGGTGGCTTAAGAATCGGCAAAAGAAGTGCGATTCATTTAATTGTACTTTGATCTTGTTATTCATTGTGAGCTGTTATTTCTTGGCATTTACATCGTGGTTTATGAATCGGCAAGATGCTCGATTCGTTTAATGATGATTTGACTTTGATATTCATTACGTACCACCATTTCTTGGTATTTTACATGGTGACACTCAAATTGGCAAGACGCACGATTCTCTCCTCGAGTTTAATTCATGTTGTTTATTGTATGACTCTATTCTAAGATATTTATCATATAATATTCGAGTTGACAAGTTATGTGATTTGTTTTCCTTAATCCATATTGTGTTATTCATGGTTCACAATCCTTTTATGGTGTTTACTATATATATATATATATATATATATATAAATCTACAATATGCGCAATTTGTGTTGAAACATTTTAAGAGTACACAGAAGATCAGAGTTTCTAGATGCAATATTGTATGATCCTAGAATGCATTCTCAAAAAAGGATTTATATGACTGGTTTAAAATTTTGTCAGAATGTTTTTCTGATTCTCATGTAAAGGAAAGTACTTGATAAGAAAGTTTTCATTTAATCCATCTTGATTCCCTTACAGGTATCCGGCCATCTTGAAACTTAGTCATTTTAAACTTAATTCTTAGATTGTTCATGTTTTCAGAATGACTATGCTTAGAATCATAGTCTAGTATTAATTTCAGGAGCTATAATTTTCATATTGTGTGCTCTAACCTTTTTCTTACTACAGGTCTCCTTCCCAGCTGTTTCCCTTCCTAATCCCCTCTTCCCCTCTTGAACTCTCTTAGCCTCTGTGATTTATCTATCAGAGTCTTGGAGCTGTTCAGTGGTGGATGTGTTGGGAACGTGCGCAGACCCCGGTGATCTGGTGACTGACAGGGTCGTGAATGAGCACAGCGTGACCCAGAGCCCAAGAGAGGACTCCCAGACCATGCCGCGGCCCACAAAGCAGGTTGCAGCCCAAAAAGTGCACCACAGCAGAACGAGCTGTCCAAAATGCGGACCGCAGATCAGGCCGCGTCACAGTAGGTCCCCCCGAAGCCCCAGACTTGTCCGGAATGTGCTGAAAAAAGGTGCGGACCAGGCAGGGAAGCATCCTCCCAAGAACAATCACTAATGGGATATCTTTTCCACTGAACCAAGAACTAAAGACGATTCCGAAAAATGCAGGAATCACAAATCTTCTGTACCTCATACTCAGGATGGCCATCAACCAAAAGAGGAGGAGGACAATGGGCATGTCTGTGGTAGGGATCAGGAACAAAAGGTTTGAGGTGAGACACATGAAAAATTGGATGAACTTTCCAGGCCTGCGGTAGACGAAGCCGAACAGAGACTGGATTCAACACATGCAGAATTCTAAAAGGTCCATGATAATATGGGTGTGAACTTATTCTGGGACAAGTGAAAGGGCAGAAACGTGGATGAAAGCCATTCTTTATCACCAGGCTGGTAAGATGGTGCAGTACTACGCCGGATATCAGCTACTTTCTTCATATAGGGGGTCATTACAACATTGGCGGTAAATGCCACACACCCCTAAACATCACTACACACATCACAACACACACCACCCCACACATCACCCACACCACCCCATGGAACCGCAAAAACACCCCAGGTTCTTTAAGGAGGAGTTCAGGGTCATGGTGGAGGAAATCATCCGGGTAGAGCCACAGCTATTCGGATCACAGGTGCAGCATACTACCATAGCTAGGAAGATGGAGCTATGGCACAGAATCGTGGACAGGGTCAAAGCAGTGGGACAGCATCCAAGAGCACGGGATGACATCAGAAAGAGGTGTAACGACCTACAGGGTAAGGTGCGTCCCGTGGTCTCAAGACACCACATCACGTTCAGAGGACTGGTGGCAGACCCCCACCTCCTCCCCCACAACTAACAACATGGGAGGAGCAGGTCTTGGCTATACTGCATCCTGAGGGCCTCGCAGGAGTAGCTGGAGGAATGGACTCTGGTAAGGCAAATCTTTCACTACTTCATCCCACACCCTACCTGCATGCTATCACATACCACCACCCTCACCCCATCACTCTAACTCCTCACATATTTCCCTCTATCCCAACCCACCCATCCCAACACCAAGCCCTGCGTGCAACACCAAAGCATTGACACCCATCACCAATGCATGGCCACTGCACATACCCACACATACCCCTAAACATTTAGCACACAAGGTCCTACCCAAGAATGCAAGCACTGGGGTACAGGGTCACCCACCCATTGCACACCATGGCACACACAGATGCAAGAATCATGCCTTTACACCCATGCAGGACCCCTACCCAACGTCACCGGAAAGGAGGTTCCAGACATGTCCACTCCCCCCACAGAAGATGCCACAGTGATGACAGCAGCTCTGTCCAACTGGATCTAGATTACCAGTCCGGCCCATCTGGGACCTCGGACAGTCGGTACCCCTCACACTGGCACAAGCCACAACAGAGCCTCCGCCTCTGGAAACACCAGCACAGCACCCACCCAGCGGGCCCATACCTCTGTCCCCAGGACACGTCAAGCAGCAGTGTGTCCACCACTACGGGGAACCCAGGCTTACCCACCACCCCAACAACACCAGGGCCCTGGGGGCAATGGCAGTGGGCACACTGTTCAGGGGACAGAGACCCAGGAACACAGGGGACCTGGGCGGGCTGCTGTGCGACAGGGGGAGGACAGGCCCAGGGAACCCACTCTCCACGAGGCCCTCTCCAACATCATGGGAGCCTCCCACCATTCCCAGGAGACAATGGCAACGGTACTGGCCAAGTTTCAGGAGACCCAGCGGCTGCAGGAGGAACAGTATTTGGGGTTCAGGGAGGATCTCAAATCCATCAATACCACCCTGGGCACCATTGTAGGGGTGCTGAAGGAACTCGTCAACACCAGGAGGGATACTGTGGCACACCAAGAGGCCCCTGACACTAGCATGGACGATGAACTGCCCACCACCTACGCTGGTGCTAGTGGACAGGAGGTACCGCCATAGGACCACGACACCAGCACCCCACACCCTGCAGATGGAGAACCACCCCGCAAACGGTCCCTGAGATCCAGGACAAAGACAGAGAACAATGCCAAGACCAGTGCCAAAAAATGAGACCACCCTGATTGTCATCCTTCTGTCCCACTTTGTTACCCTGTCCATCCATCAACTGCCCCAGCTCTACTTCCTATGCCCCTTTGGACAATGCACCTGTGAGACTAATAGACTGGACTCTGCCATGGACATTCCTCCAACATCACCCCTGACCATTTTACACCACTATCCAATATTTAGCACTTAAATAAACTCCCTTAAAGCACAAAACAATCTGGAGTCAGTCTGTGCTTTCGAAAATGTGTATTTGCAATAACTGTGGAAAACTGCTATATCCATTGTGTTGTCAACATACCTATGTCACACAGCTCTAGTCCATGAGGAAACAAAGCAGATGTCACACAGTGGGACCCACATCTGTGAAATTGAAAGGGAAAGTGACAACTCAGGGTCCATACACTGGGTGAAAGTGACAGACAGATGAGAGGTAGAACAAGGGTATCAGTTGTAGCAGGCAGTGATGTCTTCTTACCTGTGTCTCACTGGAAGTATTGTTGAATCACTGTGTTTCTGTTGTCGATATCCTATTCTTCTGCTTCCTCATCTTCACTGTCCACAGGCTCCACAGCGGCAACAACACCTCCATCTGCACCATCCTCCTGCAGAAAAGGCACCTGTCGTTGCAAAGCCAAGTTGTGAAGCTTACAGCAGGCCACGATGATCTGGCACACCTTCTTTGGTGAGGAGAATAGGGAACCACCTGTCATATGGAGGCACTGGAACCTGGCCTTCAGGAGGCCGAAGGTCCTCTCTATAACCCTCCTAGTTCGCCCATGGGCCTCATTGTAGCGTTCCTCTGCCCTTGACCTGGGATTCCTCACTGGGGTCAGTAGCCATGACAGGTTGGGGTAACCAGAGTCACCTGCAAATGTCGAGGGACAACTGTTAGACACACACTAACTCTTAGGGACATCCTCAGACCCGGACACCTAGTCACACTGTATAGGGTCCATTACCTCACCTAATAGCCACACATGGTACCTCTGGAGTTGCCCCATCACATAAGGGATGCTGCTTTTCCTCAGAATGTAAGCATCATGCACTGAGCCAGGAAACTTGGCATTCACATGGGAGATGTACTGGTCGGCCAAACACACCATCTGCACATTCATAGAATGGTAACTCTTCCGGTTTCTGTGCACCTGTTCACTCCTGCGGGGGGGACCAAGGCCACATGTGTCCCATCAATGACACCTATGATGTTGGGGATATGTCCCAGGGCATAGAAGTCACCTTTCACTGTAGGCAAATCCTCCACCTGAGGGAAAACGATGTAGCTGTGCATGTGTTTCAGCAGGGCAGACAACACTCTGGACAACACGTTTGAGAACATAGGCTGGGACATCCCTGATGAAATGCCCACTGTTGTTTGAAAAGACCCACTGGCCAGGGAATGGAGTACTGACAGCACCTGCACTAGAGGGGGGATTCCTGTGGGATGGCGTATAGCTGACATCAGGTCTGGCTCCAACTGGGCACACAGTTCCTGGATTGTGGCACGGTCCAGTCTGTAGGTGACAATTACATGTCGCCCCTCCATTGTCGACAGGTCCACCAGTGGTCTGTACACCGGAGGATGCCACCATCTCCTCACCTGCCCCAGCGGACGTGCTCTATGGAGGAGAACAGTGAGCAGAGAGTCAGCCAACACTGAGGTACTAAAACACAACTTTATTCCACCTGGCTTTTCGAGCAGCAGTAACCCCCCCCCTTTTTCCCCTAGCGCCTTGAGACCCGCACGGGTGAGTAGCGCGCTTTATAAATGTTAATGATTTGATTTGATTTGACAATATTTTTTATCCGCTATGTGCCTGTATTAGTGTGTATGCAATGTCTAGATATGTGTGACGCATTTAAAATTAATGCCATGTGGCCCGCTGAAATGGCGGCTGCCTGACCTGTAATGTGGGACAAGGGGATATAAGGTAACTGCGCTGGCATTGTAAACCGTCGCGATAGGCGGTCGAAGACCGCAGCGCAATCCTGCATTGGTTAACATTGGACCCTATGGGTCCCAGGAGCCAATGACGATGTACGCCAGCGGTGACGGTACGCACCGCCGCGGACGTCACCACCATTTTCTCTCTGTTCACTCACTTGATACCTGATCTGCGACAGGAGAGGACCTACACTGCAAGTGCTGCTGTGACCTCAGTCTGGAAGAGACAATGGCTCACGTGTCTGGGGAAAGGGCCCCTGCCTTCACCACGGAGGAGTTGGAGAAGCTAGTGAATGAGGTCCTCCCCAGTACACGCTACTCTACGGTCCTCCAGACAAACAGGTAAGTACACTGTGAGCATGCCGAATGGGCAATGCCTGTGTGGAGTGGTGTGGATAGAAGATAGGGGGGGATAATGAGGCGTGCATGAAACGACGGTGAGTGCATGTGCGTCATAGGGATGCGGACCAATGACTGTGACGGTGCGTACGGTTATATCTTCTAATTTTCCCCTGTACTATTCCTGTAGGTCAGCGCCCACCAGAAGAAGGATATTTGGCGTGCAATCGCCAAGCAAGTCCGGACCCTGGGGGTCCACCACAGACAGAGCACCCACTGTCAGAAAAGATGGGAGGACATTCGCCGCTGGAGCAAGATGACGGCGGAGGCCCAGCTGGGGATGGCCTCCCAATGTGGGAGGGGTGCCCGTCGCACCATGACCCCCCTGATGTTCCGGATACTGGCGGTGGCCTATCCGGAGTTGGATGGCGCTTGAGGGCATCACAGCAGCCACAAGGGGGTGAGTACACTCTCATTCAGCTGATTCAACGCGCATTGGAGGTGTCTGGGTGGGGGAGTTGGGCTGTGAGTTCCCCTAGGCCAGGGCTAGTTTAGCAGGCAAGGTCCCTTCGTAAGGCAGGCCATGTGGCACCCCACCCCACCTGTGTTCAGAGCCAACTACACCTAGTCAGGCTCCTGTGACCTCCATGTGTGCAGCAATCGGGCATAGGCCTTGTACCCCATGTCCCTGTGATTAATTAGGGAAGTCAAAGTGCACAGCGTAGTGCAGGGGGCTTCTGTATCTGTAGTGTCCGTAGCGGTATTGCATGCACTCAACATGTCTTTCTTCTATCTTCCTCCCCTTTTTGTGGTCTCCCTTTTCTTGTGTGCATTAGCATCATCAGGCAGAGGAGCAGTGGCACCGGAGCAGGAGGGAGCTGCATCCCAAATGGCCCTGGAGGGTGACACAATGGAGTCTGAAGCCACCAGTGGGACGGAGGGCGAGGGGAGCTCCACAGCGGGGACAGGAGCTGAGACCAGCGACACGGACTCCTCCTCTGATGGGAGCTCTGTTGCGGTGACGGGCCCCTCTCTGCCCACAGCATCTACAGGTACAGCCACCACCCCCTACAAGAACCGCCCTCCCAGCAGCCCCTCAGCGTGTGCCCCGTGGCCGCTCACCCAGGAGGATGGGCATCTCCTTCACCCCAGACACCTCAGCCCCTGCCCCTGTCAGCCCTGCTGCCCTCAGTGAGTAGGCCATTGACCTCCTCAGATCCCTCACTGTTGAGCAGTCTACCATTTTGAATGCCATCCAGGGTGTAGAGAGGCAGTTGCAACAGACCAATGCATACCTGGAGAGCATTCATTCTGGTCAGGCAGCCCGACAGCAAGCTTTTCAGACTCTGGCCTCAGCACTGATGGCAGCCATTGTCCCTGTGTCCAGCCTTCCCCCTCCAACTTCCTCCACCCAGACCCAAACACCTGTACCTCAGCCTATCCCAAGCACACCATCAGACCAGCATGCACCCACCTCAACACACAAGGGAAGCTCTGGCAAACATAAGCACCACACATCCCACAGGCTCTCACACAAGCATCATACCCAATCACACATACAAACATCCACTGCCTCCACTATGTCCTCCTCGTCTCCCTCCTCCCTCCCTGTCTTGTCTCCATTCACACCTGCATGCACTACATCTTCAGCCACTACGTCCATCACCAGCACAGCCATCACCACACCCCGCTCACTTGCACTCACCACCTCCACTACCATTCACACATCCCCTGTGTCCTCTCCCAGTGTGTCTGTGAGCCCACCTCCCAAGGTACACAAACGCAGCCACACACCCACCCAACAGCCATCCACTTCACGACAGCCATCAGCCCACGCACCTTCACCCAAAGTCAGCAAACGTACACCTACTACAACCACTACCTCCTCCTCCACTCCCAAACCCCCTCCATCTACCCGTACCAGTGTGTCCAAAAAACTTTTCCTGTCCAACCTTGACCTCTTCCCCTCACCTCCCCCACCCCTTCAGTCCCCTAGGGCCCACCTTTCCAGGTCCCAACCCAGCACCTCAGCCACAACATCAGCGGGAACAGTGGTGCCAGCAGTAACTGGCTTCTGGAGTGTGCCAAGCAGCAGGGCAGCCAGTGTGCCAAGGAGCCAGACCACGGACAGTCCCCCACCTCAGAAGCATAAAAAGTTGGCTACTGCCCGGCGGGAGAAAGGCAAAACATCTACCACCAAAGGCTCTCCCAGGAGTACAGTTGGGAGTGGGAAGACAGCTGCGCCACCATCCAAGGTGGGGAAGTGGCACAGAAAGACAGGCAAGTCGCCGAAAACCTGCACGGCGGAGAAGACCATCCCACCAGCATCGCTACCTAGGACACCGCCGCCACCAGCACCGTTTCACAGGACACCGCCGCCAAGGACACCGCCGCCACCAGTACCGCTTCACAGGACACCGCCACCACCATCACTGCTGCCAAGGACACCGCCGCCACCAGCATCGCAGGCCAATGAGCGCCAACAGCTCCGAAGCTACTGAGGCCGCCACGAGCAGGAAGAAGCAGTGGAGAAAGGCATCCATTACCTCAGTCCTTGGCAGGATGAAGCACTCTGGGCACAAAGCCCCCTCCAGAACCAGTGGAGATTCAAATCCACTACTTCAGTCCTTGGCAGGATGAAGCACTCTGGGCACAAAGACCCCTTCAGAAATAGTGGAGAAAGGCATCCACCACCTCAGTCCTTGGCAGGATGAAGCACTCTGGGCACAAAGCCCCCTCCAGAATCAGTGGAGAAAGGCATCCACTACCTCTGTCCTTGGCAGGATGAAGCACTCTTGGCACAAAGCCCCCTCCAGAACCAGTGGAGATTCACATCCACTACCTCAGTCCTTGGCAGAATGAATCACTCTGGGCACAAAGCCCCCTCCAGAAATAGTGGAGAAAGGCATCCACTACCTCAGTCCTTGGCAGGATGAAGCACTCTGGGCACAAAGCCCCCTCCAGAACCAGTGGAGATTCACATCCACTACCTCAGTCCTTGGCAGGATGAAGCACTCTGGGCACAAAGTCCCCTCCAGAAATAGTGGAGAAAGGCATCCGCTACCTCAGTCCTTGGCAGGATGAAGCACTCTGGGCACAAAGCCCCCTACAGAACCAGTGGAGAAAGGCATCCACTACCTCTGTCCTTGGCAGGATGAAGCACTCTGGGCACAAAGACCCCTCCAGGACCAGTGGAGATTCACATCCACTACTTCAGTCCTTGGCAGGATAAAGCACTCTGGGCACCAAGCCCCCTCCAGAAATAATGGAGAAAGGCATCCACTACCTCAGTCCTTGGCAGGATGAAGCACTCTGGGCACAAAACCCTTCCGGAACCAGTGGAGAAAGGCATCCACTACCTCAGTTCTTGGCAGGATGAAGCACTCTGAGCACAAAGCCCCCTCCAGAACCGGTGGAGAAAGGCATCCACTACCTCTGTCCTTGGCAGGATGAAGCACTCTGGGCACAAAGCCCCCTCTAGAACCAGTCGAGATTCACATTCACTACCTCTGCCCTTGGCAGGATGAAGCACTCTAGGCACAAATCCCCCTCCAGAACCAGTGGAGATTCACATCCACTACCTCTGTCCTTGGCAGGATGAAGCACTCTGGGCACAAAGCCCCCTCCAGAAATAGTGGAGAAAGGCATCCACTACCTCAGACCTTGGCAGGATGAAGCACTCTGGGCAAAAAGCCTCCTCCAGAACCAGAGGAGATTCACATCCACTACCTCAGTCCTTGGCAGGATGAGGCACTCTGGGCAAAAGCCCCCTCCAGAAATAGTGGAGAAAGGCATCCACTACCTCAGTCCTTGGCAGGATGAAGCACTCTGGGCACAAAACCCCTCCTGAACCAGTGGAGAAAGGCATCCACCACCTCAGTCCTTGGCAAGATGAAGCACTCTGGGCACAAAGCCCCCTCCAGAACCAGTGGAGATTCACATCCACTACCTCTGTCCTTGGCAGGATGAAGCACTCTGGCACAAAGCCCCCTCCAGAACCAGTGGAGAAAGGCATCCACTACCTCTCTCCTGGGCAGGATGAACCACTCTGGGCACAAAGCCCCCTCCAGAAATAGTGGAGAAAGGCATCCACTACCTCAGTCCTTGACAGGATGAAGCACTCTGGGCACAAAGCCCCCTCCAGAACCAGTGGAGATTCACATCCACTACCCCTGTCCTTGGCAGGATGAAGCACTCTGGGCACAAAGCCTCCTCCAGAACCAGTGGAGAAAGGCATCCACTACCCCTGTCCTTGGCAGGATGAAGCACTCTGGGCACAAAGCCCCCTCCAGAACTAGTGGAAACTGTTATCCACTAGAGAGACTGTGGCTTTGCACTCCCCAGGATAAAGCAGTGGGCAAACCACCCACTGGAGAGACTTGTGAGACTGTGGCTTTGCACTCCCTAGGATAAAGCAGTGGGCAAACCACCCACTGGAGAGACTTGTGAGACTGTGGCTTTGCACTCCTCAGGATACAGCAGTGGGCATGGAGCTCCCTCGTGGATCTGGTGTTGTGCACTCATCCGGCTGAGGTGCCCCCTCCTTCCCTTCCCCCTGAGGTGCCTGTTGTATTTCTATCTGATGCCCCAGTAGTGTTCTCTCCGTTTTGATCGGGTATTAAGTGTGGGCCTCGCCCATGCATTGTGGGCCCAGTGGTCCATGGACTTTTATGGTGCAATACCTTGGACTTGTATTCTTGGTGTACATATTTGTTTATAGTGTATATATATTTGTTGAGTACTGGATTTTAATTGATTACAAACGTTGAAATAATTTCCTTTTGTCTTTGCATTCTTCCGGGGGTTGTGTATGTTGTAGTGGGTGGGGGTGGGGAGTTGCGTGTGTGTGTCACTCTCTTTTCCCTCCCCTCTCCTCTGTGTCATAGGTGCAGTCGTAGGTGCAATACTCACCGTGGTCTTCGCCGCCGGCGTTCGTGCTCCTTGTAGAGGAGCAGGAAGACAAAGGCAGGGAGTATCTGGAGTTCCAGTTCCATGGCGTCCTGGTTCCTCGTGGAATGTGTAGAGGTGAGCGTTTTCCCTTCCACGTCCTGTTTCTGTCGTGTTTTTGTTTGCAGTGAATCCGCCCCGGAAAAGGTGGCGGATTGTACTGTTGTAATACTGTGAGCGGTACATTGTGTTCCGTCTGTCTGTTGGCGGTTACCGCCGCGGTGTTTGTTTGTACCGCCGTGGCGGTCGGAGTGTTGAAGTGGCTGTCTATGTTGGCGGTTTCCGCCACGTTCGTGATTCAATTTTTTTTACCGCCGGCCTGTTGGATGTTTTACCGCCGCTTTAACACCGACCGTCAGGGTTGTAATGACCACCATAATGTTTTGTAGCTAAAAGATTGGTATGTGTCATGTACTGTATATGGTGGAGACTTTGAGCAAATGAGGTAACCACTGAAACAGTGGAGTGTTCACAAGTGACATTAGGAAAAGCCATAGGATGGAAACCATGAGTACAAAAAAAAAAGGTGTGGACTGTATTATTATAGGAAAACTCAGCCAATGGTAGATACGAGGGCCAATTACTTTGAGTCGCATTACAAAAACAGCATAGATGTTGTTGTAGTCCTTGATGTAGGTGTTCCGTTTGACCATTGGTTTGAGGATGGAATCCAGAGGATACAGTAACATCTATGTGTAGAAATTTACAAAAAGGTCTCCAAAATGGGACACATAATGGGTCCTTGATCAGAAGTGATTACTTGAGGAAGACCATGTAGGTGGAATTCATCCTGCAGAAAGATTTGACTCATCTCCTTATCAGTGGGTAATTTCTTTAGGGCTGTAAAATGAGCTATCTTGGTAAACGAGTGACCAGTTACCATTATGACCTGATGTCCTGCAGAAGATGGCAGAGAACATATAAAATCTGTGGACAACGTATGCCATGGAACGGATGGCACTGGCAAGAGCATCAATAAACCTGCTGGCTTAGTTCGAGGTATCTTAGTTTGAGCACAGACTGGGCAAGAATTTACATACGTTTCAACGTCAGACTTTAAAGTTGGCCCCCAAAAGGAACAAAGGAGCAGTTCCTGTGTGTTCTTGATTTCACGGTGTCCAGCAATAGGAGAGTTGTGACATATTTGCAAGGCTTCTGTTTGCACTTTCTTAGTAGGCAGAAACAATGTGTCTTGATGATAGTAGTATTCCTGATTCTTTTGTAAGTGAGGACTTAAAGCGTTCCATTCTTCAAGAGGTAAATTCTGATATTCTGTTTTCACATGGTCAAGAAATGACTGAACGACTCCAGCGATTCAACATGGATCTATGATGTGTGGAGAAGAAGCAATCGTGATTTCCGGATATCGGTGGGATAAAGCATCTGCCATAACATTTTGGGACCCAGGTATCTAATAATCAATAATCATATTGACTGAAAAAGAATTCCCATCTGGCTTGACAACTCTTTCGACATTGAAAGATGCAGAGGCATTGTAGATTGTGATGATCAGTTCTGACTTCAAATGGCTCCTTAGTACCCATTAGAAAATGCCTCCATTTTTTGCAAGCAGCCTTTAAAGCGAGCAATTCACTTTCCAACACAGAATAGTTGTGTTTCGCATCTGACAGCAAATGAGATATGGGAAGAAGAAGAAAATATGGCCAAGGGAAGAGAAAAAGGGGAAAGAAAAAGAAAGAAGAAAACGAAATCCAGAAAGAAGGTGAGCAAACTAGGGGGGTCGCGAATGAGTGCAGCGTAACCCAGAGCCCAAGAGAGGACTCCCATACCACGCCACAGCCCAAAAAGCAGGTTGCGTCCTAAAAAGCGTCCCGTGGCAAACCAGCCACCCGAAACGCGGACTGCCGATCTGACAGCGACCTGCGAGGGGGACGCTACTGGTCTCCACGGCGTCACAGAAGATAAATGTGTGTGTTGGCAGTGTGTCATTGGGGGGATTGGCTGTATGCAATGGGTATGCAGAGGTACGGGTCATTTGTGTGCCTAATGTGGAACCTCTGCAGTATCCAAGCCATTTGTGTTACAGAATGGAGTGTTGAGTTCATGGTTTCCTTTTGTCCGTGTTGCCTATGCAGGTCAGAGACATTCAGAAGAAAGGGCTGTGGTGTGCCATCGCCTGGGGGTCCATAGCCGGGGAGCACCCACTGCAGGAAACGGTGGGAAGACCTGAGATGCTGGGCCCGGAAGACCACGGAGGCCCAGCTGCAGATGGCCTACCATCGAGGGAGGGATGCCCTTCGGACCCTGACCCCTCTAATGGCCCACATACTGGCAGTGGCCAATCCGGACTTGGATGGCCACTTGAGGGCAGCACACGGGGTGTGGGTGCAAGGTTCTAGTCAGTGGATTCCCCAATATGCCGGTTTAGCTATTCTGGTGGGGTCCTGCTTAGCAATGTAGGGTGATATGTATGTCTGGTATTGGTAAGTAGCTAACACACCATGTCAGACATGGCTTAGTGAGTCCCAGTAGGTGTGCAGATGGTAGTGTTTGGGTTCTTTACTGCTGTTGTACCCAGTTAATGGTTTGTCATTTTGGTCCATACTGCCCAGTGTTAGTCCCAGTGAGTGATTGTGATGTGTATACCATATGTGCTGTTGCTGCTGTGATTGACCCTGTGGTCCCTTTCTTTCTCCCCCACCCTTTCTCCTTTTCTCATCCTGTCCTTGAGTGCATTAGCATCATCTGGCGAAGGAGCCGGGGCACTGGCGAGTGGGGGAGCTACAGCCCACGGGACCTAGGAGGTAGAGAATACAGACGCCGAGGGGACCAGTGGGTTGGCGGGCAAGGGGAGCACCACAGGGGAGATTGGAGTAACAACAACTTACCCGATTCCTCCTCCAATGAAAGCTTCCTGGTGGTGGCGGACCCCTCTGGGACCACCCCAGCTACAACATCTTCCTCCACTCCCCGTACCAGCACTGTCCTCTCAGTAGCACCCCACCCAGTTGCCTGTGCAGGCTTACCCAGGTGGGGGGATGTCTCCTTCACCCCAGGCAACTCAGGCCCTGTCCCAGTCAACCCTTCTGCCCTCAGTGAGTAGGCTATTGACCTTCTGAGATCCATCTCTGTAGGGCAGTCAACCATAGTAAATGCCATCCAGGGGCTGGAATTCCAGATGCAGCAATGCAATGCCTACCTGGAGGGCATTTGCAGTGGCTTGGCTGCCCTACAGAGATCATTTCAGGCTCTGGCCTCTTCTTGACGGCAGCCAGTGTATCTGGTTCTTCCGTCCCCCCTCCAACTATCTGTTCCCAGTCCAAAAGCCCTCTCCCCCAACCCATCCCATGCACACAATCAGAGAAGCATGCAGCCAAAACAACAGACAGGACTCACACAGACAAGCACAGGTTGCATGCGTCACTCCACAAGTACACACACAGCCAACACACAGATGCACATGCAACAACAGCCACTGCCTCCACTATCTTCCCCTCCTCTTCCTCCCTCACAGTCACATCAACACACCCACCTGCATGCACTTCAGCAGACACGCAGACTAGCACCCCATTCACCACCATCACAACCTCATGCAACACACCCACCTCAAGTGCAGACACTCCAACATTCATAAACATGTCCTGTTTGTCCTCTCCCACCCTGTCTGCCCCTCCAAACACTCCCACTCAGCAATCCATCTCACAAACGCACACTGTCCATGCATCTGCACCCAAATACAGCACACCTACTCCTCCTACAACCACTCCCTCTATCTCCAATCCCAAACCTCCTCCCACAACCCACACCATTGGACCTAAGAAACTTTTCCTTTCCCTCCTTAACCTCTTCCCACCTCCACCCAACATCCTGCCCGTAAGCGAAAGATCCCTCTCATCCAGGCCACTACATTCAGCTCCTGTTCCTCCCCCTGAAGCTTCACCTGCCACTAAGGAGCACAAGAGTGGCACTCCTGCCCTCTGTCCCAAGCAACCACCTCCGCCCCCTAAACAACAGGGCAAGGACCTGACCCCTCTCAAACCCAAGTCCAAGAATCCCCCTCCTAACAAACCCCCCCACAAGCCCCACCCCACTCCCCCTGAGGTGCCTGCCTAACATCAACATGATGCCCTTGCCCAGTGAAGTGACTTGGGCTGTCAGGAGTCAATTCGGGCCTTGGACGTTGCCCTGTGGCTTTTGTCTAATATTGGACTGGCCAAGGGGCCTTTGTATATAGTTACCTCTTCAGTTGTGGGAACTACAGAGGTTGCACCAAAGGCTTGTGTCCTGGCTTTATTTACTCATGGCTTCTGTTGATGTAGGATTCCTCTGCAGACAGTTCTAGGTGTGTGGTATGTGTGTATTGTGTGTGTTGTGCTTGTGTGTGTGTCACTCTCCCCTCCCTCCCTTGTGTGCTAGGCGGCTGTACTCACCGTCGTCGTTTTCATTGGTGTTGCTGCTCCTGGACTGCCATCGCGTGTTACTACATAGGCAGGACTTCCAGTTCAGGTTCCATGGTGGCTGCGGACTCCCTTTTGTCCCTGGAGGTGAGTGTTTCCTTTTATATGATGTGTTTCCGCCAGGCTTTTAGTGGTGGTGGTCCCGCCCCGGAACTCCTGGCAGTCTGCTTTGTCATAATATGATGGGTGGGTCATTGTCATCTGCCAGCGTGTAGATGGCTACCGCCGTGGTCAGTGGATGGACCGCACTGGTGGTTCGGGTCATACATTGGTTGTCTATGGGAGGGGTCACCACCATGGTCATAATTTGGCAGTCTTCACCGCCAGCCTGGCGACGATACTACCACCATCGCCGACGTGGCGGTCACCTGACTGCCAATGTCATAATGAGGGCCATAGTGTGCAGAGAGTCCAGGGGTTTTCCAGAGACTTAACAGAGGTTAACATAGATAAAAAATAATGCTCTCTTTCGTGGTAGTGTGGTTAAGCAGTTAGACTTATCAGAGGGTAGTGCAAAGCATTTGTTGTACACTCGCAGACAATAAAGGAAGCATACACTCAATGACTAACTCCAGGCCAATGGTTTTTATATAGCAAAAATATATTTTGTTACTTAATTTCTAGAACCACAAGATTCAGTTTGCAAGTAATTACATTTGCAAGTAAGTAGCAAGTCTATGGATCAACACCACTGTATTTCAATTTGGTAAGGTAAATGGTTTTCAAATAAATAGCAATAACCTGGTTTAAAAGTTGACAGAGTAATTTTCAAACACAGTTCTGGGGGGAAGAAAAGTTAGTACAGTTTTGAGGTGAGTACATAACTTACAGTTCCAATCTCTTGGGGTTAGGATGTCCACAGGTTACGGTTCAAGTTAACCTCTGTAGGAAAGTCCCCATTTTTGCCCTGATCACCCCCAAACTTTTCGGACAGATACTGGTGGTCACTAACTCTTGGCTATGCCCTGGCTACTGCTTACCAGTCCCATGGCCAGTGCACTGTGTAAAGTGGATATGCAAATTAGGCTAATTATATTTGGCAATATTAACCGACCTACAGGTCCCTAGTATATGTCAGGGCATGTAGGTTTAGGGACCCCTGCAAGGGTAGTACACCCATATGTGCACTGATGAGGTGCCCAGTGTCATTTTAAAGGCAGGCCTACTTTGCTGGCTGCTTTAAAATTTTAAACTAAAGTTACATGCAAATTCGACTTTGGAGTTAAAAGTACTTCCAAAGTCTGAGATGACCTTATTTTTACATCTGTCACCCCTAAGGTGTGCCCTATGTGCCCCTAGGTTTGGGTGTCATGCAACTATAAGCAGGGACCTTATAAAAATCGTTTTATAAGCCTTGGTGAGGTAAAACAGCCAACATTGTTTTTCCCTCATTGTAGTGAATGTCCTCTATAGGCTAGAATGGGGAGACTTTATTTTAATTTATAAAGTCCCCTTAAGTGTCAGATATATCAAGTTTGGTATGAAACTAATTGTTATAATAAATCCCACAACTTACAATTATTGGATTTAATATAACTTGTTCAGGTAAAGAGTTTTAACCTCTACCTAAAAAGTTGCCAACTTCAGCCCTGTAGTGCTATGCTCTGATTGGCCAGCCTCTGGCAGCCTTGATGAGGTGTGAAGTAGCCTGGGCTGAACACAAAGAGTTGTGCCTGTGGGAGGAGAACCTCCTTCAGCAGATGGAGAAGCAAGAAGGGGGGAAGGCTGCCAAACTGGTCTTCAAAGGCAGGAAAGGACATTTGGAGCAACCCAGCACCTCCCTCACATCCTGCACACCAAGAAAATTAGCTACCCCCTTGTTTACACTAGGAGAAGGCAGTAGGGGGGTGTGTTTAAGATTTTTAGCCACACCAGTGGGTGGGCTCAGCCAGATGTAATTTCCAAAAATCAGTTTCAGCCATGATGGATTTTTGAGGAATGTTGTTCCCTGGGATTGATTTTTGCCACACTTCCCAGGAAGTGGTCATCACAGGTAGAAGGACCCTGCACCTGATTGGAGAACCATGACCCCTTATTTTTCACCCAGGACCATGGATAAAACTGGCAGACCTGCACCCACACTTCAGATCCCTACAAGGAAGAACTACAGGAGTACCCTGCTGGACACCTGATCCGCACCTAAGGGGGACATGCAAGATTCAGGTTTGCCCCGGTCGAAGGATTTTCATCTTGAAAAAAGGACTAAGTCCAAAGGTAGAAATCTCCACTGAGGGCCCATGATGCGTATCCGAGGAAGAGTTCCAGGAGGTGGGATTGGACTGGCGACTTGGTCCAGCTGAAGAAAATCTTCAAGAAAATGACTAAGTTCGAAGATAAACTTTTGACCAAGGCCTTCCGTGGGCTGTAGCCGAGAAGGGCTCCATCACGGCTGGCTTTAAACTTTGACTTTGCCCCGGTTGAGGTGCGACCAGATGCCCAGATTGGAGCTATTTGTATCCAAGCGCTAAAAAGCATTAAGGCCCTCATTATGTCATTGGAGGTAAATTCCACTTACTGTCATGCCGACTGCCGTCAACATACCGCCTCCACGGCAGATATCTGCTAACCATATTATGACACACACACACACCAATCCGTCAATATTCAGACACACACACAAATCCGCCAGCCCAAAGGTCAATGATAAAGTGGCGGTATCAAAACCCACACCGTTATGCCCACAGAACAACGCCCGTCATATTATGATCCACGAATCACCACAGCTGACATTCAATGGTGGTAAACCATTGGCGGTACATACCGCCACACTCAAAATGCACACACATAAACAAAACAACACCACATTGGACAATTCAAACTACACACACCTGACACACATACACACACCACACCCACACCACTATAAAACACACACCCACATTACCCACAACCCTTTACGACTACAAACCATTGCCTACAGACTGACATCACTGACAAGACCAGACCAACACACCACCATCACCTATACACCACCCACGCACCTTACAACACACACCCCAACACATCACCCTACACACCCTCACACATACCACTCACAGTACACTCATGGTACCAACAATGACACCTGAGGAGGAGCTAAGGGTCATGGTGGAAGAAATCATCTGGGTAGAGCCACAGCTATTTGGATCACAGCTGCAACAGATATCCGTTGCTAGGAAGATGGAGCTATGGCGGAGAATCATGTACAGGGTCAACACCATGGGACAGCACCCCAGAACAAGGGATGATATCAGGAAGTGGTGGAACGACCTACAGGGGAAGGTACGTTCCATTGCAGCAAGACACCAACTCACTGTACGGAGGACTGGCGGTGGACTCCCACCTACTCCCCCACAACTAACAACATGGGAGGGGCAAGTCTTGGCAATCGTGAATCATGAGGGCCTGGCAGGACTAGCAGAGGACTGGACTCTAGTAAGTCAACTCTATACTACTATCACCCCCCTACCTGCATGCCATCACATACTCCATCCCCACCCTCATTCCCATCACTCCACCACCTCCCACACCCCACCATCACATATCACTCATCCCAATGCCAAGCCCTGCCTGCACCACCAATGCATGGACACCTATCACTACAGTATGCACACTAGAGAGAATCAGATAGCCCACCAAATAACAATTCACACAAGGCAAGGCTTTTACATCCCCACAAACATCTCATCCAATGTCACCAAAGAAGAGGTGCCAGCAACATCCAGCAACATCCAGTCCCCCACAGAAGAGGCCCACAGTGATGACAACAGCTCTGCTCGCCTGGATCTGGATGACCAACATGGCCCCTCAGGGACCTCCAGACAGTCGGTTCCCCAGGCACAGTCTCACACCACCACAGAGCCTCCCCCCTCTGGAAACACCACCACAGCACCCACCCAGCGGGCCCATATCTCTGTCTCCAGGACATGTCAATCAGCAGTGTGTTCAACACTACAGGGACCCCAGGACACCCCACAAACCCAGGACAATCAGGGACCTGGGGTCAGTGGCAGGGGGCACATGGTTCAAGGGACAGAGGCACAGGACAACAGGGAAGCTGGGAGGACTGCTGTGCGATGGGGGAGGACAGGCCCAGGGAACCGATCCTAAAGGAGGCACTCACTGCAATCCTGGGAACCTACCAACATTCCCAGGATACGCTGGGCCAGAATCTGGACATGATGCAGGAGAACATGCGGCTGCAGGAGGGACAGTACCTGGGAATCAGGGAGGACTTGAAGTCCATTAACACCACCCTGGTCTCCATTGCAGGGGTGCTTGCAGACATGGCCAACAGTATGAGGGAGGCAGTGGCACACCACCGTGCCCCTGACACTAGCCTGACTACTGAACAGCCCTCCACCTCCGCTGCCGCTAGTGGATAGGAGGCCCCGCTACAGGACCAACAGGCCACGAGCACCCCTCCTGCTGCAGAAGGTGAACCACCCCTCAAACTTTCCCTGCGATCCAGGCAGAAGCCCAAGACTATTGCCAAGACCCCGCCAGGAAATAAGACACTCCTGATTGTCACCCTTGTATCCCACTCTGTCACCCTGTCCACCTTGAACTGCCATTGCTCCCCTTCTTATGCCCCCTTAGACAATGCACTTGTGACACAAATAGACTGGACTCTACCCTGGACTTTCCTCCTTCATCAACCCAGCCCATTGCACTACCCCTTCTTCTTCAGAGCACTGCAATAAACACACTTAGGGGGTTATTCTAACTTTGGAGGAGGTGTTAATCCGTCCCAAAAGTGACGGAAAAGTGACGGATTTACCACCAGCCGTATTACGAGTCCATTATATCCTATGGAACTCGTAATACGGCTGGTGGTATATCCGTCACTTTACCGTCACTTTTGGGACGGATTAACACTCCTCCAAAGTTAGAATAACCCCCTTAGTATGGTGTATGTCAAATGATTTCAAAATGTATTTGTTTAACAAGCTTCAAACATTGTAATTCATCTGTACAGTAATGTTTACATAGAAAAGACCTGTAGGTCTGAACTGAACACACCAGGAGAAATAATGGGGCAACAACATCTGCAAAAAAAGATGCCAAAGGGTACAGTGAGTGGGCATAGAGGTAGGAATTCACAGGCTGCCAGTGACAATGTCACACAGCAAACTGTAAATGAAATGTGAAATAACACTGTCTTACATCTGTGTCATTGGAAGTATTGATGAATAACTGTACTTATGTTGTCCTCATCCTCATCCTCTGCCTCCTTATCTTCACTGTCCACAGGGTCCACTGCTGCCACACTGCTATCTCCAGCCTCCTCCTCCTGCAGAAAAGGCACATGGCGGCGCAAGGCAAGGTTGTGCATTATACAGCATGCCACAATGATATCGTAGACCTTTATTGGTGAGTAGTACATGGATGCACCAGTTAGATGGATGCAACGAAACCTGGCCTTCGGGAGTCTGAATGTCCTTTCTATTATCCTTCTTGTTCACCCATGTGCGTCATTGTAACATTCCTCTGCCCTTGTCCTGAGATTCCTCAAAGGGGTCAGTAGCCATGAGAGGTTGGGATAACCAGAGTCACCTGCATATGTGGAGGGACAACATTTAGCCACACTCTATCCCTTAGAGCCCACAACATACCCATACACCAACATCCACTGGATGGGAACCAGGGCTCACCTATTAGCCACACCCTGTGCCTCTGGAGTTGGGCCATCACATTTGGGAGGCTACTATTTCTCAGGATAAAGGCATCATGCACAGACCCAGGATACTTAGCATTGACCTGGGAGATGTACTGGTCTGCCAGGCACACCATATGGACATTCATGGAGTGAAAACTTTTGATTTCTGGAGACCTGTTCATTCTGCCGGGGAGGGGGGGGCACAAATGCAATATGTGTTCCATCAATTGCCCCAATGATGTTGGGGATATGTTCCATTGCATAGAAATCAGCTTTCACTGTGGCCAAAGCCTCCACTTGGGGGAAAACGATGTAGCTGTACATGTGTTTAATCAGGGTAGCCAACACCCTGGTCAGCACTATTGAGAACATTGGCTGTGACATTCCTGCTGCCAAGCCCACTGTCACTTGGAAAGAACCAGTTTTCAGGAAATGGAGCACAAACAGCATTTGCACAAGAGGGGGGATCCCAGTGGGGTGACGGATAGCAGATATTAGGTCAGGCTCCTATTGGGCACACAGCTCCGTGATTGTGGCCCTGTCAAGTCTATAGGTGAGGTTAATGTGCTTGTCCTCCATTGTTGCCAAGTCCACCAGGGGTCTGTACACGGGGGATGTCTCCATCTCCTATTCATCTGCAGCAGTTGCAATCTATGTGGGAAAAGAAGAAGCAGCTGGTCATTATCTATACATTGCAATCAGTACAGTTCTATGCATATTGTGATTGTTACATTATTTAGGTGTGATAGGTTCAAAATGTGAATTTGTGTCATGTGATGCATTTAGGATCCATGGCAGCACCCCCCCTGAAGTGGCGTCCACCTGTCCACTATGGAGGGAAAGGTGGAAGTGAGGTAATTCCGCTGATGTTGTGCGCCGTTGTGGGAGGTGGTCGAGAACCGTTGTGCAACTCCTCATTGGTTATCATTGGACCCTATGGGGTACAGTGGCCAATGGTGATGTACACCGGCAGTGACGGTATGCACCGCCGCAGACGTGACTGCCATTTTCTATCTGTTCACTCACTTACTACCTGACCTTCAACAGGAGAGGACCTACACTGCATGTGCTGCTGTGACCTGTGTCTGGAACCGACCATGGCTTGTGTGACTGGGGAAAGGGCCCCTGCCTTCACCTCGGTGGAGTTGGAGAGACTGGTGGATGGGGTCCTACCACAGTACCGATTGCTCTATGGACCTCCAGACCAACAGATGAGTACACTGTGAGAACGATGCATGGGCCGTGAATGCATAGATTGCTGTGTATGAAGACCTCATGTGGGGGGGGGGTTGGTGGCTGTGCTAATGGTGATGGGAAGGGGCATGGTGGGCGATAATTGTAACAGGCAGGATGGTCAGACTAATACCTTTCCCCGTATGTATTTCCCTGCAGGTCAGCGCCCATCAAAAGAAAAGTATATGGCGTGCCATCGCCAAGGACATGCGGACCCTGGGGGTCTACGGTAGGCAGAGCACCCACTGTCAGAAACGGTGGGAGGACTTGAGACACTGGGCACAGAAGACGGCGGAGAACCCAGCTGGGGATGGCCTCCCAATGAGAAATCACTCTGTGCTTCATTCAAGGGTACAGTTCGGTACATTGCCGGTGAACGTGGTAGAAGTTTAGTCTCCAACATTCATAGAAAATATACATTCTTACATAGGGACATTTTCTCAGAACATCAGCTGTGTTATTATATAAACACTTCCTTGTCCCTTACATGTTAGAGGGAGATTCCAGCCTGGGAACCACAACTGTATGCTGATTGCTGAATGCTTCGCTACAGATGCTAACGCAGACCACAGGCCTTTGCTCAGGCATGGAGGTTGATGTCTTCCCAGGGGAACCTGAAAGGCAGAACTAGAGCTTAATGTGCTATGCTCAAATTATAACTTAGATAGGAAATAGGCCATCGATGATAGTGACAATATGACAGCGTTGTTTTTATGCTTCACTCTTCTCGTCACAATTGTAATACTGTCATGTTGTGTCGTCCTGGTTATTGCAGCTCACCCTTTGCTATCTAAGATGCAGTCATTTTATTAAACTCGTTATTGAAACATATACTGCCTCTATTTGTCGTTTATAAATGAGACTGAATTGTAAATGAGAGAACCGGATGCAACCTGAGTGACCACGACTTCCCTGAGAAGCCTAGTATGTCATGCATGCGGCTGCCCAATCATCACTATCCTTTGGTAGAGATCAGGCACTGTTAGTCAGCCGGAGCAAAACCCGGATTGGAGCGACAGGTGTCACCCGCAGTGTGTCCGACTCATTCTCCCACACCGCGGACGATTCTGCTGCTCAAACTCCAGTAGTCTCATTAGAATAATGAGAGCCTACGCGACATGGCGCCGCCAGAGTTTGGTCAGGCTCTGATGTTTGGGTCCTCCGGAGTATCTCTGTCTCATTATATATAATGACAACTCAATACCGTATGCGGAGATATCCGTGGTACTGAGGATTTCCACCCCAGCTGCGTAGGCGATCCTATTTGTAGCTGGAGGTTGTTCAAACTTGAACCTGAAAAGGAAAGCCCTATTTGGTGTGCCTTATCTGAACTTATAGTGTCACTACATTGGCGAATCCACAGCAGGTACGAATAGTAATGTGAGACAACCTCTAACTACACATTTATTAGCGAATGGCCTAGCGGCCCAGGGGGGTCCAGTCACATTTGTGGTGGATGCCCATGCAGCTTATAGAACAGAACTTTTTTATTCTTGGGTCACATTTCCAGCAGTTGATGGGAACACGAATACATTTCATCAATATACACCTGCAAGTGCACCTGGACAAAACAGAGCATACGCATATTTAGAAATACCTCTATCTTATCAAGCACATAATAATTTGCTTGATGGCACCCTACCCCACACAATATTACCAGTAAGGTTAGGTCTTCTAAGTAATGACGGTCCTACCTGGCCTTTATTGTCCACTTATACACCACATTCTGCGGTTGCAAATTAAGCAGTAGCTGAGGTTCGTCGTTTATATACTGAACTAACATTGATATATAGATGATTAGTAAAATTTGTAATGCAAACATTAAATACAAACCCAGCACGTGCTGCTCCAGCACATCCACATACAGCAACGCCAGGTATACATCCTGTGACTGTACATTCGTTTATGGGTAAAGTACCCACCAAATGAGAGGAAACTCCGTTTTGGTTAGCACAAAAGATCAATGCGCTGGAGGCAGTATTTCCCCATACGGGACCTCAGGATAAACATAGAATAATAACGATGTGCTTGCCCTTTGGGATGGTCCCTACAGTAGATAACTGAAATACCTTGGGCACGGTGTTTGCCGCACTCTATACAACTGCACATGGAACACCAACACTTGCCAATTTACCGGAGGTAGTGAAACAAATTCAAGATAAATACGGGGCTGCCCCGGCCCTAGATTTAGGGATGCAATTGAGGGCCAATTTTGCCACAATATCCTCAATCATTTGAAGTAATCTTAAAGGGGAAGCGGTGGCACTTGCAGTGCGCATGTGGCTCCGTGGTGTTCCACAACAGGATCAGGAACGAGAGCTGCCTAAAATAATCGCAGAGACCTATTCTAGTATTGGTCCCTAAGCAAGCACCTAAGGGTAATAAGAAACGCTGGGATAAAAAGCAACAAACTCCTAAAAAAGAGAGGGGAGAATCTCTGCGTATGGAGACCCAGCAGAATAGATAGAATCTCAGAAATAGAGACAATATAAAAATGCCTGATAGATATCAATATACTGATACATGCCAATCTCGTTCCTTTCAGGACTCATCGGAAAAACGAAATGAGAGAGGTGGGTGATCAGAGCGAAGGACAGAGTACGTGAAACCGAGACAGGAATCACAACGCTCTTAGGAGGTTTCTGTTAAAAAGGAAGAGAAACCCGCCCAAAAAAAAACACAATTCAAAAAAAAAAAAGTGGCAGCAGTCACAGTCCGACATGCCACTCAGGAAGAGGGTCCTCTTAAAGAACAAGAAATGGGCTCCAGCACTGCTAGACAGCATGGCAGAGGTCACAATAGTTCACCAGAATCTTCTAGAGCATCTGGAGGTGAAAGCAACTGATGACTTTATACAAGTAGAGACTGCAGACATGCGTGTCTCCACACCTGATAGGGTGTATAAAGTAACGCTACAGTTAGAAGGAGACATTGAACGCATAATAGAGGCAATCTTTTGGGATCGCGTAGTAAACATATATGATGTCTTGTTGGCCGAACAAGATTGGCCTCCTGAATTTGTCCGTACCTGGAGAAGATGTTATTAAACCTTCCTTCTAGCCCCTTGTTCCAGAGGAACTCGCCGAATCCTATTCCATTGAATGGGCTTTGGCACAAGCACCCGCATCATACAGAAATCATGAAGGATGGGATAAAGAATGCCCCTACCATGTAATTCTAATTAAAAATGAACCTCAACCGCAACTGCAGTATCCTATAAAACACAAAGCAAAAGCACTGGTGAGAGAAATACTCACGCAATTAGAGTACCAGGGCATAATTGAACCCTGTGTCTCGCCAATGAATAATCCATTATTCCCAGTAGCTAAGCCAGACCATTCATATAGAATAGTCTTAGACTACAGACATTTAAACAATCATACACACACTTATGCTATCCAAACCTCGCATAGCACAGTACTAATGAACAATATAGTGCATATAAAATACAAAACAACACTGGACATTTCCAATGTTTTTTTCTGCCAGAATATAGTGCCTGAGAGTAGAGACTTAACAAGTTTCAGTGCACTACGCTCCCAGAAAAAAATCTGTTGTTTACCTCAGGGGTATAAGAACAGCCCAGGTCTGTTCACAGCTCGTGTTACTGCAATTTTGCACGAGATTGACCCTGAAGCATTGTCCTATGTAGATGATATCTATCTTACTGATGATGAATTACTACAACATTTAAGACGGGTAGCCCGCATTGTTGTCAGATTTCAACTTTAAAAAAACAAAAATCGCCTTCCTCAGCATCCTGTTCCTAGGATATGAGCTGTCAAGTGAAGGAAAGATCCTAGCGCCACAATTCATGGAGAAATGCGCACAGTTACAACCACCAAATACGATTGAAAAACTCCAATCTCTATTGGGTTTCCAAAATTTTGGCAGAACTTACATTCCAGATTATGCTACACGCATAAAACCTTTATAAGATCTAATACGTCCCGATTTTTCAAGTAAATACTAGACAATTGAACACACACGCATTCTTCGAGAGTTGCAAACAGACATGCTTGCAGCACAACACTTATACACGAGGGACAACAAAACACATTTGATCATCAGAGTAATAGCTGGGGCCATCAGTTTCACCTATGTGACATTCAATGAAGGTGAGACAGTCCCAACTGCATACAACTCACACTTATATTCAGCGGCAGAACAATGCTTTGCTCCCACTGAGAAAATTCTCACTGCTGTGCAGATGGCTGTAATTAAAGAAGACCTCTTGCCCAAGGAAAACGCAATATTGTCGTTTCTCTGATCCCAGCCCTGGAGGCTGTTACAAAAGCCAGCATTCCCAACGCAAAAGCATTACATCCAGATTGGATACAATGGGCTACGTCTCTGACAGCCACTGATGTAGACTAGATTTTTTACCCAAAGTTACAAACTCAAGAAGTTTTACAATACAAACTAGAATACCCAGTTCCAGCAAATACATTGCCTATTGAACAATATCAAAGAGTCATGTACACCGATGGCTCAACCTGCAATTGGAACTAAAAACCAATATTCTACTGCTTGCGCAGTCGTAAATGGCTACATGGAGGGCAATACATTTTGTCCTCTACATCCCTTTACGCAAATCCTAGGGGATTGCACAGCACAATTGGTAGAACTTAAAGTTCTGCTGTTGGCACTGGAACACACAGATCCTGCACAGCTTACACTGATTGTTTGTGATTCATATTATTGTGTCTAGTCCTTTAATGAATATCTGCATTATTGGCGCCAGACTGGGTTCAGAGATTCCAAAGGCAACACCATTAAACACAGACTTCTGTGGGGGAAAGTAGCAGATCTGAAAGAGACGCTACCAAAAGTCCACGTTGTACACACACTTGGACTCCAGCGCGTTGGGATACACGTTGCTGGAAATACATTGGCTGAGGAAACCGCAAAGTCGGCAGTGGCAGCTGTAGCTGCAGTGACTCGTTTGTGTTCCAAACCGGACGCAGACATTTGGGCTGCCGTGACAGCTACGGATGATGGTAAGCCCTATCCTAAAGGATTTCCTAATAAATATTCCTACCAAATGGGAGATCATCTGAACGCTGAAGTTAGAATACCAGGTGTAGGCCTAAGGGACATTCCCAACAAAGACATAAAACCAGGGTTGATTAAAGCAGCACATGATGGGGTGGCATCTGCCTATGCTGGTGTGGAGGCTACAATTTCGATCTTGCAGGCCCATTATTGGTGGCCAGTTCTTTACAAAGAGACCAAGCATTATGTCCTTTGTTGTGACATCTGTCAACAAATTAAAGTTTCCACTGCCAAGCACCCACCTCAGACATCCCTCTTAATTTCTAACAAACCATTACAATGTGTGTACTTGGACCACTGTGGTCCCCTAACACAAGATAGTGCATACAAGTATATTTTAGTTGCTGTTGATTTATGCTCCAGATTTGTATAGGTGTGGCCACAACGCTCGGCTGACACTCGGACTGTTGTTAAAGATTTGCGAGTCTTTATCGGTACATATGCGGTTGCAGCTTTCCATTCGGACAAGGGCCCTGCTTTTGCCTCAAGGGCATTCAGGGACGCCATGGCTTCGTTGGGGGTCCAACTTCAGTACTCGTCTCCATTTCATCCTGAGGGAAATAGTGTGGTGGAGCGATTAAACAATGATTTAAAGCAATCCTTAACAGCCAGAGTCTCAGGTACGGGTCGTAGTTGGCTTAATCACCTATACGAAGTCCAGAGAGCACTAAATAATCTTCCTAGAAGGTCCCTGGGGGTCGTACTTCATATGAGTGCCTGTTTGGAACTCAAATGTATGTTCCGGATCGTGATGGTCATGGCGTGGAGGCAGCAGAAACATCTTTTGTCATAAATGAACCCGTGACTGTCTTACAGGAATCGCAACAGTTCTGTGATGATAATTCTTTTAACGGTGCCGCCTCCACAGGAATCAAGGATGTGCCTGTAACATTTACCAGCTGGATTCCCAAGTTGGGGATCTTGTACATGAGAAAGTCGCTGTAAAAAAGGAATTTGACCCTTCTTATCGAGCAAAAGTCCCAGTACTAGGGATACACGGTAACTGAACTGTAATTCTACCACTGTTGGCAGGTGCCAAAGAAAATCGTTTTGTCTCAATCGACAATGTCAAACTACACCATGTGGCCGATCCTACACAGCCGACCAAGAGGAACATCCAGTAGTTCCCGAATCCCTCTCACTACTGGCGAAGAAGCTCCTCTACAAGTAGTATATACCAGCACCGACACCTCTCCGAGCTTGCGGAGGGTGGAAGATGATTTTGCATTAGTTCCACTAACGTCAAATAATTTAGAAATATTTGACCAAGCTGACTCAACTCCAACACAGACGGATGGTGCTATCTATAGTGTGCCACCACAGGAAACACCAACTCCACCACTGACAAGGGCTCCGCCATTTTCACGAACTGCCTCTGGATATTTTGCCGACTTCAACAAGGACTTCGCAGACTCATTTGCCTCTTTGACAGCTGACTTGTCAAGTGCACATAAACTAAAAAACTGGCTTAAAGAAACTTATTTTATCTTTCAATGGTACTATCTATGGCTCTCTTTGACTGTCTTAGTCTTTTTACTTTGGATTGGTTTTGTCGTCACCTTTTTCTTATTATTACATAGTCACTTTCTTCTTCAAAGATCAACAGTTGAACTGGTGGAGGAGGTTTTAAAACCACATTTTTCATCACATAAAGTCCAACGAGACACATCCTTTCTTAACATTTCCGCAGTACCAATTCCTGATGAGATTGTTTGGGACAAAGTAATGTTTGATATACATGGTCTCACTGAAGTTATTCAAATTCCTTATGTGTTCAAACTATCAATGAATGATATAGTAATACCAGGCAATGTTTCTGATGATTGGGATGTGAAAACAGTTGATTCTATGATGACTGAATTGCAATATTATACTGTCTTTGAAAACGAAGATGTTTACCAATTTAAAGAAAATTATGGTGATATGTTTTGCTATAATTATTATGGGCACCATTTCATGCATAGACCGAGCAGCCCCAGAACTGTTTTTAATTATATGCAATGGGAACATTGCCCGACTCTGCCACAGAGGAGTTCTAAAACATATTCTGAAAAGTTTGCTTATTTTTCTGGGCACAATGTGAAAAATTCTGAGTCAAATTATTTTAAAGTACCACCTACTAAGCATATACATATATTAATGACCAATATGAAATTTATATATTCAGAATCTTTTGTTTCCTGGTTATCAATAGAAGGCTATGAATATTGGCTGAAAACGATTGATCTGAAAAGTGTGTGGGTAACACAAAATTGGCAACTTAAGGGAAAGGAAGCTTTGTTTAGAGCATGCCTTATTCCTTTTCAAATGATCTTTTTAAATGAAACAGTACAACAGACAAGTTGTTTAGGCTTAGCTAAAATTAATGAATTAAACATGCCCAGTAGACCTGCCCCCGCAAAGTTTTATAAATGGCAAAAATATACAAATACAACTGAAAATCAGCTCGATGAATGGGTCCAGAATGGTACGTTCAATGCATCACTGATACGTCCTGGTGGGTGGTTATTGTGGCCAATAGATACCAACGGGTGTCATCAACGCATTATTGACGCCTCAGGGGCTTTAGGATGAGTAGGCCATACTCTCACTATATATCATCCGAACATGCGGGTATAGTTACAACATATAGGGGGTCATTCCAACCCTGGCGGTCAATGACCGCCGGGTTGGAGGACCGCGGGAGCACCGCCGACAGGCCGGCGGTGCTCCCAAGGGCATTCCGACCGCGGCGGTAAAGCCGCGGTCGGACCGGCAACACTAGGTGCGCCGCCGAGGGGATTCTGACCCCCCCTACCGCCATCCAGTTCCCGGCGGTCCGCCCGCCGGGAACCGGATGGCGGTAGGGGGGGTCGCGGGGCCCCTGGGGGCCACTGCAGTGCCCATGCCAATGGCATGGGCACTGCAGGGGCCCCCGTAAGAGGGCCCCTACAAGTATTTCACTGTCTGCTTGGCAGACAGTGAAATACGCGACGGGTGCAACAGCACCCGTTGCACCTTCCCACCCCGCCGGCTCGATTACGAGCCGGCATCCTCGTGGGAAGGGAGTTTTTCCCTGGGCTGGCGGGCGGTCTTTCGGCGACCGCCCGCCAGCCCAGGGAAAAACTTAGAATACCCTCCGCGGTCTTTCGACCGCGGAGCGGTATTTCGGAGGGGGGAAGTCTGGCGGGCGGCCTCCGCCGCCCGCCAGACTTGGAATGACCCCCATAGTGTGAGAAAATTGTGCCAGCAATGGTTAAAATCATCCTCACTAAATGCGGTTAGAGAACACCTCCATCTCCTGTCTAACACCACTGATTTACAAGACTTCCTGTTAGGCCCCAGAACATCATGTAGGAAGCGTTTCTTATATGCACTATATATTGAAATTTGGAAGCTTTCCCAACAAGATGCTGCTGCCCGGTTAAGGCACATAGATCAGGAAAATCTAAAAAAGGCATTAGGTGTTGTGGATAATGGGATTAACACCTTGTCCAACCGGATATATACCATAAATAATATTGTCTCATCTGCTATAGACATTGTACAATCAGAAATGTCTTCTTTACACCATGGATAGAGTCAGATCAGGTCCATTATGCAGTTGGGTTGGACGCTTCAAACATTGAAGGCGGGTCGCGTTCCCTGGCAGCATGTCAGTGCAATGGAGATATTTTCTTTCTTTAATTTAATGCAACAATATCAACTAATGGCCAAGAAAGAAGCAACTTATGTCATGCTTAACATTGAGAAATTAGAGAAGTTGCCCTTTACTGTGGCCGAAATACCATCTGCTGAGTGATTAATACATGGGGTTAATAATCTGCCTATTTGAACACTTCAATTCACCTCCTGTTTTGAACACATTCTGGTAGGATATGAAAAGCTGGGAGATAGTTACATCCATGAGGTATGGGAGTTTCCCTTCTCGTACAAATGCTTCAGTGGCATGAAAGAGGTCTTTCTTAGCGGTAGTGAATGCGAGACTTCAATCAGCCACTCAATGGTTTGTAAACAACTGTCCTTGCATGAGGCGTGTAACGCGTCTGCTGCGAACTTTGCTTGTTAGCTGAAGGGAGTTCCAGTCCCCTTGATTAGACCTACGTTCCAGGTGCTTTCAAATGGCAGCTACATCCTCCTCAATGGTGGAGACTGTTGTGGTATGCAGGCCAGAATAGTTTACGTTGTTTCGGTCTCTAAAGTCGTTACATGCTGCGGGAACATACTTTTCCCCCCCATTAAAATTAAGGAGGTAGCTGATATTTGGCCTCACATTGCTACTTCAAACGTGAATTTTGACAAGTTGAGCAGATTCAAGGCTTTACTGTTTCAAAAGCATGTGGCCCTTACATCTGCACGCGAGACCCACGCACTTCAAGTGACAAGGTCATCGGCAGAAATACAGTCCCTGTTAAATACAAGCTTTCCGAGATACTTCGGTGAACTAGTGGGGTGAATATTTAATGCGTCCAGTACAACTGGAATCACACATTTTTTAAAGCTGTTGGTTCTGGTTTCATTCACACCTTCTCCCCTGTATTCGGTTTAATACCTTCAGCTATCCACTCAATTTTCTCTAGTATTTTCGGGGGATTTCTGATAACTTTGGCTTTCTTAGCTGGCATCCTGCTGTTGCTGTTGTTTATGCGCAATGGCTGTCCCGCCACAATGAGGAGAAATGACGGCGCTCTCATCAGCGCAGCTGTGTCGTGAACGTATGATGCAGTATTTTGGAGCAACACTCCTGGAGCAATTGGGAGTGTGGCTGGTCTTTGTCATTTAGACCTGTTTTGCATTGTGTGCAGCCCGCATTTCAGTGCCTCTGGTGCTCTTTCGAACATGCACTGGAAATCTGTCTTTCACAGCAGCGCTTGCCTGCAGTAGATGCTGATCTGTTGATGTTCTCACTGAGGGTTCATTACCGGACATGCACATTGAGGTTGCGTTTGCTGCGTGAAGCTGCCTATGAGTTACCCTTCCTGGAGGAAGTTGTTCACAACTCATCAATGGGCACACCATGGAATGCCACCTTGGTTGACACTGGAGCTACGGAACACACCTTCTCCTTGATCCTTCTTGGTGAGGACTTTCCGGTTTTAACATCGGCCGATGTGGAAGATCTCCTATGCTCCATGACTCGTACCTAGTTTGGAACTTTTCTAAATTGACATGCCCTTCAAATTTGGTTTTATGCCACATGCTCATGTTTTAAATTGTCACGTAGGATGGTTGTGTGTCCCTTTAACTTGTCCAAATTGACTTTGCTATTATACATATCTTAGGTTGAACTTTAAAAAAAGAAAAAGAAAATTAGCTTTGGCTTTGAACCACTTTCATCCGACAAGGGGAGGGTGTTGTGTAGCCATTTTAGTTATAGCTCCATGCACGTTATTTGAACATACTAGGCCGCTGTGCACTTTAACCTAGATATGTTTTATTCAGCTTCGCATTATTAATATTACAATAACCATTTTTACGGTCTTGTTTTATTTTTCATCTATTTAACTGTTTTTGCCTAGGCCAGCCCTCTGTTCTCAAACAAGACATTCTTGATCACTCTGTTCTTCTTTCAAGGCTACAGTTCGGTACATTGCCAGTGAACGTGGTAGAAGCTTAGTCTCCAACATTCGTAGAAAATACACATTCTTATGTAGGGACATTTTCTCAGAACATCAGCTGTGTTAATATATAAACACTTCCTTGTCCCTTACACATTAGAGGGAGATTCCAGCCAGGGAACGACGGCTGTATGTTGATTGCTGAATGCTTCACTGCAGATGCTAACGCAGACCACAGGCCTTTGCTCTGGTATTGGGGTTGATGTCTTCCCAGGGGAACCTGAAAGGCAGAACTAAAGCTTAAAGTGCTGTGCCCAAATTATAACTTAGATAGGAAATAGGCCATCGATCATAGTGACAATATGATAGCGTTGTTTTTATGCTTCACTCTTCTCATCACAATTTTAAGACTGTCATGTTGTGTCGTCCTGGTTATTGCAGCTCACGCTTTGCTATCTAAGATGCAGTCATTTTATTAAACTCGTCATTGAAACATATACTGCCTCTGTTTGTCGTTTCTAAATGAGACTGAATTGTAAATGAGAGGACCGGATGTGACCTGATTGACCACGACTTCCCTGAAAAGCCTAGTGTGTCATGCGATCGGCTGCCCAATCATCACTATCCTTTGGTAGAGATGAGGCACTGTTAGTTAGCCAGAGCAAAACCCGGATTGGAGCGACAGGTGTTACCCACAGTGGGTTAGACTCAGTCTCCCACACCGCGGACAATTCTGCTGCTCAAAAATCCAGTAGTCTCATTAGAATAAGGAGAGCCTACGTGACAGGGGTGTTACAGGGGTTAGAGGGCAGTAGCTAGTTGCTACTGTCCCTGAGGGTGGATACACCTTTCCCTTTGGGAGGGGGTACACTCCTAACCCTATTGGCCCCTGTTCTCTAAACCAAGATGGAGGATTCTGCAGGGAGGGGGTCACTACAGCTCTGGACACCTTAGGGGTAGTCCCAGCTGAAGTGGTCACTCCTTGTTTTTCCTAAGTTTGCCACCAAAAGTGGGCTTTGTCGGCGGGCAGGAATCTCTTATTGATATGGTACTGTAACAGGAGGCCTGAGTTTTAAAGGCTCAATGCCAGGTGTTACAGTTCCTGCAGGGGGAGGTGTGAAGCACCTCCACCCAGTGTAGGCTTTGTTTCTGGGCTCAGATAGCACAAAGGCTCTCACCCCATGAGGTCAGAAATTGTCTGGAAGTGGCAGGCTGGCACAGACTATGATAATAATAATGATGCCCCCCTAAAAACAGGGGGCATCATTAAGATGTCCTCTCTGTGCATTTTTCAATAAACCTACACTGGCATCAGTGTGGGTTTAATGTGCTGAGAGGTTTGATACCAAACTTCCCAGATTTCAGTGAAGCCATCATGGAGCTGTGGAGTTCGTAATGACAAACTCCCAGCCCATGTACTTTAAATAGCTACACTGCACTTACAATGTCTAAGAATGGACTGAGACACTGTAGGAACATATTGCTCATGCAGCAATGTCCTCACCTATGATATAGTGCTCCTTGCCTTAGGGCTGTAAGGCCTGCCAAAGGGGTGACTTACCTGCGGCATAGGCAGTGGTGTGTGGGCATGGCACCCTGAGAGGGTTGCCATGTTGCTTTTGTCTTTTTCTCCCTACAACACACACAACTGCAATGGCAGTTTGCATGTGCTTGGTGATGGGATCCCTAGGGTGGCACAATACATGCTGCAGCCCTTGAGGACCTTCCCTGGCCACAGGGCCCTTGGTACCATGGCTACAGTTTGAAAGGGACTTAACTGTGTGCCAGGGGTGGGCCAAGTGTCCGAACAATGGTACACCGGTGCTGGGGTCTGGTTAGCAGGATCCCAGCACACTCTCAGTCAACTCAGTGTTAATATCAGGCAAAAAGTGGGGGGATAATCTTGCAAAAAGGGGCACTTTCCTACACAGCTTTAGGGGCAGAAAGTAAAAACAGTAACAATCAAGACAGTGCCTACCGTACAGAGTCAATCAGGAAGGTGTATCTCACTGGGACCCTAAGGCAGAGTCTGAGGGTGACCCATGAGAACGGTCAGGTAACTTCACATCTAGTCTGTGCTGTCTGAACATCCTTCGGCATCTGGAATATGTGATCTTTTCCATTCAGCTTGACTTTCAGACGGGCTGGGCACAACATATTGTACTTGAGGCCTTGTTTCTGTAGGTGCGTTACACATCCACAAACTTTCACCATGCTTCCTGCAACGTCTCTGTGAAATATGGAAAGTAGGGTAAGGACATTCCCTGATATTTTACGGATCCTTTCTCACATGCTAGCAGCTGTGCCATGTCCCCGGCCCAGAAATTCAGAATCCAAGTGATGATAGGCCTTTGGGGAACCCAGTGTAGGATCAGGCCCAAGTGTTCTATGGCAACCTTCCACAAAAAATGTCCCAGTGAAGGCAGGTCTAACAAATAGGTCTAACTTTTCCACAAATATGTCTCTATGTCCTGTGTAGGAAGATTCTGTAACCCCGGCTGTGCGGAGGTTGTTGCCCTCCAAATCTTTGTTCTTGGCAACAGTGGTCTTTAGCAAGTGTTCTACTTTCTCAAGGCGCTTCATGGTGTCCACATTTCCATCCTCTAACTTCAATATTCAATGTTCTACGCCATTGAGTCGTGTGGTCTGTGTCCATGCAGTCCTGCATTCAGTCCAGACGACTGGCCAGGGTGTCAAGGTGCGGATCAATGGTCTGGAAGGCAGCACACAGATCCACCATGATGGCAGCAATGCCATACAGGGAAGGTTGGATGTCTCTCCCAAAGGGGGTCATCAGTGTCCCGAGGGGACGGTGGGCATTTCAAGGTCTTTGTGCTCATGAAGGTCAGCTGCTTCGGTTTGGGGTCACCACAACCCATTTCACCAGTGAGGTAAAGGGCACTTAGGAAAGGCAGAAGCTTAGGCTTGGCAACTTCTCACAGGCAAGTGAGTGTGGTGCAGGTATCTTCTAGTGTCATCAAATAGCCAGGTGAGTGCCTTGCATTACCCAGACCAGGGTTTCTGTTAGAGTTACAGGGAGACCACCAAAGGTGCCAGAGGAAATTGTGATAGTTGTGACTCAGTTCAAGTAGGATGAAAAGGCCTTTGGAGGTGATAGGGCCTTCTACAGATGTGTGCAAGAAAAATACAGAGCCTGGAGTAAAGTCTCAGCATAGGCGTGTTACTGATGCTGCACATCACAAACATAGAAGCAACCAGCTTTGAAGAGTATAGCAGGTGTAGTTTGGTAGCAAACGGGTCGACAGAGCAATCACATGCAGCCTGGTCCTCAGCTCACAGGCAGTTTGTGCATCTCTGGAGCAGCCACCCGGACCCACTCCAACACTGCAGAGGTTCAGTGTGGCTGCACTTACAGTAGGTCTTGCCACAAGCAGTCAGAGGGGGGGTTGCATTCCAACTCCTTTTCTCCTAGCTCATGACAGTGCCCAGGCCAGGCAGCAGCCCCACGCAGGGCAGACAGGCCACAGGCAGAAGATTGGAGCAGCCACCACACAGTGTGCAGAGACCAAGCCAGGTCCAGGCAGATGTCAGAGGGGTTGGAACGACGCCATAGGGGGCACCGATGGTCCAGCGCAGGCCGCTCATGCCATGGTCCCGCCCTCAGGATCACCCATGGCCCCTTGTCACCATGGGGTCTCCGAGAGCCACGTCAGGTCACAGAGCCAGGCAGATGGGTAGTCACCAGTTTGAGGGCCCATCGTCCAATCCAATATAGGCACATGGGTATATTTAAGGACAGATGGAGCTCAGGATCAGTGATTTATTGGGTGATTCTTCTAGAGCTTCAGAGGCGTGCAGTCATCTTGGTCGCCAGCTCGGCCATGCCCCAAATATTTCTTTATTGTTTGTTGTGTCTTTCTTATTTCACTGCTTTTTGATATTAAATGCTTTACACACCTGTCTCCTAATTAAGTCTAACTGCTCATGGGCCAAGCTACCATGGTAGAGCGTGGATTTACTGAGACCTTCACTGTACCTTAGTTGTGATTCTTTCCTTATTTACTAAGTATAGGTACCTACCTGCTCTTACTAATGAATCACTTTTCAACAGTCATATGTAGATTGAAGTTTGTATTTTCCCTGCCACTTTCATGACAAAAAGGTCTGTCTTGAGGGAATATCATTGTGATCAGACCTTACAGTGACACATGACAGAAAGATTTGACTTCGCCCGGTTGCAAAACCTATTTTTATATATTAGCTAAGTCACACAAACTAAGATATCCAAACTCTAGACGTCTTCAAAACCTGTTGCCACTGTGTTGGTAAAGCTACATTTACCAAGAACAAACATTTATAGAATTATTTCTTGACTCTTACTTTCAAAAAATAAATTCAACAATAAAAGTAGATTTTTGACATCGTTAGTTGAAAAGCAACCTTAAGAATATGCATTTTGTGGTGCCTGAGAGAAAACTGGTTTAGAGCCAGTTTCGGTCTCATCCCTACACCATCGGCCCAATACACTTTCCTGATGGAACATAATCACTTTGCCCCTCGAGGACAGTGGCTTGGCATCTGATCCTCTTCTGAATAGGGGAAAGGGTAGGGAAGGACATGAACCCTTACAGATTGAGCAGCCATCTCAGAATTAAAATATCTTAGATTTGTTGCTAAAAAGAAAGCAAACAGAAAGTGCTGAAAAAGGTGAGAAAAATTTGCTACACTAGGGACGATTGATAGAAGAAAATTATGCAGTGCACTAGCCAGTGGATCTGAGAGCACGGAGAAAAGCGGTGGGAAGGAGGGACAGGCAGGCGGCAGGCACACATACTATGGGGCTGAGAGCATGGTGTAAGTTGGGAGAAGGAGGGAAAGGCAGGCAGTAGGCAACAGACCATGAGGCCAAGAGGAAAGAGAAAGTGGTGAGGAGGAGTGCAGGGCAAGCATCAGGGAGCATAAAATGGGGCTGACAGCAAACAGAAGGAAGTGAGAAGGAGGGAAAGTCTGGGAGAAGGCATGCAAAAAAACAGGGGGGAGCAAGAAGAGCAGTGAGAACATTAGAAAGACAAGCAGCAGGCACACACAAAACGGGTCTGAGAGCAAGGAAAAAGCAATGAGAAGGAGGGAAATGGCAGGCAGCAGGCCAGCACAAAACAGGGCTAAGATCAAGGAGAAAGTAGTGAGAATGAGGAAAAGACAAGCAGCAGGCATGCACAACACCCCTGCTTTTGTGTGCCTTCTTCTTGCTTTTCCCTGAAATGCTGTGTACAGCATGTGGTTGGATGCACACATGTGGGTTGGATGTACACAGGGGGTTGGCTGTTCACTGAAAAACTCAAAGGTTACAGGGATGTTATAGTTAGGAAATAGAATTTAAAAACCTTAGAAATATGCTGAAAAAAACAAAGGTTACAGGGACATCATAGTTAGGAAATAGAATAAAAAACTTTAGAAATACACTGAAAAAACAAAGGTTACAGGGACATTATAGTTAGGAAATAGAATAAAAAACCTTAGAAATACACTGAAAAAACAAAGGTTACAGGGCCATTATAGTTAGGAAATAGAATAAATAAAAACCTTAGAAATTTAGTTAAATAAACAAATATTACAAATATTACAGGGACATCATAGTTATAAAATGGAATTTAAAAAAAAACCTCAGTCGTTCACTAAAAAAACTAAGGTTTTAGGGTCTGTGAGCCCAGAGAAAGAGATGAGAAGCAGGTCCAGGTATGCATCAGGCTATCAGACTATGGGGCTGAGAGGGAGGAGAAAGCATTGAGAAGGAGTGACAGGCAGGCGCCAGGCATGCCCACAATGGGGCTGAGAGCACGGAGAAATATGTGAGAAGTTGGGGCAGGCAGGCAGCAGGCATGCAGACCACATGGATGAGAGCACAGTGAAAACAGTGAGAGGGAGAGACAAGCAGGCACGCAGACCACAGGTCTGTGAGCCCAGAGAAAGCAATGATAAGCAGGTACAGGCAGACAGCAGACTCACTGAGAGGAAGGATTAAAGCAGTGACAAGGAGGGACAGACAGGCAGCAGGCACGCACACCATGGAGCTGAGAGTGAGAAGAAAGTGACGAGAAGGAGGGAAAGGCAGGCAGCTGGCATGTAGACCACTAGGTTGAAATCCCATAGATAGTGGAGAGAATGAGGGACAGGCAGGCAGCAGGCACACAGACCGCAGGTCTAAGAGGAAGGAGAAAGTGGGGAGAAGGAGGAACAGGCAGGCACGTAGACCACGAGGCTAAGAGCCCAAAGAAAGTGGAGAAAGAGAGGGACAGAATGCAGAAGGCATGCAGACCAAGTGGCTGAGGGGAAGGAGAAGGCATTGAGAATGAGTCACAGACAGGAAGCAGGCATGCATACCACGGGGCTGAGAGGTAGGAGAAAGTCACTAGAAGAAATGACAGGCAAACAGCAGACACACAGACCATGGGACTGAGAGCACAGAAAAAGTGAAGAGAAGGGGGATATGTAGGCGGCAGGCATGCAGACTACATGCTGGGAGGGAGGAGATAGCAGTGAGAAGGAGGGATAGATAGGCAGCAGGTATGCAGACCACAATGCTGAGAGCCAGGGGATAGCTATGAGACGGAGGGACAGGCAGGCACCAGGCATGCTGCTAAGTCCAGGCAAAGCAGTGAGAAGGAAGACATTTAGGCCACTCGTACCCAGACCATGGAGTTTAGAGAAAGGAGAAAGTGATGAGAAGGGATAACAGCAGTACAAAGGGCATGGGGCTGAGGGGAAGGAGAAAGCGGCGAAAGGATGGACAGGAAGCAGCAGGCGCACAGACCATGGGGCTGAGAGTGAAGGGAGAGCTGTGAGAATGATGGAAAGACAGGCAGCAGGCACACAGAGCATTGGGGTGAGAACCCAGGGACAGCTGAAACAGGAGGCACAAGCAGCAAATACTCAGACCAAAGGGCTAAAAAAATAGTGACTGCAGTAAAAATGAGAGAAAGGCAAGCAGCAGGCATGCAGACTGCAGACCTGTGAGTAAGGAGAACGGGATGAGAAAGAAGGATAGGCAGGCAGCAGTAACACAGGCCAAGGGGATGAGAGGATGGAGAAAGTGGTGAGAAGGAGGAGCTGTGAGGAAGGAGAAAGTGGTGAGAAGAAGGGACATACAGGCACATAGACCAAGGGGCAGAGAGCCTAATGAAAGTGGTGAGAACGAGGGTTAGGCAGGTAACTGGCATGCATACCGCTTGACTGAGAGCAAGGTGAAAGTGGTTAGACACAGGGAAAGGCAGGCAGCAGACACCCAGACCACTGGGCTGAGAACCCAGTGGCAGTGATGAGAAGGAAGGGCTAGCATTCAGCACAAATGCAGACAACAGGGCTCAGAGGATGAAGAAATCAGTAAAAAGGAGGGGCAGCCAGGCAGCAGACACATAGACCACAGGGCTGAGTGCCCAACGAAAGCAGTGAGAAGGAGGGACAGGTATGTACAGGCATGCAGAACAAGGGGCTGAGAGGAAGAAGAAAGCAATGAGAAGAAGGGACAGGCAGGCAGCAGGCACATAGACTATGGAGCTGAGAAGAAGGAGGAGGAAGTGGTGAGAAAGAGGGACAGGCAGGCAGTAGGCATGCAGATGGCTGAGCTGTGAGGAAGGAGAAGGCCATGAGAAGGAGGGACAGGCAGGCAGCAGGCATGCAGACCAAGGGGCTGAGAGGAAGGAGAAAGTGGTGAGAAGGAAGGACAGGCAAGCATCAGGCACGCTGACCATGGGATTGATAGCCCTTAGAAAATGATGAGAAGGAGGGAAAGGCAGATAGCAGGCGTATATATCACAGCTCCCGAGAGCACAGGGAAAATGGTGAGAAGGAGGGACAGGCAAGCAGCAGGCACACAGACCACAGGGCTGAGAGCACAGAGAAAGTGGTGAGAAGGAGTGGAAATACAATCAGTATGCAAGCATTCCATAGGGCTGAGAGGATGGAAAAAGAAGTGAAAATGAGGGGCAGGCAGGCAGCAGGCATGCAGACCAAGGGGATGAGAGACCAGAGAAAGTGGTGAAAAGGAAGGAAATACAAACAGCAGGCATGCAGACCACTGGGCTGAGGAGGAGGAGAAAGTGTTGAGGAAGAGGGAGATGCAGGCAGCAGGCATGCAGACCATGGGGCTAAGAGCGAGGAGAAAGTGGTGTGCAAGGGGGACAAGCAAGAAGCAGGCATGCAGAAAACAGGGATGAGAGGATTGAGAAAGCAGTGAAAAGGAGGGACAGGCCATCAGCAAGCATGCAGACAATGGGGCTGAGAGGAAGGAGAAAGTGGTGAGAAGGAGGAACAGGCAGGCAGCAGGCACGCAGGACATGGGGCTGAGAGCTTGGAGAAAGTGGAGAGAAGGCAGGAAAAGCAGGAAAGGCAGACAGCAGGAATGCAGAACACGGGGATAAAAGCACAGAGCAAGCAGTAAGGAGAGACTTGTGTGCAACTGAAAGCACAGAGAATGCAGTGGGAAAGAGGGACAGGCATAGGGCAGGAATGCAGAACATGGGGCTGAGAGTCTGGAGAAACAATAAGAATGAGGTACAGGCAGGCAGGTGTCACTCAGAGCATGGAGAAAGTGGTGAGAATGATGGACAGGCAGACAGCAAGTACACAGACCACGAGGCTGAGAGTCCATAAAAACTGGTGAGAAGGAGGGAAAGACAGGGACACAGACCACGGGGCTGAGAGCATAGAGAAAGTGGTGAGAAGGAGGTGAAAGGCAAAAAGCAGGCATGCAGACCATGGTGAGAGAGGATGGAGACACTGGATGAAAATAAGCAACATCCAGGTCATGCAGACCACGGGGCTGGAAGTTCAGAGAAAGCGATAAGAAGGAGTGACTGGCATCCAGCAAGCACAAGTGCCAAGGGGCTGAAATGGAGTATAAAGCGTTGTGATGGAGGGACAGACAGGCAGCAGGCATACAGACCACAGAGCTGAGAGGACGAAGAAAGCTGTGAGAAGGAAGGACAGGCATGCAGCAGGCATGCAGGCCACAGAGCTAAGAGGGAGGAGAAAGCAGTGAGAAGGAGAGATGGGGAGGCAGCAAGCACGCACACAAAGGGGCTGAGAGCACAGAGAAATAAGTGAGAAGGAGAGGCAGGCAGGCAGCAGACATGCAGATCATGGGGATTAGGGTGCAGAGAAAACAGTGAGGAGTAGGAACAGGCAGGCAGCAGGTACACACATATACAATCACACCCCTCAACGCAAACATCCTTGCACGATGGTTCAAGGATGCCTGCGTTGGCACTGGCAGCAGAATTTAGCACCAGCGCCGGGGACAACACAGGGTTGCGCTGTATTCACTTAAATATGGCACATCCCTGAGTGTTGTTTTGCATGAAGGGACACCTTCCTGTACAATCCCATAAACAGAAGGTGGTTGCATCTTACTATGGGTGTTCAGGATACAGCACACATGATAAGAGATAGCAAGGAAAATGCATGTGGAAAGTTACCCACGTTGCATCACTCTTATAATATATGCGAGTTGGCATAAGGAACTGACACATTGCCAAATATGTCAATGTGTGCATGCATCAGCTTGCTACACTGCCTCAGGGGTGGCATTCATGTGGTGCTACATATGACTGACATTAATCTGGGGCCATTTTTTGCATCTTTAAATGTGTGTTGTAATTGGCAACAGCCATTGGAAGTGGCATACGGCATTCCTGATTGTTGATGTTGCAGGATGTGTTCCTTCCTGTACATGTGCAATCACACCTGCAACACAGGCACCTCTACACCATGCTCAATGTGTGCCAGTGCTGTTGTTAGGCAGCAGTTAGTGCCCCATCATCAAGGGTAGTAAAAGGATGCATTGAATGTTAGTGACAACTACAAATCACATCACAATCAAGATAAGGCAGCACAGCAGGCTGGGCTGCTGTACTGCACCGAATCATTTAATCATACATGGGTGATAATGGGTCGCATTTGCCAAACACTGACTGCACATTGCCCTACCAGAGCAGAATTTTTATGTTACACTCCAGTGGGGCAGAGTGCCAGGCCATATTTACTATGGCAAAGAAAGGCACCTTATATGCCTTTTCATGGCCTGGTTTTATTTGTCCCTTTCAAGCCTCACACTGCGTGTAGGTGTCATTCCATGTGTGTTGCTGGGGGTGTTCCCACAGAACATACATCTAACCCCCACAAACTTCTGAAGCCTTTCCAAACATTCATGTATGGGAATGATGCAGTTTCATACACCACCTCCAGGTTTGCGTAGAAGTGACAACAGGGTGAGTGACATCTTTGTTTGTCCCTGGAATGTCATGTTTCTCTGTGTGCTGCATTTTGCATCACACATAGTAAGGAGAAATGCATCACTCGTGCCTGATGTTGTGCTGGAAGGTGTCCCTTAATGCACAACAGCAATCATCCCAAAAACACAGGCACCCTTGCAGCATGGTGCAGGTGTGCCTGCATAGGCACATGGCAGCACAATTTGCACCAGCACAGATGGTTATGATAGAAATTCCCCAGATGTTGTGTGTACATTACATTAGTGCCCTTCCCAGTGGTGCTGGATGGCATATCCCTGCCCTTGTTGGCCCACCCTGTGCAACAGGCCTGGTACATGATGGCCGATGAGAGCTAAATGTGGCCAGATAGTTGATACATTGAGGGGATTGCTGTGAGGGTTGTGAACTGGTCTGTGCATATGAGGGGGGGGTCAGTGCACATTATATGTGTTTGTTGTTTGGCCATTATTGTGCCCCATGCAACCCTTTCACATGCATAGATTGCCTCCTCTGTGCCTCCCCCTCCTGCCATTAATTAGTTACAACATTGCTCTTGCTGCCACTCACCCTGTGTTTGTTGTTGTTCATTATACACTGCAGTCTCCTGTCCATGGAATTCGGTCACCAACTCCTTCGGGATGACTGCTGCCACCATCTCCTCCAGCTTATCCAGATCCTCCTGGGGTGCAGTACTTCCACCTCATGGCTTCTATTTGGTATTTTCACTTGTTTCTCAACGGTGTTCTGGCCAAAAGTGAAACTAACATGATTAGCGTCAAAGAACGTGCTGCAAATCATGCTAGGACCATTTTAGCTGCACTTGTGTCATTATTTTGTGACATGTTGCAAAGGTTAACCTCATTTTCTTACACTGGCCTTTTCTTACTGCCATTCTGCACCATTTTGTAAATATGGGGAATGCATGGCGGTAAGAATTGACATTAGCCGGCGTTAACATTTTTGACACACAACTGCACTAGCGCAGTCATGCGTCATTTCTTGTAAATCTGCATGTTAGAGTTATTTCAAGTAATTATAATCCATGCCCTCTCCATGCACCGCTAAATACTCCACAAATTATGGCAATCATGACATCTTTGATAAGGTCTTTGATAATATTAATGTAGTATTTGCATTAAACTTTTTGACTAAAAAACTGTGCATGTTATGGGCATGAGTTATACTTACCTTAGGGCATGAATTATAGTTACTTGAGATAACTTTAACTATAACAGGTGAGTTTCTATGGTTTTGTATGTTTAAAATGTGAGCCTAACTATAGCGCCCCTGTAACCTTTGGTTTTTAAAGTGAATTTCTATATTTTTCATATACACACATACATACATATATACAGAGTACATTTATAAATGTTCAGATTTAGGGCTGTAGTAACTTTAGAAGTGTAATTTTTGAATACGAATGTGCTTATTATTTTGCGGGTGTTTTTTTTTTGTAGCCTTCCCCTCCCTAAAGCCCTCCTTACTTTTCACTGACCCTCTCCCATTAAAAAAAATATATTCTACATGTTGACAACATTCCCCCAGTCCCTCCCACATTGACTGCTTAGTACTAAACTTACCTGTGTAGATCTCCCTGTAAAAAAATATGAGAACGGATATTCCTACTCATAGGTTTGTGAATTGCTTTTTTGCATTAGGTCAGTCGCACTACAGTAATTCTACTTTACATACTATAAAATACAATTTGTGACTCGGGCCCAATGTTTCTGAGTTACATCTCAATGACCCATTGTTGCCTACATTGTAAGGATCACTGCATATTCAAACAGATATTCAATGGAATAGCATACAAGTTTTTACCAAAAAAGATGGACGGATCAGAGGTGTCAATCATTTTGTGGGTTGAGGGCATTTACTGACTCTCTAGAGTGGCAAACTAGCTCATGTCATAATAGGCAACATGGGCCAGGCCAATCTGGAATTATATGCTTATGTTCATTCACTTCCACCCTTCCAGAAGACATCAAAACTCAATTAACACAGATGTAACCTAAATAGAGGTTAAATCCTCAATGTCACATATAATCTGTGTCACATATGTTATTTAGCAAAAGTATTTAATTGTCACTTTCTTGGAGAGTTTTTGCCTTCTCAATAAGGGTGCTTTAGTTGAACCATAACAGGATACATTCTGGAATTGGATACTGTAGATATATTGCAAACACAATATAATGCAAGCACATATAACAGGGTTCTTCTCTTAATCTCTCCCAGGCTTGAAAATTGAATTTAACAAGGTTCAGGTTAAAATAAACCATCATTCCTTTTAGTAGCCTGTGTAGTTTGTCTATCTTTTATTGTGTGTGCAAATCCTCTGCACACGATCTTGTTTTAAGAAATTCTGATCAACGCCATTTATCTTTTTCAGAAGGAGAGTTTCCTTGTTTTGCGCTCCCTTGCTTTTCAGAAGGACACAAAATATCACTCACTAGAACTTGAATTACTGACAGAATATCACTATCAAGAAATTTTCCAACATATAGGGCCTGATTTAGATGTAGACAGAGGGAATACTCATTCACAAATGTGACGGACATCCTGTCCATCGTATTACAATCCCCATAGGATAGAATGGGATGGTAATATAGCGGACAGGATATCCATCCTCTCTGCTGACATCTAAATCAGACGCATAATGTCTTTGTATAAAAAAATGCTTCTGTTTGGCATGCTGACATTTTTTTATTTTGTGCACTGGAACTCTACTAACCAGACCCCACTACAAATGCTCTTACACCTAAAAAGTGTTGAAATTGGCTATATTCCTGAGTGGCACATTTAACTTACCTATACTGAGTAGCACATTTAATTTACCTTGTATCTTACAAATCATGTACACAGGGCCTGTTAGTTTAAAGTCAATAGTGGGATCGAGCACATGTTGTATCACTGCTAGAGTGACTGTACAAAGTATGACTGCAGGCCTTACACTGGGAACTTGGCTGTGTAAGTTTAAACTGCAGCTTTGATCTGTCAAAATAACCCCCTTCAGCAGGACTAAACCCCCCCTTTTAATTATTAATAGGTCACCCTTAATTAAGCCTGAAATGCCAATCAGGCATGGTCCATGGTATTGAAAAGAAGGCGATGTAACTGTTTAATGTTAAATATATCATTACAATGAAAATGTCTAAAAATCTATTTTCACTGTAGCAAGTGCTCCATAAAACACTTTATTAAAGTTAATCAAGTTATCTCTGCCTAGGAACCAGATGCAAGGTTTATTCTTTGACTTTTTAAAAATATCACAAATCTAAATCATTGGTAAAGTCAGATTGTTGGAAATATTTCATGGAAGTTATAATTTAAAAGTCACCTTTAGCCTGTCTAAAGTCTCTGGAAGCCCATTTGCCTGAGCTTCTAACTGTTACCCAGGAGCTGAATCGCTCCTTGATTAAGTGTGAATTGGATCCCAGAGCTAAGGCAAAGGGCTTGGGTGTGGTGATGGGTCCTGTTACTCTGACAGGATGATCATCTGGGCAGTGCCCAGGAACTTAATTATATTCAAAGGGGCCTGCCCTGTCACAGGCAAATGCAGCTCACACCTGGGCCTGACCCCTTTATTAGCTTCTTTTTGTTGCGCCGCGCGGTGCGGCGCGAGCCGAGAGCTCGACTCAAGCCGGGCGTTCGGCTCGGGCCGCGCACCGCGTTGCTAGGACGCGGCGCGCCCCCAGCCTCTCCTGCGCATTTCGAGGCCCCAGACTTGCATGGGGCCTCGTTCTACCTTCTCCTTTCCACTATACTAGGGGTCTATGACCCCTCTTACCTGTTATTTTTCATTTCTTTTCCCTTTTTTCTTCTTTTTCTTCTTTTCTGCAGTCTTTTGTTGTGCCTTTCTTTATGTCTTTTCCCCCTTCCCAGATTCCTGTTCTTTCCCAGCATTCCTTGTTCCCTATTCTCTATGGTTCCTGTTCTATTCTGTTCTATGTGTTGTTTCCCTGTCTAAGATGGCGTCCTTTTACTTCCTGTGGGTCACTTCCTGTTTTTTAGTATATAAGGGCTGTGTTTTCTTCTTTCTTTGCGCTGCAACACTTTCTGCTCAGTTAGTGTCTTCGCTCCTGATTTCCTCTCCTGTAGGTTCTGGATTTCAGCATTCTGTGTTTCCTGACTTTTGCTCCTTTTGGATTCCAGTTTGTTTGTTCTTGTTTTTTCCAGGAATCTTCCTGTTTGGAGGTTTTTCCCCTTTTCCTAAGGGGTTGTTTCCTCTGGCGCTATTTTCTGAAGGGCACGGTCTGTTCTTGGCGTCTCCATTGCCTACTGCACCGTGGCTACCAGAAAGAGTTGCCCCTTTTTGGGCCAAAGCCGAACATTGAAGATCCACGCCACCCGGTCTGCAAATTCCAGGCGCAAGCAGCACGTGAGTCGTGACAGATTGCAGCGCCTAACCATTCCGACGTCCTCAAACACCATGGATGACACAGTGGCGGATGCTGCAGATCCGGAACAATCTCTTTTGACCACGATTCAGCAACAAGCTCAGGAATTGCAACAACTACGCAATGAAAATGCTGCGTTACGACAGGCTTTGGCTCTCCGCACCAGTGATGTTCCAACTATCTCCGCTTCTACCCCTTGTTTCTCTGGTGAACCAACCAAGCTTCGCGAGTTCCTGGATGCATTAACAGTGTACTTCGCCTTCCGACCTACCCAATTCTCCCACGACAGGACCAAGGTGGGTTATCTTATCAGTGCCTTATCCGGTCCAGCCTTGGCCTGGGCAACCCCGATGGTGTCCTCCAACGACCCTGTATTGTCGGACTATTCCACCTTTGTGAGTCGCTTCAAACAGATGTTTAGCCGTCCTGGATTGGAAGCCTCTGCCGAAGAAGCCTTATGTGATATCCAACAAGGCTCGCAAGACGTCTTGCAATATATAACCCGTTTTCGTCAGCTGGCGGCAGAGACCACTTGGGTGGAACGTACTCTGGTAACTTTATTTCGTAGAGGACTCAAAGAAGAAATAAAGGATGAACTAGTACATTCTACCAGAGCGGAAGATCTTCGTGGCCTGATGGATCAAGCACTGTCCATCGAATATCGTCTTCAGGAACGGAGATCGGAAAAGAAAAGGAGTAGAGGGTTTTCCCAGCCAAGTAGCTCACGAGCTTGCCTGCAGCGTTCCGAGGAACCTCGCACTCCTGCTAGAGACATCGAAGGGGAACCCATGCAGGTGGATACTACCCGAGGTCCGCTCTCTGCTAGTGAACGAGAGGACAGACGCAAGAGAGGGTTGTGCCTGTACTGTGGTTCTGCTGGTCACATGCTTCGTACCTGTCCTGTACGTCCGCCCAGGCCTTCGGGAAACGCCACCTCCCGTCCTCTGTAAGAAGGGAGGGGACGGGATCTACAGCTATACCTTCCATCAGCTCCTTTAATGACAATACAACCGCCTTGTTCATTTTTCCTGTCCTGTTACAACTTCCTGACGGTCGTCAAGAAAGGACTATGGCATTACTAGATTGTGGTGCTAGTGGTATATACATGGACAAGACGTGGGCTGCTGCTCACCAAGTTCCTACACAAGCTAAGGAAGTACCCGAACAGGTACACACCGTGGATGGATCCTTGATATCCTCTGGTCCTGTAGACACCACTACCCTGATGTTAAGTCTACAGGTGGGAAACCATCAAGAACACATCTCCTTCGATCTTATCACGTCCCCCAACCATACCATCATTCTTGGAATTCCGTGGTTTATCAGACATAACCCGTATATAAATTGGGTAACCCGGACAGTTTCTTTGTCTTCGCAATTTTGTCATGAGAACGGTTTTACTTCCGACAAGTATTGGTCTCCGAAAAGATCCTTAGATACTGAAGGTGCCACTGGTATGTCCATTAATACGGTCCAAGGGGTCCCAGACCACTATTTGGAGTTTCAGGATGTTTTCCAAAAACCGTCGAAACCTGTGCTACCTCCACATCGAGAATATGATTGTGCTATTCCATTGGAACCCGGCACAATTGTTCCTTTTGGGAGGATGTACTCTCTCACGGAACCCGAAAAGGAAGTTCTAAAAGAGTATCTGGACGAAAATATACAGAGTGGTCTTATTGTTCCATCGTCGTCTCCGGCTGGGGCTCCTCTCTTTTTTGTGCCCAAGAAGACAAAGGATCTTCGTCCTTGCCTGGATTTTCGAGGTCTGAATAAAATAACAATTAAAGACCGTTATCCTTTGCCTCTCATCAGGGACATCCTAGAAGCTATCAGAGGGGCTCAACGTTTTACTAAATTAGATTTACGAGGAGCTTACCACCTTTTACGCATAAAAGAAGGCGACAAATGGAAGACAGCTTTCAGGACTCCATTTGGCCATTTTGAATATAGGGTTATGCCGTTTGGTCTCACTAACGCCCCCGCAATCTTCCAGAGATTTATGGACTCAGTGTTTTCAGACCTTCTGAATCAGACAGTCGTGATCTACCTAGATGATATTCTTATTTATTCTAGAAATCCGGAACTCCATTCTTCCCATGTGAAACAAGTTCTTCAAAGACTTCGTGCTCATCAACTATTTTGCAAACCAGAAAAATGTGAGTTCGACATGACGGAAGTCAAATATCTGGGCTATCATTTAAGTCCCACCGGCATAGCTATGGATCAAGAAAAGGTACAAGCTATCCTAGAGTGGCCTTCTCCTTCTTCCATAAAAGAAACACAATGTTTCCTAGGGTTAGCAAACTTCTATCGACAATTCATTATAGACTTTGCCAGACAGACTAGCCACATAACTCACACCTTAAAAAAGGAAAATTTAAAGAAAGGGTTTGTCTGGACCGAGGCGGCTGAAGCAGCCTTTCAAGAATTAAAGAGAGCCTTCACCCAAGTCCCCATCTTGAGACATCCAGATACCACCAAACAATTTATAGTCGTAACTGATGCTTCTGAGAGAGCCATCGGAGCTGTCTTACTCCAACGACAAGAGGATGATGGTCTTGAACATCCTGTTTTCTACTTGTCTCATATCCTTTCCACAGCTGAACAACACTATTCTGTACTGGAAAGGGAATTATTGGCGCTGAAAACAGCCTGCCTTGAGTGGAGACAGTTTCTGATGGGTTCCAAGGAACCATTTGAGGTGAGGACAGACCACCGTAACCTACAATGTTTACGAAATTTTGTATGCCAGAATAGTCGTCAGGCCCGCTGGGCCTTTTTCTTCAGTCAGTACGATTTTTTCATCACATATATTCCTGGATCTCAAAACATTCTGGCTGATGCTCTGTCTCGCCGATATCCAGAGTGTACTCCTTCCTCATCTCAGTATCTTCTGGAACCCAGTAAGATCATTGGAGTGACTCAGTCTTTCCTGGAAGAAGTACAACTGGAATACGCCAACCTATCGGACCACGATATAGAAGAACTAAGACCATTATTACATAAGAAACAAGGATATTTTTATTATCAAAACCTGATATTCCTCCCTACTAACAAGGTGCAAGAAAAAGCATTACAAATGTGCCATGATTCACCTGTGGCTGGTCATAGAGGCATCAAGGCCACACAAGAACTTATTTCACGATTTTTCTGGTGGCCTACCTGGAAGCTGGATGTGGAAAGATACGTTCAGGCCTGTCCCATATGTGCCCAAATCAAGATACCCCATACCAGACCTGCAGGATTACTACAGCCTTTGCCTGTTCCACCGGCCCCATGGCATACCATCTCTACTGATTTTATGTGTTCACTCCCACCATCAGCAGGAAACCGGGTTATCATGGTCACTGTGGATTCTTTCACGAAGATGGCTCATTTCACTGCCCTGAAAAGGCTACCTACTTCTCAAGAACTAAGTCAAATATTCATTGATCATATCTTCCGTCTCCATGGACTTCCACATACCATAATATCTGATAGAGAACCTCAGTACGTTTCCCGGTTTTGGAGGCATTTTTGTAAAACACTAAATATTAATAGAGCCCTGTCTTCAGGGTTCCATCCTCAGACCAACGGCCAGACCGAGCGTCTGAACCAAGGACTAGAGCAATATCTTCGATGCTTTTGCAATTCTACCCAAAGTAACTGGAACACTTACCTCTCTATAGCTGAATTTTCCTACAATAACTCAGTCCATAGTGCCTCCAAGGTCACTCCCTTTTTCTGTTCTTATGGTTTTCATCCTACCTCTTTTCCTACTTCTCCACAATCCAACTCTCCTCTACCCGCTATTACCTATTTCTCCAAACGCCTTCTCCAAATCCATAGACTAATTCGATCTAATTTGTTACATACCAAGAGATATATGAAGAAGGCTGCAGACAAGAGACGTGCAACCAATCCAGACTATCATCCGCAAGATAAAGTTTGGCTCTCCTCCAAATTCTTACCCTCACGTCTTTCTCAAAATAAGTTCACACCTCGTTACTATGGGCCTTTCCGTATTCTTCAGTTGGTCAATCCTGTCACTGTCCGTCTTCACTTACCTCATACATGGAATATTCATCCGGTCTTTCATGTTTCTCAGCTTAAACCTTATGTGCCTGACCCTTACTCACGTCAGTTTCCTTGTCCACCTCCGGTACTCGTGGATGATGTTCCTGAATATGAAGTACAGGAGATTTGTGACTCTCGTCTTTTTCACAAACGTCTTCAGTATCTGATTCATTGGAAGGGTTATCCTCTCAGTGAATGCTCTTGGGAAGATGCATCTTCCGTTCACGCACCTCTCCTGATTCAACGTTTTCACTGCTTATTTCCTCTCAAGCCTGGACCTTCGGGAGGGGGACCTACTGTCGCGCCGCGCGGTGCGGCGCGAGCCGAGAGCTCGACTCAAGCCGGGCGTTCGGCTCGGGCCGCGCACCGCGTTGCTAGGACGCGGCGCGCCCCCAGCCTCTCCTGCGCATTTCGAGGCCCCAGACTTGCATGGGGCCTCGTTCTACCTTTTGCTTTCCACTATACTAGGGGTCTATGACCCCTCTTACCTGTTATTTTTCGTTTCTTTTCCCTTTTTTCTTCTTTTTCTTCTTTTCTGCAGTCTTTTGTTGTGCCTTTCTTTATGTCTTTTCCCCCTTCCCAGATTCCTGTTCTTTCCCAGCATTCCTTGTTCCCTATTCTCTATGGTTCCTGTTCTATTCTGTTCTATGTGTTGTTTCCCTGTCTAAGATGGCGTCCTTTTACTTCCTGTGGGTCACTTCCTGTTTTTTAGTATATAAGGGCTGTGTTTTCTTCTTTCTTTGCGCTGCAACACTTTCTGCTCAGTTAGTGTCTTCGCTCCTGATTTCCTCTCCTGTAGGTTCTGGATTTCAGCATTCTGTGTTTCCTGACTTTTGCTCCTTTTGGATTCCAGTTTGTTTGTTCTTGTTTTTTCCAGAAATCTTCCTGTTTGGAGGTTTTTCCCCTTTTCCTAAGGGTTTTTTTCCTCTGGCGCTATTTTCTGAAGGGCACGGTCTGTTCTTGGCGTCTCCATTGCCTACGGCACCGTGGCTACCAGAAAGAGTCGCCCCTTTTTGGGCCAAAGCCGAACATTGAAGATCCACGCCATCCGGTCTGCAAATTCCAGGCGCAAGCAGCACGTGAGTCGTGACACTTTTAGCCAGAGTTGGAGATGCTATGTCCCCATGACACGTTTTGAGTGACCACAGGTCACACCTAAAAGTTGGGCAATGGTGTTCCATACAGGAGAGGAAAGGTTCTGCCATGTTGGATTTATGCAGAGATGGACTCTATGGAATTGTTTTCAGTTGGGCACAAAAGAACTGCTGTAAAAGTGGATAGGAGACTTGGAAGCTTTTTCCCTGTTGGCCAGGGAAGTGCCAGGAGTCACTCTCACCCACATGCTAGTGCTAGGCATTAATGTGGAACCGCCGGACACTTGCTTCAGAACGTTACTTGACCTTTAAAAGACAGACAAAGACAGAAAAAGGATTGCATCTGCTGTTGAGACTTGTGAGGAGAACCCTAATATCTGGGCATGCTCCCAGTTCTACCAGGACCAGGAAGAGCCCAGTTGACCACCCAAAATCGGACCTGCCCTAGAAGCTACTGGTGGCTTCTGATGGAGTAAGTCCTGACCTCAAAATGCAATTCCTGATCTCCTAAAACCCTTTGCTAGTGTCTGAGCGCACTCGTCCTGCCCAGCCCTAAACCCTGGGACTAGGACATTTTGGCAAGGCCCTTTGCCTGGAGAACTGTAATTGAACTGGGATCAACCTGTAGCTGAACTATCAAAGGTGCATTACTGGTGGACCTGACTTTGCCTAAGCTCCCTCAAAGTGCCTCTCTGCAGTAGCAAATCTGATTCAGCTGCCTGATACTGACTAACATCCGACAACATCAAACCTTCTTTGTCTACAGCCTTGCCCCGTTGAGGAACTTCCAGAAAAGAAGTTAAGGCCAAAGGTAGACCTTTTCACGCTGAGCAACATCCAATCAACAGCTTCCTATATGCGAACTTTGAACTTTTCCTCCCTTAGCTTTGCCCACCTTAACCAATAACTTTACCAAGACTTTGTCCTCTATCAACATATTGTAATCGAGCCCATCTTTGAATCCAGCCTGCAGCCTTTCCTCGCAGGACTCTACCTTCTCTGAAATTTTTTAAGTTTGAAGGTAAATCTTTGACTGTGACTGACCTGGTCTTTGTATCCAGCCAGTGCTCCATTGCAGCCTTTCTTAAAACTTACTTCTGTCTGGGTTTAGCATGACATTTGTCCATGAAATACGCTTTGCACTTTTCAGTTTAATTTGATGTGAAAATTGAAAGTCATATCTCCAGTTCCTCATATTGATTTTGTATAATTTTGGTGTCATTCTGGTTGTTACAATATTCTCTATGTATAAAAACCAAACTCAGTTTTTTGGACAATTTAACAGTTTTGATATTGCTAAAAGCTTCACACATTTTATTAAGTTATGCCTGTCTGCTCTGAGCCATAGCTGCTTAAATTACTGAAATCATTACTGGACCTAGCAAGAAAAGTGTCACGATTACCTGTGGAGGACTGACATCCACTCCAACTAATAATCCACTTATTCACAGTCTTGTTTTGTAGTCATGAAGGAAAGTACACAATTGTAACAAGGACTGATTATGTTACAGAAAGGCCCTCAAGACAAGCTAGTACAGCTTTTATACCTTATTTTACAGAACTGTAACTGCTGTAGTGTGAAACCATTATGGGTACTGCCATGCACTGGGCATTGCCACTGTTGCTTTCCTGTGTGCCATCTAAATTTTTGACTTTTTCACTAGTTCTCTTTTAAGCAAATGACAGCGCCGCTGTAACAGGATCAACTGCCATCTAAAGGTACAAGAGTGGCTGTTGGAAAATGGGTTATTGGTAAGGGAAGGTAAATACCTACACTTAGGCCATTAACCTCCACTTAGGTCCAGTTAGTTTTCAGTAAATTAATCCTAGCTCAGCCCTTGGTAGCTTGGCAACGAGCGACAAGGCTTAACTTAGAAGACAAAGCGTAAAGCATTCAAATATCACAAAACAGTAATTAAATAAAACACAGGAAACAGTTTAAAAATCCAAGATCAATTTTTACAAATAGATTATAATTTTTATCTTTAAAATGACACGAAAACGGATACAATTGGATAAGGGGAACCAGAGATATGAATTTCTAAAGAATGAATGCTTTCTAGGGCATAGAAGCAACTAGCGCTCAAAGGGTTAAAAAAGGTCACACTGGAAAGGAACAAAGTCCAGAGTTCAGGCCACCCACGAGGTAACACTGTCACATTTACTTTCAGAAGTATTTGATTCAGGAAAGTGGTCCACAGCACCAGCCAAGGGTTTAGAGGCTCTGGTGGGCCTCTTGGGATCTGGGACTACAACTTCCACAATGCACCTCTTCAACTTATGGAGTTGCTCCAAACGTTTCCAAACTTCTGGATCTTCTTCCAGAGGTCCTTTTTGTGTCATTGGAATGTCCACAACTTGATCCAAGGTTCCAGAAGCTCTGAGTTGCTCCTTGGGAGTTGGGACTACAATTCCCAGAATGCACCACGTTAGAATCCTCAAATGGCCACTGGACTCTGCTTGCAGGACTTGATGCAGGGGACTCTGGGCAGCTCCTTTGTACCTGTAGCAAACAGGGAGTCCTTTCTTGAAGCAGTAGAAGACAGGCAAAGTCCTTTTAGTGGTGAAGCCCAAGTGTGCAGCTGGTGCAGTCCTCCAGAGTGCAGTGTCCAGGTGCAGGTCAGGGGTCCAGCAGGGCAGTCCTTCTTCTCCTGTAGTTCTTCCTTGTTGGAATCTGATAGGGATCTGGTAGGGAACTGAGGTGTGGGTGCAGGTCTGCCAGTTTTATCCTTGCTCCTGGGTGAAAAACAGGGGCGTCCTGGTTCTCCAATCAGGTGCAGGGTCCTTCCCCCTTTGATGACCACTTCCTGGGAAGTGTGGCAAAAATCAATCCCAGGGAGCAACATTCCTCAAAAATCCATCATGGCTGAAAGTGATTTTTGGAGGTTACATCTGGCTGAGCCCACCCACTGGTGTGGCTAAAAATCCTAAACACACCCCTCTCCTGCCCTCTCCTAATCTAATCAAGGGGACACCTAGTTGTCTGGGGTTGCACGATGTGGGGGTGTTGCTGGGTTGCTCCAAATGTCCCTCTCTGCCTTTGAAGACCAGTGTGGCAGCTCTCCCCCTCCTGCCTCACCATCTGCTGAGGGGAGATCCCCTCCCACAGGCACATCTCTTTGTTTGAAGCCAGGCCACTTCACACCTCATCAAGGCAGCCTGGCCAGGCTGCCAGAGGCTGGCCAATCAGAGCACAGCAGCAAAAACAATGCAGGGCTGAAGTTGGCAACTTTTCAGGTAAAGTTTAAAACTCTTTACCTAAACAAGTTATATTAAATCCCACAACTGGAAGTTGTGGGATTGATTAGAACAATTAATTTGATACCAAATTATTTGTATCTGTCACTTACGGGGACTTTTAAAATTAAAATAAAGTCTTCTTATTCTAGCCTATGGAGGTCATTCACTACAATGAGAAAAAAACAAATTTGGTTGTTTTACCTCACCAGGGCTTATAAAACTATTTTTATAAGGTCCCTGCTTATAGTTACATGGCACCCAGCCGTAGGGGCACATAGGGCACACCTTAGGGGTGACTTATATGTAAAAATAAGGTAGTTTAAAACTTTGGAGCTACTTTTAATTCAAAATTCAAATTTGCATATAACTTTAATTTAAAAGCAACCAGCAAGGCGGGCCAGCCTTTAAAATGACACTGGGCACCTCAGCAGTGCACCCATGGGTGCAATACCTATGCTGTGGTCCCTAAACCTACATGCCCTACCATATACTAGTGACTTATAGGTAGGTTGACATAGCCAATTATAATTAGCCTAATTTGCATACTGCTTTTACACAGAGCACAGGCCCTGGGACTGGTTAGCAGTACCCAGGGCACAATCAGAGTCAGGAAAACACCAGCAAAAAGTGGAAAATGGGGGCAAAAAGTTAGGGGGCCTCTGCAATCAGCCCTGTTCTCTCACAGTAGCTTTGCACAGGATCAAGCAAGCGTAGCTAGCAAGACCTCAAACTCTAAAGCTCTGGGGTTCATCACTGGTCTGACACTATCATCCCTTGAGGAAATGCAGAAGCAGTAGTCTCACACAGTACTGAAGGAAATTAGCTCTGCTCTTCACGGACAGTATGAAAGAAAAGGCCCTGAGGGTGCAAAGGACATATTCACCCACTTTGTACACCTCCGGGGCATGTTGGTATTATAGAAGGGGCTGCAGACGCTTGTGGAGCCCCTTCTGTAAAACTGATAGTGCTGGTGCTCATGTAGAGCCAAACGTATCATAAAAGGGTGTTCCCTCATTTGCATGGGGTCTTGGTCAATGCAAATGAGGAAATCACGTTGTTTCTGCGCCCATGCCACATTATGGATGCAGGTGGAAAGGCAAGGAAGCTGTCATGAGGTGCATGAAAAATGTGCCACAAAACAAATGGCACACAGTCAGTGCTTTCTCCTGATGGCAGCCCCCTGGAAAGGGGCAAAAGGGTCCTGACATCCCCTTGCAGGTGGGTGCAGTCACTCACTGCAGCTGCCTGCTGGGTATTTCTAACCCCTCTTAAAAGTTCAGGCCTTGCCGTTAGCATGGTGAAGCACAGAGTGAGTATGAAGCAGCCACTATGTGTTTCACTGGAAAGCACTGTCCCTAGGGCAGCACAAGTTAACGGATGCTGTGAGGGCAGCACATTCTTCTTAAAAGGGAGCACTTTCCCTGTTTGTGCATGGTGCACCTATTTATAAGGTGCGTCGTGGCACAAGCATGAAAAGTGCACCCTATCTGTAATAGGGCCTCAGGATAACATGTAGTAATTGTTCAGTGCAGCAGAAGGCATGAAACTGTTCTATCCTTTCAGGTTTTATGCAGATTCTCATCTTGGATTAGGTCTAGTAAGTAAGTGGTTCCCAACATGTGAACCAGGGTCCCTTGGGGTCCATGAAGCCTCCTCAGAGGTTCTGAGACTGCTTAGAAAATTAATTATTTTTAACAGATTAATACAGTGTATATAATCAAGTGGCTACATGTACCATTGAAAATTTCAAAATGTACTGTAAATGTCAAGGAATATGAAATTAGTGCCTAAAATTTAAATTAGTATCTTCAGATTGATTTGTGGAAGCAGTGCAGGTACATCTAACAGAATATAGTATGAACAATGTGTGGCTTCAATTTAATTTAGAAAAGCTCCAACATTCCTATTAAAATACTTCTTTGTATTACTTATTTATATTTGTTTGCAAATCAAATGAAATGTGTTTCTGTATCATTTGTGTATATGTTTGATGAATGCATGTTTCTGAATTCATTGTGTATTTGTTTTCATTTTAAATCATGGACAATCATGGAAGCGGAACTGGCTTCCTGTAATGACTCAGTGGGGTAGGGGGTCTCCAGATTCCCATAATGATTCAGTGGGGGTCCCTGGGTTCCATTAATGATAAAGTGTGGGTCCCCAGAAGTCAAATGGTTGGGACCACCGTAATAGGGTATTCTTATTGGTAAACTTTCCTTTCAATGTGTGTTGTACCTCAGCCAATTCAAATAATATTCCTATGTTCCTCACTCTTTGTTTTTAGGGTTGAGTATGTAAGTGCTCTGGCCTGTTGTAATCTCTCTGTGGGCTTTTAACCACGCCCACTCTTGCTGTTCATTCTTTGTTGTGCTTGTCTTAAATGTGTCATTTTTGTTGGTGCACTTTGTGAAATGCCCTTCCTTTTTGTGCTGAGTTCCCTCTCAGGTAATTTCACTAAGTGAACATTTTTGTTGGCCATCACACTACATCATGCTTCCTCCTGTTGCCCCTCCTCCGGTTTCGGTTTGCCTTTCATCCCAGCTGTGATCCTTTCTAGACATTCACACAGAGAGCCAATAACTCTCGCGCTCATGCTCATGGCAGCTGTGGCGCTTTCAATTGACTATTCTCTCTTTTGCTTGAGTTAGAGCTGTCAGCACTGTAAACTCCTAACCAGACTTTTGTTGCCACATAAACTGGAAGCTAAAAGTAATACAATTTCACATAAAGGAGCTGATTTGAAGCGCCACATCATGAGGGAAAAAAACAAGCCGATTAAGCTGTGTAAAACCATGTTTTTTAAAAGAAATGCTAGGATAGACAATACAAATAAACTGATAGTCATGAAAAGTGCTCGATTACTGCCCAGCGAGATCACGCTGCCTAAGAAATAAAAAACAAAAAGTAGTCCAGAAACCATACTGAAAACATGGAGCCTTGTTGGCCGGTACTGTCGAGGAGGTCTAAACATTGGAAAAGGCATGACAGATGCATCCCTTTCACTTATGAAATCAAGCAAATTTTGAAAGGCAAGCCCACAAACCAATGAAAGTGATGGGCGTGGTTAAGAGCCCACATAAAGACAGGGGTCTGAGTGCTTGCGCTCAACCCTAAAAACACATGGCAGAAGATGGAACCCAGATCAGAGGAAATGAGTGTGTGGCTTCTGACCCTGATGTCATCATGTTATTAATGCAATAAATGAGTGAGGTCCGATCACTGTCTCCATCCTTAGCCTTCCTAACAAGGTGTAAGGCAGTAACTCCAGCAGCATTTCATAGGAATGCATTTTTAAACACTGTGAAACTTTCTGAGGTTTACTGGTAGTTCTCCTCCTTCGGGGAGCTGGGATTTACCAGGTAAAATCCACCTTTTGCATACCACGATAGCTGCAACATGACAAACAAGGAGCAGCCTCCTGCCTACATCATCAAGGTTGGCATGAGTGGGGTTATTCCTGTTTCAAGTTAAAGAAGCTGCCCCCTTCGGGCAGATGAATTGGTCTTATTGCATAATAATTCACTTTCGAACAAGGTTTACCCGATCATGGTTGTATGGGTGGTGGGCTAAAAAATCATGCCCAACAAACCTGCAAAAAAGAACTTTGTTTTTTGGTAGGAGACCTGGGCAAAAAGCGACTGCCCACTCTTGGGGAGACTCAGGGCCTCATTACAACCCTGGCTGTACCTACCTCCACTATTATGACATTGGCGGTGTGGCCAAAGCCAAACCGTCAATGTACCACACCAACCCCCCCGGTGGTAACGATCACCAGCCCGGCGGCCACCACTAGGCCGCCTATGGCATTTTGACCCCTCCCACTGCCATGGTTTCAGTGGTTTCTGTACCGTCACTGAAAACATGGCAGTAGGCACTATCAGTGCCAGGAAATACCTTCCCTGACACTGATAGGGGTCTACCCTGCCCCCCTCCCCAGAGTTCTCCCCACCCTCCCCCTCCCTCTCCCAGCCTCCGCACATTTACACACATACATGCACATACATACACACCCATAAACACACGCATACACACATTCACCCACCATTCATACATTCATACACACTCACAACAACACTCACTAACATACATCCAGGCACACATGCAAGCACACAACATGCATGTACACACACACCCCTCATGCACATTACAAATGCATTCATGCATTCACACACATTCACACACACCCCCACACACACAATAACCCCCACCTCCCTCTCCTGTTGCAGAACCCGACTTACCTGCTTGCAGGGGGTCGTCCGGCAGGAGATTGGACGCAGCACTGCTGCCAGCAGCAGCGTCCACCAGCAAAACACCGCCAGGCAATATCATGGAACATGATACAGTAGACAGTGTTTTGCTGGCGTGGCGCTGGCAGCAGCGCAATCTTACCGCCATCCGCCTACATGACTGGCGACGGAATTCCGCCAGCCTTTTGCCGGTATTCCGTCTATGGTCAAAATGGCATGGACGGTCGGTATCCACTGCAACGGTATGTTGGCGACCGTGGCGGCAGAGGCATTTGCCACCAATGTCGTAATGAGGTCCTCAGTCTTCTGGACAAGTGTGCTGGAAATCTTACCTTCACCACTCCTGTTTGCTTAATTTATTTTAGATGGCTCTCGGCACTCTGCTAATGTTCTTGTGCTCTCTCCTTCAAACAAAGTAACATTGCCCTACACCTAATTGGCCCATTAAATTTAGTTATAAGTCTCTAGTAAATGGTGCTACATATACCCAAGGCCTGTAAATGAACTACTACTAATGGCCTGCAACACTAATTGTGCTAGCCACTAAAGTAGCTCTTTAAAACCAGTCGTGGCTCGCAGGGATTCCTGGGGGTGGGTGGCATGCAGGGTGGGAATTATTAACATCTAAAAAAATAAAATAAAAAAACTTACCTCTGCTCCCGTACCGCTCCTCTGCTGCACGCAGGCACATGCTCCCAGCCTGCCATGCAGCCACTCCTGATACTGCTCAAAGCAGCGTCAGGATCGGCTGGGAGCACCCAGCCGTGGAACTGTCAGGCAGACTGGGAGCCTATGCAGGCTCTCTCCAGCCCAGCAACTGTGTTGCTGGGCTGCAGAGAGCCCTGTACGCATGTGTGTTTGGCCGGCCCGAGACAGCTGGGCAAACACTCACGCGATCTGAGGGGAGTGCCCAGTCCAATGAATTGTACTCCTTATATAGGGTAGTGCCTCTAAAACTTGAAATAAACAAATGGAAAATGAACATGTCTGCCTTCCCTGTTGGAGGAAGTCTTACTCAACACAATCAAATGACTTTTCAGTGGCAAGATTTACAACCACGAGTGGGACAATCTCTTGTACAACAATATCTATATTTGATATATTTGCCCTTCTTAATAGATCAAAAGAACATAACACTGATGTAGTCAGCCAAGAGCACTGGCTCATGGGCTATACTTCAGCAATCATGTGACCCCCATTAAATAAATCTAAGTTACAAACTATCTTGAACTGCATTTAGCAGAAAGCATTGGGGTGGACTGGACAGACATGTGACCAGTGTGCAACCCCACCCATACTAATTGATGTTCCAGCTCTTCCCCTTCGGGGAGTAGATCATTTGTTTCCAGAGCCAACGGTCTGCACTTGGGAGCTGCTTGGCATTCATTCACAGACTCTATTTACAGACTCCAAACAGCATGTCAAGTCTCTCAAAAGACACTTTTGAAGATTTAAAAAGGACAAAACACTGGTGTCAATGGGTACAAAGCGATAGCTGTGCTTCATTTGATGACCTATGTCTTATTTTTCTGGACAATTCATGATAACCTAATCCATTCTAGAGTGAGGTGGTCACCTTATTGCTCAACACTCAAGCAACCATAGCAAAAACTGTGAGTTGTGTAAAACATTGAAATGCATTTACAAGAATGCATTGGGGAGGACTAAGACAGACCTGGATGCTACTACACCCCTAATAATGTGGATCCCAGCTCTTGCCCATTGTGAAGGCTGGTGATTGGTTTCACAAGCCGGAAATCTCTACCTGGAAGTTATGTGGCACTCAACTAGAAACACCAAGCATGCAAACAACCACAACAGTGCTGTTTCCATTCCTGGACAGTTGTTCTGATAGCCCAATGCACTCTGGATGTTGCAACCTCACCTTTTCCCATTGAATTAATTAGAGTAAAACACCTGAAATGAATGTTTTTTTCAAACACTTGGGGAAGCTGATGATTGTTTATTGGAGCCGAAGGTCTGCACCGTGGAACTGTTTGGCGCTCATCCACAGACTCAAAGAATCAGGTCAGCCTGCTTACCCCCACCCCTCCATCACCCAACAGACTCTCTATCATTCTTCTCAAGCAACCACAACAATAATGTAATTTATGTACTGCCTTGAAATGCACTTACTAGAATTCAATAAGGAGGACTGGGGCAGACAAATTTGCAACTCTACTTCCTAGTAAGAAACAATTATCTCCTACCCATGGATATGGGATGGCTTCATTAATTTCTTTGCCCCATCCAGGGGCAAATTAGCCTTCTCAAAGGCAAAACATATATAATAATTGGTATATTTAAATACCCTGTTCCTTGACCCTGCATTTCCTAGGCAGGTCACATTTCATATGCATATCCTAAGTATTTTTATATCTGAAATCTTGGTTATAGACTGCTCCATCTATACACCCATAAACAGGAAATCAATATCTTTAAATGTTACATCATTAATTTATGTCTAAATTCACAAGTTACTCTCTCCATCAATTGACTCGTTACCTCCTCTTTCTCTTGGAGAATTCCCTTATTTCATATTCCAATAAAATAAGACCGGTTTTACCTCAATCACTGCTCCTGAATGTGCTATCACCTGCCTTTTATTACATTAACTCAATCAAATCACCTGATCTATTTTGAGGGGTCGGCCATAAAATTGTTTATGTCTTGTTGCCCTGACTTCTCTCTCGCATTTCCCAAATATAATTCCAGAGAGAGACATTAGGTTGATTTTTCTGGCTCTCTTCATCAAATCTTTCAACTTACCCTTAAGAGACCTCATCTACAATTCATTCCACTTCCAGGAGGACTCCTATCTCAGCATCTTTTTGTTCAGTCCTTTATTACCTATACCTATAGATTACATTTTCTCTCTAAAGTGTGTTACCTTTCTGCAAGTGTATCAAGAGAAATGTGAGTATCAAAACCAGTTTATTGTCCTTTCCCATATAAATCAATAGTTGTCTGACAATGTTCTCTTGTTAAAAAGAGGCTACATTAAATGTTGAACTGTCAGAGACCAACTGGGAAATCCTTCAGAGGCTATTTCCTAGGAGTATATGGTACGGATTGGTAGACAGGTGCCCACAATTACTTACTGCTTTCTGACACCACAAAATACTTACATTGTCATCTCTAAAGCAGGCAATTTTTTGAATCTCTGAGCTTAACTCAAATTATACACTATCTTTGAGTGCTATGAGCTAATTTGTTTTAAACCCCATTCAACCTTTCTAGGCAAAAGGATGATCATTTTTCCACTCTGACTTGTGCTTTATAATTATCACCCTGGATCTACTTTAGTTATACTCATTTGTTGAACTGGGGGAGCTAAAAAAAAACTCTTTTGCTGAAGCAACTCTAAACAGGACTGCTCAGAGACTAAGTAGGTCCAATGCTTAACACTAATACTGGGCACTGAGCGGTGACTCTACTAGCACACCCAGCGGGGAAAAAAAGTTGCTTGACTTTCCTTTGACCATTAATACTTCACTTAAGAGACTTTTACCTTCAAGCCACCGCCTACGTCATCTTGATGGTTACTTCCCATCAATGCATGATTAGATTTTTTTCAGCACCACTTCTACATTGGACCTTAAATCCCGATTAGGTCAAAATGAATTGTAGAGGAATTTGGCAGTTTGTCTGTGTTCTCAAACCTAGTGAATAATAGATCATTCCAACCTACTGGTAATGTCTTATCCTTCCTTTCTATTTTTTTTGTATTTCATTTCTTAACCCTTTTAATAGTAACATCAATAAAAAGATTATAAAGCGATCTTATAAAAGATTTATAAATATCACAGTGGCACCAGGAGGCATCCTGGCCCTGGCCCGAAAGGAACTTACAGGTGCTTTCAGAAACTGCACATGGCAGAGCAGATAGTTTTATAAAAGGACCAAGCATATTGCCTATTTATGTGAATCTGTGAAAAGCCATGATTACAAAGAATTGCTCAATATACACATTTTTATTTTTTGCTTCTGATTAAGAAAGGCAATTGATTCCATACCTTAGCTGTGATACTGGAAAATATTTGCCAACCTGATCTTGCATGTATGAATTTAGGCAACTGCAAAACTGCAAAAATAGATGGATAGAGAGAACATCTTGGAGTGTTATTGACATGCCAGCCTTGGGATGGTCTTCCCCCAAACTTTTTGCCTGCCTTCTACACTTTTCTGACCTCATTTTTGATAGGATGGTATTCGGACTCTGTGTATGGGGCTCTGTGCACTTTACCACAGTAACCAATGCTAAAGTGCTTGTGTTCGCCCCTCTAAAAATGGTAGTATTGGCTTATCCCCAATTAGCATATGTAATTTACTTAGAAGTCCTAGTAGAAAACACTATGGGGGTCATTCCGACCCTGGCGGTCCAGGCTGGCGGTGCTTCCAGGGCTATTCTGACCGCGGCGGTAAAGCCGCTGTCAGAAAAGGGGAACCGGCGGTTTCCCGCTGGTTTTCCCCTGGCCCAGGGAATCCTCCATGGCGGCGCTGCTTGCAGCGCCGCCATGGGGATTCCGACCCCCTTCCCGCCACCCTGTTTCTGGCGGTTTTCACCGCCAGAATCAGGATGGCGGGAACGGGTGTCGTGGGGCCCCTGGGGGCCCCTGCACTGCCCATGCCACTGGCATGGGCAGTGCAGGGGCCCCCTAACAGGGCCCCACAAAGATTTTCACTGTCTGCTTATCAGACAGTGAAAATCCTGACGGGTGCCACTGCACCCGTCGCACCCCTGCAACTCCGCCGGCTCCATTCGGAGCCGGCTTCCTCGTTGCAGGGGCTTTCCCGCTGGGCTGGTGGGCGGCCTTTTGGCGGTCACCCGCCGACCCAGCGGGAAAGTTGGAATGGCCGCGGCGGTCATTCGGCGGTGACCGCATGGCGGGGGGCGACCACCGCCCGCCGCGGTCAGAATGACCGCCTATGTGTGCAGAGGACCTGTAAATTAAATACTTCTAATGGGTCTGCAGTGCTGATTGTGCCACTCACTTAATTCGACTTCTAGACATGGCTCAGGCCTGCCATTGAAGAGCCTGCATCTGCAATTTTACATTGTCACGTCGACCTGGCAAAATAACCCTTTTGCTAGGCCAGACCTTCCCTTTTCAAACATATGTCACCCTGGGTAGACCCTGGACAGCTAAGAGGGCTGAGTGCAATGTATTTAAAAAGCAGGACATCACTTTTAGGTTTTACATTTCCTGGTACTGAAAAACTCTTAATTAGTTTTTCTCTACTACAAGGCATATCTCTCCCACAACATTGGAGTTGCCTTATTACAATTTATAAGCATAACTCCTTAATTGAAAGAGATAATACTTTCAAGTTTGGTGTCTTTGAAATATAATTTAAAATCCTACCTTCTAGTAAATCCAGATTTTAAATTATTGCAATTCTTAAAATGCCACTTTTAGAAGTTGCCTTTTCTTACTTTACCCATTTGGTTCCTGTTGCCTGTCCCCCCTAGACAGCCACACACAATGTGGGAACTTAGGTGTGAATTGTTGGGCCATTGTGGCAAGGTAGGAGGGAGGTAGGAGCTGGACTCGACTTCATTTACACCTGAATGGGATGTCCTCTGTCAACACACAAAGGGCTGAATTCCCACTTTAGTGAGTCTGGAGCCAGACCAGGAAGGGCATGGCCTCTGTGCACTTTACAGACCTGTCTTTGAAGTCTCCCCCACTTCAAAGTCACCACTGGACCTTAGACACCATCACATCAGAACAGGACTCCTCTGCTGCTGCAGGACTGTCACTCTGCTCGAATGTAGTCTACTGGACGTCTGCTTTATTGTGTTGACCTCCTGCTTGCTGCCTTCTGACTGGGTGAGAAGAACAGGACCTGCATAATGTGAAACCATAACCCAGAGTGACTCCAAAGTCTAGTTGGCTGGCCTCCTGCTCTAAAGTCTCAGGGACATAAAATACTTCCAACCACCCTGCTTCTGCACCTGGACTCTTCTATCTGTGAATCTACCCTACCAAGGGGTGCCACCCAAGTCCTGGACCCTTGGAAGTGCCTAAGATGCTTACTAGCGGAACTGATGCATTGCTTCTGCTGAGCAGTGCATCCTCGACCAGAACCAAAGTATCTCCTCTATTGATTGGTGCACCCCCTAACAGAACTGATGCATCACCCCTGCTGCATAGAGTGGACCCATCGCAAATGTCTTGGACTGCTGCCACAGCCTGCATCTTGTATTCAACACATCACTTTCGGAGCCCTTGTACTGTGACACTTTTCTCTGTGCAAGCCTCTCGCATCTCCCATCACCAGCAGGCTCGACAATGACACTGAAACCCCACATCACTGATTCACCGCTCTTCAGAACTAATGCATCTAAGTACTTTGGTTCAGCAGACCTAACTGCATCCCTTCAGCTGGCCCATGCTTCATCATAGTTGATCTTAATGTTTGTCTTTGTCCTGGCATGGTATGATCAGATATCCTCATAGCTTTTAGTGCTTCTTAGCGCTATTTTTACTTACACTTAGAGTTTCTGTGTCTCCAGTTCTACTTATAGGATTTTTGTCATTGTGGTCTTGTTTTATTTATTAAATTCAGGTTTACTTTTCTAGCTTGTTGTGTAATCATTTTGTATTTTACACACTGCCTCCAAATTAAACCTAACTGCTCTGGGATAAGCTACCAGAGGGTGGGCAAAGGTAAATTAAGGGTTTGCCTGTACCTTACCCTTTCTAGGATTGTGATTGCTGCTTGACCAGGGCTCATACCCCAGTCGACCAACAGCCTAGTTTCTAAAAAGTACATTCATCAAAAGTTTTTTGTAGATAAATAACAGTCCTCCAGATTCAATCACTTTTCGACAAATCAGCACGTATTTAAACAGTACACTTTTAGATATGGGAAGACATTAAAGCTCAGCTAATAGATGACGACTTAACTGTTTTCCTATTTGTAGTACCAGAACTAGCTGTTTGTTACATTTTCCATAATCTGATGTGTTTTGCTTTGGATATCTGGAAGACCAATGTAAACAGAACCATGAACGTCAATCCATCAAAATGCCAGGGGTAGTGGAAGTGACATCATACACCCTTTGACCTTCAATTTTACTCAAACACACATTCTTACATATACACATACATTCACACACACTCTCTCTCACTTGCACACGTCATACATTCAAAAGCATTCTTTTCCATACTTCTACTGCCTGAGAAAATCATATTCCAGCTCATTGTACTCCACTTTCTATTACACTAATAGTGAATAATGAAGCATTATTCATTATTGTTGTAAAAAACAGTGAGATAAAACAAAGCAAGAGGACGTCCATAATGGCAAGCTGCCCATGTTCCTTGTACTGATTGTGTCACATCTGAGGCCAGCGGTTGCATTGGCAATGCCATGGGTAGCAAGAGCAAGCTAGGGAGCGTAATTGCGACTCCTAGGGACCCCTAAATTATGCCCTTTCACAGAAATGTCATCATTCTGGTGCAAAGTAACCACTGTCTAGACAATGTATTTAAGGCAGTGATTGGGGAAAAGCTGAAGAGTTTCCCTTAAGGTCGTGTGAATGAGACAGCAAATGGGTGACAGTTTGGTGATCCAGGGTTTGAAAGTTAAACTATAACCGAATATGAAATTTAAATTCATTACTAAAATATCTTGTACTGGGGTGATGCTCACCAGTGGGCCACCAAGCATCAGATCCACAGCAAGGTAGCCTAACACCACAATAACTAATTTCTTACTTATGTTTAGCTGAAGAGAACTTAGTATCATTCACTCCCCTCCTGCTATCATGCATAGGTGAGATTGATGATGTATGGATTCCACTCTATGCTTCAGCTAGATAATCATGGAACTGGATTTACCTCTTGTGGTCTTACTCGCATTACTGAGGTGGAATAAGTAGGCTTCATAGATTCTTCATCCCATCTCTGTGATAGCATTCCCCTTTAGAGATTCAATTTAGAGCACTATCAACTTCAAATACAGTTTGGCATGTCTACGGGCATTTTAAAGTTTCCTTTACTCAGGCTCATTTCAGCCAGACATACCTTCTAAAAATCCACCATGAATATAGTTTCAAATCAAAGCAAAACATTAGTAGTCAAACACTTGCCAATCACTTGCTAAGATACATGGGTCCCACACACAGTGGACAAATGCACTGTGATCAGATGGCCACTTATGACAAAGACAACATTCCACCACCATACGCTGCCAAATCCCTCAATGGAAATGGCCTCACTCACTGCTTCAACATAGCCAATGCCTGGCTCAACCACTGAACCTTCCCAAACAATCTCAAAACAGGACAGTGTCTGTCACTTCTAAGAGAGCCCATCCAAAACCCAGGTGATGGCACCAACTAATGTTCTATCATCTCTCATGCATTGCACCTCATAAGGACTCATTTCAAATCACTCATTCACTGCTTCTTCAAAGTCTTTGGAAAAGCAGTGTACATGCGACCCTGAAAGCCAGATCAACAAGAACCTCATCCCTCCTTCCAAGACAGTTTTAGGTCATGCAGTAGTCAAAGAGTATTGCACTGACTTCAGATAATAATCAGTAAGTCACTCCTGATCTATGACCATCGGGACAACACATTCTTCTCTTTGCAGCACCTGTTTCCTTTATATTTTGTTGAAAGTATTCGTGCTTGGAATGATTTAATTAATCTCAGCATCTGGTAATTACTTAACGTCACGTTCCAGGCCATCATTGTTTTGTCCACTGTGCCACCTGAGACAGGAACAAGCCATATGGAACATAATTTTGTCCAAGAGAAACAGTTGAGATTGAACTGCTAAGCAAGAGCCTCTCTGAAAGGGGAACACAAGCACTTCCAGACTGCTTTCGGCCCAGTTAAGCCTAGCTAGAGAGGTTTAGCTTTCGTACTGTAGCACAGTGAGTGTAAGAAATTGAGTTGCTGGTTGAGGGGGTGGATCCCTACTACACCAGAAATCACAATCCTTGTCAGAGTGAAGTCACAGGCAAACCTTAAACTAACTTTTGCTCAACTCTCCAGTAGCTTGGCACAGAGCAGCCAGTCTTAAGTCAGAGGCAATCTGTAAAGTATTTGCACAGCACTTCAAACAGTAGCACAGTGTAAACACTTTACAAAAAAGATTCCACACCAGATTAGAAAAATTTAGTGTTTTTAATGTTTAAAAAAAGACATAAATGACAAATATCCAGTCTTTAGGACTGGAGATATGCAATTTAAAGATTTACATGAAAATAATGCCAAAAAGCGCAAAGCGCCAACTAAGGCTATCTGGTTGTGCTAGACAAGAACAAAGTCACAAGTTCAGATCTACTGTAATACCCTGTGGTCGGGATTTAAGGTCCTAGTTAGGACCGCTGAATAAGAGTACCTTAAATCCTGATTCCAAAGAGTTGAATAGTCGGCATCAAGGATGCGTCACACAGCCAAAGTGATGCATTGGTTCCAAGAAGCTGCAAGACTATGGCGTGAGGTCTGGCATTATCATTGAAGATTCCATTGATGTGGGCCATGCGATGTGAAGTTCAGCATCAAGAATGGATTATGCAGTTGTGGCGATACATAGATTCTGAGGAGCTACGGGGCTAAGATGTGTGGTCCTGCATTGTTGTCGAGGATCCCATTGATGAGAGGCTTGCGATGTGAGGGCCTGCATTGGGCCTGCATTGGGCATGAGCAGCAGTTCCTATAGAGCTACATGGTGGTGATGTGAAGTCCTAGTGTCGGGAAAGTCCATGCAGCAGAGTCAATGAGTTGGTTCTGCTCGGTGTTTCACGCCCCAGCACATGAGATGAGTTGGTTCTACTAGATCCACGGATATGCTGACAGAGCACCTTCAGGTCCACTTCCAATGGTTCTGGATGGGGTTGGTACCACTTTGTAGGGTAAGAATCACAGTTGTAGGGTTTATGTCCTGGTTACCAGAGACTAGCCCTCTGAGTCACTCTTATGGTCCTGGGTACAGGTTGTAGGTCTAGTCCTCAGTAGGCAGCAGGTCAGCACAGAAGGCAGCAGCCCAGTAGAGTGACAGTCCTTCCAGCAGCAAAGAAGTCTTACTTCTTGGCATAGTCTTCCTCATGTCTAGAAGTGTACTTAAGTGTTGCTGTCTGAGGTCCAGTATTTATACCTGGTGCCTCCATTGTAGTGGGAGAAGCTTCTAGAGTTTTCTCTTTGAAGTACACAGGATTCCTGCCTCCCCTGCCCTGGCTCCACACTAACTACAGGGGGTATGCAATCCTTTGTGTGAAGGCAGGACATAACCCATTCAGGTTTAAGTGGGGCCATTCCTATCTCCACCCTCCCATCCTACCAGTGATGGCTCATCCTGGCACACCAAGGCTCTCTATTGTGTGTGGCTGTCTACGACAAAAAGACCTAGGACCTGATTTAGACCTTGGCAGATGGGTTACTCTGTCACAACAGTAACAGATATCCCATCCACCAAAATCTATATCCCATAGAATATAATGCGAGTTAGATTTAGGCAGACATGAAATCCATCACCTTTGTGAAGGAGTAACCCTCTTGCTGGGTTCTAAATCAGACACAGAGTCTAACTGTCACCTACATCCAGTCATGTGACCCAGAGACAGTCTGCCACCAGTAAATGACTACGGCAGGAAAATGCCAACTTTCTAAAAGTGGCATTTTCAAAACTGGAACCAAAAACCTGACATCACCATAAAAGGGAACTTTTCATTACAAATACAAAGGCACTAAACATGTTTATCTGCTCCCATTTGGACGTTACAGCCTATTAGATGTTATAAAGTAACTCCAATCTTATCCTATGGGAAAAGGAGCCCTGACAGTGAACAATAAATCAATGATAAAGTACAAGAGACCCCCATAGGACACAGAACAGACAAGTGTAAACAAGCAGCAGTAAAACCATCAGTTCTGACTTTGGCTGCAAGCCTTTTAGCAATTCTTGTTTTGCTTTGTCGTGTTTTTTGCAAACAGCTATGGATAGGGAAGCTCTCAGGCCCTCATTAAATGCTAAATAACAAAACACAACTGTGGCTATAGGCAAAAGTGTTTTTTTGGTCTAAAAAAAGTACACATTGTCATGGTACACCTGAACTGAAGGGAACTATCTTGAGTGTATGTGCTCCTTGAAAAAGGACAGCATGCAGTAACTTACAGTGAAGTCAGTCAATGGCTGAAGTGAGCTAACATTGCCCTTGATACATGGTGGAGTGGGTGGAAGAAAAATGTGAATAACGTAATCACAGACTAATGGATGAAGTCTAGATGGAAAACATATATGTAACAATGTTGTACATACTTTTAGTAAAATGAAAAGGCCTTGGTTAATACTGACCTAAAAAACAAATGGTCTGACAGTGGCTGCTATCCTCACCATTGAGAGGGAAGGCAGAGAAAGAAGGGAAGAAAGTAAGGAAGAAAGGAAAAAAAGGAGGGAAGCAGACAAAAAACTAAGGAAGGCAGACCAAAAAAGGAAGGAACAAGGGGAAAAAGCAAGGAAGGCAAATGGAAGGTAGGGAGAGAGGCAAAAAGAGAAGGAAGGCAAAAAGCAAGAAAGGTGGAAAAAGGAAAGAACGAAAAATAAAGGAGGAAAGGAAAAAAAGGCAAAAAAGTAAAAAAGTGACAAGGAAAGGAAAGATTGCAAATAAAACAAAGGAAGGCGGCAAAAAGAAAGAAGTGAAAAAAAGGAAATAAGGCAAATAAAGAAAGAAGGAAATAAGGTGAAAAAGAAAGAAAGAAGAAAAGAAATCAATACAAGAAAGAAGTAAAGAAAAAAGTAAAAAAGCAAGAAATAAAAGTGCAAAAAAGAAAAGAAAAGGAGGAAAGAAAAAAGAAAGAAGGCAAAAATGAAAGAAAGTAAAGAAGGAAAGAAAGAAATAAGGAAAGGAGGCATACAAGAAAAAGAAAAACTGTACATAGGCCAAAAAAGAAAGGCCACTTGACAGAAAACCCTAAGATTACAGACAGATGCTGAAGTGAGTGTTGCATTTTCTTAGAAACGTTTGTGAAGGCTCTTCAAATGGTACCAAAGTTATAAGCAAAGCTAAAAACATTTTTTCTATAGAATCTAGGTCCTAACTATAACTACCTAGTGGCAACCGTTGAATATATTTGGTGATTTTATTTCTGAGGAAAAGCAGTCCTGTTCCATGTTTTGCTCTGTGGGTGCTACAAAGCAGCTTGAAGGTGGTTCATCTGGCAACCGCTAACCAATGTAAGGCCCTCAAGTCAAGGGAGATGTGGGCTTGTGGCTTTACATGTAGGAGTAGACTGGCAGCAGAGTTTTGAATCAGTTGTAGACTTTTCATAGTAGATAGAGATGATCTGTGCTAGAAGCCATTGGCGTAATCAAGTTTAGACAGCACAAGAGAGCCAGTAGCCTGGAACTTGTGTGCAAATCCTAGGTGGGGGAAGATGCATCTTTGAGTTTTCATGGTGATGAAGCTTGATCTTGCTAATTCGTCCACTAGGGCATTCATTGTTAACTTGGAGTCAATAGTAATTCCAACGTTTCTTACTCCCTTAGATACTTTAGGAAGTGGTCCCAGATTGTCAGGCCAGGTTCAGAATGGGTCATACATTTTCTGATCACCACATGTGAGCATTTCCATTTTGGAAGCATTCAGTTTGAGATGGCTCCATGTCATCCACTGATCAATAGCTCTGAGGAAGCTGACGATTTGTGAGTTTCCAATGTTTTTGGGGCTTACCAGTTTAATGAGTACTTGTGTGCCATCTGCATAGTTGTAGCATGTGAGCTGAAATTTGTTGATCATTGCTAGTAATTACTTCATGTAGATTTTGACAAGGATGAGATGATTGAGCCTAAAGGAACCCCTGCTTTTGTGGAGTATGGTTTGGATGAGAAAGGAGGAGGATGGATGACATTTGCTCTGTTTTGAAGGTAGGCTGTGATCCAGTCGATAGCAGTCCCCTCTATGACAACTTTGTAAAGTCTTTGTATTAGGGTATCATGGCCAACTGTGTCAAAGAGAAGTAGTACAGCAAATCCACTGTGGTCTAGTGTGTTTTTAAGGTCATCACAGATGGCGATGAGGGCAGATTCTATGCCTATTCCTGGGCAGGATCCAGTTTCTTAGTATGAAAGTATGGAATTATCTTCAATGAATTGTGACATCTGGGCGAATGCTGCTCTTTCTGCCAATTTGCCCAGGAAAGGAGACAGGAACTGATACAGCTGGAATGCGCACTGTGCTCACTTTAAATGTGGCATACTATCACATCAGGCAACACTGGCTCTAAAGGGAACCCCTGTGTGCTGATATGCACTTTATGAAAAAGTAAAATGCAGTCTATCAAAGTGACGTTAGCCAGAGGCTAAAGTAGGCTGACTCATTGTCCCATGCTACATGTGGGCGGAAGCAAAATAGGAAAGACACTATAACAGACCAATGGATGAAGAGAGGTGGCTGAAATCCCATTAAAGTTGTTTGTATACTTACTATAAATCCTATACTACTAAACACCTATAGCACATATAGTACTATACATCTTATTTTAGTAAAATCAAAAGGTCTTGACTAATACCAGGCCTAAAAAGAGGGGTACTGCAGGTGAGAAGCTCAGATGTGAAAGTAAAATGAGTGGATGATAACTAGTGGAGAATCATATGCACAAGGTCGCCATACCACCAAATCTCCCTTGACTAGTTGGTGCATGGGATAAATTAATGATAATGATTAAGCTATTAACACTGTTAAGTTCACTGGATGAATGGTCATTGCCACTCTGACCTAGGGAATAGGAGCTGTGAAACAATATATTTTTTGTAAAACAGTCTGGTTATGCATTCACTGTAGGTTGCAATGCAGGAACCCAGGAGGCAAGGGCTGTCTGGGCACCAGGGCTGCAGTTGGGTCCAGGGGGCCCACTCTCCTGGAGATGGCACTGGGATACAGTATAGATTAATACCTGATATTGTCACAAACATCAACAGATACACATGAATTAGCTAGAATGTGATGAGCATGGGCCTGCAGGCAAGAGGTATAAAGTGTGTGCATATGTAAAGCACAGGTGTAACTTTTCTCCAGGAGACACATTTGATGGGCAGAGAGGTTGTTAAGTTGAGGGGGTATCTGGAAGAGTTTGGTACATGGTATGGGCTGCTCCTCATATGCTACATGATCCTAGGTATGGCTCACACCTGGAATGCCATTGACCTCACAAATGTGCATGTGGACAGAGATACAAGGCAAAGTGCTGTTGCAGGGAACACTGGATAGTCTACTGGACACTGGGGATGGGGAAGCATTTGAAGGTTGATGACTGCAGACCTTAGAGAATATTGCTTATTTTCCCCAGGACATGACCTACATGTTAGGCTTGATAAAATATTGTGTTCATTCAGTATTAGTGAGATTTTAACCCATGTAGAATACCATGGTTGTACAATATCTGATGATAACCCTATGCCTATGTGAAAATGGAAGTGATGAAGAAGCTCCAATTCCTCCCTGGAAGCTTCTGGTATTTGCAAGACCCTACATTTAGAGAATTATTTGTGGAAGTAATCTAAGAATATTTTTATTTTAATCACCACACGACTGCATAACTGAGCATCTGCATTGGAAGATTTTAAAATGGTGTTCCGTGGGTATTGTTTGAATCATGCAGTGGGAGTTAGATGAACCCTAGACAGAGAGCTGAATGGGATTCTCCAAGCATTGGAAAGAAAATTCCCATATAATCCCTTGGTGAAACCCATTTTACTGGATCAAAATGAGAAATATACCTCCATGATGGAGTACCTTTGTGTGTTGACATACAAAAGAATACTTTGCCATGGAGCATTTTGGAGGGAAGGCAGGGAGGCTACTAACTTGGTTGCTGTCACCCATAGAACAAAGATAACCCCATTAGAAGAATGGCAGATGCAACATGTATGGCCACGTACACTCAGCAAGACATATATTATGTTTTTACACATCATCACAGGGACCTCTTTAATTCAGAGGACCAGGTCTTAGAAGAAGTGATTGTAACATTTTTAGTTAGGTAAAGCTTACCCAGAAAGCCAATGAGGATAGAGATGCAATGGGAGGGTCAGCGACAGAGAACGAACCATCAGAGGCATGAAACAACTACAGCAGGGAAGACACGGATATGGCTGGCCTGTCAACCAACTTTTACCAGACATATGCATCTCTACTTGTGCCACTACTGGTGAAATTGTACTGGGGGAAATTGACAGGTGGCATATTCACACCCACTTCAAGGGAAGTTTTGGTTGTGTTAATCCTTCAAACAGGCAAAGAAGCACTGGACGCGGCCTTGCGCAGATCGCTGTTGGTGCTCAACCTAGATTGCAAAATACTTAGCAAAGTAGGAAGACCCCACAGATATCTGCATGATAAAGTGCAGGGAGAAATAAAAAAGGTTTATTTGACACCAAATAAATACGAAAAAGATTTTTATGGTAACTATTAATGTACATTGATTCCATTTATTTATGTTAAGCAAAGAACAAAATAAAAAATAAATCTCTATTAAAACATTTTTTAAATAAATCTTTAATTAATGGAAATATATTACATTAAAATTATTGTCAGTGGTTTAAATCAAAAAATAAATTCCTCCAAGGAGGAAAACAGTATTTTTATAATGCAGTTTAATAATTCTTAAGAGTGATGTGCAGAATTAATTAAACACTATTCTAATTATTGTTTTATAAATAGCATTGTAACATTATTGTTGTTGGAAAGTGGATTATTGGTGAGGGCAGGTAAGTACCTACAATTAGCAATAGGCCACCAACCCCCACTAGGTCCAGTCAGGTCTCAATAAATTAATCCCAGCTCAACCCTTGGTAGCTTGGCAATGAGCAACAAGGCTTAACTTAGGAGACAGGCGTGTAAAGCATTTACAAATATCACAAAACAGTGAATAAGTAAAACACAAAACACAAAAAAATCCAACACCAATTAACAAAAATAGATTATATTTTTATCTTTAAAACGACACCAAAACGATTAGAATTGGATAAGGGGAACCAGAGATATGAATTTTCAAAGAATTATTGTTTTTAGTGCATTTAAACTAAAAGTGCCAATCTGGTCATCTGGTTGTATTCCACTGGGACAAGGTCAAAATTTGAGGCTGACCACAATGGAGCCCTGCTCAGCTACAGCAAGCAGGAGACCTGAGTCAAAAGTTTACATTGGACTTACGGGGTCATTTTGAGTTTGGTGGACGGAAATGGCTGTCCAACAAACTCCCGGGGACTGGTTGCCTCCAGTGCGGCCACCTTCATGCGGGCCCCATTTCGAGTTCCCCACTAGGACAGCAGGCAGAAAAGAGTTTTTACCTTCCAATGGCGGTTGACCCTCTACAGCAATTCGATTTTGATGAGAGGTCATCGGATTACCTTTCCGGGATCCCCTGGTGAAATCCTGGAAGTCTGGGGCTACGGAGCTTTTCAGAGGGATAAACCTGCAAGTCAGGCTGGGTTGTGGTTGAGGTAAGCCGGCTTGACTCACGACGCCGGGCTGGTCCCGCTATGGAACTTTCTTCCACAACTCAACCCAAGGTTCCAGAAGCTCTGAGTTGCTCCTAGATGGTTAGAACTCTAACTCTCAGAATGCACCCGGCTCAAACTCCAAAATGACCACTGGACAGTGGTCATTTGGTCAGCTTCTTCTGGATTTGATGCAGGGACCTGGTTATCTGGGTTTGCAGGGAATGGGGGAGGTTATGAGTTGTTCCAAATGTCCTTCCCTCCTTTGAAGACTTGCTTGGATGCTCTCCCCCATCCTGTTTCATCATCTGCTGAGGCAAATCTTCTCCCCCAGGCATTTCCTTTGTCTTCAGCCCAGGCCACTTCACGCCTCATCAAGGAAGCAAGGCCAGGCTGCCAGAGGCTGGCCAATCAGTGAATGTCACTACAGAGCTGAAGTTGGCAACTTTCAGGTAGAATTTAAAACTGAACTAGTTATATTAACTTCAACAATGGCAAGTTGTAGAATGTATTATAATAATCAGTTTAATACCAAACTGGAAATATTTAGCTCCTTTTGGGACTTTATTAACTAAAAATAAAGACTCCCCATTTTAGCCTTTGGAGCCTATTCACTACATTGAGGCAAAATTAATTTGGCTATTTTTCCTCATCAGGGCTTATTAAACACCTTGTATAAGGTCCCTGCTTATAGTTACACTGCACCCAACCCTGGGGGCACCTACGGCACACCTTAGGGATGACTTATATGTAAAAATAAGTTAGTTTAAGACTTTGGAAGTACTTTCAGTTCCAAAGTCAAATTCGTAGATAACTTTAATTTAAAAGCAGCCAGCAAGGCAGGCCTGCTTTAAAATTACACTGGGTACCTCAGCAGTGCACCTATGGGTGCACTACCTATGCTGGGTTCCCTAAACATACATCCCCTACCATATACAAGGGACTTATAGGTAGGTTGATACTGCCAATTATAGCTAGCCTAGTTTGCACATTCACATTACACAGAGCACTGGCCCTGGGACTGGGTAGCAGTACCCAGGAAACAGCCAAGAGTCAGTAACCACCAGTATCTGTCCAAAAAGTTTGGGGGTGACCAGGGGAAAAAGGAGGACTTTCCTATAAGTGGTTAATCATAAGTGATTGTGGCCATGTTGGTGGCAGCTAAACTAATGTTCTATTTTAGTGGTCGGGCATTCAGAGTAGGTGAAGCTAGTTGTTAGCCCTTAATTCATTATATACCAGCATATGCTTCACACTCTTACTCCCCGTACACTCTGTTTACTTGAAGCATAAATATTATCACTTTATTTTTTACAGACCCTCTCTTCTACAAAGAACCAACATGGCACTGTTACTGTGCCTTTCACCCCTAGTTTCAAGGTGCCAAAGATAGAAGAATACAGCTCCAGTATTTGTGTACTGTATAGTGTTCCTTAACTTACACCATACATATTTTTGAATTGTGGGTATCATCCTCACCATTTTGGATTCAAGCCTAGATATCTGTAACTAACTCAGTCGTCTGTTGGCTGCTAAAGACGGTTTGAGTAGGTTAACCTAACTGTCATTTTCCTTCCATGATAGATGGAGTTGCATGGATTCATGGAGTAGCTGAATACTGTGCTTTTCTCTCTATTTCCCTAATTCTTCCTCATCTCATCATCCACACAGTATACCTCTTCTTCCAGGTTGAGAAATTGATTGTGCTGTTATATATTTCTACCATCAATAGATCTCACATATGGTGGGCAGACATAGTGTAAGTGATGTTCACCTGTTACTTGAGGGTGTTACAAAAAACTGCAAATTCCCTCACACCAGGTAAGAAAGGGACATCATCATAGAGAAATTAAATTACAAAAAGGTAGGCCAAGTAGAGGTTGTGTGCACGTTTTTCCACAACTATGCTCCATAGAAAATCAACATATATGAGGATTCTTCCGAAATTACCTCAGCCAGAGACCTCACTGTTTCTTACAATTAATTTACTGAAATGACTTTAATGCTGAGTTGTATTGTTTGTCTTAGATCTTCCGCTCACTCTGTCATTTCTTTTAGAATCATGTTACCAAATGGGAATACTCTTTGCTGGTTCTCCTGCTCTGGTCAGAATACGAAGGACCATGTTTTTATGTTATGCCTTCCATGTTATGGCCACCAGCAATTAATCCACTCTTGCAAAACTGCTACTCACAAGTTTTGGGGGAGGAGGCCAGCAATATGTTTCTGCTCAGGTATAAACTGGAAGGAGGGAGTGCATGTGTTGGTTTTGGTGTAAATTTGACAGGATGCATGTTATGCTTATGTATTATCCCTATTTCATGAGTTGATGTAAGTAGTATTCCTTAGTTGTGAGTAGTAACCAGGCGCAGATGTTAGGGCTGTGCACAGATATTACCGCTAGGGGAAGAGTGGGTGTTAATGTGACCTCAAGTCATGAATGAAAGGGCAAAACTTATGCATTGTCAGTTTTCCAATACTAATTGTAGAAAGGTGGATTGGAGGCCCTCATTAAGGTTAGCCTGGTAAGGGAACTTGAAGTAAATAAGGATTAGAGAGACAAAGGACTGTGAAAAGGGACAATTGTACAATTTATTTCTAATGGGCCAGATTCCAGGCTCAGTTTCTATTTGTAGGTGAGTGTAGCATCCCATATGTTGGACAAAACCTATTTTTTTTTTAAAAAAACTATACAATACTCAGTCCACAAGACCCAACCCATCCTTAAACCCTAAAACTACCCCAAATCTAACAGCTATCCTTCTAGGGGTGAGTGCTGCTTTTGAATTTTGCCCCCTCCTAGCAGAGTTTTGCCCCCTCCATGCGAAGTTCCCCAAAGCTCTGCGGAGTGGAGTGGAGAAGAGTTTTTCCTCTCGCCCGCTAACTGTAGGCTGGCATGCACAAGTGAGAAAAATCAAATAATAGACCACCTCCTGGTGAGATTTCTTAGTGTGAGCAGTCGAGGCAGGTCGCTACCGCTTCCATTGAGAAAGCTACCTCTCGCGTTGAGGAAGCTGCTGTTCAAGTGGAACATCTAATTGAGTGGCAAAAAGAAGCATTGCCCTCTGGCAATGTGCATTGTGCCGCTCATGCTGATTTCACAGTGTGGGACAAACTCCTGGCATTAAAAATCAGGGTGAAGAGCGTGACTCACTGCAGTCCGCTGCTCACGGACCTCTGCATAGCAAAGCAACTTTTTTTTCTGCACTTTGCAGAGTTCTATGAAGCAGAACTCCGCAAACTCCACCCATGCCTATACCCTTCCCTAATTGTTCTACTACAGAACCCACACAGCCCACCCCCTCCTCAAGCCTACAAAAAAGTAAACCTCAGGCTAATTTTAGAGTCATAGCGTGCTGGTGCCATTCACAAAAATAAATGCACTCTTCAAATAGGAGTGGGGATACAAATATATAGATTAATAATATATTTTGGTTTTGGTCTCATAATGCATATTGTAATGCATATTTTGTGTGTGAACTCCCAGAGTTACATTTCACGTAATGATACCCAACTGATGGTCTATTTCAGGTAAACACACTAGAGAATATTACACAAGTTTCCTACACTACTGCAAGCAAGCCTACATTGAACATGTAAGTTTATTACATTAGCTGCACATTGTTTGAGGGCAGAGACTGGTCCTTTGGACTGTGACTATTATCACAGCTGCATTGAACTCCTGCCCCAAGGATCAGGGGAGATAAATTTCCTTTTACCGATTTCTACCAATTGTCTCATCCTGTAATGCTGTATGATTTGACTCTGCATAGCTTGAGCCTTATTGTGTTCCTGCCCCAAGGATACAGTGACTAAGATCACAAAATAAACTTTATTGGCAACCTGCTACATTATTGTCACTGTTCTTATTTTGAAATGCCAATAGATCAATGACTCTTGATCCAAGTAAGCTTCTGTTTGGTCACTCAAGTAGCTTTGCATCATCTTCTCCATTGTCATAGTTGTGGACGTTTGCTGTTTCTGAGTTGCCAATACCTGTTCACTTGATTTGATCACCAGATATTGAAGGTAACATGTATTCTCTTTTCCTCTACAAATTAAGTTACAATCTCATCTTCTTGATGATCCAAATGGATTCAATCAGTGATAAAAAGGAATGCTAGTGGGTAGCTCTTTTTTGTACTTGGATTTCCTGTATCCACTTTTTTTTACAGAGATCCTACTAGCACATTGAATGATCCTGAGCTGCTTCTGGGCTTTGAAAGAATAGCTAATATGAGTGCACCAGTATGTTGTTGGCTACTAACTTCTTTTTTTAGGAAGTCCTGCACAATTATGTTGATGCAATAAGATAGGACACCATCTGCCATGGCCTTGACAACATCCATGGCACAAATCCAATATGGAGAGCTCTGGTTTGAAGCCATTCATAGCTTTTGGCATTGCCTTTTTCTAGGATGTTGACAGCTGTATGTGCTTTCTCCACACACAACATTGTAACCGCTGCGTGCCACTGAACGCCTTCAAAAACATCAGAAATGTTAACACCAGCAGCTAGCCTTCCTTGAAGCCCTGAAAGGACACCCAGTGTGAAGTAGTGCAAATATATTTTGTAGCATTAGAGCCGATCCACAAGTCTGTCATGAGGTGCATTGACTGAACCACACTCTCCTTCACAGCTTCAATAACAAATTCCAACACTTGATGGTACAGTGCTGTAACAGCAACAGCTGAAAAATCGATCTGATTTGTAACCTTCCATTTTGGAAAGGAGGTCTTCACAAATTCAAGAAATCCTTCTCCTTCTACCAAAGAAGAATGGGGAAGGTCAAGCAATAACACTCTGGTCAGCTTCCGATTGTTGTTGCTGAACATATGCTTGATAGTGGGTTGTTGTGCTCGTAGTGTTCATGGTGCCTGGAAATGTTGGGAATATTTGTGTCCCTCTATTCCTTGTGCTATGCCAAGGTTTCTTTATAAAATGACTTCACAGTGACAGGGTGTCTTCACATGATCGTGACATATTCTTCTTTCTCTTCTTGCTCATAAAAACAACCTCCTTCTATCTGTTTGACTTCTTCTCTCTCAGCATCAGCTACCCTTTTCAGGAGCTCTTCCCGCATGATTGCATTTTGTTTTTTCTAGATGGGACACCTTGTTCTTAATAACATAGGGGGTCATTCTGACCTCGGCGGTAAAAGTCGCTTACCGCCGGCCAGAAGGCCGCCATAACACCGCCGCGGCCGCGGTAAACCACCACGGTCATTCTGACCCGCAACTGGCAAACCGCCAAAAACCCGACATCCACAAAAATCCGCCACACCAAAGGTCAGCGAAAAAATGGCGATGACCAAACCTCCACCGTCACGCCAACAGAAATACGCCCATACCATTCCGACCCACAAATCCACGCGGCGGTCTTTCAAACGCGGTATTCCATTGGCGGTACACACCGCCGCGGTCAAAATACACACACACATAGAAAACTCAGCCACATTGGTCAGTTCGAAATACACACACCTGATACACATACTAACACCACTCCCACACACCCAACACAATATAAAACACACACCCACATCACCCACAAGCCCCTACAACCCGAAATCATTGACGAAGGCTAGAGAGAGAGAGCACAGAATAGACAATCCCACAACACAGAGGCACACAACACCATCACCCACACAGAATCCACGCACCAAACACCACACACCACCACACGCACCACACTCATCAACACAAACGCCACCCCACACCTCAACCACACCACCCCATGGCACCCCAAAGACACCCCAGGTTCAGTGACGCCGAACTCAGGGTCATGGTGGAGGAAATAGTCCGTGTAGAGCCCCAGCTCTTCGGGGCACAGGTGCAGCACACCACAATTGCCAGGAAGATGGAGCTATGGCAAAGGATAGTGGACAGGGTTAATGCGGTGGGACAGCATCCACGCAATCGGGAAGACATCAGGAAGAGATGGAATGACCTACGGGGGAAGGTGCGTTCCATGGTATCAAGGCACAACATTGCAGTGCAGAAGACTGGCGGTGGACCCCCACCTACTCCCCCAGAATTTACCGCGTGGGAGGAGGAAGTCTTGCACATCCTGCATCCTGAGGGCCTTGCAGGAATAGGCGGAGGAATGGACTCTGGTAAGGCAAATGTTCACTACTGCTTCCCACCCCCACCCCACCTGCATGCCAAATCATACCCCCACCCTCACCCCCTCCCCCATCACACCAACCCCTAGCAAAAGGCTCGCCATCACAACCCACCCATCCCAACACCAAGCCCTGCATGCGACCACAAAGCATGGACACCCATCACCAAAGCATGCCCACTGCACACACACATCACCCCCACAAGCCACCCTCACAAAAGCCCCCACAAGGAAATGCCTGCACATGGGTACACGGACACCCACCCATCACACGAAATGCCACACACAGAAGCAATAACCATACCTTAATACCCCTGCAGGACCCGAACGCCACCACACCGCCACAGAGGGTCTAGAGATGTCCATCCCACCCCCAGAAGAGGCCCCCAGCGATGACAGCAGCTCTGTCTCCCTGGAGCGAGACGACAAGCCCGGCCCATCGGGGACCTCTGGACAGTCGGTTCCCCACAGACAGCCACAGGCTACACCAGACCCAACCCCCTCTGGGAACACCAGCACAGCTCCCACCCAGCGGGCCCATGCCTCTGTCTCCAGGACACGTAAATCAGTGGTGTGTCCACCACTACAGGGCACCCAGGTTGACCCACCACCCCAACAACAACAGGGACCTGGGGGCAGTGGTAGTGGGCACACCGTCCAGGGGACAGAGGCCCAGGAACACAGGGGAACTGGGAGGGCTGCTGTGCGACAGGGGGGGGACAGGCCCGGGGAACCGACTCTCCATCATGGGAGCATACCACTGCTCCCAGGAGACGATGGCGACTGTACTGGCCCGGTTCCAGGAGATCCAGGAACTGCAGGAGGAACGGTACAGGGGGTTCAGGGAGGAACTGAGGAACATCGGTTCCGCAATGGGGACCATCGTCGTGGCCCTTACCCAGATCGTCACCACATTGCGGGACCATGTGGCACCCCAAAGGGCCCCTGTCACTAGCCCAGGCAAGGAACAGCCTACCACCTCCGCCGGCGCTAGTGGACAGGAGGCCCCCACACAATGACAGGCCACCAGAACCCCACCTCCTGCAGAAGAAGAACCACCCCGCAAGCGGAACCTGAGATCTCAGAAGAAGACAGACTAGGATTGCAAGACCCCCACCAGCCTAAGATACCCCCTGATGTCATCCCACTGTCCCACATGGTCACCCTGTCCAACCTTGAACTGCCCCTGCTCCATCCTTCCCCAGGCATATGGACAATGCACCTGTGCGACTGAGAACTGGACTCTGCCATGGACATTACTCCACCCCCACCCATCCCCGCTTCCCAATCATTTACCTATATGTAGTCCTCCAGACCAACAGGTTAGTACACAGGGTGCACGTTCAATAGGCTATGCCTGTGTTGAGTGGGGTGTATGTAAGATGGTGGGGAGGGGAGCGAATGAGGAGTGCAACGCACAAAAGATGAGAGCATGTGCCACATGGCAAGGTTGGGGAGGGGGGGGCCACTCACATTGACCAGGCAGAAAACTGATGCGATTTCCTTTACCACCCTGTACATGTCACATAGGTCAGCGCCCATCAGAAGATCGACATTTGGCGTGCCATCGCCAAGGACGTCCGGGCCCTGGGGGTCCACAACAGACGGGGCACCCACTGCCGAAAGAGGTGGGAGGACATCCGCCGTGGGACCAGAAAGACCGCCGAGTCTCTGCTGGGGATGGCCTCCCAACGTAGGAGGGGTGCCAGCCGCCAATTGACCCCCCTGATGTCCTGGATCCTGGCGGTGGCCTACCCCGATTTGTATGGGCGCGTGAGGACATCACAGCAGACACAAGGGGGTGAGTATCAGCACATTCTGCTATCTTTGCGCGCAGTGAAGGTGTCTGGGTGGGGGAGGAGGGCTGTGGCTATCTCCAGGCCAGGGCGCATTCTGTAGGCTAGGCCCCTCCGTTAGACACGGCCCTGTGCCCCTGCCCCCCACCTCTGTAGGGTGCCAAGTACAGCTATCCATGGTCCGGCCTCACTCATGTGTGCATTTGTCGTCCATAGACCCGTAGGCCTAGTCACAATAACTGAGTAGTGTACCCCCATTGCGCGGCCTAGTTCAGGGGGCTTCTGTGTCTGTCCTCTCCGACAACGGTGTTGCCAATGCATGCACTCAACCTGTCTTCATTTCTCCCCCCCCCATTTTCTTTTTCTTCCTGTTCATGTGTGCATTAGCATCATCAGGCGGAGGAGAAGTGGCATCGGCACACGAGGGAGCTGCATCTCACATGGCCCCGGAGGGCCATACAACAGACTCCGAGTACACCAGTGAGACGGAGGGCGAGTGGAGCTCCACAACGGGGACCCGTGGAGACGTCAGCGACACCGACATGTCCTCGGAAGGGAGCTCCTTAGCGGTAGCAGCAACATCCGTGCCCACCGCCACAACAGGTACAGCCGCCACCCAGCGCACCAGCCCCGCCCTCCCAGCAGCCCCTCAGCCTTCGCTACGTCCCCGCTCGCCCAGGAAGGCGGGCATCTCCTTCGCCCCAGGCACCCCAGGCCCTGCCCCAGTTACCCCTGCTGCCCTCAGTGAGGAGGTCATTGACCTCCTCAGGACACTCATTGTTGGGCAGTCTACCCTTTTGAATGCCATCCAGGGTGTAGAAAGGGAGGTGCCTCGGAGCAATGCATACCTGGAGGGCATTCATTCGGGTCAGGCTGCCCATCAGCGATCGTTCAACACTCTGGCCTCAGCACTGACGGCAGCCATTGTCCCTGTCTCCAGCCTCCCTCTTCTGACTCCCTCCACCCAGTCCCAGTCTCCTGTTCCTCTGCCTATCCCATCCACACCATCAGACCAGCCTGCACACACCTCTACACCCAAGGGCAGCTCATCCAGACATAAGCACCACAGATCCCACAAGCATTCACCCAAGCAACATCCAGATGCAGACATGCCAACAGTCACTACCACCTCTGTGTCCCCCACCTCCTCATCTCCCTCCTACCTCCCTGTGATGTCTGCACTCACACCTGCATGCACACAACCATCAGCCAGTACTTCCATCACCAGCACACCCTCCATTACAGTCCGCACACGTGCAGTCACCACCCCCACTGCCATTTACACGTCCCCTGTGTCCTCTCCCAGTGTGTCTGTCACCCCCTCTTCCAAAGTACACAAACGCAGGCAGCCACCCACCCAACAGCCATCCACCTCACGACAGCCTCCGTCACAAGCACCTGCACCCAAAGACAGCACACTTGACTCTCCTACAACCACATCCTCTTCCTCCACTCCCAAACCCACTACACCTACCCGTCCCTGTCCTTCCAAAGTCCTTTTCCTTTCCAACCTTGAGCTCGTTCCAATCACTGACCCAGCCCCTCCATCTGGTAAGAGTAAAAAAAGCACCTCAGCCACCACCAGCCCTGCATCTACTGTGACCATAGTGCAGGGCTATTGGAGTCCACCAGATCCTAGGGCAGGAACATCGGCCAGCAGCAAGGGGACAGCCAGCCCCCCCCCCTGGGAAGAGGACAAAAAAGAAAAAGGCCCGGCGCGACAAGCCTGAGACGGCTGCCACCAAGGACAGTAGCCTTGCCCCGTCACCTGCCACATCATCCAAGGGAGGCAAGGGCCACAGAGCTTCAGCGAAGGAGGGCAAGGGCAGCAGGGCGGAGAAGTCAGGCAGCAGGCGAGCTGCCCAGGAGGGCCCCACCAGCCCCATTCCGGGTGTGACGGACTACACCCACGGGCCCAGGACTCCATCACAGGAGGGCGCCGCGACCGCAAGTTCGGATGGTGAATGAGCGGGAAGTCTTGCCCAGGTCTGGCTCCCTAGACACACAGGACAAGCACCGCTGAACAGGGCCCCACCGGGAGGAGCACCGCTGAACAGGGCCCCGCCGGGACAAGAACCGCTGAACAGGGCCCCGGCGGGACAAGAACCGCTGAACAGGCCCCGCCGGGAGGAGCACCGCTGAACATGGCCCCGCCGGGACAAGAACCGCTGAATAGGGCCCCGCCGGGACAAGAACCGCTGAACGGGCCCCGCCGGGAGGAGCACCGCTGAACAGGGCCCCGCCGGGACAAGAACCGCTGAACAGGGCCCCGGCGGGACAAGAACCGCTGAACGTGCCCCGCCGGGAGGAGCACCGCTGAACAGGGCCCCGCCGGGACAAGAACCGCTGAACAGGTCCCCGCCGGGACAAGAACCGCTGAACGGGCCCCGCCGGGAGGAGCACCGCTGAACAGTGCCCCGCCGGGATGAGCACCGCTGAACAGGGCCCCGCCGGGACAAGAACCGCTGAACAGGGCCCCGGCGGGACAAGGCCCGCTGAACGGGCCCCGCCGGGAGGAGCACCGCTGAACAGGGCCCCGCCGGGAGGAGCACCGCTGAACAGGGCCCCGCCGGGACAAGAACCGCTGAACAGGGCCCCGCCGGGACAAGAACTGCTGAACGGGCCCCGCCGGGAGGAGCACCGCTGAACAGGGCCCCGCCGGGACAAGAACCGCTCCGCTGGGCCCTTCCTGTCAAGCACCACTCCGCTGGACCCTTCCTGTCAAGCACCGCTCCGCTGGGCCTTCCTGTCAAGCACCGCACCGCTGGGCCCTTCATCTCAAGCACCGCTCCGCTGGGCCCTTCATCTCAAGCACCGCTCCGCTGGGCCCCGCCATCTCAAGCACCGCTCCGCTGGGCCCTTCATCTCAAGCACCGCTCCGCTGGGCCCCGCCGTCTCAAGCACCGCTCCGCTGGGCCCCGCCGTCTCAAGCACCGCTCCGCTGGGCCCTTCCTGTCAAGCACCGGTCCGCTGGGCCCTTCATCTCAAGCACCGCACCGCTGGGCCCTTCATCTCAAGCACCGCTCCGCTGGGCCCCGCCATCTCAAGCAACGCTCCGCTGGGCCCTTCATCTCAAGCACCGCTCCGCTGGGCCCCGCCGTCTCAAGCACCGCTCCGCTGGGCCCCGCCGTCTCAAGCACCGCTCCGCTGGGCCCTTCCTGTCAAGCACCGCACCGCTGGGCCCTTCATCTCAAGCACCGCTCCGCTGGGCCCTTCCTGTCAAGCACGCTCCGCTGGGCCCTTCATCTCAAGCACCGCACCGCTAGGCCCTTCCTCTCAAGCACCGCTCCGCTGGGCCCCGCCGTCTCAAGCACCGCTCCGCTGGGCCCTTCCTGTCAAGCACCGCTCCGCTGGGCCCTTCATCTCAAGCACCGCTCCGCTGGGCCCTTCATCTCAAGTACCGCTCCGCTGGGCCCTTCATCTCAAGCACCGCTGGCCCATTGACAGTGCCGGTTCTGTGTCGAGCAGGGCTTCAGGAAGCACTCTGGGCACCATGCCTCCTCCAATAACAGTGGAGTCGGTAATCCATCTGATGGACTGTGGCTTGGAACTTCCCAGGATGGTCCAGTGGGCAAGCCACCCACTGTAGAGACTTAAGAGACTGTGGCTTTGCACTCCCCAGGATGGTACAGTGGGCAAGCCACCCACTGTAGGGACTTGTGAGACTGTGGCTTTGCACTCCCCAGGATGCGACAGTGGGCATGGAGGCCCCTCGTGGATCTGACGTCGTGGACTCATGTGGCTTAGGTGCCCCCCCCTTCCCCCTGAAGTGCCTGTAGTTTTATCATCTGATGCCCCTGCAGTGTTCTCTCCAATGGTATCTGGTCTCCTGTGTGGGCTTTGCCCATGTGTTTGTGCACATTCGCCCACGGACTATAGAACTTTGACGGAATGTGCAGGACTTTTTGCCTATGGATATATTGTTGACTATGTTCATTCCTTATTTTTGTATCATTTATATGGCATATTTGCCATTCCTTCAATGGAGCTATTTATACATATATTTTATAGGTCATTTAAATTGTGTCTTTGCATTATTCCGGGGGGTTTGTGTGGTGTCACTCTGACTTGTTGCTCGGCATTGGGGTGTAGGTATTTGTGGTGGGGGGGGTGGGTGTATGGCACATGTGTGTGCCCGTAAGCTTTCCTCCTCCCCCCTCGCCTGTGTCGTAGGTGCAGTACTCACCGTTGTCGTCTGCGCCGGCGTTCGTACTCCTGGTAGATGAGCAGGTAGACAATAGGTGGTAGGATGTGTAATTCAGGCTCCATGATGTCCTCCTTCCTCGTGGAGTGTGTATAGGTGAGCGTTTTCCCGTTCGTAGTCTGTTTCTGCCGTGTTTTTATCGGCGGGGCTCCTGCCCCAGAAAAGGTGGCGGATTGGTGAGTTGTGATAGGGTGGGCGGTACATTGTCTGCCGCCTGCCTGTTGTCGGTGACCGCCGCGCTGTTTGTCGGTCCTGCCGTGGCAGTCTGAGTGTTAAAGTGGCGGCCTGTGTTGGCGGTTCCCGCCAGGGTTAGAATTCCATTTTTGGGACCGCCGGCCTGTTTGCGGGTTGGCCGCCGCTTTATCACCGACCGCCAGGGTCAGAATGACCCCCATAATATCCACCTGCTTCTACATAATACACTATTTGCAGCACTCTGTGAACCTGCAGTGTTTCTCGTGTGACCCAAAGTTTAAAGAAGCCCCAAGCCAGAGAGGAATTTTTGTGTGGAGGAGTTCTACCATTCTACAGTTGCATTTGCCTTTCCCGAATGTGGGCTGTGACTGCAGTAGAGATGGGAGTTGATGCAGGCTTATGCAACAATTACCCCTGAAAAATACTTTTGAAAGTTGCAGAAAAGCAGAATAATCAATCATTTCACACATGAATAATATGTCCAGAAAATGGTGGGCAAGCACATAGCAAAGAACGTAGCTGAGAACAAAGCAAAATGCATAGCTACATTAGCCTGTAGGAGCCTCTGTCCAAGCCACAAACAGGCACATGGGGTAAAAAAACAAAGGCCCAGATTTATTCTTTTTTCCTGCAAAACTGTGCAAATGCAGTTTTGAGGCAAAAAGTGTAGCACCGGCTTGCATCATTCCAAAGCTCCAGCCGGGCACCAAATTTATGAAATGACGCAAGCAAAGAGGAGCGTTTCTTGTTTTGCCAATAATCTTCAAGAAATTTTAAAAACCTAAACTTTGGTTAGTTCAGATGCTGTCATGAATGTTTCAGGGTGATCTGTCAAGCAGAGGCCGATTCTACATCAATGGGATTTTTTTTTTTTTAAACATGTTTACAGCTTGAGCCACTGAACGTAATTACACAAAGTTTGTCAGAAAACTAGCTCTTGGACCAGAAAGTGTGCTTATGTGATTTCCTGTGAATCCCTTCAGTAGTTTTGGAGATATTAGAGATGAAAAGATATAGATATCTAGGGACACGGATCATCCGTGGAACCAAATGTCCTCATGCCGATATCTGATTGGCTGCAAGCACCTTAACGAGGAAGTGTTGGCAGCCATCTTGGGACTTGGCTTCAGCTGAGAACCACAAAAAAAGTGAAAACAAACAAATGTGGCCATAATCGGGGCACCCAAAGCCCCTAGCCTTGGTCTAGGGGTCCCTTACGGGCCCCACCAAAGCTAAGAGCATTTTTCTTTTAATGTTGGAAAAATCCACAGATCCGGATCCGCAGATTTTCCTGGCAATAGTTTTTTTTTAAAAGGTCAGATTCATACCTTTTTATAATCTGCCCCCAGGTAGGCCAGGTCAGAGGGGCATTGGGGGCTTTAAAAAGGAGGGAATGCAACATACACCTTTGTCTTAGGGGGCACCTGCACTGCCGACAAAGTCAGATACCGCAAACAAAAGCAAATGGATCAGCAAGCAGGCTGAAACACACACAACTGTAGGAATACAACATAAATTACTCAGGAAAAACATTAAGATACAAAAGGAATTATAAGACAAATGTGCACTCAAAACAAAACAACTCTGTGGGTTTATTAAGTAGTGGAGCAGAAAAGCCCAAGTACATCGGCCAGTCCATTTAAATTACAACAATAGAACAGTGTTATCTGCCAGGGAACCTCCACAGGAAGGAGCATAAAAGGGGCAGGCAGGCACCTCAGGGATCATCCTTGGGGGGATAGATTTAAGAGGGGGGATTTGGACTTGGGCTTGGGAGGGGTGGTCTTCTTTTTGAGAGGGGTGGGCTTCTTCTTGGGGAGAAGAGGTATGGGTGCTTGCTGGTGGGGCAGGGGAGGCCATAGAGGTAGAAGGGAGGGGCTGGGAAATGGGTGAGAGCCTCTTGGGTTTGGGGTGGGGTTTAATGGAACAGGGAAAAGGTTAAGGTCAAACAAAATAACTTTCTGAGGGATATGGGGACAGTCATCAAAAGGTGGGGTCAGGATTTGGAGATCAAGGGAGGGGTTTTCTGCTGTGTTGGTATGGATGTCATGGGTGCGTGCTTCTGGGAGAAATGCTTGTGTTTGGTGGGTGTTTGTTGGGTGGGTGAGTATGTGAGTTTGTGTGTCTTGGGGGTCTGGGAGGTAGAGGTGCTAGGGGATGGAGTGGTGCTTATGTGTGTGGCAGATGGGGTGATCACTGAGTGTATGCTGGAAGTGGCAGATATGTGCGTGTATGTAGTTGCAGTGTCTGTGGGTATGATAGATGTGGTGGATATCGGGGGGTCTACTGGGGTGGTATCAGTGGATATGATGGGTGTGGTGGGTGTGTCACTAACTATTGGTGTAGTGCTTGTGGGTATGCTTGATGTTGTTCATGTGCTGCTGGTGGTAGTAGGGGTGTCAAGGGAAGTTGTGACTGTTGTTGTGTCTGTGGGTTGTTGTTGTTTGCTTGTGTGCTGGTGTGTTTTGGGGTGCTTTGTGTTTGTATGAGCTCTTCTTGTGTGTTGATGTAGATGCTTGCAGATCTGTCTGTGTGCTTTGGCTAATTAGTGAAAGGAGGGATTTTAAGTGGGAAGAGGGAGGTGGAGAGGGGACAGAAGGTGAGGGGGTGACTGGCTGCCATTGGTTGGAGGCCAGAGCCTGAAAAGATCTCTGTAGGCTAGACATTGCACCATGACTGCCTTCAAGCAATGCATTGGTCTGCTGTAGCTGACTTGCCAATCTCTGAATGGCATTCACAGTGGCTGTCTGACCCACAGAGATACCTCTCAGAGGTCCAGAGCCTCCTCACTGAGAGCAGCAGGGGTAAGAGGGGTTAGGGTGGAGGTGCCTGTGGCAACGGAGATACCTGCTGGCATAGGCAACTTGGTGGTGAGCAACAGGGAGGGCGGTGATAGATCGGGGTGGCAGACAAGGATGGTACAGGGGATGCCCTGATGGGTCCACTAAGGAGTGTCCACTGGAGGAATAATTTGATGATGATGATGATAATGTTGTGCTCTCTCCTGTGGCACTCCCCTTGCCCTCCAGGCCCCTGGGTCCATCTATGTTGATGGTGTCATGATCTGTAGTTTTATGGCCAAAGGCTTCCCCACTCGGCTGTGCCCGTTCTCTTTCACTTGCCGGTGCTGATGTTGCAAATACAAAGAGAAATAGGGTCATCACATGTCCATGATCACACTTAAACAACAGCTCAGAGTAGCAAACAGTACCATGATGTTGAGTAAGCCCCAGCAACAAACTCCACCTAAGTGGCGCATACATGTGCTATACCATATGCATGCATGCCATCTGAACTGTCAACAGTTGCCCACAGCAACATCAGGATGTCAACTACAATTGCATGGCTGAAGATGTGCAATCACAATGACCACTTAACCATTAGGAGACACCATCACCCTCAAAGCTTTGCCTCATGGAGCAGACCACAGTCAACTGCTGGGATACAATAGTAGGCTAATGCAAAATACATTTCCACAGATCCCACACAAAGTCATGCCCACATCTATTTGTCACATACATGATGACCCAACAATGAGAAATAATAATACAAAATCATTCCATGGTGATGATAATTGTACAATATCTTGGAGAAGGTGACATGGAAATACCCATGTCACAATGGAAACATATCAACAATGTACACTTCACCAAATTAAATTTGTCCCACTAGAGTAATGGAGGTAGTATTAATGTTGCTCAGATAGGCCACACATGTGGCATGGAAATTGGCACTTTAGACATCATGTGCAATATGTCAGGGAGAGAAGTCCCCAAAATTCAAAACACAGTGAATCAACAATCCTTAGGGTAATCACCACTAACGTCTGGCACCCATTGTTATAACATATTCTGAGTGCATCAGCAGAATCCATTAGTCCCTTGAATGTTGGAGAGGCCCTGAGACTTGCAAGCACTTGTTGTAGGCCCTCAATATGTTGCCCAATTGCAAGCTACATCACTCACCACATTTTGGTCATGTAAACCGACATGATTGTCTATTGATGAATGCCTGTACCCTAATACATGTTATTTCTATATAACTGCAAGTCACTCCTTGATGAACGCCAACAGTCTGGGCACAAACCTTACCCATTACACATGTGCAGTGCACTTTTCCACCTGATGCCACATTTCTCTGAGGGAATACAGACATCACTCCATCATAATCATTAGACCAAGCATGAAACTGCAGCTCACAAATCTTTCATAAAGAAAAAGGAACAAATGCTGACATGTGGGCACAAGGATTGATGGCAATAGCGATGACACATAAATCATGTCAATAGACATTTCCCACTTACCAAGGGAAAATAGTGATCTTTAGCTGCATCCAAACAACAATGTAATCCCTGTCACATGTATGTTGGACAACTTCATATTACAGAATGCAGTGAGGCACCAGCACTAGCAACAGCACCCATCATACGCTGAAGACAACTAGCTCCTGGGTGGAAGATTCTTATGTACACATTTACCCAAACATATGGCAGAGGACAGTGCTCCATCACCTACTTACCTTTAGCCTGGAACATTTAGGAGGAGTGGTCTGTTGCATAGAAACTACATTTACAACAGCAACAAACAGTGCTTGATTAATCAATGTACACAGCCATATGTCATCCCTGGAGAGCAAGTGGTTTGTGAATTCCACACAGTTGGGTCCTAGGTCCCTCGGACAATAGGCAAGGCAGATCAGTATACAACACATGGCATGTCTACACAATCACTCACCTACTGAGTGACACATGGCTCAACCATAATTGCCAGGGGGAGCTTTCAGAACCTAACACAGTCACTTGGCAATGGGACAGGCAGGAATATGCCCTGTACTCACCCCTTTGTGGCTGCTATGCTACTCTCAAATGCTTATCTAGCTCTGGATAGGCCACTAACAAAATGTGGGCCATGGTCTAACGGGCACCCCACCTATATTGGGAGGGCAGCCCCAGGTGGCCTTGGCGATCTTCAGGGGCCAGCGTCTCAAGTCATCCTGTTGTCTAGTGACAAGTTATATTTAGCATCTCCCACTTTCGCACATGCCCAGTAAGATCTGCAGCTGTTAGTAATCAGTAACAGACAGTAATGTGTCAACTAGTCCTTGAAAACTGTTAGCCCCTCCTACCTGTCGACTGTGCATTTCCATATGACCTTATATGTATATAAGTCTTGCTTCTATAATTGTACCACCTTCTTTTAGCCCCTGCGTGGGTATAAAAGGACCATGCTCTCTTAGTTCAGTGTGCTACTTCAAACATTACCGAAGGGTGCTGTTTGAACTGTAGTACCACCTCATGAGGTTTAATAAACTTTGTCTTTTATTTCAGTTTCTGTGCCAACTTCTTCCTATATGGTCTGAGGACTTTGGGCAGAGAAGGGCAAACCCCTTGCACTAGTAGGCCTTGCTGAGGCTTACTTCAACAACCCCACCTTTTTCTGCAGTGGATGCTCCGCCAGCTGTAGATCCCCTGCACTTTCTTGGTGATGGCTCACTATATTCCCTTCTTTTGATGGGTGTTGACCTGCATGGATACAAAGACAAATCAAGAGGTCATGTTCACAAGTCTCATCACAAATGGTCACATACATGTCAGTATTATCAAGCGCTAATGCCCCTATTTGTCAATACTCCCTAAGTGTGACACATACAAGCCAAACAGTACAGGGACATGACCACAGGTATACATTTCTCAATCTGCAGACCAACCTACCACCCTGTCAGGCCCTATAATAACTAAACAAGCTAGTGATATCATATGGGCCATGCCTTGGCAACCTGTCTGAAATGTGAGCCACTATGAGACACATCACACCTCTGCGGCTTCTGAAGGGTAAATTCCTCAGGCATAAATGGACCAACACATTCACAGTATGTGAGAATGACTCTCTACATACAGGGGGTCATTACAACCTCGGCGGTCTTTTAACAAGACCGCTGAGAGACCGCCGTGCGGAAGACCGCCAGTAGTGGCGGTTGCCGCTCGGCGTATTATGACCGTTGGCTGCTCTCTGTCCTTTTTCTGATGGAGAGCCGCCAACAGCTATACTGGCGGCCGGCGGGGAAGTGGAGGTTGCTCGACCTCCACCGCCACGCCAACAGAACACCGCCCAGCTAATCACGTCCTGTGATTCTGCGCGGCGGTGTTCTGTTGGCGGTGTGGTGTCGGAAGAGCAGCCCCCATGGCTCCCGTCCCCTCCCGGAGGATCGACGGAACAGGTAAGTCGATCGTCCGTTAGGGAAGGGAGGTGGGGGGTGTTGTGTGTTGTGTGGGTGCATGGGGGTGTGCGTCTGTGTATGTAGAGGGGGTGTGTGAGTGCGTGTATGCTTGCGGGTGTGTTGCATGTTTTGGGAATGAGTGCGAGTATGTCTGTATGTATGTCTGTATGGATGTGTGCATGTATGTCTGTGTATGGTGCGTGTCTGACTGAGTGTGTGTATGTAGGCATGTATGTCGGTGTGTGTGCGTGTGTGTGTTGGTGGTGCCTGCGTGCATGTCGTGTGTGTGTGTGTTATGTGATGTTGGGGGTCGGGGTAGGGAGGGGGGCCCTGCCACCTTTGGGGGGTGGCAGGCGTGGTGGGGGGTGTAGGGGAGGGAGTCGGGGTGGGGGAGACCCCTATCAGTGCCAGGGAAGGAAGTCCCTGGCACGGATAGTGCTTACCGCCATGGATTTCATGGCGGTTCCTACCGATGGAAATCCACGGCGGTAGGCCGGGTCAAAATACCGGCGGCAGTATTGAGACGGCTGCCGGGCTGGAGACCCAGGTCTCCAGCCCAGCGGTCGTTTCCGCCCTGGCGGGCAGAACGGAGAAGCGGCTTGTTGGCGGTCTTACCGCCGCTTTAACACCGTCCGCCAGGGTTGTAATGACCCCCACAGTCTCTACAGGGAATTGCCAGAGTACAAACTCAAACATTACACTTGGGTAACAATAAAGGGACTGGCATGGTTGGTACAGAAAGTGTCTACATAGGCATAACCAATGCAGACTGATGCCACTTCAGGTGGTGGGGTTCTGTGTTATGTACCTGTACCACAAAACATGCTTTTGGACAAATGTGTCCATCCTACAGAGATGGCATCTAACAAGCAAAGGCTTGCATTGTCCAGTTTCTGCTATGTGACCAAGCTACCAAGGCCCTCATTATGACATTGGCAGAAATCCGTTTGCAATATTATGCACACACCAAACGACAGAATACTCCCACATACACAAATCCGCCAGCCAAAAGGTCAGTGGTAAACTGTTGGTACCAACACCCGTACCGTTATGCCAACAAAACAACGCCCACCACATTATGATGCAGAAGTCACCACGGCGGACATTCAATGGCGGTAAACCATTGGCGGTATACACCGCCGTGCTCAGAATGGACATCCAAAAACTAAACTACACAACATTGGCCAATTAAAAAAAACACACACCTGACACCCATACACACAGCACACCCACCCACACCACTATGAAAAACACACCCACATTAACCACAAACCCTTACAAATATAATTCATTGCCACCAGACAGACATAAAGACCACTGTGACAACTACACACACACACCCATACATCCCTCACACACTCCACTACGCATACCCAACCACAGTACCCAACATCCACATACTTTCACACCATACGACACCCATGGCTCCACGAAGGCACAACCGTTTTACAGATGAGGAGTTGCGGGTCATGGTGGAGGAAATAGTCAGGGTACAGCCACAGCTCTTTGGAGCACAGGTCTAGCAGATATCCATTGCAAGGAAGATGGAGCTATGACAGAGAATCGTGGACAGGGTGAATGCTGTGGGACAACATCCAAGAACAATGGACAACATCAGGAAGAGGTGGAACGACCTACGGGGGAAGGTATGTTCTGTGGCAGCAAGGAACCAGCTCGCCATACAGAGGACTGGTGGTTTACCCCCAACTTCTCCCCCACAGCTCACAGCATGGGAGGAGCAAGTCTTGGCAATACTGCATCCAGAGGGACTCAATGGAGTAGCCAAAGGACTGGACACTGGTAAGTCAACATTTACCACTTATCATCCCCCATACCTGCATCCCATCTAACCCCCTCACCCTCACTCCGATCACTCCACTCCATCCCACACTCTGCACCAATGCAGATGACTAACCCCAATGCCAAGCTCTCCCAGCCCTGCATGGACATCCATCACCAAATCATGCACAGCATAAGGAAACTCACAATCCCACAATACATGATCATACACATTCAAAGGTGGCAGGACAACAGCAACGATAGAGGGGAAGCTAGGAATGTACAATATGTCACAAGCATGAAGCATAATACATCACTTACATCACTACAGGTGACCCAGCCAATCTCAGTGGAGAGGAAGTGCCACGACTCTCCAGTTCCCCAACAGAAGATGCACTCAGTGATGACAGTAACCCTGGACTTCTGGATTTAGATGAACTATCTGGCCAATCAGGGACCGCTGGACAGTCGGTCACCCCAGCCCACTCACAGTCCTGCACAGAGCCTCCCCCATCAGTACCCACCCAGCATCCCACACCTCTGTCCCCAGGACACATCAATCAGCAGTGTGCCCACCTGTACAGGGACCCTAGTCCACACCTTGCCCCCAAGACAATCAGGGACCTGGAGTCAGTGGCAGTGGGCACACCGTTCATGGGACAGGGGCACAGGGCAACAGGGACACTGGAAGGACTGCTGTGCACCAGGGGGAGGACAGGCCCAGGGAACCGACTCTCCAGGAGGCACTCACTAATGTCATGGGGGCTTACCAATAATCCCAGGACACGATGGGCCAGATCATTGACAACATGCAGGAGAACAAGCTTCTGCAGGAGGACCACCATCAGGAGATCAGGGAGGGCTTGCAGGCCCGCAACACCACCAAGATCTCTATTAACCACACCTTGTACCTCTGTAGCTGGGCCATCACTTTTGGGATGCTGCTATTCCTCAGGACAAAGGCATCATGCACCAACCCAGGATACTTGGCAGTGATGTGGGAGATGTACTGGTCCGCCAGGCACACCATTTGCTCATTCAGTGAGTGGAAACTCTTACGATTACTGAACACCTATGGATTCTGGCATGGGGGCAAACCAATACCGTCAATCATCAATATTGGAGATTTGCCCCATTGCATAGATCCTGCCTTCACAGTGGCCAAATCTTCAAACTGGGGGAAAGCAATGTAGCTGCACCTGTGTTTCACCAATGCAGACAAAACCCTTGGCAGCATGATTGAGAACATTGGCTGTGACATTTCTGCTCCCAAGTCCACTGTCACTTGGAAAGAACCAGTTGCCAGAAAATGGAGCACTGATAGAACTTGCCCAAGAGGGGGAAACCCAGTGGGATGACGGATAGCTGATATCATGTCAGGCTCCAATTGGGCACACAGCTCTGTGATTGTGGCCCTGTCCAGTCTATAAGTCAGAATAATGTGCCTGCCCTTCAGTGTATCCAAGTCCACAAGGGGTCTGTACACAGGGGATTGTCTTCTCCTCCCATTCATCTGCAGCAGTAGGTATCAAAGGGACACAAGAGTGAGTACACTGTCACAATTTGAACAATGGAGTCCCCACCTCAGTGTACATAGTGCATTTACGTGATGGGACAATGGGAATGGCAAGGTGTAGGAAAGTACCATCTTGCCTGGCATGTTACCCCCATGTTTCACTGTATATATGTTGTTTTAGTTGCATGTGTCACTGGGACCCTGCCAGCCAGGGCCCCAGTGCTCATAAGTGTGCCCTGTATGTGTAACCTGTGTGATGACTAACTGTTTCACTGAGGCTCTGCTAACCAGAACCTCAGTGGTTATGCTCTCATTTCTTTCCAAATTGTCACTAACAGGCTAGTGACCAATTTCACCAATTTACATTGGCATACCGGAACACCCTTATAATTCCCTAGCATATGGTACTGAGGTACCCAGGGTATTGGGGTTCCAGGAGATCCCTATGGGCTGCAGCATTTCTTTTGCCACCCATAGGGAGATCTGACAATTCTTACACAGGCCTGCCACAGCAGCCTGAGTGAAATAACGTCCACGTTATTTCACAGCCATTTACCACTGCACTTAAGTAACTTATAAGTCACCTATATGTCTAACCTTTACCTGGTAAAGGTTGGGTGCTAAGTTACTTAGTGTGTGGGCACCCTGGCACTAGCCAAGGTGCCCCCACATTGTTCAGGGCAAATTCCCCGGACTTAGTGAGTGCGGAGACACCATTACACGCGTGCACTATACATATATCACTACATATGTATAGCGTCACAATAGTAACTCTGAACATGGCCATGTAACATGTCTAAGATCATGGAATTGTCACCCCAATGCCATTCTGGCATTGAGGAGACAATTCCATGATCCCCCGAGTCTCTAGCACAGACCCGGGTACTGCCAAACTACCTTTCCCGGGGTTTCACTGCAGCTGCTGCTGCTGCCAACCCCTCAGACAGGTTTCTGCCCTCCTGGGGTCCAGCCATGCTTGGCCCAGGAAGGCAGAAAAAAGGACTTCCTCAGAGGGAGGGTGTTACACCCTCTCCCTTTGGAAAAAGGTGTCAGGGCTGGGGAGGAGTAGCCTCCCCCAGCCTCTGGAAATGCTTTGATGGGCACAGATGGTGGCCATCTCTGCATAAGCCAGTCTACACCGGTTCAGGGATCCCCCAGCCCTGCTCTGGCGTGAAACTGGACAAAGGAAAGGGGAGTGACCACTCCCCTGACCTGCACCTCCCCTGGGAGGTGCACAGAGCTCCTCCAGTGTGCACCAGACCTCTGCCATCTTGTAAACAGAGGTGCTGCTGGCACACTGGACTGCTCTGAGTGGCCAGTGCCAGCAGGTGACGTCAGAGACTCCTTCTGATAGGCTCTTACCTGTGTTGCTAGCCTATCCTCCTTCCTAAGTAGCCAAACCTCCTTTTCTGGCTATTTAGGGTCTCTGCTGTGGGGAATTCTTTAGATAACGAATGCAAGAGCTCATCAGAGTTCCTCTGCATCTCTCTCTTCACCTTCTACCACGGAATCGACCGCTGACTGCTCTGGACGCCTGCCATTGCTTCACACAAACTTTGCCTACAGGCACATGAGCAGTCGTCCTGGCACACATGGCCACATTCTAGTCTGTGAGGAGGGAAAAGACAATGAAGTACAGAGAAAACTGTGCACATGAGGTACTTACATGCTCCTCTGGTGCACCTTAGAGCTGTCAATAAAGGGGTAGGGCCTCATCCCCTAGCCTCTCCAGCTCCTCTGGAGAGAAGGCAGGGGCCCTATTGCCTGCTGGACATGGCATGATTGAGCGGTTCTTAATGTCCAGTGGAATAGATCAGGCAGCTGCCATTTTAGAGGCCTACAATGTGGTATTGGGATTCAAAAACTGCATCACACCTCCGAAAATGTTGTTTTGAGCTCACAAACATGCTTATTCTGTCTTGTCATGTGGGTACTACTACTCAAACACCATTGCAGCAGATTGCAGGGCACAGATGGCATTTTACAGAGGGGCACAGTCCACCCCCGCCGAAGGTCATTTCAGTGGTCGGGATATCGAGCCACATATCGAGGGGCAATTGAAATGCACATATTTGAGTTTGGTCCAGATACATGTTGTGAACACATGTGTGGAAAACCATGGGGGTCACTGTGAGGTGTACTGGTTGCTATGTCTATCCCTTCTAAAGTGCCTTGTCACATGTTATCATTGACATGCATTATGTATGTGGGTGGGGACACAATGACTAATGTAAGAACTCAATTCTTGTCATACATAGGTACCCAGCGAGAGGGAGGATGAGTCAACCACCTGTCTACCGTCTACTGCCAGACCTCCAGAATATGGAAGAATGACACATCACCCTCCTGTATTGTCTTAATTGGCAAACAATAGTGGACTATTGTTGACTGTTGGAGACTGATCTGATGCCAGCTATTAGTTATCCAACCAGCATACCACCCATTGTAAACGTCATGTCAGTATTGTGCTTCCTAGCCGCAGGGTCATTCCAGCATACAGTGGCCCTGTCAGCTGGCATGTCCCAACCTATGTTCAGTCTGGTTTTGAAGGATGTCCTCTCAGCAATGTTGAAACAGCTGGACAGATATATCCAGTGTCCCCTACAAGAGTATTTAGGCCCATGTGAAGACTCACTTTTATGGTTTTGCACACCTTCCACATGTGATGATGAGGGCCATTGCTGGCACATATGTTAGCTTGGTCCCACCATGCAAATGAACAACTATACTGCAACATAAAGAACTTCCATTCCATCAATGTGTAAGATGTATGTTAGGCAGATCTATACATTTCACAGCTCTGTGCCAATTATCCAGGTTCAGCCCATGATTCCTTCATTGTGCAGAACAGCACTATCCCATACCTGATGTCACAACTGTACCTACAGAGGGCCTGGCTGGTCAGTAGATCTCATCTGTCCTGTTTTTGTGGTGCTACAATTCTGATAAGAGGGACACATTGTTGCCCATCTGTGTCATTCCTTAGCAGGAGACTCTGCACATCCAAACCGTCCTTGGTTGTTGAATAGGGTCTTTGGTTGTCAGTCAGGTTACCCCCTGTCAAGCAAAGACCCTCACTCTTGTCAGGGTAAATCACACACAATAAAAATTATCCTGTGCCCACCCTCTGGTAGTTTGACACTGAGCAGCCAGGCTTAACTTAGAAGGCAATGTGTAAAGTATTTGTGCAATAAGTCATGCAGTAACACCACAAAAAGAAACCACACAGGTTTAGAAAATATATTTATCTGATTAATTTAAGGTTAAAACAAGCAAGGTTTGATAATCTCTAGTTGGAAATATCACTTTGATATCAGTAAGAAAAGTTTTAATTTCTTAAAGCAACAATTGTCTCTTGAAAGCACAAAGTATCATGCACGAAGACCACAGAGGAGGAGATGTATGGAAAACGAAGGGTGTGCATCAGATTTCCGGGTGCACGCAGACGATGCGTTGATTCTTTTCCACGCGGCAAGGGCTTTGTGGCAAATTCTGGCATGCAGGCTTGAGGAATAGTCAACAGAGTGAATATGTGACACACAAAGGAGGTCCTTTAGGAAGAGGTAAGTTGCTGGCAATTGTAGGTGTCTTGTTATCTGCACCTCCTGTAGTCTTTGCTGGATGCCCCAGCTTGTGTGGTGGAGTTGATTTGCTGCTACAGAGACAGGAGTGTCTATGGTGGGGTGACTGGCACTAATGAAGGGCCTGATGTTGCTGTGCCAAAGGAAGAGATAGATTGTTGTTGACAAACCCTTTTAAGGGTACTGTTGATGTTCCTCAACATCCCTGTTAGGGGGGCCATTGGTATTGTGGGCCTCCCACTGCTCATGCATATCCCTATGGATGTCCCTCTGCAGGTGCTTGATCTCCAAGAGTTCTGTAAGTACCAGGCCCATCATGCTGTGGGACTCCTAATAGACCCTAAGATGTGGCTGATGAGGTCTTGGTCAGGAGCATCTCCAGTGACCTCACCCCACTGTCCCTCAGCATCCTTCCCAAGCACTCTACCCCCAAAGGCCTGTGCCCTTGCCACTGAGTGCCCCCTCCCACTGGTTCCAGGACCATCATTTTCCAAGGTGTTGTGCTAAAACTCAGGATCCTGGACTGGGGGACACAAGATGGTAGATACTGTCCTAGGGACATAGGTTGGGGGACGAATGTCTGCCTGTGATGTTGATGCAACCGGGCTGAGAGCTTTTGATGTGATCACAGTGAGACTCACTACTGGGGCCTGGCCAGGTTGCCTAGATTGGCCTGAACCGTTCTCAACGTCCAGATGTCCAGAAGTGTCTTCTTCACTGAGGGCTTCATCCAGGCAGGAAGTGTCAGTCTCTTTAGTGGCCTCCGTGTGCCCAGTGCAGGTCTACCTGTTGATGTGAAAAATACAATGCTCCTGTTTATATTGCAACATCTACCTCCAAATGTTTACAGTGGCATTTTGCAAAGCCCTTGTACATAGTTGATTTGCAGGTTATCCTTTTGTGGCAGGTACCCAAGATATTGGTTGCTTTGACCTGACATTTGTGAAGCATGGCAATTCCATTTAAGTCAAGCAGCTACAGAAATGTGCAGGTAATAGCACTTGAGAGGATGGGCTGAGAGTTACATCTTGTCATCAGTGCAGGAAAAACAGTGGCTGGGCAGGGTGTGGCTTTGAACATTTTCAGGCTTGGTTTATTGTCAAACAGGCAGACCCAGGAGTTTTTTGTATATCTGATTAGAGTCATCATGTGGTCACTGCTCTGTGAATTTGTCTACTGCCAATAACATTCTGGTGATGCATCGTGCGTCATTTAGGATTCTTGATTTGTACACAGGGTACTGTGTACTTCCTGTCCTCAATATGTTAATATTGGGGCAGCATGTCAAGATGGAGCTAAATAGCAAAAAGCATCACTGAGTTGGACATGAGCTGAATCATTCCCTCCCAGGTGAGTAAGCCTCAATTGAGAGTTAGCAGACAAGGGTTTTTGGACAAATAACCACTGTTTGGGAGTTTAGAGTCACTTGAACAGTGCCTCCAGGGAGTTGTAGTCAGGTCACTCTCACTACTACCCAACATTTGACAATAGGTATCCTCCCAGGTTACTAAACATAATTTAAAAATTCACTAGCAGATGCAGTGTAACAAGTGGACACTGTGCTGGTGATTTGATTTAAGGGAACAGACCCTCTGGGAGTTGCAGTCATGTCAGCCTATGTACTGCACAAAGTATACACATGTTATCCACCCAGGTGAGTACACTTCCACTGAGAGTTAACAAACAAGGGTATTAGGTCAAGTTAACACTGGGCTTGTGTTTGGAGTTGGAAAGACAGAGCCTTCTGGCCATGGCAGTCATGTCACTCCCTCTACTTCATTCACTTGAGAAATGTCATCCCCAAGTGAATATACTTCATATGTGAGTTCCAAAACCTGTTATTTGGAGAAGAGAACATTGGATTGGTGGTTGGAGTGACAGTAAAAGAGCCTCCTACGAGTTGAAGTTGTGTAATTTTGTATACTATACACACTATACAAATGGTTTCCTCCCAGGCGAGTACACATCAATAGAGAATTAAAACACAGGGATCTTTGGAGAAGAGAATACTGTGCTGGGGTTTGGAGTAACAGAAATTGGGCCTGCTGGGAGTTGTAGTCATGTCACTCTCTAGTCCCCACACTATAGAAATGTTATCTTCCCAGGTGAGTACACTACAGCTGAGAGTTAATAAACAAGGGTATTTGGAGAGGAAAACACGGGGATGGCTGAATGGAGTAACAGTAAAAGAACCTCCTGGCCTTAGCAGTCATTTCAGTCCATGTACTACACACACTATTCGTATGTTATCCTCTCAGGTGAGAACACTACAATTTGGAGTTAACAAACAGGGGTATTTAGTTAAGAGGACACAGGGCTGGCTGAGTGGAGTAACAGTAACATTGCTTCCTGGCCTTAGCAGTCATGTCAGTCCCTGTACTACACATACCATTCATACGTTATCCTCCCAGTTAAGTACACTACAATTAGAAGTGAACAAACAAGGGTATTTGAAGAAGGTGACACTGTGCTGATGGCTTGAGTAACAGTAACAGTGCCTGCTGTGAGTTGTAGTCCTGTCAGTCCCTGTACTACACACACTTAACAAATGTTATCCTCCCAGGTGGGTACACTTCAATTGGGAGTTTCAAACAGGGATATTTGGAGAAGAAAACACTGGTCTGGTGTTTGGAGTTGTAGCACAATGCCTGCTGGGAGTTGCAGTCATGTAACTCCCTGTAATACACACACTATACACTGATTTCATCCCCCCTCAGGTGAGTACACTTCAATTGTGAGATGCCAGTCAGGGGTCTTTGGACAGGTGGACAATGGACTGGTATGTGGAGTGACAGTAAATGTGGCAAAAGATGAGCAGTGAGCATGCTGACATTTTTAGTGTTGTGACTTACCAGATTCCACTTTCCCTGGTATTCTTGTCAAGCCCTCAGGATGCAGGATGGCCAAGACCTTCTCCTCCCAGGGACAGAGCTATAAGTGGGAGGGCCACCACTACTCTTCCTGGACTGCAGCGGGTGCCTGGAGACCAGGGAACAAACCTTTCCCCTGACGTCATTTCACTTCTTCCTGAAAGCTTTCCTTGTGTGCAGGTTGCTGCCTACAGCATTCACTTCGTCAACTACCCTGTCCCACATTTCCAGTTTCCTACTGAGAGGAGTGTGCAGGACTTATGCTCCAAACAATTGTGGCTCTACTCGTATGATTTCATCCACCATGACTCTCAACTCTTCAACTGTGAAACAGGGATTTTTTGCAATGCGGTATGGTGGAAAAAAATAGAAAAGTGACAGTGTCTTACTAAAGAGAGGTAGCACAAAAGGGTATGATCAGACACAAGTGTGTGCAGGTTGTTGTATGGGATAGTGAAAAAAATGGTGCCTTGTCTCTATGCTGTAGCGGAAAAAGTCACTCTGTCTTGCTGGGTCTTGCTCTGGAAATGCAAAGCATTGTAGTGTGTGTGAGGATGTGTTTTATAGTATCCTTTGCAGGTGTGTCCAGTGTGGAAATGTGTATCAGCTGTGTTGTTTTCAAATCCCTCCAATGTGCCATTGTGTATTTCTTTAGTGACCACAAACCGCTGAGGCTGACCAGCAGGGGTTCCCACCACTGTGACTTTGGGCATGTAATACGGTCAGTGGTTTGTCACTGTGATATCGGGCTGGAGTTCGGACTGCCTATTTCCAGGCCTCTGTGCCGCTGGCAGTCTGCCTTTTTCGGTTGCTGTCCTACCTGCCTCACTCGTAAAATGGAGGTCTGTAAGACCACCAACATGGTGGTATTTTTGGGACCGTCAATATGGCCATCTGGCGGCAAACTCATAATGAGGCCATAAATGTGACTTGAAAAGTGCAGTCAGCATTTAGATCAAATTTAATGCTGGTCACTTTTGTGAAAGTGGCAACTCTTTGACCCAACTGCTCCAGTGGCTTTGCAGAGGCAGTGTGACTGAGACAGTTTTCTGCCAGTCTGGGGAGACGTGTGCACAACTCCCAGGCCAGGACCAAAGAGTGTTTTGCCACACTGTAGGTGTGACCTACTCCACCGGTGGGCTGCAAAGGGTGTTAGCCCAAAAGACAGGATTCAAGATGATGCTGCCTTTGAAGGGCTGCTACAACAACACTCCTGTGTAGGAAGACTTTAGTTTCCCTAGATAGGGTAGAGCCAGGGCCAAGGTAACGAAAACCATGTTCAGAACCAGTGCAGTCCATGTTAGCCACACCCCGGGAGTGGGCTAACAAGTTCCTTACACTTGAGGAAGACTTCGGCCATGTTGCTTGTGGCATGCAAAAAGCACTCTGGGATAGCCTGATGCCACATCACCTGAACTGTGTCACCAGATTGGAGGCAACCAAGTAGCCCATTAGCTAATGACTGCATTTGCACCTCATGGCACTTTACTGGGATATATTGGACAGCAGTGGCACATGAGACTTTAGATTTGTATCGAGGATGAAAAGAAGATCAATTTGGAGCAACTGCATCTGCTGCACTTTGAGCTAATGGAGTTTGGACATTGATCTGCATGCCTGGCTTAGAGATATGTTGATTCCCAGCCCCAATCTGAAGCAGTTACTCCATGACTCAGTTGGCTGCTCCACCACTTTCCCCCAGAACAGCACTACCCCACCTGCATGCCATCACAAACTCCCACCTTCACCCTCACAGCCATCACCCCAACAACCCACAGATACCCCACTAGCACAAATCCACACATTTCAAAATCAAGCCCTGCATGTAACACCAATGCATGGACACCCATCACAAAAGCATGTCCAGTAGAGAGACTCACTCATGCCCCAAAATCACCAATCACACAAGGGCCATGACAATAATGCAAGCACAGGAGTAGAGGGTACCTCACCCATTGCACAAGATGGCACACACAGATACAATAACTATGTATTTACACCTCAACAGGACCCCTACCCAACGTCACCGGACAGGAGGTGCCAGACATATCCAGTCCCCCCACAGAAGAGGCCCACAGTGATGACAGCAGCTCTGCACGCCTGGGTCAAGATGACCAGCCCGGCCCATCAGGGACCTCGGGACATTCAGTTCCCCTGACACAGTCACAAACCACCACTGAACCTCCCCCCTCAGGAAACACCACAACAGCACCCACTCAGCGGGCCCATCCCTCTGTCCCCAGGACACGTCAATCAGCAGTGTGTCCACCACTACACGGAACCCAGGCAACCCCACTAACACAAGACGATTAGGGACCTGGGGGCAGTGGGCACACGGTTCAGGGGACAGAGGCACAGGATAAAAGGGAAGCTGGGAGGACTGCTGTGCGACAGGGGGAGGACAGGCCCAGGGAACCACTCTCCATGAGGCACTCTCCAATATCATGGGAGCTTTCCACTAGGAGACCATGGGCACGGTACTGGGCAAGTTTCAGGGGACCCAGCGGCTGCAGGAGGAACACTACCTGGGGATCAGGGAGGACTTGAAGTCCATCAACACCACCCTGGTCACAATTGCAGGGGTGCTGGCAGACCTTGTCAACACCAGGAGGAACACAGTGGCACACCAATGGGTCCCTGACACTAGCCTGGATGATGAACAGCCCTCCACCTCCGCCGGCGCTAGTGGACAGGAGGCACCGCCGCAAGAACAACAGGCCACCAGCACCCCACCCCCTGCAGATGGAGAACCACCCCGCAAATGGTCCCTGAGATCCAGGAACAAGACAGAGAACATTGCCAAGATCCCCACCAGGAAATAAGACCCCCCTGAATGTCACCCTTCTGTCCCACTTTGTCACCCTGTCCACCTTAAACTGCCATTGCTCCACTTCCTATGCCCCATTGGAAAATGCACCTGTGAAACAAATAGACTGGAATCTGCAATGGACATTCCTCCACCATCACCACAGCCCATTTCACACACCCCTCCACTTATGTGCACAGAAATAAACACACTTCAATCACAAAACAATCTGGAGTCTGTGCTTTCACAAATGTGTAATTGTAGGCCAGCAGTAAACATAGCAGAGGGCACAAAGTGGGACCCAGATCTGTGAAATGGAAAGGCAAAGTAACAAGTCAGGGTCCATACACTGAGTGAAAATGACAGACTAATGCTAGCTCCAACAATAGTATGAGATGTGGGAAGCAGTTACATCTTCTTACTGGTGTCTCACTGGAAGAATTGAATGATGATGTTGTTTCGGTTGTCAACATCTTCTTCTTCTGTCTCCTCTTCTTCACTGTCCACAGGCTCCACAGCTGCCACAAGACCACCATTTGGCCCATCCTCCTGCAGAAAAGGCACCTGGCGTCGCAACGCCAGGTTGTGCAGCATACAGCAGGCCACGTTTATCTGGCACACCTTCTTCGGTGAGTAGTATAGGGAGACACCTGTCAGATGGAGGCACCAGAATCTGGCCTTCAGGAGGCTGAATGTGCCTTCTATAATCCTCCTAGTATGCCCATGTGCCTCATTGTAACATTCCTCTGCCCTTGTCCTGGGATTCCTCACTGGGGTCAGTAGCCATGACAGGTTGGGGTAACCAGAGTCACCTGCAAATGTCGAGGGAGAACTGTTAGACACACACTAACCTTTAGGGACAACCCCATACCCAGACACCTATATCAACTGTGTTGGGACCTTGGCCTCACCTATTAGCCACACACAGTGCCTCAGGAGTTGCCCAATCATATAAGGGACACTGCTGCTCCTCAAAATGTAAGTGTCATGCACTGAGCCAGGATACTTGGCATTCACATGGGAGATATACTGGTCTTCCAAACACACCATCTTCACATTCATAGAATGGTAACTTTTCTGTTTTCTGTACACCTGTTCATTCCTGCGGGGGGGGGGGTACAAATGCCACATGTGTACCATCAATGGCACCAATGATGTTGGGGATATGTCCCAGGGCATAGAAGTCACCTTTCACTGTGGGCAAATCCTCCACTTGAGGAAAAACGATGTAGCTGCGCATGTGTTTCAGCAGGGCGATAACACTCTGGACAACACGTTAGAGAACATTGGCTGGGACATCCCTGATGAAAAGACCCACTGGCCAGGAAATGGAGTACAGACTGAACGTGCACTAGAGGGGGGATTCCTGTGGGATGGCGGATAGCTGAAATCAGGTCTGGCTCCAAGTGGGCACACAATTCCATGACTGATGCACGATCAAGTCTGAATGTGATTATGATGTGTCTCTCTTCCATTGTCGACAGGTCCACCAGGGGTCTGCACACCGTGGGATGCCGCCATCTCATCACCTGCCCCAGCAGACGTGCACTATGGAGGAGAACAGCGAGCAGGGGGTCATACAACACTGAGGTATCACAATGTGTTATTTGCTGAAACGTTGGTAAATCGCAGTGTGCCGGTATCTGTCTGTATTCCCGGCCTAGATAGGTGTGACGCAGTTTTTATCCATCCCATGTGGCCCCCTGAAATGGCGGCTGTCTGACCTGTAAGGTGGGACAAGGGGAAATGAGATAACTGCGCTGGCGTTGTGCACCATCGCGGTGGGCGGTCAAAGACCACAGCGCAATTCAGCATTGGTTACCATTGAGCCCTATGGGTCCCAGGAGCCAATGACGATGTACGCCGGCAGTGACGGTACGCACCGCCGCGGACGTGACCACCATTTTCTTACTGTTCACTCACTTGATACCTGACCTTCAACAGGAGAGGAACTACACTGCAAGTGCTGCTGTGACCTGTGTCTGGAAGCGACAATGGCTACAGTGTCTAGGGAAAGGGCCCCTGCCTTCACTTCGGAGGAGCTGGAGATACTGGTGGATGGCGTCCTCTCCCAGTACATGCAACTGTACGGCCCTCCAGACAAACAGGTGAGTACACTGTGAGCACGGTGGATAGCACCAGAGTGTTGTGGATGGAAGAGGGTGGGGAGGGGGACAGGCCAGCATGTCAGGATTGTGTGTGTATGTATGGCAGGGCCAGTGTAGGAGGTGTTTGGCAATGCATGAGATGAAATGTACGGGCTAGAAACATCTATTTTTACTTCATTTTTCCTCTAGGTCAGCGCCCACAACAAGAAGGGTATTTGGTGTGCCATCGCCAAGGACGTCCAAACCCTGGGGGTCTACCATAGATGGAGCACCCACTGCCGTAAAAGATGGGAGGACCTGCGCCGCTGGAGCAAGAAGCCAGCAGAGGCCCAGCTGGGGATGGCCTCCCAACGTGGAAGGGGTGCCCGTCGCACCATGACCTCCCTGATGTACCGGATCCTGGCGGTGGCCTATCCGAAGTTGGATGGGCACTTGAGGGCATCACAGCAGACACAAGGGGGTGAGTACACTTTCATTCAGCTGACTCTGCGCGCATTACGTCGTGTCTGGGTGGGGAGGTGGGCTGTAGATTCCCCTAGGCCAGGGCGAACTTGGTAGGCAAGGTCCCTTGTTAGGCAGGCTCTGTGGCACCCCAACCCCACTAGTGGTAATAGCCATTTACACCTAGTCAGGCTCCTGTGACTTCCAGGTGTGCAGCATTTGGGCTTAGGTCTCATAACCCATGGTCATGTGAATTTGCTAGGAACTGTTAGTGCATGGCTTAGTGCAGAGGGCTGCTCCCTGTGTGTTATATCCACCAAGGGTAGTGGTGTTGCATGCAATGAACATGTTTTTCTTCTGTCTTCCCCCCCTTTTTGTTTTGTCTCCCTGTTCTTGTGTGCAATAGCATAATCTAGCGGAGGAGCAGTGGCACCGGAGCAGGAGGGAGCTGCAACCCACTTGGCCCTGGAGGGTGAAGCAACGGAGTCTGAAGCCAGCAGTGGGACAGAGGGCGAGGGGAGCTTCACGACGGGGAAAGGAGCATACAACAGTGACAGCGATTCCTTCTCTGATGGGAGCTTTCTTGCGGTGGCAGGCACCTCTGTGCCCACTGCATCAACAGGTAAAGCCACCATCCCCCCTACCAGCACAGCCCTCCCAGCAGACTGTTGGAAAATGGTTTATTGATAAGGGCAGGTAAGTACCTACACTTAGCAATAGGCCACCAACCTCCACTTAGGTCCAGTTAGGTGTCAGTAAATTAAACCCAGCTCAACCCTTGGTAGCTTGGCAATGAGCGTCAAGGCTTAACTTAGGAGACAAAGCGTAAAGCATTCAAATATCACAAAACAGTAATTAAATAAATCACAGGAAACTGTTTAAAAAACAATTTAGAAAGATAGATTATATTTTTATCTTTAAAATTACACCAAAATGAATAAAATTGGATAAGGGAAACCGGAGATATGAACTTTTAAAGAATTCATGCTTTCTAGCGCATAGAAGCAACTAGCGCTCAAAGGGTTAAAAAAGGTCACACTGCAAAGGAACAAAGTCCAGAGTTCAGGCCACCCACGAGGTAACACTGTCACATTTACTTTCAGAAGTGTTTGATTCAGGAAAGTGGTCCACAGCACCAGCCAAGGGTTCTAAGGCTCTGGTGTGCCTCTTGGGGTCTGGCACTACCACTCCCACAATGCACCTCTTCAACTTATGGAATTGCTCCAAACGTCTGCAAACTTCTGGATCATTTTTCAGAGGTCCTTTTTGTGTCTTTGAAGTGTCCACAACTTGATCCAAGATTCCAGAAGCTCTGAGTTTGTCCTGGGGATTTGGGACTACAATTCCCAGAATGCACCTGGTCAGAATCCTCAAATTGCCACTGGACGATGGTCAGCTGGTCTCTGATTTCAGGACTTGATGCAGGGGACTCTGGGCAGTTCCTTTGTACCTGTAGCAAACAGGGAGTCCCTTCTTGAAGCAGTAGAAGACAGGTAAAGTCCTTTAACCAGTTCTGTGCCTTGGACGAGGTCACCTCATCCAAGGCTACAGTTCCCGTGTGCCTTGGAGGAGGTCACCTCCTCCAAGTCACAGGAACTTGGGGGAGCGCTAGCGCGCACCCCCTGGGCACTCCACCCACCCCCTCAAGGCGGGGATGGAAGGAGAAGCCCTTCCCCTTCCTCCCCTGGCCCCCCACCCCCCCGTGACGTCAGCGTGCGAGCGTGCGCTGATTTGTCACAGGGTCTCCCCCATGCGCGATTGAAAGAGAAATGCTTAGCATTTCTCTTTCAATCACGTGGGGGAGGCCCGAAGAGGCTTCAAAGCTTTGAAGTCTCTCCAAGCATTTCAAAAGACGGATTGCTTGCAATCCGGCTTTTGAAACGCCCACTAGACACCAGGGATTTTCTTTTTTTTTTTTAAATAGACATAAGGGAGCGACCCTTGGGCAAGGGTCGCTCCCAATGGGGGGCATTTTTTAGGAAGGCCTTTTCTGCCACCCCCTGGGGGCAGAAACCTCTAGGGCACCAGGGATCTTTTTTTTTTTTTTCTATTTTTTTTTTTTTTTAGGTGGGGAGCAACCCCTTAGGCAAGGGTCGCTCCCCTAGGGGGCAAATTATATTTAGCCCATTTCTGCCCCCCTTGGGGGCAGATTGGCCAATTTTGATGAGGCCATAGACACCACAGAGTTTTTTTTTGTTTTCGTGAATTTCACGCAAGGGGAGCGACCCCTTAGGCAAGGGTCACTCCCCTGGGGGGGCAAATTTATTTTAGCCCATTTTTTAGGCTATTATTAGGCCGATCTGCCCCCAGGGGGGTCAGAAACCTCTAGGCGCCAGGGCAAATTTTTTTGGTGTTTTTTTGTTTTTGTTTGTTTTTTTAGAGATGGGGAGCGACCCATTAGGCAAGGGTCGCTCCCCTGGGGGCAAATTGTATTTAGACCACTTGGGGGAAGATTGGCCTATTTTAGATCAATCTGCCCCCAAGGGGGAAGAAACAACTAGGCACCGGGGATTTGTTTTTTGGCGCCAATGTCACGCAGGGGGAGCGACCCCGTAGGCAAGGGTCGCTCCCGGGGGGGGTGGGGTTTGGGGGGCAAATTTATTTTAGGCCATTTCTGCCCCCCCGGGGGCAGATCAGCCTATTATTAGGCCAATCTGCCCCCAGGGGGGGCAGAAACCTCTAGGCGCAAGAGCAAAAAAAAAAATTGTGTTTTTTTTTGTTTGTTTGTTTTTTTAGAGATGGGGAGCGACCCATTAGGCAAGGGTCGATCCCCTGAGGGGCAAATTGTATTTAGACCATTTCTGCCCCCCTTTGGGGCAGATTGGCCCATTTGTTTTTTGGCATCAATGTCACGCAGGGAGAGTGACCCCGTAGGCAAGGGTCACTCCCCGGGGGGGGGTCAAATTTATTTTAGGCCATTTCTGCCCCCCCTGGGGCCGGCTGAGCAAGAGGCCAAAATCCACAGGTAGGCACTTTGCAAAAAACACCTTTGTTTTCTGTGAAAAAATGTGTTGTGTCCAAGTTGTGTTTTGGGCCATTTCCTTTTGTGGGTGCTAGGCCTACCCACAGAAGTGAGGTACCATTTTTATTGAGAGACTTAGGGGAACGCTGGGTGGAAGGAAATTTGTGGCTCCTCTCAGATTCCAGAACTTTCTGTCACCGAAATGAGAGGAAAAAGTGTTTTCTTGGCCAAATTTTGATGTTTGCAAAGGATTCTGGGTAACAGAACCTGGTCAGAGCCGCGCAAGTCACCCCATCTTGGATTCCGCTGGGTTTCTAGTTTTAAAAAATGTGATGGTTTGCTAGGTTTCCCCAGGTGCCGGCTGAGCTACAGGCCAAAATCCACAGATAGGCACTGTTTTCTATGAAAAAATTTGATGTGTCCACTTTGTGTTTTGGGCCATTTCTTTTTGTGGGCGCTAGTCCTACCCACACAAATTAGGTATAATTTTTATCGGGAGACTTGGGGGACCGCTGGGTAGAAGGAAATTTGTGGCTCCTCTCTGATTCCAGAGCTTTCTATCACCAAAATGCCAGGAAAATTTGTTTTTTTAGCCAAATTTTGAGGTTTGCAGAGGATTCTGGGTAACAAAACCTGGTCAGAGCCCCACTCGTCACCACATCTTGGATTCCCCTAGGTCTCTAGTTTTAAAAAATGCATAGGTTTGGTAGGTTTCCCTAGGTGCCGGCTGAGCTAGAGGCCAAAATCCACAGGTAGACACTGTTTTATATGAAAAAATGTGATGTGTCCACGTTGTGTTTTGGGCCATTTCCTTTCGTGGGCGCTAGTCCTACCCACACAAGTGAGGTATCATTTTTATCGGGAGACTTGGGGGACCGCTGGGTAGAAGGAAATTTGTGGCTCCTCTCTGATTCCAGAACTTTCTGTCACCAAAATGTGAGGAAAATGTGTATTTGTAGCCAAATTCTGAGGTTTGCAAAGAATTCTGGGTAACAAAACCTGGTCAGAGCCCCACAAGTCACCCCATCTTGGATTCCCCTTGGTCTCTAGTTTTCAGAAATGCATAGGTTTGGTAGGTTTCCCTAGGTGCCGGCTGAGATAGAGGCCAAAATCTACAGGTAGGCACTTTGCAAAAAACACCTCTGTTTTCTTTCAAAAAATGTGATGTGTGCACGTTGCGTTTTGGGGCATTTCCTGTCGCGGGCGCTAGGCCTACCCACACAAGTGAGGTATCATTTTTTTTGGGAGTCTTGGGGGAACGCTGGGTGGAAGGAAATTTGTGGCTCCTCTCAGATTCCAGAACTTTCTGTCACCAAAATAAGAGGAAAATGCGTATTTTTAGCCAACTTTTGAGGTTTGCAAAGGATTCTGGGTAACAAAACCTGGTCAGAGCCCCACAAGTCACCCCATCTTGGATTCTCCTAGGTCTCTAGTTTTCAAAAATGCATAGGTTTGGTAGGTTTCCCTAGGTGCCGGCTGAGCTAGAGGCCAAAATCTACAGGTAGGCACTTTGCAAAAAACACCTCTGTTTTCTTTCAAAAAATGTGATGTGTGCACTTTGCGTTTTGGGTCATCTCCTGTCGCGGGCGCTAGGCCTACCCACACAAGTGAGGTATAATTTTTATCGGGAGACTTGGGGGAACGCTGGGTGGAAGGAAATTTGTGGCTCCTCTCTGATTCCAGAACTTTCTGTCACCAAAATGTGAGGAAAATGTGTTTTTTTAGCCAAAGTTTGAGGTTTGCAAAGGATTCTGGGTAACAAATCCTGGTCAGAGCCCCAGAAGTCACCCCATCTTGGATTCCCCTTGGTCTCTAGTTTTCAAGAATGCATAGGTTTGTTAGGTTTCCCTAGGTGCCGGCTGAGCTAGAGGCCAAAATCTACAGGTAGGCAATATGCAAAAAACACCTCTGTTTTCTTTAAAAAAATGTGATGTGTCCACATTGCGTTTTGGGGCATTTCCTGTCGCGGGTGGTAGGCCTACCCAAACAAGTGAGGTATCATTTTTATCGGGAGACTTGGGGGAATGCTGGGTGGAAGGAAATTTGTGGCTCCTCTCTGATTCCAGAACTTTCTGTCACCAAAATGTGAGGAAAATGTGTTTTTTTAGCCAAATTTTGAGGTTTGCAAAGGATCCTGGGAAAGAGAACCTGGTCAGAGCCCCACAAGTCACCCCATCTTGGATTCCCCTAGGTCTCTAGTTTTCAAAAATGCACAGGTTTGGTAGGTTTCCCTAGGTGCTGGCTAAGCTAGACGCCAAAATCTACAGGTAGGCACTTTGCAAAAAACACCTCTGTTTTCTTTCAAACAATGTGATGTGTCCACGTTGCGTTTTGGGGCATTTCCTGTCGCGGGTGCTAGGCCTACCCACACAAGTGAGGTATAATTTTTATCGGGAGACTTGGGGGAACGCTGGGTGGAAGGAAATTTGTGCCTCCTCTCAGATTCCAGAACTTTCTGTCACCAAAATCTGAGGAAAATGTGTTTTTTTTAGCCAAATTTTGAGGTTTGCAGAGGATTCTGGGTAACAAAACCTGGTCAGAGCCCCACAAGTCACCACATCTTGGATTCCCCTAGGTCTCTAGTTTTCAAAAATGCATAGGTTTGGTAGGTTTCCCTAGGTGCCGGCTGAGCTAGAGGCCAAAATCCACAGGTAGACACTGTTTTATATGAAAAAATGTGATGTGTCCACGTTGTGTTTTGGGCCATTTCCTTTCGTGGGCGCTAGTCCTACCCACACAAGTGAGGTATCATTTTTATCGGGAGACTTGGGGGACCGCTGGGTAGAAGGAAATTTGTGGCTCCTCTCTGATTCCAGAACTTTCTGTCACCAAAATGTGAGGAAAATGTGTATTTGTAGCCAAATTCTGAGGTTTGCAAAGAATTCTGGGTAACAAAACCTGGTCAGAGCCCCACAAGTCACCCCATCTTGGATTCCCCTTGGTCTCTAGTTTTCAGAAATGCATAGGTTTGGTAGGTTTCCCTAGGTGCCGGCTGAGATAGAGGCCAAAATCTACAGGTAGGCACTTTGCAAAAAACACCTCTGTTTTCTTTAAAAAAATGTGATGTGTGCACGTTGCGTTTTGGGGCATTTCCTGTCGCGGGCGCTAGGCCTACCCACACAAGTGAGGTATCATTTTTATTGGGAGTCTTGGGGGAACGCTGGGTGGAAGGAAATTTGTGGCTCCTCTCTGATTCCAGAACTTTCTGTCACCAAAATAAGAGGAAAATGCGTATTTTTAGCCAACTTTTGAGGTTTGCAAAGGATTCTGGGTAACATAACCTGGTCAGAGCCCCACAAGTCACCCCATCTTGGATTCTCCTAGGTCTCTAGTTTTCAAAAATGCATAGGTTTGGTAGGTTTCCCTAGGTGCCGGCTGAGCTAGAGGCCAAAATCTACAGGTAGGCACTTTGCAAAAAACACCTCTGTTTTCTTTCAAAAAATGTGATGTGTGCACGTTGCGTTTTGGGTCATCTCCTGTCTCGGGCGCTAGGCCTACCCACACAAGTGAGGTATAATTTTTATCGGGAGACTTGGGGGAACGCTGGGTGGAAGGAAATTTGTGGCTCCTCTCTGATTCCAGAACTTTCTGTCACCAAAATATGAGGAAAATGTGTTTTTTTAGCCAAAGTTTGAGGTTTGCAAAGGATTCTGGGTAACAAATCCTGGTCAGAGCCCCAGAAGTCACCCCATCTTGGATTCCCCTTGGTCTCTAGTTTTCAAGAATGCATAGGTTTGTTAGGTTTCCCTAGGTGCCGGCTGAGCTAGAGGCCAAAATCTACAGGTAGGCAATATGCAAAAAACACCTCTGTTTTCTTTAAAAAAATGTGATGTGTCCACATTGCGTTTTGGGGCATTTCCTGTCGCGGGTGCTAGGCCTACCCAAACAAGTGAGGTATCATTTTTATCGGGAGACTTGGGGGAATGCTGGGTGGAAGGAAATTTGTGGCTCCTCTCTGATTCCAGAACTTTCTGTCACCAAAATGTGAGGAAAATGTGTTTTTTTAGCCAAATTTTGAGGTTTGCAAAGGATCCTGGGTAAGAGAACCTGGTCAGAGCCCCACAAGTCACCCCATCTTGGATTCCCCTAGGTCTCTAGTTTTCAAAAATGCACAGGTTTGGTAGGTTTCCCTAGGTGCTGGCTAAGCTAGATGCCAAAATCTACAGGTAGGCACTTTGCAAAAAACAACTCTGTTTTCTTTCAAACAATGTGATGTGTCCACGTTGCGTTTTGGGGCATTTCCTGTCGCGGGCGCTAGGCCTACCCACACAAGTGAGGTATAATTTTTATCGGGAGACTTGGGGGAACGCTGGGTGGAAGGAAATTTGTGCCTCCTCTCAGATTCCAGAACTTTCTGTCTCCAAAATGTGAGGAAAATGTGTTTTTTTAGCCAAATTTTGAGGTTTGCAGAGGATTCTGGGTAACAAAACCTGGTCAGAGCCCCACAAGTCACCACATCTTGGATTCCCCTAGGTCTCTAGTTTTCAAAAATGCATTGGTTTGGTAGGTTTCCCTAGGTGCCGGCTGAGCTAGAGGCCAAAATCCACAGGTAGACACTGTTTTATATGAAAAAATGTGATGTGTCCATGTTGTGTTTTGGGCCATTTCCTTTCGTGGGCGCTAGTCCTACCCACACAAGTGAGGTATCATTTTTATCGGGAGACTTGGGGGACCGCTGGGTAGAAGGAAATTTGTGGCTCCTCTCTGATTCCAGAACTTTCTGTCACCAAAATGTGAGGAAAATGTGTATTTGTAGCCAAATTCTGAGGTTTGCAAAGAATTCTGGGTAACAAAACCTGGTCAGAGCCCCACAAGTCACCCCATTTTGGATTCCCCTTGGTCTCTAGTTTTCAGAAATGCATAGGTTTGGTAGGTTTCCCTAGGTGCCGGCTGAGATAGAGGCCAAAATCTACAGGTAGGCACTTTGCAAAAAACACCTCTGTTTTCTTTCAAAAAATGTGATGTGTGCACGTTGCGTTTTGGGGCATTTCCTGTCGCGGGCGCTAGGCCTACCCACACAAGTGAGGTATCATTTTTATTGGGAGTCTTGGGGGAACGCTGGGTGGAAGGAAATTTGTGGCTCCTCTCAGATTCCAGAACTTTCTGTCACCAAAATAAGAGGAAAATGCGTATTTTTAGCCAACTTTTGAGGTTTGCATAGGATTCTGGGTAACAAAACCTGGTCAGAGCCCCACAAGTCACCCCATCTTGGATTCCCCTTGGTCTCTAGTTTTCAAGAATGCATAGGTTTGTTAGGTTTCCCTAGGTGCCGGCTGAGCTAGAGGCCAAAATCTACAGGTAGACAATATGCAAAAAACACCTCTGTTTTCTTTAAAAAAAATGTGATGTGTCCACATTGCGTTTTGGGGCATTTCCTGTCGCGGGTGCTAGGCCTACCCAAACAAGTGAGGTATCATTTTTATCGGGAGACTTGGGGGAATGCTGGGTGGAAGGAAATTTGTGGCTCCTCTCTGATTCCAGAACTTTCTGTCACCAAAATGTGAGGAAAATGTGTTTTTTTAGCCAAATTTTGAGGTTTGCAAAGGATCCTGGGTAAGAGAACCTGGTCAGAGCCCCACAAGTCACCCCATCTTGGATTCCCCTAGGTCTCTAGTTTTCAAAAATGCACAGGTTTGGTAGGTTTCCCTAGGTGCTGGCTAAGCTAGACGCCAAAATCTACAGGTAGGCACTTTGCGAAAAACACCTCTGTTTTCTTTCAAACAATGTGATGTGTCCACGTTGCGTTTTGGGGCATTTCCTGTCGCGGGCGCTAGGCCTACCCACACAAGTGAGGTATAATTTTTATCGGGAGACTTGGGGGAACGCTGGGTGGAATGAAATTTGTGCCTCCTCTCAGATTCCAGAACTTTCTGCCACAGAAATGTGAGGAAAATGTGTTTTTTTAGCCAAATTTTGAGGTTTGCAAAGGATTCTGGGTAACAGAACCTGGTCAGAGCCCCACAAGTCACCCCATCTTGGATTCCCCTAGGTCTCTAGTTTTCAAAAATGCACAGGTTTGGTAGGTTTCCCTAGGTGCCGGCTGAGCTAGAGGCCAAAATCTAACGTTAGGCACTTTGCAAAAAACACCTCTGTTTTTTTTCAAAAAATGGGATGTGTCCACGATGCGCTTTGGGGCATTTCCTGTCGCGGGCGCTAGGCCTACCCACACAAGGCAGGTATCATTTTTATCGGGAGACTTGGGGGAAAGCTGGGTGGAAGGAAATTTGTGGCTCCTCTCAGATTCCAGAACTTTCTGGCACCATAATGTGAGGAAAATGTGTTTGTTTAGCCAAATTTTGAGGTTTGCAAAGGATTCTGGGTAACAGAACCTGGTCAGAGCCCCACAAGTCACCCTATCTTGGATTTCCCTAGGTCTCTAGTTTTCAAAAATGCACAGGTTTGGTAGGTTTCCCTAGGTGCCGGCTGAGCTAGAGGCCAAAATCTACAGGTAGGCACTTTGCAAAAAACACCTCTGTTTTCTGTAAAAAAATGGGATGTGTCCACATTGCGCTTTGGGGCATTTCCTGTCGCGGGCGTTAGGCCTAAACACACAAGGCAGGTATCATTTTTATCGGGAGACTTTGGGGGAACGCTGGGTGGAAGGAACTTTGTGCCTCCTCTCAGATTCCAGAACTTTCTGCCACCAAAATGTGAGGAAAATGTGTTTTTTTAGCCAAAGTTTGAGGTTTGCAAAGGATTCTGGGTAACAAATCCTGGTCAGAGCCCCACAAGTCACTCCATCTTGGATTCCCATAGGTCTCTAGTTTTCAAAAATGCACAGGTTTGGTAAGTTTCCTTAGGTGCCGGCTGAGCTAGAGGCCAAAATCGACAGGTAGGCACTGTTTTCTAAGAAAACATGTGATGTATCTACGTTATGTTTTGGGCCATTTCTTTTCGTGGGCGCTAGTCCTACCCACACAAGTTAGGTATCATTTTTATCGGGAGACTTGGGGGACCGCTGGGTGGAAGGAAATTTGTAGCTCCTCTCTGATTCCAGAACTTTCTGTCACCAAAATATGAGGAAAATGTTTTTTTTTTGCCAAATTTGGAGGTTTGCAAAGGATTCTGGGTAACAGAACCTGGTCAGAGCCCCGCAAGTCACCCCATATTGGATTCCCCTGGGTTTCTAATTTTCAAAAATGCCCTGGTTTGTTAGGTTTCCCAAGGTGCCGGAAGAGCTACAGTCCAAAATCCACAGGTAGACACTGTTTTATATGAAAAAATGTGATGTGTCCACGTTGTGTTTTGGGCCATTTCCTTTCGTGGGCGCTAGTCCTACCCACACAAGTGAGGTATCATTTTTATCGGGAGACTTGGGGGACCGCTGGGTAGAAGGAAATTTACGGCTCCTCTCTGATTCCAGAACTTTCTGTCACCAAAATGTGAGGAAAATGTGTATTTTTAGCCAAATTCTGAGGTTTGCAAAGGATTCTGGGTAACAAAACCTGGTCAGAGCCCCACAAGTCACCCCATCTTGGATTCCCCTTGGTCTCTAGTTTTCAAAAATGCATAGGTTTGGTAGGTTTCCCTAGGTGCCGGCTGAGCTAGAGGCCAAAATCTACAGGTAGGCACTTTGCAAAAAACACCTCTGTTTTCTTTAAAAAAATGTGATGTGTGCACGTTGCGTTTTGGGGCATTTCCTGTCGCGGGCGCTAGGCCTACCCACACAAGTGAGGTATCATTTTTATTGGGAGACTTGGGGGAACGCTGGGTGGAAGAAAATTTGTGGCTTCTCTCTGATTCCAGAACTTTCTGTCACCAAAATATGAGGAAAATGTGTTTTTTTAGCCAAATTTGGAGGTTTGCAAAGGATTCTGGGTAACAGAACCTGGTCAGAGCCCCACAAGTCACCCCATCTTGGATTCCCCTAGGTCTTTAGTTTTCAGAAAAGCACAGGTTTGGTAGGTTTCCCTAGGTGCCGGCTGAGCTAGAGGCCAAAATCTACAGGTAGGCACTTTGCAAAAAACACCTCTGTTTTCTTTCAAAAAATGTGATGTGTCCACGTTGCGTTTTGGGGCGTTTCCTGTCACGGGCACTAGGCCTACCCACACAAGTGAGGTATCATTTTTATCGGGAGACTTGGAGGAACATAGATTAGCAAAACAAGTGTTATTGCCTCTTGTCTTTCTCTACATTTTTTCCTTCCAAATATAAGACAGTGTGTTAAAAAGACATCTATTTGAGAAGTGCCCTGTAATTCACATGCTAGTATGGTCACCCCGGAATTCAGAGATGTGCAAATAACCACTGCTCCTCAACACCTTATCTTGTGCCCATTTTGGAAATACAAAGGTTTTCTTGATAGCTATTTTTGACTCTTTATATTTCAGCAAATGAATTGCTGTATGCCCGGTATAGAATAAAAACGCACAGCAGGGTGCAGCTCATTTATTGGCTCTGTGTACCTTCGGTTCTTGATGAACCTACAAGCCCTATATATCCCCGCAACCAGAGGAGTCCAGCAGACATAACGGTATATTGCTTTTGAAAATCTGACTTTGCAGGAAAAAGTTACAGAGTAAAACGTAGAGAAAAATTGCTGTTTTTTTCACCTCAATATCAATATTTTTCTTTTTCAGTTGTTATTTTCTGTAGGAAACCCTTGTAGGATCTACACAAATGACCCCTTGATGAATTCAGAATTTTGTCTACTTTTCAGAAATATTTAGGTTTCTGGGATCCAGCATTGGTTTCATGCCCATTTCTGTCACTGACTGGAAGGAGTCTGAAAGCACAAAAAATTGTAAAAATGGGGTATGTCCCAGTAAAATTCCAAATTTGTGTTGTAAAATTGGGTTTTCTGATTCAAGTCTGCCTGTTCCTGAAAGCTGGGAAGCTGGTGATTTTAGCACTGCAAACCCTTTGTTTATGCCATTTTCAGGGGAAAAACCACAAGCCTTCTTCTGCAGCCACTTTTTCCCATTTAAAAAAAAAAAAAAAAAAAATCACTGTATTTTGGCTAATTTCTTGGCCTCCTTCAGGGGAACCCACAAAGTCTGGGTACCTCTAGAATCCCTAGGATGTTGGAAAAAAAGGACGTAAATTTGGCTTGGCTAGCTTATGTGGACAAAAAGTTATGAGGGTCTAAGCGCAAACTGCCCCAAATAGCCAAAAAAGGCTTGGCACAGGAGGGGGAAAAGGCCTGGCAGCGAAGGGGTTAAGCGGTGAAGCCCAAGTGTGCAGCTGGTGCAGTCCTCCAGAGTGCAGTGTCCCCATGCAGGTCAGGGGTCCAGCAGGGCAGTCCTTCTTCTCCTGTAGTTCTTCCTTGTTGGAATCTGATAGGGATCTGAGGTGTGGGTGCAGGTCTGCCAGTTTTATCCTCGCTCCTGGGTGAAAAACAGGGGGGTCCTGGTTCTCCAATCAGGGGCAGGGTCCTTCCCCCTGTGATGACCACTTCCTGGGAAGAGTGGCAAAAATCAATCCCAGGGAGCAACATTCCTCAAAAATCCATCATGGCTGAAAGTGATTTTTGGAGGTTACATCTGGCTGTGCCCACCCACTGGTCCACTGGTGTGGCTAAAAATCCTAAACACACCCCTCTCCCGCCCTCTCCTAATCTAATCAAGGGGGCACATAATTGTCTGTGTTTGCAGGATGTGGGGGTGTTGCTGGGTTGCTCTAAATGTCCTTCTCTGCCTTTGAAGACCAATTTGGCAGCCCTCCCCCTTCCTGCCTCACCATCTGCTTAGGGGAGATCTCCTCCCACAAGCACATCTCTTTGTGTGAAGCCAGGCCACTTCACACCTCATCAAGCAGCCTGGCCAGGCTGCCAGAGGCTGGCCAATCAGAGCACAGCAGCAAAAACACTGCAGGGCTGAAGTTGGCAACTTTTCAGGTAAAGTTCAAAACTCTTTACCTGAACAAGTTATATTAAATCCAACATCTGGAAGTTGTGGGATGTATTATTACAATTAATTTGATACCAAACTTCTGGTATCTGTTACTTAAGGGGACTTTTAAAATTAAAATAAAGTATCCCCATTCTAGCCTATGGAGGCCATTCACTACAATGAGGGAAAACAAATTTGGCTGTTTTTACCTCACCAGGGCTTATAAAACTATTTTATAGGGACCCTGTTTATATTTACATGGCACCCAGCCCTAGGGGCACATAGGGCACACCTTAGGGGTGACTTATATGTAAAAATAAGGTAGTTTAAGACTTTGGAACTACTTATAATTCCAAAGTCAAATTTGCATATAACTTTAATTTAAAAGCAGCCAGCAAGGCAGGCCTGCCTTTAAAATGACACTGGACACATCAGCAGTGCACCTATGGGTGCACTACCTATGCTGGGGTCCCTAAACCTACATGCCCTACCATATAGTAGGGACTTATAGGTTAGTTGACTTAGCCAATTATAATTAGCCTAATTCGCATACTGATTTTACACAGAGCACAAGCCCTGGGACTGGTTAGCAGTACCCAGGGCACCATCAGAGTCAGGAAAACACCAGCGAAAAGTGGAAAATCGGGGCAAAATGTTAGGGGGCCTCTGCAATCAGCCCTGTTCTCTCACACAGCCCCTCAGCGTGTGTCCCGTGCCAGCTCACACAAGAGGGTGGGCATCTCCTTCACCCCAGGCACCTCAGCCCTTGCCCCAGTCAGCCCTGCTGCCCTCAGTGAGGAGGATATTGACCTCCTGAGATCCCTCACTGTTGGGCAATCAACCATTTTGAATGCCATCCAGAGTGTTGAGAGGCTTTTGCAACTAACAAAGGCATATCTGGAGGGCATTCATTCTGGGCAGGCGGCCCAACAGAGAGCATTTCAGGCTATGGCCTCAGCACTGATGGCAGCCACTGTCCCTGTGTCCAGCCTCCCCCCTCCAACTTCCTCCACCCAGACCCAGACCCAGACCCCTGTACCTCAGCCTATCCCAAGGACACCATCAGACCAGCATGCACACTCATCAACACACAAGAGTGGGCATGGCAAACATATGCACCACACATCACACAAGCACTCACACAAGCACCATCCCCAGGCAGACACAGCAACATCCACTGCCTCCACTGTGTCACCCTCCTCCTCCCTCCCAGTCTCATCTCCACTCACACCTGCATGCACTACATCCTCAGCCACTAACTCCATCACCAGCACGCCCATCACCACACACCGCTCACGTGCAATCACCACCCCCACTACCATGCACATATTCCCAGTGTCCTCTCCCAGTGTGTCTGTGAGCCCTCCTCCCAAAGTAAACAAACGCAGGAACACACCCATCCAACAGCCATCCACCTCACAAAAGCCTCCGGCCCATGCACCTTCACCAAATTTCAGCAAACGTACACCTCCTACAACCACTACCTCTTCCTCCACTCCCAAACCTCCTCCATCTTCCTGTCCCACTGTGTCTAAAAAACTTCTCCTGGCAAACTTTGACCTCTTCCCTTCAACTCTCCCCCCGTCCTTCCCCTAGGGCCAGGCTTACCAGGTCCCAGCCCAGCACCTCAGCCACCAAATCCCCAGGCACAGTGGTGCCAGTAACTGCGGGGTCATCGAGTGCACCACCCATCAGGGCTGTCAGTGTGCCACATAGCGAGGGCAAGGACATTCCGCCACCTGCCAAGGTGAAGAAGGTGCCCATATCCCAGAGGGAGAAGCTGCACCTACCAGCCACCAAGGGCTCTGCCAAAACAAAAGGGGACAGTGGCAAGATACCTGCTGTACCATCAGAGGTCTGGAAGGGACAAAAGCAGAAGAGCAGGTCAGGACAGGTCACGGTGGCACCGACTGAGGGACTAGTGTCACCCCTTCTGTCCACGACTACACCAACCTGTACGGTGGCGAGCACCGCAAACTGCCCCGCCACCAGCTCCACCACCTGCACCGCCACCAGCACCGCCACCAGCCCCACCACCTGCACAGTCACCTGCACCGCCACCGGCACATCTGCAGCCTCAGCAACAGTCCCCAGCACCTTCCCCAGTGGGCAGCTGTCCAAGGCTGCAGGAGACATCCTGCTGTGTCCCTCAACAGGTGCTGACACATGCACCACTGCCAGCACTGCCACCAAAGACACCGCCGCAAGCACCGCTACCAGCCCCGTGACGTGCTCAGACAGTGGCACCACCGCTGACATGGCTACCATCCCCAGTAGTCAGCCATCCCAGGCTGAAGGAGACTTCCTGGACCCTGCCCAGCTTCCATGAGGCATGACTTCCATCACTGTTTGCACCTGCAGGTGGAAGGCGAAGCCGCAGCAGTGTGGGGTATGTCTCTGCCTCCATGGCGTATCATGCTACCTATTCCTAGGCAATCTTGTGCCAAACACACCCAGGTGAGGGAATGAGACTGGCCACACTGCATGTGAAGCACTCTGGGTACAAGGCCCCCTCCAGAAACAGTAGGGAATCACATCCACTACCTCAGTCCCTGGCAGGATGAAGCACTCTGGGCACTAGGCCCCCTCCAGAACCAGTGGAGAAAGGCATCCACTACCTCAGTCCTTGGCAGGATGAAGCACTCTGGGCACAACGCCCCCTCCAGAACCAGTGGAGACTGTTATCCACTTGAGAGACTGTGACTTTGCACTCCCCAGGATAGAGCAGTGGGCAAACCACCCACTGGAAAGACTTGAGAGACTGTGGCTTTACACTCCCCAGGATACAGCAATGGACATGGAGCCCCCTCGTGCAGCAGTGGCGTCATGCGTTCATCCGGCTGAGGTGCCCCCCCTTCCCTTTCCCCTGAGGTGCCTGTTTATTTTTGATCTGATGCCCCTGCAGTGTTTGCTCCGTTTCCAGTCAGGTATCTTGTGTGGGCTTCGCCCATGGATTTTGGGACCACTGGTGTACAGACAATGATTGGTACACTATCCGGACTTGTGTAGTTGGTGTACTGAATTTTGAACTTTCACTATCAGATTTTTCATGATTACAATCGTTACAATCATTTAATTTTGTCCTTGCGTTCTTCCAGGCGGTGGGGGGGTGTATATGTAATGTTGCTGCATGTATTTGTGTGTATGGTGTTGTGGGTGAGGGTGGGGGTAGGGGTATTGCGTGTTGCATGTGTGTGTCACTCTCTTTTCCCTCCCCCCTTCCCTCAGTTGTAGGTGCAGTACTCACTGTGGTCGTTGACGGCATCTGTCCTGCTCCTGATAGAGCAGGAGGAAGACCAGCATGGGCAGGACCTGTAGTTCGGGCTCCATGGCGTCCTGGTTCCACGTTGGGTGTCGAGAGGTGAGAGGTTTCCCTTCTGTGTACTGTTTCCTCTGTGCTTTTGATAGCATTGGTTCTGCCCCGGAAAAGGTGGCAAATAGGCCTGTTGTTATACGGTGGGTGGTACTTTGTCCTCCGCCTGTCTGTTGGCGGTTACCGCCGCAGTGTTTGTTTCTACTGCCGTGGCGGTCGGAGTGTTAAAGAGGTTGTCTATGCTGGCGGATTCCGCCATAGTCGTGATTCCATTTTATTTTCCGCCGGCCTGTTGGCGGTACTACCGCTGCTTTACCTCCAGCGCTGACTGTACCCAAGGAGGTACATGCAAGTGTACTGCCTGATAAGGCCATTACCCTATCTTATTGTACTCTCTTGTTCTTACACATAGGTGTTTCAAACAAATGCTTTCACTGGATGTCTGTTGGAAATCAAGAACCTTGATGTAGTTCACAGGTTGCAATACCAGTCAGACAGGTTAAGAATTTTATTTAACTAAGCTTCATTGAGTCATATTAAATTAAATCACGTTGCTTAGCCTTGACGTCACTCAGATTTGAGCTCCAGCCTTATTAGAACTCTAGGTGCAAAAGGTGCGATACCACAGGCCCTCACAAGTGGCAGATTTGGAGAACAAAAACAGGAAAAGTACAGACTGAGATCTCCACCTTTGCCTGAATATACCTTTCCTACTTTTTTCTATTCACAAATATCCCAATGACTACAACAGGAAAGCTGCACCATGTGCAGGCTTCCAGGCTTATGCTTAGGAATCTCATAAAACACAAGCTCCTATTCCCACTGAATGATCTCTCCGTGATGTAGAAATACAAATAGCAGGAATAGGATCCTCTGTGCAAATGGATATTTTATTTTCTTGATGGCAAAATATATTTGCCGGTGGAGAATGCCTTACCTTTCAACCCCAGCAAAACTAGGAAGGGGAGCATTAATTATGACAGCCTGGGAGGAAACTCAAGTTTGATTACACTACTGCCTTGTGTGTGTGCCCTCTCAGTGGAAAGGGTGCAGAGGACACAAAAATCTAATGCATTCATGTCTAGCAGGTTTGTCTGTTTGTAACCCGGATCCTCTCTATTTAAGCTATGGGAGAGATTTGACAAACACCTATCCATGTTCTATGCCACAAATAGTAAGTTGTTATACCTGTACTGCTTAGTGACCAAGATAAATCTATTAGATGTGACCAAGGATGCATGGGAACACAACACAGAAACCACAGATGGTGCTCCATGAGCTCATTAACCTTTGAGTCATTTGAACGTGTAGTAAAATCATAAATGTGAAGTTCAGGTTTAAGGTGCAGGGGCATTGATTAATCATACACCACCATCTGGGTTCCCTTAAAGGAGAGGGTAAGTAATATTTAGTTACTGACAGCCTTTATATCTGAAATGTTTCACTCATGAGTAGAGGACGACCCATTTGAATCTACTGGGTACTTTATAACGTATCAGTATATATGACATTCTGCTAGACAAGTCAGAATCTAGAGATTTCAATCAGTTGTCGAGGACACATGGAATGTTTTGGTGGGGAATTACCTTATGTAATAGAATCAGGAATGGATCTTGTACCTTATGGGAGTGACATTGTCAGTTTTACTGGAGTACATAACACATCTGTTATGTGAGAGCTTAAATATTGATCAAAGACAATATTGACAGAACTGATCTGATATATGTGCATGTAGAAATTAGCCAGCAAACTTTACAAGTGACAGGGAGAAATACAAACGTGCTTGTCCCACATGGTTCACCTCCACCTATGATAAATCTGCAGACTAATAATGCAGAGCTGGGCAAGACACCTTCTAAGCAGGAGGAAATTTATTTCTGAATTGCCTTCAAAGCAAATCAGTTGAAGGTGGTGTACCTCCAAAAGAAATTCATATTATATTGACCATGTGTCTCCCTATATGACTGGTGGCCCCATTTAAGAAGTTACAATATGAGAAAATGATGTTGATAACATATGCAATACTACACTTGACATGCCTCAATATCGGAGTTGCTGGAGGTTTAAAGTACATTTCAGATTAACACAGAACCACTCCCGTTAGATCTATGTAAGAAGTGAATGGCTAAAGTTGTGACCATATCTAAGATAGTGAGAAGTAAAATTACTGAAACTAAATTCAGAAATATATACTTCATGGGCCATGATTACATGGGTACATACTCACCAAATTCACAATTTGAGCCAAAGACACTGAGAAATTAAAGATTTGGGCACAGATGTACTAACATTGAGTTTGTAAAATTCATCCTAAATTGTGAACCAACTTTTTGCAAGTCCAATGAGATTTTGGCAATCAACCAGTGAGTTGCATTCCAACATGCCTCATCAATAATAATGACATAGATCACAAATTGCAAAACGGGATGCCATTATAGGGATGGTGGCCTGCTAGGGTGAGCAAACCACTATATCTGTGACCACATTTACATGAAACAATTTATTTTAAATACAGTCCGTTCTCCTAAACGAAAACCTTTTCCTGAATTAAAAAATTGGCTTGAAACACAGTAACAACAATTTAGTCATCACAAACCCTCTGATTTATTTATTCACATGGTTTGTTGGTTCTAAATGCCTTAGTACATTTGGCTCCAGATACTACAAAAACTGACATTTATACAAAAATCCCAAACTGGGTTACCACATCTATCAGGGTCTGTGGTGTGCCTCAATTGATGGATAGTAAAAGTTAAAACAACCAGATTGAAATCCATATACTGATGACTGCCATTCTCACCGTTCATAAGACCCTGGTGATAGATGCACCTGACAGACAATCCAAAGACCAGAGGAGCAGATAAGCTGACTACTGATCAAAGAATGTGTACTCCAGAGAGAAATCTTCTAACAAAGGGGCAGCCCTAACAATAGGAAACACTATGCCTCAGAAAACTAGAGTTCTCTTGTGAGGCAGAACATGGTGCATGGGGTACTCCCATGACCCTGTACTCAGAAATCAAGAGCCTTTGCATTCCCTATTGATGCTCTCACAAACTCTACACATTCTACCCATACATTTGTGTAGCAGTGTCTTTTATACATGCAATTCTGCACAGTCTATAATGGGGATGAAAGAGAAATATGCCCCTGCTTGCTTGCAGTGTGCTCAAGGAAGGTTTTCCAAAACAAGGAATTCCAAACACTAGGGGCCAGATGTAGCAAGTCGGCAATTTGCGACTTGCAAATTGCGAGTCCCTGCGACTCGCAATTTGCAAGTCGCAAATTGCTATGCAGTACGGTGTCTCAGACACCGACTGCGACTCGCAATGGGGTCGCAATGACCCACCTCATGAATATTCATGAGGTGGGTCGCAAATTGCGGCCCCATTGCGAGTATAGGCACTCGCAAACATGGAGGCCTGCTGTCGTCAGCAGACCTCCATGTTTGCGACCTGCTTTTCAATAAAGCAGTTTTTTTTTTTTTTAAGTGTAGCCCGTTTTCCTAACAGGAAAACGAGCTGCACTTCAAAAAAAACGAAACCTTTAGTTTCGGTTTTTATCAGGGCAGGGAGTGGTCCCTTGGACCACTCCCTGCCCTGAAAAAATATTTTGGGGTCCAGTCACAAACTGGAAGGGGTCCCATGGGGGCCCCTTCCAATTTGCGATTGGGTTACCATCCACTTGAAGTGGATGGTAACTGCGATGCCATTTGCGACCGCATATGCGGTCGCAAATGGTATTGCATCCCAATGCGACTCGCAAATAGGAAGGGAACACCCCTTCCTATTTGCGAGTCTGAAATGCATTTTGCGAGTCGGTAACGACTCGCAAAATGCATTTCTGCATTGGGATACGCGTTTAGCGAGTCGCAAATGGCAAATTTTGCCGTTTGCGACTCGCTAAACGTTTGCTACATCTGGCCCTAAATGCTTAAACTAAGGGGCATATTTATGAGAGACTTACACTGCTGTTGCTCCAAACTTTTTGGTGAATCGGTGGCCCAAGCACTGATCCAAATCTATGAGATTACGTGTTTGCCTGAATGCATCTTTCTTTAGATGTGCATCCGATAAATGCTGTGCCTCAACCAGCCGCAGGTGTTCCCCCTCAAAATGTCACAGAAAACTAACACAGTGATATTTATGGCTTTGGCAATGTGTGACGCATCATATGAATGCAGCACACAAAGCCTGAAATGTGTCAACTTTTCTGTGCATCAGTAACCCAGGCATAGGAAATGACGCAGTGGCTGTGCTATATGAACCTGAACATCCAAAAGCATTTTTGCAAAGCTCAACTACGGCATGAAGGTAGTGATCCTGCAGCTTGGTGTAGCAAGGAGACCCCCACATAGGCAGGGAAGGAGGAGGAAGCGTGTGTTCTGCCGACACATCTCCTTAATCAACCTCAGCGAGGATGATGTGATAAATAGAATAGAAAACATACGCACTCCATCAACGCCCAGTACTCTATTGCATTGTGCATTCATCACCCAATGGACAATTCAGTAGCGATGTGTCAAAAAATGATGCAAATGTGGAAAAAGGGTGGGGTACACACAGGGAATGATGCAATGGGTGTGGATGGCTGCATACTAGGAAGTGCAAAGCTAATTTCACTTTTGCTTACTCTCTGTTGGTGTGTTACAGGTCTAGGAGGTGTTTTTGGAGAGTGGCTGGTGATTTTGGCCTACTATTGTCATTGCTGGTGTGATCTGTCCTAGTGCAATTTGTGAGTCTTTTGTGCTTTGTTTGTTGTTAATTGTATTTGTTTTCTCATAATATTGTTGGGTGTCTGGAAAGTTTTGGGTTTAATAGTTTAGGGTAGTGTGTAGTTTAAGGCTTATTTCTGGGTGTGAGGGTGTTAAGTTTCATTGGCCATGTCACTAAAGGGTAGAGCCAATAATTTGTCAGAAGAGAAAATAGAGGACCTGCTGTAGCTCCTATGCCATTTCCTGAAGTACATGTTGGCATCAGGGGACAGGGTCAGCCAGGGCTACGCTGCCAAGGAGAGGAAGGTGCAATGGGAGAGGGTGCTGTGGCACATGTCTACAGTATAAGGAACAGTGCACACCATCCACCAATTAAAACACAGCTGGGCTGTTGTGGTGTCCCAAGAGGGTGATCTGATGGGCTACAATTGTTTGGAGATTGGTGGACCCGGAGGTATGTATGTATGTATGTATGTATGTATGTATGTATGTACCATCTGCATGAAGATATGTTTGTCTCACTTTTAAAACTGTTCAAACATGTAAGGGGCAGATCATGTATTGTACTGGTTAAATTATTCCATTATAATGCTACACAGTTACCAAATCCTGCCCCAGAGGCCTGTTCGATGGGTTGTGTATGTGTTTCTTGGATTTAACATGCATGCATTTGTATATGTACCAGCAGTCACCTATGTGCTTGTGCAGGGTATGAACCAAACATTTTCTAAACCAAAATAGGTGATGTGAAATAATAAATGTAATGTTCATTCACCCCTCATGTAAACTTTTTCAGGTGTGCTGCATTATTAAGCTCATGTAGACAGATGAATGTGCATCCGGCAATTGTTTCTGGTCATGTATGTGAAAGCTTAGTGCAAAATCACCTGCACATTATTCAAAGTTATGCACCCCTGAACATTGTTGCAAAGGAGCATGATTTGCAGTGAGTCATCACTCTGTGCAAAAGGCCCATTAACAGTCTAATATGGTCCTTACCATGTTACAAACGGTGTAGATATGTCCTTTACCATTGCTGCACTAATTTGGGGTTCTTAGAGCCAATATTTTCCCCATGTGTCATGGTGCAAGTGGGCCTGATGTGATGCTGCCTACCAGTACACATAATCGCGTCTGGGACCTGCTTCAGGCATGTGATGTTAACTATATCTGAGCCTCAAAATCCAGCCACCTCTGCATGCAAAGTGAATAGCTGCATCCCTTGTTCAGGCAGATAGAAATGTGTGTCCAATGTGTTTAATCTTCCAACTCACTGGGACATGATAGTACTGTCAATGGAATGTACACTGTGTATGATTTCTCTATTTACAATGTAATATTCAAATTTTTTTAAATTTAGGTGGTCCTGCTCCACAAACAAGAGCTGAGGTTGAAACCTTCTGGGATCCCATCGCTACCAGTAAGTCTGATAATTATGATAAGTACATGGTTGTCAGTCTATAAGGTTTATGAGTGATCCATAATAGTGTTAAAATTGTGATGTATAAGTAGAGGTATCAATCACTTGCCAAATAATTACATGCAGTGTACTATCAGAACTGAACCTGTACCCACATTAATGGTAAAACACCAAGTACAGATCACAATGTCCATGTAGTGGCAATGTATGTAGGCACACAGGTAGCATGCATTTCTAACAGCTGTAGTGATGTATCCTTCAATACAGTGTTGATGCTTAAGGCACATGTCCCATCATCTGTTCATTAATTAGTAGATGATCAACACACTCCAAATTTAACAGCAAACATAAGGCATTGACCTTACATGCAATGTTACAACAGGAGTTACATAAAAGTAGAATGAGATAGGCTAGGTTTGCCTGGGCACAGTTTGGCAGACTGCATCCAGATTTGGGTATGACACTGGTGCTTATGAGGTGTAACACATTACCCAAACAGTGTTACCAAGAGTTAAAAAAATATTGTCTCACAATATATGATTTAGAAATAAGTGTGTGACTGAATGCCACATATTTTGCATCACTTTCCATCATACTATACACATGCATGCTGCATACATTACACCTATTCTACATTATTGATAAATATATTTGTGCTCATATATTCATGCAGAAAACAGCTGTGAACGTCTGGTAACACATACCTGTTTGTGAAAGTGTGTGTAAAATAACATTACAATTTGCAAAATCTTGCATTACTGTGTCAGCAGGCTAGCCATCACAAACAATCCATTATTCCAATGAGAGATGCTGCAAATATTGCTGAGCTAGGCGAAAGTTGTTCGTAATAACAGATTTGAATCATGACGGAGAACATAAGACATCTCAACATGTGTGCCTGTAAGCGTGTGAGTACATTATGAGTAGTATATTGGTCAAATGATTTACTTAACTTAACCTGAGGTATGGCTGCTGTAAGCCAAGCCTCAGGGGAACTTGGTCAATCTTCAGAGCCATACGTGTCATTCTTATGTAAATAGGAGTGACAGACGAACAGTAACACAGAACTACTGGAAGCTGCAAGGTTGTAAGGCTGTGACTGTTATTGACCATGTGGTTGTACAGAATGAGGATGTCAGATTTCCTTCCTCAGTGCAACCAGAGTAATATGAGAAGCAGAGGGTGAATGTGACTGGTCTGCACATGGAGTTACTTTCAAATGGCTAAATAATTGCTTTATATACCCTATGTATTATTTCTCAGAGGCATTTATCCTATGAAAGGTAAGTAGCAATGTTGATGCAATGGGTGTAAAACATCTCATGAAGGGATATCCTGTCAGCAGCTTACAATCCATTTCAAAGCTCAAATACTGGTGGGGTAACTTGTACTGGCTAGCAACAACACAGTCAGCCTTGCCTTATGGAGCACGGTTGCCTGCATCATAATCCACATTGTTCTTATACAGATAGGTACACAGGCATACATACACACACTTCAGAGATGCTTTGGGAAACAAAAATGTATAGGGTGAAAAACAACTTTGGGAGAATGTGTGTACAAACATTTATAGAGTTTTCGCTCTCCATGGTATTGCTTCTGCTGTATACCTGTAGGTATTTGTTAGATTACATCGAATTAGCCTAAGACTTAATTGTTGTGATGTACTTGATCACTGTGTCATGTTCACTGAGCTAGAAATTTGTGGATGAGTGAAGCATTGTTAATGACTCGCATGCCTCACAGGCCCCATCATTTTGAGCAGATAGGCATATGTATGTTCAGTAAGGCCTTTTCACTGTGTGTCAGTCCAGTAACTGAAGTTTATTGTTACACAATGACGTTCAATTGGTAGACAAGACATTCTGCATAATGCTATGGCAGTGAATGTACATGATGTTTGGGTCTATACAACAAGAACAGGCGATAGTGACTTTAGCTCATTCTCTTGGTTCTGTATGTACACATAAACCATGGTATAAGTGGTCTTTTCTGGAAGTTCCTCAACCCCTATTACAAATTGTATACACTTTTTATATTGAAATGGGGGAGTGATATGACGTCTGATGAAATCAATACATTGGTTACATTTCACATTTAAGCCATTGTTATATGAGGTGAAGGGTTTGGTGCTTTGGCCAATACAGAGTACTGTATGTGGCCGAGATTCTTATCTAAGAATCTTGGATCACTAGCCACCGAACTTGATCTGATGTGCACCTGTTAATGTTACTACCTACAGTGAGAGTAAGTCATGTGAGTGAGAGTTGCTCATATTTACTAGACATTCTGTTAAAGTGCACAGTAAAATAATATGTTATGATATAAACTTAACTGACTTTCTTCTAGGAATTACTTTTGCAAAGAAAAAGGGAGACTCAATATCTTGTGAAGCATGATATGGTGCAACAAAAGACAGTGTACTCTCAAAAGGAAGATGCTAAACACATCAAGGAGCTTTGCTGGGAAACACTTCATGGTATCTGTTCCCTCATAGATAATGATGTTCATACATTGCAAGATACCAGCATTGTGAAAATCATAAAACTGCATGCCTGTCTCTTACAGTTCATCATTCAACACACTGCTATGTGTTGCTTCTCATAACACAATAATCATACCTCAGTGGTCATCGCACACAAAATGGAAATACTTCCCACAGAGGATCAAAATAAAAATAGCATCCTTCCAACAAGATAAACTAAATGGTGTAGCGCCCCACATAGGGATAGTAAGCTCTATATAAATGCTGCAATGCAATAAAATATAGTTGCCCAGATAGATATATTTATTCCACCATTGCTTTTCAACTATTACAATTCCCAAAGAGGGATTTTTACCCTTCAACATGAGTAGGTCCAAACACAAGCTTCACTGGATTTGACAGACTCTCAAATCCCATGGGGTGATCTGGGGGATCTACTCGGTGCAACTCTTGTTTGCCCATATAATTTCACTAATTTCACTGCCCTCTACAATCCTCTAGCCAAGAGGAATGTCATCAAAAATTTGCTTTCAGAGCAACACACAGAGGACACCTTCACCTCAATGGGATGTTATGAGCCCTTCAGGTTACCTATTTAATACATTGGTGGAATCTTCCTTTTCACTTCTATTGTTTGCTTGATAAATGTGTTATCAAGCTGACTTAGCTTGTCAACTGCTGGCCGCAACAACTTCCCTTATACCACAGTTAAATACATATTGTTGGAACAGAAACATTCTCTGCATGGAACGAAATGTGAACTCCTGCCCTGAGTGCCCAATTGCACTGTTGTCTGGATTCCTAATGCTGATTTGTGTGCCATGACACAGACCTGTGTCACGGATTGTGGTCTTGTTTAACAGATAGGGGTGCTCAAATGCCACCCGTATAGTAGTGGAAGGCTACCGCTTTCACCAGAAGTTAAGGAGCATAAGTTCAGTGGTGCCAGCATATTGTGCAGTGATCAATAGGTTACGCTACAGGCTCACTCACCTTTTTAAAAGTTCAGCTGCTGTGTGCTTAACTCATCCATAGCCTACATCAGGTAGATGTAGAGAGCTGCCTGGCGCTGGAGTGGTGACTCCGCTTTAGTTGTATGTGCGCCTAGGAAAGCAATTGTACAAGGATAGAGCAGTACTGTGCAGCATGTTTGTGATTAATACATTTGCTGGATTTATGAATGCATGAGTGGAATAGAGTACATGAGAGATGTAGTGCTGTGCAGTGCATATGCAGGAACAGAATGTGATGTGTCTTTGTACTGCTAAAGAGCACTCCCTAGTTAAATATAAAAAAAAGCTTCAGTGCTGAACAGTGTGCACAGGCTGAGTATGTGTGCTGGATGCATGGGTACATGTAGGGGTACAATGTATATAGACAGTGGTGCTGAAATGAGTGTGTGCTATGAAAGTACACTGAGTGAGTGTGCCTGTAATGCTACATTGTATGGAGGACATGGGTTACATTTTGGGTGGTCCAGGCCTGCCTGGTGAAGACATGAAGAGGAGAGAAATCCCCCCTACAGATTTGTGTATTGCTGCCTTCCTGTGAGCCGAGTGGGTACTAACTAGAGGGAAGAAAGAGACTCCATTTACATCTCAAATTACTGTTCTTTGATTTAGTGATAGACTACAAGGACGGGCATGTACATATCTCAGGAAGCGAGATGGGACTGATAAGAGGCTCATAAAGAGTAGGACTGTGGGTCTGGCACATAATCATGCATATATCACTGTAGTTGACATCAAGGAGTAAACCCTGGCCCGCCCATGTTGTGGACAATCAGCTTTGGAGTTGTGCTTGCTGTGGCAGACCTCTTTCATGAAGCAGGATAAAAAGGAGAAGTGCCCACTTCAAAAGAAGCAGAACCCCAACATACAACTTCAAAGACTCAGACTACGAATTACATTTGGTGTCTGGAAAATGAGGAAAAGAAGGGGAATTTGAGTCCCCACAAAATTGTCGTCTGCCAAGCAGCCAGATGCGCTGTGTGAGAAGGGACCTCTGTCTGTGACCTGGGCCAACGCCTGCTAGTCTTCCTCCAGGGGGAGGAAACATACCTCAATGAAACCAAGACCACCTGTCCTGGAGCACCAGTGCCTTCCTGCTTTGCTGGATGAGTGTGCCCTGTGAGGAAGAGGAAAGTGTTGGAGGGAGTGAGGTCTTGTGGGAAGCCCTACCGTGAAGACTCCTTTTGCAAGGTGTGAGGATTTGCTAGTACACTATTTGGGCCATGGCCAATGTGCAACACTGTTTTTGGCAACCCCTGCATGCCAGGAGAGGGCTGTTGTAGACTGTGCCAAATTGTGAGCAATGTGTGGAGGGCACTGAACACGTAATGCCTCGTTTCAGTGACCCTGAAAGCCAGAGGGGACCACCAGTGACTTAACTGAGTTGGAGCATGAGTCTTTTGGCCATTATGTCTAGTGCAATTGCACTGAAGAGTCTGTGCCCTAAAAATGAGCAATGCAGCAACCTGGAATCCCAGAAGGGGCTGCCAGTTTTAGTCTTAGCAACTGTGTGGGTTGTGTCCCTGACAAAAGGATTACTGCTGAGACCAGCAGGTCCAGCCCACCAACTGCACCTGATTGTTTCACTGAGGATTTATGGATGACACTGAGAATGCTGCACTCTCACCGGACCTCCATTCGGGAGCCAGAGAACCCATTCCCTTTTTGCAAGGGGAATCTCAACATACCTTTTGTGTCAGCCGAAGGGGAGCAGCTTCGATCACTGGAACCCAACTGGCAGTGTTGCTCAACAGAAAGAGTCTGCCATACCAGGTGCTGCCACATCCATCACAAGCATCCTGACATCGACTTGCAGGATCCGGACTTAGAAGCCCTGAAAAAGCGGGTACTCATTGCACCAGTGAATACTGTCACATTGTCTTAAGACTGACACCAGACCTTTAGGGCCCCTGGGCGATTCGTTGCTGAAGGTGCTACAGCACCATAGACACTTTTGACTGGAATTCTAAAGAGTCAAAAGGGACCTCTTGAGAATGGCCTAATAGTTTGCATTCTCTGATGCGGTCATCAGTGAATGGGGAATAATCCTGAACACTTTACATGAAAGAGGGCAGGACCGGGACTTGCCTGACAACAACTAGAGCCCCGACCTCAATTGGGTTTGTGTGTTTCCTTCTGAATGTTGTATTCTTTTGTATTTGTAGAGTTAGAAGTAAAACACTACTTTTTCATATAAAAGCAAGTATTTAGATGGTTACTGGTTTATTGTTCGTACTGTCTGCACTTTGAATTATGAGTTGTACTCACTGACTTGTATCTACAGCCTCCCAAGGGAGCCTCGACTGCCTGGCCACAGCTACCACTGAGATTCCATTGTAGAAGGGGTACTTGGCCCAGTTGAGAACAACCCGTAGTAGGTGGGACCCTGGGGCAAATGGAGTAAGAGGCCTCAACAACCACAGTTGGGCCCAGGAACGCCTGCCTGCCCTGTGGCCCTCTGAAAGGGGTTCTGAGAGACATTTGGAAAATTGAAGCTATATTTCCCTAACAATTTCTTCTAGTTGTGGGTTGTGCCACAGTTATGTCTATCTTTCAGCTGAACAAAGAATTAAGCAATGCTGCTTTGTCACATTGTATCCACCTCTCAACAGGGCTTCTGATGTCCTCTTTTGGCCGAGGATCACTCGCATACCATTGCACCTTGATAATAGGAACAAAACTTTAGTATTTCTTACCAGCAGGATGCACCTTTAATTTTGCCATCATATGTTTTTTTTACCAACATCCGTTGTGCTGCTAAAATTGTCCATCTCTGGATCATTCAAAACTGCACCCATGTTGCTGATTATGAGTGCTGCATTTAATGTAAATCCTTCAAAGACCTGGATTCGGGATACTTTTTTTATTTTCTGAACCCAAAATTCACACTATAATTGGACTTGTTCAGTTCATGATTTTTGCAGTAATCATCTTCCTTCTCAGAAGGCAACTTCCCCATACCTGTCTGAGCAGCAATGCTACTAGGCTTTGGCTTTCTACCAAAGTTTACAAAAAATTACCAATATTTAATTCTTAGCTGCAATAGGCTTATGGCTCCAGGGGATCATTCTATTTTCCAGTGATAACTGAGTTTCCAGGACTGTTCAATATTCTACTTGAATATCCCATTGTACTAATTGTGAATCACAGCAATGCATTATGAATTCTGTGCAACTGCCAATTCTGACTGATGCTGTCTGTGACCCCTCTTTTCTGCTGTAATGTATGCCTCTAGTGTGCATTGCTTTACCTTCTGCTACTCCACCATCACAATATTCATTGGGTTCACCCTCTTCATTTTGGACCTTGGTAGTCATTCCCATGTGCCATCATTGTTGGCCTGCCCAACCTACAGGCCCACAATCCATCATGTTCAATTACCATTCACCTGTATCATCTTCTACTTCTTCAGGTCACAGCATGCATGCTCTCTGAAACATCCATGGACTGTCATGTGTACTTTGCCTTTTCTGCCAGAAGTACCAGCCACATTTGATACCACAGGCTGGGATATTTCCAGTCAAACCAAGAGAAGCCCCGTTTATGAACACTTTTTGCTACATCAGCCATTTGGGCAACAGAACCAAAACAGGCATCGGCAAAGCCAATAGGTCTGGCGCGGGCCACCAGCATTTTAGTAATTCTTGTTTTGTTTTGGATTTGCAAAACGTTGTTGTTTGGGAAGCTACCCAGTCCTCATCAATTAAAAAAATACATTGACAGTGCAAATAGGTTTTTGTTGGTTAGCCAATGGCTGAATTAGGCTGACTCACTGCCCTTTATGCACGCTAGAGTAGGTGGGAGAAAAATGTGGAATACACAACCACAGACTAATGGATGAAGTATATGCGAAAAACCCTCAAAGTAACTAACTTATACACAATATTTTGATAAAATCTTAAGGTCTTGGCTAACACAAACATAAAAAAGCCGATCGATCTGGCATTGGCTGCCAGCTTCTTGCCTGTGAGCAAGAAAGATTGCAATAAAGTACAATATAACTGAGAAAAGTATTGATAAAGTAAATTGTGTTAGGGAACATTTGTCCATATGTACCACAACAGTTCTCTGGAAATGTACGATAAGTAGTCTTTGACCAGGAACTCAGGGAATGAAGGATTATTTTCAATGAGAGCAGCTATTTTAAGGGGACTTGCTGAGCCCACCATTTACACATGAAACTCACGTTTTACCTCCAGCCAATTAATCTGTATATTTGAGGAAAATAATCTTTGTCTCTTTGCATTCTCATTGAACTTTTACAATAGCGTCACCTCTGTTCATGTTAGAGCCTACTATCTTACAAAGTTCATTTGACAAATGTCCAAAGAGAAAAGGAAATTGACCATGGTACAAGCAGTAACCCTAGCTCTAACAGAGCGTGCATCGAAACAATTAAACGCAAGGTCTTTGAACAATGTTCCCTTCCTGCTGATGAGCCGGACTTGGATTTGGGCCCTGCTGTATTTAACGTAAAGGCTAGTTGAACCATGTGTAGCTATTGCTTTTCAATGAGTTAGCAGAATCTCTCATTAGAAATTGGCAATTATTTGCTCATTCTTTTTAATTTTATTAACCAGTCAAATTCCTGCCTTACACTTATCATAAACACTTTGGGGGTCATTACAACATTGACAGTCAAAGCCGCTTACCGCCGTGTGGAAGACCGCCAACACACCGCCGCGGCTGTGGAATTCCACCGCAGCTATTATGACCCACCGCTCAGAATCCGACAAAATCTAGACACCCACACAAGTCCGCCACAACAAAGGTCAATGATAAACTGGCGATAACAAAACCTACACCATCACGCCAACAGGAATACGCCCACACTATCATGACCCATGAATCCACGCTGCGGTCTTTCAACCGCAGTATTCTATTGGCGGTACACACTGCCGCGCTCAAAATACACACAAATTTACAAAACACTACCACATTGGACAAATCAAAATACACACACCTGATACACATACACACACCACTCCCACACACCCAATACAATATAAAACACACACCCACATCACCCACAAACCCCTACGACAATAATTGCGACAGAAGGCCAGAGAGAGACACCACCAGAAACAACACTAGCATCCACAGGCACTCAACACCATCACTCACACAACATCCATGCACCTCACACAACACACCTCTAAATATCACCCCACACATCACAACACACACCACCCCACACATCACCCACACCACCCCATAGCACCGCAAAGACACCCCAGGTTTTCTGAGGAGGAGCTCAGGGTCATGGTGGAGGAAATCATCCGGGTAGAGCCACAGCTATTCGGATCACAGGTGCAGCACACCACCATAGCTAGGAAAATGGAGCTATGGCGCAGAATCGTGGACAGGGTCAACGCAGTGGGACAGCACCCAAGAACTAGGGATGACATCAGGAAGAGGTGGAACGACCTCCGGGGGAAGGTGCGTTCCGTGGTCTCAAGACACCAGATTGCAGTTCAGAGGACTGGCAGCGGACCCCCACCTCCTCCCCCAAAACTAACAACATGGGAGGAGCAGGTCTTGGCTATACTGCATCCTGAGGGCCTCGCAGGAGTAGCAGGAGAAATGGACTCTGGTAAGTCAAACCTTTAACTACCATATCCCCCACCCTACCTGTATGATATCACATACCCCCTCCCTCGCCCTCACCCCCATCACTCCAACTCCCCACACATGTCCCACTATCACAAACCACACATCCCAAACCCAAGCCCTGCATGCAACACCAAAGCATGGACACCCATCACCAAAGCATGTCCACTGCACATACCCATACACCCCCCTAAACTATTATCACAGAAGGTCCCACACAAGAATGGAAGCACTGGGGTACAGGATGACCCACCCATTGCACACTATAGCACACACAGATGCAATAATCATGCCTTTACACCCCTTCAGGACCCCTACCCAACGTCACCGGACAGGAGGGTCCAGACATGTCCACTCCACCCACAGAAGAGACTCACAGTGATGACAGCAGCTCTGTCCAACTGGATCAAGATGACCAGCCCGGCCTATCTGGGACCTCGGGACAGTTGGTTCCCCTCACACTGGCACAGGCCACTACAGAGCTTCCCCCCTCTGGAAACACCAGCACAGCACCCACTCAGCGGGCCCGTCCCTCTGTCCCCAGGACACATCAAGCAGCAGTGTGTCCACCACTACAGGGAACCCAGGCTAACCCACCACCCCAACAACACCAGGGAACTGGGGGCAGTGGTAGTGGGTACACAGTTCAGGGGACAGAGGCCCAGGAACACAGGGGAACTGGGAGGGCTGCTGTGCAACAGGGGGAGGACAGGCCCAGGGAACTCACTCTCCACGAGGCCCTCTCTAACATCATGGGAGCCTACCACCATTCCAAAAAGACGATGGCAACAGTACTGGCCAAGTTTCAGGAGACCCAGCGGCTGCAGGAAGAACAGTATTTGGGGTTCAGGGAGGAACTCAAATCCATCAATTCCACCCTGGGCACCATTGTAGGGGTGCTGAAGGAACTCGTCAACACCAGGAGGGACACTGTGGCACAACAAGGGGCCCCTGACACTAGCCTGGACGATGAACTGCCCACCACCTCCGCCAGCGGTAGTGGACAGGAGGCACGCGACAGGACAACAACACCAGCACCCCTCCCCCTGCAGATGGAGAACCACCCCAGAAGCAGTCCCCGAGATCCAGGACAAAGACAGAAAACAATGCCAAGACCCCCGCAAAGAAATGAGACCACCCTGATTGTCATCCTTCTGTCCCACTTTGTCACCCTGTCCATACTTAAACTGCCCTAGCTCCACTTCCTATGCCCCTTTGGACAATGCACCTGTGAGACTAATAGACTGGACTCTGCTATGGACATTCCTCCACCATCACCCCTGACCATTTTACAACCCCTTCCACTATTTAGCACTTAAATAAACACCCTTAAATTACAAAACAATCTGGAGGCAGTCTGTTCTTTCGAAAATGTGTATTTGCAATAACTGTGGAAAAATGCTATATCCAATGTAATGTCAACATACCTATGTCACACAGCTCTAGTCCATGCGGAAACAAAGCAGAGGTCACACAGTGGGACCCACATCTGTGAAATCGAAAGGGAAAGTGACAACTCAGTGTCCATATACTGGGTGAAAATGACAGACAGATGAGAGGTAGAAAAATTAAATCAGATGTAGCAGGCAGTGTTGTCTTCTTACCTGTGTCTCACTGGAAGTATTGCTGGATCACCGTGTTCCTGTTGTCTATGTCCTCTTCTTCTGCTTCCTCGTCTTCACTGTCCACAGGCTCCACAACTGCCACAACACCTCCATCTGGACCATCCTCCTGCATAAAAGGCACCTGTCGTTGCAAAGCCAAGTTGTGAAACATACAGCAGGCCACGATGATCTGGCACACCTTCTTTGGTGAGTAGAATAGGGAACCACCTGTCATATGGAGGCACCGGAACCTAGCCTTCAGAAGGCCGAAGGTCCTCTCTATAATCCTCCTAGTTCGCCCATGGGCCTCATTGTAGCATTCTTCTGCCCTTGTCCTGGGATTCCTCACTGGGGGCAGTAGCCATGACAGGTTGGGGTAACCAGAGTCACCTGCAAATGGCGAGGAACACCTGTTAGACACACACTAACTCTTAGGGACATCCCTAGACCCAGACACCTAGTCACACTGTATTGGGTCCATGTCCTCACCTAATAGCCACACACGGTGCTCTGGAGTTGCCCCATCGCATAAGGGATGCTGCTATTCCGCAGAATGTAAGCGTCATGCACTGAGCCAGGAAACTTGCCATTTACATGGAAGATGTACTGGTCGGCCAAACACACCATCTGCACATTCATAGAATGGTAACTGTTCCAGTTTCTGTACACCTGTTCACTCCTGCGGGGGGGACCAAGGCCACATGTGTCCCATCAATGGCACCTATGATGTTGGGGATATGTCCCAGGGCATAGAAATCACCTTTCACTGTAGGCAAATCCTCCACCTGAGGGAAAACGATGTAGCTGCGCATGTGTTTCAGCAGGGCAGACAACACTCTGGACAACACGTTGGAGAACATAGGCTGGGACATCCCTGAAGCAATGACCACTGTTGTTTGAAAAGACCCACTTGCCAGGAAATGGAGTACTGACAGGACCTGCACTAGAGGGGGGATTCTTGTGGGATGACGTATAGCTGACATCAGGTCTGGCTCCAACTGGGCACACAGTTCCAAGATTGTGGCACGATCAAGTCTGTATGTGACAATTACATGTCGCTCCTCCATTGTCGACAGGTCCACCAGCGGTCTGTACACCGGAGGGTGCCGCCATCTCCTCACCTGCCCCAGCGGACGTGCTCTATGGAGGAGAACAGCGAGCAGAGAGTCAACTAACACTGAGGTACGTAAAGACAACTTTATAGCAAAATGTTTGAAAATCGATATATGGCTGCATTGGTGTTTAAGCAAGGCCTAGATATGAGTGACACAGTCAAAATTAATGCCATGTGGCCCCCTGAAATGGCGGCTGCCTGACCTGTAATGTGGGACAAGGGGATATGAGGTAACTGCGCTGACGTTGTACACCGTCGCGGTAGGCGGTCAAAGACCGCGGCGCAATCCTGCATTGGTTAACATTGGACCCTATGGGTCCCAGGAGCCAATGACGATGTACACCGGCAGTGACGGTACGCACCACTGCGGACGACACCGCCATTTTCTCTCTGTTCAATCACTTGATACCTGATCTTCAACAGGAGAGGACCTACACTGCAAGTGCAGCTGTGACCTCAGTCTGGAAGAGACAATGGCTCATGTGTCTGGGGAAAGGGCCCCTGCCTTCAGCAAGGAGGAATTGGAGAAGCTAGTGGATGGGGTCCTCCCCCAGTACACGCTGCTCTACAGTCCTCCAGACAAACAGGCAAGTACACTGTGAGCATGCCGAATGGGCAATGCCTGTGTGGAGTGGTGTTGATGAAAGATAGGGGGGCAGAATGAGGCGTGCATGATACGACGGTGAGAGCATGTGTGTCATGGCAAGGGTAGGGATGCGGGCCAATGACTGTGACGGTGCAGACGGTTATATTTTCTCCTTTTCCCCTGTACTATTCCTGCATGTCAGCGCCCACCAGAAGAAGGATATTTGGCGTGCCATCGCCAAGGAAGTCCGGACGCTGGGGGTTCACCACAGATGGAACACCCACTGCCGTAAAAGATGGGAGGACATTCGCCGCTGGAGCAAGAAGACGGCGGAGGCCCAGCTGGGGATGGCCTCCCAACGTAGGAGGGGTGCCCGTCGCACGATGACCCCCCTGATGCTCCGGATCCTGGCGGGGGCCTATCCGGAGTTGGATGGGCGCTTGAGGGCATCACAGCAGCCACAAGGGGTTGAGTACACTCTCATTCTGCTGATTCAGCGCGCATTGTAGGTGTCTGGTTGGGGGAGGTGGGCTGTGGGTTCCCCTAGGCCAGGGCGAGTTTAGTAGGCAAGGTCCCTTCTTAAGGCAGGCCCTGTGGCACCCCACCCCACCTGTGTTCAGAGCCAACTACACCTAATCAGGCTTCTGTGACTTCCATGTGGGCAGCAATCGGGCATAGGCCTTGTAACCCATGTCCCTGTGATTAATTAACGAACTCTACGTACACTGCGTAGTGCAGGGGGCTTCTGTGTTTGTAGTGTCCGCCAACGGTAGCGGTACTGCATGCACTCAACATGTCTTTCTTCTGTCTTCCCCCCCCCTTTTTGTGGTCTCCCTGTTCTTGTGTGCATTAGCATCATCAGGCGGAGGAGCAGTGCCACCGGAGCAGGAGGGAGCTGCATCCCACATGGCCCTGGATGGTGACACAACGGAGTCAGAAGTCACCAGTGGGACGGAGGGTTAGGGGAGCTCCACGGCAGGGACAGTAGCTTAGACCAGCGAAACGGACTCCTCCTCTGATGGGAGCTCCCTTGCAGTGGCAGGCCCCTCTGTGCCCACCGCATATACAGGTACAGCCGCCACCCCCCCTACCAGCACCGCCCTCCCAGGAGCGCCTCAGTGTGGGCCCCATGGCCGCTCACCCAGGAGGGTGGGCATCTCCTTCGCCCCAGGCACCTCAGGCCCTGCCCCAGTCAGCCCTGCTGCCCTCAGTGAGGAGGCTATTGACCTACTCAGGTCCCTCACTATTGGGCAGTCTACCATTTTGAATGCCATCCATGGTCTAGAGAGGCAGTTGCAACAGACCAATGCATACCTGGAGGGCATTCATTCTGGTCAGGCAGCCCAACAGCGAGCTTTTCAGACTCTGGCCTCAGCACTGATGGCAGCCATTGTCCCTGTCTCCGGCCTCCCCCCTCCAACTTCCTCCACCCAGACCCAAACACCTGTACCTCAGCCTATCCCAAGCACACCCTCAGACCAGCATGCACACACGTCAACACACAAGGGAAGCTCAGGCAAACATAAGCACCACACATCCCACAGGTACTCACACAAGCATCATACACATGCAGACATACCAACATCCACTGCCTCCACTGTGTCCCCCTCCTCCCAGTCTCATCTCCACTCACACCTGCATGCACTACATCTTCAGCCACTCCCTCCATCACCAGCACACCCACCAGCACACCCCGCTCACGTGCAGTCACCACCCCCACTACCATTCACACATCCCCTGTGTCCTCTCCTAGTGTGTCTTTGACCCCACCTCCCAAGGTACACAAACACAGCCACTACCCACCCAACAGCCATCCACCTCACAACAGCCTCCAGCCCATGCTCCTTCACCCAAAGTTAGCAAACGTACACCTCCTAAGACCACTACCTCTTCCTCCACTCCCAAACCCCCTCCATCTACCCGTCCCAGTGTGTCCCAAAAACCTTTACTGTCCAACCTTGACCTCTTCCCCTCACCTCCCCCAACCCTTCAGTCTCTTAGGGCCCACCTTTCCAGGTCCCAACACAGCACCTCAGCCACAACATCTGTGGGAACAGTGGTGCCAGTAGTAACCGGCTTCAGGAGTGTGCCAAACAGCAGGGCAGCCAGTGTGCCAAGGAGCCAGACCACAGACAGTCCCCCACCTCAAAAGCACAAAAATTTGGCCAGTGCCCACCGGGAGAGAGGCAAAACATCTACCACCAAAGCCTCTCCCAGGGGTGGAGTTGGGAGTGGGAAGACAGCTGCACCACCATCCAAGGTGGGGAAGGGGCACAGAAAAACAGGCAAGTCTGCGAAAACCTGCACGGCGGACAAGACGACCACCACCAGCACCGCTGCAAAGGACACCGCCGCCACAAGCACCGCTGCCAAGGACACCGCCACCACAAGCACCGCTGCCAAGGACACCGCCGCCACAAGCACCGCTGAACAGGACACCGCCGCCACCAGCACCGCTGCCAAGGACACCGCCGCCACCAGCACCGCTGAACAGGACACCGCCGCCACCAGCACCGTTGCCAAGGACACCGCCGCCACCAGCACCACTGAACAGGACACCGCCAGCACTGCAGGCCAATGAGCGCCAAAGCTTCCGACGCTACTGAGGCCGCCACAAGCAGGATGAATCACTCTGGGCACAAGGCCCCCTCCAGAACCAGTGGGGATTTACATCCACTACCTCTGTCCTTGGCAGGATGAAGCACTCTGGGCACAAAGCCCCCTCCAGAACCAGTGGAGTAAGGCATCCACTACCTCTGTTCTTGGCAGGATGAAGCACTCTGGGCACAAAGCCCAGTCCAGAACCAGTGGAGTATCACATCCGCTACCTCAGTCATTGGCAGGATGAAGCACTCTGGGCACAAAGCCCCCTCCAGAACCAGTGGAGTAAGGCATCCACTACCTCTGTCCTTTGCAGGATGAAGCACTCTGGGCACAAAGACCCCTCCAGGACCAGTGGAGATTTACATCCACTACCTCAGTCCTTGGCAGGATGAAGCACTCTGGGCACAAGGCCCCCTCCAGAACCAGAGGAGTAAGGCATCCACTTGATAAACTGTGGCTTGGCACTCCCCAGGATGCAGCAGTGGGCAACCCACCCACTGGAAAGACTTGAGAGACTGTGGCTTAGTACTCCCCAGGATGCAGCAGTGGGCAACCCACCCACTGGAAAGACTTGTGAGACTGTGGCTTTGCACTCCCCAGGATACAACAGTGGGCAACCCACCCACTGTAAAGACTTGTGAGACTGTGGCTTTGCACTCCCCAGGATAAAGCAGTGGGCAAACCACCCACTGGAAAGACTTGTGAGACTGTGGCTTTGCACTCCGCAGGATACAGCAGTGGGCATGGAGCCCCCTCGTGGATCTGGCGTTGTGCACTCATCCGGCTGAGGTGCCCCCCCTTCCCTTCCCCCTGAGGTGCCTGTTGTATCTCTATCTGATGCCCCAGCAGTGTTCTCTCCGTTTTGATCGGGTATTAAGTGTGGGCCTCACCCATGCATTTTGGGCACAGTGGTCCACGGACTATGATGGTGGAATACCTTGGACTTGTATTCCTGGTGTATATATTTGTTTATAGGGTAAATATATATATATATATATATATATATATATATATATATATATATATATATATATATATATATATATATATATTGTAGGAAAGTACCATCTTGCCTGGCATGTTACCCCCATATTTCACTGTATATTTGTTGTTTTAGTGTATGTGTCACTGGGACCCTGCCAGCCAGGGCCCCAGTGCTCATACGTGTGCCCTGTATGTGTTCCCTGTGTGATGACTAACTGTCTCACTGAGGCTCTGCTAACCAGAACCTCAGTGGTTATGCTCTCTCTGCTTTCCAAATTGTCACTAACAGGCTAGTGACCAATTTCACCAATTCACATTGGCATACTGGAACACCCTTATAATTCCCTAGTATATGGTACTGAGGTACCCAGGGTATTGGAGTTCCAGGAGATCCCTATGGGCTGCAGCATTTCTTTTGCCACCCATAGGGAGCTCTGACAATTCTTACACAGGACTGCCACTGCAGCCTGAGTGAAATAACGTCCACGTTATTTCACAGCCATTTACCACTGCACTTAACTAACTTATAAGTCACCTATATGTCGAACCTTCACCTGGTGAAGGTTGGGTGCAAAGTTACTTAGTGTGTGGGCACCCTGGCACTAGCCAAGGTGCCCCCACTTTGTTCAGGGCAAATTCCCCGGACTTTGTGAGTGCGGGGACACCATTTCACGTGTGCACTATACATAGGTCACTACCTATGTATAGCGTCACAATGGTAACTCCGAACATGGCCATGTAACATATCTAAGATCATGGAATTGTCACCCCAATGCCATTCTGGCATTGGGGAGACAATTCCATGATCCCCCGAGTCTCAAGCACAGATCCGGGTACTGCCAAACTGCCTTTCCCAGGGTTTCACTGCAGCTGCTGCTGCTGCCAACCCCTCAGACAGGTTTCTGCCCTCCTGGGGTCCAGCCAGGCCTGGCCCAGGAAGGCAGAACAAAGGAATTCCTCAGAGAGAGGGTGTTACACTCTGCAATGCTTTGATGGGCAGAGATGGTGCCCATCTCTGCATAAGCCAGTCTACACCGGTTCAGGGATCCCCCAGCCCTGCTCTGGTGCGAAACTGGACAAAGGAAAGGGGAGTGACCACTCCCCTGACCTGCACCTCCCAGGGGAGGTGCCCAGAGCTCCTCCAGCGTGCCCCAGACCTCTGCCATCATTCAGAGGTGTGCTGGCACACTGGACTTCTCTGAGTGGCCAGGGCCAGCAGGTGACATCAGAGACTCCTTCTGATAGGCTCTTACCTGTGTTACTAGCGTATCTTCCTTCCTAGGTAGCCACCCTCCTTTTCTGTCTATTTAGGGTCTCTGCTTTGGGGAATTCTTTAGATACCAAATGCAAGAGCTCACCAGAGTTCCTCTGCATCTCTCTCTTCACCTTCTGCCAAAGGATCGACCGCTGACTGCTCAGGACACCTGCAAAACCGCAACAAAGCAGCAAAGACGACTACTGCAACCTTGTATCGCTTGTCCTGCCGCCTTCTCGACTGTTTCCTGGTGGTGCATGCTCTGGGGGTAGCCTGCCTCCTCTTTGCACCAGGAGCTCTGAAGAAATCTCCTGTGGGACGACGGAATCCTCCCCCTGCAACCGCAGGCAACAAAAGACTGCATCACTGGTCCTCTGGGTCCCCTCTCAGCACGACGAGCGTGGTCCCTGGAACTCAGCAACTCTGTCCAAGTGACTCCCACAGTCCAGTGACTCTTCAGTCCAAGTTTGGTGGAGGTAAGTCCTTGCCTCCCCACGCTAGACTGCATTGCTGGGTACCACGTGATTTGCAGCTGCTCCGGCTCCTGGGCACTCTTCCAGGATTTCCTTCGTGCACAGCCAAGCCTGGGTCCCCGACATTCTAACCTGCAGTGCACAACCTTCTGAGTTGTCCTCCGGCGGCGGGGGACTCCCTTTTGTGTCTTCGGGTGGACTCTGGTTCACTCCTCTTCCAAGTGCCTGTTCCGGTACTTCTGCGGGTGCTGCCTGCGTCTGTTAGGGCTCCCTGACTTGCTGGGCGCCCCCTCTGTCTTCTCATCCAAGTGGCGACATCCTGGTCCCTCCTGGGCCACAGCAGCATCCAAAAACCCTAACTGCGACCCTTGGGGCTAGCAAGGCTTGTTTGCGGTCTTTCTGCCTGGGAACACCTCTGCAAGCTTCTTCACGGCATGGGACATCCATCCTCCAAAGGGGAAGCTTCTAGCCCTCTTCGTTCTTGCAGAATCCACAGCTTCTACCATCCAGTGGCAGCTTCTTTGCACCCTCAGCTGGCATTTCCTGGGCATCTGCCCACTCTCAACATTGTCGCGACTCTTGGGCTTGGTCCCCTTGTTTCACAGGTACTCAGATCTGGAAATCCACTGTTGTTGCTTTGCTGGTGTTGGTCTTCTTTGCATAAACCCCCCATCACGACTTCTGTGCTCTCTGGGGGTTATAGGTGCACTTTACACCTACTTTCCAAGGTCTTGGGGATGGGCTATTTTTCTAACCCTCACTGTTTCCTTACAGTCCCAGTGACCCTCTACAAGCTCACATAGGTTTGGGGTCCATTCGTGGTTCGCATTCCACTTTTGGAGTATATGGTTTGTGTTGCCCCTATACCTATGTGCTCCTATTGCAATCTACTGTAACTTTACATTGCTTGCATTACTTCCTTTTGCTATTACTGTATATTTTTGGTATTGTGTACATATATCTTGTGTATATTTGGCATCCTCATACTGAGGGTACTCACTGAGATACTTTTGGCATATTGTCATAAAAATAAAGTACCTTTATTTTTAGTATATCTGTGTATTGTGTTTTCTTATGATATTGTGCATATGACACCAGTGGTATAGTAGGAGCTTTGCATGTCTCCTAGTTCAGCCTAAGCTGCTCTGCTATAGCTACCTTCTATCAGCCTAAGCTGCTAGAAACACCTCTTCTACACTAATAAGGGATAACTGGACCTGGTACAGAGTGTAAGTACCCCTTGGTACCCACTACAAGCCAGGCCAGCCTCCTATATATATATATATATAATTTTTTTTTTACTACTGTATTTGAATAGATTACAAACGTTCAACTCATTTCCTTTTGTCCTTGCATTTTTCTGGGGGGGGGGGGTTTGTAAATGTAATGTATCTACATGTGCTTGTGTGTGTGTTGTAGTGGATGAGGGTGGGGGTGGGAGTGTTGCATGTTGCATGTGTGTGTCAATCTTTTTTCCCTCCCCCCTCCCCTGTGTCGTAGGTGCAGTACTCACTGTGGTCTTCGCCGCCGTCTTTGTTGTTCCTGATAGAGGAGCAGGAAGATTAAGGTTGGGAGTATCTGTAGCTCGGGTTCCATGGAGTCCTGGTCCCTCGTGGGGTGTGTAGAGGTGAGCATTTTCCCTCCCAAGTCCTGTTTCCGCCGTGTTTTTGTTTGTGGTGAATCCGCCCCGGAAAAGGTGGCGGATTGGCCTGTTGTAATAGTGTGGGCGGAACCTTGTCTTCCGCCTGTCTGTTGGCGGTTACTGCATCGGTGTTTGTTTGTACCATCGTGGCGGTCTGAGTGTTAAAGTGGCTGTCTATGTTGGTGGTTTCCGCCACGGTCGTGTTTCCATTTTTTTTACCGCCAGCCTGTTGGCGGTTTTAACGCTGCTTTAACACCGACCGCCAGGGTTGTAATGACCCCCTTTGTTATCAACTTAAATGTAGGAATGTTTCACTATTGGGTAAAATGACAATAATAAATAACTCAGCGTTTCCTATTCATCCTAAATTCGCTTTCAATTTTCAGAAAGTCAAAACTATGTAAGTAGATTAGTTACTTGATAAACTTGCTTTTAGTAGAGTCTGAAAATCCATTCCATGGGTGCTGCAGAGACAAAGATTCTGAAAAACAAAGGGCATCAACACCTAGCAACTTGGCTCAGTTCCTCGCAGGAGGGCATGTAGAAGTTGTATTTTCCAGGCATGAATTCCCGCTGAGGGCTGGACAAGGCATAAAAGATGCACTAGATACACTCCTCTCTTATATGGGAGTGGACCTTATTATCGCAGTGGCATCCTCCACAGCTCAGGTCACTTCAAGCACTCAGGCGCATACTTACAAGAAAGTGGTGCATCATGGATGATGCACCACTTTTCTTGCACCCCCCCTCCCAGCACCTCACAACATCGTGGTTGTGCAGTATTTTCAATACAGTGCACCATGGTGGTCACATAGCACAATAGCATCAACATTTGTGATGCTATTGGGTGCTTTGCCGCACTAGCATAAAAAATGTTGACAATAGTGCAGCAAAGCACAGGGAGGCCCATTGAATATAATGGATGCGTCATTTTAATGCATGCTTTGAGCAGGTGTTAAAAAGTGTTAATAATAACAGAAAAAATGGTGCAGTGAAATGTTGTGAATTTCACTGTGGAATTTTTTCAGGTCTCCCTGCACCAGAACACTCCCATCCCCTTGCCTACATTATGCCTGAGGCAGGTATAATTTGATACAAGGGGTCGCAAAGTGACGCAATGCAAGCTTTGCACTACTTTGTAAACATGGAGCATCAGAAAAGCCATCTTAGTGCCACCTTTGCATCAAATAAATGACACTATGGCAGTGCTAAGGTGGCGCAAGGGGCTTGTAAATATGCCCCCTAGTCTGTTAGGTCAGATTTTTTGCAGCAGTCTACCTCGACAGTGTACAAAGCAAAACAAGATTCAAGCCAGCCAACACCATTTAAGAGTACACGTACAGAGCAGGTTGTGCTTTGCTGTGGACTCTCTAGTTTCCTGCAGGAATCAGGTGTTTTAGTTATTCTTCCTTATCTTTTAGAAGAAAGGTTAAGGTGCTGGCTGCTTTTGATTATTTCTTATGCCAGACCTCCTTTCTTAGGAAAGCAATTGCTGGAGTTGGAAAGGGCATTTTTCGAGTCATAACTAAGGTCAAGCTAAAGACACTTCCCACTGTTAGTTCAACTTCTTTGTAGCCTTGTTATCCACACATTTTCTCTGCTATTTAGCAGGCCATTGGCTAAATAAGTGATGTTATTTACTGTTTGGTGAATGGTAATGCAAATAGAGAATAAACTCACTATTTACCTGCTTTGGGCTAACAGTCTAGATTACCCACTACTTGGTAACCGCTGGGCAAATAGCAAAAAAGCTTTAACGCTAGCTCGAGGGCTAAATAATAATCATTATCTACTGTTTGGCTGGTGGCCCAGCAAATAGTAAAGAAACAATTTGACTACTGAAATAGCAGGCATGTTGCATGATTTGGCTGGTGGTTGTTCAAATGGCAAATACATTTTATTATTGACCTGGCCACTGGCCAAAAAAGCAGGGACTATGCATGATTTAGTGGCCAGAGCTGCAAACAAGGTTAAAAAAGAATTGAGACACATTTCTGTATGCACTACCGTATAGTGTTCCCAGTAACAATCAAAGAGAATCTGTGAATGTTTCTAAGTCTATTTGGAAGACATGATCGAGAATGACACTCCATTATACAAACAGCCAAGACACAGCAATTTAGGAAGCTCGCTACAGATCTGTCTCTTTCTCCACACCTTCCTGCTCCATTAGATATATCTAAAGACGTGGCCAGGGCTAAAGATGTTCATATTCTTTGCAAGCCTATGTTAACTCTTCTGGACCTATAGCATTGTGCTGACTCACAAAGGCACCAAGCAAAAGACAGAGGCCCTCATTATGATATTGGTGGTAAATGTGGCTTACCGCCGTGCTGACGGTTGCCAACTTACTGCTGCGCTGGCAAATATCCGTTCACCTTATTATGACACACACACCAGTCTAACAGAATACAGCAACATACACAAACCCGCCAGACCAAAAGGAAGTGACAAACCGATGGTCTCAAAACCCACACTGTTACACCAATGGAACAACGCCCCTCACACAATGACCCATGAATCACCACAGTGGACATTCAACGGCGACCATTGGCGGTACATATCGCAGCACTCACAATGGACACCCACAGACAAAAACAACACCACATTGGACAATTCAAACAACACACACCTGACACCCATACACATACCACACCCACACACCCACACCACTATAAAACACACACCCACAGTACCCACAACCCTTTACAAATACAAATCATTGCCACCAGACAAACACCAAGACCACTGTGACAAATATACACACACATCACTCACATCCATACACCCCTGACGCACTCCACATCACACACCCCAACACATTACCCAACACACCCTCACCAACACACATAACACCCATGGCACCACAGAGGCACCCCCGTTTCACTGAGGAGGAGTTAAGGGTCGTGGTGGAGGAAATCGTCAGGGTAGGGACACAGCTATTTGGAGCACAGGTGCAGCAGATATCAATAGCAAGGAAGATGAAGCTATGGTAGAGAATCATGGACAGGGTCAACGCCGTGAGACAGCACCCCAGAACAGGGAACGACATCAGGAAGAGGTGGAATGACCTACGGGGGAACGTACGTTCCATATCAGCAAGACACAAGCTTGCTAAATAGAGGACTAACGGTGGACCCCCACCTGCTCCCCCACAGCTCACAGATTGGGAGGAGCAGGTACTGGCAATACCGCATTCTGAGGGCCTGGCCGGAGTTGGAGGAGAGCTGCACACTGGTAAGTCAACTTTTAACAATTATCACCCCCCCATACCTGCATGCCATCACACAACCTCACCCTCACTCCCATCACTCTACTCCATCCCACACACTCCACTATCACATCACACTAATCCAAATGCCAAGCCCTGCATGCTGTACTAATGCATGGACACCCCTCCCAGCCCTGCATGGACACTCATCAATAAAGCATATACAGCATAGGGAAACTAGCAATTCCACAATACACCAACATACCAAAGCAAAAGCTGGCAGAGCAACAAGAACAATAGAGGGAAAGCTAAGGAAGTACAAATGTCAGACACTTAAAGCATAATACATCCTTTACATCCCCACAGGTACCCCAGTCAATGTCACTGGAGAGGAGGTGCCATCACTATCCAGTTCCCCAACAGAAGAGGCCCACAGTGATTACAGTAACAGGGACCACTAGACAGCCAGTCACCCAAGCCCACTCGCAGACCACCACAGAGCCTCCCCCATCAGGATCCAACACCACAGCACCCACCCAGCATACCCACACCTCTGTCCCCAGGACACGTCAATCAGCAGTGTGCCCACCTGTACAGGGACCCCAGGCTACACCTCACCCTTAAGAAAAGCAGGGACCTGGGGTCAGTGGCAGTGGGCACACCATTCAGGGGACAGAGGCACAGGCCAACAGGAACACTGGGAGGACTGCTCTGCACCAGGGGGAGGACAGGACCACGGAACTGACTCTCCAGGAGGCACTCTCCGAGATCCTGGTAGCCTACCAACATTTCCAGGACACGATGAGCCAGATCCTAAACAACGTGCAGGAGAACAGGCGGCTGCAGGAGAGACACTATCAGGGGAGGAGGGTGGACTTGCAGGCCATCAACAACACCATGATCTCCTTAGCAGGGGTGCTGGCAGACATGGCCAACATTATGAGGGAGGCAGTGTCACACCAGCGAGCCCCTACCACTAACCAGTCATCTGAACAGCCCTCCACACCCGCTGCCACTAGTGGCCAGGAGGCCCCGCCACAGGACCAACAGGTCACCAACACCCTTCGCCCCTGCAGAAGGTGAACCACCCAACAAACGTTCCCTGCGAACCACACAGAAGCCAGAGACACTTGCCAAGACCACCACCAGGAAATGAGACTCTTCTAATTGTCCCACTCTGTCACCTTGTCCACCTTGAACTGCCCTTGCTCCCCTTCCTATGTCCCCATGGACAATGGACTTGTGCTACAAACAGACTGGAACAATACCCTGGACATTCCTTCATCATCACCCCATTCCATTGCACTTTACCCTGTATATTTTAGCACTACAATAAACACTCTTGGATAAAAATCAACTACAAGCATTTCATGTATTGCAAATTTGCATTGATTGAAACAGCTACAACCATTGCAAATTAACTGTACATAGAATTAGCATAGAATGAATGACCTGTAGCTGGCTGTTGTGATCATACCAGCAGAATGTGTCACCAACATCTGCAAAATGAATATCCAGAGGTAACAGTAAGTGGGAAAAGAATAGGGAAATGACAGCATGCCAATGCCACACAGAATACAACAAAAGTCAGAGAAATGTAAAGTTGCACTGTCTCACCTGTGTGTCACTGGAAGTACTGACGTATCACAGATGTTCTGTTGTCCACATCCTCATCCTCTGCCTCCTCATACTGACTGTTCTCAGGATCCACTGCTGCAACAGGGGCATCTCCAGTCTCCCCCTCCTGCAGAAAAGGTACATGGCGCCTGAGGGCTAGGTTTTGCAACATACAGCATGCCACTACTATCTGGTAGACCTTCTTGGGTGAGTAGCAGAGGGACCCACCTGTCAGATGGAGGCACTGGAACCTGGCCTTCAGGAGGCCAAAGGTCCTTTCAATGATCCTTCTGGTTCACCCATGTGCCTCATTATAACATTCCTCTGCCCTTTTCCTGGCACTCCTCACAGAGTTCAACAGCCATGATAGGTTTGGGTAACCAGAGTCACCTGCAAATATTGAGGGACAACATTTAGCCACACACTATCCTATATGGCCCGCACCATAGGCACACACCAACATATATTGGGTGGGAACCAGGGCTCACCTACTAGCCACACCTTGTGCCTTTGTAGTTGAGCCATCACATTTGGGATGCTGCTATTCCTCAGGACAAAGACATCATCCATCGACCCTGGATACTTACCATTGAGGTGGGAGATGTACTGGTCCGCCAGGCCCACCATCTGCACATTCATGGAGTGGAAACTCTTACGATTCCTGAACACCTGTTCATTCTGGCAGGAGGGCACAAATGCAATATGTGTTCCATCAATCGCACCAATTATATTGGGGATATGTCCAATTGCATAGAATCCGGCCTTTACAGTGGCCAAATCCTCATCCTGGGGGAATGCAATAAGCTGCTCATGTGTTTTATCAGGCCTGACAACACTCTTGTTAGCACATTTGAGAACATTGGCTGTGACATTCCTGCTGCCAAGCCCACTCTCACATGGAAAGACTCAGTTGCCATGAAATGGAGAACTGATAGCACTTGCACAAGAGGGGGATCCCAGTGGGTTGACGGATAGCAGACATCAGGTCACGCTCCAATTGGGCTCACAGCTCTGTGATTGTGGCCCTGTCCAGTCTATAGGTGAGTGTTATGTGTCTGTCCTCCAGTGTAGCCAAGTCCAACCAGGTGTCTGTACATGGGGGTATGTCTCCATCTCCTATTTATCCGCAGCGGTAGGTATCTAAGGGACACAAGAGTGAGTAGACTGTCACTAACTAAACAATGTAGCCACAACAGCAGTCTGCAATGTGCAAACATGTTATGGGACAGTGTAATTTGTGAAGTAAGTGCCTATTTATCCTGTGACGCAGCATTAATCGATAGGCCTGTTAACCCCCCCCCTGAATTGGTGTCCGCCTGTACTGTGTGGAGGGACAGGTGGAAGTGAGGTAATGCCGCTGATGCTGTGCGCAGTGGCGGTAGGCGGCCGCGAAACACCATGCAAATCCTCATTGGTTATTATTGGGCCCTACGGGGTACAGTGGCCAATGGTGATCTATGCAGGTGGTGACGGTATGCACTGCCACGGATGTGACCACCATTTTCTATCAGATTCCTCCCTTGTTTCCTGACCTTCCATTGGAGAGGACCTACACTGTATGTGCTGCTGTGACCTGTGTCTGGATCCTACCATGGCCTGTGTGACTGGGGAAAGGGCCCCACCCTTCACTTCTGAGGAGTTGTAGCAACTGGTGGATGGGGTCCTACCCCAGTACGGACTGCTGTATGGGCCCAAAGACCAACAGATAACCACACCTTGTGCACAATGCATATGGCATGAATGCTTGGAATTGTGTGTGAAGGCCTTGTGTAAGGGGGGTGGGTGGATGTCCTCTTGGCGGTGTACATGTTGTGAGCTGGGCTATGTGTGTGCCAATGGTGATGGAAACAGTTATGGTGGGCCATTTGTGTGACTCGCTGGACTCTTTGTCTAATCGTTTTCTCCTGTCTATATTGCCTCTGCATGTCAGCGCCCATCAAAAGAAGGAAATATGGCGTGCCATCGCCAAGGACGTGTGGACCCTGGAGGTCTATGGCAGGCGGAGCACCCACTGTCCTAAACGGTGGGAGGACCTGAGACACTGGGCACGAAAGACCGCGGAGGCCCAGCTGGTGATGGCCTCCCAACAAGGAAGGGGTGCCTGTCTGACCCTGACCCCCCTGATGGCCTGCATAGTGGCAGTGGCCTACCCTGAGCTGGATGGGTGCTTGAGAGCATCACAGTAGCCACATGGGGGTGAGTACAGTGGCTACTGTTACAACTTACGGCTTGAGTGGTGGTATCTGGGTGGTGGTTGTGTTTCAGTGGGTGCCCCTAGGCCAGTCCCGACATAGCAGCGTAGGCCCTCTGATGGCTAAGGGTTAGTATTCACTACTGGTCAGGACTGCTTGGGTGCCAGGTGTGGTACAGTTGGCGGTGTGTGATCCTCCCCATTCCTTGGTGACTAGCCATTTTACTGGTAGTGCCATGCATAGTGCATAGGCCTGTTCCCTCTGTGTGAGGGTGCTGGGTACACCAACGGTGGTATTGGTGCAGTCATTGACCCAGTGGATCCTTTCTCTCTCTCTCCTCCCCTTTTGTGTTTTGTCATCCTGTCCTTATGTGCATTATCATCATCTGGCGGAGGAGCAGAGGCACCGGCGACAGATGGAGCTGCAGCAAGCTGCATCCCACAGGACCCTGGAGTCAGAGACCACCAACACTGAGGGCACCAGTGGGACGGAGGGTGAGGGGAGCACCACAGCGGAGACTGGAGAGGACAATACAGACTCTGATACCTCCTCCAATGGGAGCTCCCTGGTCGTGGTGGACACCTCTGTGACCACCCCAGCTGCAGGTACACCCACCACCCCCATACCAGCACCACCCTCCCAGTAGCCCCTCAGCGAGTTGCCAGTGCCCGCTCACCCAGGAGGTTGGATAGGTTAATGGTCAATGCAAGGGGGAAGTAACCTAAACTTCCACGGTAATCAAATGGCTAAAGTAATTCTATGCGTACAACCAATGTAATGTCAATAGACATTTATTGCATCATATATTTCTTTGTACATGTTATTCCAGACATTAAACGTATATTTAGTTGAACATGTTATTCTGAACGTAAAGTTTGCATTCATCTGAATAGGTGCTCCTAGTAAAAACAGTGAAGGTGATGCAAAAGTGCAGATAAGGGAAGGTGATATATATAGTATGTACAAAGGTGGCTTTAAGAAAATTATGAACTTCTAGTGGCTCCTTCAGTCCAGGAAGCCCTGAAGTCTCAAAAGGCTTCTTTATGTTTATATATTCCACTCACATAGGTATGTCGACGTTTCAACACCGTTGTAAAGAAGAATCAAATGGGGGTCATCATCAGGACAGTAAAATTCAGCCGGTAGCACCTAAATTCCAGGTTAGCAAGGTAATCTGGTGGTCAGGGACATCTTCAGGTAATGGGAAGTACCCAACGCCTGGGGTCAACAATTATCCAGTGGATGGTGTGTGGTCTTGATACCACAGAGCGCCGATCACATATGTTATCCGGAGCTCAGGTTATCTAAAAAACACAACGTTGGTGTGTATGATCAAAAAATTCTGATGGTATCATATTCATGAAGCCAGGGCAATCATCAGCCCAAGAGCTTCATCTCGCTACAAGCAAATAAGACACAATACATCGTGACACGTCTCCAAGAGCTTGCAGATGATTGCCCTGGCTTGATGAATATAATACCAGCAGAATTGTTGACCATTGAGCTATCCACACTGGTCATAAGGGTTAGAGTGTATTTGCCTCATCATCCTTTACACCCAGGAGGTTAGGCATCTCCTTCGCCCCAGGCACCTCAGGCCCTGCCCCAGGGAGCCCTGCTGCCCTGAATGAGGAGGCTATTGACCTCCTGAGATCCATCTCTGTAGGGCAAACAACCATTGTGAATGCCATCCAGGGGCTGGCGGCCCAGATGCAGCAAACAAATGCATTCCTGGAGGGCATTCACTGTGGATTGGCGGCCCAACAGAGATCCATTCAGGCTCTGTGCTCCTCTCAGATGGCAGCCATTGTCCCTGTTTCAACCGTCCCCTCTCCAACTTCTACTTCCCAGTCCCATTCTCTTCAACCCCAACCCATCCCAAGCACACAGCCAGATCGAGCATGCATACAAGACAACACCCAAGAGTGGCACAGGCAAACACAAGCACCACATTTCATTCACTGGTACTCACACAAACACCATTCAGTTGCAGACATGAAGACATCCACTATCTCCACTGTCTCCCCCTCCTCCACCTCCCACCCAGTTACGTCCACACTCAACTGCATGCATTACATCAATATCCACTACCAGCATCATCACCACACCAAGCAGAGCACACACCTCACTGGCAGACACCTCCACAATATGCCCTGTGTCTCCCCCCCCCTCCTAAAGTACACAAACGCAAGCACTCAGACACCCAACAGCCATCCACCTCACAACAGCATACAGCCAATGCACCTGCACCCAGATCCAGCAGACAAACACCACTCCCTCATCCTCCACTCCCATACTCCTCCCTCTTCCCACCCCAACATCCCTAAAAAGTTTTTCCTTTCCTAGATTAGCAAGGACCCAGCCAAGCACCTCAGCCAATCATTCCACTGGGCTAGTGGTAGCACCACCTACTCATGGTGGAAAGGATTCCAGGCCAACAATACTGAAGGGGAAGGAGCCTGCAGCAGCTGCAAAGAAGGGGAAGGAGCCTGCACCAGCTGCAAAGAAGGGGAAGGAGCCTTCACCAGCTGCTAAGAAGGTGAAGGAGCTTGCAGCAGCTACAAAAAAGGGGAAGGAGCCTGCACCAGCTGCTAAGAAGGCGAAGACGCCTGCACCACCAGGCAGAGGGGGGAAGAGCCCATCTGCTAGTGCCAGGAATGGTAAGGGAACCCCAATCATGAGCAGGAGGAGAGCAGAAGCTGCCAGCCAAAGAACGGCACCACGAGCAGCTGTCACAGGGCCCCTACCACCAGCTGTGGTTGTGCAGCCATCAGAGAGTGCAGGGGCTGAGCAGGAGCCTCCCACAACCACCATCACAGTGCAGCCATCGGAGGGTGCAGGGGCTGAGCAGGAGCCTCCCACAACCACCACCACAGTGCAGCCATCGGAGGGTGCAGGGGCTGAGAAGGAGCCTCCCGTTACCATCACCATATTGCAGCCATCGGAGGGCGCAGGGGCTGAGCAGGAGCATCCCACAACCACCACCACAGTGCAGCCATCACCACTGGCAGACGCCATGTAGCCCAGCCTCCAAGAGCTGCTGTGCGACCTGCTTCACCAGAACCAGTGGGCAAGACACCCAATCGAGAGACTATGGCTTTGCACTCCCCAGGACAATGAGCACAGGGCATGTTGCCCCCTCTAGAACCAGTGGGTAAGACACCCACTCAAGAAACTGTGGCCTTGCACTCCCCAGAACAAAAAGCAATGGGCCTGTTGCCTCCTCCAGAAGCAGTGGGGAAGACACCCAGTCAGGAGACTGTGGCCGTGCACTTCCCAGTACAAAAAGCACAGGGCCTGTTGCTCCCTCCAGAACCATTGGGCTTGTTCCTGCATCCAGCAGAAGTGCCTACCTCCCCCTGAGGTGCCTGCCTATTTACCAACTGATGCCCCTTCAGTGTTCTCTCCGGATTAGTGCAGGATTCGAGTGGGGCCTTGGACCTTGCCCTGTGGCCAGTGAGCCCTGTGAACTATGAACTGGGCAGTGTCCCTTTTTACACGTGTACCGATCTGTTTAATGGGTAAATCAGGTTTTTAATTTTATTGTTGTACTGATTACAATCATTTTCGTAAATTCCTTTTGCCTTTGCTTTATTCTGCAGATTTTCATGATCAAATTGTTTTTGTAATGCATATGGTTGTGTGTATGGCATGTGTATATCGGGTGTGTGTGGTGCGTCTGTGTGTCACTCTAATTTTCCTCCCACCCTCCCTTGTGTGCTATGCATCTATACTCATCGTCTTCATCTTCGCCGGGGTTGGTGTTTCAGGTAGGGCATAATATAGAAGATCATCGGAATGAATTGCAGTTCTGGTTCTATGGCGGCATGGTTCTTCCCTGTGTCTCCAATGGTGAGTCCTTTCTCTTCTGTGATGTGTTTCCGCCAGGCTTTTGATGGCATTGGTACTGCCATGGAAAAGGTGGCGGTTTCGTGAGTCAAAATATGGTGGGTGGTACTTTGTCTTCCACCTGGCTGTTGGTGGCTACCGCCGTGGTGACTGTAGCTTCCGCCCTGCCCGTCGGTGTGGTACATTGGTTGTCTATCGGAGATATCACCACCATTTTCATAATTTGGCAGTAGTTACCACCAGTCTGTTGGCGGTATTACCGCCACTTTATTACCGACTGCCAGGGTTGTAATGAGGGCTAGAATTACTAAAAGGCTCATGTTATCAGAACAACTTTTTCTGCCTTAGGTTTTCATATCACAAATCAGCACATTCTGAAAATTGTAATCCTGGGTGTTCTAAATAGAACAGAACCAGCTGTATAAGGCCCCTTATGCAAGATGTTAACGCTGTAATTATGAAAATCGTCATTCCAATTCCATGGTAGAATAATATATAAATATATAATAAGGGGCTGATTCATATAATGTCACGATTCACCCTGAGCTTACCGTCGAGGTTGGAGAGAGGTGGTGAGCGGCCCCGGTTCCTGCAAGTCCTGCTCTGGCCGAGGTAGGAGCGACCCCTTCCGGTAGCCATGGTGCTGTTTGACAATAGTAAGCCACTACAGACTGTGCCCTCCAGAAGGAGTCCCAGAGGAAAAAAACCCAAAAGGGTAAAAAACCTCCAACAGGAACTCCCTCAAACAGAAGGAGGACACAAGGACGTTAGGACTTAAGATTCTGGAATTCAGGAATTCTGGAGACGGAAGACAGATCAAGAACAACTGGTGCCACAAGAGGAAACCAGCTGGAGCATGACTATCACCACAGGAGTGTTGCAACGCAATGAGAAGGAAGATAGATTCCCCTTATATACCCCTAGACAGGAAGTGGAAAACAGGAAGTAGTAAAACCACCATCTTGGTTTGGGAAAAAGGTCATAACTTAGAATAGAAAACATGCTCCTAAGAAAAGAGAAACAATGCATGCAGGGAAGAGATGAAGTGAACAGCATGCTGGGAAGGGGAAAAGCATGCATAAAGACGAGTCATGTGCAGGCATACAGCTTTTGGCTGTGTGAAAAGGTAAGTGGTGGAAAGGAGGGGGTCCCGGGAATCCCAGGTGCGCCTATGTTAATTTACGCGCTGAGCGCGGCAAGGATCGAGACCCGATTCGGGGTCTCCGATCCTTCCGCGCCTGCCCTGGAACTTGCGGCCAGAGAAAAGGGCGACCCTTGAACCGAGCCGCGGCTTCCCCCGCTGCTCGCCCGCGGTTCGCCACGTTCCTCATGGATTGTGCCGCAGTGGCCCGTGCATGCGGCCGCGGCACAACATATAACTATCAGTATCTTCATTGAAAAAACAGTTAGGAAAACTATATTTGTTCTTCCTATACAAAACAAACCTAAAACACAAAAATATTACACAGTTTCAAGTTTGTTTTGTAGAAAGAATAGTGTTTTCATGGAATTTCAATATTTTTTAATTATAATAAAAATGTGTTACTAATCATAGAATTGACTGTCAATGAGTGAAGTGTCATTAAGAAGAGTGTGGTACAGTAGACTGGAAGAGAGCGCCATACAGTGTATTTTGTTGAGAATAGTGTCATGGTCTGGAGAAAAGTGGAATGTGGTACCATGAAGTGCCATACAATGGAATGGTGTACAGTAAACTAGGGTACAATGGAGTGGAGTGGAGTGGAGTGGAGTGGAGTGGAGTTGAGTGGAGTGGAATGGAGTATCACAGAGTAGAATGGAGTGGTGTAGCATAGGTTAAAGTAAATTGGGCAAGTTGTACAGTACAGTGGCATGGAGTTCACTAGAGTGGACGGGTGCAGTGTATAGCCAAGTAAATGGTTATGAAGCCTATAGGCATCTTCTACAGTACAGTGAAGTGGTATATCATAGAGTGTTAGAAAGTGTTGTAGAGTACAGTGTTGTACACTGGGGTGTAGGGCCGTAGAGTGAAGTAGAGGCATGTACAGTGTAGTAAAGGAGCATAAAGTGGAGTACAATGTTGTATAGTGGCACAGAATGTGATAAAATCTTGTATAGGGGCGTTGAATAAGGTAGAGTACAGCATGGTACAGTATGGCGGTGTAGAGTTGAGTGGTGTGCAGTGGGACAAAGTGGAGTGCAATGGGGTGGAGTGGAGTCAAGTCGAGTGGCATAACATGAAGTGGTCCAGTGTGTTCTAGAGCACAGTGGCATAGAGTCGAGTGGAGTTGTGTAGTATAGAGTGGAGTAAAGTGTTGTATAGTGGAGTGTGTCAGGTATAGTGGGGTAGACTGCTGTGTTTTTAGAGTGTTAGAAAGTAGAGTGGAGTAGAGTGTCACAGAATGGATTAAAGTGGTGTACAGTGGAGTGGCATGGAGTAGAATAGAGTGTAGCACAGTATGTTAGAGTCAAGTGTGATAGCCTGTCATACAGTTGAGTGACATGGTAAAGTATACAATGGAGTGGAGTAGAGTGCAGCAGTGGAGTACAATGAAGTGGTGTCTCATGGAATAGAGTATATTAACTGGGGAGAAGCGGCATAGAGGGAGTTGCGTAGAGTGTTGTAGAGTCTCATAAAGTGCTGTAAAGTAGAGAGCTGTACAGTGGCATTAAGAGTAGATTGTTGTGGAGTGTAGTGCTATACAGTGGAATATATTGTGATACAATGAACAGCGTAGACTGCTGTTGAGTGGAGTAGAGTGTTTTTGAGGAGAACGTAATGGAGAGGACTGAAGTTGGGTAGAGTGGAGTGGAGTTGCACAAAATGGAGTGACATAGAGTGGAGTGGCGTATAGTGTAAAAGCTAAAGAAGAGCGGCGTACAGTGCAATAGTATACAGTGGAGAGGCATACAGAGGAGTGGCAGAGGGAGAGGTTGCATACAGTGGAGTGGGTATAGTGGAGTAGCCTACAGTAAATTAGCGTACAGTGGAGTGAAGTACTGTGGAGTGTAGTTGCAGTGTAATAGAGTACAGTAGTGGAGTGTTGTAGAGTAGAGTGGCATAGAGTGTTGTACCATAGAATAACATACAGTGGAATGGTGGAGAGCGGAGTGGCATAGAGTGTAGAGTGGTAGAACGTTATAGCAAAGAGTGGAGAAAAGTGGAGAAGTGTAGAGTACAGCAGTATAGAGTGGAATAGCGTAGAGTGGAGTGGTGTAGACTACAATAACATACAGTGGAGTGGCATACAGTAGAGTGGCATGGAGTGGTGAAGAGTGAAGTGGAGTATGGGTACAGTTGTGTACAGTGGAATAGGGTAGAGTGGAGTAGCATAAAGTAGACAAGCATAGAGTGCAGTGGCTTAGACTGGAGTGGCGTAGAGTGGAGTGGCAGAGTGGGGTGGAGTGGAATGGAGTGGGGTTGAGTAGAGTAGTTTAGAGAGAAGTGATGCACAGTGGAGTTGCTTATAGTAGCCTATAGTGGCACACAGTGGAATAGGGTAGAGTGTAGTAGTATAGAGTGGAGTGGCATAAAGTAGATTGGCAAAGAATGGAGTGATGTACAGTGTAATAGCATACAATGGACTGTGGTAGAGGGGAGTGCTGTATAGTGGAGTGGAGTACAGTGCATGTGTTTAGACTGGAGAGGCATAGAGTGGATAGGGTAGACCAGAGTGGCATAGAATTGAGTGGCATACAGTGGTGTGTCATACAGTGGCATTGCATATAGTCAAATTGTGTAGAGTGGACTGGTGTATACTGTAGTGGAGTACAGTGAATCGGCATGAACTGGAGTGTGGTACAGTTGAGTAACACACACTGGAATAGTGTGCAATGGAGTGGTGTACAGTGTGATGGTGTACAACGGAGTAGTGTACAGTTGTGTGTGCTAGAGTGGAGTGTCACACAATGGAATAGCATAGAGTAGTGTGGAGTATAATAGAGATAAGTGACATACAATGGAGTGATGTAGAGTGGACTGGCATAGAGTGGAGTGGGGTACACTCTAGTGGCGTTCAGTGGAAAAATGTAGAGTGGAATGGCATACACTGGAGAGGCACATAGTGAAATAGAGTACACTGGAGTGGGGTAGAGTGGAGTGGTGTAGAGTGGAATAGCATAGAGTAGAGTGGCATACAGTGGAGCACAACAGCATGGTGTGAGGTACAGTGTAGTGGTGCACAGTGGAATAACATAGATTGGAATGATGTGTAGTGGAATGCAGTGTAGTGGCATGGAGTGGAAAACTATAGAGTGGAAGATCCTAGAGTGGGGTTTTGTAGAGTGGAGCGGGTCAGAGGGTAGTTAGGCAGACTGCAGTGCATTTAGTGTAATAGCATACTTTGGAGTATTGTAGAGTGGAATGTCATACAGTATTCTAGTGTACAGTGTAGTGGCATTGAGTGGAGTGACACAGAGTGGAGAAGTGTAGAGTGGAGATATGTAGAGTAGACTAGCTGAGTGTTACTGTCATACAGTGTAGTGACATATAGTGATGTGGCAAACAGTGGAATATTATAGAGTAGAGTGACATAGAGTGTTGTAAAGTGGAAAAGTGTAGAGTGTAGTAGGGTAGATTGCATTGGCTTAGAGTGGAGTGGCATAGAGTAGAGTGGCATAGAATGGAGTGATTTGCAGTGTAATAGCATACTATGGATTGGTGTATAGTAGATTGCCATATAGTGGAGTGACATACAGTGGAGTGGCATAAAGTGTATTGAGTGGTATAGCATACACTGCAGTTGTGTACACTGAAGTGGTGTACAAAGGAATGGCAAAAAGTGGAGTGTCATAGAGTGGAGTTGCGTACAGTTGGATAGTGTAAAGTGGAATAGTATACAGTGAGGTAGCATAAAGTGGAGTTCCATGTAATGCACTGGCAGGTACCAGTGAATATTTCATTAGAACGTTTGGCAGAGGAAGAATTTTGCCTTACCTCCCGGGGCTAATTTCAATCCATGGGACCACCATTCCCCCGGGCAGGGCAGATATTAAGAATGGGAGAGGGGTCCCCTTCCCCAGGGACAACATACCCTGGGGCCCAACCTTATTTAATAGAAAAAAAAGCTGGAGCTCAGTGTGAAGGTCACACTGAGCATTGAGGGTTCGAGTCCAACTGGGCTCATTACACTTAAAAAAAAAAAAAAAAGTACAAATTACTATGGGGGTCATTCTGACCCTGGCGGTCATGGACCGCCAGGGCCAACGACCGCGGAAGCACCGCCAACAGGCTGGCGGTGCTTCTGGGGCCATTCTGACCGCAGCGGTACAGCCGCGGTCAGAAAAGGGAAACCAGCAGTTTCCCGCCGGTTTCCCGCGGCACCAGGGAATCCTCCACGGCGGCGCTGCAAGCAGCGCCGCCATGGGGATTCCGACCCCCTTCCCGCCATCCTGTTTCTGGCGGTTTTCACCGCCAGAAACAGGATGGCGGGAACGGGTGTCGTGGGGCCCCTGGGGGCCCCTGCAGTGCCCATGCCACTGGCATGGGCACTGCAGGGGCCCCCTAACAGGGCCCCATTGAGATTTTCAGTGTCTGCTTGGCAGACACTGAAAATCGCGACGGGTGCAACTGCACCCGTCGCACACCAGCAACTCCGCCGGCTCCATTCGGAGCCGGCATCCTCGTTGCTGGGGCTTTCCTGCTGGGCGGGCGGGCGGCCTTTTGGCGGTCGCCCGCCAGCCCAGCGGGAAAGTCAGAATGACCGCCGCGGCCTTTTGACCGCGGTACGGTCTTCTGGCGGTTCCCGCCAGGCGGGCGGCTTCCGCCACCCGCGGGGGTCAGAATGACCCCCTATATTTTTTAACAAATAGTTTTTCAAATGTGTATTTTACATTGTACACAAATAGCTCATTCTAAGTAGATCAGACATCAAAGCCTAAACAAATTTTTTTCTCTCTCCCTCTCACATTCTTTCTCTCTCGCTGTCTTTCTTTCAATTCAATTCTCCCAATCACCACCCATTCAGACACTTACACACCCACTCACAGACCCACTCAGGCACCCACTCACAGACCCTCATGCAATCAATCACAGCTCCAGTGAGACCCTCACGCACCAACCCAGACCTAATCAGGCAGTTATGCACCCACTCACACACTCAGTCAGACTGTTGCAAACCCCCTCACTGACCCACTAACACCCTGATACATCCACTCACAGACACAAGCACATACTGACACACCTACTAAAACACTGATGTACGCAATTGCACACCCAGAGAGGCACTGAGGCACTCTGAAAGCCACTCTTACCCCCAGATACAGCCTCTTACACCTATTTTCATACCCAGAGAGGCCAAGGACAACGTCTACCATGCATGCACAAAGGGCCATGCACAGGATCAGGGTGGGTGGTTGCCACAGGGACTGACTGCAGGCCAGCCCTTGCGGGCAACCCCTATTGCGCATGGGAGAAGGCTGTGCATGGTGCAAGGTTGAGGGTTGGTCTCAGGGCCTGGTCACAGGCCAGGACCTGTCGTTTTTGGATTCACATATAGCAATAGCAATGAAAATTACTGTAGTTAAAAAAACATAGAAATTCCCTGAAAAAAACATAGGTTACAGGGACGTTATAGTTAGGTTCTGAATTTACTTGTACAAAACCATATAATTCATCAGTTATAATTAAAGTTCTTTCAAGTAACTAAAACTTGTGCCCCAAAGTATCTATACCTCTGGACTTTGCCAAGCACAGCTAATTACTCCACATATTATATCATTGATGACATATTCTATGCCATCTTTCATATTGTCACTGCAATATTTGCAATAAAATAATTGATGAGACAAGTATTCATGGTGAGTAACCCATCCGCCAATACCTAAATCAGATCAAGAGTATTCAAGTCTTTCCTGGAAATTCAGCACCAAGCAGAGTTCGATGAGGAAGGTACAGATGTTGTGAAAACAAATATTTTGGATACTTACTATCAATGAAGAAGTCCACACCTTGAAAACATATGTCTTTATGAGATTCTGCAACACTATGGTATATAAACAATGAAACAGAAAAAGTAGATGAAGAGAAATATGCAGTACTCGGTTGCAACAATTGTTTGGTTTGACACATGTTTATAAGCCACAGAAAACCACATCCATTTCCCCATTCTGGGATTGGGATTGCTTTATAATAATCTTATTACAGTGTTTATATGCCCCCACATCTCCTTCATGCAGATCACTCACTGGGAACTAGAGCGCAGGCTGAGGAGGGAACAACATGGCAGACGCGCCACTGTACGCCGGTGGTGGAATCAATAACAAGAGGTGACAGGTCTTATACACCCAACGATTATCCTGGTGAGAACCACTGAAGATTGAAGGCGACCCCCACGAGAAGAAACATCTGCTCTCCCCTCCCTTGATCACTCGGCTCCTGCCTTGAGGATACGGTACCCTGCATGGCTAAAGTTTGTAACAGCTCTCACGCTCCCTGCATGTAACAAGGCAGACTGCTGTGATCCTACTCAGTCCCTTGGTGAGGTGGCACTATAATGTGTAGAGACAGGAACTAAATCCGTTTTTGGCCTAGATGCTTGCGGGGCAATCCCTTTGAGTTTGGATTTCTGGAAAAGCTGATAATCTTCTCTGCTTGGCTTAATACACAGCAGAGCAATCTCTTTGCTACACCAAAAGGTCCAAAAAAATCGGAAGTCCAATTACTTTAAGGTGCACCTTGCGATCACCAGAACCTCACCAGACAACACTAGGAGCTCCTATCATTTTTCATGAATTTAGGATAGAACCCTGGGAAGAACTCAAGGTGGACGTAGCCGCATCCTTTGAAACCTTCAGGGCAGAAGTTAATCCTTAGATAATCAACCTCCAGTCAGACGTCAACTCCATAGGGGTACATACTTTAGATTTGGAGAGAAAGGTGCAAAATTTGGAGCAACAAATGCACCCCCTGGGGCAGGACGTGGAACACCTTCACTCTCAACTACACTTAACTCTTCTTAAATGTGAGGATTTAGAGAACCGGTCCCGGAAGGGCAACATCTGAGTGAGGAGACTAGAGAAAGAAATCAAAGGCACAGACCTGGAGGTCTTTGTATAGGCGTGTTCTTAGAGCTCCTGGGGCAGGACCACCCTGAAGCGAGAGTGGAATTAGTACACAGATTGGGACCAATGGCCACATCTGGGGGGAGACAGCCCAGGGATTGTTCTGACCAAGTTAAGCTCCTATTAGTCAAAAGAATTGATTATTTGTGCAGCGCAACTGAAAGACACTTTCACTTTCCGAGGAGGGACATTCTCGTTATTTCGAGACATTGGCCCGACGATGCTCGTGAGATGCCTACAGTTTAAGCCTGTTACAGATGCACTCTGCTGGGAACATGTGAAATGACATTGGACATATTCCATTTGGTATTGCTTTTGAATATCACAATAAACAACACCACTTCACACAGCTAGATGGCGCAGCCTCTCTGTTGGGCCTCGATGTCATTGCCCCTGCAGATTCTGGGGGCTGGAATGGAGTGGCGCTGCCTGGTTGTACCAGTGACGTTCCTTCTAGAAGCTGGAAAGCACAAAGAAAGGTGAAACGCCGTAACAAGAAATGACTCCTGAAATTACCACAATTCAACACAAGGCGGACATCTCTGGCTTTAAAAGGTGCTGATCCTGAGAGGAGATGGACTTTATTGAGTGCTTTCCTCTATATCTGAGACTGAGGAGATGAACAGAATGGGATGTAAGTAATGACTCTGAACTACCTGAAGATCCTGCCCCACATCCCAACCAGGTTCTTATCGGCACCATGAGACACAGCTGTTGACTGTTCACAGATCTGTTCAGACTTTGCACCTGACAAACTATGTTTCTGCAAAAGCGGGGCTGCTTAGTGGGTTAAGGTCCACTACATCTCTATCACTCAGATGCCCAAGGAGTTGGTAATATGGAGGTGGCTCATGCTCCCTAGTTCAAATGTTGTTGTTATGTTCATTGGTTTTTACTTTGCATGGAGGAAAACTATCTTTGGAAGTGAGGGAGGACCTGGGCGGGAAGGGATCAGCTATATGAAGTTGGAAGGGGGAACGGAGGGCTGGATGAGACTTTACAGTGCATCTCTCAAAGAGAATATAATGTAAAATGCTTTATCATATATATATTTAGATGGTATTAAATACCCTAACATGAAATGTTAAAGGGCTCAACTCCCTCAATGAATGCTACCAAAATGGAAGTACCTTTTGAATAGACACCTTGACACTATCACGCTCCATGAAACCCATCTCAAAAGGACAGAGACACATAGACTGCACCTAGAAAGTATCCTTTTATCTACACCTCCTCCACCAACATGAAACACAATGGAGTCGCACTTCTGTTTGACTCCAAAGTCAACTTTCCATATGTTGATATTAAATAGAATATGGTTACCTCTTCACTGTTGCTGCAGTTTATGCCCCTAATATTGGTCAGGGGGAGTTTCTCTTCTCCTCCCTCTCCATGCTGGGTGGGTTAGCGCAGGGGGATATCATATTGATGGGGATTACTATTTAATGTGGGATCCCAATATGGACAATACACACCAGCATTGATCTCAAGTGGGATTATTCACTAAAACCATTAAAATGACATTCCTTCAACTGGGCTTAGTAGATGCATGGAGGATATTGAACCCCACCACACAGGACTACACTTTCTTTTCCCACTCATACAGAACTCAGGCTAGAACATACGTTCATAAGACAACAGTTAGAACACTCTGTCCTAACCACTACTATTCATCTCATCACCATCTCAGATCATGCTCCATTAGAAATGACTGGCACACCCAAAAGTCATCTTTCTGAAGGTGATATTTCCCGAACATACTATCGAGAGACCTCTTCGAAAATTGATTAGAGATTACTTTCAGCTAAACAAGACCAAAGACACATACCCCCTCCTCATACAGAGCACCTTCAAGGTGGTTATTAAAGGGACATGTATATCCTTGATGACCACACTAACTCAACAGAGGACAGGAGAGAGGGAGATGCTCGAGACAAAGCTCATAAAAGCTGAAAAAGCCTATAAGGGAACCCCTACTCTCTGCCTTCAAAGGAAAGTCATGGCCCTTCGGGGAAAGTTAAAGCTATATACGATAACAGGGCATACTTGTCCCTCTTATGGCTTAAACTCACCTTGTACAAGAGAGGTAACATGGTAGGTTCCCAATTAGCAAAGCAATTACACACTAAATAAGAACAACCCTATATCAGGCAGAACTCAGATGAGGCGGGGAGCTTCAGCATACTGAACAAGGGAAGGCACAAAAACTCTGAGACTTTTACAAATGCCTCTATACTTCATATTCTATAGAGGACGAAGAACAGCTAGCCTACTTGGCAGATGCCACTTTACCCCAAGTCTCTCCAACCTATAATGCAACCTTGAGTGCCTCTATCACACCAGAGGAGGTACAATTTGCCATAGTGCAATTTGCCGCTTTGGGTCGGATGAACACAAACTCTCACCATTTGCCGATTATATTTTGATTTCCCTTACTTCCCACAGAATTCTCTTCAGGCCCTACAAGTCGAACTTCACTGCTATGAATCAGTTTCAAGCTTCACCATTAACCTCCACAAATCCTTCATGCTCAACCTAACAGTCTCCCCTGTGGAAATAGCACACCTGAGATCAATATTCCCCTTTCAATTGGCGAAGAAGGATATTACATATCTAGGGATAAAACTCACACCTACAGTATCCGATCTTTATAGGGCAAAATATCCCCCCTTAATATGACAACTAAAACTCTGTCTGAAACACTGGGCCCCGATATATCTAACCTGGTTAGGTCATATATTTGTTTCATGGACTTCCAATCGACGTAGGCAGGGACATTTTTTACTAGCATCCATTCTCTGGTTACAAATATTATATGGCAGAACTGCCAGGCCCAATTAGCTTCTTGCCTCCTGACACTTCCCAAAGATGCAGGGGGCCTGGGTGTACCTGACTTCTTGACTCACTATACAGAGGCCCAACTCTGGGTTATTTCTGAATGGTCTGTGAATGAGTCGGATAAACACTGGCTGCATGTGGTTCGAGCGATAATGGGCAGAACAATCTGGGATATTCTTAGGAAACCTAAGGCTGACCGGCCGCACAATGCCTATTTAAGGACTCCAACAGCTACCACTCCGAAAATCTGGGACACAGTCACGAAGAAAAACAGGCTAACATCCTTCTCCTTCCTCTACACACCTACACATTTCAACCCAGCTTTTCCTCTTGTTTTGATACCTGGCCCTTTTGATAAATGGCGTGATGGGGGCTTCCTTACTATTCCTGACTTATTCCACATCTAGGACATGTTAAGATTTGAGAATTGCCATCATGATTTTAATCTCCCTGCCTCTGAGGTGTACCACTATGCCCAAATAAAACATTGGGTCCTTTGTGCAGATGTAAGACAAGCTGCCAACAGAGATATCCTCCCTGTTGAGCGATTTGTATGAAAAGCTGGAACCTCCAAGGGATGCAACTCATTTCTCTATGCCCTCCTGACATCCACCATGCCCACCGCTAACTTACGTCATGTTACACTTTGGGAGCAAACACTGGGGATCCTGATTGAAGATTGACAATGGCACAGTCAATGGGTGATATCTCCAAAAGTAATCACTCACTGGGTCTCCGTGAAGAATGCTATAAAGTCATTTATGACTGGTATTTATACCATGAAAAACTCAAAAACAAACTTTAGGCTATCCCATACCCTCAGCTCCAGAAAATGTTCTACTAGGACTTAGAGACTCATCCCTCAAACATCAGATACAGGGGGACAGATCAATCCTCTGGCTGTGCCTAGGTAATGCAAAGATAACTTTAGCATCGGCCTGGAAGAAATATGAGGTCCCATCACTGTCACAATGGCATGAGCGCTTATTACATGCTCTTACAATGGAACGACTGAATGATATTATGACTGATCCTAGGAAAACATTTGACTCTACCTACGGTCCCCTGGTGCAGTACCTTTCAAGAGGTCTTCCTCTCGTCTCATCCCTGCCCAGAAGAAGTCCCTTTACCTTTTCCAGATATGAGTTATTTTCCAGACTTCGTCAGGCTAAGTCCTGAGTGACCCAACAGGACTGCCCCCTTCTGCACCACCTAGATGTACCCTCTATGTACAACTTAACTGCTAATGACCTGATCATGCAAGTTATTGTTGTTAAGAGTTGTAATTCTTTTATACATTTGTATTCTATGTTCCAACAGGACTATACAGTGGCACAACGTCATGGAGGTTTCTATCTAGTTATGAATCTGATTCATTTGCACCTGTATGGCCTCCTCATGAATATGACACTGTTTCTGGAATTAGCTTTACCTTTGGTATAGGCCCTGTGATGTGTACCTCATGACTGTTAATGCTGTGACTTTGAAAACCAATAAAAACAGTTTGTAAAAATAAAATACTGACGCTAGTCCAGCAAAGCTCGGGGAGGCCCATTGAAAAGAGCCTAGTGTCAGTTTAACACCTGCCATAGGCAGGTGTTTTGAAATGATGCTTGAATGGCCCAGTGAAATACTGTAGTTTCACTGCACCATTTTTTTGGGCCTCCCTGTAGGGGAACTCCTCCCTTGAATACATTATACCTGGTGCAGGTATGATGTGGCGCAATGGTTTACAAACTGGCACAATGGTTACATTGCACAAGTTTGTAAATTTGGTGCCGGGTCGGGGACTGTTTTGCACTGCTGTACCGTCAAACAAAAATTATGCTACGGTGGTGCAAAGGGCTTGAAAATGTGTCCCTTAGTTGTTAAACTCCTGAGAAAAGAGAGTTTCTATACTTGGTAATCTGCAATTACTTAAGCCTTGGGATTCTGAATTGAGATACTCAGATATTTTGACTGCTACGAAGATTCTTTCAACGCTGTGAAAGGCAGTATTCATAGTTCAGTCTTTCCCAACAACATGAAAATGTTAAATGACGGGATTGAACAGGAGGAAACAACTGCTGCTGAGATAGGAAAGGACAGTTTACTAAGCAGCCAAAATTCAGGACCTCTAAGTCAAGATCCTCTTGGAAAGCCAATAAATGAAAATTAAGCTGTGATAGCAACGAATAAGGTGGTGACTGAAATGTAACAAGCAGGAAAATAATGAATGTAAATGTTCAACATTTAAGCCAATTCAATTATATGTCAGTGGTCAAGTTGGCACTAGCAAAAGCTTTTTAATTCAAGTTCTCACCACTTACCTAGAGAGGACTACATACTTGAATTTGTCATGTGTAGTAACAGCACCAACTTGATTAACTGCACACAACATTAAAATAATTACTTTGCATCAACTACTTATGCTACCAGTAGAACATGACAAGAAACTGGAGTACCAAAAGGTTTCTGGGGAAATTATGTTTCCAGAGCACAGAAGAAATTGAACCTTTAAGTCATTGATGAGGTGAGTATGGTCTCAAACCTAAAGCCTGCCTTTGTCCACTTGAGAATGCAACAGACTCTGAAGACAGAGTATGACCTATTATTTAGAAGAAAACATTTGATTGAGAGATCTACTACAGCTAACCTCCGTGAAAGGAAAGCCTGTGTTCAAAAAACTTCTACAAGAAGAAACTACAATTCTTTAGTAAGTATTGGAAATGTGCACATTTGGGTAAACTGTCTATACAAGGAACTACTTAGGAATATGCGTCAAGCATCTAACATGGAATACAGAAATGTTCTGAAGGATATTAGAGTAAGAGTTCTCACAAAGATGGAAATATTGCTGAGAAAGTTGACCCTTGAAGAACCTAGGGCCAGATGTACGTACTACCTGAATTGCGACTCGCAAATTGCGAATCAGGGAGACTCACAATTTGTGAGTCGCAATTCAGTATGCAGGATGGTGTCCCTGACACCATCTGCGACTCGCAAGGGGGTCACAAAGGCCCACCTCATCAATATTATTGAGGTGGGTCGCAATTTGCGACCCCCTTGAAACTCGCAGAACTCACAGGGATGGTGGCCTGCTTTTTTTTTTTTGTAATGCAGCCCGTTTTCCTTAAAGCAAAACGAGATGCATTACAAAACGAAAAAATGAAACATTTTCGTTTCATTTTTTCAGAGCAGGCAGTTGTCCACAGGACCACTGGTGCCCTGAAAAAATGTTTTCCCTGCCATTCACAAAGGGGAAGGTGTCCCATGGGGACCCATTCCCTTTTGCGAATGGGTTACCACCAGTGTGACACTGGTGGTAACTGCGATTGCTTTGCGACTGCGTTCGCAGTCACAAAGCAATGCAGCATGGCGCTGCGACTCGCAATTAGGAAGGGGAACACCCCTTCCTAATTGTGACACGCAGGCCCATTTTGCAAAGCGGTAACCAGGTTACCATCTCGCAAAACAAGAATTGGGCATCGCGATGTGGGTTTTGCATGTCGCCAACAGCGAAATTTGCTGTTTGCGACGTGCAAAATCTTTCCTACATCTGGCCCTTAGTTCCTATAAGGAAGTCAACAGCACAACTAATGTTCAATTTCATTGAAGAATAGAAATCCATTGTGTGCCTAATATCTACACTTAAAGGAGTGTTCCTGTTTCAATGAACAATTGAGGAAGGATTAGTTAGTGGTGCCTTGGGTAAGTTAATTTATTTAATTATGTTTCCTAACAGAAATTAGGTTGAATATATAGCAATTACATTTAATCAAGTTGAAGGTACAAGACAGACTGCAAGGTCTGTTTCTTGCTTGTAAAAGACTTGTATGTTCAGCGGAAGCAGTTCCCAATGTCTCTGCCTTATCTTGTAACAAGTCATAAATCGCAAGGCTTAAGTGCAGCTCCAGCATTCATCAATAATGGTACAGTCTTTAGGCCCTTAGGCCAGGCACGACTCTTCGCGCCTTCCAGCTGCTCCTCCCTCCCACCTCCCCTTCTTAATGGCGGCCGCTATACGGCTCGAAGAGTGACCCCTGACCTGCCCTTAGGCCAGGCACGACTCTTCATGACAAGCAGATCCCCCATTCTGCCCTTGTGTCCCTGACCCCGCCTTTGCTGCCCTTGCCGCCTCATCCCCGTTGCCAGTGGTAGGAGTATCTAGCGTGTTCTACAATTGTATATTATTTCATTTTTTTCATATTGAATTTCGTTCTCTACTGTGTTTTTAACTGTATTTGTGCCCTTTTTCTGCCCCACTTTGTTTTTGCCGCTGTGTTTGCTGCCCAGTTCTCTTTCCGGCTCTTGCTGGTTTTCCTCATCCCTGCAGCTGCGTCCCCTGCCCCCCCTTGCCCCCATTGACCACCACCTCCCGCCTCCCAGCTGCTCCTCCCTCCCACCTCCCATTTTTAATGGCGACCGCTGCATGGCTCGAAGAGTGACCCCTGACCTGCCCTTAGGCCAGGCACGACTCTTCACGACGAGCAGATCCCCCATTCTGCCCTCGTGTCCCTGACCCCGCCTTTGCTTCCCTTGCCGCCTCATCCCCAGTGCCAGTGGTAGGAGTATCTAGCGTGTTCTACAATTTTATTGTATTTCATTTTTTTCATATCGAATTTCATTCTCTGCGGTGTTTTTACCTGTATCTGTGCCCTTTTTCTGCCCCACTTCATTTTTGCCGCTGTGTTTGCTGCCCAGTTCTCTTTCCGGCTCTTGCCGGTTTTCCCCGTCCCTGCCGCTGCGTCCCCTGCGGCCCGCCCTCCTCGCACCCCCATTGGCCACCACCTCCTGCCTCCCAGCTGCTCCTCCCTCCCACCTCCCCTTCTTAATGGAGGCCGCTGCGCGGCCGCACAGCAGCCGTCAGCCGCGGGCTTGCCGCTGGCACACCAGAGGCACACCAGAGGCAAGCCCGTCTGCGCCTGTCCGCGCCTGGACTGCCCCTAGCGCCCGTCCCCCTGGTCCACGGCACTCTGACCCCACAAAGCAGCACTACTCCTCCACAGAACTCCATGCCCTCAACCCAGGCCAGCACCCAGCCTGCACACAGGCCAACCCCAAGCACACACACGGACCTTTCACATGCCACTCATGCCATTTTTCCTGCACTCACACAAACACCAACAGCTCCAACACGCACCACAACAACACTAACACGCACCACAACAACACTAACACGCACCACAACAACACCAACACACACCACAACTACAACAGCCCCCGCAAGCACCTTAACTGCATACTCCTAAACACCCACTCCGTCCACAAACACGCCATCGAGCTCTGGGACTTGAACCCAACACACTCCCCTGACCGCCTTCCCCAAGGAAACTTGGATGAACCCCTCATCAGAACCCGACATAGCCATAGCCGTCTCAGAAGGCTACATAATCTCTTGCAGAGACCACATAAACAAACCCGGAGGAGGCATCGCCATCATACACAAAAGCACCATCAAGATCACCACCAACACCCTCGACACACTAGACGACGCAGAACACCTACACTTCCTAATTCACATAAACACCAACACCACCCTCAGAGGAACCCTCATTTACTGCCCACCAGGCCCCCGCCCGCTTGCTGTGACGCCATCGCTGATACCATCAGCTCCCATGTCCTCACCTCCACAGACTATATTCTCCTTGGTGACCTCAACTTTCACCTGGAAAACACCCACACCCCACAACTCTACAACCCTGCTAGACAACCTCATGAACATAGGACTCAAACAACTGGTCACCGCACCCACTCACTCAGCAGGACACACGCTGGACGCAATCTTCAACTCCAGCAACCACATCACATTCACACACACCACTGAACTCCACTGGACCGACCACCACTGCGTCCACTTCTCCATCACGAAGCCCACCACCGACAACACACCACACCCTACCGAATGTGGGACAAGATCCCCATAGAACACCTGAACGCCAAGCTCACACAAACTCCACCCCCTTCACCAACGACCCCAACATCGCTGCTCACAACCTCACGCAATGGTTAACTACCTGTGCACACTCCCTCACCCCACTGAAAAGTAACTCAACACCCACAACATCAAGACCGCCCTCTGGTTCACCACTGAACTCCAAGCCTCCAAGCGTGAATGCCGCAAAACTGAGAAAGAATGGCGCCAAGAGCCCTCCATGAACAACTTCTCCGCCCTCAAAACTACCATACGCAAACACCACCAACTCATCTGGACCACCAAACGGACTTACTAGAAAGAACGCATAGATAATAACTCACATAACAGCAAGGAACTCTTCACCATCATCAAAGAGCTCACCAAACCCAAATCCTGTGCCATCGACCCCCTCACACACAAAACCTCTGCAACTCCCTCTCCAACTACTTCCACCTCAAAATCTTAGACATACAAAACAGTTTCACACCACCGCACCCACCATCACCACCACTGACACCACCGACATGACCCACAACACAACACCCCCCCAACCCAACCAACTTCACACCTGGACCCCTACCAACGATGAAGAAACCAAAAAAAACCATGAACTCCATCCACTCAGGCTCCCCCACAGACCCCTTCCCCCAGCACATCTTCAACAAGGCCAGCCCAATCATCGCCCCCCAGCTTTGCGCAGTACTCAACAGCTCCTTCAATGCCGCTTCCTTCCCAGACACCTAGACGCACGCCGAAGTCACTGCACTCCTCAAAAAACCCAAAGCAGACCCAGAAGACCTCACCAACTACCGCCCAATCTCTCTTCTCCCCTTCCCTGCCAAGGTCGCTGAGAAGATAGTGAATGCCCAACTATCTCACTTTCTAGAGGAAAACAACGCACTCAACACCTCCCAGTCTGGATTTCACAAGAATCACAGCACTGAGACTGCCCACATCGCCTGCAATGATGACATCAGGACCAGAGTCAACAAGGGCAAGACCGTCGCACTCATCCTCCTGGACCTCTCTGCAGCCTTCGACACTGTTTGCCACCAAACCCTCCACGCACGCCTTTTCGACGCAGGAATCCGGCACAAGGCCCTAAACTGGCTCACCTCCTTCTTTACCAAAAGAACCCAGAAAGTCCACCTCCCTCCCTTCCAGCCCCCAGCAACCAGGATCATCTGCGGGGTCCCCCAAGGGTCCTCCCTCAGCCCTGCCCTGTTCAACATTTACATGGCCCCGCTCGCCAACATCATCTGCCCCCACGGAATCACCATCATCTCGTACGTAGACGACACCCAGCTCATCATCTCTCACCACAAACCCTTCCACCGCCAAGACAAACCTCCATGCCAGACTCCTCGACACCACCAAATGGATGCCTGCAAGCCACCTAAAACTCAACTCCAACAAAACAGAAATCATCATCTTGGGCCCCAACAAGACAGTATGGGACAACTCCTGGTGGCCCGTCGCCCTTAGACCACCCCCAACACCCTCCACCCATGCATGCAACCTCAGCATCATCTTAGACTCATCTCTCTCCATGGCCCAGTGAATCAACACCATATAATCCTCCTGTCTGAACACCCTTCGCATGCTGCAGAAGACCTTCAAATGGATTCCCATAGAAACCAGAAAAACCGTCACCCTTGCACTCATCAGCAGCAGGTTAGACTACAGAAACACCCTCTATCCTGGTACCACAGTGAAGCTTCAGCAGAAACTCCAGCGTATCCAGAACGCAACCGCACGCTTCATCCTCAACCTCCTATGCCACAAACACATCTCCGCTCACCTCAGAACCCGTCACTGGCTGCCAATCAGAAAAAGGATAATCTTCAAAATCCTCATCCACGCCCACAAATCCCTCCACAACACTGGACCAGCCTACATCAACGAACGAGTGAACTTCCACACAACCACTCAACTCCTCCGCTCTGCCCACCTCGCCCTCATCACAGTCCCCCGCATCCAACGCACCACCTCCGGAGGCAGATCCTTCTCCTACCTCACCCCCGAAACCTGGAACTCCCCCCCAACAACCTACACAAGACCCAGGACCTCACGACTATCAGAAAGCACCTAAAGACATGGCTTTTTGAGCAGTAAAACAGCATCCCCCCTTGCTCCCCTCCACAGCCCCTTGAGACCCTTCCAGGTGAGTAGCACGCTTAATTGTTTGATTGTTTGATTAAGGAAGGTATGTCATATGTAGTCTCATCACAGGTTAAAACTTTGCCCAGTCTGTATCTCATAGACTTTGATGAAATTAAAGTAAATGCTGATTAAAGTTATTTTAAAAAGTACAGCCATTTGAGAAGTGTTTAGTTTTCAAAATATCATAGTGATGTTGCTGAGAAAAAGTGCAAGAAATAGAAGAAGTAATTTTGAAGAAAAACAATATTAAGAATGCTAATGATATTGTTGGTTGTCAAACCCCTCTGGAGTTAACTGCTATTTCACAATGGTTCTCAAAGCAGTATTATCTTTACCTCATCTTGTTCACACAAATGAACAGACAAAAGATTGTGCTCTGCACTGCTTTGTTAGAATGCGTGTGCGGTGATAGAACAAAAGCTAATTCTGCATCACATATCTATGCACTGGATCTTTACACTTTACTCAAAACACTCAAGAAGATGTGCAGGAGTTCTTGATGATACTATTTGGTATCTTAGAAGAAGAGATGGTACCTATTGATTACCTATTTGGACTTAGTTACTCATAGCAGTATGACTGTAAAATGTGTTCTTTTTCATCAAAAACACAAGTAGATTTGAAAGATTCAGAACGATTTATGTACTTAACTCTACCGGACTATAAAACTGTCAATTTTGATAGGTTGTTTAAAGAAGCATCACAGAATAATACCTACACAAACCATCAATCAGATCTTCTCTCAACTTTGAATATAAGAAGAAGTGGTAAAATATATAAACTTAAGCGATGCACAACAGATGGCAGTAAATAGGAAACACAAATTACACATATTAAAGCAGGAAAAATCTCTATTTCTGTAAAAACATATACTGTTGGAGCTATTATTTTTCATAAATATTACATCTGGACAGCACATCATCTACTTAAAATATATAACTGGGTAGGCACAGTGTAACAACAGTAACTTTATATTCAAGCAAAGATTACCTTATAAACTATTAAATTCCTATCTTCTTTTTCCTGAACCAAAATTTTAAGGAGGATTACTGTTAAAAAAATGAAACAGTATACTTGTGGCACTTTTAATACAATGATTTAAGACATCATATGGCCTACTAGGGGTGATGTCTATATAAGGGATTCCAAATAATGATATGCAAATACTGATGGAACAAAACAACATAGATGCCACTAAACTGGAAACAGACATTCTAAACTAAAAACCAAGACAAACAACTATTTTATGGAGATACAAATACTGCTAATGTTATTATCTTTTTATTTGGAAATATTAGTAAAATTTCTGGATATTTAATTTGTGTTTAAAAATTTAAATAGGATGAACACAATATCTTAAGAAGAAATTGACATTCAAATAGATATTGAACTAAGAGTTACACAGTTATAACATTTATTAGAATTAGAACACTGAAATACTTTACTTCTAGTTGATGGATTACTAGTTTCTATGGCATTGTATGGTGTACCAGGGGTGATGTCTTTATAAGGTTTTTGATACACTTCTATCCTTCATACATATTAATTGCATTATAGCAATCGCCCTGCCCAATGGGCTGATCGACAAGTGAGAATGCAGGGGAGAGTAGAGAATCTGTGAGACACTATGGTGGTCATTCTGACCTCGGCGGTAAAAGGCGCCTACCGCCGGTCAGAAATCCTCCATAATCCTGCCGCGGTCGCGGAAACCCGCCACGGTCATTCTGACCCGCAGAAGGCAAACCTCCGAAAATCCGACCGCCACAACAGACCGCCAGACCAGCGGTCGGCGGAAAGGTGGAGGTGACCAAACCTCCACCGCCACGCCAACAGAAATACGCCCATGCCATTACGACCCACGAATCCACGCGGCGGTCATTCAAACGCGGTATTCCATTGGCGGGACACACCGGCGCGGTCAGAATACACACAAACGAACAAAACTCACCCACATTGGACGATTTGAATCCCACACACCTGATACACATACACACACCACTCCCACACACACAATACAATATAAAACACCCACCCACATCACCCACAAACCCCTACGCTTAAAACTTCGTAAAGAAGACAAGAGCGAGACACCAGCATCCAAAACATAACAGCCACAGCCACTCAACACCATCACCCACACACTATCCACACACAAAACAACACACACCACCACACTCAACTCACTTAAATACACATACTCCACCCCACACATCATACACACCACCCCATGGCACCCCAAAGACAACCCCGCTTCACAGACGAAGAACTCAGGGTTATGGTGGAGGAAATCGTTCGGGTAGAGCCCCAGCTGTTCGGCACACAGATACAATACACCAGCATTGCCCGGAGGACGGAGCTATGGCAGAGGATTGTCGACAGGGTGAACGCAGTGGGACAGCACCCCAGAAATCGGGAAGACATCAGGAAGCGATGGAACGACCTACGGGGGAAGGTGCGTTCCATGGTATCCAGGCACAACATCGCCGTGCAGAAGACTGGCGGAGGACCCCCACCTCAACCCCCACAATTCACATCATGGGAGGAGGAAGTCTTGAACATCCTGCATCCTGACGGCCTCGCAGGAGTCGGCGGAGGAATGGATACTGGTAAGTTGAAGCTTCAATATTGCTTCCCCCCCACCTGCATGCCAAATCAGACCCCAACCCTCACCCCCATCCTCGAACCCCACCCTCACCCCCACCCCCATCCTCACCCCCACCCTCACCCCCACCACCATCCTCACCCCCACCACCATCCTCACCCCCACCACCATCCTCACCCCCACCATCAGCACACCTATTCCCCGCCAATGTCTCACCATCACAACCCACACATCCCAAAACCTAGGCCTGCATGCGTCCACTAAGCATGGACACCCATCACCAAAGCATGCCCAATGCATATACACATCCCCCCCACAAGCCACCCTCACCAAAGCCCCCACACACGAATGCCAGCACTTGGGGACACGGGAACCCACAGATACACCCATATGCCACACATTGAAACTATAACCATACCTCTATACCCCTGCAGGACCCGACCGTCAACACACCGCGGCGGAGGGGCCAGAATTATCCACACCCCCCACCCAAGAGGCCGTCAGCGATGACAGCAGCTCTGTCGATCTGGACACCGATGACCAGCCCGGACCATCGGGGACCTCTGGACAGTCGGTTCCCCTCACACAGGCACAGGCCACTATAGACCCTAACCCCTCTGGGAACACCAGCACAGCTCCCACCCAGCGGGCCCATGCCTCTGTCTCCAGGGCGCGTCAATCTGCGGTGTGTCTACCACTACAGGGCACCCAGGATAACCCACCACCCCAACAACAACAGGGACCTGGGGGCAGTGGTAGTGGGCACACCGGCCAGGGGGCAGAGGCCCAGGGAAACAGGGCAACTCGGCGGGCAGCTGTGCGACAGGGGGGGGAGGAGAGGCCCAGGGAACCCACTCTCCACGAGGTCCTCACCACCATCATGGGAGCATACAACCGCTCCCAGGAGACGATGGCGACGGTACTGGCCCGGTTCCAGGAGATCCAGGTGCTGCAGGAGGAACACTATCGGGGGTACAGGGAGGACATCAGAGCCATCAACACCACCCTGGTTACCATGGTAGGGCTGCTGCAGGACCTCGTAAACAGCAGGGCGGACACTGAACAACACCCAAGGGCCCCTGCCACTAGCCTGGACCAAGAACAGCCATCCACCTCCGCCGGCGCTAGTGGACAGGAGGCCCCCGCACAGCAGCAGCCCACCAGACCCCCACCTCCTGCAGGAGAAGAACCACCCCGCAAGAGGGCCCTGAGATCTCGCAAGACAGAGTAGGATGTCAAGACCCCCGCCAGCAATGGATACCACCTGATGTCATCCCACTGTCCCACATTGTCACCCTGTCCATCCTCGAACTGCCCATGCTCCATCTCTCCACAGGCCTCTGGACAATGCACCTGTGTGACTGTTACTCTGGACTCTGCCATGGACATTCCTTCACCATAGCCCCCACCCACTTGAAACCACCCATCCCATTTTGAGCACTTCAATAAACACCTATTTTGCACCAAAATATCTGGAGTCTGGCTGTGATTTCAATAGATTGTAATTGACATGACAGTGCAAATATGTCCTTGTACATGGTGAAGTCAACAAACAGCTGCCACAAAGCTGTAGTCCATGGGGAAACGAAGCACAGGACTCGTAGTGGGGACCCCAGATCTGAAATAGGGAGGGAAAAGCCAAAACTCAGTCATCATACACTGGGGCAAATAGACAGGCAGCAGAGATGCTGCAGAGTAGTTAACATTTACTAAATTATCTTTGAAATGTTACCTGTGTCCTATTGGAAGTACTGTTCAATGATTCTGTCCCTGTTGTCTGTTTCAGCCCCGTCGTCTTCCTCCTCGTCACTCTCCTCAGGTTCCACCGCTGCCACAACACCACCGTCTCGACCATCCTCCTGCAGGAAAGGCACCTGGCGGCGCAAAGCCAGGTTGTGAAGCATGCAGCAGGCCACGATGATGTGACACACCTTCTTAGGTGAGTACATTAGGGATCCACCGGTCATATGCAGGCACCTAAACCTGGCCTTTAGGAGGCCAAAGGTGCGTTCGATCACCCTCCTAGTACGCCCATGGGCCTCATTGTACCGTTCCTCTGCCCTGGTCCGGGGATTCCTTACTGGGGTCAGTAGCCACGACAGGTTGGGGTACCCAGAGTCCCCCACTAGCCATACACGGTGTCTCTGTAGCTGTTCCATCACGTAAGGGATGCTGCTATTCCTGAGGATGTAGGCGTCATGCACTGACCCTGGGAATTTGGCATTTACATGCGAGATGTACTGGTCAGCCAAACACACCACCTGGATGTTCATTGAATGGTAACTTTTTCTGTTCCTGTACACCTGCTCCCTGTCTCTTGGGGGAACCAAAGCCACATGGGTCCCATCAATGGCACCAATTACGTTGGGAATATGTCCAAGGGCGTAGAAATCACCCTTCACTGTAGCCAATTCGCCCACCTCAGGGAAAATGATGTAGTTCCTCACGGATTTCATCAGGGCAGACAACACTCTGGATAACACCTTCGAAAACATGGGCTGAGACATCCCGGAAGCAATTCCCACGGTTGTCTGAAATGACCCACTTGCCAAGAAATGTAGTACTGACATGACCTGCACCAGAGGGGGAATCCCTGTGGGTTGGCGGATGGGGGACATCAGGTCGGGCTCCAGCTGGGCACACAGTTCATGGATAGTGGCACGGTTAAGACGGTAGGTCAGGATAATGTGGCGTTCTTCCATTGTCGACAGGTCCACCAGCGGTCGGTACACGGGAGGATTCATCCGTCTCCTCGCCCAACCCAGCGGACGGTGCCTAGGAAGGACAACATGGAGCACACAGTCAGGCAACCCACAGGTACGTACTCACAGCTAGCACAGTATACGATTCTCTATGCAGTGAATGGCGTGTCTGAGTGGCTATGCAAGGCCTAGGCCTGTGTGACGCAGTTGAAATTGAGCCATGTGGGCCCTGGAAATGGCGGCTGCCTGACCTGTGAAGTGTGACAATGGGATGTGAGGTCAATGCGCTGGCGTGGCACACCGCGGCGGGCGGCGGGCGAAGACCGCGGCGCGAAGCCGCATTGGTTAACATTGAAGCCTATGGGTTTCAGGAGCCAATGGCGAAGGGCGCCGGCGGTGGCGGGACGCACCGCCGCGGTACGCACCGCCGCGGACGTGACCGCCATTTTCTATCTACTTATCCACTTGCGACTTGAACTTTCACAGGAGAGGACCTATACTGCAAGTGTTGCTGTGACCTCGGTCTGGAAGGGACAATGGCTGCTGCGACTGGGGAAAGGGCCCCTGCCTTCACTGGAGAGGAGTTGGAGAAACTTGTGGATGGGGTCCTCCCCCAGTATGCGCTACTCTACGGTCCTCCAGACCAACAAGTGAGTTTAATTCAATATGGATTTGGGGCCACTGGCTGGCTTGGGGGCCTGGCGGGGATGGGGGGCATGTTGGGGCTGGCGGGGGGCCTGGCGGGGGGCCTGGCGGGGATGGGGGGCATGTTGGGCCTGGCGGGGGGCCTGGCGGGGATGGGGGGCATGTTGGGCATGGCGGGGGGCCTGGCGGGGGGCCTGGCGGGGATGGGGGGCATGTTGGGGCTGGCGGGGGGCCTGGCGGGGATAGGGGGCATGTTGGGGCTGGCGGGGGGCCTGGCGGGGATGGGGGGCATGTTGGGCCTGGCGGGGGGCCTTGCGGGGATGGGGGGCATGTTGGGCATGGCGGGGGGCCTGGCGGGGGGCCTGGCGGGGATGGGGGGCATGTTGGGCATGGCGGGGGCCTGGCGGGGATGGGGGGCATGTTGGGCCTGGCGGGGGGCCTGGCGGGGATGGGGGGCATGTTGGGCATGGCGGGGGGCCTGGCGGGGGCCTGGCGGGGATGGGGGGCATGTTGGGGCTGGCGGGGGGCCTGGCGGGGATGGGGGGCATGTTGGGCCTGGCGGGGGGCCTGGCGGGGATGGGGGGCATGTTGGGCATGGCGGGGGGCCTGGCGGGGGGCCTGGCGGGGATGGGGGGCATGTTGGGCATGGCGGGGGGCCTGGCGGGGATGGGGGGCATGTTGGGCATGGCGGGGGGCATGGCGGGGGGCCTGGCGGGGATGGGGGGCATGTTGGGCATGGCGGGGGGCCTGGCGGGGGGCCTGGCGGGGATGGGGGGCGTTGGGCCACTGGAAAGGAAAATGCTGAGTAACTTGAACGTGGTATTTCTCCCTCCCTGTACGTGTCACATAGGTCCGCGCCCATGAGAAGATCGGGATTTGGCGTGCCATCGCCAAGGAAGTCCGGGCCCTGGGGGTCCACCATCGACGGGGCACCCACTGCCGCAAGAGGTGGGAGGACATCCGCCGCGGGACCAAGAAGACCGCCGAGTCTCTGCTGGGGATGGCCTCCCAACGTAGGCGGGGTGCCTGCCGTCAACTGAGCCCCCTGATGTTCCGGATCCTGGCGGTGGCCTACCCTGATTTGGATGGGCGCGTGAGGGCAGCACAGCAGACACAAGGGGGTGAGTACAAGCATTATCTACTCTGTTGTCGCGCAGTGGAGGTGTCTGGGTGGGGGAGGAGGGCTGGGGGTCCCCCTAGGCCAGGACGATATCTGTAGGCTGGGCACCCCCGTAAGCCCCTGTGTCCCCAGCCACCACCCTCAGTAGTTTGTCAGTACAGCCATCCCTGGGCCGTGTCATCCATGGGTGCAGTTGTCAACTCTAGGCGTGTAGGGCATGTTCCACGGAATGCGTAGCGTACCCCAAGTGCGCAACTTAGTGCAGGGGGCATCTGTGTCTGTCATGTCCGCTAACTGTACCGGAGATCCATGTACTCAATATCCCTTTATTTCTCTCTCCCCCCCCCTTTTTGTTTGTCTTTCTGTGCTTGTGTGCATCAGCATCATCAGGCGGAGGAGAAGTGGCATCGGGGCAGGAGGGAGCTGCATCTCACATGGCCCAGGAGGGCCATGCCACAGAGTCAGACTGGACCAGTGAGACGGAGGGCGAGGGGAGCTCCACGACGGGGACGACTGGACCCTGCAGCGACACGGACACGTCCTCGGAAGGGGGCTCCCTTGCGGGGGTGGCACCATCCGTGCCCCCCGCCATTACAGGTACAGCCGCCACCCAGCGCACCATCTCCGCCCTCCCAGCAGCCCCTCAGCGTTCGCCCCGTGCCCGCTCTGCCAGGAAGCCGGGCATCTCCTTCGCCCCAGGCACCTCAGGCCCTGCCCCTGTTACCCCCGCTGCCCTCAGTGAGGAGGTCATTGACCTCCTCCGAACGCTCATTGTTGGGCAGACTACCCTTTTGAATGCCATCCAGGGGGTGGAGAGGGAGGTTCATCGCAGCAATGCGTACCTGGAGGGCATTCATTCGGGTCAGGCTGCCCATCAGCGATCGTTCCAGGCTCTGGCCTCAGCACTGACGGCAGCCATTGTCCCTGTCTCCTGCCTGCCTCTACTAACTCCCTCCTCCCAGTCTCCTGTTCCTCTGCCTGTCCCACCCACACCATCAGACCAGCCTGCACACACCTCAACACCCAAGAGAAGCTCATCCAAACATAAGCACCACAGATCACGCAGACATTCACACACGCAACATTCCGATGCAGACATGCCAACAGTCACTACCACCTCTGTGACCCCCACCTCCTCGTCTCCCTCCTCCCTCCCTGTGACGTCTACACTCACACCTCCATTCACCTCACCATCAGCCAGTGTTTCCATCACCAGCACACCCTCCACTCCAGTCCGCACACGTGCAGTCACCACCCCCACTGCCATTTACACGTCCCCTGTGTCCTCTCCCACTGTGTCTGTCACCCCCTCTTCCACACCACACAAACGCAGCCACCCACCCACCCAACAGCCATCCACCTCACAACAGCCTATCCCTCCTGCACCTGCACCCAAAGACAGCAAACGTGACTCACCTACAACCACATCCTCTCCCTCCACTCCCATTCCCACTGTACCTACCACTCTCCATTGTCCCAAGAAGCTCTTCCTCGCCACTACTAACTTCTTTCCTGACCCTGAGCCCCCCCCTCTTTCTCCTCGGGGTAAGAAGAGCACCTCAGCCACCACCAGCCCTGCAGCCCCCTTGACAAGGGTGCAGGGGTATTGGAGCCCGCCAGCCCGCATGTCTGGATCTTCGCCCAGCAGCAAGGGGACAGCCAGCCCACCCCCTGGGAAGAGGAGCAGAAGGCGGAAGGGGCGCCGCAGGAGCCCGCCTTCTACATCCCCCCCGGACACCACCCAGAGACAGTCACCAGCCACAGCTCCAAAGGGAGGAAAGGGCCACAGGCCGACGACTAAGGAGGGCAAGGGCAGCAAGTTGGAGAGGTCAGGCAGCAGGCCTGCTGCCCAGGAGGAGCCCACAACCCCCATAGCCGCTGCCCCGGGAGGAACCGGCACAGCTGCCCCGGGAGAGCCCACCAGCCCCATAGCCGCTGCCCAGGGAGGACCCAGCCCAGCTGGCCAGGAGGGCCCCACCACCCACAGCCCAGGTGGGCAGTGAAGGAGCACCATCCCCGCTGCCCAGGAGGGCACCACCAGGCATTTAGCAGTTGGCCATAGACCGTCCGCCGTCTCAAGAACCGCTGAACTGGGCCCTTCAAGGCAAGAACCGCTGAACTGGGCCCCGCCGTCTCAAGAACCGCTGAACTGGGCCCTTCAAGGCAAGAACCGCTGAACTGGGCCCTTCAAGGCAAGAACCGCTGAACTGGGCCCTTCAAGGCAAGAACCGCTGAACTGGGCCCCGCCGTCTCAAGAACCGCTGAACTGGGCCCTTCAAGGCAAGAACCGCTGAACTGGGCCCTTCAAGGCAAGAACCGCTGAACTGGGCCCCGCCGTCTCAAGAACCGCTGAACTGGGCCCCGCCGTCTCAAGAACCGCTGAACTGGGCCCCGCCGTCTCAAGAACCGCTGAACTGGGCCCCGCCGTCTCAAGAACCGCTGAACTGGGCCCTTCAAGGCAAGAACCGCTGAACTGGGCCCTTCAAGGCAAGAACCGCTGAACTGGGCCCTTCAAGGCAAGAACCGCTGAACTGGGCCCCGCCGTCTCAAGAACCGCTGAACTGGGCCCTTCAAGGCAAGAACCGCTGAACTGGGCCCTTCAAGGCAAGAACCGCTGAACTGGGCCCCGCCGTCTCAAGAACCGCTGAACTGGGCCCTTCAAGGCAAGAACCGCTGAACTGGGCCCTTCAAGGCAAGAACCGCTGAACTGGGCCCCGCCGTCTCATGAACCGCTGAACTGGGCCCTTCAGGGCAAGAACCGCTGGCCCTTTGGCAGACGTGGCAGGGCAGGATCTATCTCGGGCAGGGCTGCAGGATGTCCTCTGGCCAACTTGCCTCCTCCAGTGGCAGTGGGGTCTGTTATGGACTGTATGGACTGTGGCTTTGCTCTCCCCAGGATGGCCCAGTGGGCAGGCCACCCACTGTATGGACTGTTTGGACTGTGGCTTTGCTCTCCCCAGGATGGCCCAGTGGGCAGGCCACCCACTGTATGGACTGTATGGACTGTGGCTTTGCTCTCCCCAGGATGGCCCAGTGGGCAGGCCACCCACTGTATGGACTGTTTGGACTGTGGCTTTGCTCTCCCCAGGATGGCCCAGTGGGCAGGCCACCCACTGTATGGACTGTATGGACTGTGGCTTTGCTCTCCCCAGGATGGCCCAGTGGGCAGGCCACCCACTGTATGGACTGTTTGGACTGTGGCTTTGCTCTCCCCAGGATGGCCCAGTGGGCAGGCCACCCACTGTATGGACTGTATGGACTGTGGCTTTGCTCTCCCCAGGATGGCCCAGTGGGCAGGCCACCCACTGTATGGACTGTATGGACTGTGGCTTTGCTCTCCCCAGGATGGCCCAGTGGGCAGGCCACCCACTGTATGGACTGTATGGACTGTGGCTTTGCTCTCCCCAGGATGGCCCAGTGGGCAGGCCACCCACTGTATGGACTGTATGGACTGTGGCTTTGCTCTCCCCAGGATGGCCCAGTGGTCATGGAGTCCCCTCGTGGATCTGGCGTCGTGTACTCAAGTGGCTGAGGTGCCCCCCCTTCCCTTCCCCCTGAGGTGCCTGTCCTATTTTCTTTCTGATGCCCCTGCAGTGTTCTCTCCGTGGAGTTCTTGTCGTGGGACTGGGCCTTGCCCCTTTGCACAGGACCCCTGTGATCCACGGACAGTGGTTGGACTACATTTAGTAGCTGTATATATTTTGTACATAGTTTATTTATTTATTGGGATTAATGGCGTACATATTTCAATATATCTGCCCGTTTATGATCTCTTCTTTTGGTCTTTGCATTATTTCGGAGGGGGGTGGTTTGTGGGTTGTGACAGTGATCTGTGGGAATGCATTGATGTGTGTGTTGTAGTGGGTGTGGGTGGGTGGGTGTGTGCCGGTAATCTTTTCCCTCCCCTGTGTCGTAGGTGCAGTACTCACCGATGTCTTCCGCGCCGCCGGGCGTGCTCCTGGTATATGAGGAGGAATAGGAGTGCGGGGATGACCTGTAACTCTGGCTCCATACTGCCGGAATCTCGCGTGGAGTGCGTAGAGGTGAGCGTTTTCCCGTTCGTAGTCTGTTTCCGCCGTGTTCTTATCGGCGGTGCTCCCGCCCCGGAAAAGGTGGCAGATTGGTGGGTCGTAATAGGGTGGGCGGTACTTTGTCTGCCGCCGGGCTGTTGGCGGGAACCGCCGCGCTGTTTGTTTGTACCGCTGTGGCGGTCGGAGTGTTAAGTTGGCGGGCTGTGTTGGCGGTTCCCGCCAGGGTCAGAATTGCATATTTTAGACCGCCGGCCTGTTGGCGGCTTGGCCGCCGCTTTATCACCGACCGCCAGGGTCAGAATGAGGGCCTATTTGCCTTAGGAGGTACTGAGTCTGAAGCTGTACAGCAGGCGTCTTCTGAGATAGCGTTGGATGCTGTAGCAAGGGGTAGTTGACTCCCAGGAAGTAGCTCTTTAGACAGAGAAGCTTCTTTTAGCTGTCTTTTCTCCTTTATTTTCTCCTTTTTTAGTTTCCTTTAATGCCCCTTAGCCATGCCGACAATAGTAAAGAACAGGGGGTATGCAGGCTTATCTTTTAGCTGCTGAGCATTTAGCAATGCTGTGAGGGAGAGAGTTGTAAGTGCTGCTGAACAAGCCAAAGTTGTCTGTGAATTGCAGGTCTGGTTGCCTGACACAAGCATAGGAGGTTGTGACAAGGATTCAAGGCTATCTCTCCAATGGAGGGCATGATGGGTCAGAACCTACAAGCACTCTGTGCAAAAAAATTATCCCACAAAAGAAACAGCAATGTAACTAAGGATCAATTTCGCCAGCTTAATGCACATTCAACTCTTCTCCCTGCAGGGGTAGCGCAAACTGAAAACAGGGTATCTGATTTGGAGCATGGTAAAAAACAGCAGGAGTACGTAATCTCCTGGGTTCAAACAGAGTTGGAGGAACTACATTTTAAACTCAAGCTCAATGATATAGAGAACAGATCTCAGCATTCAAATTTGAGGTTTATTGGGGTCCCCGAAGAGATTGAATCATCGTCATCAGTGACTACAATAGTCACAAACCTTATCTATGGATGCATTCTACCAGACAAAGCCACTACAAAAGAGGATCTCTCGATTATGCGGGCACACAGAGTTCCTTCAAAGCGCGCCTCAAACTCTAAATTCCCACATACCATAGTGGTCAACTTTGGGGATTATAAGATTAAGGAGCAAATTCGGTCTCAGGCTATAAGAACAAGAAGCTTTAATTCTGGTGATAATTTTAGCTTTCGTGTTTTCTCGATATGTCATTTGCAGCTGCACAGCGGCAGAGGGAATTTTTGGGTCTCATAGATGATTTTAAAAGATTGGAGGCCCCAGCTGGCATTGTGCAATTGGCTAAACTGAAGGTACTTCATAAAGGACAGGCTCAAATTTTTCAGGCTTTACAGGATGAAAATAACTTCCTTGCAGTATTAAAAAAACAATGACTTGATACTGACAGAACATGCTAGTAGGGAGTAATATGATTTTTTTGTTTCATGTTTGCCTTGCTGTCTTGCTGTCTTCCCTTTCAACAGAGGATCTACGAGTGCCATGGCAGTGCACTCATACTTTTGAGTTTTTTGGGGGGGAGATTGTGGGTGGGGGAGGTTCATTGCTGGTGGGGCTATGACGGGTGGGTCTCTTGGTGGCATGGGGGAGCACCACTCCTCGGCTGGTTTATTTTTTTCACTAAGCGGGGAAAAAATAACCTATAGCTGGGGAAAAGAAAAGTTTTTGAAAAGCGTGTTGTGGGGGTTGAAAATTATTCTTTTATATTTTTATGTCCTTTGGTAGAGGGGGTGGTAAGCTGCTAAGGGTCATATCTTGTAATATAAATGGGGCCAACAACCATGTTAAGTTTATTGCTATTCTCAACTGCCTTAGGGCTTCACAATCACAAATTTTACAGGAAACACATTTAAAAAGTCAAAGCAATCAGCCTAAACTCCCTAGTTTTATTGCACATGCTTACTATGGATCAGCTAGTGGTTCGGTCAGAGGGGTGGCCGTAATAGTGTCTCTAGAATTTTCTGGGAAGATCTATCAAATCCATGGAGACCACCAGGCACAATGGGTGATAGTCAGTACATTTATTTATAACTAACATATCCATTTTACAAGCTTTTATGGTCCAATAGAGGATGATCTAAGTCCCTTACAAGGTCTCTGCATAGTGTTGAGTTCATCGGTGGAGACTTCAATGGTATTCCTGGTACACAGATTGATACTTCTCGCAAGAACAAAATGCAGAATAAGCCGAAAGTCTCTAGGCGGCTAGGTAAGATTAGGTCTGATTTAGCATTAGTAGATACTTGGAGGGTTGACCACCCTCAAGATTATGAATACACTTGCTTCTCAAAAAAATATAATACAGCTTCTAGAATCGATTTTATATAAATTTCATTTTTTTTATACTGGGAGAGGTACCAGCATTTATGCCAATCCTTTTTTCAGGTCATGCGGCACCTCAGGCTAGTATTGTTTTGCCTGCTGAGATATGTGCTCTTCCACGTTGGTGTCTTGACAAATCCCTTTCAATAGATGAAGGATGGGAACAGACCCTCAAAACCTCTTTTTAGTAACCAATACAGGCTCTGCTTTCATATTCTCGATCTGGGAAGCTCTTAATGCTCACATAAGAGGAGAAACAATATCCCATAAAGCTTATATGGTTAAGGCTGCTAAACAAAAGGTAGAAGAGCTTCAGCAGGCTTGTAATCAAGCACAGAGAATCCTGCAGATTCTCTATAACTCCGAGGCTGCCATAAAATTGTGAGAGGCTCAGAATGATTTAAAGAACTATTTTTTATCCTGCAAGATAGTTAATCAACATACAGGTTTTCAGAGATGTTATGAAGAAAGTGAGCATGTGGGTAAATTTCTGGCTGGCATGGTGAAAAAGATAAAATCCAATAGAGAAACTATCAAAAGTATATTCAATATAGGACAAGGTACTCTCGTCAACCACTCTGAAGATATTTAAAGGGTGTTTTTATCCCATTACGCAAATATCTACACACCCTCTTTTCCCATTAATATCCAGAAGACCTTGCAGTATCTTGATGCATTGCATCTCCCAGAACTATATGAGACATCAAGGGCAAAACTTGTCTCTCAGGTTATATATATATTGAAGTTAAGGAGGCAATTGTGACCTCAGCAAATGGGAAGGCATACGGGGAAGTGGCCTCCCAGTGGAAGTCTACACAGTTCTGGTTGATCAATTAGCGGGGTGCTTGGTTTCTCTTTTTAATAATATTCTTCAGGGGGGAGAGATACCTGCATCCTTTACAAGGGCCACGGTTATTAGCTTTTTAAAAAAGATAGACCATCCCAACAACCTGATTCATATCATCGGATTAGCCTACTCAATTCTGACTATAAATTCCTAGCAAAGATTTTGGCACAAAGACTGGCCAAAGTAGTACAAGATATAATCCATGAAGCTCAAGGTGGCTTTATGCCCAGTAGGATGTTAGCAATAAATACTAACTTTCTCATCAAGGCGATTGATTTAAAATTCCCATAATACAACACCGGCTGCCATTATAATGCTAGATGCAGAGAAAGCTTTTGATTTAGTTCAATGGGAGGTGCTTTTTAGGATTTTAGCAAAATGTAACTTTTCAAGACGGTTTATACAAGTAGTCAGAAATCTTTATTCCAAGGCTCAAGACAATATTCTTGTTAATAAGCGTATTGCTGGAACTTTACAAATTCAGTGTGGTACGTGTTCTATTTGCGCTGTTTATTGAATGCCTGGCTGCAGCAATACGTCAAGATAACTCTGTTCTCCTGCCTGTTCCGCTCGCACCCAAATTGAAATTGTTTGCAGATGATATGATTCTATTTCTCTCAGCAGAGACTGCAAATATTTAAGGGGCTTTGGAAAAAATAAAGATTTTTTCAGACCTGGGGGGACGTAGGATCAACAAGGCTAAGTTGGAAACTATGGGGGTCATTCTGACCCTGGCGGTCATGGACCGCCAGGGCCAACGACTGCGGGAGCACCGCCAACAGGCTGGCGGTGCTCCCATGGGCATTCTGACCGCGGCGGTACAGCCGCGGTCAGAAACGGAAAACCGGCGGTGTCCCGCCAGTTTTCCGCTGCCCAAGGGAATCCTCCATGGCGGCGCGGCTGGCGGTAACGGGTGTCGTGGGGCCCCTGGGGGCCAATGGCATGGGCACTGCAGGGGCCCCCTAACAGGGCCCCACCAAGATTTTCAGTGTCTGCCAAGCAGACACTGAAAATCGCGACGGGTGCAACTGCACCCGTCGCACCCCTTCCACTCCGCCGGCTCCATTTGGAGCCGGCATCCTCATGGAAGGGGGTTTCCCGCTGGGCTGGCGGGCGGCCTTCTGGCGGTCGCCCGCCAGCCCAGCGGGAAACTCAGAATTACCGCAGCGGTCTTTTGACCGCGCAGCGGTATTCTGACGCCAGGACTTTGGCGGATGGCCTCCGCCGCCCGCCAAAGTCAGAATCACCGCCTATGTTATTTAATGCCACAGTGTTGGAAAATGGGTTATTGGTAGGGCAGGTAGGTACCTACACCTAGCAACAAGCCACTAACCGCCACATAGGTACAGTTAGGTCTCAGTAAATTAATCCCAGCTCTACCCTTGGTAGCTTGGCATCGAGCGTCAAGGCTTAACTTAGGAGACAAAGGGGGTTATTCTAACTTTGGAGGAGGTGTTAATCCGTCCCAAAAGTGACGGAAAAGTGACGGATTTACCACCAGCCGTATTACGAGTCCATTATATCCTATGGAACTCGTAATACGGCTGGTGGTATATCCGTCACTTTACCGTCACTTTTGGGACGGATTAACACTCCTCCAAAGTTAGAATAACCCCCAAAGTGTAAAGCATTCAAATATCACAAAACAGTAATTAAATAAAACACAGGAAACAGTTTAAAAATCCAAAACCAATTTATAAAAATAGCTTATATTTTTATCTTTAAAATGACACAAAAACGATTAAAATCGGTTCAGGGGAACCGGAGATATGAATTTTTAAAGTATTATTATTTTCTAGCGCTTAGAAACAAAAAGCGCCAATCGGGTCATCTGGTTGCACCAGGACCGGGGCAAAGTCAAACTTTCAGGCCGACCGCGATGGAGCCCTGCTCGGCTACAAGTCGCGGGAGGCCTCGGTTAAAAAGTTACCTTCTGACTTAGGTGGTCATTCTGACCCTGGCGGTCTTTGACCGCCAGGGCGGAGGACCGCGGGAGCACCGCCGACAGGCCGGCGGTGCTCCAATGGGGATTCCGACCGCGGCGGTAAAGCCGCGGTCGGACCGGCACCACTGGCGGGCTCCCGCCAGTGTACCGCCGCCCCATTGAATCCTCCACGGCGGCGCAGCTTGCTGCACCGCCGCGGGGATTCCGACCCCCCCTACCGCCATCCAGATCCCGGCGGTCGGACCGCCGGGATCCGGATGGCGGTAGGAGGGGTCGCGGGGCCCCTGGGGGCCCCTGCAGTGCCCATGCCACTGGCATGGGCATTGCAGGGGCCCCCGTAAGAGGGCCCCTACATGTATTTCACTGTCTGCTGCGCAGACAGTGAAATACGCGACGGGTGCAACTGCACCCGTCGCACAGCTTCCACTCCGCCGGCTCGATTCCGAGCCGGCTTCATCGTGGAAGCCTCTTTCCCGCTGGGCTGGCGGGCGGTCTGAAGGCGACCGCCCGCCAGCCCAGCGGGAAAGTCAGAATGACCGCCGCGGTCTTTCGACCGCGGAACGGTAATCTGACGGCGGGACTTTGGCAGGCGGCCTCCGCCGCCCGCCAAGGTCAGAATGAGGGCCTTAGTCTCTTTTTTGATGTTTTTCTTCCCCGGGACCAACCTGCCAGTTGAATCCGACCTCCTGGAGCCCTTGTCCGGATACGCGAAGTCGGTTTCCTCGGTGGTGATTTTTACCTTCGGACTTAGTCGGTTTTTCGAGATGAAAATCCTTCGACCGGGGTAAACCTGGATATTGATCCGACGTCCGTGGAGCCCTTCTCGGATTCGATGGCTGGGAGGTCCCGGTCAACTTTTTACCTTCGGACTTAGGCCCTCATTCTGACCTTGGCGGGCGGCGGAGGCCGCCCGCCAAAGTCCCGCCGTCAGATTACCGTTCCGCGGTCGAAAGACCGCGGCGGTAATTCTGACTTTCCCGCTGGGCTGGCGGACGGTCGCCTTCAGACCGCCCGCCAGCCCAGCGGGAAAGAGGCTTCCACGATGAAGCCGGCTCGGAATCGAGCCGGCGGAGTGGAAGCTGTGCGACGGGTGCAGTTGCACCCGTCGCGTATTTCACTGTCTGCGCAGCAGACAGTGAAATACATGTAGGGGCCCTCTTACGGGGGCCCCTGCAATGCCCATGCCAGTGGCATGGGCACTGCAGGGGCCCCCAGGGGCCCCGCGACCCCCCCTACCGCCATCCGGATCCCGGCGGTCCGACCGCCGGGATCTGGATGGCGGTAGGGGGGGTCGGAATCCCCGCGGCGGTGCAGCAAGCTGCGCCGCCGCGGAGGATTCAATGGGGCGGCGGTACACTGCCGGGACCCCGCCAGTGGTGCCGGTCCGACCGCGGCTTTACCGCCGCGGTCGGAATCCCCATTGGAGCACCGCCGGCCTGTCGGCGGTGCTCCCGCGGTCCTCCGCCCTGGCGGTCAAAGACCGCCAGGGTCAGAATGACCACCTTAGTCTCTTTTTTGGATGTTTTTCTTTACCGGGACGAACCACGAAGTCAGGCCGGGTCGCGGTTGAGGCAAGCCGGCTAGAATTTCCGCGTCGGGTCGGTCACTTTATGGAGCTTTTTTTAAAAAATTCTCCAATCTTTTCCAAACTTCTGGGGCTTCACCCAGATGTTCTTTTAAGGTTCTTTTGGGGTCCACAGCTCACCCCAAGGGTCCAGAAGTTCTGTGATGGTCCTTGGGAAGTGCGGACTTCAACTCCCAGAATGCACCTGGCGCAAACTCCTTTTTGGCCACTGGACAGTGGTCAGCTGGTCACTTTTTCAGGAGTTGGTGCAGGGGACTCTGGATAGCAATTTTTTACCTGTAGCAAACAGGGAGTCCCTCCTTGAACCAGTTGAAGCCAGGCAAAGTCCTTCTTGTGATGAAGCCCAAGTGTGCAGCTGGTGCAGTCTTTCTGAGTGCAGGGTCCAGGTGCAGGCCAGGGGTCCAGCAGGGCAGTCCTTCTTCTCCTTGTAGTTCCTTCTTCTTGAAATTTGGTGGGGATCTGAGGTGTGGGGGCAGGTCTGCCAGTTTTATCCTTGCTCCTGGGTGAAAAGCAGGGGGGCCCTGGTTCTCCAATCAGGGACAGGGTCGTCCCCCTGTGATGACCACTTCCTGGGAAGTGTGGCAAAAATCCATCCCAGAAGGCAACAGTCTCTAAAAATCCAACATGGATTAATCTGATTTTTGGAGGTTACATCTGGCTGAGCCCACATACTGGTGTGGCTAAAAATCATAAACACACCCCTCTCCTGCCCTCTCCTAATCTAATCAAGGGGGCACCTAATTGTCTGGGGTTGCAGGATGTGGGGGTGTTGCTGGGTGCTGCAAATGTCCTTCTCTGCCTTTGAAGACCAGTTTGGCAGCCCTCCCCCTTCCTGCCTCACCATCTGCTGAGGGGAGATTCTCTCCCCCAAGCACATTTCTTTGTGTGAAGCCTGGCCACTTCACACCTAATCAAGGCAGCCTGGCAGAAGCTGCTGCAGGCTGGCCAATCAGAGCACAGCAGCAAAAACAATGCAGAGCTGAAATTGGCAACTTTTTAGGTAAAGTCTAAACTTTTTACCTGGACAAGTTATATTAAATCCAACAACTGGAAGTTGTGGGATTTATTACAACAATCAATTTGATACCAAATTCTTGGTATGTAACATTTAAGGAGACTTTAAAATTTAAAATAAAGTCTGCCCATTCTAGCCTATGAAGGCCATTTACTTCAATGAGGGAAAAACGAATTTGGCTGTTTTTACCTCACCAGGGCTTATAAATCTATTTTTATAAAGTCCCTGCTTATAGTTACATGGCACCCAGCGCTAGGGGCACATAGGGCACACCTTAGGGGTGACTTATATGTAAAAATAAGGTAGTTTAAGACTTTGGAAGTACCTTTAATTCCAAAGTCGAATTTGCATATAACTTTAATTTAAAAGCAGCCAGCAAGGCAGGCTTGCTTTTAAAATGACACTGGGCACCTCAGCAGTGCACCTAGGTGTGCACCACCTATGCTGTGGTCCCTAAACCTACATGCCCTACCATATACTAGGGACTTATAGGTAGGTTAACTTAGCCAATTATAATTAGCCTAATTTGCATATCCATTTTACACAGAGCACTGGCCCTGGGACTGGTAAGCAGTACCCAGGGCACAGCCAAGAGTCAGTAACCACCAGTACCTATCCAGAAAGAGTGGGGGTGATCAGGCAAAAAAAAATGACTTTCCTACACACAGATAATATTCTACCATTGAGTATGCAAGCCCAGTTTCATCCTTCACGCCCCATTAGATATCTAGGCATTTATGTCTCACATAATTTCTCAGATCTTTTCAATTTAAATTATGTTTCTGCTTTTAAGAAGGCTCAACAGCTATTACAGAAATGGCAAGCTTCATCTCTCTCAATCATTGGACGTGTAGCATTGGTTAAGATGACGATTCTTCCCCTCTTCTTGTTCGTTTTTTCTAGTGTGATTTTGAAAATTCCTCAAAAGGTTTTCAAGGATCTTAATATGATAATTCGAATTTATATGGCCCGATAAGAAACTAAGGACGAAACTAGAAGTTCTCTCTCTTTCTGTTGATGAGGGAGGGCTATCGCTACCGCATTTCAAGATGTATTACGAAGCTGCACTTATGGACTGGGATAGCAGAGCAGCTTCCTCTCCTAATCTCAATTTCTAGCAGAACATGATTGCAAGCTTGCACCATTCCTTAAATTCCTGCGACAGCCTAAACTTACCAGACATAAAGTCCCTATGTCCATCTGTGCTAGGCTTCTGCAATTGTTGCAGAATTACCAAGTCCCCAGGTTTCATCCTGCATTATTGCTTGTCGATTAAGGGACGATGGGGCTTCAATTGATTCCATGCCAAGATAGACAATGGGCAGAACAGGGGTTTACAAAATTTTCCTATTTTTAAATAGGGCAATAAATTAAGACTTGGACACAATGTCAGGGTGAAGTACCTGTCCCAGACACTCTTAGATTTTCCTACCTTCAAATTGTGCATTTTTTGCTCCCCGTGTTCCTCTATTTGATCTATCTTCTTCCACAATATTTAAGGCATTCTATGGGAATAAGAAGGGGATAGGCAATTGGTATCAGATTGTGAGCTCCCAGGGAGCATTGCGAGTAGTCCCTAGTTTTCTGACAAAAATTGAAAATACGACTGGGTGCAAAATAGATATGCAAACATGGAAGAAGTATAATATTATCTCATATAAAACTATAAGGGGGATACATTTGAAGAGAATGGCTTTTTTCTCAAAATAGATGCTATACATCACTCCAGCACAGATCAAAAAACTTTATCCAGATGCTTCAGGTGGCTGTCCAAGATGTAACAATATCCCAGGGGATTGGCTTCTTATGGGCTTGTTATGCCCCACGCGTATACAGTTTTGGGATAGAATCTTCCAGTGGATTAGTACAGAGGTACAATTGGTACTTGCCCCTGACGCTAAGGGAACCCTGTTTGGTACATCTTGTCACTCTGAACTAACTATGCGTGGGGAACAGATCCTATCTATAGCTTCACTGACTGCTAAATCTTTAATTTTGCAAGCAATGAAATCACCTACTACCTATAAGGCCTGGGAGATGATAATGAAAGCTATACACTTCAAAGAAAAACTTTATGCGCAAAGAATAGGGGCACTCCGCATGTATAAGGCGGGGCTGCGGGGCTCAACCTTTGAGACAGAATAAACAGATCTGGTAATCTAGGACGTTTTTCAAAAATCAATGTAATATCACAAGGTGAAAGGCAGATGTAGGAACACAACTCAGGATAATGATCGATGCTAGCATGGCTCATCTGACAGGGCTTCTTCTCTTTTCTTCTCTCCTCTCGCATTTTTTCTTTTTCTTCCTTGTTCATAAATGTATTATTTTCTTTTTGAATATATCATTGTGTCGAAATTTCACGCTGTATATTTCGCTCATTAAATATATATATATATATATATATATATATATATATATATATATATATATATATATATACACATATATATATATTTGCATTATACTCTATAAAATAAAAGGTGCATGAAGCTTATGTTTCATTACATTAGTTGGATAGGTACAGTTAAAACAATTAGTTAATTAATTGTAGTCAGTGCAATGCATATTGTTGCTAATTTACAGTGGCATGCTATGCAGTTATGGGGTTTTCTTCTACAAACTATATGATTGTTTTTCCTCAGAGTTCAATGACTAGTCTTTATACAACACAGTGTTTATGGTATAAAAGTATGAGAGCTGAGAACAGTAAAAAAGGGAAAATAAAATGATTAACTTATATGTATGGGAAGTTTACAATTGTACAAATATGGTGTGATTTATTATTAACATCACCTTTTTCATTGCAGAATCTAAAACTTTATTGAACAAATTTATAATATGAAACTTTAACTTCTATTTATGTTTTCCCTCTCAGATTAAAGGTCTCATTTATTGCAGTAATGTAGATAACATATTATGGGGGTCATTCCGACCCTGGTGGCCGGCGGTATGTTGGCGGTAACACCACCAACAGGCTGGCGGTGTTCCGCCAGCAATTCTGACCGTGGCGGAAAAGCCACGGTCAGACCGCCGGCCCCTCCACTTTCCCGCCAGGCGGGGCAGCGGTGCAAGCAACACTGCCCTGGGGATTATGAGTCCCCGACCGCCAGCCTGCCCGTGGCGGTAAACACCGCCATTGAAAGGCTGGTGGTAAGGGGACTGGGGGTGCCCTTGGGGGCCCCTGCACTGCCCATGCACTTGGCATGGGCAGTGCAGGGGCCCCCAGGCATAGCCCCATCGCGCATTTCACTGTCCGAATTTCGGGCAGTGAAATGTGCGACAGGTGCTACTGCACCCGCTGCACATCAACATTGCCGCCGGCTCTATTACGAGCCGGCGGCAATGTTGATGTGCCATTTCTGCTGGGCCAGCGGAAATGTCGGAATAGGGAGGCATGAATACCGCCGGCAATGGCGGTATTCTGTCTCCCCCGGCCTCGGCGGTCTGAAGAAAAGACCGCCGAGGTCGGAATGACCACCTATGTCTTTCTACATTCATAATACACCATTAAATATACCCAAGCACATTAGTGCTTACATTAACACACCAATATAGACTAATGAAAACACTAATATATCCACAAGCACACTTATACATGCACTAACACAGCCAGACAGACACTCATGCATACATTGACACACCAAGGCACACACTTATGCTACCCATCCCTCACCCAGGCACCCACCAATCCATATACTGACAAACTCAGGGACACACTGACGCATACCCTAATACACCCAGGCACGTAATCATGCATGTACAGGCACACATGGGCACCTACAAATACATACATTAACACACCAAAATGCATACTGAAGCATGCAGTGACACACTCAGCTACATACTGATGCATTAGCTGATACACCCAGGCACAGTGATGCATATGCTTACACATCCAGGTACAAACGGATGCATACACTGAGACACCTAAACATAGACACATGCATATACTCACACACCTGGGCACTCACTAACACATACGCTATGACACCTAGGCAGGCACTCATACAGACACTAACGGACCCAGGCACACACTCATGCCTACACTAATACATCCAGGCACACACACACACTTATGCATACAATAACACACCTAGCCACACACTGATGCACACACTGATATACTCAGGCACACTGATGCATGCACTGACAAACCAAGACACACACTAATGTATATAGCGAGGCACCCAGGCATACACATATATATACACACTGATACACACAGACACACACTCATGCATACACTGAAACACCCAGGAACATGTACAAATGCATATACTTACACACCAACGGAGTCAATCATGCATACCTAGACGCTGCCAGACACACACTCATAAATACACTTACATAACGAGGCACACACTGATACACACTCTTACATACTAAGGCACACAGTGAAGTATACACTGACACAATCAGGCACTCACTGGCCAATACACTGACACCCCCAGGCACATACTGATACAGACACTATCACACTCAGGCACACAATTGTACACACACTCATGTATCCAGACACACTTATGCTTCCACTTATGCACCCAGGCATACACTGGCACAGACACTAACACACCCAGGCACAAAGTAATAATGACACTGACAGACCCAAGCACACACTGATGCAGACACTGATACACCCAGGCACACCGTCATGCATACACTCATATATACAAGCACACAGGAATACATACACTATCACACCCAGGCACATGCTGACACAGACATGGACACACCTAGGCACAAACTGATACATGCATTGACACACCTAGGCACAAACTGATACATACATTGACACAGCCAGGCACACACTGATGCATACACTGGTACACCCAAAAACACATTCATGCACACACTTTCACATCAAGGGAGGCACTCATGCATACACTAACATACCAGGGTCAAACCTAATTAGACACTGACACACTCAGCACATACTGATAAAGGGATTTATATACCCAGACACACAGCAATGCATAGACTAACATACCCAGGCACACATTAACACATACACTGGCATACCCAGGCACAGACTCATGCATGCAATCAGATACCCAGGCACACAGTAATACACACACTATCACACCCTCGAACATACTGATGCAGATACTGAAACACCCAGGCACACGCTGACACATAAATTGATACACCCAAGCACACACTGGTGCATACAGTGATACATTCAGACATATATTCTGATGCATACACTGATATAGCCAGACACACACTCATATACACACTATACTTGGCCATGCACTTACATAACCAGGGCCACACTTATGTATTCACTGATATACCCAGATATGCACTGACACAGTCGCTGGCACACCCTGGCACACATTATTGCACACATTAACACACCCAGGCACACACTGACTGATGCACTGAAACACCCAGTCACTCATTCACTCACATACACAGGCACACACTAACACACACTACACATAAACCAGGCAGACAATTACGTATACCCTGAAACACTCAGGCAGACATTCATGCATACATTCAGACACCCGTGCACACACTGATGCATACAGTGACATACCCAGGCACATATTCATGTACACAGTCACTCACCTAGGCACACACTAATCCATACATTGATACTCACAGGGAAGGCAAAGGCACTTAGGAAACAGGATAAAAAGTGAGGAGGAAGCAGTGAGAATGAAGGGAAAGCAAGTAGAAGGCACTCACAAAATGTGGGAAAATTCAAGGAGAAAGCAGTGAAAAAACTTACGAAACAGCAAGTGCGACAGTAGTGAACCAAGACCCCCAGGAACATAATTATACATACACAGACACACCAAGGCAACCTGTAATGCATAACTAACAATAACACACCCAACACACACTCGTGAATGCACTGATACATCTAGACACACATTGACATACACACTAACATACCCAGGCATATATTGATGCATCTACTGACACATCCAAGCAAACACTCCTACTTACTCTGATACACCAAGTAACATACTAATGCATACACTAACACATTCAAGCACGCAGTGATGCATATACTGATACAGCCAGGCATACACTAATATACACACCAACATGGTCAGGCACACACTCATACATACACTGACACATCCAGGCACACACTCAAGTAAGCACTTAATCAGCCAGGGAAACATTGATACATACAGTAACATGCTAAAACATAATAAAGTATACATTCATACACCTAATAACATACGCAAAATCATACACTGCAATAATAAGGAGTTTGGGTCAGCTCTTTGATTGACTATATGATTAAATGGTGGTTCTAACAAGAGCCCCCTTTTAAGTTTTCAAAACTGTTTTTTTAAATGTTGTTGTTTTTGTAAATACTCATCGATAATTAAACAGTTTACAAAAAATGCAAACAATTAGACTGGATGGAACAAACATGCATTACTTTGCAGAAACCGTGTCCTGATACATAACAAGCAAATACCAAGGGAGAAAAAAAGTGTTTTTTGATGGCAGAAAAAAAGTCTGGCACACTGCAAATTTCTAGTTCCACAAGTTTGTGGTACTTGGCGCAGATTTTCACCATCCCTTCCAACTCAGGGCAAGTAGCTGGAACAGTAGTCTCAGCAGGAGATGGTACTTGTTCAGGGTTGAGGCACTTGTAACGTCCCTCGATGTTGAAGCTCTCTCCTTCACTATACGTAGGTATGCACCCTCATTAATAGTTTTCATGTGTTACACATGGTTGATGTGCAGTGACTATATTTCTTCAATGTGTCATGTGCTAATTATTTGCCACATAATTTGCACTGCATGAATTTCATGCATCCTTTCTTTTACCCTGAGGGGATTGTGTAGAACGGCCACATTTCACTTTCCTTTATCCCAGCAGATGGCTACTCCTCTTCTTCATCAGGGATCACCTGGAGATCTTCTGATTGAGGTGGAGCACTTCCTTCAGTCATCTCTAACTTCTCCAGAAGCCACTGTAATGCAATGCTTCTCCAACAAAATAGGTGTAGTTAAACAGTAAGCAATAGAAAGGGATAATTTTTCTCTGTCCTCGAATAGCTCTGTGACTCTAGGTTGGAGATTCACAAATTTTCCAAAATCGTAAAATCCAAATATACGTATCAATTATATGATTTCAAACATGTTCACCCTCATGATATTATTCTCATATCTCTCTCTCTTTATTATTCTCATATCTCTCTCTCTTTCTCTCTCTCTCTTTCACTCTCTCTCTCTCTCTCTCTTTCTTTCTCTCTCTCTCTCTCTATATATATATATATATATATATATATATATATATATGTCTATGTAGTTAAAATGTTTTTTTACATTTAATTGAAATCCACAAACATGAATTTGTGGTTAAATTCTGATCATGTGATTTGGAACAAAAAACATAGAGTAGGTCCCATCTATGTGTATGGTTCCACATAGAAACCGTGGAGCCAAAAAAAAAAAAAAAAGAAGAAAAGAATCTTCATAAAATTATATATATGTGCTCACTATTTTCTCATTTTCTTTCACTGTTTTTCACAACTTTGTCCTTCTTTACCCTGTTTTTCACCACTTTCGCCTTGCTGTTTAGGCCATTTTTTCACTGTTTTCTCCTTGTTTTTGCCCACATTTTTGGAGTGCCTTCTCCTTGCTTTCCTCTCATTCTCACTGCTTCCTCCTTGCCTTTTCTCTTGTTTCTTAAGTGCCTTGCCTTGCTTTTCTCTTATTCTCACTGCTTACACCTTGCTTTCTTCACCTGTTTCTGTTTCACTGCTCCTTGGTTTTCCCTTATTATTACGGCTTTCTCTTTGTATTTTCCCTCATATTTTGTGTGGCATCTCCTTGCTATTTTCGTTTTCAGTGCTTTCTCTTTTTTTTATCCCTCGTTTTTTGTGTGCCTTCTGCTCACATCACTCATGACTCAGTCATTGACATCAGTGATGACATAACTGATGGCATCTCAAATGACACCACTAATGACATCATGGATGACATCAATGGAACACCTCACACACCCATTCACAAAACCACATAACCACTCACATAACCAGTGATACACATAAGCAACCACTCACACATGCACACAACTACTTACTTATCTGCTCACATTCACAAGCAACAACCCACGCATTCACTCAAACACCCATACAGGCACTCACACAGCCACTCACACACCCATACTACCACTCTCACACCCACTGACCCATTCACACAACCACTCCCATACCAACTAACACAGCTGCACCTTCACTTCCATGCCCACTTACATACTTATACAGCTACTTATACACCTAGTCACACACTCTAACAACCAGTCACACACTCACTAACTCACTCACTCAAATAATCACTCTTACACCCACTCACACACCCATAATCTCAAAATCATTCACACACCCATACAACCTCCTACACACCCACTCATGCAACTGCACACCTACTGAAACTCGAACTCACACACTTTTATATATATATATATATATATATACATATATATATATATACAAAACCTGCTAGTGGGTGCCAGTAGGTAGCTATAGTCAGGAACATGTTTCAATAGAAAAAGCGTTTTTGACTTGCCTATATCTTTAGCACTATTTGACGAATCTTCACAAAAGTTTCAATGAAAAGTGTGCCGGTGATTCTTGTTGGGCACAGAAGGTTTCAAGCAGGGCCGAGAAAAAAGGGGGGTCAAAAAAGTTGCATTTCCATTGTTAATTCCCATAGGAACTTTAGACACAACTACAGCCCGAACTACTGGATGGAATTACACCAAATTCAGCATTAAGCTAGCTTTCAGTTTGCAGATAATGCTTTTGCTTATTTGGTGTAAAACTGTTCAGTAGTTTTTGAGACATTAAAGGGAAAATCAATTTGTATATCTAGAGACGTTGATCCTTTGCAATGTTTTTGCGAAGAATGACAAGCTCGTGCAAAGAAATTCACAGCTCTGATTGTCTGCCAGGAAGTGTTGGCAGCCATCTTGGCAAGGGACAAGGGTAGAGTCACTGTGACCCGCTTAGCCCAGGGCTAAAAAACTCTTTTTTTAAAAAAAATTATTAGCACGATTTTGGGAGGACATCCTGATTTCACAGATCTTTTTTTTTTTTTTTTAAAGTGTGGGCTCCTGAGCTTGTTTTGTACAAGCCCCTGGGTAGGCCAGGTGCAGGGGCATTCACAAATTTCATCCAGAGGGGGCCACCCAGCAATCATGGGGACCAGCATCTCCCAGGGCTAAAGACTTAAACAAGGCCTGCGGCAACCCAGTTGCAAAGTGCAGCACACCTTGAAAGAGGAAAAAACAAGGTCAAATATCATATTTCTGCTCATTACGCATCTCCTGCGGAGGTGTACCTTTTTTGTGAATATATCTAAGTGTGGAAAAAAAAGAAAAATGCCCAAGAAGCTTTTCTTTCAGGAAATTGGGGACTCAATTCCAGAGGTGGATGAGATGGATAGGAAAGACAAAATTGACACAGGTGAAATGAGGCACAAGGACATACAATCTTCCAACCAACAAATTCCTTTTGCTCTTGTCCTGGCTGTTATGGATAAAGAATATCACTCTAAAATGTATTTTCTGCCTCTGGACTTTTGTCAGCTGGTCTAAATCCCTTAGCTAAACCTCTGTTAAACCACAGAGGTCTTTGGTGAAAATGGTCCCCCTTCATTAATGCATTTGATAGCTTCTATGCTTGCTTTTTTTGGCAATGTTTGATCATGAAATAATTCTGAATCCTTCCGGCAAGGAAGATCTTAATATGGTTCAAAGCAGCAATATTTCTCTTGTAAACATCTTGCATTTCTGTTTGGTAAAAGAATCAAGAGTTTCGTTCCACTGTAGAGTGGTGACAGGTTTGATTCTGCCAAATAGTAACTATTTTCCATGCAGGGGGATTGTTGCAATTCCAATATCATGGTAAAATAAAAGGTACATACTGCACCTTGAAGATGTGGATCTCTCCTTAGATGACAGCTTCCCCTTGGCTAGAAAACAGATATACTGTGTGAACCCAAAACATTTATTGGTCTCCTTGGCAAAAAGAGGGATACAGGTTGCTTTGTTAGATACTAAGAGGGTAGGAAGAGTAGAGGATGATCTGAGTAAATGTAGTTGGCTGGCCTGCACCCATAATTGTAATCATGCCTTGGGCCTAATGATTAAGATTTGCAGATAACAATAACTTACAAGAGATTTCTTGAAATGCAGCTGGTCTGCAGAATAAGCCTGATAAAATGGGTTTCCTAAATAATCGAAAAGTTGATGTGATTTGCATCCAGGATACCTGATAACCCAGTGATTATGGTCCAGATGAATATTTTGTCCTTAATTACAACGTATCCCCCCTAGGAGAAGTCATGCATTGTGGGTAAAGCTATCTGTCTATCTTTCTTTCTTTATATCAGTGTTCAGATGTATTAAAAAAAAATCAAGCAGTTAATATTACTCCAAATTGCTTCCTACATTGTATTCATTCATTAACAATGTCGAAGAACAGGAGTTTGATTCCCAGGTCACTTTAATTGGTGTTTTAAATTTTGAGGTATTTAATTATTCCATTGGTCTATGTGCCGACATAGAAAGAGCAGAAGCCTTCAAAATGCCTCCTGCTGGCTTCCTGTCAAAAATAAAAAGCAATAAAAAAACAATAAAAGAGTATTGTTACTTCTCAATCTACTCAGAAAAAAATGATTGTTTGATTGTAAATGGTAGAATTGACTCTGATTCCCCTTCTACTCATAAAGCAACCACTGGATGATCTGTAATTGACTATCCCATTGCCTCTTTTTCAGCTGTTAATATTTTACCTGAATGTTATTGATAGTCTCCTTAGTGACCATAGAGTTCTTTCCTTCTCCATAGAGTTAGCTTTGCAGCACTTGGGTCTTGGAAATTCAACAGGTTTAAATCTAATTTTGACAAAGCATTTAGCCAAACTCATTGGCATCCAGTCAGGGTTCAAAAGCTAAAATGTGAACCAATACCCAGTAGCTGGAGAATCAGGAAATCAGATGCAGTTCATCTGTTTTGCCAGTTCATGAAATAGGTTGCAACTGAGGATTTTCATGTGCATTGGGAGATGCGAAGACCCTTTTAGCAACAAACCCTCCTGAATGAATGAATGAATTAATGAATGAATGAGGGGATAGTTGCAAAGTGCACAGCTACTCAAAGGATTGTCCCGGCGCTAATGGGCAGAGCACCGTTACGCAAGCCCAGGCAGAGAATTTACTGCCTCGTAGTGAAGAACAAGGTTTTGAGTTCCTTATGAAATGAGACCTTAGAAGAAATCAGGCTCAATTCTCAAGGGAGCTCATTCCAAGTCTTGGCCTCCAGGAACGAAAATGCTTTACCACAATTGAGCACATTTGAAGTGCAAGATAACCAAAGGTGGTGCAGAAGCAGAGTGCAGCGTTCTGGCTGGAATATAGTGGGCAAATCATGCAGCCAGATAGCCGTGCCTGGAGAGATACAGTCATGTGAATCAATAGTGAGGGCCTGATTTAGATTTTGCTGGATGGGTTACTTCATCACAAATGTGATGCATATCTTGTCTGCCATATGATGATTCCCACAGGATATAATGGGATCCTAACACGGCAGACAGGATATCTGTGGCATTTGTAATGATGTAACCCCATCCATAAAGCTCCAAATCAGGCTCTAAGGCTTTAAACAAATCTCTTTCTCAGCAGGCAGCCCATGCCAGTCTTTAGAGCAGCTGCGTTTGAGCATTGTTTGGGCAGCTGAAGAAGTAGCTTGGCTGCTGCAATTTTTGGCTGCCTGTAGAAGTTCACCTGAGCTTCCGCTGTTATGAAATACAAGGTATTCGAGTAATACAAATGAAAGTGATCAGAGCATGGATCACAACTCTTCTCGCGTCCGAAAGCAGAAGAGGCAGAAATTTGTTTATGGTGTGTTCAAAACAAAGCATTGGCCTACAATGCCAGAGATCTGTGACGTTACGGAAAGGGTGTTGTCGAATTCCACCCCTACGCTTTTAAGTAGGGAAGAGGCTGGGCACACAATGCAGATGGCCAAAGATCTTCCCACCAGCTCAACACGTGTAGCATAAATGGAATATTTTCCATCTTCTCTGCATTGAATTTAAGTTGGCTAGTCCCCATCCATTCAAAGACCACCTTTCATACAGCCTTTGAAGTAGGCCGTAATCAAGGCATGAGAATACTTGAAGGCAAAGAGCAGCTGAATGATGTCAGTGTAAGAAATTAATTTACATCCAAATGGCTCGAAAACAGACATTAAGGAGTCCATAAAGACCTTAAACAGAGTAAGGGCCTAATTACGAGTGTGGCAGTCTGTGGACCACCACACTTTCGTTGATGGTTGGACCGCTGCACTCCAGGCAGTCCCACCTTCCAATTTGAACTTTTGCAGGTGGACCCACCTAAAGACCTCCATCCCCACCAGGATCATAAATTTTAATGGTGTGACTGTGGTTGGGCTTGTAACCAGCCATGATGGCGCTGAACTCAGCTCCACCTGGCTGATTACAACCTCACTTTCCACCAGCCTTTTTACGGTGGGGTCTACACCAAGAAAAGGCTGGTGGAAAGCCAGTGCCAGAGGCAACATGGGGGTGGACTGCAATGCCCATGACCAGGGCAACGGCATTGCTGCCCCCCCCTTGCCCAGCTCCATTGGGATGCGTACTGTCTGCTTTACAGCAAGTTTCCAGGTGGCCGGCAGAATCACCAATGCAATGGATAGATTGAAAGTTGGGTTTATCACTGGATTAATGATGTCTACCACCTCAACGAGCAGCATGGGGGGCATGCATCCATAGGAGACCCTGACTTATATCTCTGGATGATTTCCATGGCCTGCTCTAGGGAAATGGACTTAAACTGAGTGAGCTCATTGCAGAGCCTGTCTAGATCTAGATGACCAGCAGAAAGGGAAATCTTAGTGAGGGCCGACATTGTTCTCTGGATATCAAAAATGTTGGTTTCAAAGAAAGTTGTCAGCCCATTACATAGCTCTTCCGAGGGGGTGATGGCTCTTCAGTGGGATTGCGGTATCATTAAGGACTTCATAATCTGGAATATACAGTGGGAACTGTGCTGTGTGGAGTTCATTTTCTCTGTAAAGAACCAGCTCTGGTTTAAGGGAGGCATGGAAGGCACTAAGTTCTGATTTATAGATAGCTTTATTTTCTGCAGAATAACCATTACTCCAAGTATGTTTAAGCATTTTCCAAGCTTTGCATTCACCAGCTAGGCAATGAGACAACCACCGGGCATAAAGCCTGCACTTTGTCTTCTTTTGTTCCTTCAAGGGAGCTATTGTTTCTACTGCCCCTAGAGGTCAGGTGTTAATGGCATCAACGTTTTGAATAATATAATTTCTCAGGCAGGTAGCAGCAAGAAAATCCACCCAGTATGAGATACTCACCCTGAAAGGATTACGGTCCACCATTCTAATCTGTATGCTGGATTTAACTGAGATCAAAATAAAGAAAAACAAATAGTGGCCAGACCAGAGGGCAGGCTTGGTGGGGCAGATTAAAAACGAGCAGTTGGGGAAAATCAAATCAATAGCATGATCTGCCAAATGAATGGGTGCCAAAACCTGTTAGGCATATTAAGAGCGAGCAAATGTTTTTTAAACGAAGAGGCCATCTGGTCTTGAGGGTCAACCACATGCAAGTTAAAGTACCTGAGGACAGTGAAATTGGCCCAGTTCAGCCAGGGTGTTCTCTAAGGAATCAATAAACTTTCCTGCTGGGCCCGGGGGGCATAAGTGAGAATGAGGTTTGAGCAGATAACATAAGGTGGAAGCTGAGACTCTTAGCTCCCCTAAGATCACTAAGCTCAAAGGGAAGCAACAAAGAGACTGTTAATCATCACCCCTCCTCCCTGTTTATGACATCAATCACAAAGGACAAGGGAATACCCCTCAGGAATAGCCAGCGCAATGTCAGGAGTAGAAGACTCATTGAGCCAGGTTTCTTTAAAAAAGCCCACTGCTAAGGAGATCAAATTTGTGGCTGAGATGACTGTGTAAGTGCCAGACATTGATGAGGAGGACTAACAGCTCCTTGCGTTGGTAACTCTTAACCTCTGAGAAGCTTACTGAGCCAGCCAGAGGCTCAAAATGCATCTGTGTTGTGGTGCTTATTAAACTCACCCACAGCATCAATACTGCCCTGCCTACTGACAAGTGACTGGAGCACTGCGTCACTAAAATGGCTCATCTAGTTGGCTCAGTAGGACACATGATGGCAGGGAAACCTCATAGTTCAGCCCCAGTCCTCAAAACAGCAACAGAAAACTGCCTACAACAAGAAAAGTTCAAAGGTTTTTAACATTTCATTTCATTTAAAAAATAATAGACCACATAAAACCACACTCAAAAAAAGAGGAGTGTACCAATGAGCATCCTCTTCCTGAATAAAGACATAAAAAGGTTAATTAAAACTCTGTTTGTCTCTTTTTCAGCTTAAAGTGGTAAATGTATCTATTAGGGAGAAGAAGATACAACTAAATTGTTGTCTAAAAAACACAAACATAATTCTAAAAGGATTGACCTTAGAGTGACCACATCTAGTAAGAATATGGGAAGCTATTGCTGACTGTTCTGGGACAAGAGTGAAGTTGCACCCGTCTCCTATTAGGAAAGATCAGTGAAGTGATTTCATCATAGAGTTATATGTGGCTAACTCTGGAGGATTTCAGCACAGGAGTTCTTCCTCCACATGCTGTATTGGTGTCAGCTAAATATGGTCCTCCATCTACGGATGAGATCGACAAATTCAGCTGCTCAATGAGAATATCTGGTGCGATGGGACAAAGAGGAGTCCTGATCTCCAAGATAAAAAGAGAAGCTAAACTATGGGCAATCCTCTAAACTCCAGTCTTTGAATACTGTCATGTCCATAGTGCAGTGTCTCTTATTTTAGACCGGGACTGTCATTGTCCAATTACATAAAAAGGGTGCCTGTAATTTCCCAAATAAAAACCTACAAATTGCTCTGTTATCATCTTATCAGCTGGGTTAATAAGAAAATTATCATTCCATAGGAACAGTATGGCTTTAGGAAAAATCAAGGCACTTTGGATAACATCACTGCCCTGCAACTTACCATGCAAAATATGTAATCATCAGAGGTTCTGTGATTTGTTCTTCTTTATTGATTTTTCTACAGCTGTTGACAAAGTTGATCGCTCAACTCAGTAGCCAAAATTGCATGAACTTGTCATGCCAGGGACCATGTTACGCATAGTTAGTGCTTTACACCCTCTACCGGGTGTCAAATGCTCTTGCAAGATGGTGGAGGGAGGGATTATCCATTGTAATTGTGACCAAAAATACCTTGACGCAGGGTTGCTCACTTTACCTTTGGTATTTTATCTTTATATATCTGACTTACCTGTTGACTTAATGCCAAAGGGTTTGAATAGTCATCTTTCTTCATTAAAACAGTATGCTGACCTCATTTTTTGAAATCATTATCTCCAAAATTAAACTTCTGAGCTTTCAGGGTAAAAGATCATATAATTAGCCGAACTACTCCTTGTACCATGGTAAAGAATTGAAGACAGTTGAATCTTTTTTTGAGGAAAATTATGCCTGGTAGCCTGACTGATTTTGAACACATATCTCACAACACCTGTATGGATAAACCACAGGCTAATGGGTGCCTTCTATAAAGTCGTCAGGCAAAGGCACTTTGCCCATCTCCTTTCTGTATATCGGGCCAAAATACCTGCCACTGTATTGTACACGCTAGAACTAATTGATGTTGCAAAACTGGATTTTCTTGATAAAACTGTAGGGAAAATTGTGAGTAAACTCTGTGCTTTTAAGACCCTTGTGGCTATCCAAGCCATAATATTAGAATTCTGGTTAAAAGGTGCATTTATAGAAGGTCTCTGGGCAGTGACTTGATGGGGCTATTGGCTCTTGAGAAGTCAGGTGAACTCATTAAGTAATTATATGCATATTGAGACCATTGACATGATCACAGAAAAGTGTTCTTAATAAGAATTTTAACTATGCTTTAAACTTGCTTGAGCCAAACCAGGGACGTGCATGTTGGTGGTCAGAAGCTCAGTGAAAATCTTGTCTTAAGGAGGTCTCATTTCACTTAAATTAGCATTTGGACATTGAACTTCACAGCAAAAAAGGCAAATTTGATGTGATAATGAATGTACTTCTTTTTAGATAACAGCAACAATACTTGACATGGAACATGGACCATAGGGTCAGATGCTTCTCGACTCTATCACACTGAAATATTTTGCCCCCAAAGGTTCAAAAAACACAAAATGACACAAATTAGTAAAAATGGATAATGTATTCAACTTCTGTAATAATGATGTTATGAATTTGAACCATGTGCTTTTTTTGTCTGTACCGCACTACTTTTTTATCATAAGTTGATATTTTTGAAATATCATGCCCAAGCGACAGCTGGAGAACTTTAATAACTGCTTTCACTTCCTGGCAAAATGTTTTGAATTCAAGTTTTTCCATTTTTTAAAATGTTTTTTAAATTTGTATTGAATAGGACCTAATCTTAACTGTCAAAATCCCTTTCTCATGCAATAAAATGCATTGTGGGGGTCCTCTATTAAAACGGTATCACAATTACATGTTTTTACTACTGTTCTACCTTCAATTATTTATGTGGATCTCGTTTGAGTTCTACACTTTGAAAAAAAGCATGAACTTGGACATCAAGAGTTTTAATACATTGTGAAGAATATGTCAACCTGTGATTAGTCATCTGGGATTAATTGATTGTTGGTTGAGTGTGGTGGTGAGACTGAACCATAAAAGTCAAAAAATTATTCTGTTGTGTTTTCACTTTATTATTGTTTGTGTGCTGCATAAATACTTTACACATTGCCTCTAAGTTAAGCCTGACTGCTTTTTGTGCCATGCTACCAAGGGATTGTGGCTGATGCTTGACCAGGGCTCATACCCCAGTCAACCAGCAACTCAATTTCTCACATAGACGTTTCTAGTAAATTCCCTTTGAAGTGTTTGAAGTTTCCTTCTTCCCCTGCCCTGGAACCAAGCTGGCTGCATGAGCAAAACAAGGGTGACAATTCATTTGTGTGAGAACAGAGCACCACCTATTCAGTTGCAAGTGAGGCTGTGCCCAGCTCTACCTCCCCATCCTGCCAGTGAATACCCATCCAGGCACACTTAATCCCTTTAATGTTTGGATGCCTGGGAGGAATAAATAAAGTCCAACTGCCAACTACACCTAGATGGTCATTCCAAGCTTGGCGGTTACCTGACCGCCACGCAGATGGTAGTGGTGTTGGGACCGGTGCCAGGGTGGCGGTGCAGACCGCAACATAACAAGTAAGGCGGTGAACCTAAAGCAACACAGACAACTCACCGCCAGCAACGCCGACAAGCAACATCCGGTGGTGGTAGCTAACTTCAGGCTGGTGGGAACCAATGTCCCGCCCACATTATTCTGAGTCACCAGGCCACCAGGATATCCAGTGCGGGCTGGTCGCAACAAAAATCTTGGCATAAACAGAAAGTACAAAAGGAGACACCCACCTCCAGGCACACAGACAGGTCCGCGGCTGCCATGCCAAATTAACTGCTAGTCTTCCCAGTGTTGTATCTCGCCATACACTTTCAGGGCCAGCGACAACGGCGAAGATGACAACCATAAGTAAGCCTAGCACAGAGAGGAGGAAATGGCAGTGATACACTCACACACATAAAACACATTCCTGGGATGGACACACACACATGCATACAAACGTACTGTAACAGCACACACATCCACACACACTCAAAATACATAAAATCCAAGTACCCAATACACAAAGCCAAGCAGCTACATCACAAATGTACAGCACAATGCACACAATCACCACCAACACAATAATACACATCCAAACCCAACACCCCATAACCACACAGTGACAACTAAACCACAAACACCTCAACACAGGCGTAGACCGGCAAGTTGTGAAACACCACACATATACACACAAACAAACTGTATGTAGCAATGACACACAATCAATAACAGTGAACTCACATCCAAACAATGACACAGGTGGCACATCACGTACAACCAACATACAAGGAAATCCAAGATGCAGCACCATACACACGGATGCACACAACACCCCTTACAATCCCACAAGCAAGCAGTCAGACACATAACAACATGCACATGGCACAGTCCATCTACCCAGCACATGCAACAACACAGACACAACCCATATACAGACCACACACACACCGTTGCACTCAGATGTCACACCACCATGTAGAAGGAAACTAGGACAAGCACCTCAACTTGCTAAACACAGCAATGTAGGCTGATGCATTTGGAACCATGACAATAATATAAACTAAATACAAAATGTGCCAAATGGCAAGTCCAATGTTCAGAAATGCAGGACACATTGTTTAGACATCATAACTCCAACTTGACTCCTAAATAGGCCTCCACATCATAGGGGCATCAAATGGTAATGCAGCACCTCAGGGGTTTTGGGGATGGTGGGGGTGGCTTGGATTTTGAAGGTGTATGTCTCTGTTTGGGTTTGGGAGGGGTGACTTTTGCTCTGGGAGGGGTGGATTTTTGTTGCTGGGTGGAGGAGAAAGGGAAACATCAGAGGGGCACCCGAGGAATGGGAGGTGTAAAGGCCTGGGAGGGGCAGGGGGACACAACGTTTAGGGGTAACACAGGGTGAGAGGGGAGTATGGAAGGGGTCAAGGGTGGCAAGGAAGACTTTTTAGGTACACAGGGCGGTCACATGAATGTGGGATGGGAGTGGAAGTAGAGGGAGTGCTCATGTGACATGTTGGTGTGCTGTACATGGATGCTGGTGTGTGCAACATGTGCATGTCTGTAGTGGGTGTATGCTGGGTGGGTGAGTGGGTGTGTGTGCATTTCTTGGGAGGAGGGGGTAGGGATGCATGGAGAGGGAATGGAAGACAGGTGAGTGAATTTTGGGGTGATGTGTGGAAGTGTGGTGGATGTGCTGCAGGTGGCAGAGAGGTTGGTCATGGTGAATGCGGATGTGGTGTGAAGGGTGGGTGTCTGTGAGTCCGCTGTTGTGGTGATTGAGAATATGACAGCAATGCTAGCAGGACCAGTGTGTGATGATGCAGTGCTGACAGGTGTGAGTGGTGATACGACTGTAAGGGCGGCAGTGTTGGAAGTGTCTGTTGTGTATGCAGATGTGTGTTGTGTATGTGCATGCCTGTGGGTTTGTTTGTGGTGCTTATGTTTGTCTTTGCACACCTTGTCCGTTGTAGTGGGTGTATGCTGGTCTGTGGGTGTGCCTTGGACGGTTGTAGGGAGAGGGATTGTGGATTGGGAACAGGTAGCTGGCAGGGGGACGGAAGAGGAAAGGACACTGGCTGCAATCAACGAGGAGGCCAGAGCCTGAAACGATCCCTGTAGGCCAGGCAAGACACGATAAATGCCCCTGGATGGCATTCATGTTGCTGTCTTCCCCATAGAGATGGGCCTCAGGATGTCAATGCCTCCTCATTGAGGGCAGCAGGGCTGACTGGGGAAGGGGCAGAGGTGCCTGTGGTTAAGGAGACACCCACCCTCCTGGGTGAGTGGGCACGGGCAACTTGGTGGGGAGCTACAGGGAGGGCGGTGCTGGTAAGGGAGGTGATGTACAAGGATGGTGCTGGGGTGGTCCCAGATGGGCCTGCCACTGCCAGGGAGCTGGCAGGAGGAATCATAATCAGATGTGGTGCAGCTCCAGTCTTCCTCATGGTGCACCCCTGCCCTCCATCCAACTGGTCCCCTCGGCTTCGCTGGTGCCAGCCTCCTGGGCCCAGTGGCATGCTGCATCCCCACTCGCCGGTGCCCTTCCTCCTTCACCAGATGATGCTAATGCACACATAGACAGAGGTGGAGAGAGAAGGCGGGTGGGAGAAACAGAAATTGAGGGAATGATAATAACCCACATATCCACTTCACACACAAACTATACATATATTTGCCCCTGTCAGTAAAACTAGAGACCATTTTGCCATCATGAACAATAGAGTCCTGCAAGCTATGCTCAAACTTATCACTGATCACCTCATCACTGCAGCCTAGACACCTGATTGAAAAGTCCTACATGCCTGTCAACTGGCTAAATGACTGATCCAACAATTGAACTCATTAGCCCCTTCGCTGTCAGGCCTTTTCCCCCTCAGGTGCCAAGCCTTTTATTTGGCAGTTTGGGGCAGTTCGCACTTAGGCCCTCATAATTTTTTGTCCACATAAGCTACCCACGCCAAATTTGTGTCCTTTTATCCAACATCCTAGGGATTCTAGAGGTACCCAGACTTTGTGGGTTCCCCTGAAGGAGACCAAGAAATTAGCCAAAATACAGCAAATATTTTATTTAAAAAAAAAAAAAAACAATGGGAAACAAGGGCTGCAGAAGAAGGCTTGTGTTTTTTTCCTTGAAAATTGCATCAACAAAGGGGTTGGGGTGCTAAAATCACCATCTTCCCAGCTTTCAGGAACAGGCAGACTTGAATCAGAAAACCACGTTTTTCAACACAATTTTGGCATTTCACTGGGGCATACCCCAGTTTTACAATTGTTTGTGCTTTCAGCCTCCTTCCAGTTAGTGACAGAAATGGGTGTGAAACCAATTTTGGATCACAAACATTTCATAAAAGTAGACAAAATTCTGAATTCAGTAAGGGGTAATTTGTTTAGATCCTACATGGGTTTCCTATAGAAAATAACATCTGAAATAAAAAAATATTGAAATTAAGGTTAAAAAACAGCTATTTGTTTCCATGTTTAACTCTTTAACTTTTTCCTGCAATGTCAGATTTTTGAAAGCAATATACTATTACGTCTGCTGGACTCTTCTGGTTGCAGGGATATATAGGGCTTGTAGGTTCATCAAAAACCCTAGGTACCCAAAGCCAATAAATGAGCTGCACCTTGCAATGGGTTTTCATTCTCTACTGGGTGTACAGTAATTCATTTGTTGAAATATAAAGAGTGAAAAATAGGTATGAAGAAAACCTTTGTATTTCCAAAATGGGCACAGGATAAGGTGTTGAGAAGCAGTAGTTTTTTGCACATCTCTGAATTCTGGGGTGCCCATACTAACATGTGAATTACAGGGCATTTCTCAAATATGTCTTTTTTACACACTGTCCTACATTTGGAAGGATAAAATGTAGAGAAAGACAAGGGGCAATAACACTTGTTTTGCTATTATGTGTTCCCCCAAGTCTCCCGATAAAAATAGTACCTTACTTGCGTAGTTAGGCCTAATGCTCGTGACAGGAAACGCAGCATGGCACATTGAAATCTGACTTGTTTTTTGCAAAGTCCCTAGCTGTAGATTTTTGCCTCTAGCTCAGCCGGCACCTAGGGAAATCTACGAAACCTGTGTATTTTTTAACACTAGCCATCTAGGGGAATCCAGGATGGGGTGACCTGTGGGGCTCTCACCTGGTTCTGTTACCCAAAATGTTTTGCAAACCTCAAAATCTGGCCAAAAAACCCACTTTTTCCTCACATTTTAGTGACAGAAAGTTCTGGAATCTGAGAGGATCCACAAATTTCCTTCCACCCAGCATTCAGGAATTTTGGGGATTCCTGAAGTTTTGGAAGGTTCCATCACAAAATGTGTGATTTCCAGCAAAGTTGGAGGTTTCTAGGGCATTGTGGATAAGAAAATTGTGTGGGTACATGTGAAGCACACCACCCTGGACTCGCCCAGATGTTTAGTTTTCAGATGTGTCTAGGTCTTGTGGATTTTACTACATGGCAGCGTCCCAAAGTCCAAAACGTGCAGCCCTCACCATTCCAAGTGGGACAATTTTGAGAGTTAGCCAAGCTCTCATGGCCCAAATGTAAAACCAAAACCCAAAATAATCAAATGTCCTTCTGCTTGCATTGGGATAAGATGGTTTAGTGTGTGGGGGAGAGCTGAATGACTGTTACCCCCTCCAGTTGGGGTGGGGGCATAACCAGGCCCATACGGGTTTGTAGCCACGACCCCATTATTATGTTTTTTTATTCCATGGCATCTAGTAGACTTTCTGCCCCCCCTGGAGTGTGAATCGGGGTAATTGCCCTATCTGCCCACTGGTGAGCAGAACAAGTTTGGCCCATTTATTTGGGGTGGCAGTATGGCCATACCCCCACCCCCTTATTTTGGAAAACAAATCTTCCCAGGTCTCTGGTGGGCTTTCTACCCCCCTTGGGGACAGATGGGCCTTCCAAAAATAGGCCGAACTGCCCACAAGAGGGGCAGCCTGCCCACTAGAGGGGCAGCTATGGCCAACAGTAATGTGCCCCCATGGGGCGCGATCCTTGCCCTAGGGGCTACCCCCCAAAACAAAACACACACACCAATCCATGGTGCCTAAGTGGTTTCTGCCCCCCCTCCCCCTGGGGACAGATCGGCCTAATAGAAATAGGCCGATCTGCTCAAATGGCCTAAAATAAATATTCCCCCCAAGGGGAGCAACTCTTGTCTAAGGGTCGCTCCCCTTGCGTGAAATTTGCACACAAAAAAATCCCTGGTGTGTAGTGGTTTCTGCCCCCCAGGGGGCAGATTGGCCTTATAAAAATAGGCCGATCTGCCCCCATGGGGGGCAGAAATGGCTTAAAAGTAATTTTGCCCCTGGAGAGCGACCCTTGCCTAAGGAGTCGCTCCCCACATATATAATTTTTTTTTTTTAAAAATAGCCCTGGTGTCTAGGGGGTTTCTGTTCCCTATTTTTATTTATTTTATTTTAATTTTTTTTTTTAATTTTATTTTTATTGACATTTAAAACACTACTTAGCATTTTAAAAACAAAACTTCAATTCCCAAGATACATTGGGCATGTCGCTAAAATTCCATGCGGCTGATGGTCCCACTCATGACAAGGGACCAATAATCATCGACTCTGGGTGAATATGGTGAAAAAGTGGGTTTATCTAGCTGGCAGCTAAGTGAATATACAGTTGCTTGTGAATTTCTCATGCTTTGCTGACTTGTCCCCTTGTTTCACATCCCCTTTACCACCGACACCTCATTACTGCCTCTTTGCCACCACGCACCTTGCCCTCTAACACCAATGGCATATGTAAGTGCCACTCCCTCGATGGACCTGATACCACTTTCTGTTGGCAGTCTCTGTTTGCTGTTGCTTGACAGCTGGTGTGTTACCAGGTATGAAATATTATGCAAATACAGTCCTGCATAAAAAGAAGCCCAAACCAAACACAAGGACTTCACTAAGAAGTCCAAAATCAGTCCAGCCATCAAAAAGCATAAAAGGAAGATCATGAATAGTAAAGAACATAGAGGGTCATTCTGACCCTGGCGGGCGGCGGGTGGCGGACGCCGCCCGCCTGGCGGGAACCGCCAAATGGCCGCTCCGCAGTGAGAAGACCGCGGAGGCCATTCTGACTTTCCCGCTGGGCCGGCGGGCGCCCGCCAAGGGAGCGCCCGCCGGCCCAGCGGGAAAGGCCCTGCAACACAGAGGCCGGCTCCGAATGGAGCCGGCGGTGTTGCAGGGGTGCGACGGGTGCAGTTGCACCTGTCGCGATTTTCACTGTCTGCAATGCAGACAGTGAAAATCTCCCTGGGGCCCTGTTAGGGGGCCCCTGCACTGCCCATGGCATGGGCAGTGCAGGGGCCCCCAGGGGCCCCACGACACCCGTTCCCGCCATCCTGTTCCTGGCGGTAAAAACCACCAGGAACAGGATGGCGGGAAGGGGGTCGGAATCTCCATGGCGGCGCTGCTTGCAGCGCCGCCATGGAGGTTCTGCCCAAGCAGGGGAAATCCGGCGGGAAACCGCCGGATTCCCTTTTCTGACTGCGGCTTTAACGCCTCGGTCAGAATGGGCAATGAAGCACCGCCAGCCTGTTGGCGGTGCTTCCGTTGCCCCCGGCCCTGGCGGTCTTGTACCGCCAGGGTCGGAATGAGGCCCATAATGTATTCTCGTAAGTGAACACATGTAACATGCATTTAAAATAAAGTGCTACATTCACAAAGGTAAGTTTACACTTTTGTGCAAGTGTACATTTTTTGGTATTCATAAACAACATTCATCATTTTACAAGTAATATCTTTTAGAATACTGAGACTCTGCACTCATTGTGGAATCTTCACACTTGTGGTAGAGATGCCACACTAGGAGAAGAGAGTTTAAACGGAAACAGATGGGACAGGCAGAAGTGAAAAATTCTGCAGATAGACCCTAATTCAGAAACAACATTTTGTAGCAAATCTTTGCAGTATCATATAAAACTAGTATGAAATGCCATTCTTAATTTACTTGGGGAATCTTAAGCCCCCACCTCGCCTATATTTAGGAGTGTGTAGTTTGCTTTGTTATTTGCATGCTCCATTTATTTGTTTATTAATATTCAAAATCAAAAAATGGCAGATGTAAACCCCCTTACAATGTGGTTCATTGACAATCCAAAAAGCTTATGTATGGGATTTAGGTTTACCATTATATTTATTTTATATACACATAAACTAAATAAAATGAATACACAAAAAAGAACACATGCAAACAAAGGGGGTCATTACGACCCCGGCAGTCGGTGCAACAGTGGCGTTAGTACCGCCAACAGGCTGGCAGTACCTACCTCCACTATTGTGACATTGACGGTTTGGCCAAAGGCAAACTGGCAATTTAACACACCGACCGCCACAGAAGAAATGACTACAGTCTCCAGCCCAGCGGCCATCACCAGGCCGCCCATGGCATTATGACCCCACCCACCGCCATGATTTCTGTGGCTTCTGTACCTCCACAAAAACCATGGCAGTAGGCACTATCAGTGCCAGGGAATTCCTTCCCTGGCACTGATAGGAGTCTCCCCTGCCCCCTCCCCTAAGTCCTCACCCACACTCCCCCTACCCACCCCCACATACACACAGCTACACGCACATACATACACATTCATACACACACGCATACCCACATTCACCCACACATGCATACATTTATACACACACACAGCAACACTCACAAACATACATACTAACACACACGGAATCACAAGACACAACATACATGTACACTCATACCCATTCATGTACATACGCATTCCACACACCTAACACCTGCATACATGCATACATGCACACAAACACAGTCACACACACCACCACAAACACACATCACCCCCACACTCCTCCCCTGTTGGAGAACCCGATTTACCTGCTTGCAGGGGGTCCTGCGGAAAGGAGATGGGATGCGGCGCTGCTGCCAGCAGCAGCGTCCGCCAGTGGAACACCACCAGGCTGTACCATGGGTCATGATACGGTCTGCGGAGTTCTACTGGCGTGGCACTGCTGCTGGCAGCAGCGCCACCTTACTGCCGTCCGCCACCATGACCGTAGCCAGAATTCCGCCAGCCTTCTGGTGGAATTCCTGCCACGGTCATATTTTGGTGGAGGGTTGGTAGCCACGCCGACGATATGTTGGCGCCCATCACCGTGGTGGTAGGCGGCATTTGCCGTCAATGTTATAATGAGGGCCAAAGTCTTTCAGAGCTTTCACGATATCACTGAATGTGTTTGTGGGTTTGCTCCTTATTTTGTGAAGGAATGATCTGAAGGAAAACAGAGGGGATTTAGGCAGAAAAATGTGCCTCTTTGGGATGGCCAGCCAAGAAGTTGTTCCTAGATTCCACTTTCCCCCTGATGTCATCTTGGAGATAGTTTCTGAGTGGAAGCAAGATCTTGAATCAGATACATGCCTCTCCCATGCTATCCCAGCCTGTGTGAAGATATTAGTGGCTCTACATTTTCTTGTCACTCAATCTTTTCAGTGTGTCAAGTGACATTGCAGGCATCTCACAGCCAAGCCCCGATTTTGCATCAAGTGCTGAAATGCATCTATAGAAGAGTGCATCTCTGCATAGGCATGCCACATTCACTTAAGGTAAGGCAAAGGGTAGCTAGGGAATTTTATGGCAGTTCCCACTTCCATGTGTGCTACGTGGTTTTGAGTGCATCCATGTGGAACGTAAGCCACCTCACCATACAGCACACCTTTTTCACAACAGACACTGCTGGTGCTCAGTCAAGAAGCAGACTGTCAGTGATTCCAGTGGCAACTTCACTGAAGTGCATGCTGTGTTCCAGGCAACACATGTCACAGCTTCAGTTTCTGAAGTTCATGTGGCTTCATTTTTAGTCCTCCCTCACTATACAGGCCTAATATTCATACAGAATAGTGTCATTTTTACCACCATACCAAATGACTACTACTCAAGCAATATACATTTCCCTAACACACATTGCATATAGCTTGCAATACATAATGTACTATCAATACGACAAAGGACCATGTACAACATTTTATTATTTTCCCCTTCAGGTGATGCTGCTTGTGTACTAGCTTTTCATCTGCTCGCACCTTGAAGATGTCCTACCACAGTGTGGCAGTGGAGGTAAAGTAGGGCACACATTCATAAACAAGCCATTGTAGAGCACAATTTTGTTCTCCTTAAGTTGCTATTGAGATGTCTTGACTGTATTGGGGAGTGAGCAATGGTCTTCACCCCTGACATTGTGTGCAGGAGAATATGAGCCTATATGTTTTGTACAACATTACAATATGACATGGCTTACACACACTTCTGAACCCTAATGAACTTCCGAATCCAAGGAACAGGGGTATTGTCCCAAACAGAGGTCAGGGTATGCAGGTATGTTATCAGCTGATCATCTCTTTTTTCTCTTAAGCTGATAGTTGGGTTTCAGCATTTATGTGGTTTGACAGTCTGGTGTCAGTGATGATTGGTGGACAGTAAATACTCTGTCCATAAATTCTATTCTGAGACAACACTGAGAAAACTACTTAAAGAGTTAAAAGGTAGCCCATGAAATACACCTTGTGGATGTACTTTTGGTCCGTTTGCTACTGCTAACCAGTACTTAAGTGCTTGTGCTCTCTGCTTAAAACTTGTTAGAATTGATATCAACCCATTGGCATATTTAATATACTTGTAAAACCCTTGTAAAGTGGCACGACATGTGGCCAGGGCCTGTAATTGTACTAGTGTGTCTACAGCACTGATTGTGCCACACTCTTAAGGATTCTTTTAAACATGGCTCAGGCTTGTCATTGCACAACCTTTGTGTTCAGGTTTAAACTACCATTTGACCTGGCAAACTAAACCATTTACCAAGCTCAAGCCTTTCTTTTTAATACATATATAGCACCCCTATGATGGCCCTGGACAGTCCCAAGGACAGGGTGCAGTTTATAGAAAAAGTTGGAAATGTACTTTTATGTTTTAAATGTTCTGGTAGTGAAAAACTCTTAAATTCGTTTTTCACTAATGCACGGCCATTCTCTGTCATAGGATAACATTGGAGTTGCCTTAGTACAGTCAACTGTAAAATCCAAATGGGAAGAGATTATCAGTTCATGTTTGATGTCTTTGGAATTGGGGCGAAAAGCCCTATTTATTAGTGAAGCTGGGTTTTTGATCACAACTTACAAATGCCATTTTTAGAAAGTGAACAAACACAAATCATGGACGGAATGTGGAACCAATCAAACATTCACCCCTAGTCACAGATCTGGGTTTAATCCATCAATTATTTTGCTCACTACATCACCCAAGTTTGGACCCAGCCATTTGCAAATCAGTCGTGACCCTGTTCCCCATGGGAACAGTCCAGCCCGTATTGCCAGGCCAGGTCCTTCCTAGACCAGAACCAAGCATCCTGGGACCTGTTTCAGACTATCACCCTTCATCAGCCAGGCGAGCTAGAACTAATAGAAAGTTGGAATTTTTCTGCCATTAGGCATTTTGTGCCTATAGCCTGACCTGTGTTACATGGGTGTAACTGACAGTTAGACATTGTGAATTCTTCCAACATAGTCATACAATAGGGAGATTAGGTGTGCCTGAATAAACTCTCTACTGGCACTCTTGGGGGTGCGCCCCCATCCTGTGCTTCTAACCTGCACCCCACTTACACCTGAATAGCCTATGCTCTGCCTTCAAAGGGCCTAACTACCCCACATTGTCACTCCAGCCAACTTGGAGCCAGGGCACGGGTGACAGGAAATTTCATGCACTTCAAAGCCACTGTCTAGAAGCTTTTCCCACCTTCCAGAACTAGTGCACCAGGGTATAAAAGAAGGACCTCAGACACCAACTCTTCAGTAAACGCCTGGACCTGTGGATACTCTGAGAGGAAGAAGGATTGCTATGCTTCTACAAGGACTGCCACTCTGCTGGACAGCTGCCCTAAAGGAATTACTGCCCTGTTGTGCTGACCTGCTGCTTGCTGCCCTTTTACCTTTGGAAGAAGAACTAGACCTGTAACTTCATCTTGAACCCAGGACCATAGAGTGACTCAAAGGACTAGTCTGCTGACCTCCTGATCTGAGCCTCAGAAACATAAAAGACTCCTCAAAACTCCTGGACCCCTCTTCAGCGAGTTCCTGACCCCAAAGTGATGCCTCTCAAGTCGTCGACCCATGGTGAGGCTCACAGGATCTTGAAATCAAGGTTTTGGGCTCTTCATGACTGGGAACAGGCCCATTTGCACCAGAACAGTGCCCCTCACACCAAAATTAAGTGTGAGACGCCACCAGCCCATGTCTTTGCACAGCAAGCTTTGATCTCCTGCATAGGGCTGCCCATGCAATGTTCTAGCCTCTCCATCCACGACACCTGGCCTGATTTTTGCACCATGCTGACCACTGTGTTCTCCCTGCTCCCTGTGACCCTCTACAACATGAACAGGACTCTTGGCACAGAACTTGAGAAGCTAAACTTTCAGCAGCACTAATCTGGGACGGTATCCAAAACATGCTTCAGTACGGTTGGCCTGAACTTTTGTCTTTGACCCAATCCAGAGCGACCAGATTCTGCAGTTGGTGCTTTATGCTTTTAGGCACTATATTGCAGTTTATTCTTTCGAAATGTATACCTCGGTTCTACTGATTGGTTTTCCATTGTTTTGTTCTTGTTTCCTTCATTAATTTGTTTATTCTTTTTCTGACCTGGTGTCAACACCAGAACAGTACGCGCTCTATTGGCGTCAAAAAATGCAAAAAAACATCACTTTAAAAATAACATGATTCATGCATTGTGCTGATATGTTGTATTTTACGCTTTTGCATTGCAGAGTTCAATCATAAACACTTATTCTTAATATGTTTACAAATACTGTTTCTTTGCAAGGTATTGCTACAGGTTTTCAGAGTGGGTTAGGGTGTGGCCTCTTTCCAGGGCCTTCCAGAGACTTTCCCTGCAACATGCCTGGGCGTGGTTCTGGGCTGGGCCAAGACTCTATATAAGGAGAGTCAGCCCAAATCCCAGTGCTCACTATTCAGAGGTTCCAGTGCAGAAGAGCAACTATTTCCAGAACTTCAGTTCCAGTGGCCTTTTTGATCTCCCAGTTCTGCTTTGAAATCTTCATTGGTGCATCTAGTTCCTGGGTGGTAAGACGGTAGTTGGGTTTATTCCCAAAACCGTTTATTTTATCTAGAATTATCTCATTCTAAGATCTGATCGTTTATTTATGTTAACAATTTGCTTTAAGGTCATAGTCATAAAAAGTGCACTCGAGTATTTTTGTTAAAGTGTGTACATGGATGTTTATGAATCGGCAAGAAGCGCGATTCGTTTATAGTTTTGAAACTCATGTTACATTGCGCGCCAGTGTTTATTGACATACACGTGGATACTTATGAATCAGCAGGAGGCGCGATTCGTTTGAAAAGCTTTGAAATCTTGAGTTGCATTGCGCGCTTTAAAAGCTTGTGGAACATTGTGTGCTACTATTTATTGACATTTAAAAGAAGATTTTGAAGTGGCACGATGTATAATTCAATTTAAGATAATTTCAAAACCTGTCGCTATTTATTGTGCAACCATTTCTTGACTTTGCATGGTGGCATTCGAGTCAGCAGGACATGCAATTTTTTACTATAGTTTATTTATGTTGTGAACTGCATATTACCATTCCAGGATAATTGCTTGGTACAATTCGAGTTGACAAGTATGGGAAATATTTATTGAACTATTGAACCCATTGAAAAATATTTATTCTCTAGTGTTTTAAGAGTGTAATCTGTGTTGAAAACATTTCAAGGAAAATATATATAGGATCAGAAGTTCTAGATGCAATATTATATGCTCCTATTATGCATATTCTTGTTATTCGAATTCATGCTTGAATAAGAAAAGTTTTATTTCAATTAATCTTGATTCCATTACAGGCATCTGATCATCACAAAATCTGTTCATTTTTAAAACTCCAATTCAAGATTGCTCATATTTTCAGAAAGACTATGGCCCTCATTCTGACCTTGGCGGGCGGCGGAGGCCGCCCGCCAAAGTCCCGCCGTCAGGTTACCGTTCCGCGGTCGAAAGACCGCGGCGGTAATTCTGACTTTCCCGCTGGGCTGGCGGGCGGTCGCCTTCAGACCGCCCGCCAGCCCAGCGGGAAAGAGGCTTCCACGATGAAGCCGGCTCGGAATCGAGCCGGCGGAGTGGAAGCTGTGCGACGGGTGCAGTTGCACCCGTCGCGTATTTCACTGTCTGCGCAGCAGACAGTGAAATACATGTAGGGGCCCTCTTACGGGGGCCCCTGCAATGCCCATGCCAGTGGCATGGGCACTGCAGGGGCCCCCAGGGGCCCCGCGACCCCCCCTACCGCCATCCGGATCCCGGCGGTCGGACCGCCGGGATCTGGATGGCGGTAGGGGGGGTCGGAATCCCCGCGGCGGTGCAGCAAGCTGCGCCGCCGTGGAGGATTCAATGGGGCGGCGGTACACTGGCGGGAGCCCGCCAGTGGTGCCGGTCCGACCGCGGCTTTACCGCCGCGGTCGGAATCCCCATTGGAGCACCGCCGGCCTGTCGGCGGTGCTCCCGCGGTCCTCCGCCCTGGCGGTCTTTGACCGCCAGGGTCAGAATGAGGGCCTATGTTTATTAATATTTATTTCAGGTTGTATTGTGTGTTCTAACCTTTTTTCCCATTAAAGGTCTCCTTCCCAGCAGTACCCTTCCTAATCCCCTCTTCCCCTCTTGAACTCTCACAGTCTCTGTGAATTGTCTGTCAGAGTCTTGGAGTTGTTCATTAGAGGACGTGTTGGGAACGTGCGCAAACCCCGAGGATCTGGTGACTCTGACACCTGGTGTGGGATCTTTTTGTGTGGGTTTCCACTGTTTTACTATTTGAAGTGTTATTCAAATGCTTCCACATTGCCTAATGAAGCCTGATTTCTATCTGACTTCACCCAGAGAAGAATTATGGTTGCTGCTTAAGAAATGCTTCACCCCCTTGATCAACAACCCAATTTCTTGCAGAGGATTTGTTTTGCTTTCTATATGTGTTGCTGAATAAAAATGTCTCTTCCTTCTGACTAGTTTGGGGAGGATTAACATTTTGGCTAAATTCCAGATTGACATATTTTTGTATATGTGGGATCTTGACAAAATTCATGGGTGGATGCATCCACCCATGGAAGGCCTCCACAATGCAAGAGAATGCAAGGCAGTGCTTTGCACTGTTTTAAGGTTATTTGTTTTAACAAAGGCAATAAGGTGGAGCAAATCACCCTTTGCATGGCTTTTTAAATAGCACTTAATGATCCATGTTGACAACACAAGGGCAACACAAAGACTTACTATATGTGGCAATAAATTGGATTCCAGACCAATTTTGTTTTACACACATAACACATAAGTTTATAAAAAACAAGATTTAATATTTTTAGAGACATTTTTGTTACAATTCATCCTAACTGAGGTGAAAAGACATGTAATAATATTTTTTGTGAAACTTAACCGCAATTCTTATTGACTATATCCATGCATGATATTTCCCTTCCACATTTGGAGCTCTGCACTGTGTAAGGAGACTCTGCTGAGGCTCTGCCTCATGTACACAGACTGAGCAGTGATTTTGTAGTCTGGGCAGAGAGCTCCACCTACTGAGAAAACACAGGAAGTGACATTCAGGAAGTGGAAGTCAGCCATTTTTAATTAATTCTGTGCAATTCTCAACTGAGACAAGCATCCTTCTTCATCCTGCCAATCCTTACGTCAATCATGCCCCCCTTCCTCGCTGAGGGACTTCAAGTGAGCTCACTGACTGACCCTCCATCCTCAGTTGGCAGAGTTTGAGCTATAGAGTGGCGATAGTTGCCTTATTATTTGTCATATAGTTTGACGTGAGTGTAGTGAATGCACACATTTTCTTAAGAATGTCATTTAAGTTATTGTACAAACTATAGCAGTCCTAAGTAAGCACATATGCTTTCTTACTTGAATCATTTATTTGTTTCAAAAGTGTAAATTTTTTAGGATTAACTTCAAAATACTTAAAATGTGTGAAAACTGATAATTTTTGTGAATTAATTTGTTGCATTACATCTAATTCATAGATATTATATTTTACTGCATATAATATTGATTAGTTAGGTCAAGGTACTACAGTGTCATGAACTGGTATTTTGTTGCTTTTTTGTGGGATATATGTTAACCACATATATATTTATGTCCACTTTTCAGTGGACTTGTCTGACGAAGCAACATCCCAGCCGGACCAGGGACAGAAAAAAATATCCTTGACTCAAAGACGAGCACATCGGCTTGGTGTCACACGTGGGGCAGAGGAGGAACCAATCACCAGTAGGGGTAGTGCTTCAACCCAGAGAATTACTCAATCATCAGCTAAAAGACTACTGATGGAGACTGAACTGCCTCAGGGGAGGAGAGGGGAATGGAATTGGACACCACCAGCCACTGGGGGGAAGATGTAGGGTCTTCTCCTGGCCTACAAGACGAGCATGTAGAAAAGGAGTTCCTGGAGCAGCCACCCACACATATGGGCCTGCCCCCGTCTAACTTCTGAGGCCCCCACTTCATCAGGGCCTCCGCTGCACCTGTTGCAATTACTTCTTTCCCAAGTGCCAACCTAGAAGACTATGGGTCAAGGGAGACATCAGCCCAACACTCCGCACCCCTCTTGTGAGCCCCAGTTTATTACATCTATGCCTGTTGCTATGGCTCTGCTCAAGGGGCTGCTGACGGATGTAGGGAAGGCTAAGGCAGTGATCTCTCTAGACATTGAGGACTTAACGGGAGAGGTCTGGATGCTCCAAGAGAAAATGTCTCACCAGGTTGAAACTTTGACTGCAGCTGTTGTCCACATTTGCTCTTAAACCCACCCAACCTACTGTTGACCCTTCTCTAACTTCCTCTGTCCTCACTATTTACCCTGTTGCACCTTGTGTGGTCTCATCCAATGGAATGTCTGGTCCTACAATGGCCAGAAAATGTTATACATGTCAGAGGAGTATTTGAACATGATCAATACTGCGAGCAAGGGTGGCCATTGATGTTGCCCTCCAAGCCCAGACCCAGGATGCAAAACTACATTTGGTTTGAGGAGCTGACATTGTTTTTTTAGTTGACTGTGGACTCTTATGTTTGGACTAAGTTTTCACTTTGAACTATTTTACTTGACCCTTTACATGACCTGTTTATGTTGCCAAGCACCTCCAAGTTACCCTTCCTATTCAACTTGAAGACTTTATTTGTGTTTGTTTCTTACATTCAGCCTGACTTTGCTACTTTTTACTTGTCTTGAGCTAGCAATTCTTTTTGAATATACCAAAAACATTTATATATATTTTTTTAAACCTTTCAGTTCCTTATTCTGCATACTGTTTGTTGCATTCAATGTGGTTACATGTAAATGTGTTAGTATTTAGAAAAATGGCTTCTATATTATGGCTTGTAACACAGTTTGTCTTACTGTTCTAAACATAGCACTCATGATAAGTGATATTGTAAGATATGTACTACAACCAACGACAAAAAGTATCCAAGTCAACTCAGGTTAGGGTTTGTGAACAGTGCACATATTTTATTAAAAACAACAATAACAGTGAACAAAAAACATTTGCCTTGTTTACAGGAGATATCGCCAATGACTTATGCAATAGGTAAAGATGTTTGGGAGTTTGTGCACATTTTAGGTGATTGGCAATATGTCTCAGAACCTGGGTCCTAGAGGTTCCAATGATTTTAGTGATTCAGAAGCTTGAAAAAACAATTTAAAGGTTTATTCCTGATCCTCTTCTGAGGGACAGAAACCCAGCTAAGAGGAACCCACCTTTTTTCCTTTTGTTTCTTTTGTCATGTAAAGATGCTTTTGTCAATTAAGACTCTTAGATACTATTAGTATTAGTCTTGCTCTTGGATTAATTTATGATTGTTTAAGTATCAAGGACCTGCTTTCATGAGTATATTGCTAAAAGCTAAGACTTTCATTTTCTTGAGATTAATTTCCAACTAATTTGCCAAAGTTTGATTGCTTAATTTATGCAACAGCTTTAAAAGGGTGACCTTGGTTCCACTGAGAAGAAGAAGGATGTTGTCTGGGTATAGCATGGGCATTTGTCTGATCCAAATCTTGGGTGGGATTCACCAAGAAAAGATTGAACAGGGCTGGGGCAAGCACACATCCCTGTTTGAAACATGTTGTAGTATGGATCTTAAGGGAAAACCTATCTCCGTCTCCTATTGTTATCCTAACCCAACTATCCTAATGGAGTTGTCAGATTGCCTTCAGTGGTCTCTCTGGCATCCCCAAGCTGTATGTTTGAGCCAGAACTTTGCCCTGTCACCCCAGCCAAAGTAGGCCTTCAAGTCCACATAACGGGTGTGGAAGGAGTTTTTGGATTTTTTTCTTTTTTTTCTGGTTAGGGTTAGAACTGTCAGATTGGGCAGAGTACCCATCTCAGGGCAAAAGTCAGTCTGATTGTATGGAATTATCTGCAGCTTATCTGCCCAACTGTTCAACTCACAGAGTGAAAGGTCTTCATATTGTTTGGTCTAATTATCTAATAAGGTGATCAGGAGATATTTTGCTGCATCACTTTTGCTGCTGCCTTCGTGTATTTAGATGAATAATGGCACCATGCCAGGAGTGTGGAATTTGGCTAGAAGTAAAGAAATAATAGTACAGTGGAGTTTAATTGTTCCTCCAGCTCTCCAAGTTTGATTTCAAGAAAGCATTGGGCAGGCTACTGGGCCCAGGGATCTCATCTGTTTTGCTTTTTGGTATCAGCTTCTCAATCTCACTTGTACAGTAAATTTGTGTGTGAAAGTCACCAGAATCACACCCTGGCAAACACAAGGATCCATGAATGGATGTATTATCACATTTTTGTTTTAATTCATCGCATAGTGGGCTACAAGGTACTGCACTCAAGCTGACTTACTGATGTTAATGTTGTTAGCAGCATGGGGCCTCTTTTCAGATTGTTGACCATCCTCCAAAATTGCCTTAGGTATTTGTTCTTGCAGTCACAGAGAAGTCTTGCCACAGACCTTGATTACACCCCTTCTTGGCTGTTTGTACACCTATCTAGTTTGTCTAAATGTCTGTACCAGCAATGTAATAGTTGGTTGCTTCCTGACTGCTCTCCTTTGGCTGTTCAGGCACTTTTTTGATGCTTTTAGAGTTTAAGTAAACCACTCTGACTTTACCTTCCTTGGGCCTAGTTGGTTGTCTTTCTGGCTTAGCGTGTTATATCTGCAAGTTGACTTCCTTACATTTATTTATGCCTGTCTGCAGGAAGGTCTTTCTTATCGATAGATATTCTTTCTGAGAGCTCTGTTGAACTTGAACCTGGCAACTCGGAGGAACTGAGCAAATCTGCATGTGTGCACACATTCGAAAATCTGAATGTACAATGAGCTCCCAGCAGCAACATATCCGCCAGCCTTTAGTTAAGTTTGTACTCTTTAGAAAAGCAAACTAAGTTTAAAAACCACTCTTGAGTGCTGGCTACGGGTTCACATTTAGTGATATCATAGAAATAATGGTCATTATTGATGAAACTGTATTGATCCATATTAATGAAATTAAGACTTTTCTGGTGAGAATGTACAATAACAGAATTTGTTATTGTCAGCCTAACAAAATGAATGAGAAACTTATGGTGTTCTCAGCTAATTTGACTCCTGACGTTTTGCCAAAAAAAGATCACAGGATGCAGTACAATCAGCAGGAATCATTTTAAGAAATGGACTTAATGACAGATTTTGTGATGCCCCAGAGCTCTGCAAATCATGGGAGTCAACAAGAATGCCTGATGTTGTCATAACATTTTTTCCATCATTAGTTAATAGCAGCAAAGCTAAACTGTTGCAAACTAAAGTTCTAGAGTGCAGAACAGAAGCCAACCACACTGATGATGGCTTTGAAGATATAAGCGAAGAAGTGTAAGACAATCCCATAAGGCGACAAGCTTATGCTGTGCAAGTGTACAGTCTTTTCCTAAGGATGTCTTATGAATTACATTGCAGCAAAAGGAAAACTTCTCTACACATGATACTGCCCCTGCAATCTATGACAAGTGCAAAAGTAGAGAGCTAACCACTTCAATGGATAGGATTGGTATATCAACAAGTTATAATGACATAGTACTCAGCAGAAACTTGTTAGCAGCTCATGCTGCAAAATCTTGTGAATCCGACAGCACACCACTTACAAGTCACTTTACAGGGAAAGGATTTACAATTGCTTTTCTTGATAATGTTAATTTTGAAGACAGCTTTTCTTTGTCTGGAATATCCAGCACACATGATACTGCCATGGTGCTTTTTCAAGACTGTACCAATTTAAGTAGCTGCTGGAAAACAAGTTGTGTCAGCTGTAGGCATAAACAAATGAAGCTGCAAACTTATAACCCAACTGCCTTGCCAACGTGGGCAGAATCACTACAAGTCATCAGCATGTCCCAGTCTACCAGAAAGTTTCAAAGTTGGCTGAGGTCATGGATCTCCTTCTGTCTGATGCTGTGGTTCACAAAACTGATATAACTGATTTTATCCTATTGCTTATTTGGTGTGGACTGGAGGATGAAAAATAGCCTCTTTCTCCATGGGCTGGAATTCATGCTCTGATCTCCCAGAATCCTGTACGACAAAAAAAGGTTGGGTTTTACCAGCAATAACATCTCCAGTCACAAACTATGCAGCAGTATACACAGTATACAGAGTTAAGTCATTTTCTGTATTGCAGCTGAGCAATCCAGTAGAATTTAATGATCTTTATCTAATGATGGGTGTTTTCCACATGACAAAAGTTGTGTTGCGGTGTGCAGGAAGTTCTCTTAGTGGATGTGGCACAGACAATGCACTTATTGAGGCTGAAATCTTTGGAAGCAAACCTGTCCAGTCAGTATTGACTGGAACTCATTATGTTAATTAATTACAAAGTATGCTCATCATATCTGGGGCTAAAGAAACATTGCATTGGAATGCTTTCTAGAACAAGAATGACAAATTCGTTTTTGCATACCTTATCTCAGAAATGAACAAGGCACAGGCTGCCCTTCATTCAAAAGACATAATGCAAAGCCAGGCAATGTTCAATACACTCAGTTCACAATCTGAAAACCTGAAAACAAAGTTCATAGAGTTTGTCAAAGAATGTGAAGAAAAATCAGAACTTTGCAAGTACTGGGGAAATGTTTAACACATGATACCCCTAGTATAAAACTTAGGACATGCTGATCGGGAAGGTGATTGGGAGCTGCATGTGAAGACTGTGGAGTCACTAATTACTGTGTTTTGTGAATTTGACTGCATAAACTACCTGAGATATGGGTCCTGATATTTGGAAAGAGTGAAGAAGCTAGAACTGGAAAAACCATATCGCTACAGAAAATTAGTCCAAAGAAATTTTGTGGTGAAAGACAGAGAGGGAAGGTTCATTACTGTAACTCCAGATATGAAACTGGAACAGACGATCTAGAGATCACAGAAAAGCTCCAAGGGAATTATTGGTCAGATGCATAAAAGTGAATATGTTGCTCAATGGCAGCTAGCTTTCCACAAAGCCCTTTCTGTTTGCAATGTTTTCAGAGAGATGACAAATGGACTAGCATGTAATTGTTCTTCTCCATGAACTTGTGATAAAGATAGAGGAGCGTTTTAATAAACATGTTGACAGCCTTCTTCATTGCATGCAGCAGCAAAGAAACTCCTTTGAAATGATGAGCCTGTGCGACTACACTACTTTGTGACCAAACAATATGTGGATAATGACATAAAGACACATCTACTAGATGTCCTGGAACATGGATCAAAACTATATGCAGAACAAAAGCAGGAGAGATTTGTATTGAAAGAGAAAAAGCTGTTTGACATAATAACCACCAGAGCTAAACTTACATGCTTTAATTGCCATAATAAGAGTTTTGTCCAACCAGCCCCTACAAAACAGGTTACCAAAAAAAATAACTTTTGCAAGCACATATACAGATGGATGTAGCAAAAGAAAGGGGTGAATTTCTCAAGGACATTCTGCTGCATGATCTTCTTCCAACAAACGCATTATTTGATGGAGATGCTGCAACCAAACCAGTGAAGCACAAACTCTTACAAGAGCTCAAAAAAACCTTTTACCTGAAGAATTTCAACTTGAAAAGGTGTCCTTATTGAAAACTGCTGTGGTTGTGGACTATATGTCACAATTGTGATTGATCAACATGTCATCCATGCAAAATTTCGCAAAGGTCATTTAGACTGTTCTGCAGATATCAAAGTCAGTGTGCATCTTGCAAGAACTGTGCATTGTTTTTGAGAGTCATCTTAAACTATCTGTCAGAGAATGTGAGAGAATCAGACGATTGTCTAAAAGTGGAACTTGGTACATTCTGGTCATCAACATGGAACAAGATGAACTTGGAGATGTTAGCTCGCCAAAACATTGTATTGATGCTTCAGTGAACACTGAATTTCCAATTATTGCATGTGGAATGATTGTCAATGGGAAGTTTGTGCCTGCAGGGATCTATTCAAAAGGTATGTGCCATATTATTCAAGAACTTAACAACAAATTGGAGGAATCTGACCTTCGTGTTGTGAAACATGTTGAGTGGGCTATTTGAAATGGTTCCAATTTAGTCACTGTACTGAAAAATGACACAGATGTTATTATTGTGCTACTTAGATTTGTTGCAATGTTGTTTAGTCAGAGTTATGGATACTTTATGGGACAGGTGAGAAAAGACACTTAGGGCCTGATTATGATCTTGGCGGATGGGATATGCCTTCAGAAGCATGACGGATATCCCGCCCGCCGTTTTACAAGTTACATAGGATAAAATGGAACTTGTAACATTGTTTGGTGTACAACTAAAAGGATTAAAAACATTAGTGTATAATTTCTACATATAGATCTTCTTCCTCTAGTATATCCGCCATTTTGAAAAATGGCAGAAGGGTTGCTCTAAAGAGTAATTTTCTTTCTCTATAAAACTATGTGATCTCCAAAACCTATGTTTTGGCACCTAAATGAAGTATATAGGTCTCAAGGTTCCTGTAATATTACATCATCACTGCAACACATCCGCCATTTTTAGAAATGTCATCCAGTAAAATTAAGCCTGGATCAGCAATGTCTATCCAGGCTAAATTACTCTACTTACTCTAATGATCCAAAAAACAAATCAAAACATTTAACTCTCCAAACAAGAATATTTTTTACGGAGGTATATAAGGGGGCTGGGATTAGTCAGCATATTTGGCAAATGAACTATGGTTGCTTTGCCAAAAGCAGAAGATACCCCTAAAAGCAAAATATTTTTGGGAGAGGAAAATGTGGTATATGATTGGAAATCAACATTTGTGAGGGATTATAGTGATTGGAAACTGGATCAGAGTTATTTCAAATAAATAGACAGAAAATGGCAACCAATGTGCTTCGATCTTTTTCAAAGCAGATTAGCATTTCAGGTAAAAAAATTGCAGTTGGTTGCTAGATCCATTAGCCATAGTACTGCATGAATTTCAACAGAAGCATATAGGGAAGGAAGGTATGTGATACTTCTGATTGCTTTGTTGCAGAGAGTTCTGCTAAAAGTGAGTTGAGAGAACTATCAATAAGTTTTAATGACTCCTTTTTCAACTTCTCAAAGTTGATTTCCAGCAGTTTTCGAACTGGCTTGCGAGATGCATTTTCAAATTGTAGCAAGAGAAAGTCTGTTGACAAAGAGGGAGGTGCAGGAACATTCTTCATTCATAATCAGTGTAATGAACCTTCCTGTTCCGAAAGTTTCAGGAGAACTGGAAATTTCTTAGGCCTTTCAACAGGCGTTGCAGAAATTTTTGAAGAATCTTTGGCACCAAAGACTAGACATGTGCACAAGGGAATATGGACAATATAGGTTTGGTGGTGAATGGAGCGGACCTTGGATCCCATGGGTGTGCAAGTGGTCGAAGTAGCGATATTTCAGCAGAGAGGATTAATTTGCTTGTCATTGATCATCAGTTGCTATGGCTTTGTGTTAGTAGATGAGAAATGTAAAGGTAGAGGCATTATGATTTGTAGAATAATGGAAAGATTGAAGGTAAAGGGCCTCCTAAATCTAGATATTATGTTCTTTGGGGTGTCAGTTAAATTTTATGTTTGTTTTAAATCGAGACTGATTAATACATTTTTGTATCTCAAATAGTTAATAGTAAAACGATCTAGTTTATTGTGCCTGTGCAGAAGAGTATCAAAAATAAAGGATTTGACAGTGAGTAGTAGTATTTGTGTTCCAGTAGGGGAGTTTTTCGAAACTAGAAAGAGTGATAAAACAAAGTGTGAATCAATTTTGTATCCAAAGTTTGAGGAAATTGTGTCTAGTCAACTATATGATGATGTATGAGAATAGGGTAATGGAATGAAGACATGAAGCTATCAGTTGTTAATATCATATGTCAAACCATACAATGTTTTGTTGTCTGCAACAATTACATGACGATTAAAAAGTAATATAGGTATATATCATGTGTGAATGTGCTCATTCGATCAGATGAGAATGTAAGTAAAGCCTTGTGGTTCGGAGCGATATAGAACGATATTTAGAGAGCAGCTGACTTTTTGGGTGGAGGAGTGTTACTCCTCCAAGCATTACTTCAGACCAGATGAATATGTTCGAAGTGCAGTTTTGAAATGCTTTAAACTTGTACTTGCATAATGCTAGCCTACGATCTTTAATAAATCTAGATTGCCTCACTATAAACTATAGGTGTATTTTCAAATCCATATTAAACAGACGTTTCCACCCTTGTCCTCAAGAAAAGGGTACCAAGAAATGCACACACACAGGCCGCCTCTCCCCACTCACTGCTTATGGATTCTGCTTATCTCAATACATTTTACAGAATTCGGTTCAAATTCCTACGCATACTATTTTGGGGATGCCATCATTAATTCAGTAAGAGGGTTTTTCATTTCGGAAGTCCTGTAATCATTTCCGATGTAGAGGGGATTATCTGTGTGCGAAATATCGTGTTGGAGTCGGAAATGTAAAGATCAGCCTCATGACAGTCATAATGAGCACGAAATCTCCTCGAGCAGAGCTATGGTCCGTCATTTAGGACAATAAACTGATACATTAATAGAAGTCATGCAATTTTCCACTTGTCACTTTAAGCAATTTGTGCATTCTTTTATTTTAAGGGAGGATGTAGCACCTACAGAAGCATTGTATTTTTAATATAACAAATATTATAACGCGACCAAAGGGCAGTTTGTATTATGTACACATCTGCAGCATTTCAGACTTTCTAGTAAAATAAAAGAGAAAGCAAAGTTGCATGCAATTATATATAAAATAAACGTTCATTAAATGAAATTACTTGTGAGTTGATTGTTATATCAGCAGTATTTCCGAAAAAAAAGTTCTGCCACAAACCATAAAATATAAAAACATGTTTTGGATTTTTAAATCTGTGAAATAATTGTTTTAGCAATTGTGCAAAAGAGCAAGGCCTTGCTGTACTATTTAATTTAATGAGCAGTCGAGCCTCTTTGAATTTCTTGTTTAACTATGCCATCTCCTTTTTCTACCAAATTGCTTTTTCAGTTGTCCAAAATCTGCTCTATTAAATATAATGTAAAATGGAAATACCTCAGCCCAAACATGAAAAGGTATATTGTATTAGGCATGTGCTATGCTGCCTGATTGTTAGGATCTTATTTCATTGCTTCAAACTGAAGACCCCTTTAGTTTTTGCCCTTTTCTCTGTGAAGAAGGAACGACTTGGCAGTAGCAGTTTGTAGCTCCTGCTTTAATGTGGTGACTAATTAAATCTGGTGTTGTGTTACTCCTTAAATATTTAGGGGTCTGGCAGAAGCCTTTGTAATACTTATTACCGAAAAGACACTAAAAAATTGAAGATGAATGGGCTTACTCATTGCAGCGATAATAGTAAGGTTTCCGGTTTACTTTTCATCGCCCTGTCTTCGAGTTTTTACTCCATAATAATACAATAATTAGACTGGAAAAATGTACACAGAAACACATTTCGCCTATACCTAGTGATGAAGCCTGAGGTCTGTGCATTTAGGCTGGATCTGTGCGAATATTGGACAGATGTTGCCTAAGAGTAGTACCTTTGGTTGTCCAATTCCCTATACCTACAAGGCCAAACCTTATTTCCATTTCCTGCTGCAGGATACCAATGGGCGAGACATACTCTTGACCTCAAGCAGCAGTAAATGAAAAGATGAAGGGTAGAGTTCTGTAGCCTTTAGTGATCATGGTTGGTGCTGGAGAGGGCAACCATGGCTTTGCTGGTGCCTGAGGCTTTCGGGTTTTCATCGATCTCACATTGTTTGCTGCAGGATCTGACTGGACTGACCTGAAATCGCCTTGATTGGGTTTTTAGTCTATTGTGTGGGTTACCAAACTGAAATTTGGTTTCTGTACATCCCAATAAGCATTTTTCTAGTCGCAAATGGGCCAATTCTGCGCATCAATATATTTGAGACTAGAAAAGTGCCTTGTATATGTGACTTTTAACTTCAAGGTGACTGTTCTTAGATCTCGTTGTTCATGGTAGGATTAGTAAACCTTGGTGAGACATTCAAGAATGTTATGTTAGTACCCTGTGAATTTTAAACAGGAACATGAATTTATTTATTTAGTCTTACAAAGTGTTAGGAACTTGAATGTATGTATTTATTTAGACTTACAAAGTGCTGTGTATTGTCTTTTGTTTACTTTAGAGCACTATACATGTAAGAGCACCATAGTGGAGAGGAGGTTGTCATCCAGTCCGACAGGATTAGTGAAACAAAGTCCAACATTCTTCTTAGCATCCCCTCATCTGTAATGAGTTCTGGCGAAAGACCATCTGAAAAGTTTAGTTTTCAGCAGTATTTTGAACTGCATGTGGTTGGGTTCAGATCTCAAATTCGGTTTGAGGGGCATTCCAAAGCCTGGTTGATTACACTTCCTGTAATCTACCTCCTCATTTGACCATTTTAAAGATAATTGGCAGTGAAGGTCCTTCAAGGTCGATTTGATACAGTTAAGACAGCTCTGTCCGATTCTAAATAAATGCATTGAAGATCAAAAATGTTTAACTACAATCAGATTTCTCCAGCATCTATTTGCATATTACTGCTTGCCAGTGTTAATTTTAGGTCTTGCCTAAAGATAGCTGTAGCAGTCTCTCAGTGCTCTCATTGCCAATACAATACAACATACATGAATATATATGTACACACATACATACATAAATACAGAGAATGTTCATTTGATCTGCCCTTCAGCAATTAGCTGTTGGCATGTTTTATGAACTGCTACTGGCTGGAGAAACTGTCCCTAAAGTCATGGCATTTCATAGAAGGTAACATGAGTCTTTAACTAGTACCCTGTATAGAGCAGCCTCTCTACTGTTGTGCCCCTATTCACCACCTCATCATCACTGTCTCTGTGCAGTGCTTCCTACTTGCCCAGTCCAGAATACAGAAGCCTTCACCTTCTTCTTCACATTATTGTGCACTGGCAACATTTAAGATTTTGGCTTTGCCAATGCTTGTTGAATTGCATCACATGCACTAGGAAATCAAAACCATTTAAAAAGGGGCTAATATGCATGTGCACTTGTGTATTGTAGCCATCTAGACATAATACCAATTGGTAGTGTTATGCTTTGCTACCCTTTCCATTGAAAAACCCCTGTGAACAACTAAAAAGCACTCAATGCAGAGGTGAGCTTGGGAAGATCAATGCTTGATTTCAAAAGGACGTCACTTTTTGCTCCAGCTGCGACATAGTTGATCAAAGATCTTTCCTAGGATCTGTTGCTGTGTTGTTCTTGCAGCCCGTAATTCTGCTTCTCGGATATGATTTCTGCTATTTGGAATTGTCACTGACAAGTTCAACTTGTTATGTAGATACTACATTTGTAAATAAAAAGCTGTGCAAAACTACTTGTGTTCAATCAAACAGGAATGCTGTTCCCTCTGACTCCATAGACACCTATGGAGTTCTTGTCTCTCAACATTCTTCAGTTTCTTTAACCAATTCTAACTCTTACCCAATATTTGTAGCCCCTCTTTTGTGTCTTTTTCCTTAACACGTCACAATTATGCCCAGAGGCAAACAAAGAGCTAGAACTTACTTGAGTTCTTGCAGCTTTCACAGGAAAAGAAGTATTCAACAGGCACCTGGTCAGCATGTCATTACTGACTGTGTCATGTTCAGAGTGGGCCTTATTGAAATAGTTCAGTTGCCTCTGTATCTGCAGGGGACCCATGGGCTTCCTCGTACACATCAGATGGTGTGGACTGCAGACGAAGAGAGTGGGCCTCCAGATTACCACATAGCGCATGGAATGTCCAACTGGACTTCTTCATTGGACCAAACACTCTATGAGTTCCTAATGGAAGGGAAATCTGGGCCACATAAAGTGTCCAATTCTAGTTGGTGGTCTTTCCTATGGGAATCACATGGACTTCACAGTCCAAGATATGACAGAGCTTCTTCGCCTGAGGTCAATCCTTGTTCAGACATATTAATAATAGCAGCACCTGGAAATGGTGATTATGTTGCAACATATTTTGCTATACATTTGTGTGCTTGATTCTTTTCAGAAGATTTGGTTCATTTCTTAGGGAACCTTTCCTTCTCTATTGTTTAGTGTAGACATGGTTCCTCTTTCTTTTGTTTAATATAGGCTTTGCTAATCCTGTTATTTTCCTTTAAATATTTTTGGATCGACTTCCTTGTAGCTTTTCTAACTCTATTATCCTGCTAGGCTCTTTCCCCTTCTCTATGCAGGGGCAGATAGGTGCATTGCTGATTGCTACCAATACCATCTACATCATTAATCAAGATCTACATATATTGCCAAAGGTGATTGCTAGATTTGACAGGCTTCAGTTGGTCTTCCCACAACTTTTTGCTCATCTCCCTCTATTTTTATGATCTTGTTTTAGTTGGTTTTAGGACTCTGCGCACCTTACCACTGCTGACCAGTGCTAAAGTGCTTGTGCTCTTTCCCCTAAACATGGTAACATTGGCTTCTACCCAATTGGCATATTTAATTGTGCTGGTTGACCCTTGAGCATTCCACCCAGACAGCCATAAACACAGGTCACTCAGCTGCATCTGCAGTCATCTGCATACTGATGGGTCTTCCTGGGCAGGAAGGGTGAAGGGGCTCTCACTTCCACATCAAAGGCTAATGGCCTGACCTCACACAAATGACTGATAAACCTCTATAGATCTCCTGACAGATAGGACTAGATTGACATTTTGAAGTCTCCTCCATCATCAAGCACATTTGGGTACATATGCTGAGTCTTAGACCCTCACAAATCAGACACTTCTAAACCTACAACTGGAATCTGTCAGAAGGAATTCCATGCTGCACAAAGGACTCATCTGGATTGCTTTCCTGGAAAGACTGCTCTCTTGCTTGTTGCCCTGTTGCCTGCTGCTCCCTGACTCTGATGGAAGTACTTTACCTTCCCCCACAAGTGATCTCCAGGGGTTTGGATTAAGTTTGCCTCCTGTTAAGAAGTCTCAGTGCCACCAAACATTTCATCTGAGAGAGAAAATCTGCTTGCCGGAAAATCAACGCAAAAGACTGCAAAATCAACACAATGTCTACAGAATCAATGCAGTGTCTGTCTCATGGCTAGAAAATTGCCACAGTGCCCTCTGAATTGACACAGCACTGCAGCATGTTTGGATTTTCCATGCATCATCCCAGGGCATCAAATTATCCCCACACTGCAGTAGGCTGCATGCCCGGAAATTGAATGATCACCTTGCCCATGAGGAAAGAATAGACGCATCACTTCAGTCGTGCCGTAAAAATGGATGCATCGTATTACTTTCAAATGCATCATTACTTTCAAATGATGCAGCCCTCCGCATCATTATTTTTGACGCATCCTAGGTACTTTGTGCTAAAGAGATACATCCATTGATTCCTATGGATTAAGACATATTACTTTTAGGTTAAACCTGTCTGTTCTGTGCCAAAGCTACCAGAAGGTAGCATAGGATAAATTAGCTTGTGTTGTGACTTACCCTGACTAGGATTGTGGCCCCTACTAGGACAGGGTGTATACCTCTGAAAACTAGACACCCAATTTCTAACAGTAATTTTTCTGTTTGTGGGTATTTCCTCTGAGCTATGCCTCTCTCACCTTTCACATATATTTTTCCACCATAGTGGAACAGTGGCTAATCTGAGTAGTCACCCCTTGTTTTGGCAATCTCAAAGACATTCTACAGACCTAGATCACATGTATTAATTGACACATTTCCTCTGTTCACTTGCCCTAATCCCTCCTTGGTGTTCATGTCCTCTCATACACTAGTGACTGGGTTATCAGTGCCTGAGAGGGCTGCCTGTAATGCTTGTCTCAAGGGAACTTAGCCAGCTTTGCCGGTGGTGCACTGTGTATACTTAAAAGCAAAAGAGATCACACTCTCTGCCTTTCTAGCATGGAAAGTGGGCCACGGGCATCCTTGGGTAATTCCCATGTGGTTGTGTCAAGTACAAAATGTCATGTTGCACAGAGAAAGCACCAGACTGGGATTAGTAGGGAAAAGCCTAATGGATAGAGTTGGGGATGTCTGTCACTTGCCAGGAGCTGCATCTTGCAATAGGATAAAAGTGACATGTAACATTAGCCATGTTTGTTGTGTGCAGTTGAGCAGGAGGCTGCCAGGTACGTAGAAATGTCAACTAATAGTAGGGAAGGTATCTATTACGCAACATGGAAGAGAAGGCAGTAAAACTTAGAGTTGCTGCTAAATACTTCTCAGAAGGGGCAGAGACCAATACTACAGGAATAAGTCAATGAGGTAGAATAGAGAAGTCTGCTAGGTTACTGGGAAACATATCACAGGATGGGGAGGTGCCAGATACAACATGGGAGGTGATCTGTCTGGATTAAAATAGTCAGGGTCAGTGAGGTGGGAGATTGTATTATCTGCAGTAGGGGATGGAAAGTGTACCAAGTGGGCTATTGTGTCATGTGCAGCAATGAAATAGGAACTGTGTCAGGACCAGCAAGATGTTTTACAGTGATCCTGCAGGAGAAGTGTTGTATTAGATCATGCTGGGAGTATGCTTTGTTGGAAGGATTATGTTGGGTACATCAGGGAGAAGATCTATATCAGGATCAGCTGGGGAGGTGAATGTTTTGGAGATGGGGGTCATGCTCTGTACAGCTGGGCAGGGGACTTTGCCTCATGCAAGATGGGGCTCTGTCTGGTTCAGCACTCGAGGAATGGTTGTGTAAATACTAGGAAGGAGCTCTATTAGATTCCGTTGGCGTGAGAAATATATTTCAGAGAGGGCTCGTAGAAGTTTAAACATGTTCAGCAGAGGAGACACTGTGTGCTGCCACATGCAGCAGTTATGTCAGACATAGTTGGAGATAATTAGATGGTTAAATTAGACAAAGGATATTTTATTTACAAGGTTGTCTGGTGTTTTAGGACACGGTGAGTCTTAAATGTTGCATAGAGGCTGCAGGATATTGTTGTAGGACTTTAAATGCCCCTCTGTGAAAGGGAGTTACCAGATACTGTTGGGAAGGGTGGTGATCAAGTACAGAATGGGCAGATGTAAAAAGCTCTTCAGATAAATCTGGAGATTAGTCTCAAGACAATGGGGCATATTTATCAAAAAGTCGTGCTGCTCAGCAAGTCAAATTGCTGCACTTCATGATAGGGAAAGGGCAGGAATGTGCTGTACTTAGCATTGTATAGCACATTCCTGGCTTTTCCCTGTGAGGGTGCAAAATGTGCTGCCTAGGCCTGTGTTGTAGCAGCATTGTTTTTGTGTAGGAAGGGACACATTCCTGCACAAAAACAATTCTGAGAGTAATTTTGCTCTTTCTATGTCTACTAGTAATGGCAAATCTAGTAATGCGGCAAAATCCACGGATGGATGCATGGGAACACCCACACTCCATCTATGGAATGCCTTCCCAGGGCAAAGTAGCACAACATTGTGATTTGTGCAGCAGTGCGTTACTCTAAATTTATCAAGCCAGGAAAGGCCACACAAGGTGGTCTTGAGTGACTTGCTGAATACAATTTGAGTTGCATTGCTCTGGCACCTTGTTGCGTGGGTCAAGAGCAACACAACTGTTTGATAAAAATGCCCCAGTGCCTCCAAAAGGCCATGTGGCCTTTGTGGATTGGAGCAAATAACATAAAAGCTGGGTCAGAAAGAGGAATTCTGTAAGAATATATTGCTGTGACTGAAGCCCCATGCACAATGGTAGATGTCTGGGGCACACTTGTTACAGTGAATTGTGATTGACTTCGCCTGATGAACAGCAATAAAATGCAGTTTGCTTAACTGCAGATCAATTATTCAAATCTTCATTGCAGACCAATTTTAAGATCACAGCACAAACTGCTGAAGAGCTGAACAAAGTTTGTTGAAGCTGAAGATCAAGTGTGAATATTAACCACAATTTACATAGTGCATGTTTATTCTTCAGTTTGTGTATAAAATACTCTCCTTTCAGGTAATCATATTCAAAAGCATTTTTGAACAACCATGGACCCACTTCAACATACTATAACTTTGCCTTTAGCAAGTCCTTACTTTATATGCATTTAATTGTACATTTTGATATGTTATATTTTATGATCCATGGTGGTTAAAAGTAAAAACAAAAAAAGAAGTGAGTCTAAACTCAAAAATGGTTCTGTCAGATTTCCCTCAGATCCCTTGATTACTTTGGCACAGGCAGATACAGTGTCCTCATGGTGTGGTTAACCACTAGAAAAGTTCTCACACACAGTAAAGCATATCAGTTTACAGTGGTATAAATAGAGGTGCTTCATAGCAAATTGAAGTGATGCAGTGCTCATGAGAGGTTACAATAGTGAAGGTGATCAAATATAAAAAATAATGCCTGTCTTTATAAATTTCGATGCTATTTATTGGGCAATGAGTGTACTTGTGTATTTGCCAGAGAGGGATATGCATGATATGTATATATATATATATATATATATATATATATATATATATATATATATATTCCAAGCATGTTTGAACAAGGCATAAATGTACTGATCCATGGAATTCATTATTTATAAAACTAGGGCCTCATCAGGACCAAACAAACAGATGCATCCTCTAGTTGGTGGAAAAATATCACCTATAGAAACAAAAGAAAGATGCAATCAGTCACCTCCAGAAAGCACTTCGCTGTTCGAACCAACGGTTTTCCTAAATGATCACTGTAGTCAATTTGTATACAAATGCTTCTGTTTAACTGCTACATTGTTGCAGCTTTAATACAGCATTTCAGTAGAAATAAGCAAGGATTTGTTTTGGGGATATTTTGACCCTGAAGCATTGGTAACTCTCAGGGCCTGATTCACAAAGAGCATCCACAGTTGTGGTGGAGGCCCTGCAGGCATGGTGGGGGTCCTGCACATGTGGCGTGACCTCCGTACTGCAGTTTCCGATTGTGGAGTCCCACCACGAGTGTGGGACCCCCACCACGACTAAAGGGCCTCCACTTCGACTGCGGAGGCCCTTTGTGAATCAAACCCTCAGTGGTTTAGCTTTTTTAAATGCACCTAGGGCAGGATGCATGGTATTTAAAAAGCACAACATGTATATTTAAAGTTTTACATGTCCTGGCAGTGAAAAACCTCTGAAGTTGCTTTGCACTGTAGCAAGGCTGGATATCTCATAAGGAAACTTTACACAAACATGGTATTCTGCAAACTCTGTGTAAACATGTGTTTCTAATGTTTTTGTCATGGGCGACTAGCGTGGTACCCAGTCACCTATTATGAAGAAATTATGACAGAACTTCACGGCCATAACTTATTACAGTGCAGCTCTGACATCACATTGCCTGCTGCCAGAGACAGCCACCAAGGGGAAAGGAAGGTCCAGTCATGCATCATAATTATATCAGCTGTTTAAAGAACAAAAAATGAAACCTTGCTTTTCTTTCTTCTGCTCTATTTTTTTAGCTGTAAAGTGACAAGCAGAAAGGAGATGTTTAGGGCAACATGTTGATTTTCTGCACTTCTTAGGTAGTTACACAACCATTATAATCTGTCTGAATGTTTCTACACATTCCAAACTGCTGCACCTTTTTTTAGACAAATAACTAACTTATTAAATTGATTCCAATATCTTTTAGCAAATAAATACCTAATAGCTTTTTTGGTGTATTTAATGTTGCACCTGAGATTCAATTTTTATTCTTCATGTTTGCATGCATGCTCTCTTTCATATACAGGTGCTGCACACCATGAATATAAGTGGTGTGTGGGAAAGATAATGGTGTGACCTTGTATTATCAGGAATAAATTACCCTCTGCCGTACTTATTAAGAATATTGCAAGTCACCTCGGGGTTCCACATCCTTTTAAAGGAACTCAGCCTTCAGCCTCATTTCACTGACTTGCAATAGTCTCATAATGCATGGCAGGAGGTACTTTTCCCAATATATAATGCTTAATTTCAGTTTGGGAGCAGTAAGAGAGCGGATTCAAGAACTCATTTTAAATTTAATTTGTAATCCAACTGAATGGTAGAGTTGGATTTTACATTAATATTTTGAAAATGACACTTTTAGAAAGTTCTCATTTTCCTGCATTAGACACATGTGCCTTTCTGCCAGAGACTAGTGTCACCTGACTGGCAAATGGCTCCCATCTGGTGAGATATAGGTTGCTTCTATTCAGTGGACAAAAGGTTTGGGTGTGGAGAGGTGCTAGCCTCCTTTAGCAGGATGGCTTGGGCGCTGTGCCCAACCCCTTCCTGAGCTTCCAAGCGTAACTAGCAGTTTCTGGCAGATGTAGCTCCCACTTAGGCCTGCATCCCTTTGTCTTCTTAGTCAGAGTGGCTCCCATCCCAATAGGAATGGGAAGCTACCCCAGAACTGTTTTAAGTGACCACAAGAGAGGGTTTTCCCATTTCCATAGTCACACCTTTGGGTGGGAACAGGGTACTTTGACCAAGGGAAGAAGGGTTTAGCCATGTTGGTTTTACGGAAAGAGGGATGCTGTGGGATAGCTTACAGTTAGTTGGACAGGAAGTACTGCTAAAGTCGACCGGGTCATCCCTGGGAACGTTTACACCATTGGTTAGGAAGTGGACAGGAGTTTCCCCAACCCACAGGCTGGCATTGTGCATAAATGTGGCAATCCCACTACCATCAACAAAACACTCCTGGACCTGTGAGGAACCAAGTGAAATATGGTACTGTTGTCTGAAGAACCAAAAGGGGGACTGTACCTGCTTGTGTGAACCCAGGACCCCAAAAGTGACTCTACGGGTCAGCTGGCCAAGCTCCTGTTTGCACTACTGGGACACAACAATCTTCCAGAGCCCTTTCCTGCCCAGCTGACCATTCCCAACTGGACTTGCCTTAGACCCTGCTGCTGGCCTCTGGTTAATTAGCCTTGACTCCCACGTGTTGTCCCTAAATCCAGGACCCTTGGTTGATGCCAAAGTGTACTCCTCCTAAAGTTTCCTGAAACCTGGGACTTAAAAGATTTTACAACTGTTCTAATCTGAGAACCAATGGGGGACAGAAACCAACCTGCCAAACTAATCTGACCAAGGTCCATCTCCTCTTAGTCAAACATTTGTGTTGCTCTCACTACATTCTTCTCCACAGCAGCAAATTCAATCCAGCTGGATTTCACAGAGAATGTGTCAGCTTTATGGAGCTCTCTTTGGCTACAGCCTGCAGCATTGCCCAGCTGGAAGAATCCAAGTTCCAAAAAAGTGACTAGTGGGCTGATTACGAGTTTGGTGGTCAGAAAAATCCGACTGCCACACTCCCTATGAGGTGACCGCAAATTTTCTGGCGGGCTCCCCACCGGCCCCATTATGAGTTTTTCACTGGTCAGCCCAGTGGAAAACGTGTAGCGGCATTGGACTCTGCTCCACATGGAGCCGAGTCCAATGCCGTCGCACAGAGCCCCCCTACCACCCTTGGAATGTGCACTGTTTGCTAAGCAGACAGTGAGCATTACAACTGTGCTGGGGAGGGGGGCCTCTGCACTGTCAATGACAATGCTGTGGGCGTGCAGGGTCCCCCCTGTGGCCCCCAGCACTTGTTCTCCACCAGCCTTTTCATGGCAGTTGAACCACCAGGAAAAGGCTGGCGAAGAACATAGTTGTAATCAGCACAGAGGAGCTGACTTCAGCACTGCCATGGTTGATTACAACCACGACTGCCGTCATCCCATCGGGATCAAAGATCCTGGCAGAGATGGTGGTCTTTTGGTGAACTGACCCCCTGGGTTGTAAGGTAGTGGTCAGACCGCCACAGCGGCAGATGTCTGTGCACCACAGTGAATCTGGCAGTCTTCTCATAATAGGGTGTTAAGTCTGAAGTTATAAATCTTCACTGGGGGATGGTGTGACAAGTATCCATCAGGCGAGTGACCGTCTCTAAACCTGAAATTCTAATTTCACTTGCTCTGAGCTTTCCCCCCAAAAGTTAATGGTTTCACTGAGAACTCATCCAGTGTCTATCCGATACTGTGGAGCCCTCTTGGCCACAGCTTTCTGCCTTACTGCTCGGAGGATTGTTGATTTCCCTCCCAGAGACTGGGGGGCATATTTATGAGCCCCTTGCGCCAACGAAGCATCACTACAAACTACAAAATCATATCTATGTGCCCATGCAAAGCCACTTTGGGTAGCTTTGAATGGCCTCAAAGATATGGAGTAAGGCAAGGCAGCACAAATTACTGCATTGCCTCACTCTGCGCTTTGAGGCATTCTATGGGTGTTTCGGTGGGTGTTCCCATGTAAAATACATGGATTTTCACACTTTCCCGGATTTACAAAACCAGGCAAATCTGGGGATTGTACCAAAACCTTATGCCTCCCAAAGTGAGGCGTAACGAGGAAAAATAACTTTATTTCTCCTCATTTGTTCCTCTTCCCATGTGTACTCTATTCTACAGCACACATAGAAAGAGAAAAATGCATCTCAGGACTGTTTTTGGGTAGGAAGGTGCTCGTTCCTGCTCAAAAACAATCCTGTGGACAGCACAGGCTCCCTTGCACCATGTTGCAAGGGTGCCTGTGTTGATGATAGGCACCCGAAATGAAGCTAGCACAGGGGGGAAGGACAGGAATGCATCTTATTGCATAAATACTGTGAATTCTTGCCCTTTCACTTTGACGTTGGGAAGTACAGCATGGTTACGTGCTGTGCTGCCCTACACCAAATCCCCTTAAATGAGGGCCTAAGCCCGAAGGCAAAACATTTTACCAGGACAAACCTCAATTGCAGTCAGGCTTAAACATTACCCTTATCCGGCTCAAGTGCGACCAATAAGTGTAGTTGGCAATGAACACTTTTTTAACCTTAAATTTCTAAAATTCATAACTCCAGTTTCTATTTATTGGATTGTTGTCATTTGGTGTTACTTTTTATTACAATATACTGATTTTTTCTAAATTGGCTTGAGATTTTTCTTGTGTTGTGTTTTACCTTTATTACTCTTTGAGTACTGCATACATACTTTAAATATTGTCTCTAGGTTTAGCCTGGAAGCCTTTGTGGTAAGTGACCAGAGGAAAAAAAGCAGGTTTATTTCAGGAGTTTTGTGGGTCACCCTGACAAGGATTGTGATTATTATTTGAAGTTGATTCACACCACCACTTCACTCCCAACTAGTACTCCAATCTCTTGTGAGGACCAACTGATATTCCTAAGTATGTACATTAGAGAACAGCGCAAAGTTAACAATATCAAATCTTAAAACTTTTTAACTAAGCCTCCAGTATAACTTTTTAAAACTGCTGCTTTCCCCTGCTAGAATGTTCGAATAGCTTCAATCAACCCTCAAAAAACACTTCATCTAAAACATAATTGCCCTTCAACTTCCTAATGCACCTTTGTCCGCTGTTCAAAATACACAAGTAGGAGTAAGGCACTTATATGGTTGTGATACTTCAGTGTAAAACGTGCATTTTTCAGGCCTAAAATAGTGAACAGGCTATCCGAAAGCAAAAGCTGATTCCATAATAAGAACGCTCAAAGTACCTAGCTAGAAAGAATTAAAACCATAGCAGATCAATTTGGGCCCTGGAAAACTACAGAAACCTGCAAATATTGATGTTGAACATACATCTGCACTGATTTCATAACTGATAAACTTCAAATGTATTGACCAAAATGTCTATTTATAACATTTAATTTTATTGTCATGAATAATATTTCTAATGACAAAAGCTGGATAAATACTGTATTATGATGTACAAAAAAGGAATCCACGTTATAGCGTAAGTTCTAGGTGAAATTGAAAGCTATTCTTTGTTATAGTGTAGGCCACAGTATACTCCAGACACCCTTCTGAACAATTATAGTGCAGGACCTTTTGTACTGTTCTCATCCAAACATCCTGCACAGCTACCTTTAAACGGTCCTTCTGTTGCAGCCCTTCAAAACCCCATCTAAACCTTCCACATGCACAGGCCCGGTTAGTTTCTGGTGTTTGTAGAGAGCGCCGTCTAGACACCCCAGTGCCAAACCCACATGAACACCGCCTAGTCCAATACAGAATGTTTTAGATGAACCGTTTTCGTTGTTCGTTCTCAAATTTAATCTTGCATGTCTTTAGCAGTAAATTTCTGCTTTCCAAGGCATGTAAATTATAAAGCATTATGACTCAATCATCACATATAATAGACACAAATTAATTCACCAGTGACATGAGCATTATATCTGTTGGTGTTCAATTCATGTAAAAGATTGTTTGTTCAGAACATTATCGAACAGTATCAAGATGTGTCTGTTTAATTTATTTATTTAAAGAAATCATTTCTATTTTCTCTAACAGTAAATTATTACATGTGCATATAACATACCTAAAATTACATAATATTTAAAATAATGATTATTTAGATGGTGATACTTTGATATCTTAACCCATTCTAATAATTTTATGTATTTAAATGTTGTTGTGCCTATTACAGCTTGCAAATTTGGAAATGCCTGTCAGAGGATATACTTATAACAATTATCTTCAGATTCATTTGTTCATTAATTTAAATAAATAAAGGCACATTTTATAATGAGGGATAGCCATCATAATAAAGCACCGATCAGTTTGCACCGGTCTAACATGCGTGACTAATTTTAATCCACAACAGTAAACATTCCAAGGTTTTTATCAGTGACCCCTAGCAGTTCAGGTCGTTTCACAGTCAGTGTAATTCCATGACACACAATAGAAATATCATGAAACAAAAAAATATTTTACTTTTTACCTGGAAAAATCTAAATGTTGTAGCGTGGGATGAATGTCCTCCATAAACAAATAAAAAGTAAAATCCCTTAAAAAATTGAAAAATAAAGTTTAATGATCATCTCGGAAAATGATTCTAGCAATTCTAATATGAGAATGTGTTGGTCTCGTAAAGTGAAGCTCGGTTTTAATTGTTAATTTATTATGACTAACGTAGGGTAGTTGGTCAGATGAAAAGTTAGAATTTCTTCTTATATTCAAAACAAGCTATTTATAAAAAATGAAAACGCCATTACTAATATGTTTTAATGTCTATGTTGTGGTTGAAGAGAATTCTCAAACCAACCACCATTCTTATTTACCCTGAAAAATCTTAAAGTAACTAGGGAACTGGGAAGTGTGTCTCCACTGTACTAACTCATGCTTCAATGTGGTGGGTCAACGGATAAATGTCAGCAATTTATGTTAATCTCATATGCCCCTATTCAAAGACGTTTCATAATTAATTTTCTAACATACGCTACATATATAATTTGTGCAGATTTGAAGTACAAAACTATTGATTAGCCAGTTTTTAGCAGCAAATTTCAATTAATTCTTCCATTTTGTGCTTCACTAAAAAAGTGTTATGTATTACGATATTTGGGGTAAGGATTTCGTATACCCCTTATTTGGTTTTTTTTCAGTGTGTTTTAGTTGACAAATAGGTGTAGGAATACACAGGTGATGGTGCCAATCGCATACAAATTATTACAATTAATAAACTATTGTTTTGAATGTACCAGTCCAATCTTTTTATTTGCCCAATCCAGATATTTCTCTGTATTTCTGGCTCTTGTCCAGCCTTCTCAGCTCAATCCTTACCAAACCACCCCTCCACTCTTCCATGCACCACAACTCTACTTATCACACAAACCAACCTATGCAAAAACCTAGTTAGATCCTTCTATAAAGATCTCTTCATCCAAATATTATCCCTCCACACTGCCTCATTTTCCACTTGACTTTCCACAAAACCCTATGCAAATATCCCACTGCACTGTGCTCACTCAGACTTCTCTTTGATGCCGCAGGTGTGTTACATGTAAATAGGACATTACATTTTCTGTTTCATTTTTATTTCAACCGAACCAATTGGAAAACAAACCTTATTATAATGATTTGCAAGAAAACATGTCCCAGGTTGAAAGCAAGGCATCCTGTGGGCATGAATCTTCAGGCCTTATAGCCCTACTACCCGTCAGGCAGCCCCCAGGCCCATGGATAGCTAGCACTCTAGATGGTCTCCAGACATGACAGCCTGCCTTCAACAATCCCATTCTGTCAGCATTCACAGCCCCATACGGGCACTCTGAGCTCAGCAAAAAAACACAGACCCACCTCTTCAAGTCATCAAAGTCCCTCTCCTAGCCATTGCAGCCCCTCAAACCCCTTCTGTTGCCACTTAGGACCACTCCTCGGGACCTAAAACCACTATGAGCTATTCAGATGTTTTCTACTAGCATCTTTCTTACTACTTGTCCCTTTTCCCGATATACAGGCTATTCCCAAGCCTTTTAACATTAGATCTCAGCTACCCCTTTTCCTCAAACTCATTCTATTAACTTTTAACCTCCTCATCTGCTGCTGCACCTGAACTCTTGTCTGCCTTCAGAACCAATGTGTCACACTTTAAAGTTCCCTCTCTTGGAACATGCCTCTTTTGTGTGCTCAAGCCCATTTGTGGCTGAATTATATTGCTGGTTTTTAGATCCTGCCACCAGGGCACTGCTGTCCAATGCTCAGTGTAGGTGCTCTGATCCCTAAACATGTAGAAAGTGACAAATCCCTGAGTGGCATATTTAACTCTTGTATATTTTATATGGTGTAAAACTGCAAAATTGGCATTGAAACCTAAATGCAACCTGTGTATTGCAGCACCTATTGTGCTATCTTCTAGTGTGGCATGGAAAACATGATTTCAGGCCTAATGTTGTTGCCGGACTGTTGCACTGTAAAAGCTGCAGTGTGACCTGTTAAAATAAATATTTTTTACAGGTAAAAACCTCTCCTTTAGACCTTTAAATAATAGTATGTTACCCATATCTAGGTCTTCTAGCCCACATGCCAGGGTGCATGGTATTTCTAAGTAGGGCAAGTAGAAAATATATGTTACCATGCCCCTACTGGGACAAGACCCTAAAAGCTATTTTCACTGTGCTGGCCTAGCATTCCTAAGTAGAAAATAAGGGTACACATTAAAACCCTAATACTGTGTCATGGTAAGGGGACCAGCTACAACATTATATAAATAGCTATTTTTAATAGATATTAAAAATGTGATTCATGGATTAAATCAGATTTTTCATAAAAATTTAGGAAAAGTACCTATAACTTCCTGGAACTGCTGAAGACTAATTTGCATTAACTCTTCAGTTCCGCCCACCTGTACTTGATCTGAATAATGTGTGAATCAGGTATGACATTTCTCCCAGGAGGTACAAAATAGGCCACTGTGATTGACAAGTCAACCAAAATAGACAGGAATGCCTCAACAGAAAGGTGAGGCTGTTCTCCGTTTTGTGATACCACACTATGGAATCCTGCATGACGGGCCTGTCTAATACACATGTAAATCTTCTTCAACCTTCAAAAGGAGCCAACAGGATATCAAGACAATTCTTGTGAATCCCCTATCTAGGGCTGAGAGACCCTCCATTTGTATTACAGGACTCTATCTCCTAGTTTGTTATAGGTAAAGGGCCTGCTTTAAATTGAATTTTATTGTTAGTTGGGCGTGGACACTGAGGATAACACCAGTGAAGAATGTTAAACCCAGGTGCAAACTAGACAACTTTATGTCTCACTGACCATAGCCCCCTCCCCTACACACCACCAGCTTCCAGAACCCACATTTAGTGTGGCTGAAGACATTGGCCAGCTTAGATTTTCCCTGAAGCATTGCATTTTGGGACTGTTTGCATTAGAGCAAAACTAAGCTAGTAAAAAAGCAACTAGGCTAGGGGCCTGGGTATATTTACTCCATGGTTATAGAGGGACTAGGGGTTTTTGGAGGGCTCCCCATCCACAGACTGGTGGACCGCATAAAGCTGAACCCTCACCAGTCTTCATCAGAACACTTTCTGGACCTGTGGAACAACAAAATAAGGACTGAACTGCTGATTAAGGCCTGTGAGGAGAGCTGAAGGGCTGGACCTACTCCCGCTTGCATCCAGGACAAAGAAGTGGACTCCAGGGGTAAGTTGGGTGAGATTCTGTGTAGTTACAAGGACACAACAAGCTGCAAAAGGCCTTTTACGTGAAATGCATTGGCCTCTGTTTGACACCCTCTGAATCTCTAGGTGTCTTTTATAAGGTACTCAGGGTCTTATAAACCTATTTCTGTGTCTGTATAAGCATTAGAAGAAAGTTTGGAAACTTGAAAACTTTTCATCCAGACCAGTGGGACTTAGAAACATTTTCAAATGTTTTAACTTCCAACTTTCACCAGGGCCAGTCCATTTGGTTTATCCAAATGGAGCTACATCACGGTTGGCCTAAAATTGCACCTTGACTTGGTTGGTCCACTGTGACCATTGACTATCAATGCCATTGTACTTATTCTTGGTGTTTTTTCAATTAGATTTAAAAAAAAAAAAACTAGCTCCAGTTCCCCTTTTAGGATGTATGTCACTTTATTCATTACTTTACCTCTGTCGTTCAAAATTGGGATGTCATTATATTGTGTTTTTGACTTTCTATCTGTTTTGGTACTTCTAAATGCTTTACACATTTTCATTATTTAAACCTCTCTGCCCTGTGCTATTGCTGCCATAGTTTGAGCTCAGGTTTAAATTACTGAAACGTTTGACTGGATCGAATACAATAGTGATTTTATCCACCCCAACTAATGAACTAATTTCTCATACCCTCTGCTTGCTTTCACACCCACCCTACTGAATCTTGGAGTCTCACAACTGAAATTGATCACCCCTTAATTGGTCCTAACAGCATCTCAGATGACCCTCATCTAACCCTCTTATCCTAATAGTTGGTTCTTGGAGAACCTGTTGGCCCTCACATTACCTCAAAGCACAACAAGGTCCCTCATCTTATTCCCAGATCCCTAACCTACACCTTAGGCTTCATTTGTTGACCTTCAAGACCCATCAATTGGAGCTTAAACCGCTAGAACAGTTTTCAGACTGACTCTGCTGACCTGAAGGACCCCGCATATCCCATGCACTAGCTCCCAGAAACAACCTATTGGCCCTCAGAAAATCAACCAGCCCCCTGCTCCTCTGTTCGCATACCTATCTCTCCGACCAATTAAATTGCATATGTAAGCCCCCATTAGTTCCTCCAACAATTCCTCTGACACTCAGATATCCTCAGCTAGCTAGCACAATGCTTCATCCAGCCCCTAAAATACTTCACTTAACCCTCAGAAATCCTTAGCTACCTTAATGACTTGGACTAGATCTTACAGCCCAAGAACTAGCTCTTGGAGATCCTTAGGCTCAGACAGTTAATTGGCACCCCCCCACTGCTGACACTCAGAACATCTCAATACCCCTGTGCTGCCCTCAGCTTTTCCACTGACTCTTACAATTCCACTGCTTGCCATTTAAATTACTCTTCTGATATAAACATACTGCCTTATACAACAGCCCCTATGCAGATAATCACACGGCTTTCAAGGATCCAACATGCTGACCTTCCGATGACATGTGCTTGCCCTTTGGCTAGCCCTAGCCCCTATGCAGATAATCACACAGCTTTCCCTGATCCAACATGTTGACCTTCGGATGACATGTGCTTGCCCTTTGGCTTGCCCTAAAACCTTCAATCACTCTTCTACCATTCACCAAGACCCCCCAGACACCACTCAGTAACCCTCAGAGCTCCAAATACAGATCCTCACATGTCAATAAATAGTCCTTAATTTGCCTCTGTGCTAACCATAAGGTACTGTTTTTCTACCCTTGAAAATTTCTGTTGTCCGTCCCCTTTAATCACTCTCAGATTGCCTTTGAAGAACCCTGTCAATCAGAGCACCTCAGGTGGCCATCGCCCATCCTCACAGTACTTTACTATATCACACAATGTCATCTGACCTGCTCGACCTACCCTCAGATCTTTTCATTGATTCCCATACCCCTTGGTTGGGCCTCAGAACTATTGAGTCAGCTGTCAGACTCATGCTATCTACCCACATACATTATATGTTAGCCTACACATTCTTGCTTCAGCCCTCAGAGACTCTCAGACTCTTGCTCTATTGGTGCTCGAGTATCCCTTTCCTCTGCTGGACCTCTTGAGTATATTTCTGTTATCCTCTAAATGTCCTTCTACCTGCCCAATAGTCCCAACTATTGTTATAAGGAGCCCAATTATAACAACAAGTGTATCTAAGACTGGCCAAAACACCCATGAGACCCCATCTAATGGCCCTCATAGTTACATATGTGGTCCTTTTTTATGCCCATTTCCCCTCAGATGGAACTCAGAGTCCCTCTGATTGCTCTCAAACTGACTTTGTTAATGGGCAGACCCTCATTTGAGCTCTATGAACACATGACCCCCCCATACTGCCTGACAACCCTTAGCTGCCTCACAGATGCCCCTCAAAGAACGCAGAAGACTCCTCTTTAATGCATTCTGTTTGTCTCTGAAGGACTTTCTTCCCTCTCTGTGATCTACTTTTCTCACTTTAGATCCTTACTGCTCCTTTCTTGATAGTCAGGGCACCTCAGTTGGCATCAGTCAATCTCAAAATCCCTTAGTTTATCACAGCGTCCAACAGATGAGCTAAGGCTACCTTTGGAGAGCCTCAGTGACTCTCAGAACCAGACCCATTTAGTCAGCTTACAGACATTATATGCTTGATTATATATGTCTATTCAAGCCATAAGTGACTTTCAGTCCCTTCTTCTACTGGCCTCAAGATGATTCTTTTTCTTCTGGCAGTTAAACCAAACTCTTCTGCTAGATCTCATGAGCACACTTTGTCTAGGGTCGAAAAGTCATTCTACTTGTTTTGTAGTGCCAATTAGTGCCTCAAACAACCCCATTGCAGACTCTCAGTGACCCAAAAAGAGCATCAACCACCTTTCTGGCATCATCCAAAGGTGACTATTTTTCACACATCTCGTCTCAGCTGGATGACTCTGATAGCACTCCAGACTTTTTTTAAGATAGAGCTGCTCATTTGGTTTATAGAATTCTCCAACCTCACATATTGTCCAACTCTCAATAAGTACACAGCTGACTCAGAAGAACCCTCCATGAATTCACACCTTCCTGGTACAGCCCCTAAATTTGTCAAGTAATATTGTGAGTCCTTCTGAGATGCAGCCCTGGGCCTCATTACTCCTAAGTTGATTATGACTATGACTCATCAAGTTTCTCGTTTCCCATTTGACCCTTTCTACTAGACCTGAATCAGACCCATGTGGCTTAAGAGGCTTTATAACAAACTTATCCTGCGCTATTTGCAACCCTCTAGGTACCCTTAATTGATCCCAGGCTACACATTTCTGTGTAAGTCTGATTAACATTTTTATATTAGTCTAGTGAACATTTATGTTTTGTGTATTCTCTTTTTTTATTTCAAAAGTGTTTTTTTGGGGATTTAGGAAAATTAAATAAAAGAAATGAAAAGAAACAATACATTGTATGATACCACCAAAATAAGTAGGAATAGGAGTTTAGGGTATAGCATGAGGAGTCAGTCCACATTTAAAAATGTAGAGGGTAGAGATAAGTGTATTAGTTTGCAATGGTGAGGTGAAGTTAATCAGTTTATGTATTGTGACAGAGCGGTTTTTGATGTTGTGGTGAATGATTGATACCTCTGTTGTAGATGAATGAGTCAGTAAAAGAGCGAAGACAAGAGAAAAGAAGAAGAAGGTGATTGGGCTTGAAAAGTAGGGTGTACATGGGCAAGGGGAGGGTAGGGTGAGTGGGGAGAGGGTGGTAGAATGAGTGAGTGAATGCATGAATGATCGAGTGATCAGATGATCATGGTTACATACACGAGTGAGACATAAAGATGTCTAGTTTGCACCAGAGTTTTCAATTCTTTATTGGTGTTGTCATCAAGTATAAGTTTAGTGAGATACAGGCAGTTCTGGCGCATTGGAGTCATTCCCACCATTTGTGGGGGCGATAGTTTGGATGAGTCTTTCCTTTCATTGAGGATAACTTTAAGGCCAGTTATGACTGGAATGTCCCATAGGAGACAGTTGTCTTTGTTTAATGCCTGTTTAATGTCAGAGTGGAGGATGCCCAGTGTAATAGAAGCTAAAGTAGGAGTCCATTTTGTATTAAGAATTTGACATATTGTATCACTAATGTCCTGCCATAATTTTTTGGTGGAGGTGCCCTCCATTAGCATGTGTTTTAAGTCTCCTGTTTCTTTCTCACAGCTCCAGCATGTGTTGGAGGATCGGAGGCCTAGTTTATAAAGTTTGACCAGAGTCCAGTTGGCCATATTGGCAATCTAGTATCTACTGTGTGCTAATGATGGAATTTGTATGTTGAAAGTGGGGTTACTCCAGATAGATGGCTAGCCTGGCGAGACCTATGGAGTGTTGTTGGAGCCTGATAGTAGAGTTTCCCACTTGTCTTGTGTTGTTTTTTTTAGTGAGGTTTTTGTGGGGGATAGGAGGGAGTACAGTTTGGAAACCAGGGGAAAACCTTTGGAAACATTTTCCAATGTGTTGGGTGGGTTGGGGTAGGATGTTTATGTTTGGCTATAAGTGATTTTATTTTAAGGAAATTACAAAAGTCTAGGTTGTTTAAGTCAAATTTCTCTTTAATTTGTGAGAATGGTTTGGGCTCTGAGGGGGTGCTGATATCTCTCACCAGGAGAATATCTTTTTCTGCCCCTCTCACTATGTTCATCTTTCTCCCTTTTAGTTTTAAGTTTTCATTGTGCTGTAGCGACGCTAGAAATGAGTGTTTTATTTTGTTTGTTGTCTATTTTTCATGGTGCCTGTGCTGTGCTGGATAGAATGTTTATAGAGTGGTGAGTTTGAATTTTTTGGACGGTTAGAAATGAAGTGAGGGACAAGGGTTTAGAGAGGGCAATTTCAATAGCAAGCCATGATGGCGAGTGGTTGGTGGTGGCTAGGATCCAGTGGCTCCCTTGTTTTGCTAGGAAGGACTGTTGGTATCCCCGGTAGTCAGGTAAGTTTAGGCCACCAAGCTTTTTAGGAAGTCTCAGTTTCTTTAGGGAAATTCTGGGCTTTTAGACTTCCTAGAGAAATTTGTCATGTAACGTGTATATTTTAGTAAAAAAGGTGTCTGAGAGGTATGTGGGGGACATGCTGATTAAAAAGGTAATGAAGGAGGTAATCATAATTTTGATAGATTCTGTTTTACCCCACCAATTAATGAATCTGGTTGCCCATCTGTCTAAGCTATCTTTAATGTTATCTAACGTCTTTTTCTCATTGAGATTGATGGGGCCTTTAGGTTCTTCAAGGTTATGGGTGAACTATGTACTGAGGTAATTTATCTTATCTGGGCCCATTTGAGTCCATGAGGGCTGATGTGTGAACTGTTGCAGTACACATTGAGAGGAAGAACTTCTTTATTTTTCTTATTGAGGCAGTAGCCTGACATCTTAGAGTAGTCGTTGATGGTGGATATGATGTGCAGCACGGCTGAGTCTGCCTGGGTGGTAAAAAGAAGAATGTTATCTGCATAGGCAGCTAGTTTTTGTGGGCCTGATGAGAAAGGGATACCGGTGAAGAATGCATTTTCTCTGATCAATGTAAGTACGGGTTCCAGCTTTATTACAAATAGTAGGGGGGGAGAGGGCATCCTTGTCCGGTTCCTTGTTGGAGGTAAAAGGGAATAAACAACTTTCCATGTTTATTCTAGCTTTCGTTTCTTTGTATAGAGCAAGGATAATTTTTGAGAGAGCAGGGCCAAAGTTGAAGGAAGTGAGTAAGGCTTGGAACAAGGTCCACAATACCTTATCAGCGGTCTTCTCAGCATCTAGTGCTATCGTGCAGGTTGGTTGGGGCAGGAGTTTGCCTATTTCAACCGCATGGCTAAAAAGTCTGATATTATCCTCACAGAATCTCCCTTTGATAAATCTTGATTGAGAGGGATGTATTATGTTTTTGAGAATGGGCTCTATTCTGTGGGCTAGCATCATTGTGTATATTTGGCAGTCTTTGTTTGTGCTGGTTGTTTGGTGCAGGAGTTTGCCTATACCAACTGCATGGCTAAAATGTTTGATATTATCCTCGCTGAATCTCCCTTTGATAAATCCTGATTGAGAGGGATGTAATATGTTTTTGAGAATGGTCTCTATTCTGAGGGCTAGGATATTTGCGTATATTTTAAAGTCTGTGTTTATGAGGGATATGAGTCGGTAGTTCTTCAGATTGGTTTGGTCTTTCCCCTCTTTGGGTATAACAATTATGGTTGCCTCTGCAGTGGAGCCCTTAACAGAGCCAGTGGAGGAGAAGTGCACTAATAAGTATTTTAAGGGAATGATTAGGGAGGTACACCAAGTTTGATGGAATGACGCCTGGAAGCCGTCTGGGCCCAGTGCCTTCCTGGCTTTAATTGTTTTAATTGTGTTTATGATTTCTTTGCGAGAAATCAGCTGTTCTAGTGATTCTTTTGTTGATTCATCTATCTTTGTTAAATTAATTTTGTTCAGGTAGTTTAAGCATATGTCATAAGATGTGATATTATTTGGGATGTCTTTCTCGTTTGTCGATGTGACACCATGTTCGTTGGTTATAGAAGTTATTCTTGTCTTCTGTAGGGTTTGTTTTAAATAAGACGCAAGTATTTTGCCAGCTTTATTCCATCCACAGAAATTGATGCCTTTGTATTTTTGGACTATTAGGTGGGCTTTGTTACTCAGAGTCTTGTTGTATTCATACATGAGTTTAGTTGGATAGTTTAATTGGGTTTTGTTATTAGTGTGTTTTAGATCTTTCTCTAATGCTTTTATTTTCAGTTCTTGTTGGTCTAAGGCTTTGTTGTCTAGTTTGTTTTTCTTTGACAAATGTTTGACCATGTGCCTGCAGATAGTGCATTTCAGGTCGTTCCAGATGATTTATGCATTTGGACCAGAAGACCTATTGAGTTCTATTTATTCATCAATATCTCTCTTGATTTTTTCCTTGAAGGAGGGTTCCTTCGTGAGGAGGTTGTTCATCCATGTTTTTGTTCCTGATGTATTTCAAACAATATTGTAGAGTAATGAAATACAGGCATGGTCGGAGACTAGGATTGGTTCAGCAGTTGGGGAAGAGGTGGCCGGGACGTGAGTTTAATCAATTAAGACATAATCGATGTGAGAGAATGTATTGTGCGGATGAGAGAAAAATGAGTAATATTTCCCTGTGGGATTGAATAGACTTCATATGCCTTTAAGATTAACAGAATTGCACATATTTAGTATTTGTTTATGGGATTTGTTGGATTTAAATTGACATGCAGAATTCCTGTCAAGGGTGGCATCCCTAGATACATTTAAATCTCCTCCAAGAATCATTCTGCAATTGGGAGGTAAAGTTGAGAGTTTCTATTGAGATTAATCCAAAAGGTAAGGTTGTTGTTATTAGAGGCATAGATGTTCATGACTATGATTTCAGTGTTGTCCCTGTGCATTTTAGTAAGAAGCCATCTGCCTTCGGTGTCTGCTTCTGAGGGTTTCGGTAGTCCTCGAAATGTTTGACAGAGGCACTGAATATTGGGATGTAGGCTGAGGTGCAGAATTAGGTATACTTACTGGCTCAGTAACACTTAAATAATTTTACTTGGTGCTGCAATGCAAATTGTTGAATAGCAAGCTACAACACTTTGGAGTGTAAGGGATTATTTTCGGCCCCCTCCTGCCTGCAATTTGGGTTGCTGTGGATGTTGATTAATTCAGGATCCCAATGTGTGTAGTTTAGAAGTAAGGACATTCTGGCGCATGCTTTAGGGAGAGTTCTATTAAATGGAGGTGGCCATCTTAGGGTCAGGAATAGGTTGTGAGGGCCCATTTCATATTTGCTCTGGTCGGGAGGCTAGGTTTATATGGTTTAGGTTTCTGCCGTTATAGAGTATTGTAGAGTAGTGCCAGTAAGTGCTCACCTCTAGGGGTGGGATATTCGTGGTGACGCTGGGGTAGTCGAGTAGATATTCATCCATGTGGAGTCCTGGTGTCGGCCATTTTAGGGTCAGGCATGGTGAGGTAGCTTCTAGAGCACTTTGGAGTGTAAGGGATTATTCTCAGCCCCCTCATTTCTGCAATTTGGGTTGCTGTTGAGGTGGAGAAATTCAGGATCCCAATGTGTGTAGTTAGAAGTAAGAAAGTTCTGGAGCATGCTTTAGAGAGAGCTGTATTAAATGGAGGTGGCCATCTTAGGGTCAGGTATAGGATGGGAGGGCCTGTGGCATATTTGCTCTGGTTGGTAGGTTTGTTTGATATATCAAACCTATCTGCCCTTATAGAGTGTTGTAGCGTAGTACCACTAAGCGTTCACCTCTTGGGGTAGGATATTCGTAGTGATGCTCGGGCAGTCGAGTGGAGATTCATCCACATGGAGACTTGGTGTCAGCTAGTTTAGTCAGGCATTGCGAGGCAGCTTCTGGAGCACTTGTTCATAAGAGGTGTTTCTCTTCAATTTTTGGGGGGCAAAAGTGGTATCTATGACTTATCTCCTTGCACGCTGCCTGCTCCCAGCACCTAAGGGAGAACGATGACTCATTCACCCGGCACTCCATGTCAAGCCATGTGAGAGGCATCCTATTTAAACCACACCCATGGTGCCTCTCATCGCTTGGCTTCAAGATCCTTACCTGTGTGGTTCCAGCTTCCGATAAGTCTGCAGTCTTCTGACTCGGCTCCTGTTTCCTGGTTACCGGCAGCCTTCCTTCGGACCAAGTCCCCCTGCAGCAGAATCCCTGCAAAAGAAAAAGAGAAAAAGAAAAGAAGCATGTTACAGTAAGAATATTACCACACCTCTGAACCTCTGAGTTTTAAATCTCAGTGATTATTACATTACTGCGAAAACCGAGTGAAAGACTGGCTGCACTCTACGTGAGCCTTCTCGTTTCATTAAAGAAAGGCTCAACAGATATACAAACTTAAAAGTTTTGTTAGTTTTCAAGGGACAATTCCAAAAAGATCAACAACATCGAACTTTGGGAACTAATTAAGTAAAGCAGTGTGGCTAAAACTGATAACAATGCTGAACGACTTTGTTTACCTGAAACTGATAGCAATCCAGAGTATTATTTTGTTTGAAACTCTGTGACATTTTTACTCCCAAGAGACATGTATGCTGAAATTGGTGTTTAAGAATGTTTCTGAATACTGATACTTAACCTGTTGAGGAACTTTGATTCCATTTAGTGTTCTGCATATTGTGGTATAGAACACTGGGATATTGTGCAACAAGAACATTGTATAGGACGTTTTGTGTGACTTTTCTTGTTTCGTCTGATGAAAGATTGGGAGCAAGATATTTATTGGTGTGAATTTTGTCAATGATTAATCACCTAAACTTAAATGGAGAAATGTAGTAGGGTAAATTAATGTCAAGGTTAATACTATTTCTTTCTTTTGCCCAGGGTCCTTTACTCACAAGACAGAAACCATCCCAGTAGCGAACACTACAGAATCGAGGCATCACAGGACTTGTTGTCTCACATCCTCTCTTCCCATCTCCCTATTCCCTACCACTCCCCCCTTGGGACTCTTCGCTCACTGCTCGTAACCTCAGCAGTGAAGGTCTAGACCACAGGGGTGTGGGTCTTGTTCTTCTTTCAGCTGAAACCTGGATTTCAGGTGAGTGGTCCAGGCCTGTCAAAAGCCTTTCAGCTCCACCTACTGTCACCCTTTAGACACTTCATTAAAGTGCTCAAACATCTGCATCTGCTCTCAAAGTCAGCCTTCAGAAACCCTTGCCCTATCCTGTAAGACACCTAAAATTCCTTTTTGCTTGTCAGAGGCACTCTGCTAGTCTTCTGGCACTCTATTCTGTACTCCACTAGTCTTTAACTGAGCCTAAAACCCACTCAAATGATCCCTAAAGACTCCCAGTAACTCTCACACCATACTACTGTCCATCGATCTACCCACCAGACACTAATTTGATTCTTACGTTGTCCACAAGACCCCCTCATACAGCCCTCAGGCCTCCCCAATCACCATGTGCCATCCTATGGAAATCATTAGCAAAGCTCTCATGTTTTCCATTCCAGTGTGTGGGTAACTCAACCAAATGCATTTTGTAATTGTCCTACATTTCTATGCAGCTTCAGGATATCATATTCCATTTCTACATGTAATATACCTGGACTGGATAAACTACGCACTAATACATCAGGATATTTAACATCTGTGACTTTGCTCATCTCAAAATCCCTTCACACTCCTTATCTGCCATTCTCAGCTAGCCTTTATAATGAGTTTACAGGCACTTATTCTGCTATAATCTGGCCTTTAATTTCGTTCCTCCACCTCTGTTGGGGCACCCATCCTCTGGGACTGCACACCATGTTTCTCCTAGTGATATTGAACAGAATCCATGGCTCTCCTTCCGAGGACTAGTTTCTGTAATTTTTTCCCATGGATTTCAATCTGTGCAGGTGGTCACAAGTTGATTTGCTTTTCCCATGAGGTAGGTATGTTACAAAGGTGTCTTGCTCTAATTTTGAACACACAGTGCTTCGTACATCTGCCACATTACTGAGTAAGCAAAAACCCCTTCTACTCTCATCCACATACAGGTTCCAATTCATTTAAATTCACACTACATAGGATTTGTAAGTAGTGCTTTCATCATAATAACCATAAATCAGACCCTTTTTATTTTGCATACAACCTCCTATGTAGCCTAACCTAACCTAACCTTGCTAAACATAGCTCTTGACAAGACTGACTGTTCAAATACATATATATAGCATAAGGACTTTGCTTTGAATTCTTTCTGAACACATGGCCTTAGAATAAAATATACTTCCTTAACAAGGATCTTGGCGTTTTTATTTGCTTTACTTTTAAATTAATCATATTTACTTCGCTTGCACTGTGGTGAAATTATTGGTAAATATACAAACAAGGGTCTCCATAGTGTTCCCTTCTATTATCTCCTAGGCTCTTACACTACGGAATTCTTTCAGTCATAGATGACAGTCCTCTAATAACACTAAGTGAAGGACTATGTTGCTTCGATGCCTATTAAATTGTGGAATCCTGGTAGATCACCTGAAATACCATTTCTCAAGGTCCCTCTCACATCTTCAACACTGCTACTGAGGGAGGGAGGTTGGTTCACTGAAACACATTTAAGGATTGAGGCCAATATTTATGGGCCTTTAATGGATGGCAGTGCAGCAAGTCACCGTGCTGCGCTGCCCTGTGTCAAACAGAAACAGAAAGAATGCACACTATCTATTGCATACAGTGCATTCCTGTCCTTTCCTACTCCGCTGGTGTCATTTTGGCAGCCTAGCACCAATGCAGGAACCCTTTGCACTATTGTGCAATGGTGCCTGCATTGCATGCCAAATTGTTTTTGTGCAGGAAGGTATACCTCCCTGCACAAAAACGATCCTGGGAGGCTTTTTCCTCTTTCAGTGTGTGCTGCAAAATGCAGCATACATTGAAAGAGGGGAAAACAAGGAGAAATAAACATATTTCTCCTTGTTGCACCTCCCTGGTGAGGTGTAAGGTTTTGGCGCATCCCCAGGTTTACAAGGTTCTGTAAATCTAGGGATGTGTCAAAATTAATGGGTGTTGTGTGGGAACACCCACTGCAGCACCCAATGGAATGCCTGCCAAATGCAGAGTAAGGCAACACAGCCATTTGCGCTGACTTGCCTTACTCCATGTCTATGAGACCATTCGAAGCCATGCAATGTCGCTTTGTGTGGCCTCATAGATATGATTTCAACGTTTGCGCCAACATTGCATCACAACAAATGATGCATTAGTGGTGCCAGGGGCTCCTACATATGCCCCTGGAGCCTCTCTTAGGATAAGGGAGTGAGAAGTAACTCTGAAATTATAATTTATCTCTGGAGAAAGGCTGTTTATCAGAGTTATCTTTAAATATTTGGTATAAGTCTCTGCTTCTCTTCTGCTTCAATTCCTGATAACCCTCTCAATCAGTCTCCTCCTCCAAACTACTTTACATCCTATTCTCTTCAGTATCAACATTCTATTTGTGACATCACATGCATTTCAGTTCTAGCATACTCTAGAATCCTCAGCACGGTAGCACTCACACATTCATCTTATGTGCAGTCAAATCGAACAGAAAACAACAACAAAAATATTTAGAATAACCAAAATTCATTTCCACACAAAACAATGTAGGAGTTAGTAAAAGAAAAGTATTCATGTGTATATAGGAAATGAGCCCCTCTGCTAAAAGGTGCATTACATTACTTCCTTTTGAAATCATACAAGTATTTTCATACATCAAAACAGTGATTGTAGGACTACAATCCGTTACTGAGGGAGGCTAGCAGACACTAATTACTGACCAGTGATGCTACCTTTTCAATCTTTTCCAACACCACTTCGTCTTCAGCTTCTACCTGAAATAAATTACAGATGGTGTAAGATAAGCTAGACTCAAGATGATATTAATAAGTTTTTCATCTTCAGCCCACCAACACACCCTGTGAGTAGCTGACTGTGTAAGTACTACGAGCAACATAAACTTGTGTGAGGAGCTAAACAAATCTATCCTTACTTTTGAACAGAAGAAAATCAGCTCAATATTTATTGATTGTAAGTTGAGAAGGTATGACCTAACACAATAAATAATGACACTGACAAACATACTTTGTTCTGTGTGTATGTTTCATCTTTGGCACTGACATTCCTATGTGAAAAAATGTTGACACCATGTTAAAGACAATTGGCAGTGTCAATGTGAAAGCTTAATGTGTGCCACAGTAGCATGTGCTGTATTAGCCATGACTTTAAAAACTGTTTGAAAAGTACACTGAGAAGGAAGCTCACTTGACCTTTGTTGGACTTGACCCTCTCTGCAATGCATTCTTCTGCTTTCCTGGGAATGAGCTGCTTAATCCCCAGGAGGGCAGGATCCTATCTGTGAGCTGGGGCTGCAGTGGGAACCTCAGAGAGCTGGTTTGGCAGTACTGGGTGCCTATGGTAGAGCCCCCAGGGTGCATGGAATTCGCCCCCCAATACTAGATTTGGATTGGGTGTTCAATTTCACAATCTTAGACACCCCACATGGCCATATTCGGAGTTACCATTGTGAAGCTACGTATCTGTACTGACATGCATGTAGTGCACGCTTGGAATGGTGTCCCCACACTCACAAAGTCTGGGAAATTGGTCCTGGACAATGTGAGAGCACCCTTTGCTAGTGCAAGGGTGCCCTCACACACAGTAACTTTGCACCTAGCCTTCAGTAACTGAAGGTTAGACATATAGGTGACTTATAAATTACCTGGTGTAGTGAAAATGGCTGTGAAATAGTGTGTGCACTATTTCACTCAGGCAGGCTGCAGTGGCAGTCCTGAAAGAGTGTTTGTATGAACTCCTTATGGGTGGCAAAACAAATACTGCAGCCCATAAGGATCTCCTGGATCCCCAATGCCCTGAGTACCTAGGTACCATATACTAGGGATTTATAAGTGGAATCCAGTGTGCCAATCTGAATTGGAATATGGAGTCACTAAACTATAGTGACAAATTTGGTAAACAGAGAGGGCATAAGCCCTGGAGTTTTGGTTAGCAGAACTCCAGTGACACAGTCAAGCATACTGACAACACATATAAGCCAAAAACTATGAGCACTGGGCTCCTGACTAGCAGGATCCCAGTGAGACAATAAAAACACACTGAGAAACACTGACAAACAGGTCAAAAATGGGGGTAACCATGCTAGAAGAAAGCCACCTTCCTACACAGACCATATATACCAAGGGCCTGTTGCCTTATTACACATATAAGTGCCAACTATTGACTGGGAACAGCTAAGGGTTTCATATTTTGTGTCTAGGAAATGTAGTTTAAAATCCTCTTTAATGGTAATGCTAGATTTTAAGTCAAAATTTTGAAAATGCCACTTTTAGAAAGTTGGCATTTTCCTTCCCTATTTAGTGCCTGTAGCCACATGACCGAGGAACAGTCCGGGTCAGATCCGACTTACGTTCCACTGCGGTCGACCATATTGTTCAACATTGACCTGGTCTCACATTACTATATGTCTACAGTTGGCCCTTTAATCTTTTAGGAGCTAGTTTTTACCTTACATTTTAAAAATTCATAACTCCGGTTCTACTGATTGGATTTTTGTAATTTTGGTTCAAATCGTTATTTAAAATGTAGTCTTTTTGTCTAAATTGGTGTGGGATCTTTCCAGTGTTGTGTTTTCACTTCATTTCTGTTTCTGTGCTGCATAAATACTTTAAGCATTGCCTCCATGTTAAGCCTGGCTGCTTTTGTGCCAGGCTACCAGAGGGTTAACTTAAGCACAGGTTAATTTAGTGACTTTAGTGGTTCACCCTGACAGGGGATGTGGCTGCTGCTTGGGCACGGTTAACACATCACTTAACCAACAACCCAATTTCTCACAACCTTTTCATGCAAGGGCATACCTATCATCCATTGATCACACCCACCCACCAAAGTAGGCCATGCTTATATGCGTAATAGTCACAAAAGGATAGAAAACAGAAGTTACTACCACTTGTAGTATAAGGACATGCACAAGATAACCACTCCCTCACCTGGGCCTAGCCCTATGATAAAACAATTTTCCATGCATTTCTTCTTGTTGAGAATTTTCATGCAAAACTGGGCTTCCTACGATTTCCTCACAAGGTTTGAAAAGACATCTCAAAATGAGCGGGAGTGAAGTTTCACTACTTAGTAGACCCACAATCTAGAAGCCAAAAAGTGGTTGTCAAGTGGTAGCAATGTTTAACTGGGATATGCAGTTGAAGCAGTACCTCTATAAATAATGTTGTTTCACAGATATGTACCAATTAAGGCACGGGAGCTAAAGTGAACTATAAAAAATTGAATTGTTTTTGGTCAAGTGTGAAAAACATAAGATGATCTGATGTATCCCACTTCCTTCTTTTTGCAACCCAATCAGCAGGGCTGACTTGGTGCTAGTGGCAAACGGGGTGACAATCCTTTTTTGGCACCCACTCCACCATGACCTCCACATCAGAATCCTTCACTATCGCCAGGCAAAAGTGCCACTCATCTCTCCATAGCCCCTCGCTCACATACATTGCACTCTTCCAAAGTGCTAGAAAACACTGACTTTACTAATCCACTAAGTTATCCCCAGAAAATACACATCTGTTTTTACAGCAGACATATTAACCCTCTGCTCTACTTTATGGCAAGTCAAAACTTCCACTAGAAAAAAAATTGCGCTCTCGCTAACAGGAAAATGAATCAAAAAAGTTATCTTGACATCTTTATTGTTGCCTGAAAATAGTAAGCTATTGCTAAACACAGCTCCCCACTGAGGTCAGTGCCACTCCTTCAGGGCAGCGCCCAGTGGGGCTGCACCGGTAGAACTGCCCCTAAAGCCGGCCCTGCCATTCATAGCCCATATGACAGTGAGAACATTTAACCTGATAGTTAAATGAAGAAAAATGGACACCAATTGTGGTCCAGGGTGCTCCCTATTCATTTTTTTGTAATAGCGCAGAAACAGAGAAATGCAAACAGTCAAGAAAAAAAAGAGCGTGAGCTCAAAAGCACATAATGTTTCTTGGTGTCTTATTGTGAGCTATAATCATACCAAACCCAAGGGTCTGAAGTGCTGATAGTATTTTGTTTGTAAACTACGTTCAAGCTTTAATTTCTATTGCAGTTTTGGGAAAGGAAGGAGATACAACACAAAATGTCTGTGCGAGTTTGGATTCTGTTGATCAGTGCTGTCATGATGCAATGTGATATGCAGTTTCCTGTTTGTCAATCCCTTGTTGAGTTAAATCAGGCCCACGCTGTCCCTGTCATTACTGTATAAAAGCCACATTTCATGTCCTCTTGGACCAACGGTATAACACACAATGACGGAGCCCTCTTGAGCGTTCCTGCGAAGAAGTTTTTTTTAGTCATTAGCATAAATATGATGTGAGTTCACTGCAAAGTCACCACATATCCAGATGGAGATAATTAGATGAAAGCGTTCAGCCCTTTGTGGTGCAGGTGATTTATGGAAGGGTTATTAAAATACATAAATTGAAGGCTTATAATTACGGTATATCACCTCCATTAGGGATAGGCGTACCTCACAATTATGCGTTTCAATTGTTTGAAGGGTTGAAAAGATTCAACCTGCCGATTATTTTCAAAGTGGTTAAAGAGCATGAGAACATAAACAGCCAAAAGGTGAAACGGAAGGACTACCAAAATTATAGGAGTGTAAAATGTAAAGTTGTTGATTATTTCTCTCGCTCTTTTCCCTTTTCTCTCTCCTCAACCTGTTTTTCTCTATCTCTTTCTCTCTGTGTTCCTCACTGTTGTTCTAGAGCTCTTATTATAGTTTTGGCTCTGGCTTTCTCGATCCCTTGAACTTCTGTTTACACCTTATCTTTCTTTTGTCTTTGCTTATCTCACTTGTGATCTCTCTCTCTTTCTCACTCTCTTCTGTCCCCTTCTCAATAAAGTCCATCACGCTTTCTTGGCATAGATTATGGGGTTATGAGGTCTCCGGTTAAGTTACCAATACCAGAGATAACAGTAACTCCAGGGAGTGAAAGGTCAAAATTAACAGAAATTACAGGTGGAATATTGAGGGTCCCTTAAGAAAGTTCTGGAGAATCGATAATTTCAGGTGTGAGTCCACTGGTAATTTCTCATAAGGGGCACCATTGGAACTAAAAGCAGCCCATTTAAGAGCCCGGTGTCAGCCATACAAGTATTCAGCTTTCTTTACCCTGTCGTCTAACTGTGTTGTCTCCAAGTACTTCTCTGATTGTTTCAAGCATTGGAAACAGGGAAGTATTGCAAGTCCCTGAAGCCCACCTTGCACCCACCCTTGGGGGAGGGGCGTGTCTCAATCCTCGAGGAAGGTCCCCATTCAGTCCAAGACCAATGAAGATTTGTGAGATGCGGGAGTCTCAGGGGACCCTCTCCACATTCTGTGGGAGTGGAGTAGCATTTTTGTTTTGTCACGCCGCCTATTGGTAAACCACAGATCAGGGTAGAGAGTTCCTTGTTGCAATAGTTCCTAGTTCCTTTATATTTAGGGTATTGTTAGCGCGTCTGACCTTACTTGGTTTCTTATCTTTCATTTATAAGGGGACGAGTTAGAGGTTCGATGGACCTCTTGACTTCACTTAGAGGAATTCTCATCATAAACCCAAAACAACATAAATCATCATTATACAACAGTAAAAACCTTTGAAGTCGGTAACTTGTCACACACCATGACTCATTTGGTCATGAATGACCACTCCTTTTAGTAAAAGTTAGAACGTTTATTTCTCTAGATTAACAATGCTAATATCACGTAAATTAGTCTCAAAACCATCTGATACACATATAAGAACAACATTGGTTGACCAAATCTCCTGAAGAATCTCAATTTAATTAATGCATTGATCACTAAACCTTCTAACGTCACAATACAGCAGCAGTTGGTACCTAGAAACAGAAGACAACATTTGCAACTAGAGCATTAGCATTTCTTATACCTCTCTTCATATGGATCAGCAAGCTGTGATTATCTTCATCAGATGGACATCAGTTCGGTCAGCATCAGCAACGGGCCATGATAAGGGGATGGTTTGGAAATGGGGCACTCTAAGCTCTCCAAACCATTAGAAAGCAATGTCTAAGAGATCAGCATTCAGCATCAAAAGTCTAAGGAATAAAGTTAAGTAGAAATAAATCATTGGGAACTATTGGGCTCCTCCTACGGAGTAGAATGAGTGAGTGAGTCACTTCTTGCTGTGCAGTCAGGTTAAGTTAAAATCGTTTAAAGAACTTCCCATGCTGCCATTTGTTAAAGGATTGCACGTTTGCAGTTAGGACAATAGAAGGAAAAGTTTAAATCTAAGATGTAACTAAACTGTCTTTCACACGTCGATGATTGGCTCGTCTTCTCCTGTTCCCATCGTTAGGCTCGTCAGGTAACATTTTAGTGCCCATCTGTACTCCGGCCAGTGTGTCCATTGTTAGCTCCTGGGAACATCGCTGTCTCATGCTTCAATTTATACAGTTGTTGCAATACCTAGTACACAATCTTCTAGCATGCAGCTCTCATGAGAAAGTTAAAGACATCTGCTAATTCAACGCAGTGGAAAACAATACATTAATTATTTCTTTGACATATTTCTCACAATTTATTGGAACAGTACAGGTTAACATGAGGCAATGCAACTAGGTCCAAACCTCGCTAACTTAAGGTCTACAAGTTTATAAGGCAAATACATAATGCACATTCATTAATATATCCTACTGCTGCATTTTCTTAGGGTAAATACTTCAATTAATATCAAAAAGCCTTTTTTATAAAGCCACTTCGTGATTAAAGATGGCCACTCACGTGGGCACATTTTCCAAATCACACATTATTTTTCTATGTTTATCAAATCTAAGCAGATTCATAATCAAAGTACATGAACATTTTTTTTTTGTAAAAAGTATCAAGTGAGTAAATAATAAGACCTGGAAGACACTGCTGATAGATCATATATATATTTTTTTGTTTTCTTTTTATATGTGTGCCCTCTCTTTCATTCTGAAGTCTGCAGCTGCTTACCCTGATCTTGACTGTATTTTCGATTCTTCACTCAGATCCAATATTCTGCTGTAGGACCTGTCTAGCATCCTGAGGTGCACTTTGTGGTTTTTGTCTTATGATGATGTGTCATGGACAGCCCGCAGACACGGCGTACTGCTGTCAAGCACTGCCGTTTGATCAACAGAAAGACAGCACTGGCCAGGTATTGTGTTTTAGTCATCAAAAAGTGTGGCAGTGCAGATGCACAATGTCCCTCTGTTACCTCCAACAGAGATCTGCAGTCTGTGGTTGTTCTGAAATATGGCACTTAGATATTTTCTTGACGTCTCAGCCTGCTGTCCCTCCATTGGACATGCAAAGCAGTTAGGTAGTTAGGTTAGTGCATGGGGCAAAGTACCTGCCTCATTGCCTGTGTCCAGTAAGCCATAAAAAGAGAACAATATGCTGTTTGGGGAAATGTTGCTCTAATACCGAGGCAAGCAAACAACAGAATCAGTCCCTGTTTATTTGGAGTCACTGTCAATCACAACTCTTAGTGTGCGACCACCATCTTCCTTATGCCTAACCTTTGTACGTAACACTCCATTTGCCTCCAGTCCTCCCCTCTTGATGTTAACTTGTGGGTTGAGAGCAAGAGTTTTTGGTGGGAATCCACTGCTGTATATGGTGGGCCATGTGGGTGCACTGATTTGTTTAGTTTCTTCACATAACGGCTGCTGCATTTACTAATGGGTTCCTTGTTTCTCTTAGTCATGTATGTCTCATCCTCTGGTATATATAGATATTCAGCTATCAGGATATTTGTTTTGCTTTTGCTAATCTGGTAAGATTTTAAAATATTGAGGATTATTTGTTTTTTTCTTGATCTGTGTTTTTTTTTTTTATATAAATGTGTAACTAAAGCAATAAGATAGGCTGTCTTGAATCTATTGGTCAAGCTGGTCAGTTTGTTGGGGGGCAGTACTGTGGTCCTTCAGTGCTTGTTTACAGAACAGCATGTGCATGTTTTCCCTTCGATCCATGTCCCGCTTTCAAGCTGATTCAGAGTCCTACGTTAAGTTTTGGGGTAAAACTCAGAAATGCCTGTAACCATAAAGTATTATTGCACGACTCAGCAAAAATAAATAATGACAAGATGCAGGGACATCTTACGGATTTTAGGGGCCCTAGGCCAAATGTATTTTTGGGGCCCCTGTTTGGAACAGCTTTGAATTTATGATCCAATTTCAACTGTTTCATGCCCTCCTTGTGCACAGGCACACTCGTCCGTATCCTAAATGTGTTGTAATATTCAGTGATAATGCCTTGTGCTTTGAATGTTGAAATATAGCAGCTGTTACAGCAAATAATCTATTTACACCTTCCCATTTTTCATATGTGAGGTATTGTTTTGAATGATCTAAAATATTTTTTATGGATGTCGCATGAAACATAAACACAACACTGCTCTGCAAAATGTGTGTAATAGACTCTTACACATCACCCACATTGAAAATAAATTGAAGGAAAGCAGTATTTAAAAAATCTATTTAAGTATTATTCAAGGTCATTATTGCAAGACTCTGCAGAACCGAGTTGGCTCTATGAGAGGGTCCCCTGAAAGGCTGGGGCCCTGGGCCAGAGCTCACATTGCCCATGCCTTAAAAGTATCTGACAAGTTGCTGTGCATTTACTGTACTGTTTGCCACACCTGCTCACATATGATTACTGCAGCTGTTTGCTGGTAGTAACCTATCACCGAATTACAGTGATTTGATTCTGTATTGCTGAAAATCTCAAAATATCAATCAATCACTCAATCAATCTGGATTTATAAAGCGCGCCTAATCACCCGATAGGATATCCAGGTGCTCGCAGTTTCTGGAGGCTTATCTGAATAGCCAGGTCTTGAGGGCCAATCAGAATTCTGGAAGTGAGACAATGGTCCAGAGCTGCTTGGAGAGGCTGTTCCAGGTTTTTACTGCGATGTGAGAGAAGAAGCTTCCTCCACTTCTGCTTCGGTAGATGCGGGAATTACGGGCAAGTAAAAGGAAGGCAGAGCATAGTCTTCTCAACGGTTGGTGGAAGTTCAGGTGTTGGTTTAAGTACATGGGCCCTCAGTTGTGTGGAGCCTTGTGTGTATGGATCAGCAGGTTGAAATTGCATCTCTTCTGTATGGGAAGCCAGTGGGGATGTGATGTGGGTTCATCGAGGAAGGCTGAGGATGAGTCTGACTGCAGCATTCAGTATGGTTTGAAATCTCTGTAGGAGGTGTGCGTCAATTCCACATGGAAGGCGTTGCCATGGTCCAGTCGGCTAGTGATGAGGGCCCGTGTCACAGTGCATCTCTTGTGTAGGGGTAGCCACTTGAAGATTTTGTGTAGCATGCGCAAAGTAAGGAAGTAGGTGGAGTGGAGGACGTTGATCTGTGCTTTCTTGGTGGGCTTGTTGTCAATTATGATTCCAAGGTTTCTGGCATGGTCGGAGGAAGTGGGTACGGGTCCTTGGTCTGATGGCCATATCATGTGTTGCTGCCATTGCCAAAGATTAGGATTTCTGTCTTGTCTGTGTTCAGCTGCACCCAGTTGTTCTTCACCCAGTCAGGAATGCTTGTCATGCATCTGTGGAAGTTGGTTCTGGTGGTGGAGCGGTTGTCGGCATTGTGAGAGGATGAGTTGGGTGTCATCAGCGTAGGAAATTGTGTTGAGACTGTAGGATCTGACGATGTTGGCCAGTGTGGTCATATACAGTTTGAAGAGCATGAGCCTGAGGGATGAGCTCTAGGGGACATAACAGATGATCTCCTTTGGTTCAGAGTTGAAAAAGTTGAAAGGCGGGAGATGGATCATCTGGGTTCTTCCAGTGAGGAAAGAGGTGACCCATCTGAGCTCGTCCCCGTGATTGCCAAGATTGTGGAGTCTTTCGATCTTCATGTGGTGGGATAAGGCTGCCGAGAGGTTGAGGGGGATCAAAGCTGCTGTTTTCTTCTTTGTCAAGAAAGGGTTGGATGATGTCGTGGCTGGGATCAGGACAGTTTTGATGCTGTGATTGCTGTAGTATTAGCAACACAAAAGGATGATGGACGGAGTGTTGAAATTTTTCAAACACTCACCCCCAGTCACAGAACTGGGTTTAATCCATTGTTATTTTGCTCACCATGCCACCCCAGCTTGGACCCAGCCATATGCAAATCAGGTGTTGAGTAGCGGGTTCTGCTCCAAGTAAGTTATGAGTTGCTTGTTGATGATCTTTTCCAGTACCTTCATGGGAATGGGAGCATGTAGATTGGCTGGTAGTTTTTGGGTTCACTGAGGTCGGTTGAGGATTTTTTGTGTAGTGATCTGACTTTGGCATGTTTCAGGAAAATGTTGCAGTGGTGATAGAGGTGTTGAGCAGGGTTGTGAGTTTCTGGATAATCCTTTGGGCTCCAAGGTTGAAGATGTGGTGCAGGCATGGGTCTGTGGGAGCTCCTGAGTGGATGGATTTCATGGTGGAGTTGATGTCCTGGGTGTAAAGGATGTTCCAGGTGGTCAGTGTGTGATTTGTGTCAGTTACGGTGTCCGTAGGTGTGGGTTGGGTTTGAAGTTTCTATATATGTTTGCAATCTTGTTGTGGAATAAGTGGGCAAGGTTTTTGCACAGCTCCTGTGAGAGTGTGATGTTGTTTTCGCTGGCAGCTGGGTTTGAGAATTCCTTATCGATGTTGAAAAGTTTCTTGGTGTTTCTGTCACTGGTTTTGATGCATGCAGCAATGGCTGTCTTTTTTGTTGCCCTCAGGTGGTGGTAGAGGTTGACGGAGGTATTGAAGGCTGTTCTGTTGGAGGCATCCTTGCTGGTTCACCATGTCCTCTCCAGCTGTTTGCTGTCAGGTTTTCCTGCTCTGAGTTCTTGGGTGTACCGGCTGGTCTTTTGGAGTCATTTCTCTGGTTTTTGCTCTTGATGGGGAGGATGCTGTTGGCACCATTGGTGATCCAGGAATTTCATTTTTTCACTCCCTGTTCGAGGTTGATGTCAGTAGCAATGTTGGAGGTGCTGAGGGCATCTGCCCAGGTGGTCTCTGAGAATTTGTTCCACCTCCGGTGGGGCGCTGGTCATATTGGGGGTAGAGGTGTGGGGGTTGCAGATGCTGAAGTGGACGATGGAATGATCGGTCCATTTGAGTTCTGTGACAGGGCTGTATTTGACACGGTTGCTGAAAGTGAAAATGGAGTCCAGCATGCGTCCTGCATTGTGTGTGGGGTTGTGGACGATCTGGGTCAATCCGAGGCTGCTTATACTGTTAAGGATACGTGCAGTGTTGTTGTCATAGGGAACGTCAATGTGGAAACTGTAGTCCTTGGAGTCTAAAGCTAGGGGTGCAATGAAGTTTGCAATGGTGTTGCAGAAGCTGGAGTGCAGGTCTGGGGGCCAGTATGCAAGGGTGCCTCTGATGGTTGTTTTGTCAACCATGTGGAGTTTGAAGATGAGATGTTTCATGGAGTGGGGGTGTTGCACTGGTAGTGGTGCAGTGTATGGTCTCTTTGTGGATGATGGCTGTTCCTCCTCCTGGCTTCTTGGTGTGGTCCTGGTGAACGATTTTATATTCGTAGGGCATTGCTGTGGCAATGTCTGGGACAGATGTGGGGGATTGAGTCAGGGCACAGTGAGGAAGATGATGTCAGGTGCGACAGTGGTGATGAGGTCCCATGATAATTGGTGGAATGCTAGCATAGTGAGAGAGTGTTGAGACGGGTGCATGTGAGTTGATGTTTTTGTTCAGGTGCTGTCTGTGGAGTGTTCGGTGTTGGGCTGGTTGCCGGTCTGATGTGTGTGCTGAAACAAATTAATTGGCGGTGGGTGCAGGTGAAAGGTCCTAATGTGGAGCGTGGGTCAGCGGGGTGGCAGTGTTTTTTGCTGCATCTGGGGTTCAGGGTGTAGAGGTTGGCGATGGTGTACCTTTTGGGGAGTGAGGGGGGACCAGTGGTTGTGGCAGAGGTGGTAGATTGAGTTGGATGAGATTGAGTAGTCTCATCTGATTTTGAAAAAACATCATCATCTCCTACACCCATTGTCTGTGTCATAATTGTATACAAGGGCATTGTAGGAAGTTGGCTCTGTATGCACTATTTCAAAGTAAGGAATAGTATGCACAGAGTCCAAGGGTTCCCCTTAGAGGTAAGATAGTGGCAAAAAGAGATAATACTAATGCTCTATTTTGTGGTAGTGTGGTCGAGCAGTAGGCTTATCCAAGGAGTAGTGTTAAGCATTTGTTGTACATACACATAGACAATAAATGAGGTACACACACTCAGAGACAAATCCAGCCAATAGGTTTTGTTATAGAAAAATATCTTTTCTTAGTTTATTTTAAGAACCACAGGTTCAAATTCTACATGTAATATCTCATTTGAAAGGTATTGCAGGTAAGTACTTTAGGAACTTCAAATCATAAAAATTGCATGTATACTTTTCAAGTTATTGACAAATAGCTGTTTTAAAAGTGGACACAGTGCAATTTTCACAGTTCCTAGGGGAGGTAAGTTTTGGTTAGTTTTACCAGGTAAGTAAGACACTTACAGGGTTCAGTTCTTGGTCCAAGGTAGCCCACCGTTGGGGGTTCAGAGCAACCCCAAAGTCACCACACCAGCAGCTCAGGGCCGGTCAGGTGCAGAGTTCAAAGTGGTGCCCAAAACACATAGGCTAGAATGGAGAGAAGGGGGTGCCCCGGTTCCGGTCTGCTTGCAGGTAAGTACCCGCGTCTTCGGAGGGCAGACCAGGGGGGTTTTGTAGGGCACCGGGGGGGACACAAGCCCACACAGAAATTTCACCCTCAGCGGCGCGGGGGCGGCCGGGTGCAGTGTAGAAACAGGCGTCGGGTTCGCAATGTTAGTCTATGAGAGATCTCGGGATCTCTTCAGCGCTGCAGGCAGGCAAGGGGGGGATTCCTCGGGGAAACCTCCACTTGGGCAAGGGAGAGGGACTCCTGGGGGTCACTTCTCCAGTGAAAGTCCGGTCCTTCAGGTCCTGGGGGCTGCGGGTGCAGGGTCTCTCCCAGGCGTCGGGACTTTAGGTTCAAAGAGTCGCGGTCAGGGGAAGCCTCGGGATTCCCTCTGCAGGCGGCGCTGTGGGGGCTCAGGGGGGACAGGTTTTGGTACTCACAGTATCAGAGTAGTCCTGGGGTCCCTCCTGAGGTGTCGGATCTCCACCAGCCGAGTCGGGGTCGCCGGGTGCAGTGTTGCAAGTCTCACGCTTCTTGCGGGGAGCTTGCAGGGTTCTTTCAAAGCTGCTGGAAACAAAGTTGCAGCTTTCCTTGGAGCAGGTCCGCTGTCCTCGGGAGTTTCTTGTCTTTTCGAAGCAGGGGCAGTCCTCAGAGGATGTCGAGGTCGCTGGTCCCTTTGGAAGGCGTCGCTGGAGCAGGATCTTTGGAAGGCAGGAGACAGGCCGGTGAGTTTCTGGAGCCAAGGCAGTTGTCGTCTTCTGGTCTTCCGCTGCAGGGGTTTTCAGCTAGGCAGTCCTTCTTCTTGTAGTTGCAGGAATCTAATTTTTCTAGGGTTCAGGGTAGCCCTTAAATACTAAATTTAAGGGCGTGTTTAGGTCTGGGGGGTTAGTAGCCAATGGCTACTAGCCCTGAGGGTGGTTACACCCTCTTTGTGCCTCCTCCCAAGGGGAGGGGGTCACAATCCTAACCCTATTGGGGGAATCCTCCATCTGCAAGATGGAGGATTTCTAAAAGTTAGAGTCACTTCAGCTCAGGACACCTTAGGGGCTGTCCTGACTGGCCAGTGACTCCTCCTTGTTTTTCTCATTATTTTCTCCGGCCTTGCCGCCAAAAGTGGGGCCTGGCCGGAGGGGGCGGGCAACTCCACTAGCTGGAGTGTCCTGCTGGGTTGGCACAAAGGAGGTGAGCCTTTGAGGCTCACCGCCAGGTGTGACAATTCCTGCCTGGGGGAGGTGTTAGCATCTCCACCCAGTGCAGGCTTTGTTACTGGCCTCAGAGTGACAAAGGCACTCTCCCCATGGGGCCAGCAACATGTCTCGGTTTGTGGCAGGCTGCTAAAACTAGTCAGCCTACACAGATAGTCGGTTAAGTTTCAGGGGGCGCCTCTAAGGTGCCCTCTGGGGTGTATTTTACAATAAAATGTACACTGGCATCAGTGTGCATTTATTGTGCTGAGAAGTTTGATACCAAACTTCCCAGTTTTCAGTGTAGCCATTATGGTGCTGTGGAGTTCGTGTTTGACAGACTCCCAGACCATATACTCTTATGGCTACCCTGCACTTACAATGTCTAAGGTTTTGTTTAGACACTGTAGGGGTACCAGGCTCATGCACTGGTACCCTCACCTATGGTATAGTGCACCCTGCCTTAGGGCTGTAAGGCCTGCTAGAGGGGTGTCTTACCTATACTGCATAGGCAGTGAGAGGCTGGCATGGCACCCTGAGGGGAGTGCCATGTCGACTTACTCGTCTTGTCCTCACTAGCACACACAAGCTGGCAAGCAGTGTGTCTGTGCTGAGTGAGAGGTCTCCAGGGTGGCATAAGACATGCTGCAGCCCTTAGAGACCTTCCTTGGCATCAGGGCCCTTGGTACTAGAGGTACCAGTTACAAGGGACTTATCTGGATGCCAGGGTCTGCCAATTGTGGATACAAAAGTACAGGTTAGGGAAAGAACACTGGTGCTGGGGCCTGGTTAGCAGGCCTCAGCACACTTTCAATTGTAAACATAGCATCAGCAAAGGCAAAAAGTCAGGGGGCAACCATGCCAAGGAGGCATTTCCTTACAGGCATACCTTAAATAAATACATATATATATATATTATATGTCATACTGCCATTTTAAACATCACTTTTACAGTTTCTTTGAGGCATTTTCTTCTCAAACCACGATCTTGAGGGTGAAAAGCATATGTGATCATTGGAGTAAAAACAAATGACGTGAAATATGCAGAGGCCAAAAAACGAAATCAGCCCCGGAAAAAAATAAATCATATTGGTCCCCACACTACTTCAAATGAGAGGCCCAATCATCTTTCTATTGCTGTTTGAGGGGGCTTGGACCCTCAAGAAAATGCTTGTAAAAAGTGCCCTCATTTGTATAACATGGATAATTTATTTCCATTTCTTTTTGCTTACTCCACTAAATAGGAAATTGCACATAGGCAAATGAGCTGCTCACATTATGGTCCAATAGTCCCATGAACCTTATTTGTTGATCTTAAATAATGTTTCCCCGGTGAATGTTGTTGCATGAAAGGGGATTATGTGTGACATAAAAGGGCTTTTTAGATTCAAAGAAGGAAAAACAAAATACCTCCATTCGATCTCATAACAGGTCATTTTAAACTTCGTACTTCTCTCCACAAAGCAATTTAACCGTTCAAAAAGAACAATTCAGTGCATGAAAATCAACGGTCAAAAGAAAATATCCCCGTGAATCTCCCCATGTGTTCCTCAACACATTTTAACCCAAAAATTAAGATGACTAGGCTGAGGAAAGGGCTCTAATAAAGGGATGTTGCCCAAAATTTGGGAAACCGCTATTTATTTTTTGGCTTTTTACAAGTGTACCCCGCCATCAAACATTTAATCATACACTTTCCTTCTCAGTGAAGTTTACAAAAAAAGCTGTTTCTTAATTTTCTGCAGCCTTCTTCATAACAAGTGGGGTAAAATCCACAGCTGTTATTTTCATATTCACATTGTCACTGGCTTCTGTAGGGGGATGCCTATTGATCCAGGTAAAAGCTTTTTGCTATTGGGTCACTCTCTGGCCTTTTAAATAATAGTGACTTTGGGGCTTTTTTTTGTGGTTTGTGCCCCCCCCGTACCTTCTCATGGTGGCAACGGCAGTAGCAATCATATCTTTATGGAAGCAGCAGACCTGACTCATTTAATCTTCAAAGCCATTTAGACAAAATTTCAGCACTGTAGTTCTTTATTAGAACTCTGAGCAGTGAAAATGGCATACTAGTCAAATAAGAAATAGAGCACAATGCACAATTGACACCAAAAAGATGCTGGGGCATATTTAACGGGAATTGGCGTAAGGCAGCGCCACTAGCCTTCCTGCTTCACTGCCCTATGCCAACGTGAAGGGGCAGGAATGTGCATTCCTGTCATTTCCCCCTACACTGGCACACAATTGGCTGCTAAGCGCCAATTTAGGCATCCTTTCACCACAATGCAAGGGTGCCTGCATTGCATGGAGGATTGTTTTGTGCAGGAAGGGACACCTTCCTGCACAAAAACAATTCTGAGAAGTGTTGTCCTCTTTCCATGCAGATTGAAAAGAGGAAATAACGAGGTGAAATTAAAACATTTCTCCTCGTTATGCCTGCTCTGGGGAGGCGCAAGGTTTTGGTGCTGTTCTAGGTTAATGTGAATAATTAAATCTGGGGCAGCATCAAAATCCATGGCAGTTGTGTGGGAGAACCCTCCGCAACACCCAGAGAATGACTCCCTGGGGCAGAGTACAGCAATGAAGCGACTTGCGCTACTTTGTCTTACTCCATAACTATGAGGCCATTCAAAGCCATGCAAAGTGACTTTGCGTGGGCTCATGGATATAGTTGAGAGGCTTGCGCCAGGGGAGCATAAAAACAAATGACGCTCCCGAAGTGCAAGCCTATCATAAGTATGCCTCAAAGTATCTGCTGCATGCTGTGCTGCTCAAAAAATAACAAACATTGTACTTATGCAGATCATATAAATGTACAGCCTATTTCAATGTCTTCCAGCCGTTTTATTCCACAGGGTTCTATACCGTGGTTGAATAATTCTGATTGCAATCGCCTTCCTACTGGTAATGCCTCAGTCTGTAAAGAAATTAAATTGTACGAAAAGCACAACTAATTTATTCATTATTCAACTTTGATTTCTGTGGTTAATTCCAAAGAGATGCAACTTAAAATCTGATGGAGCGATATATATTGCTTGGTTTCTGGTGTACACAATAATGATAGTTTCCCCTTAAGATTAGTTCTGAAGGAAACAAGCGATTAGTGTAAAGCAATGCATCCTGTTTGGTCGTGTATAGCTTTTAATTTGTGTAAATTGGTTGATGTAGGCAAGGACAGATTTTCAGGACAGCCTGATGAAACCTGTGGCATCTGACCGATTACAGGTATTGCTAACCATCAGACTGAATAAAGCGGCAAGGAGGCATACATGTTGGGAACAAAGGAAAGGCAATCTAGTCTGTAAACTATGTGGGAAACGTCACTATCTTATAATTACTTGTGGTTTTTTTTGCTTATGCATGGGCTAGACAAGTAATTAACAGAGCGGATAATTGCTTGGTCCTGTGGTATAGACAGGTTTGTTTTAGTACTATGGCTTTGTCTGAATTATTGTGATGGTTAACCTGCCTTCTGCAATTATATCCACATCGCATGATTAGGCAGCAGTGTCTATTTACCGACAGATGCACACAACTATGCAGCTCAATATGGTGTTGCAGAAATTCTATACCGAGGAGAATCTACGGGTCCAGGAATAACTACAGTGGCCGCTCGAGGACATGCACTCTGACCTGCAGGCAGCACCAATACTGTTGCGTCAACCCTGTCATTACATAAACAGGAAGCTGCAATAATACAATCTCTGAATGCCAATTAAATAGTGGTTGCACGAGACCCTTATGAGGTAGGAAAAGAACAGAGATAAAGTCACGCATATGTTTATTCAGGAGAGGAAGGTCGGTATTGACAAACTGTGTCAGTAACTTTCTCCTCTAGAGTTACGCAAAAAAGGGGCAGTTTAACTAAAGCAAGTTGTTAATTTCAGTGTTGATGCCTTTTCAGTGAATGTAATTATGGCTAAGTAACACCTTATTTGGAATATGTGCATTACTAAACATGTTTTCACTCATTTATTACTACAGTTCAAATGCCACATTCCTAATATATACCTGGTACATCTTAACTGACTTGTGGAAACAATGCACATTGTCTGGTGAATTCATTTATAGAATCATTTGACGGACGAAAACAACTTAGGCCATAAAACGAAGCTTAAGACAAAGCGATTCTTACTTATTCCACAAAAGTAACTCTTTGTGCTCAGGATATGATTATATTACTCAGGATAGGATGTTGATATTTATTATGATCTTCGTTAAAAGTGGCCGAGTAAGTTACAATACCTACACAAACATCGGTTTGTGTTTAGAACATCATAAACTACTGATGCACATCTGTCAAGTGTTATATAGTATTTACCAGTAGTTTTGAGGGAGGAAAGGGGCATCGTAACCCAATCAAAGCTTAGCCTCTTGTGAGCCAGAACTCTTATCCTCATGCAACAAAAGTATTAAATAACATATTTGAGTCTGTACATCAACAAATACATCAGTATTTCCTATGTAACAACCCCGCAAGTCTGCTTCCATACGAATATGCCAATCAACTTAATTGTGTTAAGTTTGACACCAGTGCTATTGCATTATGTGAAAGCATAAATAACATTAGCAATGGCATAACGGTTTATTAAATCTATGCAAATGTTATAATAAGCTAGATAACAGCAAAAGTGCAACTGCTTATTCTGAAACATTTTTACTAACAACTGTGTACGTTAAAGTGTTGTGCCCAGGAAACAAAGCACACGATATTAGTAGCATGAGGAGTATTTCCGTTCAAAGAAAATGTCTGTATAATAGTATTTGATAAAAGCAGGTATAAATCTAAGTGTGCATTAAATAATCCGACGGTATGATTTATTCTCAACATGTTTGTGTAAGATTTCATTGAGCAGAATTTCAGCGACTAGGGTGGGAGAGAGTCATGCATTTTCGAAATATGATTAAGTTTCAGTGACCTTTTAGTCAAACTTTCCTTATTGGATTTTCACAGTGAAACACATACAGGTAGTGCATTCCGTCCTGAGTGACATCAGCATTCTAAGATGATGCCAGTAAGGTACACAGTTTCAAATAAAACAAGTGTCAATTGCTAATGTAACAAAACATATGTCACCTGTACAATAAATTGCAAACAGAGCAGTCTAGTCAAGAACAAGAAGCAACATAAACCATGAGTGGTAACAATTGGTATCTAATACATAGCACTTCGTAGAGAATACAGTTAGACCCTAGTCTACCTAAGTCAGAGGTATCAAACACCAATGGACATAGACATATCATATTTGGAAAAGGTGTCGTGCTTGGGTCCGCGTAAGACACGCCACTAGGTGAAGGCCCCTGCAGAGAAAGGACACTAATGGTCCTCTTTGGTATTCTAAATTTTTGAAACTGTCACAGAAAATATCTTCTAGGCACTCCATGGTTAAGGCCTGCCAAAGTCTTGCATGCCATTGAGTGATTGAGGGAGCCTCTGGCTTCTTCCACTCCTCAGCTAAAGTCATTTTGGCCACTCCCAAACAGAGCCACAAAATGGCCCAATCCTTTGAAGTTTGGCATTTGAGTGAGTTGTCACTGAGCCCCAGAAAAGCAAACCCTAGTGAGGCCGGTACTGGATACCCCAGTTTATCTTTAATTTGGGCTAAGATTTCGGACCAGTATCGTCTGAAAGTCACCCAACAGGCCGCAACCCCTCCAACAGATATCCAGATATCAGTGGTATTGAGGAATATCTTTTTAAGCTTTGTAGGTTAGAGAGCTTTGTAGTGGGCGTTCCTTAATCCCATGAAATGATTACATCTTGGGATATTCTACCATAATCAAGTTCATTGTTTGTGAGAGATTTGTTTGCCAATTGGTTAGACAAAAATCAACCTGTCGAGGGGGAGTATGGGAAATCGTATCAAACAGAAGTGTGTACAAAGAAGAGATTGCTCCTCTAGAGCTCGTGTGGGTTTTCACAAAGTGTTCTATAGGGGAAAGGTCTTGAGTTGCCACTTCCCTGATTCCGGGTTGGAGTACCCAGTGTTGTAACTATGTATAGTGGCCCTGCAGGAGTGCTGGCGGAAAAGCCAGGTTAAAATGAATAGGCGTAAATGGGGACGGAAAGTGGGCCCATGCTCCCATCTTGTTTAGGTTGTCCCAGGTGTCTAGGGTCTTTTTTTGTTGGGATGCTTAAGTAAACATTACTAGGTCTATCAGGTTTTGGTTTCCACAGCAGATCCCAAATGTAATGGCCCGTCGCCGCACAGTCTATGTAGAACCAGTGTTTGTCCGATGCTTTAAGAGACCACTCCATAATCACCCGTAATTTTGCTGCCTGGCAGTACAATTAAAAGTCTGGCAGAGTCAGCCCCCTGGCCGATCGAGGCAACTTGAGCACTCGGTAAGGAAGCTGAGCCCTACCTACCTCCAAATAAATCCAATTAGGAAGAATCGCAGGGTAGAAAAGAATACCTTCTCCATCGGGACAGGTAGTCCCTGAAAAAGGTACTGAAATCACAGCAACACCATAATTTTGAGTGTGTGAATATGGCCCAGCCACATCAAGTATAACAGTGCCCATCTCTTAAGGTCTGCCTTGAGTTGCTGAATCAAGGGGTGGCGGGTAGTTGACCTTGTATAGGCCTGAGACACTGGGGATGAGTTTAACACCCAAATATGTCAGTTCCTTTATTGTCCATTGGAAGGGCAATCATAGTGCTAAATGTTCCATCTCGGTAGGGGAGAGAGTGAGGTTCAGACGGTAGGATTTAGATAAATTAGGGCCAGATGACTAAAGCATTTTTCAAGTCGTAAAGTCAGTTGTGTCCTCTGGCCCACACCATCCCTCCCACGCACCCTACCCCCACGTACCTGTGCCTCTGGCACAGTATGCCCACTCCCACTGGTGGCAGAACCATCATTGTCAGAGGTGGCATAAGGAAACTCAGATACCTGTACTGGGGGGCACATAATGGAAGACACTGTCCTTGGGACACAGGTTTGGAGGCGAATGGTTGCTTGTGATGTAGTTGCAACAGGCCTGGGAGGAGTCATTGTGGGCAGGGTGAGGCTGACAGTTGTTGACTGACCAGGTATCCCTGATCGGCCAGCTTCGTCCTCGGTGTCCAGATATCCAGGGTTGTTTTCCTCACTGGGGCCTTCATCCAGAAGGGTAGTGTCTGTCTCTGGTATCCTCTTCATGTTGGGGATGGCAAGGTTACCTGTATGAGAAGTGGAACACAAAGTTGGTGCATATGATGCAACAAGTGATGTTTCAATTAGACAACTAATCATGGTATATGAAATGCACACACTGCCGTTACATGATCCCCTGACATGACAATGACAGCTGCTACTTAATCTGGGTTAGTGCAATGTGAGACACAGTGCATAAATCATGCTCCATGCTCTTGGAGTATGCTGGTGTTGAAATGGCTGCAAATACCCTCATATCTTGTCTGAGTGCAGACATGACAATGCACTTTTCTCTACTAGTAAGATGAATGGCATCATTGAGCCAACTAGTAGCAGAACAATGGAGAATGGTGTCAGAGCTAGCACACAAAATTGGTGTAACAATTTGGCATGGTTCTCTATCTGGATGTACTGCAAGTGCGTCCATTTGGACATTTATGTGTCCTCCAGGTGAGAACATGACATTATTAGGAATGTTTTCTCTGAGTCCAGTTTGGAATGGGTCACAGCTGTAGCTGTGATTTGCTTGTAATGGTACTGGTAGTGGGCCATTGTATAGCTGACATTGTCATAAACTGTTACATGGTGGAACATTCCGTTTGGTTTGCTTTGATAGTTAGTTTCACATGCAAGACATTTCACATTTAGTGCACAGTTCTGGTTTGGTTAATGTTGTAACAGTGGCTTATGGGAGTTGTAGTGCTGTCAGTTCCCAGAACTTCACATGCCATTCCCAAGGTGAATTTACTTGATTTGTGGCATGGATTGATGAGTATTTGGAGATTTGGATGGGTAATGGGTGGTTTGACCAATGAAGTGGGGGAAAGGTGATGAGTGAGCATGCAAGACATGACTGTTTGGTGACATGAGTTTGTTGTTGCTTGCCTGACTCCACTCCCCTGGAATTCCTGTCAGACCCTCAGGATGCAGGATGTCCAAGACCTTCTCCTCCCACGATCTTTATCAGGGTCTTTATGTGGTTGTCGGACTGCCACAGCAGTGGTGGTCCTGGCTGCCACCGCGAGGCCAGCGGTCTGAAGACCCCCAGCCTCATAATGAGGCCTAAATCTTAATTGTAGGAAATACATATTTTCCACCTGGGTACACTCATGTTCTGATTAGGCTACAATATAGTGATTTGCAGAACAAAAGAGTAGCACTATCTTTCCTAAAAGGGGCTGGCCCATACTCTCCTCACCGTGATTACCTATGTTACAGGTATGGATGGCTTTGCCCACCCAATCCCTCTTCAGTTTCTCTGCTTCTGTGGGAGATAAGTAGGTCTCTTCTACTAAGGCAATCTCAGGATATTTCAAGGATAATTATGATAGTAGTTTTGTAATGCAATGGGAGCCCAATGACATTTACAGAGATGATAATTAATTAATTAATAGTCATAGTGTGCTTAAAGAGTGTACAATACCAACTACAGTGAGACTAGTAAGGATATTGTGAATCAAGGGCCCAGACTTTATGACAAGTGCCCAAACCCAATATTTGTGAATAAATATTATTTTTAATTCCTGACACCACTTCCAGTTACTCTGTAGAGACAAAGATAAATGTAGGACACCCAGCCTATGTATATGTGGATTCAGTACATGTCCAGCCACTTCTGTAAAAAAATGTGAATATCAACATTCCCATGGGGCAGCCCTAACTCTTCATGCATCCTGACTTTGGAACTTAGTATAGTGTTTGTTCCTAATTAATCAGCTGAAACATCAAGTTCAGTTCAGGGTGGACTGTTCCCCTGGCGAGCAAGATCAAGACTAATTTGCATATGACTTGGTCCAAACTGGGGTGACGTGGCGAGCAAAGCAGCAATAGATTAAACCCAGATCTGTGACTGAGGGGTGAGTATTTGAAAAGTTTCAACACTCCATCCATCATTTTATTTTGGGGTTTTAACATAAACTCCTAACAGACCTCTCTAAAAACAGTCAGGGTTCAGCCTTAGTGAAATCTAAATTACCCTGTCATAGTTTGCATAGTAAGAATTGTTACGTAAATGTCTTGAAATGAATTACACCATTATGCTACTTTCCTTCTTAATGTACCATTTGTGTCAAAACCTCACAGCAAATGCACAAGAATATCACTGTTACATTTCAATGCATCATTGCACCAAAAATCAATGTAAGGATGCATTTTGTGCTAAAACGCAGTGCTGAATGACAGATTCGAATTAAGTGTAATTTTGCAAAATGTTGCTGAAATTTTCTGTAATTATTTGAAAGCAAATTGCATGACTTTCGCACACTTCTACTCAGAGGACAGTTGTTAAGTAGTAATAATAATATGTTTAGACAATAGTCCATAAAGCCAATATAAAATTAAAAAGTGTGCTAATCACATTTTAGTGTTAATTCCACTCATAAATGTCTACATTCCTCACTGATAGTAAGAAACAACAAAGCCCAATTGCAGCATCTAGAAATTGTATATTTGATAGAAGATCAATGGTAGTATGATGCATTTAAATACCATATTTTAAAAACCTAGGTTTTTTATGCATAATTAGCCGTGGCCAATCAATTATAACATTAAAAATGAAATGTGCTACTGTTCAAGTGCATTTGCAGACACCTTCATGTTCCCTAATTTTTGGTGCTAGACAAGAAATCTCCATTCCAGTGTAACATCCTAGTCTAAACTTTCAAATTTTATGTTGAAAAAGAGGGTTTGGTAAAGAAAAAAGATATGGGAACACATCAGAATATCACAAGGTTGACAATGTCTTCCTAATTGAGGATTTCTGGAGTTAATACCTTATAGCCTTTTGCTGGGACAAACTCAGCACGCCATTGTGGGTGCACTGTCTTTTAGTTCATCTGCATGATGGTGGCAAGCCCAGGTTGATTCAAATGGCATTTCAAAAATATAGTCAAATAGAAAAAAACTGACTCAAAAAGTAATTTTGAGATCAGAATTGTAGAAACAAAACATTAAGGTTTATTACAAATTCAAGTATAAAATATATAGAATGGAAAATGCAAATACAGCTGTAATCTTCTTGAAATGTATAGAAACTGATTGCCACAGAGATTCTCAATTACAGAATAATGCATTAATGAGCACAATTAGGGAAATTGCTAAGTCTCGAGGTGTGCAGCAACCAATAGAAAATTGGGCAGCGTCCCCAGAAGCTCAGAAAGAGTGTGGCTCATCCCAAAATTCAGGGATTTAGATAGTCTTTTTCACTACAGAAGTTCATGCAAACTGCAAAGTCAGCATTGTATTTGGATCATTATAACAAATCATAATTCATATTTTTGAAACTCTACATAACCCAACCATCTTAACACTAACACACTACATGAATATTGGTCGCCCCTTCTGACCTAATGTCATCCAGAGGTGTAAGAACAAATTAGTTACACAAACAACTGAAAACAATTGTCAATGGATGCAATATTTTGTTCAAGCAGGAAGAGCATTGGATTGTAGAGAAAAGCTTCCTCCAGCAAGAACAATATGTCATACAAATATACAGTGCACAGTTTACTGCATGTAGTGTCAAATGAGAAATATAAACAGAGAATAAACATCATGATGAGGCATCCATTTACAACAAATATGGCATAGAGGCCTCGGTTTTATTTAACCCCTTCGCTGCCAGGCCTTTTCCCCCTCCTGTGCCAGGCCTTTTTTTGCCTATTTGGGGCAGTTCGCGCTTAGGCCCTCATAACTTTTTGTCCACATAAGCTAACCAAGCCAAATTTGCGTCCTTTTTTTCCAACATCCTGGGGATTCTAGAGGTACCCAGACTTTGTGGGTTCCCTTGAAGGAGGCCAAGAAATTGGCCAAAATACAGTGAAAATTTCGTTTTTAAAAAAAAAAATGGAAAAAGTGGCTGCAGAAGAAGGCTTGTGGATTTCCCCCTGAAAATGGCATCAACAAAGGGTTTGTAGTGCTAAACTCAGCAGCTTCCTAGCTTTCAGGAACAGGCAGACTTGAATCAGAAAACCCAATTTTTCAACACAATTTTGGCATTTTACTGGGGCATACCCCATTTTTGCAATTTTTTGTGCTTTCAGCCTCCTTCCAGTCAGTGACAGGAATGGGCATGAAACCAATGCTGGATCCCAGAAACCTAACCATTTCTGAAAAGTAGAGAAAAGTCTGAATTCAGCAAGGGGTCATTTGTGTAGATCCTACAAGGGTTTCCTACAGAAAATAACAGCTGAAAGAGAAAAATATTGAAATTGAGGTGAAAAAAACATCAATTTTTCTCTACGTTTTACTCTGTAACTTTTCCCTGCAATGTCAGATTATGGAAAGCAATATACCGTTACGTTTGGTGGACTCCTCTGGTTGCGGGGATATATAGGGCTTGTAGGTTCATCAAGAACCCGAGGAACCCAGAGCCAATAAATGAGCTGCACCCTGCAGTGCGTTTTCATTCTATACCGGGTATACAGCAATTCATTTGCTGAAATATAAAGAGTAAAAAATTGCTATCAAGAAAACCTTTGCATTTCCAAAAAGGGCACAAGATAAGGTGCTGAGGAGCAGTGGTTATTTGCACATCTCTGAATTCCGGGGTGACCATACAAGCATGTGAATTATAGGGAATTTCTCAAATAGATGTCTTTTTTACACACTCTCCTATATTTGGAAGGAAAAAATGTAGAGAAAGACAGGGGGCAATAGCACTTGTTTTGCTAATCTATGTTCCCCCAAGCCTACCGATAAAAATGATACCTCACTTGTGTGGGTAGGCCTAGCGCCGGCGACAGGAAACACCCCAAAGCGCAACGTGGACACATACTAAATTTTGGAAAAAAACTGAGGTGTTTTTTGCGAAGTGCCTACCTGTAGATTTTGGCCTCTAGCTCAGCCGGCACCTAGGGAAACCTACCAGACCTGTGCATTTCTGAAAACTAGAGACCTAGGGGAATCCAAGGAGGGGTGACTTGCGGGGCTGGGACCAGGTTCTGTTACCCAGAATCCTTTGCAAACCTCAAAATTTGGCTAAAAAAACACATGTTCCTCACATTTCTGTGGCAGAAAGTTCTGGAATCTGAGAGGAGCTACAAATTTCCTTCCACCCAGCGTTCCCCCAAGTCTCCCGATAAAAATGATACCTCACTTGCGTGGGTAGGCCTAGCTCCGGCGACAGGAAACACCCCAAAGCGCAACGTGGACACATCCTACATTTTGGAAAAAAACAGAGGTGTTTTTTGCGAAGTGCCTACCTGTAGATTTTGGCCTCTAGCTCAGCTGGCACCTAGGGAAACCTACAAACCTGTGCATTTCTGAAAACTAGAGACCTAGGGGAATCCAAGGAGCGGTGACTTGCGGGGCTCGGACCAGGTTCTGTTACCCAGAATCCTTTGCAAACCTCAAAATTTGGCTAAAAAAATACATGTTCCTCACATTTCTGTGGCAGAAAGTTCTGGAATCTGAGAGGAGCTACAAATTTCCTTCCACCCAGCGTTCCCCCAAGTCTCCCGATAAAAATGATACCTCACTTGCGTGGGTAGGCCTAGCGCCGGCAACAGGAAACACCCCAAAGCGCAACGTGGACACATCCTAAATTTTGGAAAAAAACAGAGGTGTTCTTTGCGAAGTGCCTACCTGTAGATTTTGGCCTCTAGCTCAGCCGGCACCTAGGGAAACCTACCAAACCTGTGCATTTCTGAAAACTAGAGACCTAGGGGAATCCAAGGAGGGGTGACTTGCGGGTCTCGGACCAGGTTCTGTTACCCAGAATCCTTTGCAAACCTCAAAATTTGGCTAAAAAAACACATGTTCCTCACATTTCTGTGGCAGAAAGTTCTGGAATCTGAGAGGAGCTACAAATTTCCTTCCACCCAGCGTTCCCCCAAGTCTCCCGATAAAAATGATACCTCACTTGCGTGGGTAGGCCTAGCGCCGGCGACAGGAAACACCCCAAAGCGCAACGTGGACACATCCTACATTTTGGAAAAAAACAGAGGTGTTTTTTGCGAAGTGCCTACCTGTAGATTTTGGCCTCTAGCTCAGCCGGCACCTAGGGAAACCTACCGAACCTGTGCATTTCTGAAAACTAGAGACCTAGGGGAATCCAAGGAGGGGTGACTTGCGGGGCTCGGACCAGGTTCTGTTACCCAGAATCCTTTGCAAACCTCAAAATTTGGCTAAAAAAACACATGTTCCTCACATTTCTGTGGCAGAAAGTTCTGGAATCTGAGAGGAGCTACGAATTTCCTTCCACCCAGCGTTCCCCCAAGTCTCCCGATAAAAATGATACCTCACTTGCGTGGGTAGGCCTAGCGCCGGCGACAGGAAACACCCCAAAGCGCAACGTGGACACATCCTAAATTTTGGAAAAAAACAGAGGTGTTTTTTGCGAAGTGCCTACCTGTAGATTTTGGCCTCTAGCTCAGCCGGCACCTAGGGAAACCTACCAAACCTGTGCATTTCTGAAAACTAGAGACCTAGGGGAATCCAAGGAGGGGTGACTTGCGGGGCTCGGACCAGGTTCTGTTACCCAGAATCCTTTGCAAACCTCAAAATTTGGCTAAAAAAACACATGTTCCTCACATTTCTGTGGCAGAAAGTTCTGGAATCTGAGAGGAGCTACAAATTTTCTTCCACCCAGCGTTCCCCCAAGTCTCCCGATAAAAATGATACCTCACTTGCGTGGGTATGCCTAGCGCCGGCGACAGGAAACACCCCAAAGCGCAACGTGGACACATCCTAAATTTTGGAAAAAAACAGAGGTGTTTTTTGCGAAGTGCCTACCTGTAGATTTTGGCCTCTAGCTCAGCCGGCACCTAGGGAAACCTACCAAACCTGTGCATTTCTGAAAACTAGAGACCTAGGGCAATCCAAGGAGGGGTGACTTGCGGGGCTCGGACCAGGTTCTGTTACCCAGAATCCTTTGCAAACCTCAAAATTTGGCTAAAAAAACACATGTTCCTCACATTTCTGTGGCAGAAAGTTCTGGAATCTGAGAGGAGCTACAAATTTCCTTCCACCCAGCGTTCCCCCAAGTCTCTCGATAAAAATTATACCTCACTTGCGTGGGTAGGCCTAGCGCCGGCGACAGGAGACACCCCAAAGCGCAACGTGGACACATCCTAAATTTTGGAAAAAAACAGAGGTGTTTTTTGCGAAGTGCCTACCTGTAGATTTTGGCCTCTAGCTCAGCTGACACCTAGGCAAACCTACCAAACCTGTGCATTTCTGAAAACTATAGACCTAGGGGAATCCAAGGAGGGGTGACTTGCGGGGCTCGGACCAGGTTCTGTTACCCAGAATCCTTTGCAAACCTCAAAATTTGGCTAAAAAAACACATGTTCCTCACATTTCTGTGGCAGAAAGTTCTGGAATCTGAGAGGAGCTACAAATTTCCTTCCACCCAGCGTTCCCCCAAGTCTCCCGATAAAAATGATACCTCACTTGCGTGGGTAGGCCTAGCGCCGGCGACAGGAAACACCCCAAAGCGCAACGTGGACACATCCTAAATTTTGGAAAAAAACAGAGGTGTTTTTTGCGAAGTGCCTACCTGTAGATTTTGGCCTCTAGCTCAGCCAGCACCTAGGGAAACCAACCAAACCTGTGCATTTCTGAAAACTAGAGACCTAGGGGAATCCAAGGAGGGGTGACTTGCGGGGCTCGGACCAGGTTCTGTTACCCAGAATCCTTTGCAAACCTCAAAATTTGGCTAAAAAAACACATGTTCCTCACATTTCTGTGGCAGAAAGTTCTGGAATCTGAGAGGAGCTACAAATTTTCTTCCACCCAGCGTTCCCCCAAGTCTCCCGATAAAAATGATACCTCACTTGCGTGGGTAGGCCTAGCGCCGGCGACAGGAAACACCCCAAAGCGCAACGCGGACACATCCTAAATTTTGGAAAAAAACAGAGGTGTTTTTTGCGAAGTGCCTACCTGTAGATTTTGGCCTCTAGCTCAGCCGGCACCTAGGGAAACCTACCAAACCTGTGCATTTTTGAAAACTAGAGACCCAGGGGAATCCAAGGAGGGGTGACTTGCGGGGCTCGGACCAGGTTCTGTTACCCAGAATCCTTTGCAAACCTCAAAATTTGGCTAAAAAAACACATGTTCCTCACATTTCTGTGGCAGAAAGTTCTGGAATCTGAGAGGAGCTACAAATTTCCTTCCACCCAGCGTTCCCCCAAGTCTCCCGATAAAAATGATACCTCACTTGCGTGGGTAGGCCTAGCGCCGGCGACAGGAAACACCCCAAAGCGCAACGTGGACACATCCTAAATTTTGGAAAAAAACGGAGGTGTTTTTTGTGAAGTGCCTACCTGTAGATTTTGGCCTCTAGCTCAGCCGGCACCTAGGGAAACCTACCAAACCTGTGCATTTCTGAAAACTAGAGACCTAGGGGAATCCAAGGAGGGGTGACTTGCGGGGCTCGGACCAGGTTCTGTTACCCAGAATCCTTTGCAAACCTCAAAATTTGGCTAAAAAAACACATGTTCCTCACATTTCTGCGGCAGAAAGTTCTGGAATCTGAGAGGAGCTACAAATTTCCTTCCACCCAGCGTTCCCCCAAGTCTCCCGATAAAAATGATACCTCACTTGCGTGGGTAGGCCTAGCGCCGGCGACAGGAAACACCCCAAAGCGCAACGTGGACACATCCTAAATTTTGGAAAAAAAACAGAGATGTTTTTTGCGAAGTGCCTACCTGTAGATTTTGGCCTCTAGCTCAGCCGGCACCTAGGGAAACCTACCAAACCTGTGCATTTCTGAAAACTAGAGACCTAGGGGAATCCAAGGAGGGGTGACTTGCGGGGCTGGGACCAGGTTCTGTTACCCAGAATCCTTTGCAAACCTCAAAATTTGTCTAAAAAAACACATGTTCCTCACATTTCTGTGGCAGAAAGTTCTGGAATCTGAGAGGAGCTACAAATTTCCTTCCACCCAGCGTTCCCCCAAGTCTTCCGATAAAAATGATACCTCACTTGCGTGGGTAGGCCTAGCGCCGGCGACAGGAAACACCCCAAAGCGCAACGTGGACACATCCTAAATTTTGGAAAAAAACAGAGGTGTTTTTTGCGAAGTGCCTACCTGTAGATTTTGGCCTCTAGCTCAGCCGGCACCTAGGGAAACCTACAAAACCAGTGCATTTCTGAAAACTAGAGACCTAGGGGAATCCAAGGAGGGGTGACTTGCGGGGCTGGGACCAGGTTCTGTTACCCAGAATCCTTTGCAAACCTCAAAATTTGGCTAAAAAAACACATGTTCCTCACATTTCTGTGGCAGAAAGTTCTGGAATCTGAGAGGAGCTACAAATTTCCTTCCACCCAGCGTTCCCCCAAGTCTTCCGATAAAAATGATACCTCACTTGCGTGGGTAGGCCTAGCGCCGGCGACAGGAGACACCCCAAAGCGCAACGTGGACACATCCTAAATTTTGGAAAAAAACAGAGGTGTTTTTTGCGAAGTGCCTACCTGTAGATTTTGGCCTCTAGCTCAGCTGACACCTAGGGAAACCTACCAAACCTGTGCATTTCTGAAAACTAGAGACCTAGGGGAATCCAAGGAGGGGTGACTTGCGGGGCTCGGACCAGGTTCTGTTACCCAGAATCCTTTGCAAACCTCAAAATTTGGCTAAAAAAACACATGTTCCTCACATTTCTGTGGCAGAAAGTTCTGGAATCTGAGAGGAGCTACAAATTTCCTTCCACCCAGCGTTCCCCCAAGTCTCCCGATAAAAATGATACCTCACTTGCGTGGGTAGGCCTAGCGCCGGCGACAGGAAACACCCCAAAGCGCAACGTGGACACATCCTACATTTTGGAAAAAAACAGAGGTGTTTTTTGCGAAGTGCCTACCTGTAGATTTTGGCCTCTAGCTCAGCCGGCACCTAGGGAAACCTACCAAACCTGTGCATTTCTGAAAACTAGAGACCTAGGGGAATCCAAGGAGGGGTGACTTGCGGGGCTGGGACCAGGTTCTGTTACCCAGAATCCTTTGCAAACCTCAAAATTTGGCTAAAAAAACACATGTTCCTCACATTTCTGTGGCAGAAAGTTCTGGAATCTGAGAGGAGCTACAAATTTCCTTCCACCCAGCGTTCCCCCAAGTCTCCCGATAAAAATGATACCTCACTTGCGTGGGTAGGCCTAGCGCCGGCGACAGGAAACACCCCAAAGCGCAACGTGGACACATCCTAAATTTTGGAAAAAAACAGAGGTGTTTTTTGCGAAGTGCCTACCTGTAGATTTTGGCCTCTAGCTCAGCCGGCACCTAGGGAAACCTACCAAACCTGTGCATTTCTGAAAACTAGAGACCTAGGGGAATCCAAGGAGGGGTGACTTGCGGGGCTGGGACCAGGTTCTGTTACCTAGAATCCTTTGCAAACCTCAAAATTTGGCTAAAAAAACACATGTTCCTCACATTTCTGTGGCAGAAAGTTCTGGAATCTGAGAGGAGCTACAAATTTCCTTCCACCCAGCGTTCCCCCAAGTCTCCCGATAAAAATGATACCTCACTTGCGTGGGTAGGCATAGCGCCGGCGACAGGAAACACCCCAAAGCGCAACGTGGACACATCCTAAATTTTGGAAAAAACAGAGGTGTTTTTTGCGAAGTGCCTACCTGTAGATTTTGGCCTCTAGCTCAGCCGGCACCTAGGGAAACCTACCAAACCTGTGCATTTCTGAAAACTAGAGACCTAGGGGAATCCAAGGAGGGGTGACTTGCGGGGCTCGGACCAGGTTCTGTTACCCAGAATCCTTTGCAAACCTCAAAATTTGGCTAAAAAAACACATGTTCCTCACATTTCTGTGGCAGAAAGTTCTGGAATCTGAGAGGAGCTACAAATTTCCTTCCACCCAGCGTTCCCCCAAGTCTCCCGATAAAAATGATACCTCACTTGCGTGGGTAGGCCTAGCGCCGGCGACAGGAAACACCCCAAAGCGCAACGTGGACACATCCTAAATTTTGGAAAAAAACAGAGGTGTTTTTTGCGAAGTGCCTACCTGTAGATTTTGGCCTCTAGCTCAGCCGGCACCTAGGGAAACCTACCAAACCTGTGCATTTCTGAAAACTAGAGACCTAGGGGAATCCAAGGAGAGGTGACTTGCGGGGCTCGGACCAGGTTCTGTTACCCAGAATCCTTTGCAAACCTCAAAATTTGGCTAAAAAAACACATGTTCCTCACATTTCTGTGGCAGAAAGTTCTGGAATCTGAGAGGAGCTACAAATTTCCTTCCACCCAGCGTTTCCCCAAGTCTCCCGATAAAAATGATACCTCACTTGCGTGGGTAGGCCTAGCGCCGGCGACAGGAAACACCCCAAAGCGCAATGTTGTCACATCCTAAATTTTGGAAAAAAACAGAGGTGTTTTTTGCGAAGTGCCTACCTGTAGATTTTGGCCTCTAGCTCAGCCGGCACCTAGGGAAACCTACAAAACCTGTGCATTTCTGAAAACTAGAGACCTAGGGGAATCCAAGGAGGGGTGACTTGCTTGGCTCGGACCAGGTTCTGTTACCCAGAATCCTTTGCAAACCTCAAAATTTGGCTAAAAAAACACATGTTCCTCACATTTCTGTGGCAGAAAGTTCTGGAATCTGAGAGGAGCTACAAATTTCCTTCCACCCAGCGTTCCCCCAAGTCTCCCGATAAAAATGATACCTCACTTGCGTGGGTAGGCCTAGCGCCGGCGACAGGAGACACACCAAAGCGCAACGTGGACACATCCTAAATTTTGGAAAAAAACAGAGGTGTTTTTTGCGAAGTGCCTACCTGTAGATTTTGGCCTCTAGCTCAGCTGACACCTAGGGAAATCTACCAAACCTGTGCATTTCTGAAAACTAGAGACCTAGGGGAATCCAAGGAGGGGTGACTTGCGGGGCTCGGACCAGGTTCTGTTACCCAGAATCCTTTGCAAACCTCAAAATTTGGCTAAAAAAACACATGTTCCTCACATTTCTGTGGCAGAAAGTTCTGGAATCTGAGAGGAGCTACAAATTTCCTTCCACCCAGCGTTCCCCCAAGTCTCCCGATAAAAATGATACCTCACTTGCGTGGGTAGGCCTAGCGCCGGCGACAGGAAACACCCCAAAGCGCAACGTGGACACATCCTACATTTTGGAAAAAAACAGAGGTGTTTTTTGCGAAGTGCCTACCTGTAGATTTTGGCCTCTAGCTCAGCCGGCACCTAGGGAAACCTACCAAATCTGTGCATTTCTGAAAACTAGAGACCTAGGGGAATCCAAGGAGGGGTGACTTGCGGGGCTGGGACCAGGTTCTGTTACCCAGAATCCTTTGCAAACCTCAAAATTTGGCTAAAAAAACACATGTTCCTCACATTTCTGTGGCAGAAAGTTCTGGAATCTGAGAGGAGCTACAAATTTCCTTCCACCCAGCGTTCCCCCAAGTCTCCCGATAAAAATGATACCTCACTTGCGTGGGTAGGCCTAGCGCCGGCGACAGGAAACACCCCAAAGCGCAACGTGGACACATCCTACATTTTGGAAAAAAACAGAGGTGTTTTTTGCGAAGTGCCTACCTGTAGATTTTGGCCTCTAGCTCAGCCGGCACCTAGGGAAACCTACCAAACCTGTGCATTTCTGAAAACTAGAGACCTAGGGGAATCCAAGGAGGGGTGACTTGCGGGGCTCGGACCAGGTTCTGTTACCCAGAATCCTTTGCAAACCTCAAAATTTGGCTAAAAAAACACATGTTCCTCACATTTCTGTGGCAGAAAGTTCTGGAATCTGAGAGGAGCTACAAATTTCCTTCCACCCAGCGTTCCCCCAAGTCTCCCGATAAAAATGATACCTCACTTGCGTGGGTAGGCCTAGCGCCGGCGACAGGAGACACCCCAAAGCGCAACGTGAACACATCCTAAATTTTGGACAAAAAACAGAGGTGTTTTTTGCGAAGTGCCTACCTGTAGATTTTGGCCTCTAGCTCAGCCGGCACCTAGGGAAACCTACCAAACCTGTACATTTCTGAAAACTAGAGACCTAGGGGAATCCAAGGAGGGGTGACTTGCGGGGCTCGGACCAGGTTCTGTTACCCACAATCCTTTGCAAACCTCAAAATTTGGCTAAAAAAACACATGTTCCTCACATTTCTGTGGCAGAAAGTTCTGGAATCTGAGAGGAGCTACAAATTTCCTTCCACCCAGCGTTCCCCCAAGTCTCCCGATAAAAATGATACCTCACTTGCGTGGGTAGGCCTAGCGCCTGCGACAGGAAACACCCCAAAGCGCAACGTGGACACATCCAAAATTTTGGGAGAAAACAGTGCCTACCTGTGGATTTTGGCCTGTAGCTCACCCGGCGCCTAGGGAAACCTAACAAACCTGTGCATTTCTGAAAACTAGAGACCTAGGGGAATCCAAGGAGGGTTGACTTGCGGGGCTCGGACCAGGTTCTGTTACCCAGAATCCTTTGCAAACCTCAAATTTGTCTAAAACAACACATGTTCCTCACATTTCTGTGGCAGAAAGTTCTGGAATCTGATAGGAGCCACAAATTTCCTTCCACCCAGCGTTCCCCCAAGTCTCCCGATAAAAATGATACCTCACTTGTGTGGGTGGGCCAGGTGCCTGCAACAGAATAAGGCCCAAAACCTGAAGGGATAGAAGGGATAGCACAGCAAGTTTATAAGGGCATATTCTTTTATACATCTTTAGACGGACTCTGCTTTGGGGACCCACATAAGTGAGGTGTCATTTTACTTGGGAGACTGAGGGGAAAACTGGGGAGTAGGAATTTTGTGCTGGAGCGGTGATCCTACTAAGAAAAATCAGGAAAATATGCTTTTTTATGCAAATTTTGAGGTTTACAGAGGAGTCTGGGTAAGAAAATGTTGGGGGAGCCACACAAGCCACACCTCCCTAGACTCCTTGGGGTGCCTAGTTTTAAAAAGTTTCTGGGTTTTGTAGGTTTCCCTACATGACGGCCGCACCCAGGACCAAAAACATAGGTGGGCCCTCCCCCCCAAACACAGGTATTTTTGGAATATATCACTTTGATGTGTGCACATACGTCCGTGATGTGCCAAACACTAAAATTGTGAAAAGAAACACACTTAGGTTATGTGAAGAAGACCCCTCACCCACCAACCAAGTTGGTGGCATGCTTCATCATCGGGGTCCCACCCGAGGCACCTAGCTTGTCTCAAGTGTGCTGCGTCGCCTGATTACAGCGGAGCAGGTTTTGTCATTTGTACCACACATACTGGTTGGATTTGGCACGAGGGTGAGTGATGGTTCAGTAGATCAAAATTTATTAACAAGAGATTTCACAAAAGTGAAATGCACTGATAATAACTGAAAGGCCAAAAAACTGAACCAATGACTCACAGCTCGTGAGCTGTAAAGCCACGACAAGGCACCAACCGCTTTACAGTCCATTCACACACCTTTCATACATGACATGCACTAGACCATTCACGCCGCCAGCCACGGGCCCAGCTAATTACAAGACTCGCATCCACAGACAGCGCCAGTCAAGGGCCCATCACTTTCATACGCCCACATGCCTGATACAGCAATCACACCAGCTGATGAGTGTGTGGACTGGCGTTTGGCCGGCACTGCCAGCCAAGCGCCACACCACCAGCCAAGCGCCACCCCACCCACACCACCAGCCAAGCGCCACCCCACACACACCGCCAGCCCAGCGCCACCCCACACACACCGCCAGCCAAGCGCCACCCCACACACACCGCCAGCCAAGCGCCACCCCACACACACCGCCAGCCAAGCGCCACCCCACACACACCGCCAGCCAAGCGCCACCACACCCACGCCGCCAGCCAAGCGCCACTCTACACATGCCATCCCCTTTTTTTTGTTTTTAAACAACAAAGAAACCACTAATCATAAATTAGTACAAAACTACAAACACAAAAGCTCTAACTGAATACATGACTAATGCCAACCGTGAAACCGAACATATAAAAATATAAAACACCAGTTTACGCTCACGGAATTTCCCAATAATTCTTCTGTGTGTGGTAGCTCCTGAAACAGCCACCCACACACAGCCCAGGCTTTGAAGGACAATCAGGGCAGTACATCCTAGTCTCCTTCCTGATACCTCTTCGAGCACAGACTCTACATCTCTTAGCAGGAAAGTTTTTTTTGGCCGTGGGAGGAATGTGCTCAGCAAAGTGACGATCTTTCAATCTAGCCACATCCTCCACCACTGCTTCTCTAGGAACTCTTGCCTGTTCCAGCACAACAAGGCTAGCTATGATAGACTCCTGAAATTTCACAAATGTCATCCTTGACTCTGGAGAACTATCCTTAAACACAACAAAAGCATTAAAAGTTGCCAAGTGGAACAAGTGAAGCGCTAATTTCTTATACCACACATAGGACTTACGAGCAGCAGTGTAAGGTTCTAACCTCTGATCTACTCTATCAACACCACCCATGTGCTTATTATAGTCTAAGATGCACACAGGTTTGCGCACTTCGGCAACCTGACCCCAAACAGCCACAGGTGAAGTACTCTCATCATGGATGGTGCTTAGCATGTATACATCCCTCTTGTCTACAAATTTCAGAGCTAGCAGCTCATCATTCCGCAAGGCACTGCACTGTCCCTTCTCAAGTTTTTTACAGACAAGCTCTTTTGGATAGCCTTTCCGATTAGAGCGGATTGTGCCACAAGCAACAGTGTCCACTCTGAACAACTCCTTGAACAACCGAACTCCAGTGTAGAAGTTATCTACATATAAATGGTGACCTTTGTTAAACAGTCGTCTACCAAGTTCCCACACAATTTTCTCACTAACTCCAAAAGTGGGAGGACAACCAGGGGGGTCAATATTGGAATCCCTACCAGTGTAGACCCGGAAATTATAAACATATCCTGTACTACTTTCTGACAGCATATACAATTTAATTCCATACAGTGCCCTCTTGCTAGGAATGTACTGCCTAAAAACCAAACGACCCTTGAACAGGACCAAAGACTCATCTACAGATATTTCTTTCCCTGGAACATAGATCTCTGAAAACCGATCTACCAAATGATCAAGGACAGGTCTAATCTTAAAAAGACGGTCAGAATCAGGATGATCTCGTGGCAAGGCTAAAGCATTATCTACAAAATGCAACATCCGAAGAAGAAGCTCATACCGGTTACGACTCATGATGGCAGGAAATATAGCAGTTGCCATCAAGGGACTAGTAGACCAATATGAAGACAGCGACGGCTTCCTTATCAGCCCCATCAAAAAAGTTAAACCCAAGAACTTTTTCAACTCTTCCAGATTTGTGGGAATCCACCGGCTAGCTCTAGAGTGTGGCCTAAGTCTGGCAGCGTTGTCCCTCAAAAACTGCTCTGCATACAAATTAGTCTGCTCAACAATCTCTTCCAAAAATATATCGTCCATAAACAACTCAAAAAAGTTGACGGGCAAAAAGTTTTCCGTATTAACTCGACACCCTGGAAAACCAGTAAACGCAGGCAACTGTGGCTGCTCCATGTTTGGTGCAACCCATGCGTCAGGTCTTCCAATGGGAAGCCTTTCAGCCGCTGGCTCCTGCACCATTGGCACATCACTGTCCTCCTCTAAAACAGGCCCTTCATCAGCACTGAGAGTGGCTTCATCATCAGATGATTCATCTCTGACAGAAAATTCACTTCCAGAATCCTGCACTTCCTCCTCTGCCTCAGATGCAGAGTCAGTCTCAAATTCATGGTCAGAAGATGACTCAAAAAGCACCCTAACAACCTGCTGAGCGGTCATCCTACGGCTGGCCATGATCCTTCCTACAAAAATTAACTGGACAAATACATCACCAACAACCAGCACTGTGTAAGATAAGTAACAAAGTATAGGTTTATCACTAAGAATTATAAACTCAAAAACTATACTGCTCACTTGCCTGAAAAAGCTTGACTAACCAGCAACTACTCTGCAAGGCCACAGCAATCACCAACGATATCCCACTAAAAAGAGAAGAAAAAAAAGCAAATTAGACATAAGACAACACAATAATCATTGTGCATAACTCTAAGGACAATTTCACACACAATCCTGCATTCAGTACACCACCTACAAACATGTCATTCATGCATTGCAACAATACTCACTTGGAGTAAATTTATTTACTTACCTAAAACATGCAACTACGCAAACCGCAGGACAACTACTGCCAAAACTGCAACAAGCCACAGCAAAGTCAGCAAAAGCTTTGAACTAAAACAAAAAGGAGAAAAACTGTTATTATCATAAAAGCAAATACTTCGCCAGTTGACAAACACTCCGCCACTAACCATTTTTTCATTTTCCCTTGTGTCTAGTCTTCTCTGCTTGGCGGAAGATGGGCCTAAAAAAAAATAGGCCAATCTACCCCCAAGGGGAGGGGGCAGAAATCGCCCAGATTACATTGCACCCTTTGGGGGGGGGCGACCCTTGCCCAAGGGGCCACACCCCCACACAAAGCACACACACACACATAGTATCCCTGGCGCTATGGGGATTCTGCCCCCCTTGGGGACAGAAAGGCCTAAAAAATAGGCATATCTGCCAAGGGGGGCAGAACTGCCCAAAAATACATGTGGGCCCCTGGGGGCGACCCTTGCCCAAGGGGCCACCCCCCAACACAAAAAATAAAAACCAACAATAAAATCCCTGGTGTCTAGTGGCTTTCTGCCCCCCTTGGGGGCAGATCGGTGTAAAAATAGGGCCAATCTGCCCCCAAGGGGAGCAGAAACGACGATAAATACATTGCGCCCCCGGGGGGAGCGACCCTTGCCCAAGGTGCCACCCCCCAACACAAAGCACACATACAAACATATCTTTCTGGCGCTATTGGGATTCTGCCCCCCTTGGGGGCAGAAAGGCCTAAAAAAAATAGGCCTCTCTGCCCCCAAGGGGGGCAGAACTGCCCAAAAATACATGTGGGCCCATGGGGGCGACCCTTGCCCAAGGGGCCACCCCCCAACACAAAAAATAAAAATCAACAATAAAATCCCTGGTGTCTAGTGGCTTTCTGCCCCCCTTGGGGGCAGATCGGCCTAAAAATAGGGCCAATCTGCCCCCAAGGGGGGCAGAAACGACAATAAATACATTTGCCCCTGGGGGGAGCGACCCTTGCCCAAGGGGCCACCCCCCAACACAAAGCACACATACATACATACTATTTCTGGCGCTATTGGGATTCTGCCCCCCTTGGGGGCAGAAAGGCCTAAAAAAAATAGGCCTCTCTGCCCCCAAGGGGGGCAGAACTGCCCAAAAATACATGAGGGCCCCTGGGGGCGACCCTTGCCCAAGGGGCCGCCCCCAACACAAAAAATACAAATCAACAATAAAATCCCTGGTGTCTAGTGGCTTTCTGCCCCCCTTGGGGGCAGATCGGCCTAAAAATAGGGCCAATCTGCCCCCAGGGGGGGCAGAAACTACGTAAAATACATGTGCCCCCAAAGGGGAGCGACCCTTGCCCAAGGGGCCGCCCCCCAACACAAAAAATACAAATCAACAATAAAATCCCTGGTGTCTAGTGGCTTTCTGCCCCCCTTGGGGGCAGATCGGCCTAAAAATAGGGCCAATCTGCCCCCAGGGGGGGCAGAAACGACATAAAATACATGTGCCCCCAAAGGGGAGCGACCCTTGCCCAAGGGGTCGCTCCCCCACACTAATATAACACACACACACACACATACTGAAATCCCTGGTGTCTAGTGGGCATTCCTGCTGCCCGATCGCATCGCGATCGGGCAGCAGGAATGCTCAAAGAGACATCGAGGGAAAGGAAAACCCTTTCCTTTCCCTCGATGCCTCTCTCAGAGCACCCCCACCCCGCACGAAGGTGAAAAACTCACCTTCTCCCTTAGACGCGCTGGAAGCAAATGGCTTCCAGCGCGTCTTTCCCCCTTTCCATGAAATCAGCGCGCGATCGCGCGCTGACGTCATGGGGGGGGGTGGGGGGGGTGGGCGTGAAAGGGGAAGGGATTCCCCTTTCAGCCCTGGCCTGGGGGTGTTGGGGGGCGGCCCTCGGGGGAAGCGCTAGCGCTTCCCCCGACTGCCAGTCCCAGGACGTAATGGTTACGTCCATGGCGCCACACGGGCGCTGCCATGGACGTAACCATAACGTCCCTGGCGGGGAAGGGGTTAAGCCAGAAAAAACATATTTAAACACATTGCAATGATTGTGTTTTAATTGCAATAGCTCAATTTCGATACATGTGTGATTACAAATGCAAAAAAGTAACTAGGCACATTTTAGTTTAAAACACACAAAGACTTCCTTAAATTCCCCCTCTGATGATCACATCAATACACATAATCTATTTACAATACAGTACTCGGGCCTTGACTCTTACCATCTCCATCTGTACATTTTTTCTCTTAGACTTCAAACCATCAAACTGTTCATCAACCCTTCTAAAGCTCTTACCAATCTCTCCAATCCATGAACCTACTGATTTCAATAACCTATACACTTTGAAGGATTTTGCTTCACAACAGATATTAGTAATTTTATTTACATAGGCAATAATAAGTGTATCATTATCCAAGATGACAGTATAGCACTTGCGTGCCCTCAAATTTGATGTTTTTAAAATGTTTAAAGTATTAGAAGCAAGATGATCTACATACAAACATAGGTAATCTTCTAATCGTCATATCATTCATAACATCAATAGATGGAATCAAAGCACCCAACACTTCTATAACAATTTGTCCAAATCCATGCTTCACTCCCTTCAAACTAACAACATCACTCATCTTATTAATGTGGTAAACCGAGGGAATACCAATGTAAGATTGAAGCTTCCGGCCCAATTATGAGGCAGGTATTACCACATATATATCTTATCAGTATTGGCTCTTAACCAAATAAAACCTCATTATACACAATATAACTCCTTCTCACTCACTGTCTCCAATAAATTCTATCAGCCTAGTTCCTTGAGACTCCCTATGCATCACACATAGGTTATAGTAGCAATAGCATCAGTTATTGATACAGGTGCTCCTGAAGGGACATAGGGGATCCGAATAGCTTTGCCCATGAGGACTTTGTGAGGGAAAAGACCAGTCTTTGGCAAGCTTGAATTTAATAGAGCCATTTATCTTTTCCCCCACACCTGATGATTCTAGTCAATAACTATAATGTAATTTTATCTCAAAGTGTAAGGCAACTCCCTCTACAAGAATTTGGTCACAGTCATGCTGTTACTCTATCCCGGTCAGGTAGGCCTCAGCCCCTTTAGAAAACAAGCAGGCAATCACAAGAACATATTTAATCCTTTTATAAATAGGCATTTCAATGAAGCCTGATTGCACTCTAGTAAATTGTCCTTCAGATTTGCTTATGTGACTCATTGTTACTAATGTGTGTTTGCTCTGATTAATTCCCTGACAAGTGATGGACCTTTGACATAGATCTTCTGCTATACATGTAAAGTTTCTGTTAATGTTATGTTCAAATCATATTGTCTCTCCCTACATTATTTTGCCCTGGCATGCACCGGGTCATACCCTGCAGCATTGAATCTAGAACAACATATTGATGCTCTGAAGTTACCCAAATATCATTGTAATACCTCTTACAACCTACTATTTCCTATATTTTCTTTTCATTCTCTGGTACTTCGTCTTGCAAATCTTGGAGTTCATTTAGGCCCTCATTATGACATTGGCGGTCTTTTCCGTATATCACCGTGGTGATGGTCGCCAACAGACTGCCACAGAGACAGAAATCTGCCTGCCAGATTATGACACACAAACACAAAACTGACAGAAACCAGCCACAACAACAATTCCGCCAGATCCAATGGAGGCGAAAAACTGTCGGACCCACCACCTCCCCACCACACCAGCAACACACTGCCCTCCAACTTATGGACCACGAATCACCACAGCGAACACTCAACGGCCATCACCCATTGGCGGTGCAGACTGCCGTGGTAGAGTTGGGCACCCAACAAAACAGAAGCCACCATTGGCCAGATAGAAAACCCCACATATGACACATATACACCCACCGTACACACCCACCATCAGCACTATAAAACACACCACCACACAACCCACAATCCTTTGCAAACATGAAAAACTAACTACAGCTTACCAGCAAAAGATAATACAAGAACTGCACACACAAATCGCAGCCACCTATTCACCTTTCACGCATCATACACCACACACCATACCCCAACACCCATCACACTTTGCACAACACACCACACAATAGGCATGTCCCCGTAGAAGAATCCCCATTTCACAGATGAGGAGTTGCGGGTGATGGTGGAGGAAATCGTCAGGGTAGAGTCACAGCTGTTCGGTGCACAGGTCCAGCAGATGTCCATTGCCAGGAAGATGGAGCTATGGTGGAGGATCATGGACAGGGTGAACTCCATGGGAACCTATCCATGCACAAGGGTCAACATTCGCAAAAGGTGTAACGACCTACAGGGGAAGGTGCATGCAGTGGCCTCCAGGCACCAAGTTGCCATCATGAAGACTGGCAGTGGACCCCCACCTCCATCCCCACAGTTGACAGCATGGGAGGAGCAAGTCTTGGAAATCCTGCATCCTGAGGACCTCACTGGAGTCACTGGAGGGCTGGGCACTGGTAAGTCACCATTACTACCCTACCACCACCGATACCTGCATGGCATGTCACCCCTTCACCCTGACTCCCTTCACCCCACTCTATCCCATACAGTGAACCACCCCCCTAACCACCCACAGTTGTGTACCCATGCATGCCCTACCCACTGCAAGCACACCCTTCTCAGCTCTGCATGCACAAACAACAGTAATGCATGGGCAGCATGTAGCACTACCAATCCCACAATCCACCACCATACACTAACCAAAGGTGGGAAGACAACACCAAACCCATAGGGAAAGCCAAAAATGCTGAATATGTGAAAGACAATGACTGTAACACATCCTTTACATGTCCACAGGTGCCCCAGCGGCGAGCGTGTGTCACAGCAACCCAGTCCCATACCAGAAGATGCCCTCAGTGATGACAGCAACTCTGGATGTCCCGATCTGGATAATCTCCCTGGCCCATCCTAGACCAGTGGTCAGTCAGATTCCACATCCCACACCCAGTCTACCACAGGGCCCCCCTTCTGACTCCAACACCACAGCAGCCACCCAACGTCCCCAAACCCCTGTCCCCAGGACACACCGATCAATTGTGTGCCCACTTATACAGGGACCTGAGTCAACACCACACAGGCAAGACAATGATGGCCCTGGTGTTAGTGGCAGTGGGCCCACTCTTTAAGGGACAGAGGCACAGGGTGCCAGGGCCAGTGGGAGGTTAGCTGTGCACAAAGGGGAGGCCCAATCCAGGGAACCGACTGCCCAGGAGGCACTCACACATGGGGGCCTACCAACAATTTCAGGACAGGATGGGCCAAGTGATTACCATCTTACAGGAGAACCAGCGGTGTCGTAGTTGGACTCTTGCTCTAGGCAAGACTGCTGGTTTAAGGATGACAGTACTTATGTTTGTAGGCGACTATGCCAGTCCTATAACAAATCACATCTGTCGTCCCAACCCTTCTGGCTCACAAGCAGTACCTCACCAAAAACCCAAAACAGTAAAAGGTGAATTCTGGCAGCTTTTACGCATGGACTCAAGAGTATGACATCCCAGGGAGTGTTGTGGTTAAACGGAGATTACCCCTTTCTCACATTAACAACATGTTTCAATCACACACAGGCAATGAAGAAGATGCAGTAAAGTTTCAATAGGTTTCATTTTAGTAAAACTGCAATCTGCGATAAGTTGCATGGGCTGCAATGATTAGAATAATGAACAGTGCAATAAATAAAATGGTAAAGACAAGAGTAAATAATACAAAGACCCCCACCATCTTACAATATCATGAGATGACATGAAGTGTGTAATATGTTGTAATACCCCAGCATGATAGGCCTAACCTCTAACCTAGAAGAGAACTAGGTATGTTAAACCGAATCTGCCAATTGCCATGTCCATGAGAAGACCCCCCAACCTTTGTTACCTTGGAATGAGGTCTCTAGCTCAGACTCCGTAGGAACACAAAGACTGGGTCAGTGTCAAGGTGACGTGCATCATCGATAGCAGCAATGGCATCTGGTCGGAATCCCTCTGATGATCTGTTAAAGTGAGGAGTATTTATTCAGCTCTACTTGGACCCCTGATGTAGGTTTATTCCCAAACAATAGATAACAAGGCGTGCTTGGGACGTCAATTAATATAAACAATCCCCTTGAAAGCATGAAGAGGGAAAGTACCTAAAGTGAACACCTACAGTTTGTTTGTCTTTGTTGCTTGATCTTGACGCCTTAGCGCGGTGGCACTGATAACACAAACTAAAACATGGGCCTAACTCAAAACAAGGCAGCCATCTTAAAAGATTTAATTAAATAAATGCGCTAAAACAGAGCAAGCGAATTAGGGTAAAAGTCACTGGGTGATGGAGGCACGAGTCTGTAAGCTACAGGCTAAGCTAACTCCTCTATCCCATTAAAACAAACGAGGATTCACTACAGCGGCTGAAGGGGGTACACCACCAGGAGGTCATGCAGCAGTTGCAGTGCTTAAATGCCAACATGTCCTCCATTGCAAGGTTGCTGGGTGACATGGCTAACACAATGCATGAGTACAGAGCACACCAGCGGGCCCCTTCCACTAGCCAGTGTCCTCACCAGCCAACAACATCTGCTGCAGCTAATGGACAGGAGGACCTGCCACATCACTCACAGGCCACCAGCACCCCTCGTCCTGCAGAAGGTGAACCACCCCGCAAACGTTCTCTGTGACCCAGACAGATACCAGAGACTGTTACCAAGACCAAAACCAATGCCAGGAAATGAGCTCCTCCTAAACGTCTCCCTTGTGTGCCACTGAGACACCTTGTTCAGTTTGGACTGCCATTGCTCCTTTTCCTATGGGCCCATGGATACTGGACTTGTGCTACAAACCAACTGGACCACTACACTGAAGATTGTGCCCACCATTCCCCCACTTTATTGCACTATCCCATCCTTTTTGTCACTTCAGTAAACACCCTTGAACACAACTGAAGTGATTGTGCTTTGTCATACATCAATACAGTATGCAATGTCTTAACCTGCATTATCCTGTGTAAATGTCATGTAATGTGTGAATCTATCCAATAAATGTGTGTAAGCAGTCTGTAGTCGTCACATCAGTACACAGTTGTGACCACACCAACATCTGCAAAAAGGGAAACCATATGTGACAGTCAATCGAGAAGTAAAGGTAGTAGAACAACATGAGCCCCTGTAACATAACAGCCTACATTCAACTGGTCACTTCTACTCAGTAATTTGCACAGCAATTGCCTCCAAACACCATAAGTGAGGAGATACAACTCATTCAGGCCCTCACACAAGATTCCACAGTGGCAGTCATGCCATTTTGTCAGCATGCCAATCCCTCCTCTGGACCACATAGTCACAAAGCGGTTGTGGAAGCACATTGTAAGTCACATGACATTCCTTGTAACATATGCTAAGTACTGCATTGAATGAGGACACCATTTGCAGTGGGGATGTATCTGAGAAAGCTAAACTACTGATACATTGCTTAGGCAGAATAAGCCTGTTCACTAGCACCATAACACTGGCACGACTGACCACAGATGGAACGGTGTCAATTCATATAATGCACACATTGGTGCTTGGCACAACGCATCAGCCACACAGTCCTTAACTGTAATGGAGGTATGAACAGAAGTACAGTCTTACTGCAGGACGGGCACATGGCGTCTGAGGGCCAAATTGAGAAGTATGCAGCAAGCCCCACTATCTGGCAGACCTTCTGTGGGCATAGAGTAGGGATCCACCAGTTACATGGAGGCACCAGAACCCGGCTTTCAGTAGCCGAAATGTACATTCAATAACCCTCCTGGTACGCCCATGTGCTTCATTGTACCAATTGTTTGCCCCTGTCCTTGGATTCCTCTCTGGTGTCAACAGCCAGGACAGGTTTAGGTAGCTGGAGTTAGCTGGAAGTAGTGAGGGACTCACATTACTCATGTGCAATGGCACAGATTACAACTTCAGGTTGCATACAGTGACATACATTGGGTGAAGACTTAAGCTCACCTATGAGCCAAACTCTCTGTAGTTGTGCCATCACCTGTGGGACGCTGCTATTCCTCAACACATAGGCATCATGCACAGATCCAGGAAACTTGGCAGTGACGTGGGAGATGTATTGATCAGCAAGGCACACCGTCTGGACATTTATAGATTGGTAACTCTTCCTAATTCTGTAGACCTGCTCATTTGTCTTGGGTCCAGTCAATGGCCCCCATCACATGTGGTAAGTGTCCCATGGCATAGAATCCAGCCTTCACAGTGGGCAAATCTTCACTTTGGGGGAATTAGATGTAGCTGCTCATGTGTTTTAGCAAGGCAGACAAAACTCTTTCAAGGACATTTAAAAGCATTGGCTTTGACATTCCTGCAGCCAAGCCCACAGTCATCTAGAAGGAACCACTTGCCAGGAAGTGGAGCACTGGCAGTACCTGTACTGCAGGGAGTATTGCTGTAGAGCTACGGATAGCAGAAATCAGATCTAGCTCCAATTGTTGACACAGCTCAGTAGTTGTGGCCCTGTCCAGACGATAGGTCATAATGATGTGCCATTCCTCCAGAGTAGCCAAGCCCAATAGGGGTCTTTACATGGGTGCTTACCTCCTACTCTGAAGTTGTATGTATCTAAGTAAGCCAAACATAAGATGTGTGTGACTATAGGAAGGATGGACACACAATATCACAGTACACAGAGCAGTCAAATCCGACTACACCAACAAGATTGTAAAGTGCACTGGTGTCCTCTATATGCAAACGGACTTCCTCAAATATACCAATACTTTTCATTGGCCATTGTGACTCACAGATGTAGTTGGAGTCATGTGTCACGATTAGTATCATCCTATTAGAAATGTCAGGTCAACTACTCTTCTGCCAGCAGTGCACTGGTATGAGATCTAATTTGAGTGCCAGAGTCTACAAGCAAGCCAAAGTATGTAGCGGACTGGAATTTTCTTGTTGTGTACTATCGGTACCTATGACGCACATTAAATTGTCTGCCATGCATACCAGCATGAGGAATTGACAACTGCCTGTTCTGTATGCAGGGACAGGTGGAAGTGACCTCACTCCGCAGGAATTTGTCGTCATGGCAGAATGGAGGTCTATAGAGCACAGGAACCAATGATGATCACCGGTGATGGTGTTCACCACCGCGGACGTGACCGCCATTTTCTCTGTCCCAGTTCACTTGATTCCTGACTTTCAACAGATCAACACCTCCATTGCATGTGCTGCTGTGTCCTGTGTCTGAAACCCATGATGGCCCGTGATACAGGGGAAAGGGCCCCAGCCTTCACATTGGAGGAGTTGGAGAAGCTTATGGATGGGGTCCTACCCCTGTATGGGCAGTTGTATGGGCCTCCAGAACAACAGTCCCTTATGGGTATGTTGGATGCAACATGGCTGTTTGAAGATGTATATGTGTGGTGGCAGTGTGTCATATGTGGAGTGTATTTTTGCTGCATGCAATGTGTATGCAGAGGTACGGGTCATGTGTGGGCTTAATGTGGGACCGATGCAGTATGTAAGCCATTGCTGTAACAGACTGGAGTTCATGGTGTCCATTCGTCTGTGTTCCCTATGCAGGTCAGCGCCCGTCAGAAGAAAGGGTTGCAGTGTATCATCAACAAGGACGTGCGGACCCTGGGGGTCTAGAGCAGGCAGAGCACCCACTGCAGGAACCGGTGGGAGGACCTGAGACGCTGGGCCCGGAAGACCCCAGAGGCCCAGATGGGGATGGCCTCCCAATGATGGAGAGGTGCGTGTTTGACCCTGACCCCCCCCTAATGGCCTGCATACTGGCACACTTGAGGGAAGCACAGCAGCCCAAGGGGGTGAGTACACACTGTGTGGAATTCTTTTTTGATGCCTGCCGTGTTCTATGGGTGCAAGGTTCTAGTCAGTGGATGCCCCAACATGTTGGTTTAGCTAATCTTGTAGCTAATGTGGGGTGCATGTATATTGGTTATTGGCAAGTAGCTGGCATACCATGGCAGACACAGCATAGTAAGTCCCAGTAGGTGTGCAGATGCTAGTGTTTGGGTTAATTCTGCTGTTGTTCCCAGGTAATGGTTTGACGTTGTGGTTCATACTGCACAGTGTTAGTCCCAGCGATGTGTATGCCATATGTGCTGTTGCTGTAATTGACCCTGTGCTCTCTTTCTTTCTCCCCCACCCTCTCTCCTTTTCTCATCCTGTCCTTGCGCGTGTTATCAACATCTGGCAAAGTAGCAGGGGCTCCAGTAGGTGGGGGAGCTGCAGCCCACGGGACCCAGGAGGCAGAGTCCACCAACCCTGAGGGGACCAGTGGGTTGGAGGGCAAGGGGAGCACCACGGGGGAGATAGAAGCTACAATATCTGACTCTGATTCCTCCTCTGATGGAGCTCCCTGGTGGTGTCAGATCCCTCTGAGAGCACATCAGCTACATCACCTTCTTCCACCCCCCACACCAGCACCACCCTCCCAGTAGCCCCCCGCCCAGTTTCCCATGCCCACTCACCCAGGAGGGTAGGTGTCTCCTTCGGCCCAGGCACCTTAGGCCTTGCCCCAGTCAGCCCTTATACCCTCACTGAGGAGGCTATTGACCTCCTGAGATCTGACTCTGTAGGGCAGTCAACCATATTGAATGCTTTCCAGGGGCTGGCATCCCAGATGCAGCAATGCAATGCTTACCTGGAGGGCACGCAGAGTGGCTTGGCTGCCCTACAGAAATCATTCCAGGCTCTGGCCTCCTCTTTGATGGCAGCAAGTGTCCCTGGTTCTTCCATCCCCCCTCCAACTACCTGTTCCCAGTCCCAAAGCCCTCTCCCCCCATTCATCCCACACACACAATCAGACCAACATGCATCCAAGACAACAGACAGGACTCGCGCAGACAAGCACAGTCACCACACTTCACACCACTTGCATACACACAGCCAACACACAGAAGCAGATACAAAAGCCACTGCCTCCACTGTCTCCCCCTCCTCCTCCTTCCTCACAGTCACATCAACACTCACAACTGCATGCACTGCATCTTCAGTCCCATATCCTGCCACCTGTATATCCTTACCCACAGTCACCACAACAGCAAGCACGCAGACTAGCACCCCATTCACCACGTGCGCAGTCACCACCACCACCATCACAACCACATGCAGCACACCCACCTCACTTGCAGACATCACCACAACATACATACACACGTCCTGTTTGTCATCCTCCACCCTGTCTGCCCACCCCATCCAACAACACATGAACACTCCCACTCAGACACTCAACAGCCATCTACCTCACACACGCACACTGTACATGCACCTGCAACCCAGTCCAGCACAACTACTCCTCCTACAACCACTCCCTCTACCTCCACTCCCAAACCTCCTCCCACAACATGGGACCTAATAACATTTCCTTGCCTGCCTTGACCTCTTCTCTCCTCCTCCCCCATCATACCTGAACAACTAAGGTCCCTCTCCCCCAGACCAGTATCTCCAGCTCCCAGTTGACTCATGTCCCTCCCCCTGCAGCTAAACCTGCCACTAAGGGGCACAAGACTGGCACTCTGCCCCCCCTGCTCCAAGCCAACACCTCCACCCCCTAAACAATGGAGCAAGGACCTGCCCCCTCCCAAACCCCTGTCCAAGGACCCTCCTCCCAAGAAACCTCACCCCCACCCCCTGGGGTGCCTGCCTACCATCAGCATAATGCCCCTGCCCAGTGGAGTGACTTGGGCTGTCAGGAGTCAGGTTGCCTGGGACTTTGCCCTGCAGGTTTTCCCATACATTGAACTGGCCAATGGCCCTTTCTGTATATAGTTTATTTATTTTATAGTGGTCACTGTTCCCAACGGAATACAGTGGTTGGACCAAAGGTATGTGTCCTGGCTTTCTCTGCTCCTGGCTTATCTTGTTGTTGAATTTCTCTGCAGATACTTCTTGGTGTGTGATATGTGTGTGTGGTGTATGTTGTGCGTGTGGGTGTGTCACTCTCCCTTCCCTCCCTTGTGTGTTAGGCGGCTGTACTCAGGTCGTCTTCGGCGTTGCTGCTCCTAGATACCATCACGTGGTATAGCATCAGTAGGACTTCCGGTTTGGGTTCCATGGTGGCTGCACACTCCTTTGTTTCCCTGGAGGTGAGTGTCTCCTTTATATGATTAGTTTCAGCCAGGCTTTTCATGGCAGTGGTCCCTCCCTGGAAATACTGGCGGTCTGCTAAGCCATAATATGGTGGGTGGGATGTGGTGTTCCACTAGCCTAAAGATGGAAATGGCTGTGGTCAGTGGATGGACCAAACTGGCGTTTCAAGTGGTACTTTGGCTGTCTACTGGTGGGATCAGCGCCATGGCAGTTTTCACGGCCAGCCTGACGACGGACCTACCGCTATCACCCGCATGGCGGTCAGCTGACCGCCAATGTAATAATGACCACCTTAATGTTTGAATTGGATTCAACAGAAAATAGTTTACATTATTTACTTCATCAGTTTTCTTATCAGTTTCATATTGTTCTGACTGTGATTCTTGTTTTTGTTCCTGTTATCTAAATGTTGCATTTTCAAGAGCACAGTAATTTGCTACTTGATCAGTATACTTATTTCCTGTGCTATGTCATCACTCGATTTATAGGGAACAGATTACACAACAGATATCTCTCTAGGTTTCTAGATTGCTTCCTGTAAATCCAGATTATTCAACCCATTTCATATGGGAGAACCAGAGGATGTCATGCAGCCTTTTTGTGACAATAACTCCCCAAAGTTGAGTACTACTCCAAGGCCATTCTGGTTGTCTGTATAAATTGTTACCCTCACTTCATTAGCTACAAAACAAGCTCTTGTTAGGGAGATTCTGCCACTTGTACTTACATTACATCAAACAAGTATGATGCTTCAACAGTTTCAGAAATAGAACATCCTGCATAAGCTGCTCTCAATTCTCATTGATGGTCTCTCAGATAAGAACCATTCATAAACCAACTCAGATCAGCAATTTCAAGGGAGGGGTTCATCTTTGAAATCTGGTCTTGGTTTGGTATACAAGTCTGTTACATTAATGCAGTCATGATAAGGATCATAACCTTCATCATTGCTTGGAATCCGAGCAGCATTGCAGGATTCAAGGTGTTGCACCTTCTGGTTGAAACATTTTCCGCTGCCAGTATTGTTTGCTCATACATTGTAAAGTGAATGCTTTACCGCTCCATGCTTTTGGACAAATGCTAAAAGTGCACACCCTTCTTTCACATGACAAAAAAAATCCTTGTTATCAGGTGTTCAGAGAGCAGGAACGCTACAGAGAATTTCTCTGAGCTTTTGTAGGATTTTCATGCATTTCCCATCAGATGGCACCGGGTCCTCTACATCACTATGAGTAAGCCCCAGTAAAGGCTTTGCAATCAGGGAAATATTTGGAATCCATCGATGAAAGTAGCCAACCACCCCCAAGAATATCCTCACTTCCATCTGAGTGGCTGTAGGATTGAACTTCATGATAGCACAAACGTGTTCTTTGGACACTTTACTTGCCCTTTTCTTTCTGTGGTGACCAATATAAATCACTTTTTAGAGTATTGCTATTATTATTATTGAGTTTTATAAAATGCACGGCTACCCATAAGGTTGCCTGGTGCTGGAGGACAGATATTGCAGCCTACAAGTGAGATCTAAAATAGGCAGGTTTTAAACCCTTTGTGGAAGGTTGGCAAGGAAGTGCCGCTTTTAAGAGTCTCAGGGAGAGCATTCCACAGCCTGGGACCCATGAAAGAAAACAAACAGTCCCCTATCCGGGCATGTTTAACTCTGGGCACTGTTAAAAGGAAGTCATTACTGGAGCAAAAAGTTTGTGAAGGGTAATAGGGCACGACTAATTTTTGCATGAACCATGGGCCTGAATTTGGCTTGATTTTGAACATAAAGCAGACTGTCTTAAAGTGGATGCCCTTGTCCAGGGTGAGTCAGTGGAGGCCACAAAGAAAATCAGGTACTGAAAAATGTTTGGGGAGTTGAAATGGGAGCCTTGCCACAGAATTTTAGAAAAGCTGAGGATACCTAATCACAGACTTACCTGTCCCCAGGTAAAGGATGTTCCAATAATTCAACAATGATAGTATCATGGCCTAAATAATGGTTCCCTGAGCGGAGAAGGGAGCTAGTCATAAGATCTTCTTCAGCCATTTCATAATGGCAAAACAAGAGGACGCAACCTAAGCTGCCTGTGGTTTTACGGACAAGGTGGAGTCCAGCCAGAAGCCCTAGTTATTCACCTTGTTAACTGGTTCAGGGAGTGCGCCCAATGTTGCAGGCCATGTTGCCATCCCCAAAGCTGGGGACTCATGCCCAGAACCAGAACCTTTGTCTTGGTTTTGTCTCTATTTAATTTTAGTGAGTTGAAGTCCATCCACATGGAAACATGGCTGAGGCAAGCAATAGATTGTCCACAAAGTAGTGCATCATTGTACTGGAAACATTATCATTGTCAGCAAGATGGTTCAAGAAAAATTGTATCCAACTTGCAATCTAATTTTGTCTTTGATGCCACCAAAAGGTCATCAATATCTTATACTAGCACCGAGTTGCAGGGCAGCTGCAAGTTCTCCAAACCTGACAAAAGACTGGGTGACTCTAAACTTTTCTGGGATATTATACCATACACGCATATTGTTGAGTAATCAAAAAGCAAGAAGATAATGATTACCCTTGTGAAGAGGAATGGAAAAGAATGCTTGGCATATGTCAGTGACTGTACACCATTAAGCATCTGCAGGAATTTGGACCAAAAATACAACAAAAGACTTGTCATCAAGCATTGTTCATGTAGCCAGCTTGGATCCAGGGCAGTCGAGGAAGGAAACGTCAAGCACTTCATGGTAAATACAAACTTTTCTTACTTCAATGGAGGCACTATGTATAAAAATAGGACCCTATGGCCTAATCTTTAATTGACTTTCTGGACATGTAGAAGGACTGTCAGAGGACAACCCACAGCTGTAGCTTATTGTGTACTACAGAGGTCTGCTTTGCTGCACCTGGAAGGACTACATTTTTGCACTGAATCTTGAGAGGCCTGACCTGCTTTTTGAGGCCTGTTCCACTGTTGACACCAGGACTACCATAGTGACTCCAAGGATTAGTTGGCTGGCCACGTCATCAGAGCCTCAGGGGCATAAAAGGATCCAACAATCTTGAACCTGCACTTGGACCAAGCCTGAGTGAGTTCTAACCTCCCCCCCAAGTTGTGCCTCCCCCTTCTAAAACCCCAGTGTTAATGCTGAAGATGCCCAGGTAGCCAAAATAAACAAAATAGAATTTTTAGCCAAAAATGTTCTGACAACTGAGAGAAGACCAGAACCAACCTGCTTGTCTATCCACCCAAGTTACATCTCCAGTTGGCTTGACTTTGCAGTAGCTTTCACTACGTTCTTCTCCGCAGCACCAAATCCTGTACAGCAGTCCTTTGCCAATGGGGTATCCAGCATTGTGGAACTCTTGTCTGCTACAGCCTCCAAACTTCGCCCAAATGAAGATTTTTGGCTTTCAAAAAGGAGGCTAGGGCCCTGATTGAGATTGTGGTAGACGGAGTGTCTCTCTCACAAACGTAATGGCTATACCATCCGCTGTTTCCATTATATTCTATTGAAATTGTAATACGGTGGAGGGACTAATTGTAATGTTTGTGATACAGTAACCTGTCAGTCAAGATCTAAATCAGGCCCTAAATCTGAATGTAGAATTCTTCACTGCAACTACATCCAGTTGCTCGCCAAATGACAATGCCTCCTCCTTGGACACCTCCCGCAGCCTTGCCCAGCTGAATTTTACTTTCTCAGACAACATTTTGCTGAAATTCTTTTCAGAGCCTGAAGGTAAGCACCAACCGGGCCCTATCCATATTTTGTATGCAACTCACACTTCATCATAGTTAGCCATATTTTTTTTACTTTGACCTAGTCTCACGCTACTAGATGTCCGTGGTTGAATCTTTCTTACTTTCTTAGTAGTTTTTACCTTAAACTTTAAACATTCATGACTCCTGTTCTATGGATTGGATTTGTGTCATTTGTGTGTCAAAAAGTTCAAAATTGGTGTGGGATATTTTTTGTGTTGTGGTTTTATGTTAATACTGTTTGTGTGTTCCATAAATACTTTATATATTGTGTTTAAATTAAGCCTGAATCCTTTTGTGCAAGCTATGAGAGTGTCAAGCACAGGGTACTTTAATGACTTTTATGCTTCACTCTGATGGAGCTTGTGGATGTTGCTTGACCAGGGATAACACTGTACTTGTCCAACAACCCAATTTCTCACACATGTAAACAGCTGAACTCATGACTCCTATTTTATTTTAATCTCTGAATCTGCAACTTGGGTTTAAATTGCAACACTGTCCATTGCACAATAATTCACACAATTCCTCCTGCAAAGCAACTTTATACTAAGAAAATTAACAGGACTCAAATCACATAGTACGAATTGGTGGTTATTTTCTTTTGACCCTATTTTAGCTGGAACATTTACTGAAACCTGATTAATAATCTGTTTCATTCTTATTGCCTCAACTTGGACTTTTTTTCCAGAGAGGGAAAGGTGTGGAACCTCCATGTAACGATCCATGGGGAAGGTAGTGTCACTTTTCATTACAAATGATACAGAGTGGCCATTTACTTCACCATCTATGTATGTTATACTCTACTCTACCTCGAGTACTGAACAAAACATGCATTTTATTTCTCATGTTTTGCTACCACAGTGGAGATATTGGCATGCTCTTATGGAACTGCCCTTGACTTTTGCACATTTTGCATAAGAGGGTGGGGAAGTGAACTTCATTTGTTTTCTGTTGCTTCTTGGGTACAAATCTTAATTGATTCAATCTTGGTTCTCTCTACATTTAAGCTTACAGTAGCCAATTTTTCAGCAGAAATAACAAGCAGTACTTTTCTTTAGCACATTTTCATTCACTTTTATTGCAGAACTGTTCACAAACCTCTACCTCTCCCTGGAACGTTTACCAAATACATGTCACTGTTCGTTCCAACTCCTGCTTACCTTGTGCTCCAAAATTCTAATTCACACCACAACTAAATTTATATCTGAATTCATAATCTGATTTTAGTGCCTCTCCGAATCTGTTTTGTCCGCACAATCTTCTCCTAAATCTTTTTCTGCTTTGCATCACTACAGTATATGGCATACTTCAGTATCTCATCAATACGTTTGGCCTGCCAACATATTACTCTCTGCTGGATATGTCAGCGAATTACCAGATGAAAACACAAAACAAAGGCTGAAACAAATCCAATAATGCCCTCTATTTCTGTCTCTTCAACTCCACTTTACTTACTATAAATACAAATGAGCAATTCGTATTATGCAGGCACTCACTCCTTCTGCTCTAGCATGGTCCTTTTTATTTTTAACCAGCTCACCTCTTTCGCTCTTCATTTTTAAATGTTGTGTTACTACTTTGTAGCTCTCCATAACCAGAGCACAGTTGGCCCTCTTAGGCTGAACGCTTGCTGGTTCCTCTGTTGGCAATCCAACAGCCACTTTCCATTATTTCCACAAATCTTTAGAAACAACAACCTCAAACAATGTATTCAAGTCAACCCATTGTAGATTCAAAATAGTCATTAACATTTTAACTTCTATGTGCCACTTGTTTGCTTCCTATCTCAATTTTGGAATTTGTTTTATCAAAGTATAGAGATCACCCCTTGTACATAATTCCTTTTAAGCGATTCTCACAAAGGAACTCGACAAAACCATTTTTGTCTTGGGCTTACTCATACCTACATGCACTTTCTAGTCTGTATCAATCTTTTTCTTTTTAGGGCCATGTTAGACCTGTCAGCCTTAGAGTGGTCTGCCGCTACACGTTTAGACCCTATTGGTCGACATTTGTTTTTGTTGTCCCTAGGACTCTGTTCACTTTACCTGTGCTAAAGTGTTTGTGCTTACCCCTCCAAACATGGTAAAATAGTGTTTCAAAATGGATTATTGGAAAGCATAGGTAAGTACCTACACTCAGCAATAGACCACTAACCTCCACTTAGGTCCAGTTAGGTCTCAATACATTAAACCCAGCACAACCTTTGGTACCTTGGAAATGAGCAATAAGGCTTCATTTTGGAGCCTTGTGTGTAAAGCATTTAAACATAAAACACAATACAAATACAACACCAATTTATAAAAATAGATTATATTTTTATCTTTAAGATTAACACCAAAACAATTAAAATCAGATAAGGGGAACCAAAGATATGAATTTTTAAATAATTACTGTTTTCTAGTTCATAGGAATGAAAAGTGCCAATCTGGTCATCTGGTCGCACCTCGACCGGGGCAAAGTCAAAGTTTAAATCCGACTGCGATGGAGCCCTGCTCAGCTACAGCAAGCGGGAGGCCTCAGTGAAAGGTTTACCTTCGGACTCAGTCGTTTTCTTGAAGATTTTGTTAAAAGTCGCCAGTCCGATCCGCTCCCCTGGAGCCCTTCCTCGGATACACCCGGGCATAGCCCTCAGTGAATATTTCTGCGTTTGGACTTAGATGATTTTTCAAGATGACAATCCTTTGACCGGGCCGAACCTGAATCTTGATCCGACGTCCTGCCTGAGAGGTCCTGGTCAACTTTCTAAGTTTGTTTGGAAGTTTTCTTCACAGGGAAGAACCTGCAAGTCAGGTCGGGTCGCAGTTGAGGTAAGCCGGATAGAGTTGCCGTGGTAGGTCAGTCCCTGTATGGAATTTTTTTCCAAACTTCTGGATCTTCTTTCAGATGTTCTTTTAATGTTCTTTTGTTGTCCACAGCTCACCCCAAGGTTCCAGAATCTCTGAGTTGCTCCTTGAGAGGGTGGACGCCAACTCCCAGAATGCACCTGGCTCGAACTTCAAAACAGCCACTGGACAGTGGTCAGCTGGTCAGTTTTGTCAGGATCTGAGGCAGGTGACTGTGGTTAGCAATTTTTCACCTGTAGCAAACAGGGAGTCCCTCCTTGAAACAGTTGAAGCCAGGCAAAGTCCTTCTTGTGGTGGAGCCCAAGTGTGCAGCTGGTGCAGTCCTTCAGAGTGCATTGTCCAGGTGCAGGTCAGAGGTCCAGTAGGGCAGTCCTTTTTCTTCTGACATTCTTCGATGCTATGATCTGGGGTGAACTGAGGTGTGGGTGCATCTCTGCCATATATATCCTTGCTACTGGGTGAAAATCAGGGGGCTCTTGGTTCTCCAATCAGATGAAGGGTCCTTCCCCCTGTGATGACCACTTCATGGGAAGTGTGGCAAAAAATCAATCCCAGGGAGCAAAATTCTTCAAAAATCAATCACGGCTGAAACTGATTTTTGGAGGTTATATCTGGCAGAGCCCACTCACTTGTGTGGCTAAAAATCTTAAAAGCACCCCTCTTCTGCCCTCTCCTTATTTAAACAAGAGGGTGCCTAATTGTCTGGGGTTGCAGGATGTGAGGGAGGTGCTGGGCTACTCCAAATGTCCTTCCCCGCCTTTAAAGACCAGTTTGGCATCCCTCCCACTTCCTGCTTCTCCATCTGCTGAGGGGAGTTCTCTTCCCCTAGGCACATCTCTTTGTGTTCAGCCCAGGCCACTTCACACCTCATCTAGACAGCCTGGCCAGGCTGGCAGAGGCTGGCCAGTCAGAGCAGAGCACTACAGGGCTAACGTTTTCAACTTTTTAGGTAGAGTTTTAAACTCTTCACCTGAACAAGTTATATTAAATCCAACAATTGTAAGTTGTGGGATTTATTATAACAATCAATTTGATACCAAACGTGATGTATCTGACACTTAAGGGGACTTTGTAAAATTAAAATAAAGTCTCCCCATTTTAGCCACTACAGTGAGGGAAAAATGAATTTGGCTGTTTTACCTCACCAGGGCTTATAAAACTTTTTTATAAGGTCCCTGCTTAAAGGGCACATGACACCCAACCCTAGGGGCACATAGGGCACACCTCAGGGGTGACATATGTACAAAATAAGGTATTTTAAGACTTTGGAAGTACTTTTAATTTCAAAGTCGAATGTGCATGTAACTTTAATTTAAAAGCAGCCAGCAAGACAGGCCTGCCTTTAAAAGTACCATGGGCACCTCAGCAGTGCACCTATGAGGGCACTACCTATGTTGGGGACCCTAAATCTACATGACCTACCATATACTAGGGACTTATAGGTAGATTGACATAGCCAATTATAATTAGCATAATTTGCATACTTATTTTATTCAGTACCCAGTGCACCCTCAGGGTCAGGAAAACATCAGCAAAAAGGGAAAAATGGGGGCAAAAAGTTAGGGGGCTTCTGCAATCCACCCTGTTTTCTAACAAATAGTTTTATACCTGATTGGCACATTTATTGAACTTATAAGTTTCTAGTGAAGTGGTACAATATGGACCCAGAGCCTGTCAATTAAATGCTACTAGTAGACCTGAATAACTTATTGTGCCATCCACTTAAGTAGGCGTTAAAATGTTTGCTGCCTGTATGCAGTCTAAAATTGCCAATGTAAACCTTTTACCAATCCTAAAACTTCCTTTTTAATATAGGTAAGTCACTCCTAAGTTAGAGGCTAAACAGCCCACAGTGAAGGGTGCAATGTATTTAAAAGATTGGACTTGTACTTTTAAGTTTTACACGTCCTGATAGTGAAAAACTCACAAATTTGTTTTCAATACTTTGAGGCCTCCCTGTGCCATAGGAAAACACTGCAGTACCTTATTACATTTTCCAGGTGATAATGTTTGTTTAGGAACAGATAGAAATAATCTAGCGCCTTGAGACCCTCACGGGTGAGTAGCGCGCTTTATAAATGTTTTTTTTATTTGATTTGATTTTGAAATATAATGTTTGGTCTCTATTGAATTGTTATTTAAAATCATACTTATTAGCAAAGTTAGATCTCAAGTTACAATTCCGAAAATGTCACTTTTATAAAGTTTGCATTTTTTTGTCCTAAACATTTGGTGCCTGCAGCCTGTGTCAAATAACTGTGAACAGTTGAGCTTTGGCCTTTTGGATTCCTCCCAGGCTATGAGACAAAGGGGAACTAGGGGGCATATTTATACTCCGTTTGCGCCGGAATTGCGTCGGTTTTTTTTTTACGCAATTCCGACGCATAACTAACTCCATATTTATACTTTGCCGTTAGACGCGTCTAGCGCCAAAGTCCATGGAGTTTGCGTCATTTTTTAGCGTGGACACCTACTTTGCGTTAATGATATGCAAGGTAGGCGTTCGCGTCTAAAAAATTGACTCCGAGGCAAGTGCGCCGTATTTACACTCCCGGGCAAAATTCACGCCCGGGAGTGGGCGGGTCAAAACAAATGACGTACGGCCGCTTTTGCGCCGTTTTTTTGCGCCTGCAAAAGGCAGGCGTTAAGGGACCTGTGGGCTCTGAAGGAGCCCAGAGGTGCCCTCCCATGCCCCCAGGGACACCCCCTGTCACCGTTGCCCACCCCAGGAGGACACCCAAGGCTGGAGGGACCCATCCCAGGGACATTAAGGTAAGTTCAGGTAAGTCATTTTTTATTTTTTTTTGTGGCATAGGGGGGCCTGATTTGTGCCCCCCTACATGCCACTATGCCCAATGACCATGCCCAGGGGACAGAAGTCCCCTGGGCATGGCCATTTGCAAAGGGGGCATGACTCCTGTCTTTGCTAAGACAGGAGTCATTTCTATGGGGGTTGGGAGTCGGAAAAAATGACGCAAATCGGGTTGAGGCGAAAAATTTGCCTCAACCTGACTTGCCCCATTTTTTGACGCCCAAGCCCCATATCCCCCTACGCCGGCGCTGCCTGGTGTACGTCGTTTTTTTCCACGCACACCAGGCAGCGCCGGCGGCTAACGCCGGCTAACGTCATTGATTAAATACGGCGCCCGCATGGCGCTTCAGAATGGCGTTAGCCGGCGCTAATTTTTTTGATGCAAAACTGCGTTAGCGCAGTTTTGTGTCAAAAAGTATAAATATGGCCCTAGATATTGGCAAAGTGGACCATCCTGCTAGGATAGGAAGGCCAGGCCTTTCCCTGCCCTATTTACTTTTCAAATGAGTTGCTTTGGCACAGTCATAAAAAACTTCACACCAGTCTTTTGTCACCTTAGGCACCTGAGAATCTGGACAGGGTGGAAGAAAGTTCCACGACCATTTGTGGGGGGAAACTCTTGAAGTTTCTTCCACTTCAAAGCTGGCAACAGGGATACAAATAGAACGCTCAGACCCACTCTTCAATTCAATCCTACACCTATGGGGTATACACAGAAGGCCTGCCTTGTACTTTTTAGGACTTCCCTGATGCTCCTAAAGAACTGCCTTGTTGATTGAGGACTGCCTCACTGCTTGAATCCATGACTACCAGAGTGACTCCAAGGACTATTTCACTGACCCCATGTTCTGAGCTACAGGGACAAAAAAGCTCTAAAAACATAAACCCTACACCTAAGTGATTCTTACCCTTTAAGTAGTGCCATCCCCAAAGTCCTGGACTCTTGGAAGTGGTGCTAAAGGTAAATTAATAACTCATAAAGCTTGGGACTTAGAAAATGTTAATCTAGAAAGTGCTCTGAGAACTGAGAGGAGATCAGTATCTACCTGCATGCTGATCAGTCTAAGTGGATCGTAGGTCGGTCTGACTTTGTGGTAGCTCCCACTATGGTCTTCTCTACAGCAGCACATTCTGTTCATTGGCACCTTGCAGAAGGGGTATCTGTTGTTTTGGAGCCCTCGTTGGCTACAGCCTGCAGCTTCGTCATGCTGGAGACAAAAAAGTGACAAAGTCTGAATGTAAAAATCTTCACCATGACTTCATCAATCAATCTATCAATCAATCAGTAATTTGTTAAGCGCGCTACTCACCCAGTAGGGTCTCAAGGCGGTGGGGGGGGGGTGCTACTGCTCGAAGAGCCAGGTCTTGAGGCACTTCATGAAGGTCAGCAGGTCCTGGGTCAGACGTAGGTTGACAGGGAGGGAGTTCCAGGTTTTGGCAGCAAGGTGGGAGAAGGATCTGCTGCCAGTTGTGGTTCGGTGGATGCAGGGGACGGTCGCAAGGGCAAGGTTGGCGGAACAGAGCTGCTGTGTTGGGATGTGGAAGTTGAGATGCCCGTTGAGATAGGCAGGTCCGGTAGTCGTGGAGAGCCTTGTGAGCGTGGATCAGGAGTTTGAAGATGATCCTTTTGTTGACAGGGAGCCAGTGGAGGTCTCTGAGGTGGGCTAAGATGTGTTTGTGGCAAGGGAGGTTGAGGGTGAGTCGTGCTGTGTTCTGGATGCACTGTAGTTTCCTCTGGAGCGTGGCTGTTGTTCCCGCATAGAGAGCGTTGCCGTAGTCCAGTCTGCTAATGAGGGCATGGGTGACCGTTCTTCTGGTTTCAATGGGGATCCATCTGAAGGTCTTGCGAAGCATGCGAAGGATGTTAAAGCATGAGGATGTGACGGCATTGACTTGCTGGGTCATTGAGAGCGATGAGTCCAGTATGAAGCAGAGGTTGTGTGTGTGGGTGGTTGGCATTGGGGCAGATCCCAGGGTGGCTTCCTGACGATGACACTTACTCCTCGGACATCACTGGCTGCCTTTCTGCACTGGACTGCATCTTCTCAGATATTTCTCTTCAAAATGTCTTCAAAGTTCAAAAGAAAGTCAAGACCAGACCCAATTGACCTTATGTATCCATACAGTGTTCCATAGTGGTCAGTCATAACTTTCAACTTTACTCTGATCCCACTGACTAGATGTCCGTGGTTGGCACTTTGATCTTTTAGGTACTACTTTTCACTGGAAACTTTAAAAACTCATACCTTCAATTCTACTGATTGGATTTTTGTTGTTTTGGTGTCAAATCATTTAATACAAGTTTCTCTATTTTTCTAACTTAATGTGGGATTTTTCTGATGTTGGGTTTTCACTGTATTACTGTTTGTGCACTTCTTAAATACTTAAGTCAGAGCCTCTAAGTTAAGCCTGAGTGCTTTTGTGCCAAGCCTCCAGGGGATTAAGGACAGGTTAATTTAGTGACTTTAGTGATTCACCCTGACAAGGATTGTGGTTGTTGTTTGAGAAGGATTTTCACCACTTTCAAGCAAAAACCCAATTTCTAATGTAAATGGACTGCAAAATGTGTCTGCTAAATATTTGAGGTGATCATGAGCTTTATTCGCACATCTTGCTGCTTCTTTGATGAAATATCTCAATTGAATTAAGTTATATACAAGCTTTTTTGTGACTAGTGTAGCTTGCTAAAGCTCCTCGAGTTCAATTTTTAAATTAGCAATATTAATTTTTCTCTTCTCAGGTGGTGTAGTAGCTATAGCTTCAACACCAGAGAGCACTGTATTCAGAGAAGTAGTAAGACCACTAGGACCAGGTAAATTCAACAATGCACTCTCAAGAAGAACACTTATTTCTGGAGTACTCTTGCCTAGTTTGCTCCCACCTGGGTCAGATACTGTTGGCATCTGTGCATAGAATTTAAAAGGACATTCAGAAAATGATCCTCCTCATCTGAACCAATCTCTTCATCTCTTTTTTTTATTTTAATTTTTAGAACTGCCAATCGTCCTTGTGTTGTATTAATTACCACCCTCATACACTGCATTGTATCCTCTCTCTTTGTCTTTGTTCTATAAGCCCTACTTGGATCGTAATCAGTGGCTCACTGAGTTTCTAAACTGCTTCTCAATTTCATTTATTTTCTTTTTTATGTGCACTTGATCTTATTCATTTAATCCATCAACATGTCTAGGTCTAGGTTGCACCTTTCTCTCACGCATTGCATGTCTGGCAAAATCCAGCTTTGTACTATTTAAAAGGTATCCTCTGAAGAAATTAAATTTCCTTGTCACTATAAGTGAACTTATCTCAGTCTTTTAACCACACACACACACCTACAAAGCTATGCATCTGTCATCATTTTAAATGCAGGAAAGCCTCCAGGAGAAATAATCTCACCCTCCATAACAGAAACACTAGGAGTTTTTTTAGTACAGCAACCATTAGTCTCACACAAAATATTCAGAAAGCTCACAAAAATTAACAAACGAGCAAAGAAGCAATTCAAGGACAATTATGGAAAATGTCAACCAATCACATCAGAACTCATAGCTGCAACTAACAGATGACAGTGCGACTTGTGATGATGTCTCACCAACTCTCAGCATCTATCCACTAATTGCAGAGCAACTGTCCGGTAAATGAAAATCAACGAAATGCCTAATGCTACCAAAGCACACACAAACAAACAAAGAAGCATATTTAAGAAATGTGGCCACTTTTCTTACACCCGTTAGTGCCTCCCTAATGCCACCATGTGTGTGACATATTTAATATATGGCACACAATGGTGGTAGTTAGGGAACTAGCATAAGAACTGTTGACGCTAGTTTGGTGCATTGCAGGATTAGCATCAACAATTTTGACGGTAATCCTGCAAAGCACCCAGAGGCCCTTTGAAGCCAATGGGAGCCTCCTTTTAATGCCTGCTCTAAATAGGCGTTAAAAATCCCAGAAACAATGATGCAAAGAAATCTGTTTGATTTCTTTGCGCCATTTTTACGGCACCCCTAATGCAGTAACTCCCCCTTTGCATACATTATGCCTTGCGCAGGCATAATGTAGCGCAAAGGGTTACAAAGTGAGGCAATGCATGCATTGCGTCACTTTGTACATATTTTGTGGCATTTCTGCCCTTCTAACGCAACATTAGCGTAAACAAAATGACGCTACTGTATTGTTAGACTGGTGCTAGGCCCTCTTAAATCTGTCCCAAAGTTTCTTCCATGACTTTAAAAACAGGGAAAAAAATATCTCTGAAGAGATTTTTTATCTTCTCTCTTTGTCCCACTTCTGAAACTAAAGCAGTGGGAGCACCACCTTATAGATAATCTGCATGACAGTGGCACACCAAGGTTGCGGTGGTTGGGTGCGGTGTTAACCTAACAGTCTATGATGAAATGAGCCCCACAGAGAAGATTCAAACAGTATTTCAAAAATACAATCAAATAGAATGGACTGAGACAAAAAGGGAGTTTGAGGTTAGACCAGGGGTCTTCAAACAGGGAGGTGGGCCCCCAAAGGGGGGGCCTCAAGTGATCCCAGGGAAGGTGCCAGGCTTCGCTAAAAGAAGCATTATGCCAATAAAAGGGCTTTATTTTAAGCTGGAAAATATTGGGCCATTACTAGAATCTTAAGTCATTTATATACAAGCCAGGAGTATGTCTTAAAAGAGAAGGGACTCCAAATACTATTCAAAACCTGTACTCCTACTTTTAATAACCACACTGTGAATATGTTTATAAGTTAGCAAGACCTGCCTAACCAGAAAGGTATTTTTGGCATCATGTATTTGATTGTATTTAAAACAGTATCAGAACTTCACTGTAATGTTTAATAAGTCCACACATATTTAAACATTGCCAATTTACTAGAATATTTATGAAAAAATTTGCAGACGGCCCTGATAAAACATTTTTCACTTGGGGGGCGCCGTTAAAACGTCTGAAAAACACTGGTCTATGGGTTTTGAGACTGCATTGTGTAAGGAATGGCACAGCCGTATTCAGGTGCAAGTGTCAGCTTCTCCCACCACTCTAGCCCTGGAAGACCCATCACGATAATCAGGGCACACCTCAGCTCCCTTTGTGTGACTGTCGAGGGTGAATTCACAACCAGCCCAACTGTCATCTAGACCCAGACGTGTATTTCACAGGCAAGCAGAGGCACAAATAGGTAAGCAAGAAAATGCCCACTTTCTAAAAGTGACAATTCCAAACACACAAGGTAAAAACAGCTTTCACTAAAAGATGTATTTTTAAATTGTGAGTTTAGAGCCGCCAAACTCCATATCTCAGAAAACATTGCGATGGTGTTCACCAGGGGGGGCCCTGCACTGCCCATGGCAAGTGCATGGGCAGTGCAGGCGCCCCCCTGAAACCTCTGCTCCCGTTCTCCGCCAGCCTTTCCATGATTGAACTCTCAGAGAAAATTACAATTTTATCCAAATTCAAAGTACAATACTGAAATTAGGCGAATGCAGTAGTTTTCTCTTTAAAATGCATAGAAGTAATTTGCAATAAAGGCTCTTAATTACAGAATACAGGTCTGCCAACTCGTGGGGAGGTTTCTGCCAGCCTGACCTGGTTGATCGGCATAATCTTGAAATAGAGCATTCCTGCCAGTCAGACCAGCGGGAACAGTGGTAAGAGATAGAACTAGGCTTCCTCAAATGAGCCAGGTGCTATCTTGTAGTACAGAGGGGGCCAACCAGCACCCTCAGAATGTACACTATCTGCAAAGCAGACAGCGTGCATTCCAAAGGGTGCTGTGCACAGGGTCCCCTTCACTGCCAATGTAATGGGCATGGGCAGTGGAGGGGCCCTCCTGTGGCCCCTGAGCTTGTTCTCCGCCAGCCTTTTCATGGTGGGGAAAACGCCATGACAAAGACTGGTGGAGAACAAGGTTATAATCAGCAGGGCGGCGCGGAGTTCAGCACTGCCCTGGCTGATTACAACCAAGAGACCATCACCCCATCAGGATCATGGATCCTGCTGGAGCCGGCAGTCGGTTGGCAGGCCATCCACCAAACTTGTAATGTGAGATCTTTCTGCTAGCGCGAGGCTGGCGGTCTTGTGACCGACAGCCTCTTAATGAGGCCCTAAGACTCAAGTGTGGAGCCAATCAGTAGGAAATCAGACAGCATCCCTAGAGGCTCTAGAAAGAGTCGCCTCACCCCAAATTCAGGTATGTATAGAGCCATTTGTAGTAAAGAAAATCAAAAAAGAGGCGCTAGACAAGGATGACTGGTAAGAATCCAAAATGGCAACCAAAAACTAGCAATTCTAGCACCCCTAAGGCAGATTCAATTTATGTATTGACACAGGGTCTATTACACACCACACAGTTTGTGACAGAAGGGAACGATCTGGAGACTGGAGTGCCTCCGCTGGTGAGAGCCTGAAGGCTGTTGGATACATATCACTTGGAAATGCCTGAGCAATCAACAATACTGGGGTGGAATCCTTTCCACAGTTGGGTGTGACCCAAAAAATAACTGGGAGTTTTCCAGGGATGGGATGCCTCTAGGGGCAACGTATTCTGGTAGGGGTAGGGTGCGTACTTGCTAAATGAGACATTGCTAAACATTGGAGATCCAAGACACCCCAATCTAGGAATGGTTGAGAGGGATGGATTGCTGTGCACTTACTAGGGAGGCAGTCTGCAAATCGTCAAGCCAACTGCAGACACATGCCAAAATATTAGGCCGGGTTTGGATCATTGTCAGATCTCATGAACATAAACAGGAATGGTGGATTAGGGTCCTCAGACACTTCAAAATGCAGTGGTGTTTGGTGAGGAGGTGGGGAGAGGAGAGAGGGTGGCTACAAAATAGTCAGACTGTCCTACTTTGTTGTAAAGCAAGGGGAATGGAGTGTGTCTTGGTAGTAACTGATGTATCAATTATTTAGTTTCATAAATATAAAACAATACAATTTTTTTTATTATCAAATCATAGACAAAGAAAGTCAGTACGATATGAGCATCATTACAACAAATCACAATTCATATTTTTTGAAACTTCACATAATATTACCATCTATACACTAACCCACTACATGAATATTCTTTTGCCCTTTTTGACCTGATGTCATCTGGAGTTATTACAACAAACTAGCTACATGAACACAGAAAACTACTGTGAATGAATGCAATCTATGTTCAAGGAGGAATAGCCTAGGAATTTAAGTGATCTGCTTCTTCCAGCGAGTTCTTTGAGAACAATATGCCATACAACTAAACAGTGTACATCTTGCTGCATTTAGCATCAAAACAGAGATATAAACAGAGAATGATCTCTAGTGAGAAATCCATTTAAAAGAAACATGATATTGAGTCCGGAAGCCTAGTTTTACTCTAACCCCAAAAACATATTTAAACACATCGTAATTATTTTATTTCAATTGCAATAGCTCCGTGTCAATACATATGCATGATTGCAAATGACTAAAAACTGATAATTTTGCCTATTTTATTTAAAATACACAAAAGCATCCTCACCCTCATGAATCAACTTTTTATGTTTAATGGGTCCCAAATAATGAAAGCCCCTGTAGACAGGAAACACTCTTTAATATTATTTATATACATCAATAGTGCCCATGCCAATTTTAGATCTCCACGTTGTGCTTCAAACCAACATATATGTGATAGGTAATTGCTCAATCCTCCAGGGAAGTTTGTTTAAAATTTTAATAGATATATTCCAGCCATATGTGACCTTGGTAATTTCAATGCACAGTAGATTCTACATTCCATCAAAGGTTTAAGCTTCTTTTTAGGCATACACTCTCCACAGAATCTATATTGTCACTTCATCTAAACTGAATAATTCAGAACCATAAAGTGTGCAAAAATGCTTTCGTAAGTGGAGTAGGAGGCAACCCACCATACAAAGAGTTGAACTTCACTAAAGAACTACCTTGTAGTGTTGATTTGAATTTGATAGCCCTTATTTGCTTAATCCATTTTAAAATCACCCTACAAAGCACCCCTAAGTATTTATATGATTTGACGTCCTCAATTCTAATATTATCTTACAACCAACTAAAAGAAGAGACTTTTTATCAAAAATTAACATTTTGTTTTTTCCATATATTAACTTTTAAATCAGTTTTCCCAAACAATTTTGAATCATAACCAAATGTTTAAACCAACAAACTTTTGTGACCCACCTATCTTTAATGGACATGAGGTGGTCGTGTTTTTATTGTAACCAAAGCATCCTGTGATAGTAATTTACAGACTGTGCATTTTCCAATGAAATGGTCACTAAATTTACATATACAAACTGTTTTAGGGATCAAACCATACTGCATACGAATAATGTGTGGAAATCAAGTTTCAGTGAATATTTATCATATGTGCATCACCAACTAAATTGTCTATATTTGTTTTTATCCAATAAAATTTTTCGTCTCCATCACACTTTAGAAATACAAAAAAAAAGAGTTGAATTTTTGCTTTCCAAACTGGTGAATGATTGTAAGTGCATCACAATCTCAGCATACAAGGAAAAAAACATGGGAGGAACAGCCAAACTATGAAATTCATTACCCCCCAATCATAAGATACTTCGATAACCATTTTATCTTCAGAAAATTACTTGAGAGCTGCCTCTTCCCTACATGACATGACTACATAATCATTATACTCAAAATACAAAGGTAAGCAATAGTATGCAACAGACACCAAAGACACATGCAGTTGTAAACTCTGATTATTTATATGTACTCAAACATATGTGTTTATTGTAACAATATATATATTGCTTATAATATATATATATATATATATATATATATATATATATATATATATATATATATATACATATATATGTATATATACTGTATATATATGTATATGTATATATATGTGTGTATATATATATATATATATATATATATATGTATATACATATTCTTTTATAATAATGATGCTTAACAAATGTATATATTATTATAGTTTAAATAAATGCACTCCTTATATTTGTACTTAACATGTTGTATAGATCATTTAATAAATAACATCTTATTTGACTACATGCTTATGGGTCTCTATTAATTAGGATCACATACATAACTACATATAAACACTCATACACATAAAGTTTGTGTAAATGTAAACTAATCAATGCATTCATTACTTAAAAATATTGTAAGTATAAAAATTGTAAAACAAATGTACAAAAGTTTAATACAGACATGTATCTATATACACATGCACACACATACATAGATAGACACTTATTTCAAGAAAAAAACCACAAACACAAATATATATATATATATATATATATTAGCATTGTACCATTTAAGCAATAGTTCTCCTTTAAGTATACCTGTGACAACTGAATGGCATTTGGTAATCAAAAGGGCTCCAAAATGTGCCTGTCATGAAAATGAATCAACAACTACCAAAAGAGTAAAGGTCTGTCTGTGATGAGAGAGATGCGATGATGTTGAATGACAGAACATGCCAGGGTTTCTCTGGGGTAATAGGTGGTTGCCATTAGCAATTCACCAGGCTTTTCACTTGGTACGTCAGTATTTGCACTTACCACACATGTTTTCACATATTACTTATTGTCATTCATTTCTGTGAGCTATAAAACCATACTGATGGTCGCAATTAAAATATTGAATTCCCTTTAAATACTCAAAGTTACGTTGGTTTCAGATGTACACATGATGATTTGCTTCTTCGAACCAAATCTCCTTCCATTTGCAACTTTATTACTTCATTTTGAGTCCTCCCAAATCCATTTCCCTATTCCCAAAGCAACACCAACGTGGTTTGTATGTTTATGCCATGGTACACTGTGAGTTTTTCCACTACACCAATTGAGAAACACTTGGTAAAGCATTGATATGAGCCGTTTTTATGACTACATTCCAAAACTATGAAAACACATGTCCATTTTACTTCTTGGACAAAATGTTATCATGAAATTTACCCTTGAGGAGAATATAAATGTCTTGTCATGATCAGTGCACTTTATCTAAAACAGATTGTGATAGATTCAAAGTAGCTGTTTGCACCTTTAAGAGAACATCTCTAATGTCTAGAAGAGTCTTTTACATTTAACACCTCCACACCCTCCCCTCTCTGCCCCCTGTGTTGCTTCCCCATCTTTCCTGCTGCGTTGCTTCCAGCCCAAGTCTCCCTCCCACCAGCTATACAACATGGCTAACCAAGGCGAATACTGACTTATTGGCTTTGCCAGTGCTTGTTTTAAATGCTAGCGTGCTAGAACACCCCCTGCTAGACCTGGCATCCTTGATGTGGTTTCCCCAGTCTTTTTTCCTCTGCCTCCTATATTTCTGACTGTGTGCTGGATTTCATTTTTGCTGGTTTTGGTTCTCCGGGCACTTTATCACTGCTGATCAGTGCTAAAGTGCAAGCGCTCCCTGTGTAAATTGTGATTATGATTGGTTGTCCACGATTGGCATATTTGATTTACTAGTGTTAACGCGTCTGTCTATGTCAATTTATACACATCAGGACTCGTTTTAGGTCGATGAACCTTTTGACCCAGTGGTGAGTCTCCGTAAGACGAGATTACCAAGCATCAAATATATTTCACAATAACCATTAATGAACCTTCGGCGCATTTATTAATTCTCAGACTCAAATAACCACACCTTGAAGGAAGATTTTGTGAATTTATTCCCTATTGATTACAATCTAATAATAAACTTATTAATCTCAAAACCAAGAAGCATAAGAACATAATCACAAAGTGGCAACTACATTGAACTTTCAACAGTGCAACGATCAGAATCATAGGATAGATACGTTAGCAAAGAATAGATCATAGTGCATGATAAACCATAGAATATCAGTTCAGCATAGCTACATGTCTGTCACGTCAATTCCGTCCGTCAAATAAATACCTCATCTAACCACAAATTAGCATTAGCATGTTGGGCTTCATGCAAAACAATTTAGAACATCAATTTGGAAAACATCTAACTAGGATACTTAATTAAACATACAGCAGTTGGTACCTAGAAAGAAAGGTAAATAGATTCTGTTAGCATTAATAATTACCCTCTTCAAGATAGGTCAGCATTCAGGATCAGTCTTCGTCTTCAGGACATCAGTTAGTTCACCGTCAATCTATCTAAATTATAAGTAAGGCACACTCTCCTCTTAAGGAGGAAAGTGTAATAGGGCAGTCTATGGGCTAGGATAATTTTGTCTAATTCTCAAATCACCAAATAGAGTGACAGAGTTTCTGGATGCAATCGATATCAATCCCTACCTAATGCTCCTCGTCTCTCGTGTCATGAGTTTTTATCCCCTTTTTGTAATACATTCCCCCAAATTTCTATTGGTTAATAACTACACCTCACAATTGGTAACCAATCAAATTATACATTAAGTAATGCATTTGTCATTTCTTGATATTAATTTGTCTCCCAATTGGTCTTCATAATCAGCATTTTCGTAGGTGGTACGTCCGGGGTTACTTCACCATCTTGGCACACGTCTCAGGTCAAAAGTTCTCTTCCCCTCGTCTCATTGTCCTTGGAAGTGTCCATTAATGTTTCGAAGCACATAGCTTTATACTAAAAGCTGCTAGCATGCGGATGAGAAAATTCCTTCATGTTTCAAACTAGTACAGAAAGAACAATAGCTGGGTCATGGTTATTTGCAAGTCCGCACACTAGAGAAACAGAAAAATACGCTTTTAAATGAGAGATACACAGCTAGTTCGTGACTCATGCTAACTTAAGACATACGAGTTCTAATGAATACAATTTTGATCGTAATAATACATATAACTGAAGAATTATTATTAATTCAGCATTAGTGTTCATAAATGAGTAAATCTTATGCATTTATTAATACATTTTAATGGTGTTTTAGTCAATTGTAAACGTTTCACGTCTATAATATATGATATTTAAACTACGTTCTCTCAGTCCCTTCTCTAATGACGAACGTCATCACACAATTTTTTTTGATCTTCAATTTTTCACCTTGCGCATAATGCGCATTTCAACATCTTGCCCTTTATGTGAACTTTCCCATATTTCATTAAACATTTTCTCTCTTTCACTTTCTTCATTCTGCCTTGCTCTTTTGGACAGGTTTCTTTTAATTTTGTCATTAATTTTGCATGCTCCCCATAATCCTAATAGGCAAATCAAAACAATTAGTAAGCCTAACATGATTTTCGCAAGAACTCCATTCCAAATGTTGGTAAACCAGTTTCCTACCCGGGCAATTCCTTTTCCAAATTTTTCCCAAACTCCAGGTTCTTTTAGATCCTTCAAATCTGTACTATCTCTAGTCAGGTTAGTAAGCATGCTTCTAATTTTCTTACTGTTATCAGGTATATAAGAACAGCAGTGACGTTCATTAAGCATTTTGCACACACCTCCATTCTTTGCTAAAAGAATGTCTAAAGCAAGCCGATTTTGAAGAGTCATAGCTCTTTCTGCAGCAAGTTCAGTATCCATCAATAATATTGCTCCTGTAAAATGTGTCAGCATGTTATCCACAATAGTAGACAACTTTTGAATTTTCATAGAATTTAAAATAACCCCAACTGATGGGATTATTGCTCCAAATATGTCACCAATGACAGCAGCCACTGATTCTTGTTTCTGTCTAGAATGTTGTATTTCAGAAGATTTAGGTATTTGTTTTAAGTCATCAATCTGGTATATCTTTGGGAAAACTATTCCCAAATAACATGTCCCATACCATCCCTTTGGGAGACGATAATATGCATTTAACCCACAGATGTAATAGATTCCAGGAATCGCTGGGTCTTGTCCATTTAACATGAAGGTCCATTTACTCTGAAACAAAAACACATGTCTACATTCACTCGTACCCACAAACAAATTGTCTTGATCAGATTTTGGTCTGTATATACATAGTCTATCTACGTGTAGTGCATCTATAGCTAATTTGACTTGTGATTTAATTGCAGTATAAGCGTAATCATTTGCATAAGTGCGTTTTTCTAAACCTTTTTCTAACTTTTCCTTTAATGCTTTGCGTCTATCATCTGTATGATCTAAAAAGCTTTTTTCCACAGGAGACAGTAAGCATGTTAAATTATTGCGGTGTGCATAAGCAGTTCCAAATGTTAGTGTTGGCTCAAAGAATCCTCTAACTAATTTTATATCATGCTCTTTAGCTAGTTTATTTAAGAATTCAATTACAGGCACAAAAGAAAATACAACATCCAGATTCGAATAAAAGTATTGTACATGCTCTTGATTATAAAATCTTGTTAGTAGCAAGCTGCAGCTAGTCCCATAAGTAAGAGGGAGGCTATGATAAGTAACCCCCTCCTGCACAGATGAAGGAATTTTAGTACACACATAACAATCTTTCGTATCCATAGTTTCCACATACTCATTTAATAAGCGATAGAAAACATTAGTAGAAAGTTCCCCTTTTGTATCAGTTCCCTCATGAAGATGTCTAGCATCCTGTTCAAATTTCTCCCATGGTGATAGTTTATTAGTTGTAGTGGTAGTTTCAGGTTTTAAAGTTGCATTAATAGTTTCACTCTCTCTCCATGGCATTCCCACAATCACTCCCACAGTCATTATTGCACATACAACACTTATCATAAGTCCTAACCAACCACACACCTTACTTCCCTTGTTACTATAAACCATGTTTGTATAGAATCAGAATAGTAGATCGGCAATCAACTTAAGATGGCAAACTCTTTCTGCGTATTTACAGCGTCTTCTCTCACTCCAGGACCTCTTTTCGTCAGTTCAGGTTAGCAGCTTGTCGCAATCAGGTTTCTATAAGTCAAATCCAGGTTTAATTGTCTCTTTCCGGTAGGTGAATAAAGTCTCCTTCCTTTTAATATATATTTTTTTTCCAAGATTTTCTGTTGTTGTTTTCCTTCAGGTACCGTAGTATTGGCCTGGCACTTCTCGATCAAAACAAAATGCTAAGAATTCTTGTTGCCATTCAGAGGTTGTAGCGTATGCCCATTCAGGACCTGTGTACCTTCGATTTGCTATTCTCTTTCTTTTTAATCTTCGTTCACCTTGCTGTTCCCCTTCACTCAGATCATCCACCTGTGAGGTATCGCTTTCTTCTATTATTGTCTCGTTTGTTAATTCTCTTATTCTAAAGGGTGACTTTTCCGGCCATGTATCACCCCTATGTGTCTTATTTCGGTGTTTTCCTTCAGGACGCTGGATAGCACCCTCCTCTTGTGATATGGTGTTTTCTCCTGATAGGCTTGGAACTTGATCAGAGGATTCTGATTCGTTCTGATTTAGATTTTCCACTTCTCCGTCTCTCTCTTTTCCTGTTCGATACTGTATTCAGGCTCTGAATTGTATTCGTCTGCTTCTGGGAGAACCTCTCCTTGCCTTTGTTCTCCTGCTGCCTCCACTGAGATTGGCACTCCGTCACCTCTCTCGAACTCTCTGATAGTGTGAGGGACGCGGCTGTTCTCAGCGGGCTCTCCTGTAGTCTCAGGTCTTTCTTGGCTGATCTCGGACTCTGAGACTTCTCCTCTCGAAGTTGCTGTACCGGAATTTTCGAGTTCCTCTTCAACAGGACACGTTACCTTTTTTGTATGGCTGGCATGTATCCAGTTGGGAACCCCGGCACACTTCACAGCAGTAGTGGTCATCAATATCACTTGATATGGCCCTTTCCAACGCGGCTCAAGACACGATTTTCTTACGTGCTTCTTGACAACCACCCAATCTCCAGCTTGCAGAGAGTGTCCTGGTTCGCAGATTGGTGGTAACGTGTTAGCTTCCACCTGGTGAGAGAAAGAGCGTATCACGTCAGCTAAACGTTTGCAGTAATCCAACACCATATCATCTGTAATATTCACTAGAGCATTTGCAGGTACCGCTGGCAACCTCATTGCTCTACCCATGAGGATTTCATGGGGGGACAGTCCTGTTTTCTTATCTGGTGTGTTTCTCATGGACATCAATACTAGTGGTAATGCATCTGGCCACTTCATGTTTGTTGCTGCACACATTTTCGCTATTCTTGATTTTAAGGTACCATTCATCTGTTCAACTAGTCCTGATGCTTCAGGGCGATAGCTACAGTGTAACTTCTGCTCGATGTTGAGTGCTGCACAGAGAAGCTTGATCACCTCATTGTCGAAGTGTCTTCCCCTATCTGATTCTATAGAAACCGGGAACCCGAATCGTGGTATTAATTCCCTCAGTAATAGTTTTGCAACTGTGAGACTGTCATTTCTACGTGTAGGGTATGCCTCAATCCAATGACTGAAAACACACACAATCACCAACACGTACTTCAATCCTCACCAAACAGGCATTTCAATGAAATCCATTTGTATTCTATTAAATGGACCTCCAGCTCTTCCAATGTGGCTCAAATTTACCACTGTTCCTTTTCCAGCATTCATCTGTTGACAGATGATGCACCTGTGACAAGTAATTTCTGCGGCATGTCTGAATTTTGGATTAAACCAGTCAATTTTAAAAGATCTGATCATGGCGTCTCTTCCTAAATGTGCTTGCCCATGATATAATCGGGCAAATTGTGACAGAAGACTATTAGGTAAGACCAACTTCCCATCATCTGAGACCCATATATCATCTGTTCTTTGTACACATTGCATTTTCTGCCAGGAACATTTTTCTTCTTTCTTAGCACGGTTTTGTAGTGTCTTTAACTCGTCTAAGGTATCAACCACTTGTAATGCTAGATTCAAAGTTGTATCATTTTCAGGTTGAGGTAACAATTCCCACTGCTCTTTGAATGATATACAATTCAATGCACAAAATCTTGCAACCTGATCTGCATAACCATTCCCCATTGAAACAAAGTCTTGTGATCTGGTGTGAGCATTGCACTTTACCACAGCAATTTCAAGAGGTAACTGAATTGCATGTAACAAATCTCTTATTTGTTCTCCATTTTTCACTGGTGATCCGAAAGAAGTCATAAAACCCCTTTGTGACCAGATCTGACCAAAATCATGTACAATTCCAAATCCGTACCTGCTGTCAGTATATATTGTAACTTTCAAATGCACAGCAGCATGGCAGGCCTTTGTAAGAGCTATTAATTCTGCCACTTGTGCAGAAAATACCTTTTCAAGCCAAGAGGCCTCAACTATGCCAGATATTGTACATACTGCATAGCCGGCTCTCAATGTCCCTGTTGAATCTCTTAAACAAGACCCATCCACAAACATAATGCAATTGTTTTCTTTTAATTGGGTGTCCTGTATGTCTGGGCGAGGTTTGGTACAGAGGTCAGTCACCTCAAGACAATCATGCTCAAATTCTTCCCCCTCTTTTATTTCTATATTCTCATTGGGAAGTAGAGTTGCCGGGTTCAGTACTGTGCATCTTTTCAGTGTAACATTTGGTGATCCCAAAATAATCGTCTCATATTTGGTAAGTCGTGCATTTGTCATGTGTTGTGTTTTCGTTCTTGTCAACAGGATTTCAACAGAATGTGGAACCAAAACTGTCAAAGGGTATCCCATGACTATGCCTTCACATTAGGAAAGGCTTTGACCAACTGCTGCAACTGCTCGCAAACAACCCGGTAGGGCTGCTGCGACAGGGTCCAAGGTAGCTGAAAAATATGCTACAGGGCGAATTGCATCTCCGTGGACCTGTGTTAAAACAGACAAAGAACAAGCATCACGTTCATGACAAAACAACAGAAAAGGTTTCCCATAATCAGGCATTCCTAATGCTGGGGCCCTGCACATGCATTCCTTCAGCTCTAAGAATGACTCAAGTTCTTCTTTTGTCAAAGTGATTGTGTATGGTTCATCTTTGACATCTTTCCCTGTCAATTTTATTAAGGGCTTTGCAATGATTGAGAAATTTGGTATCCATTGACGGCAATACCCCACCATTCCCAAAAACATCCTGACATCTCTTTTTGTTGTTGGGGGATTCATTTGTATGACAGCTGTTATTCTCTCCTTTGATATCCTTCGGGATCCTTTCTCAATTAGATGCCCCAAATATTTTACTTCTTTCTGGCAGTATTGCAGTTTCTTAGGTGACACCTTATGCCCGTTCCTTCCCAAATGGTTCAACAATGCAATGGTATCATATTTACAACTGTCTCTGGTTTTGGATGCAATCAACAAGTCATCAATGTACTGCACAAGAGTTGAATTAAAAGGCAACACAAGGGGTTCCAAATCCTTCTTTAATATCTGATTAAAGATGGATCGTGACTCAGAAAACCCTTGAGGGATTCTGCACCAACTGTACACCTTATCCAGGAATTTGAAACTGAACAAAAATTGGCTGTCCTCATGCAGCGGTATTGAGAAAAATGCTTGTGATAGGTTTACTACGGTAAACCATTCGGCATCGCAAGGAACTTGGAACATTATTACCGCTGGGTTAGGAACCACAGGGCAGCATTTTATCACGATTTCATTTATTTTTCTCAAATCCTGCACAATTCGAACTTTCCCACAGGGCTTTCTTAAACCCATAATAGGTGAGTTACACGGACTGCTCAAAACTTCTTTCAAAACTCCTTGACTGAGAAAATCTGCAATTATCTGTGTCACTTCAATGAGTACGTCTTGAGTCATGTGATATTGTGGTACTTGTGGGAATACTGCATTTGGTCTTATTTGCACCTGGACTGGTTTGATTCCTTTAATTAATCCAACCTCTTTTCCTGTCAAGTCCCACACTCTCTCCGTTACGGACCCTTGCAGGTCAGCAGGTAAGTCAATTAGAGTGAACACTGGGAATAAAGTAATTAGAGGGTAATCTTCGCTCATTTCCCCTCCTTCTATGAGCTGGCCCTCATCTCCTTCATCATCACTGTTTGTCTGAACTTCTATTCCATCGTTGGAACAGGTAATTGAACATTTAGTTTTACATAGTAAGTCCCTTCCCAGTAGGGATACTGGACTTGAGTCGCATACGACAAACCTATGCAGGCCTTGGAAATTTCCAATTTCAACCTGTACTGGGTCAGTAATTGGATTTGTCAAATACTGATTAGCCACACCAACCACTCGTATAGTGCGTCCCGATAAGGGTAATCTCGGTACTTCCACACTGCGGACTGTAGAGCATGTAGCTCCTGTGTCAACCAAAAATGAAACTTTATAGCCCATTACTTTTCCCTTTACATATGGGCCTCTCTGATCTACTTCTAATGAGGCTGCAAGCCTGCACTCTTCACTGTCTGAACTGTCATCTGGCCATTCTTCATTCATTTCATTTTCACCTCGTAATGGGAATTGTTGCATAGTATTGTTTTGACTCGTCACCTGACCTGTGACCTGCTGAGGAAGCATCACCTGTTGCTGACCCATCGGGGCTAGGGTAACTGCATTTGCTGTCTAGGCACCATAGGGATCTGCTGTTGCATTGGTTGTACTGACACAGTTTGGAAACGTGGCATTTGCTGCATGGGTTGCACCCCTGACATTTGCACCAAATTATTCTGATAGTTCTGATTCTGTTGTCTCATTCTCGGACCTCGCGGATTTTGCTGTGCACCGACACTCATGCCTTGCTGAACTGTACCATCATGCACTATATTTGGACAATCCCGCTTCCAATGTCCCATGCCCCCGCATGCATGACATGGTGACATCCTCTTCACTACTTGCCCGTCACTTTGAACGACAACATTATTCATGTCCAAACTACGATTCACAAAACCTCGACCTCTACCTCTCGGCTGTACCTGAAACCCGCCGTTCATTTGCGGTTGCTGATGCATCATCTGCTGAACACCATTTCCCTGAATTCCAGCTTGTGCAGCTCTTATTTGCATCACCATCACTTTTTCTTTCAGCTTTTTCTGTTTTAACTCAATTTCGTCACTACAGTATTTTGCATATTGCAACACCTCATCAATTGGTTTAGCTTACCAACAAATCAAGTGGTTCTTAATCATCTGACCAACCTCTGGTCTCAACCCTTCAACAAATCTGAACACAAGATGATTCATGTCTTTCGGCTCAATCGTCTCAGTACCACTGTAATGTTTAAATGCTTTTAACAATCTCTCATAATAGGCATGTATTGATTCCTTAACTTCTTGCGAAGTCCGGTCGATTTTCTGCCAATCGGTCACCTTCGGTGACACCTTTTGTTTAAAAAATTCAATGACTTTATGATAATATTTCATCACCTCTTCAGAAGGTGCTCCAGTCGCCTTATCCCTTGCCGGTTCCTTTGTGGACCAATATACCCCTCTTTTGCACTCAAGCCACAAATCCGGTGGAACAATAATCTCAAGCAAAGTATTTAAGTCCTCCCAAAGACATTTTGCAAGCTTCACAAATCTATCTGTCTGTTGATACCACTCAATCGGTTTTTCTCTCAACCTTGGGTAATCATTCGTAAAGGACAAAATATCTCCCCTGGACCACGGCACATGGACTAAAACACCACCAGCTGTTTCTCTCATGGGCAGAATTTTTACTGAATCCAGATTGGGTGTAGTCGCTGTTTCAATAGACCCTGGGCTATCCCTCTTCCCTTTGTCTCTTTTCTTTGCCCATCGGTTTTCCCATTTTTCTAATGCTCCCCAGATTTGCGCACTCTGCAGCAATTCTTTCAGGTGTGTCTTCATGCCTGCGGATCTCATGTGTTCAAAATCTTTCGTGTCAAAATCTAATCTGTAACTTCGTTTCAAATGTTTTGTGTTCCCAATGTCGATATTGTATTTATCTGCCAAAGTCGTTAATTTATGGTGTATTTTCCCTACTTCTTTGGTAATCTTAGGGCATAAGTATCTCAATTCTGCCTCAGTGTAGGATTCCAACCTATTCACCCCCATTGTTCCTTCCACCAATTCAGCAGCTTCTGCTCCTAGTCTTACAAGATTCAGATATTCATCTTGTTTTTCCTTTTCGGGATTGGCTTCGGTTATTGTAGTCGCTGTAGTCTTTTGTGATGTGCAAGTTTTCTCTAACCACTCATTTAACTGTTGTACTGTAAAACCTTGCAGTGAAATGTTCCCTGCATGTATCATTGGAGTATATGAGGTATTTGTACTCAAAGTTTGGGGAGTCAAGACTCCCAACCCTGAGTAGTTTCCCTTGTGGGTCTCATTGATCAGGTGACATGAAAGATCAGTCAGTGCTCCCATGAAAACAGTGGGCACTCGCTCTCTCAGCCTGCAACATGTGCATTGCCTCAAGAGGCGCCCCTATTGGACTGAGGTCCATTAAGGGTCTTGATTGCTGGAGTACCCTCAGGTGGTGTAGGTTCCCCGTCGGTTGCGACAATGTACACATCTCCCCTCAAAGCGCTTTTGAATGCCTTAACAAAATTCATTTTATTTTATATTTAATCAGGAAACGGCTTAGTTCCCAGGACACTCTTCACCTGCCTTTTGCTCACCCTATTGCCTCTTACGGACGGCAGCCAATCCGTGCGCGACCCCTCTTGACATCTGACCTATCCCAGCGCGGCACCACTGACGTCACACCCACACACACTGCAGCTGACAAAGTCTTGCGGCTTGTCCACACCTCGCTAAATTCTTACAACTCATACAAACTAATGCGATTTATTGCAGACACTTTAAATGACAACACAAATCTGCCGATTTACTACAGGAAGGGTAACACATTCGCTTCAGAACTTTACAGAGATTTCACTTGAAGCCTCGGCCGCTACTCTCTCTTTCTCAGATCCCACAGGTGCAAGCAGAATTCGACCCGCAAATCCTACTCTCGACTTGTCAATGACTCCCTCTAGTGCACTTTAGAGCTTGTCAAATCTCCATCGAAGGTTTCATACATACGTTATGACTCAAACTTGACTTTTCAACCACGCCCGATTGACCTATTGAATCGCACAGATTACAACATAAACCATAATTTTCATCCTACTCCGGAGTCTTAGACCTCAATAGATCCGTATACTTTAACCAACCACGTGGATAATTTTGAACAATAAGCGCTGCATTCACATGAAGTACGCCGACTTCCCTACTCTCATACTGTGGAGTACGCCCACTCCTGCTAAACACTTAATTGGGCCTAAATGCATACAAATCTACACAATCTCCTGCAAGATGCATAAGCTTTAAGCAAGCACAAAGACCCTAACCACATATACTATGGCGCCGAGAACATTCCCAACTCATCTAGACAGGCTCTGAGATCCCGGGAAAGCCCATAGCGAACCTAGCCACTCATCGTTTTGCCAAATTTCATTATCACAGAAAACAAAAACAAAAATGAAAACTCCGTCCTAGGGCCCCCAAGGGCCAAACCGTCGATCTGCTACCAGAACTGTTAACGCGTCCGTCTATGTCAATTTATACACATCAGGACTCGTTTTAGGTCGATGAACCTTTTGACCCAGTGGTGAGTCTCCGTACGACGAGATTACCAAGCATCAAATATATTTCACAATAACCATTAATGAACCTTCGGCGCATTTATTAATTCTCAGACTCAAATATCCACACCTTGAAGGAAGATTTTGTGAATGTATTCCCTATTGATTATAATCTAATAATAAACATATTAATCTCAAAACCAAGAAGCATAAGAGCATAATCACAAAGTGGCAACTACATTGAATTTTCAACAGTGCAACGATCAGAATCATAGGATAGATACGTTAGCAAAGAATAGATCATAGTGCATGATAAACCATAGAATATCAGTTCAGCATAGCTACATGTCAGTCACGTCAGTTCCGTCCGTCAAATGAATACCTCATCTAACCACAAATTAGCATTAGCATGTTGGGCTTCATGCAAAACTATTTAGAACATCAATTTGGAAAACATCTAACTAGGATACTTAATTAAACATACAGCAGTTGGTACCTAGAAAGAAAGGCAAATAGATTCCGTTAGCATTAATAATTACCCTCTTCAAGATAGGTCAGCATTCAGGATCAGTCTTCGTCTTCAGGACATCAGTTAGTTCACCGTCAATCTATCTAAATTATAAGTAAGGGACACTCTCCTCTTAAGGAGGAAAGTGTAATAGGGCAGTCTATGGGCTAGGATAATTTTGTCTAAGTCTCAAATCACCAAATAGAGTGACAGAGTTTCTGGATGCAATCGATATCAATCCCTACCTAATGCTCCTCGTCTCTCGTGTCATGAGCTTTTATCCCCTTTTTGTAATACATTCCCCCAAAATTCTATTGGTTAATAACTACACCTCACAATTGGTAACCAATCAAATTATACATTAAGTAATGCATTTGTCATTTCTTGATATTAATTTGTCTCCCAATTGGTCTTCATAATCAGCATTTTCGTAGGTGGTACGTCCGGGGTTACTTCACCATATTGGCACACGTCTCAGGTCAAAAGTTCTCTTCCCCTCGTCTCATTGTCCTTGGAAGTGTCCATTAATGTTTCGAAGCACATAGCTTTATACATAAAGCTGCTAGCATGCGGATGAGAAAATTCCTTCATGTTTCAAACTAGTAAAGAAAGAACAATAGCTGGGTCATGGTTATTTGCAAGTCCGCACACTGGAGAAACAGAAAAATACGCTTTTAAATGAGAGATACACAGCTAGTTCGCGACTCATGCTAACTTAAGACATACGAGTTCTAATTAATACAATTTTGATCGTAATAATACATATAACTGAAGAATTATTATTAATTCAGCATTAGTGTTCATAAATGAGTAAATCTTATGCATTTATTAATACATTTTAATAGTGTTTTAGTCAATTGTAAACGTTTCACGTCTATAATATATGATATTTAAACTACGCTCTCTCACTAGTATAGTGCACCATGTGTGCCCAGGGTGTGTACATTAAATGCTATTAGTGGGCCTGTAGCACTGATAGTGCCACCCATATGAGTAGCCCTGTAAACATGACTCAGACCTATCTATGCAGTGTTTAGGGGCCCGATTAAGAGTTTGGTGGTCTATAGACTGCCACACCTGCGGTGGCGGTCTGGACTGCCGCAAATGTGTTGGTCCGACCACCACATTACAACCCTGACAGTCGGATCACCAGGGAACCGCCAGTTCCACCAGAAATTCAGATCCCGCAGGTCTGGAGGATGGTAGCGGTCCTAATCCACCAAGGCAGCGCTGCCCTGGGGATTACAACCTTGTTCTCCACCAGTGGTTTCATGACACTACCACCGCCAAGGAAAGGCTGGCAGAGAACAGGTGCAGGGGGCCCCCCTGGTGAGCACCATCGCAATGTTCTCTGTCTGCTCCCATTGGAGGCAGATCGAGAGTTGGAGTTTAGGGTCTCTGAACTCACAAGTTAAAAATACATCTTTTAGTGAAGGCAGTTTTTACCTTGTGTGTTTGGAAATGTCACTTTTAGAAAGCGGGCATTTTCTTGCTTAAACATTTGTGCCTCTGCTTGCCTGTGGAATACACGTCTGGGTCCGGATGACAGTTGGGCTGGTTGTGAGTTCACTCTAGACAGTCACACAAAGGGAGCTGAGGTGTGTCCTGCATACCATGATGGGTCTTCCTGGGCTAGAGTGGCGGGAGGAGCTGACACTTGCACCTGAATACGGCTGTGCCCTTCCACACACAATGCAGTCTCAAAACCCATACAGCAGTGTTTTTCAGACTTTTTAACGGCACCCCCAAAGTGAAAAAAAATATATCTGGGCCACCCTGCACATTTTTCACAACTATTCTAATAAATTGACAATTTTAAATACGTATGGGCTTATTAAACATTGCAGTTCCGTTCCGTCACTGATGTAAAAATGTAATCAAATGCATGATGCTATACATACTATTCTAGTCAGATAGGCCCTACTAACATGTAAAAGTTTACACATTGTGATTATTAAACATTAGGTGGGAGGTTTGAAGAGAATTCGGTACCCCTTCTCTTTTGACACATACTCCCAGCTTGGATATAATGACAAAACATGTTAGTGATGGCCCATTACAGAGCTGTTTACTGCCTCTCATTTTTTTCAACTTAAAACAAATCCCTATTATCAGCATAATCTTTATTTTAGCCAGAGCCTAGAGCCCCCCCCCAACTGGGATCACTTGAGGCCCCCCTAGAGTGGCCTGCCCCCCAGTTTGAAGACCCCTGCCCTAGAGTGTGTCTGGGACCAGAGCAGGAAAGGCAGGGTCTTGTGCACTACAACAACGTTCCTTTGAAGTTTGACTACTTCAAAGGCAGAAATGAGTATAGGTATTGGACTCAAAACCCCCGACTTTGAGAAAACTTATAGACCAAGAGGAGACTCTGCCAAGGAGAAAAGCTGAAGAGCTGTGAGGAGGTGTTCTGACCCTTTGCTGTGTGTGCTTTGCTAGGTTCACCTGCAGATGCTGCTTCTGCTTTGGAGAGGACAAAGACTGGACGTTGCTGTGTATCCTGCTTCTGAAGTTTCTCCAAGGGCTTGGACTGAGCTTACCTCCTGTTAATAAGTCTCAGGGACATCCAAGTCTTCACCTGCCAGCCCCTGGGTTCTCTTGCTCAGGACATACATGCATTCACTCATATGCATCCACACTCGCATTCACTCACATGCGTTTGTACATGCATTCAAACACCCATATACACACACACCCTGTTTACACTCATTCACCAACACTTACAGACATGCATTCACTCACATGCATCCATACACGCATTCACTCACATGCATCCATACTTGCAGTCACTCACACGCATCCATACATGCATTCAAACACCCATACACATGCATTCAATCATGCCTTCAAACACCCATACATATACGCATACACACTTACAGTCACACATGAAGACAACACCCACTTACACACACATACAACACCCAACACCCTCCTGCCCCCCTCCCCTGTCGGACAATCGACTTACCTTGTCCGGCGAGGAGGTCATCGGGCAGGAAACGGGAACAGGCGCTTCTACCGCCGGCAGCGCCCCACCATCAGGTCACCGCCAGGCCATATTACAGGTCTTAGTATGGCTGGTGGAGTTCTTTTGGTGAGGTGAGGCCAGTGGCAGAACTGCCCCTGCGCCTCTGACCGCCAGCACGACTACTGGAGGATTTCCACCCAAACTGTGGCAGAAATCCTTCAATACTCACAATGTGGTGGTCGGAATACCGTGAGCACTGGCGGTCTGCTGGCGCCCGTGGCTTCAGTGGTCTTCCAAAAAGACCGCCAAAGGCATAATAAGGGCCTTAATCTCTTAAAACTCATATCTTTGCTCATATGTTGGATTTTTATCGTTTTGGTCTTGTTATAGTTAAATAAATATTAGCTATTTTTCTAAACTGGTGTGGTATCCATTTGTAGTGTTTTCACTGTGTTACTGTGTGTGGGTACAAATACTTAACACAATGCCTCTGAGATAAGCCTGACTGTTCATGCCAGGCTACCAAGGGGCCAAGCACGGGATATCCTAGGAGTGTGACTCCCTTACCCTGACTAGACTGAGGGTCCCTACTTGGACAGGGTGTAAACTGACTGCCAACTAGAGACCTCATTTCTAACACCCCCTCACACCAACTCCCCTGTCCCCGTCCCTGTGCTTGCCAGTTTACCTTCACTTGTCTTCAACTGAAGTCTTCTTAGTAGATAGGTAGTTTTGCTCTGTTTGCTTAGTATGATGGACATGCCTCCAGTAGCAGTTGGAAAATCCATGTTTCCGTTGTCCTTAAAAATAACTAGGGTGATTACAAGTTAAAATGTGAATTTTATTTAAGAAAGTGTAGTCTCAGTAATATGTGAAGGCCAGCAGAAATCTGCAAAGGACTAATCTGTGTTCTTCTAATTGAACCGGAGTGGATGCCTCAATATTCAAAGTGGAGATAGTGCAAGCCGATAGATTTCCATAGGCCTGCACAAAGCCTGTATAGTTAGCCGGTTTGTACCCCCAACTTCTAATATGTGATGATGTTTCTAAAATGTGAACCTATATGGAGTGCAACATCTCTTAATATAGAGGTTCAGATTTACTGTAAGCTTGCATCAGCGCTTGAACAGCATATGGAAGCATTGCTGCGCAACAGTAGCTCTCGCCAACTTTCACATACAAAAACTATTGTAGGTAAAAAGTTCATGCAACCACCATACTAAAATTACTTTGATCTGTAGTGCACCGTTATCTCTGGAAAATGGGTGCAATGGGGCAACAACGGCACTAACCCCAAGAGTAATATTGATATTGTTATTTCAGAAACATCTATAGCTCAGAAAGGGAGAGTAGATCATAGAAACGTAGCTTTAACAGACCAAATGCTGAGGCTTAGAAACATTATGGTTTGGCTCTTTACAGACAGCCACATGGTTTTACCGCAGCCAAGCACACCCCCACACAGACTGTGTAAATATTTGATTGTGTGCACAAGAATGACTTTGCAGTACGCTTGCTCTTTAATATTGGTTGTCAAAGCTGCTATGTTTCATTTCAACTAGGACAGCGTAGGATTGCCTTCGCGGAAAGGGAGGGAAGCAAAAGCAGTAGACATTCCACTAACCTTGGGTAGTCATCTCTGGAATAAAGGCTTTATTTCACCAGTGGTTCAGAAGTAGCAACTCCATACGTGAGCGAAGCAACCCCAAAATAGAGATAAAAATAAACTTTGTTCACGCAGCCAACGCCCACTGCATAGTGTCTTTACATCACCCCCTTCTAAATCAAGAGAGGATTATTTATTTTTTAAAACCTTTAAAGTGAAGGTAGCGTTTCTACTCCTCGCTGCTATACCAACGTAATTACGAGGCTACGGTTGTTGCCAGTGTCCAAATTTTAACCTTCACAAGCCGATGTGTCTCAAGTAGCATGCTCTTAAAATATGTCACTTTGAAAAATAAAGTAGACAGTCAGTGGTTTAACTCAATCTTGAAATGCTAAAGACTTTGGAACAGTGTACATTTATTCTAAATATAATGGTTAAAGTGATATATTTAAACTGGGCACCCATGCATTTTTTTTTTTATGTATATAAAATAAATTCTCTTAAACGCTCACCGTCGCAACAGTGGATTGATTGCAGTATTCGAACATGTGTGGCAGTCACTAATTATGCTTTTTGCTGTAGACATTGCATAGAGGGTGAACATTGGAGTCCATTGAGGGCACCATGGCACCTTCTATATAGTCCTAATATTTAATGTGTGTTGTCTGCAGTTAAGGTCAACAAAGTTCCAAAATGTGGAGCATTCCTTGCATGCGTCCTTCTGTAGGTGATCTTACCTTGGTTTGAAGCACTGGTTCCAATAAAGACACAACAGGAAGCTTGTGTTGTCCTCTGTTGTAACAGTGTACAAACAAATGTTCAGAGGAAATGAAAGAATTGTATTGAGTCTTTTGTAACTCTCAAGTACACCTGGCTTAAGTAGTTAAATGATGGAATACGTTCACATGTTTGCAAGGCATCTGGAGAGACTCCACTTGAAAATTCTTTCCATTAGAGTGCAGTACTGGCTAATGTGGTATATGTTGGAAAGATAGGGACTTGATTGCAAGACAGAGCAAGGCAGTTGGGATATGTAGAATGTGCGGAAGTGAGTTCATTGAGGATTTACGTCCTGCTGTTGGAAGACAGTATGACTCTCCAAGTGATCTGGTGGGATTTTATTGGATTTTAAAAGGGTGATATTTTTGAAAAGATTGGTATAAGTAATTCAGGTACACGAGTATTGCCACACTACATTATTTTAAAGTAAGCTTAAAGGTTAGCCTCTCCTTTGATATACAATCTTTTGTGAAATTAGTCCTCAAATATTTGAACATGTCTCGTTTCCACATAAGTGTCTATTATGCAGACTACTGGCTGCAGGACATTGGGGCATTGATGCGACACTGGTATTGCCCCAAATAGTTTTTTATAGCAAACGATATACCAAAAAAGATACTCAGTGAAACACCTAATAAATGAGTTATACTCGGACACTCTACAGTTTCTACTTTTTATGAATAGAGAACATATGTTAATATGTAGTTGAATGTTAGAGAATGTCCTCCATGGCTCTATTTATCAATCATCAGATCCCACCTCTTCTAGATTCCGATCAGAAGGATAAGTGAAGATGTCAAATAACTATTTCTGACACACACCATACCATTGGTTCTTAATCTTTTGGACCCTCACTTAGTTATTACTGGAGCCCTGGGACCCCCATGTATTACTATGGGAAACCTGGGACGCCACTGAGTCATTAGTTGAAACTGAGGACCCTGACATAAACATAAAAAATAATACATGCAAATTACAGAAACAATCTTTCATCTAATAAATATAAAAATTATGACCTATTTTATTTAAATTCACAAACAAATTAAAAAAAACACAGTTTTAATTTCAATAGGAAGGACTTTCTCTAAATTCAATTATGGGCAATCCTCATGTATAATACATTTTTAATTATGGACCTGCACTGCTCCCGTGAATCAGTCTCAGTATACTAACTTAAGTTGAACATCCAATTTCAAATTCCTCCACATTTACAGAACATTTTAAACATTTCAAATTTAGATTTTCTTTTTAATTTATATACTCTAGATGCATCTATTAATAATATATAAATATGCTAAGTAGTAGCGGACCCCTGAGTAGGTTTTACAGACTTCCAGAGGTCCCTGGACCACATGTTAAGAACCACCGCACTAGATAATTAGCAGTAGAAGCCTAAACACAATGGCAAGGGTATATCCACCAGAACATCAAATTTCAAACACTGAACTACAAAAAAATTGTTACCAGATTGTTGACTGCCAAAATATAATGAAAGTAAGTAAAACTAGACAAGTATAGGTTTGCACATATAAGTTCCTTGACGAAGATATATCAGCAAGGGATGTCAATGAGTTGAGATTAATAAATCTATACTTACTTTTATATACACACCTTTACACTATTTTGTTAGTTGGTATGCTTGTTGTGATATTTTTGTAGTTCCATGGCTTTGTAGTCGCTTTTCTGACACACAATTTGATCAGGCAATCAAATTGTTCAAAAGAGACAACTCAGAAGACTCTAGCAAACATACACATGTTGCTGAGGGAAGATCAAGTAGCAGAAAGACAAACCTTAATGCACTTTTTACATGGTCATCAGATAACTCCCATAGGTAAAAGTCCCTCTCTGTGACAACACTAAAACATATGAGCAAAACTGCACTGTTTTAGTAAATTTGGAGCAACCCTCCCAGAGAAACTTTAGTGCAGCAGCCCTGCACTACCTCTAAACACATAGAACAGAGGCCCTGTCCTTGTGGAGCCTATAGGACAGCAGCCCTGTCTTGCTCTAATCCAGGAGAAACCGTAACTCTGTTCTCTCTTTCAGTCATATGGACACAACTTTTGCCCAGCTATGGCCTTGCTGAGATAGCATCCCTGTGTAGCATTTCCCTCCTTAGGACAGCAGCCCTGTCTTGACATAGGATCAGTGGAACAGTCACACTGCCCCACTTTAAACCTAACAAATAGAGAATCTGAGAATATGCACTTGCACGGTTTTCTAGGTAAAAATCTATAAACAGAGTGGTTTACAGCCTCACAGGGAAATAACTATACAGGGGATGATAAAGGGAGTAACCACTCTATTGCAGATCTACTCTCCACTTACCACATTTAGTCAATAAAGTCTCAACTGGCCAAGGTTAGCCTTATTGTCCTTCGTTTGGGCGGCAGGGGTTATATGAGAAAGTAGCATCTTTCTAGCATGGTTACCCCCATTTATGGCCTGTTTGTCAGTGTTTGTCAGTGTGCTTTTACTGTGTCAATGGGATCCTGCTAGTCAGGACTCCACTGCTCATAGGGTGTGGCCTACTTGTCAGTTTGTTTCAATGTTTTTGTCAGGATGCTTAACTGTGTCACTGGAGTCCTGCTAACCAGAACGCCAGTGCTTATGCTCTCTCTGATTCTAAATGTGTACTTACATACTGTTACCCAGTATTCCACTCCAAATTGGTATACTGGACCCCCCTTATAAGTCCCTAGTATATGGTACTTAGGTACCTAGGGCATTGCGGTTCCAGGAGATTCTTATGGGCTGCAGCATTTCTTTTGCCACCCATAAGACGCTCATACAAACACTTCTTCAGGACTGCCATTGCAGCCTAAGTGAAATAGTGTAAGAACTACTTCACAGCCATTTTAACTCCAACAGGTCACTTGTAAGTCACCTATATGTGTAACCTTTAGGCCCTGAAGGCTAGGTGCATAGTACATGTGTGTGAGGGCACCCCTGCACTAGCAGAGATGCCCCCAGGTTTTCCAGGACTGAATATGGCCACGTGAGGTGTCTAAGAACTGGGAATTGTACCCCAATACTGATTCTGGTATTGGTGGGCCAATTCCATGCACCCTGGGGGCTCCACCATGGACCCCCCAGTACTGCCATACCAGTCTTCTGAGGTTTTCACTGAGGCCACAGCTGCTGCCATCGCCCAGAAAGGCTTCTGCCCTCCTGGGGCAAAAGCAGCTCAATCCCAGGAAGGCAGAACAATGCATTTCCTTTAGGAGAGGGGTGTTACACGCTCTCCCTTTGGAAAGAGGTGTTACAGGCATGGGAGGGGTATCCTCTCAGAGCCTCTGTAAATGCTTTGAAGGGCACAGATGGTGCCCTCCTGGCATAATGCAGTCTACACCGGTTCAGGGACCCCTATTCCCTGCTCTGGTGTGAAACTGGACAGAGGAAAGGGGAGTGACCACTCCCCTGTCCATCACCACCCCAAGGGTGGTGCTCAGAGCTCCTCCAGAGTCCCTGGGTTCTGTCATCTTGTTTTCAGGATGGTCAGGAAACTCTGGGAGCATCTGAGTGGCCAGTGCCAGCAGGTGATGCAGAGACCCCTACTGATAGGTGCTTACCTGGTTAGGTGACCAATCTGCCTCTCAGGGCTATTTAGGGTCTCTCCTCTGGGTTTTTCTTCAGATTCGGATTGCAAAACTCCAGCAGGGATCCTCTGTATCTTTTACTTCATCCTCTACTGACTGATCAACCGCAGACTGCTCCAGGAACTCTACAAAACTGCAACAAAGAAGCATAGATGACTTCTGCGACCTTGTAACTTCAGCTCCTGCCAGCAACTGCAACAGTTTCCAGGTTGTACACGCTCCGTTGACTGCCTGGCTTCATCCTGCACCAGAAGAGCCGAAGGAATCTACCATGGAGTGATGTAGTCACTTCCCTGCTTTAGCAGGTACCTCTCTGCAGCAACGACCAGTATTCTGGGTCCCCTCTCCTGTTGACGAGCATGGATTGTGGAACACAGGTGTAGACTAAAGTGACCCTGACTGTCCAAAGGTCCAGCTCCTCAAATTTGGTGGAGGTAAGAGCTTGCCTCCCCATGCCAGACAGTACTCCTGTGCTTCACGTGTTTTGCAGCTAATAGGACTTCTGTGTGCTTTTCCAAGAATCCCTTTGTGCACAGCCTAGCCCACGTCCCCAGCACTCTATCCTGTGAAGCTCAGATTCCTGAGTTGTTCTCCGGTGGCATGAGATTCCTTTGTGCAGTGCTGTGATGACTGTCATTTGCAACTCCTTTGTCCCCATGCTGTGGGGCTCCTGTGACTGCTGCCTGGTCTTATGAGGGCTCTCTGAATTGCTGAGAGCCCCCTCTGTCTCCTTTACCTGGGTAGAGTCAACCTGGTCCTTCCTGGGCCCCGGCAGCTCCATTTTTTGCAAACCACAGGTTTTGCATTTTCCAAGGCTTGTTGGCAGAATCTAGCGACATAAACCAGACTGCATTCATCCATCCGGTGTGGGACATCTTTTTTACCAACCAGGAACCCGCATCTATCTTCTTTGGTGCAATACTGACTTTGTTTTCTCACCAATGGTTCTCCTTTTGCACCTTCATCCGGGTTAGCAGGGCTCCTGTTCTCCCTGGATTCTTCAGTGCTTCTTGTACTTGGTACACTTTATTCACAGGTCTTCAGGTCCAGGAATCCATAATTGGTGTCTTGCAGTCTCTTCTGGTTCTTGCACTGTCTTCTATCAAGACTTCTAGACAGTTTTAGGAAACTTTCTGTGTTTTACTCCTGCTTTCCTGGGCTCTAGGGTGGGGTATTTTACTTACCTTTGGTGTTTTCATACACTTCCAGAACCCCTCTACACACTACACCTGCCTAAGTGGGAAACAGAATTTTGCATTCCACTATTTTAGTATATGGTTTGTGTTCCCCCCAGGCCCATTGCAACCTATTGTGATTTTCACTGTTTGCACTATTTTCTGGCTATTTTCCAACCTTTTTTTGGTTACTAGTGTATATTGTGTGATTTACTTACCTCCTAAGGGAGTATAGTCTCCAAAGTATTTTTGGCCTTGTGTCACTAAAATAAAGTACCTTTATTTTTGTAACACTGAGTATTGTCTTTCGTGTGTGTAAGTACTGTGTGACTACAGTGATATTGCAAGAGCTTTGCATGTCTCCTAGTTCAGCCTTGGCTGCTCTGCCTACAGCTACCTCTAGACAGCCTGGCTTCTAAGCACTGACTGCATTTCACAAATAAGGGATAACTGGACCTGGTATAAGGTGTAAGTACCTTTGGTTCCCACTACAAACCAGGCCAGCCTCCTACAGGGGGGTGCTGCTAAGGGGGGTGGAGGACAAGGATGGTGACGGCAAAGGGCCTGAAGGTTCGGCCACCACCAGGGAGTCACCATCAGAGGAAGAATCAGTTGATGGTGTAGATGTTCCTGTATCCCCCGTGGGGCTCCACTTGCCCTCGGTCCCACTTGTCCCCTCGGCTCCACTGGTATCAGCCTCCTGGGTCCTGTGGGATGCAGCTTCCCCACTCGCTGGTGCTCCTTTTCCTTTGCCAGATGATGCTGTTGCACACAAAGACAGAGGAGGAGAGGGAGGGCGGGACAGTGAGAGACAGGGTGAGAGAAAGGGAAACAGGGAGCAAGTGGTCAATGCCAGCGCAACAGCCACACTCAAGTCACTAAAACAGACTTTAGTGCCATGTCATTACATGCCATGCCTTCACACACACATGCCACTGCAATGACAGCCAGTGCAGGCCACCTCAGACATGCACATGAGATCACTCATGCTGACACACAATGTATCCTGTACAGGATGAAAGCCAGACCCTCAACACATGCCTGACCCACACCATTGGCTAATTTCTCTATAAGATCAATAGATCCAAATGTAATACTCTACGGGCGTTTGGAGGCATACTTGCACAGCCACATAACCGAAGCACTTATAGCTGTATGATGTGAAACCTCAGACTTCGCAGACTGCACATATACCACATGCCAGCAGACAGCAGATCGGGATATGGCCCTAGCAACACTGGTTGGATAGTTGGGAGAACAATTTGTGTGAACTCCAGAAGCAGGTACCCTGTCCACATCTAAGACCCTGCTCATGTACTACACAGTTGCCTTGTCATTGATGCCACTTAGCAGTAAAGTGAACCTCAACTCACATCCTGCACAGCATATGAACACTTTTATGTAGCACATCCGGCCTCTATGTGTCCCAAGCCTAGTCCAACAGTAGCTACCTAGCACACATTTCAAAGGCTTCACACACTGCACAGGCTGCACCTATCACTCACCACATAACCTAAGTATGAATGTGAACTCACCCCCTTTTGGCTGTTGTGCTGCCCTCAAGCGTCTATCCACCACAGAGTACGCCACTGCCAAAATGCGGGACATAAGGGGGGTCAGGGTCCGACAGGCACCCATCCCTCGTTGGGAGGATGTCCCCAGCTGGGCCTCACCAGTCTACCTCGCCCAGCATCTCAGGTCATCCCACAACTTCCTGCAGTGGGTGCTCCTCCAGGCATGGACCCCCAGGGTCTGCACTTGCTTGACGATGGCATGCCAGATCACCTTCTTCTGATTGGCGCTCACCTGCATGGATGACACGGAGAAAAGGAGACAGTCATGTAGCGTGGCATCTTAGGGACTGCATTGGACACAACAAATCCCCAGAACAGATACACATTTCAACCTTCCAGTTGTCCTCACAGCTCTCAGCCAGGTCCTTCCACAAGTCACTCATCCTCGTCCCAAGGCCCCCTTCCACATTTGTACCACTCACAGACAGTACAATCATATTGCCATCACCTGCTGCCCCGGTGCTGCATACAACTGGGCATACAGGGGTAGGACAACCTCCTCAAGCTCCCCAAGTTCTTCCTGTGAAAAGGCTGGGGCCCTATTCCCTCCAGCACGTGGTATCTTGGCTACCAGTGGCAGAACACAGAAGCACAGGCATTGGAGGTCTTCTCAGCACAAGTGCCAGGAGTTAAGTCAACATGAAATGGCGGTCACAGCGGCTGTGGACATCACCGTGGTGATGTCCTTTGGTTCATGTCTCCCCTAGGCAACCATGGTAAGCAATGAGGAGTTGCAAGGCAGTAGCAACTGCCTACCGCCATGACGTCTTACGCAGGCGGGATTCGCTCACTTCCATCTGTCCTGTGTATGCAGGAAAGCTGGCTGCCATTTTACTTCTACAATGTGTACAAAGGGGGTTAATGAGTTGTGTCACAGATGTTAAATAGTGACCTGTGCACAGCTCCACTGCGTCCACACAGTCCTTTATGCACATAATGATTGCCACTCCCTCCTATTCCCAGGTACGGTGGAAGAATGATGGTGAGGAATGCTCCTGTCTACAGGCCCCTGATCGATCTTGCCCCCCTTGAAGAGAGGCACGTCATCCAGTGCTATTGGCTCAACTGTCAAACCATCATGGAGCTTGTGAGGCTGTTGAAGCCAGATCTGCAGCCTGGTACTCGTCATCCCAATGCCATCACACCCACAGTACAGGTGTTGGCAGTCCTCCACTTCATTGCCTCAGGGTCCTTCAAAATAACAGTGGTCTGGGCTGCTGGAATGTCCCAGCCCAGGTTCAGTAACGTCCTGAAGAACGTCCTATGTGCCCTACTCAAACATATTGGCAGCTATGTCGTGTTCCCCCGACGTGACGATCTGCCCACTGTGAAAGCAGCCTTCTACGCTGTAGCACGTGTGCCACATGTGATCAGGACTATTGATGGGACCCAAATTGTCCTGGTGCCACCCAGGAGGAGTGAACAGGTGTTTAGGAACCGTAAAAACGTCTACTCAACCAATGTTCAGGTGGTATGTCTTGCAGACCTCTATATCACTCAAGTGACTGCCCGGTTACCAGGGTCAGTGCATGATGCCTACATACTGCGGAATAACAGCATCCCACACCTGGTGGTACCTTTGCAAAGGGATTGTGCCTGACTCATCAGTATGTATCGTGTCATATGTGTGCCTCTGTATTCTGCACACTCTACACCACATTCCAGCTTAAGCTACAGTTTTCAATATTTCTATTACCTCTGTGTACACAGGGGACTCCGGTTATCCCAACCTGCCATGGCTACTGACACCTCTCAGGCATCTGACTACAGAAGCAGAAAACCATTTCAATGAGGCCCATGGTAGGACCCGACGGGTAATATACTGCAACTTTGGAGTGCTGAAAGACAGATTCAGGTGCCTGCACCTTACTGGAGGGGCCCTACTGTACAGACCAGCAAAAGTGTGCCAGATCATTGTAGCATGCTGCATGTAACACAATTTGGCTCTCAGACGTCACATCCCATTACTGGATGCTGAGGAGTGTGCAGCTGTGCCAGTGGCTGATGAAGGAGACATGGGGAGTGATGAGGAGGAGGATGACGAGGATGCAGCTGATTCCAGAGCAGAGCTGATACAACAATACTTCCACTGACAAACAGGTATGTGTCACAGCCATGATATGTAACCAGCAGCAATGTGTGCCATCTATAGGGCTAGTGCCAGGATTGTGTGTTCATTGTGGGTATAGGGTGAACCCATTACTGTGGGGTCATGGCGAGTGCGATCATCAGAGTACTTAGCCCACCTGCGGGGAATCATTGTCCAGTGTAATGGCCATGTGAAAAAGGTGTTATGACTGTGGACAGTCAACAGGATGTTGCTGTGACACACAAGGGGGTATGTTCAGAAGTAGCTCACTTCCTGTTAGTGGTCTTGGCATCAGTGGAGGCTGGATGCCTGGTTGGATGACCTTGCTTGCGTGGGGGCTCCTCAGCTACAGGGGGAGGTGTGCTGGTGTTCTGCAGGGCCTTACTTCCACTGGTTGGTGCTGATGTGGAGGGCTCAGATGTGATCTGCCTAGCGGTAGGGGCCTGCTGGTGGGAGGTGGACTGACGCAGGATGGAGGTAAGTTCCATCAGCACCCCTGCTATGGAGACCATGGTGGCATTGTGGGTCTGCCACTGCCACATGGCCTCCTGATGGTTCTCCCTCTGTAGCCTCTGAGTCTCCTCAGGGTAGCGAGGACCTGGACCATGGTGTCCTGGGTTTGGAGGTATGCACCCAGGACATGGGCGAGGGCCTCCTGGCCAGTCTGATGTTGTTGCTGCACCCTCCCTTGGACCACAGATCCCCTCCCACTAGCTCTGGCCCTTGTGCCTGTGACCTGGCACAGTGTGCCCATTCCTAGGAGCACCAAGGCCTTCATTGTCTGGTGCGGGTGACCTTGACTCCAGCCCCAGTACTGTGGGGGACACCTTCAAGTGAGTGGTCCCTGAGGCAGAGGTTTGAGGAAGAGGGGCTAGCTGTGGTGTTGTAGCCACACAGGAGGATGAGTCTCGGGTGTCTAGGTTGGGGCTGCTGCGGGTGGACTGGCCAGTCACCCCAGATGGCCCAGACAATTTGTCATCCTCCAGCCATCCAGTGGGGCCTTCATCCTGGGGAGGGCTGTCTGACCCTGGCATCCTCTGCTGGATGGCAGTAGCAGGATTACGTATGGATGGAAAGGGTGAGAGTTAGTACGTGGAAAGGTCCTTGTAGTGTCATGGTGTGCCCCTTGCAGTGGGCGGAATCGTTACCCAAGGATGGCAATGACAGTTGCAGCAATGCTGACACTGCATGGTGAATGGCCTTTGGGCCATATTTGTCATATCAATTGTAGTTCTGGGTTTGCTGTTTGACATTGCTGTAATTGGCAGAGGTAGTGAGGTGGTGTTGGCTAGCAGTCTGGGTGGGCTGTGGGATGAATGTTCATGCAGCTGCACCATTGTGAGGTGTGAGTGTGATTCAGATCCGGCATCCTATTGATGGAATGTCAGAGTGGCAGTTGAAGAGATAGTGAAGGTTTAGCATGCATTGTGCAAGGTGGGTGTGTGGATGGTGTGAGAGGGGTGATGTGGAATGCAGATTAGGAAGGTGGTGTGATAGTGGGGGGTGAAGTTTTGTGATTGTGATATGATTGGGAGTGGTAGGTGCTTGGGAGGCATGCAGGACTGGGGTGGTTAGTGCTCAGGGGTGGTGTAGGTTCCTTACCAGTATCAATCCCTCCAATGATTCCAGTCAGGCCCTCAGGATGCATGATGTCCAAGACTTTCTCCTCCCAGGTTGTCAAGTCAAGGGGAGGAGGTGGTAGTCCACCGCCAGTCTTGTTGAGGGCGATGTTATGCCTGGACACCAAGAAATGGACCTTCCCCCTGAGGTCGTTCCACCTCTTTCTGATGTCCTCCCTTGTGCGTGGGTAGCTGCCGACTGCATTCACCCTGTCGATGATCCTCTGCTATAGCTTGGTTTTACTGGCCATTGATGTTTGCTGGACTTGTGCTCCTATCAATTGTGGCTCTACTCTTGATGATCTCGTCCACCATGACCCGCAACTCATTGTCGGTGAAGCGTGTGTGTTTGTGACGTGACATGTTGTGGGGATGCATGCACCATGTGTATTTAGTGGCCAGTGTGCAGTGGTTCGTGGGTCATGTGTCTCTGGGTCATGGTATTATTTGCAAGGGTTTGAGGGGGTCAGAGACGGTGTGTTTTATGGTGCAGTGAACAGATGTGTGTACTGTGTGTATGTGTTTCAGGTGTGGGGTATTTGAGCTGTCCAATATGGTGTTGACTTTTATTGGCAGTGATTTTCTAGCTCTCCGCGGTGCACGCCGCCAATGGTTTCCCGCCGTTCATGTTCTGCTGTACTTTATTCTGACTCATAATATGGCGGCTGGTATGGTGTCAGCGTGGCGGGCCCGGTGGCCAGACAGTCGCTCTTTCGCCGTCAGTGGCATTGGCAGTGTTGTATTTCTGGCTGTGTTTTGTCGGCTTGTGCTTGTAACTCGTAATACAGCAGTCACTGTGCCGCCAACAGTAGCGAGATGGGTGCAGGATTTTCCATGGCGATCTTGCCTGAAGACTGCCAAACTCAAAATGAGGGCCTCAGAATTAGAGAAGATAGTCATTTTATTTATTGTAATTTTTTCAACATCTGCTATCTTTCCAAGTTAAATCACCTCCTGGGTTGCCTAAACAGAAGAGAAAGCACTGACTCCTAAAGGAACATCATATTTTGTAGCTGCCCTCTTTCAATTAATTTGCACTAATTTAATAAGTTATTTATCATACAAATTGTTAGAACACCACCAAATGAGTTAGCCCCTTTCCTGTGCTTTCTTCTGAGAAACAATTGACTCTAGGCCTTCTCTTAGAAATGCCAACAGAAAATCACAAAATGTAAAAGAACCTGTAATAGTGTTTAAAACTCCCCAATCTCTTTCTAATAACTGTGTGTTTTAATAAGATACCATCAGGCAGAATATTTTCTATTTTAAATTCTTACCAAAAGGTAAATCTGTTTTGTTCTCAAAATTATTTTAATTTACCATTTTGTACTGAAATGTGTTAACATCTAATTTGGAGCTTCTGGATGTGGAATTCCCACTAAAGTGTTTCAAACATTTTATCTTGCTGTGTTATGGTTAGAAGCAAAACCCTTACACTTATCACAAGGTTATATCTAAGTTTGTCAGTTAAATATCCCTCAAATCTCTCCTTTAAATGTACCTAATGTTATCTTAGATGAGCAATAGATCATCCCTTAACCTTATCTACGTACATGCACCTTTACTTTAAGCCTTGAGGGGTTTGAGGCATAAAAATGTTAGTAAAGCTAGTAGATATAAGGTGTGTGTTAAGAAGCACTTCTCATCCTTAGAAGTTTCTTTGTAAGATTTATTGCAGAACACAACCTGGAGTCGGTCTCCTCCAAGATGCCAGAGTAAACTGGTAAACTTACAGTCTAGAACCAACATCATGCAAGTTTACATCATAACACAGTGCAATGCATCATCATACAATTCACGTTCTGCATCACAGAATCAGGAACTGGGGACTTTTAGCATCCTAAAATGCATTTAAATTGTGGAAATCCAGAGTAACAGATTCTTCTCCACTGTAACATCAGGTTTAGGGTCAGAAGAGGGAGTCTTTCAGGATGATCCATCAAACCTAAGTAGCATAATGTTCAAGGTAGAAGCTGCTCAAATACCTAAGACCTACTGTTTTTTGTGGACTGGGGCATTCCTAGAAACATATCTGTATGCTTGATATTTTTCAGGTGTTCCTTAAACATTTCCTTTTACTTGAAAGGTAGGAGTACGAGTAATCCAATTGAAGTAGAATTTTGTGCAACAAGCCATTGCATGTAACCATCCCTTGTACCCTAAAAGAGTCAGCAAATGGAACAACGGGATACATGCCCTGGTCTAATGTAGGTTTAAAAATGTCAGATGTTCTGTCTGGTAAATGTGGGTCTGGTGTACCTGCTCTTGGATAAAATCGACCATAAGAACACTGGGCCAGTCGAGATAAGGCATAGTGGAAACCCACACAGTACTTCACTCCATCTGACTCACAATCAGGGCCTTTGTGGGTGCAAACTAAATATCAGGAGAGTGGCCCTTGCGAACGTGGTTAATACTCCTAAATTCATACCTTTGTCATTAGTCATCATAAATGTTTGCATTACTTTCCTACCTATAAAACTTGAACGTGATTATAGGGGCTCTACCACATCCCATTTAATAATTGATGAGGTGATAAGAAAGCCTTTTTATGAAAATTCCTAGCAGTGTCTCAGTAGGAAATGGAAAATTATACAAAACATATTCCAGTTATACCAAACTTTCTTCAAACAGATTCTTGGGTCTATTCATAAAATACAAATGTTCACAATCAATTGATTATTACTAGAAACTAAAAAACACAAATTAATATGAGTGTTTACGTGGCATAAGGAATTTACCAGCTTTCAACTTTAGGACCAGTGTTTCTCTTCTATTTGGATCAACATGGAGAAATCAGTATATTAAAAAGATAATGGGGGTTATTCTAACTTTGGAGGAGTGTTAATCCGTCCCAAAAGTGACGGTAAAGTGACGGATATACCACCAGCCGTATTACGAGTTCCATAGGATATAATGGACTCGTAATACGGCTGGTGGTAAATCCGTCACTTTTCCGTCACTTTTGGGACGGATTAACACCTCCTCCAAAGTTAGAATAACCCCCAATGTCTAATACCCATTTCTGACTGCTTGTTCCATCATTGAGACAAGGACATATAATTGCTCTCAAGCACACCCACAAACCCCTCAAGTAGCCTGGGGAACTACCCCAATCTTCTGTGACAGACAACATTTTATTTGATGTTTCAGGGTCGTAGAACAAAGAGGGCAAGGACATGCTTGACAGGAAGTATCTGAACATAGTGTGTTGTAAGCCTTCGCCATCCTCAGACTTCAATAAGGTTTGATTGAAATAACTGCATCTTAGATAATAAAGTATGTATTGCAATAACTAGGACAATAAAGCACAATGAGATTAAAATTGTGACAAGCAGAGTAAAATACAAGAATAACGCTACCATACTGTCTCTAAGGTTTATAGGGATAGTTCCTACCTAAGGTGTGTTAGAGTACCGCATGTTAAGCTCTGATTCTGCCTTTAAGACATCATCCCTCATACCTGAGCAAGAGGCCTGTAGTCTACATAAGCTGTTGTAGCGAAGTAATCAGCAATCACCATACAGTCGTGGTCATCTAGCTGGAATCTCCTTCTAATGACATGGGTCAAAGTACTGTTTTTATAATAAAACATATGGTGTTCCCAGAAAGGATCCCCACGTAAGAGAGTGTGTATGTTTCTGTGAACATTGGAGACAAAGCGTACCACTTTTGTCGGCAACCAATCTTTCTGCAGCCTTGAGAAAAGCACAGAGTGAAAGAAATGTCTTGCTTAAGAACGCAGTGCTGACCTAGGCTAGATAGAAAAAATAAAACAAAGCCGAATAAAATATATCTAGGTTAAAGTGCACAATGACAGGCCTAGTATGCTAACATAACGTACATAAAACTATAGCTAAAATGGCTATACAACACATTAATCAAGGTCGATACAGAGCAGGACAGGAGAGTGTGGAATAGACTGTAATGGCCATCAAATTTCACCAATGGGTTTAGAAGTTTCTATTACAAAATACAATGCTGGGTCTACAATCCATATAGTAGTTGTTCAAATCAATACTATGGTGGTCATTCTGACCTCGGCGGTAAAAGGCACCTACCGCCGGTCAGAAATCCTCCATAATTCCGCCGCGGTCGCGGTAACCCGCCACGGTCATTCTGACCCGCAGCAGCCAAACCTCCGAAAATACGACAGCCACAACAGACCGCCAGACCAGCGGTCGGCGGAAAAGTGGAGGTGACCAAACCTCCACCGTCACGCCAACAGAAATACGCCCATGCTATTACGACCCACGAATCCACGCAGCAGTCTTTCAAACGCGGTTTTCCATTGGCGGTACACACCGCCGCGGTCAGAATACACACAAACGAACAAAACTCAGCCACATTGGACGATTTGAATTCCACACACCTGATACACATACACACACCACTCCCACACACACAATACAATATAAAACACACACCCACATCACCCACAAACCCCTACGACCAAAAATTCAGAAAGAAGCACTGAGAGACACATCAGCGATCACAGAATACCATCACACAGAGGCACACTACACCATCACCCACACAATATCCACACACAAAACAACACACACCACCACACTCAACACACTTAACTACACATACTCCACCCCACACATCATACACACCACTCCATGGCACCCCAAAGACACCCCCGCTTCTCAGACGAAGAACTCAGGGTCATGGTGGAGGAAATCGTTCGGGTAGAGCCCCAGCTCTTCGGCACACAGGTCCAATACACCAGCATTGCCCGGAGGACGGAGCTATGGCAGAGGATTGTCGACAGGGTCAACGCTGTGGGACAGCACCCCAGAAATCGGGAAGACATCAGGAAGCGATGGAACGACCTACGGGGGAAGGTGCGTTCCATGGTATCCAGGCACAACATCGCCGTGCAGAAGACTGGCGGAGGACCCCCACCTCAACCCCCACAATTTACAACATGGGAGGAGGAAGTCTTGAACATCCTGCATCCTGACGGCCTCGCAGGAGTCGCCGGAGGAATGGATTCTGGTAAGTTGAAGCTTCAATACTGCTTCCCCCCCACCTGCATGCCAAATCATACCCCAACCCTCACCCCCATCCTCGAACCCCACCCTCACCCCCACCCCCATCCTCACCCCCACCCTCACCCCCACCACCATCCTCACCCCCACCACCATCCTCACCCCCACCCCCAGCACACCTATTCCCTGCCAATGTCTCACCATCACAACCCACACATCCCAAAACCTAGGCCTGCATGCGTCCACTAAGCATGGACACCCATCACCAAAGCATGCCCAATGCATATACACATCCCCCCCACAAGCCACCCTCACCAAAGCACCCACACACGAATGCCAGCACTTGGGGACACGGGAACCCACAGATACACCCATATGCCACACATTGAAACTATAACCATACCTCTATACCCCTGCAGGACCCGACCGTCAACACACCGCCACGGAGGGCCCAGAATTCTCCACACCCCACACCCAAGAGGCCGTCAGCGATGACAGCAGCTCTGTCGACCTGGACACTGATGACCAGCCCGGACCATCGGGGACCTCTGGACAGTCGGTTCCCCTCACACAGGCACAGGCCACTACAGACCCAAACCCCTCTGGGAACACCAGCACAGCTCCCACCCAGCGGGCCCATGCCTCTGTCTCCAGGGCGCGTCAATCTGCGGTGTGTCTACCACTACAGGGCACCCAGGATAACCCACCACCCCAACAACAACAGGGACCTGGGGGCAGTGGTAGTGGGCACACCGGCCAGGGGGCAGAGGCCCAGGGAAACAGGGCAACTCGGAGGGCAGCTGTGTGACAGGGGGGGGACGGGCCCAGGGAACCCACTCTCCACGAGGCCCTCACCACCATCATGGGAGCATACAACCGCTCCCAGGAGACGATGGCGACGGTACTGGCCCGGTTCCAGGAGATCCAGGTACTGCAGGAGGAACACTATCGGGGGTACAGGGAGGACATCAGAGCCCTCACCTCCACCCTGGTTACCATGGTAGGGCTGCTGCAGGACCTCATCAACACCAGGACGGACACTCAACAACAACAAAGGGCCCCTGCCACTAGCCTGGACCAAGAACAGCCAACCACCTCCGCCGGCGCTAGTGGACAGGAGGCCCCCGCACAACAGCAGCCCACCAGACCCCCACCTCCTGCAGGAGAAGAACCACCCCGCAAGAGGGCTCTGAGATCTCACAAGAAGACAGAGTAGGATGTCAAGACCCCCGCCAGCAAAGGATACCACCTGATGTCATCCCACTGTCCCACATTGTCACCCTGTCCATCCTTGAACTGCCCATGCTCCATCTCTCCACAGGCCTATGGACAATGCACCTGTGTGACTGTTACTCTGGACTCTGCCATGGACATTCCTTCACCATAGCCCCCACCCACTTGAAACCACCCATCCCATTTTGAGCACTGAAATAAACACCTATTTTGCACAAAACTATCTGGAGTCTGGCTGTGATTTCAAAATAATGTAATTGACATGACAGTGCAAATATGTCCTTGTACATAGTGAAGTCAACAAACAGCTGCCACAAAGCTGTAGTGCATGGGGAAACGAAGAACAGGACTCGTAGTGGGGACCCCAGATCTGAAATAGGGAGGGAAAAGCCACAACTCAGTCATCATACACTGGGGCAAATAGACAGGCAGCAGAGATGCAGGAGAGTAGTTCACATTTACTAAATTATGTTTGAATTGTTACCTGTGTCCTATTGGAAGTACTGTTCAATGATTCTGTCCCTGTTGTCTGTTTCAGCCCCGTCGTCTTCCTCCTCGTCACTCTCCACAGGTTCCACAGCTGCCACAACACCACCGTCTCGACCATCCTCCTGCAGGAAAGGCACCTGGCGGCGCAAAGCCAGGTTGTGAAGCATGCAGCAGGCCACGATGATGTGACACACCTTCTTAGGTGAGTACATTAGGGATCCACCTGTCATATGCAGGCACCGAAACCTGGCCTTTAGGAGGCCGAAGGTGCGTTCGATCACCCTCCTAGTACGCCCATGGGCCTCATTGTACCGTTCCTCTGCCCTGGTCCGGGGATTCCTTACTGGGGTCAGTAGCCACGACAGGTTGGGGTACCCAGAGTCCCCCAATAGCCATACACGGTGTCTCTCTAGCTGTTCCATCACGTAAGGGATGCTGCTATTCCTTAGGATTTAGGCGTCATGCACTGACCCTGGGAATTTGGCATTTACATGCGAGATGTACTGGTCAGCCAAACACACCACCTGGATGTTCATGGAATGGTAACTTTTTCTGTTCCTGTACACCTGCTCCCTGTCTCTTGGGGGAACCAAAGCCACATGGGTCCCATCAATGGCACCAATGACGTTGGGAATATGTCCAAGGGCGTAGAAATCACCCTTCACTGTAGCCAATTCGCCCACCTCAGGGAAAATGATGTAGCTCCTCACGTATTTCATCAGGGCAGACAACACTCTGGATAACACCTTCGAAAACATGGGCTGAGACATCCCAGAAGCAATTCCCACTGTTGTCTGAAATGACCCACTTGCCAAGAAATGGAGTACTGACAGGACCTGCACCAGAGGGGGAATCCCTGTGGGTTGGCTGATGGGGGACATCAGGTCGGGCTCCTGCTGGGCACACAGTTCTTGTATAGTGGCACGGTCAAGCCGGTAGGTCAGGATAATGTGGCGTGCTTCCATTGTCGACAGGTCCACCAGCGGCCTGTACACGGGAGGATTCATCCGTCTCCTCGCCAAACCCAGCGGACGGTGCCTAGGAAGGACAACATGGAGCACACAGTCAAGCAACCCACAGGTACGTACTCACAGCTTGCACAGTAAACGATTCTCTGTGCAGTGAATGGCGTGTCTGAGTGGCTATGCAAGGCCTAGGCCTGTGTGACGCAGTTGAAATTGAGCCATGTGGACCCTCGAAATGGCGGCTGCCTGACCTGTGAAGTGTGACAATGGGATGTGAGGTCAATGCGCTGGCGTGGCACACCGCGGCGGTCGGCGGTCAAAGACCGCGGTGCGAAGCCGCATTGGTTAACATTGAAGCCTATGGGTTTCAGGAGCCAATGGCGAAGGGCGCCGGCGGTGGCGGTACGCACCGCCGCGGTACGCACCACCGCGGACGTGACCTGCCATTTTCTATCTACTTATTCACTTGCGACTTGAACTTTCACAGGAGAGGACCTATACTGCAAGTGTTGCTGTGACCTCGGTCTGGAAGGGACAATGGCTGCTGCGCCTGGGGAAAGGGCCCCTGCCTTCACTGGAGAAGAGTTGGAGAAACTTGTGGATGGGGTCCTCCCCCAGTATGCGCTACTCTACGGTCCTCCAGACCAACAAGTGAGTTTAATTCAATATGGATTTGGGGCCACTGGCTGGCTTGGGGGCCTGGCGGGGATGGGGGGCATGTTGGGCCTGGCAGGGGGCCTGGCGGGGGGCCTGGCGGGGATGGGGGGAATGATGGGCCTGGCGGGGGGCCTGGCGGGGGGCCTGGGGGGGATGGGGGGCGTTGGGCCACTGGCAACGAAAATGCAGACAAACTTGAACGTGGTATTTCTCCCTCCCTGTACGTGTCACATAGGTCCGCGCCCATGAGAAGATCGGGATTTGGCGTGCCATCTCCAAGGAAGTCCGGACCCTGGGGGTCCACCATCGACGGGGCACCCACTGCCGCAAGAGGTGGGAGGACATCCGCCGCGGGACCAAGAAGACCGCCGAGTCTCTGCTGGGGATGGCCTCCCAACGTAGGCGGGGTGCCTGCCGTCAACTGACCCCCATGATGTTCCGGATCCTGGCGGAGGCCTACCCTGATTTGGATGGGCGCGTGAGGGCAGCACAGCAGACACAAGGGGGTGAGTACAAGCATTATCTACTCTGTTGTCGCGCAGTGGAGGTGTCTGGGTGGGGGAGGAGGGCTGGGGGTCCCCCTAGGCCAGGGCGATATCTGTAGGCTGGGCACCCCCGTAAGCCCCTGTGTCCCCAGCCACCACCCTCAGTAGTGTGTCAGTACAGCCATCCCTGGGCCGTGTCATCCATGGGTGCAGTTGTCAACTTTAGGCGTGTAGGGCATGTTCCACGGAATGCGTAGCGGACCCCAAGTGCGCAACTTAGTGCAGGGGGCATCTGTGTCTGTCATGTCCGCTAACTGTACCGTTGATCCATGTACTCAAAATCTCTTTATTTCTCTCTCCCCCCCCCTTTTTGTTTCTCTTTCTGTGCTTGTGTGCATCAGCATCATCAGGCGGAGGAGAAGTGGCATTGGGGCAGGAGGGAGCTGCATCTCACATGGCCCAGGAGGGCCATGCCACAGAGTCTGACTGGACCAGTGAGACGGAGGGCGAGGGGAGCTCCACAACGGGGACGACTGGACCCTGCAGCGACACGGACACGTCCTCGGAAGGGAGCTCCCTTGCGGGGGTGGCACCATCCGTGCCCCCCGCCATTACAGGTACAGCCGCCACCCAGCGCACCATCTCCACCCTCCCAGCAGCCCCTCAGCGTTCGCCCCGTGCCCGCTCTGCCAGGAAGCCGGGCATCTCCTTCGCCCCAGGCACCTCAGGCCCTGCCCCTGTTACCCCTGCTGCCCTCAGTGAGGAGGTCATTGATCTCCTCCGAACGCTCATTGTTGGGCAGACTACCCTTTTGAATGCCATCCAGGGGGTGGAGAGGGAGGTTCATCGCAGCAATGCGTACCTGGAGGGCATTCATTCGGGTCAGGCTGCCCATCAGCGATCGTTCCAGGCTCTGGCCTCAGCACTGACGGCAGCCATTGTCCCTGTCTCCTGCCTCCCTCTACTAACTCCCTCCTCCCAGTCTCCTGTTCCTCTGCCTGTCCCACCCACACCATCAGACCAGCCTGCACACACCTCAACACCCAAGAGCAGCTCATCCAAACATAAGCACCACAGATCACGCAGACATTCACACAAGCAACATTCCGATGCAGACATGCCAACAGTCACTACCACCTCTGTGACCCCCACCTCCTCGTCTCCCTCCTCCCTCCCTGTGACGTCTACACTCACACCTTCATTCACCTCACCATCAGCCAGTGTTTCCATCACCAGCACACCCTCCAGTACAGTCCGCACACGTGCAGTCACCACCCCCACTGCCATTTACACGTCCCCTGTGTCCTCTCCCACTGTGTCTGTCACCCCCTCTTCCACACCACACAAACGCAGCCACCCACCCACCCAACAGCCATCCACCTCACGACAGCCTCCCGCTCCTGCACCTGCACCCAAAGACAGCAAACTTGTCTCGCCTACAACCACATCCTCTCCCTCCACTCCCATACCCACTGTACCTACCACTATCCATTGTCCCAAGAAAATCTATCTCTCTACTGCTACCTTCTTTCCTGACCCTGAGCCCCCCCCTCCTTCTCGTCGGGGTAAGAAGAGCACCTCAGCCACCACCAGCCCTGCAGCCCCCTTGACAAGGGTGCAGGGGTATTGGAGCCCACCAGCCCGCAGGTCTGGATCTTCGCCCAGCAGCAAGGGGACAGCCAGCCCACCCCCTGGGAAGAGGAGCAGAAGGCGGAAGGGCCGCCGCCGGAGCCCGGATTCTATATCCCCCCAGGACACTAGCCAGCCACCGTCAACAGCCACAGCTCCAAAGGGAGGAAAGGGCCACAGACTCCCGACTAAGGAGGGCAAGGGCAGCAAGGCGGAGAAGTCAGGCAGCAGGCCTGCTGCCCATGGAGGACCCGTCACAGCTGCCCAGGAGGAGCCCGCAACCCCCATAGCCGCTGCCCCGGGAGGAACCGGCACAGCTGCCCCGGGAGAGCCCACCACCCCCATAGCCGCTGCCCAGGGAGGACCCAGCCCAGCTGGCCAGGAGGGCCCCACCACCCACAGCCCAGGTGGGCATTGAAGGAGCACCATCCCCGCTGCCCAGGAGGGCACCACCAGGCAATGAGCAGTTGGCCATTGAATGTCCGCCGTCTCCAGCACCGCTCCGCTGGGGACCGCCGTCTCAAGAACCGCTGAACTGGGCCCTTCAAGGCAAGGACCGCTGAACTGGGCCCTTCAAGGCAAGGACCGCTGAACTGGGCCCTTCAAGGCAAGGACCGCTGAACTGGGCCCTTCAAGGCAAGAACCGCTGAACTGGGCCCTTCAAGGCAAGAACCGCTGAACTGGGCCCTTCAAGGCAAGAACCGCTGAACTGGGCCCGCCGTCTCCAGCACCGCTCCGCTGGGGACCGCCGTCTCAAGAACCGCTGAACTGGGCCCTTCAAGGCAAGGACCGCTGAACTGGGCCCTTCAAGGCAAGGACCGCTGAACTGGGCCCTTCAAGGCAAGGACCGCTGAACTGGGCCCTTCAAGGCAAGGACCGCTGAACTGGGCCCTTCAAGGCAAGAACCGCTGAACTGGGCCCTTCAAGGCAAGAACCGCTGAACTGGGCCCTTCAAGGCAAGAAGCGCTGAACTGGGCCCCGCCGTCTCCAGCACCGCTCCGCTGGGGACCGCCGTCTCAAGAACCGCTGAACTGGGCCCTTCAAGGCAAGGACCGCTGAACTGGGCCCTTCAAGGCAAGGACCGCTGAACTGGGCCCTTCAAGGCAAGGACCGCTGAACTGGGCCCTTCAAGGCAAGAACCGCTGAACTGGGCCCTTCAAGGCAAGAACCGCTGAACTGGGCCCTTCAAGGCAAGAACCGCTGAACTGGGCCCTTCAAGGCAAGAACCGCTGAACTGGGCCCCGCCGTCTCCAGCACCGCTCCGCTGGGGACCGCCGTCTCAAGAACCGCTGAACTGGGCCCTTCAAGGCAAGAACCGCTGAACTGGTCCCTTCCAGGCAGGAACCGCTGGCCCTTTGGCAGACGTGGCAGGACAGGATCTGTCTCGGGCAGGGCTGCAGGATGTCCTCTGGCCAACATTCCTCCTCCAGTGGCAGTGGAGTCTGTTATGGACTGTTTTGACTGTGGCTTTGCTCTCCCCAGGATGGCCCAGTGGGCAGGCCACCCACTGTATGGACTGTATGGACTGTGGCTTTGCTCTCCCCAGGATGGCCCAGTGGGCAGGCCACCCACTGTATGGACTGTATGGATTGTGGCTTTGCTCTCCCCAGGATGGCCCAGTGGGCAGGCCACCCACTGTATGGACTGTATGGACTGTGGCTTTGCTCTCCCCAGGATGGCCCAGTGGGCAGGCCACCCACTGTATGGACTGTATGGACTGTGGCTTTGCTTTCCCCAGGATGGCCCAGTGGGCAGGCCACCCACTGTATGGACTGTTTGGACTGTGGCTTTGCTCTCCCCAGGATGGGCCAGTGGTCATGGAGTCCCCTCGTGGATCTGGCGTTGTGTACTCAAGTGGCTGAGGTGCCCCTCCTTCCCTTCCCCCTGAGGTGCCTGTCCTTTTTTCTTTCTGATGCCCCTGCAGTGTTCTCTCCGTGGAGTTCTTGTCGTGGGACTGGGCCTTGCCCCTTTGCTCAGGACCCCTGTGGTCCACGGACAGTGGTTGGACTACATTTAGTAGATGTATATATTTTGTACATAGTTTATTTATTTATTGGGATTACTGCTGTCCATTTTTCAATATATCTGCCCGTTTAAGATCTCTTCTTTTGGTCTTTGCATTATTTAGGAGGGGGGGTTTGTGGGTTGTGACAGTGATCTGTGGGAATGCATTGATGTGTGTGTTGTAGTGGGTGTGGGTGGGTGGGTGTGTGCCGGTAATCTTTTCCCTCCCCTGTGTCGTAGGTGCAGTACTCACCGATGTCTTCCGCGCCGCCGGGCGTGCTCCTGGTACAGGAGCAGGTATAGGAGTGCGGGGATGACCTGCAACTCGGGTTCCATACTGCCGGAATCTCGCGTGGAGTATGTGGAGGTGAGCGTTTTCCCGTTCGTAGTCTGTTTCCGCCGTGTTTTTATCGGCGGTGCTCCCGCCCCGGAAAAGGTGCCGGATTGGTGGGTCGTGATAGGGTGGGCGGTACATTGTCTGCCGCCTGGCTGTTGGCGGGGACCGCCGCGCTGTTTGTTTGTTCCGCCGTGGCGGTCGGAGTGTTAATGCGGCGGGCTGTGTTGGCGGTTCCCGCCAGGGTCAGAATTGCATATTTTGGACCGCCGGCCTGTTGGCGGTTTGGCCGCCGCTTTATCACCGACCGCCAGGGTCAGAATGAGGGCCCATATTTCTAATTACAGAATAGAGGTTGCGTAAAGGGCTGGTGGGAGGGAGACTACTAGATAATGCTGGAGGTTCAAGCCTGAGCGACACAGCATTTACTTGATCCTTCTTGAGCTACATCTTGGAGAGAGTAGAGTTGTGCAGGACTCTGTGAGTAATGCAAGCAGTCTTAAATTGGACTCTTGCATCAACGGGTAATGAGAGATGAATAGAAGAGGTGTAGCTAGTTTCCTCCGGTCTGTCACAAAGCAGACAGCCCTGTGGCATGTCGCTCCTTGAGGAATAAAATGCACTTTAGGAAGGCCAGAGAGGAGTTAGTAACCATAATCAATCTTGTCTGGAAAGAGCCAGTGCCTGGACCACAGGCTCTGAGATGAGCTACCTGAGGTCTCAGAGCAGTCTTAGTTGGTGGTGTGCGCTTTTGGACATCACTGAGATTTGTCTTTGGATGTTCAGATGGTTGTCAAGGTTAAAGCCCTATGATTAGGGCAGTCTCCACAATGGCAAGTGTCAGTTCAAAGGGGAAAATGATTCCAGACACTCTTGGATGGGGAGGTTGCTTTTTTTGAGAGATTATTAAAAATTTAGTTTTTGTAGGACTGAGTTTTGAGTGGTGGTTGGACATCCGTTTTTAACCTTGTCAAGAGAGGAGCAGAAATTCTGTATTCAGGGGAAGAAATCTTTAGGTAGGTCTTGGTGCCTTCTGCTGTTAAACCTGGCATCCTTGACATGGGTTCTCCTACTTTTTTTGCATTCTGACCTCCTGTTTTACAGACCTTGTTTTAGCTGGCTTTATGACTCTGGGCACTTTACAACTGCTGACCAGTGCTACAGTGCATGTGCTCTTTTCCTAAAACATGGTAAAATTGGCTTATTCACAATTGTCATATTTAATTTACTTATAAGTCTATAGTAAAGTGCACTACCCGTGTCTATGGACTGCAAACTAAATTCTACTAGTGGAATTGCAGCACTGATTGTGACACCCACAGCAGTAGCCATTTGAACATGGCTCAAGCCCACCATTGATGAGCCTGGCTGGGCAGTTTTAAATTGTCATATCAACTTTGCAGGTTAACCCTCTTTGCAGGCCCAAACTTTCATGTTTAATATGTGTACGTCACCCATAAGGTGGCCACTAAACAGTCCTAAGGGCAGGTTGGAGTGTCTTTAACAAGTAGGAAATGCACTTTTAAGTTTTATATGTCCACATAGTGAAAGATTTGTAGTTTCATGTTTACTCCTGCAAGGCCTGTCTCTCCCAAATGATAGCATTGGGATTACCTTATTTCAATGTAAAAGTGTACTTTCCAACAGGGAAGAGATGTGACTCCCAAGTGTGGTGTCACTGGAATCTCAATTTAAAATCACAACTTATGGTGATGTCAGATTTTAAATTGTACTTCCGAAAAAGCAACTTTTAGAAAATCTGCATTGTCTTACCTTAAATCACCTAGTGCTTCTGCGTGTCTCTCAATACAATTCTGGGTAGGTGACCACTAGGCTTTGTGCATTCCCGCCAGACAGCCACACACAAAGGGAGCTTAAGTGTGACTTAGTGTTCATCTGCATGTTGATGGGTCATCATGGGCAGGATGGGAGGGAGGAGCTGACACTTACACCTAAATGGGCTGTGCCCCGATCCCACACCAAGGGCTGCATAACCCCCTGTAGTTTGACTGGAGCCAGGACAGGAAGCATAAGGACTTTGAGCACTTGAAAGCTCTTTCTCTTAAATCTCTCCCACTTCAAAAGCACAACTGCGTATAAGTACTGGACCCCAGGCACCACTGCTTCAGTACACTTCTGAACCTGAGGATATTCTGCCAGAAAGAAGGACTGCTGTGCTGTTGATAGGACTGTCATTATGCTGGACTTTGATGGCTCCTGTTTGCTGTGCCTGCCCTACTGCCTGCTACCCTCCTTGCCTGGAAGTGCATCTCTACCTTCCCAGATGCAAAGTGACTCCAACGGCTTGCTGGATTGCCTTCTGTTATGAAGTCTTAGAGACATATAAGACTTCCAACAACCATGCTACAGCTTCTGGACTCTGTCATCTGTGAGTCCTGCTGTGGTATTGTATTTATATCTGTATCAACATTGTAGGTAATGTTTTTGTAGTATATTAGGGTATGTTTATATGTTATGTTTTAAGGTTATTTGTTTTGTGTAGTTTTCATTTGGTATCTTCTGGTCCCTCCTTCAGCATTTAGTTTCTCCCTCAGCTGGACAGCATTCCGTGCTGGACAGTTGATGGAGCTGGAGGTTTTGCTGTAGGCTGGAGTTCCTGTTATTTTACCTGTGAACTTTCCTGGAATAAATGGTTCTATAATCATCACCTGCGGGGACTTGGACTCTTCTTCAACCCTCTTACTACATTTTGGCGACGAGCTGGTGAACTTCATTCATGCAACAGGAACTCTAGTCTAATTTTGGCCCTGGTATTGTTGATCACCTCATCTTACTCTTAATTGTTCTTTATTTTTATTTTCCTTGTGTGTTATTTTCTATCTTTCATATTCTTCCTTTCATATTTTAACGTTATTCACTTATATTTTGTTTTTTTAGTTTACCTGTGCTGTTGTTCATCTCTAATTATTTACACTTTCTTTTATCTTCTTGTTTTAGTTATTAAGTTTTCCGTGCTTTATCTTTTCAGGGTGTTTTTTCTTTTGTTGTTTTTCTTCAATATTGTATATCGAATTCTCTTTGCGGCCGCTGTTGGATTGCCTAGCAACAGGCAACGTTTATTTACACGCGCCGCGATTGCCTCGCAGCAAGGCACGCATTTATTTACACGCACCGCTTTTCTTCTTTTATCGCCGCGTTCACCTCGTTGCCAGGCAACGAGGACGCGTTGATCTTACAAGCGCAGGCTCTGAGTTTGCTGCTTGGCAGAGCGTGCGGTTGCCGAGCAACGAGGTGCGCATTGTATTCTTACATGCATGCGGTTGCAGAGCAACGTGGCACGCATTGTGTTTATGCGCGCGCCTTTTCGTTCGGCGTACAGCAGATAGTTGAAGTAGACAAGGCAACCAAGCCTTATCTGGTGGACTTACGTACGAATCATATGCTAACAAACTTACATAATTTCTATACCGTGAAAACTTCTTCTATTGTACAGCTAGTTTCTCGCTGGCTTCTCGCACGCATTTCGTGTATGTCCAGTTTCCTTTTCTGTGCATATTTATAACATCATTAATTTGTTGTTCTTGCTATGTTCTTCCGATTCATACTGTAATAGGAAATTTCATTGTTACATGTATATTCTTTTATTAGTATGAACATTATATTACTTGGATTTGAACTTGATACTGTACTAATATCTCTTTGTTTTACTTAGTCTTTTGCTTTGTTATTCTGTTTCTTGACACTCCTTTTGCTTCATTCCATTATGCAGAACATTTCTCCTCCTCCTTTTTTCTTATCCTCTCCTGGTGATCCAACAATTCCTTGGCCAAAATGGAAAAAAGTTTTTTTAACTTACTTAAAGGTCTGTGGTACCAACTTATCTATTGAAAGGAAAACTTCACTTCTTCAACATTGTTTAGGTGCGGAAGGCCAAGAAATATTGGAGACCTTACCTGCGGTGTCTATTGTGGATGGAGCTGTTGGTGATGCTCCTTTAAATGACTTTGAAGAAACTCTGCTTCGCCTTGACACTCATTTTTTACCAAGAGTTTCTGTTCTTCTACAAAGGTTCTATTTTGGCAAAAGTAAACAGATGGATGAAGAATCTATAGAAGATTATATAACGAAACTTCGCAAACTCGCTTCTCTTTGCAATTTTGGCTCTTCTATAGATGAACGCATAAGAGACCAGTTCATGTTGGAATGCAAAAGTGATAAAGTTAGGGAAGCTCTATGGTCCAAGAGTGATCCTTCTCTTGATGAAGTGTTGAAGGTTGCAAAGCAAATTGAACATTCACAATCTTGTATTGAAACTTTAAAAAATTCTAAAGCCTCTTCTTCCATAAACAAAATTGATTCGAAATCTAAAAGTTTCATTAACCCGAGGAACAAAACCAAAATTTTCTGTTTCAGATGTGGCTCACCTTCTCATCTAGCGAATTTTAAAGACTGTCCTGCTATTCATGTTGTTTGCAACAAATGCAACAAAAAGGGTCATTTTGCTAAGTGTTGTAAGTCTACTAACAAAAGTAATGTGAAAATTAATGAAGTGTCTGACGATAATGAAAGTCAACCTTTCATCTTACAAGTGGTAAATGATGTTAACTGTATTTCCACCGTCCGGTGTGAGTATCCAAGAGATCTTGTAATGATAAATGAAATCCCGATCACTATGATGATGGATTCGGGTGCTAAGCTCTCTCTTGTATCTGTGGAAGATTATATGATGTCCTTTGAGGGTAAAGTTGACCTATTATCTCCTGATGTTTTGCCTTTTTCGTATGGTGGTAAACCCATTGAATTAAAAGGATACTTTAATGCGATAATTAATTTCAAAGGCAATGAAATATCTGGTAAAATTTACGTTCCTGTGGTTGGTGACACCATTTTGAGTTGGCCACATCAGAAAGAATTGGGAATAGTTTTAAACCCTAATGCTGTGCCACAAGTTATGGTTCAAGAGGTGACAGATATTGAACACCAATTATGGAATGAATATCCGGATGTGTTTAGTGCTAAAGTAGGATGCATACAAGGCTACAAACATCAGATTGTTTTGAAGAAAGGTGCACAACCCATAGCTTCAAAATTGCGAAACATTCCTATAAGTTTAAGAGGCAAAGTGAAACAAGAACTTGAAAGACTTAAAGGCAGTGGAATTATCCAGGAAGTAGAAGCAGCACAATGGATAGCTCCGGTTGTTGTTGCGACAAAACATTCTGGAGACATTAGACTATGTATTGATCTTCGCAACCTGAATAAGGAAGTGGTTGAAGATAGATTTCCTTTACCGAACATTAAGGAAATGATAAGTTCATTAGGAAATGCAAAAGTTTTTTCTACTCTTGACCTAACTTCTGCATACCATCAAGTGCAACTGACTGAAGATTCAAAACTTCTCACGTCTTTCATTACTCCCTTTGGTGTTTTCAAATTCAATCGTATGCCCTTTGGTCTATGTTCTGCAGCAGCTGTGTTCCAAAGGCTTATGCAAGAGATATTAGGGAAGTTGGAAGGTGTATTTTTTTTTCAAGATGATGTTCTTGTATTCACCAATACTCATGAAGAACATCTTAGGAAATTAAGAAGAGTACTTTCGTTGTTTAGAGCCAAGGGTATCACGCTGAAAAAAGAGAAGTGTAAATTTGTTCAGTCTCAGATAACATATTTAGGACATGTTATTTCATGTGATGGGGTCAAACCGAAAGATGATCTAGTACGTACTATTACAGGTTTGTCTACTCCTATGTGTAAAAAAGACATTCAAATTTTTTTAGGTATGGCAGAATTCTATGCCAGGTACATTTCCAACTTTGCCAAAAGGTCATGCTCTATTAGATCTTTGCTCAAGAAGGGAAGTGAGTTTGTTTGGTCCTCAGATTGTGAGAGAGAATTTCAAGATCTCAAGGAAGCTCTTTCTTCTGCCCATTCTCTTTGTGGTTTTCAACCTGGGCTTCCTTGTTACATTATTACAGATGCTTCTGATAAAGGTCTGGGTTGTGTGTTGAAGCAACTAAGTGGTAAAAATGAATCTACGGTTGCTTTTGCTTCTCGCACTCTACGTGGTGCAGAATCTAATTATTCTACCATTGAGAAAGAAGCCTTAGCAATTTATTGGGCTATTAAGAAATTTAGACAGTTTCTTTGGGGAACTTCTTTTGAAGTTCACTCCGATCATAAACCATTACAAGAGGTTTTTGGGAAAAAAGGTTTGGATAATATTTCTTCCCGCATTTGTAAATGGATTGTTGGGCTCCAAGATTATCGTTTTACAGTAAAATATGTTCCAGGATGTGACAACAAGACAGCAGATTGCTTGTCTAGGTTAGGGTCTGGTGATGAGACTAATGAGTGTGATAGTATGTCGTGGTGGACGGATGAAGAAGTTAAAGTTTGTACTATAACAGATGGGTGTGTTTTAGAAGGTGAATGGCGTGATGAATTAAGTAAAGATCAAGATCTTTCTGAGGTGATGAAATTGGTGGAGTCTGGGAAACTGAAAGATTACCATGGCAATTCAATTTCTCCTTACAAGAAGGTGAGGGATGAGTTGTGGTCACATGATGGTATGTTGTTAAGGGGTAACAAACTTGTTCCTCCAACATCTTTACGTGACCGGCTTCTTTCTCTCTCTCATTCGGGGCATCCTGGCATAAGCAAAACTAAGGAAAGAATGAGGGCTTCTTATTGGTGGCCAGGAATGGATATTGCTTTAGAAAGGAGAGTACGAGATTGTGTTGAATGCTGTTTAGCAGACAAGACACTTAGGGTGAGGACTCAACCGTTAGTACTTAAAGAAATTCCAAATGAAGTGTGGGAAGAAGTTGCTATTGACATTTTGGGTCCTGTGTCCTCTGGGTCTAGTTCTAAGTATATCATTGTGCTGACGGACATGCTTTCCCGTTGGCCTGAGGTGTGCATAGTTTCTGAGATCACTTCGAAGATAGTGGTGGACTTTTTGTCCAAAGTTTTCAGCAGGGAGGGGAATCCTTGTGCGATTTTGTCAGACAATGGGGTTCAATTCACCTCGAAGTTTATGAGAGATTTTCTTGTGTCAAGAGGAATTGTTCACAAAAAATGTGCTCTCTATCATCCGGAAACCAATGGTATGGTGGAACGGTTTAATAGAACTTTGAAAGAAATCATACAATTAGCTAAATTAAATGGAGTTGCGTGGGAGAGTTGGGTGGAAGGAAAAGTTGAAGAGTACAGGTTTACTCCACATTCCAGCACTGGACAGACTCCGTTCTTATTGTTTTGGAAACGAGTGCCACATACCAAAATCAATCCTCCTTGGCTTAGGAAACATCTTTCTTGTGTTGTGGATAAAGAATCTATTGAGAAAAACGCTAAAGATAAAGATGAATATCACTGTCTTAAAAGGAAAGAAATCTATGATGTTCGTAATTCTGTCAAAGAAAGCGTTGTACATGTTGGAGACAAAGTTAGAGTTAAATTACCTAGAATTTACAGGTCTAGTACTTCCAAGTTCAGTCCTGTACATGAAGTTGTTAAAGTGTTTAGAGGGGCTGTTAAACTTGATGATGGACGGATCTGGAATATGAATAGAATTGTTGTGATTTAACTCATATAGAGAGGGGGTGGTGTGGTATTGTATTTATATCTGTATCAACATTGTAGGTAATGTTTTTGTAGTATATTAGGGTATGTTTATATGTTATGTTTTAAGGTTATTTGTTTTGTGTAGTTTTCATTTGGTATCTTCTGGTCCCTCCTTCAGCATTTAGTTTCTCCCTCAGCTGGACAGCATTCCGTGCTGGACAGTTGATGGAGCTGGAGGTTTTGCTGTAGGCTGGAGTTCCTGTTATTTTACCTGTGAACTTTCCTGGAATAAATGGTTCTATAATCATCACCTGCGGGGACTTGGACTCTTCTTCAACCCTCTTACTACACCTGCCCTGCCAATTGGTGCCAATCCAGTCCTGGGCCCTTGGAAGTGGGTTTTCTAGCTGTTTCCTCCTACAATCCATGCATTGCCATTGTTCCACTGATTGGAACGGACGCATCCCCTTTGATGCCGCCGCATCGCTGCCACAGGTGAAATTGCATTTAAAGCTACAGGGCTCAATGATGATGCATCACCTGCACCTATGAGGTTTTACATCACGCATATCTGATTGCACGGCTTGGCACTGATGCTTCGCCTACACTACCAGGATCGACAATGACGCATCGCCACTGATGCTCCTTGCAACGTGCCTTAACATCGGCACAACAACAAACAAAGGTACTGATTTCAGTGGGACAAGGTTGGCCCCTGTATCTGACCTGTGATTCATTGTGGTCAGTCTGACGTTTCAGTTTTCACCAAGTCTACCATGACCATATAGCCCAGGTTGGTGCTTTCAGTTTTTAAGCATTATATTTGCAGATACTCTTTAGAAATTAATGTCTCGACTTCTACTTGATGGATTTTTGTTGTTTTGGTCTTGTTTTGTTGATTTAATTAAGCTCTGCTTTTCTAACCTGGTGTGGATTATTTTAGTGTGACGTTTTCACTGTTTTACTGTTTTAAGTATTGCACGAATACTTTACACATGGCCTCCTAGGTTAAGCGTGCCTGCTCAGTTCCAAGCTACAATAGGGTGAGCACAGGTTAATTTATGGTGTGTATCTGACTTACCATGTTCAGGACAGGATGCCTATCTCTGCCAGCTAGAAACCAAATTTCTAACACTAGGCATCAGTGGCGAGGATAAGACTTGTGCTTGTGCCTTACAGTAATTTGGTGAAAACTACATCCACATTAAGACCAATTGGAATCAATTTTCTCTGATCCTCATTGGCATTTCTTCCCCTGCTCTATCTGATTGGTATTCTTAAGGTGTTTCTACTCTAACTAATTGGCATTTTTGCATTGTTCTAAAATCATGTCTGTGACAGGAGGTCCTGTACCTGCAAATATGCACCCTGAGCTGGCCAAGCTGGAGAGTTACACTGTGGCCCAGCTTAAAGATTTCTGCAAGGGGTTTGGGGTTTTTACAAAAGGCTTCACCAGGAAGGTGGCACTGCAAAAGGTGCTGAGAGCCTGGTTATAAGTTTGGGATGCACTTGTGATCCTTGAGGAGGAGGATGAGATAATAGAGGATGATGTTGCGCTGGGCTAGGATTCTCTGGAACTGCCTGTATTGCAGGGAGCCAAAGGAATGGAGATTGCCTCCAGAGCAAGGAGCAGCCTTTCATCTTCAGGTCAGTCCCCAGAGGATCTGGTGGACAGGAGGGAGGAGAGGAAATTTCAATTGGAGCTGACTAAGCTCAAATTGAAGAAGAAGAAGGCCTTGGAGGAGAAAGCTGTGGGGCCAGGGCAAAATAGATTGGCCAACAAAGAAAAGAAGCTCATCTTGGCTCATGAGCTGAGCATGAAGGAGCTGGATTTTAAGGCCAGGCAGGCAGAGTCCAGCAGTGATGATGGCAGTGTTTCTTCAGAGTCCTCAGACAGGAGGGTCAACATACCCAAGGGTATGGTGTCTGACTTTGAGGTGGGAGATGACATAGACTGATGGTTTGAGGTTTGTGAGATTGCTTTACGCATGATCAAGTTCCCTAAGAAGGATTGGAGAACTAGAATGTGGAGGCTCATTCCTAGTGTGAGGCGGGATAAGCTACTGGTCTTAGAGGAGGGTGACAGGATGAGGTATCCCCCCTTGAAGGAGATCCTAGCCAGGAAGTTTGGTCTGACCCGAGAGAAGTGCAGACAGAAGTTCAGGGACAGTCAGAAGTTATCCCAATAGACCTGGCTGGATTGTGTAGATTTCTTTTTCAGTGCAGTGGATGGATGGGTGAAGGGCAGTGGATGGGTGGGTGAAGGGCAGTGAACTGAGAGATTATCAGGGGTGGTATAACTTGATTGCAAAGAAATACATGTTCACTTTGTTGTTCAGGGTCACCAAAAAGGTATCTCGGGGATCACCGTAAGGGTGGGTGGGGTCCTGTCCAGAAGAAAGAGGGGTAGATAAAATCAACAGCAAGACATTCTCTTGAGGGCCCCAAACTAGTTCTGTGGGTCAGGTCTCCCATCACCCTACTGAGAAGGAAAATAAATGGTTTCCTGACAGCAGGTCTGCAGGGAAAGCACCCCTGAAGTGATTTGACTATCAGCAGGAAGGGCACTTCAAGGGAGATGTTAACTGTACCAAGTGGACACAGCCCCCCAGTGGTGGGCAGTCACTGGGGTTGGCTAGTATAGAGCTTGGGTAACGATTGCCCCAGATAGCTTGGGGGGCAGCATAAAGATTTCCTTAGTGTCCCTAGATGATGGAGAGATGGTGCAGAGAACCTATATGCCTGACAATACTGGAAAGTAAAGTCAGTGGGTCACCATCAATGGGCAGAGGTGGGAGGGTCTGAGAGGGACAGTAGCCTGCATGACACACATCAGGTATCATTTGATGTCTTCAGAGCAGGTAGTCCCTAATGTGTGTCACCAGGTTGTTACTGCTGACAAACTTGAGAGCCACTACCCAGTGTCTCTGATTTATTTTGCATTGGGGGCTCTCAGGTTCCATGAGGGTAGCTGTGAGTCCATCCATGCCTGTGGATTGTCTGCTTGGTAATGATCTTGTCAGAGTCACCAGATCCTCGTGGTCTGTGCACGTTCCCAACACGTCCACCACTGAACAGCTCCAAGACTCTGATAGATAAATCACAGAGAATGAGAGAGTCCAAGAGGGGAAGAGGGGATTAGGAAGGGAACAACTGGGAAGGAGACCTGTAGTAAGAAAAAGGTTAGAGCACACAATATGAAAATTATATCGTCTGAAATCAATACTAGACTATGATTCTAAGCCTAGTCACTCTGGAAACATGAACAATCTAAGAGTTAAGTTTAAAAAGACTAAGTTTCAAGATGGCCGGATACCTGTAGGGTAATCAAGATGAATTAAATGAAAACTTTCTTATTCAATTACTTTCCTTTACATGAGAATCAGAAAAACATTCTGACTACATTTTAAACCAGTCATATAAATCCTGTTTTGAGAATGTATACTAGGACCATACAATATTGCATCTAGAAACTCTGGCCTTCTGTGTACTCTTAAAATGTTTCAACACAAATTGCGCATATTGCAGATATATATATATATATATATATATATAGTAAACACCATAAAAGGATTGTGCACCATGAATAACACAATATGGATTCAGGAAACAAATCACATAACCTGTCAACTCGAATATTACATAATAAATATCTTAGAATAGTGGCATACAATAAACAACATGAAATAAACTCGAGGAGAGAATTGTGCATCTTGCCGATTCGAGTGTCACCATGTAAAATACCAAGAAATGGTAGCACGCAATGAATATCAAAGTCAAATCATCATTAATCAAATCGCGCGTCTTGCCAATTCGTAAAACATCATGTAAATGTCAAGAAATAGTAGCGCGCAATGGACAACAATGTTTAAACACCATAAAACGAATCGCGCGTCTTGCCGATTCTTAATCCACCATACCAATGTCAAGAAATGGTAGCACGCAATGAATAACAAAGTCAAACCTTTATGAAACAAATCACGCGTCTTGCCTATTTGTAAACTACCATATTAATGTCAAGAAATGGTAGCTCGCAAGTAATCTGTTACTCATTTAAGTATTAAACCAAGAATATGAAAAATCTCAATAACGGTGTCGGGACAGTCCAACCACCGTCTTACCGCCTGGAACAATGATCACCAATGAAGGATGAAGGGCAGAAGACTGGAAGATCCAAATAGGCTGCCGGGACAGGAGCTCAGGAAGAAGCTGCTGCTCTGCACCGGGTCCTCTGAATAGTGAGCAGTGGGAGTTGGGCTGGCTCTCTTTTGTAGAGTCTTGGCCCAGCCCAGAACCATGCCCAGGCATGTTGCAGGGAAAGTCTCTGGAAGGCCCTGGAAAGGGGCCACACCCTAACACACTCTGAAAACCTGCAGCAATACATTGCAAAGGAACAGTATTTGTAAGCATATTAAAAATATGTTTTCAGGATTGAACTCTGCAATGCAAAAGGTTAAACCACAACATGTCAGCACAATGCATAAATTACGTTGTTTTGAAGGCATGGGTTTTTGCATTTTTGTCACCAATAGAGCACGGACTGCTCTGGTGTTGATATATCTGGAGCACACCTCCTGGAAGGAGGTGAAGCACAGGTCACACTTGGGGGTGTTGGAGTTGCCTGAGTGGGTGTGCCTGACCACACGGTCCATGGCAGCCAGAGAGGGTGGTCAGAAGGACCTGGAACCTGGAAGAATGACCCAGGGTCCGGCCAAAAAGTGGAAGGGCACATGACACCTGAGGAGGACAATCTGGTACCTACAGGGGAGAATGAGGCCAATCTTGTGTACCTGCCGGATCTGTCCAACTGGCAGCAGGATGGGACCCCACTTAGGGAGGAGTTTTGCAAGGTGAGAAGAAATGCTCTACTCTTGTGGGTGTTCGACAGCAGGCTGAGACCCAGGTAGCTCGTGAGGCCTCTGTCAAACTCCTGATTTACTGGAAGAATGGTCTCCTGTATAGTGAGCCTAAGGCTCCTGGGCCTGGGGCAACCAATGTGTTGGTGGTCTCCCACTGCTACAGGACATTCTTACTCGGTCTGGCTTATGATGTGTTACTGGAATGTCATTTAGGGTAAGACAAGACCTTTTACAGGCTTTTCACTTTTACTGACTTCAAAGAGGATGATCTCAGATGGGTACTGTGGGTCCTGTCCTACCTGTCAGGTGAGACATGGGGAAGTGCAAAGCCCCTCTAAAACCCTTTCCTGCATTAGCACCCCATTTGAGTGAGTTGGCATTGGCATCATTGGGACTCTGGACACTAAGACTGCCATGGGCAACAGATCCATTCAGGTCTTGGAGGACCATGCCACTTGGTACACTAAAGCTATTCCTCTGAGGACAGTGACTGCACCTGCGGTGGCCAGGACACTGATGAGGATTTTTACTGGCATGGGTTTCCCCAAAGAGGTAGTATCTGACTGGGGTACCAACTTCATGTATAATTACATAAACGTCTTTTGGAAGGAGTGTGAGGTAACCTACAAGTTCTCCACTCCTTATCACCCTCAAAACAATCAGTTGGTTCAAAGGTTCAACCAGAATCCTCAAAAACATGATTAAGGGTCTACCCAAACCCCTGAGGCATAAGTGGGACATCTTCCTGCAATATCTTTTGTTTGCTTACAGGGAGGTACTGCAGAAGGGGGGTTGGCTTCAGCCCTTTTGAACTTCTTTATGGACACCCTGTGAGTGGGCCTCTCAGTTTGGTGAAGAAGGGCAGGGAGCAAATTCCCCAGAAAGCCCCCCAGAATGCTGACCCTTCACGTCCAAACAGTCCGCTTCTAGAAACTCACCCAGGAGAATTTGGAAGCTAGCCAGGAGGACATAAACACTGGTATGAGCAGAATGCCTCTCTGGTTGAGTTTCAGCATGGGTAAAAAGAGTGGGTGAAGAATTTGTGGACTTTTGAGCTCTTCAGGACTACTGGTCAGGGCTCTATGAGGGAAAGTAGTGCAAGAGTGGGGTAATCTACTTAGTGGACCTGAAGACACCTAGGAACCCTTTGAAGGTCCTGCATGTTAATTGCCTCAAATCTCACTTTGAATGGTCTGAGATTACCATGCTCCTGATTAAAGATGATTGGGTGGAAGAGGAGATTGAACCTCTCCCTGATCTCCTATCTTTTAAGGAGCATACATAAGTGAGAGCCTTCTCAGGCTTCACTGGTTAATACAGGAGATTTGTCAAGGAGTATGGCACCACTGTTGCCTCCTTGACAGAGCTGACTTCCAGGAAGCAGCCACATCAAGTGATTTGGACAGAGGTGTCTCAAAAAGCTTTTGACACCTCAAATGGAAGCCATGTGCACAGCTTCTGTGCTCAAGGCCCCTGACGTCTCCCAAAAATGTAGGGCCAGATTTAAGAAAAGTGTCACTGCACCTAGTGCAGTGCCACTTTTCCTAATCCCCTTGGCACCCCCATAAAGCCACCATGCGTGCGCCATATCTAAGATATGGTACACCATAGCAGCAATTAGGGGAATTAGAGTCAACATTTTTGACGCTAGTTCAGAGCTTTGCAGGATTAGTCTAAAAAATATTGATACTAATCCTGCAAAGCCCATTGAGTCCCATTGTAAACAATGGTGTGCCTCCTCTTAATGCCTGCTCTGAGAAGGCATTATAAGTGCAGAAATAATAACGCAAATAAATCTTTTCTATTTCTTTATGCCATTTGTTTGGCCCCCGTAACGGAGGAATGCCCCCTGTGCATATATATAGCGAAAAGAGTTACAAAGCAGTGCAATTAATGGATTGCGCCACTTTTTAAATTTGGCGCAGCGATTACGGCCTTGTTGGGCCACATGGGCATAAAACAAATGCTGCTAATGTGGCAGAAGGAGGTGCTAGGGGCTCTTAAATCTGCCCCTTATTGTGCAAACAGATGCCTTAGAGCATAGGATAGGGGCAGTGCTCTCACAGCTAAATGAAGAGGGCCTGGATCAACCAGTTGCTTTTAACAGTAGGAGGCTACTTCCCAGGAAACAGAGGTAGAGAGCAATTGAAAGGGAAACCTTTGCTGTGGTCTGGGAGATAGAGAAGCTAAGGCCAAATCTGTTTGGCGTTCACTTCCGGGTTAAGACAGACCACAGGCCCGTCACATTGCTAATCCAAATGAAAATCCCAAACTGTTGAGGTTGTCCATCTCCCAACAGGGAATAGACTTTACAGTAGAACACCATCCTGGCCTCTGCAGGTTCTTCCACCTTGGTGAAGAGAATACCCAAGGGATTGGGCAGCTGTCCCCACTTTCAGATGGGGGGGACACGTGTTAGACCTGCTATCCTTGGCATGGTTTTGCCTAACTCTTTTGCCTTTTGAACTCCTGTTTTGCTGACCTTGCATTTTGCTGGCTTTAGGACTCTGGGCACTTTACCACTGCTGACCAGTGCTAAAGTGCATGTGTTCTTTCCCTAAAAAATGATAAAATTGGCTTATGCAAAATTGGCATATTTCATTTACTTTTAAGTCCTTAGTAAAGTGCACTACCAGTGCCCATGGCCTGTAAATTAAATGTTACAAGTGGACTTGCAGTACATAATGTGCCACCCACAGCCCTAGCCCTTCAAACATGGCTCAGGCCTGCCATTGCAGGGCCTGGGACTGCAGTTTTAATCTGCCATATTGAACCGGCATGTTACCTTCTTGCGAGGCCCAAACCTTCCTTTTTTAATACATACACATCACCTATAAGATAGGCCCTGGACAGCCTCAAGGGCAGGGTGCAGTGTATTTAACCGCTTTGGTGCGGGCGTCGGCCACTGGCCGACGCCCACACACCCTCCCTGGTGCGGGTCACGACCAGTGGCCGACACCAGGAAGGGCATTAATAAATCCTCGGGTGCGTCGCACCCGAGGATTTATTTTTATTTTTTTTACTTCCCTGGGGAGACACGGAAGCTACCGTGTCTCCCCCCGCCCCCCACCCGCCCCTTTGTGACGTCAGCGCGCCGCGAGGCGCGCTGACGTTGCAAAGGTGTTTTCCCCTTCAAAGCAGGAAGCAGCCTTGCGGCCGCTTCCTGCTTTGATGGGGAAAACGGCCTTTTACACGTTCGGGAAGGCCTCGTAAGAAAGGGGAGACACTCCCCTTTCTTACGAGGCCTTCCTGAAAGTGTTTCCTGGCCCCCGGTCGCAGCTGTGCTGCGATCGGGGGCCAGGAAACACTTTCAGGTTTCCTGGCCCCCCCGATCACAGCTGTGCTGCGATCGGGGGGGCCAGGAAACACTTTGAAAAGGCCTCGTAAGAAAGGGGAGACTCTCCCCTTTCTTACGAGGCCTTCTGAAATGGTTTCCTGGCCCCCGATCGCAGCACAGCTGCGATCGGGGGCCAGGAAACCCCACTAGACACCAGGGATTTCACTTTTGGGGGGTGGCCCCCACGGAAAACGGGCCGCCCCCCCCCCCCCCGGCATAATTTTTTTTTTTTCTCCCAAAAAAAAAAAATGTAAAAAAAAAAAAAGAAATGACAGGGGGTCGTCCGTGGGCAGGGTGACCCCCTGTGGGGGCAATTTTTTTTTTTAGATGTTGTAGGGTTTCCCTGGGGGCCATTTTGGCCCCCAAGGAAACCATACAACAACTAAAAAAAAATATATGTATGTATCTATATATATCTATGTAGATAGATATATCTAGGTACATGGATATATCTATAGATATATCTATGTAGATATATATATATATATATATAGAGGTAGATCTGTATCAAAGAGATTTATAAAGCGCGCTACTCACCTGTGAGGGTCTCAAGGTGCTGGGGGGGTGGGGGGCGGGGGGAGGGAAAGGGGCTGGGAGGTTCACTGTTCAAAAAGCCAGGTTTTGAGGCCCTTCCTGAAAAGAAGTAGGTTTTGGGTCTTGCGAAGGTGGGTTGTGAGTGCGTTCCAGGTTTTGGGTGCAAGGTAGGAGAAGGATCTGCCCCCGGTGGTGGTGTGTTTGATGGGGGGGACAGAGGCGAGAGAGAGGTCAGCTGAGCGGACGTTTCGTGTGGGGGTGTGGAAGTTGACTCTCGTTGAGGTAGGCAGGGCCTGTGTTGTGGAGTGATTTGTGTGCGAGGATGAGGATCTTGAAGGTGATCCTTTTGTCAATGGGGAGCCAGTGGAGGGATTTGAGGTGTGGAGAGATGTGTTCGTGTCGGCGGAGGTCGAGGATGAGTCGTGCTGCTGAGTTCTGGATGCGTGTAGTTTGCGCTTGAGTTTTAGAGTGGTGCCGGCGTAGAGGGCGTTTCCGTAATCAAGCCTGCTGCTGATGAGTGCGTGAGTGACAGTTTTTCTGGTCTCTGTGGTGATCCATTTGAATGTTTTTCAGTATACGGAGTTTGTTGAAGCATGAGGAGGTAAGAGCGTTGATTTGTTGGGTCATCGAGAGGGAGGAGTCTAGGATGATGCTGAGGTTGCGTGCGTGGTTGGCGGGGGTGGGTGCAGGGCCTAGCGTGGTGGGACACCATGGGGGGTCCCAGGTGTTTTTGTGTGGGCCAAAGAGGATTATTTCGGTTTTGCTTGAGTTGAGTTTCAGGTGGTTGGCTGTCATATATATATCACTTTTGTCAATATGTGTGTGGTTTCCCTGGGTGGAAAAGGGTCCGACTTGTCTAGTGGCAGTTTTAGTGCCATAAAGAAGCGCAGAAGGTTTATATGCCTACTGCAAAGAGCACATCTGTATTTTATGTAAATAGCTGAGTACATTAGTAAAGTCTATGGAGAGATGAAGGGCACTTTTGCTGGGTGGTAATGAGGGAATCCGAGGAGGAGGGAGTGGGAGAACCAATAATGATTGTTGGACTGGGCGCAGGAGGTGCTAAAGACTGTGACGAATGGTATGTGACAAGGTGTTTTTTGAGTGTCTTGAAAGTACGTGCTGATTGAGGGAAGAAGCGCAGGTAAGGTGGCCTCTACTGTTGCACGTATCTCACACACACCATCAATTTTGTGACTGTCTACGTAGGCTAGTGTTTTAGAGCAACAGTTTAGCCAATAGCAGAGATGGCATCTTGATGGATGACTGCTGCCTGCACTCGGGTTATAGAGGACCGCTCTGACATAGGATCAGAGACTGAGACATCAGATACTGAGACAGCATCTGAGGGATAGGATAATGGCGCAGACTCTGGGAGTGATTTTTCAGTCAGAGGAGTCCCATTCGAAAACTCCTCTTCCAGTACATTATGAGGAAGGTGATGAGGACAGTCCTGCTGTCCCTTCGCAAGCTGTTCGTGCAACTGGGTAATAGTGGGTTAGGCCAACCCAGAGAGCAGGTGAATGCGGCGGCAAGCAGAGAGAGAGTGCTCTCTTGGGAGCTCACCAATTTAGTTCAGCCCCAAATTCCACCACCCAAATCATATTGTGGAGACATCAAAATTGTCTATGGCAAAACAAACTGGTTTTGTAAGGCAGGCACCAGTGTTTTTGGTCCTGGATTTGGCGGCCATATAGAGAAACACACTAAACCCAAACATTTCTGGAAACTAGACATTCGGGGGAGTCCACAGAGGTGTGACTTGTGTGGATTCCCCAAAGTTTTCTTACCCAGAATACCCTGCAAAGCTGAAATGTTGAAAAAAACCTCTATTTTTCTCGCATTTCTGTCACACAAACTACAGGAATATGCTGGGATCCACAACATTCCTACCACCCAGTGACTCCTCACCTGTCCTGATAAAAACACTACCCCACTTGAGTGCCTACATCTAGTGCCTGTGTCAGGAATGGATCACCCCAGGGTCAACAGCTGCCTCACGTAAGGACCAACATTGACCGTTGTGTGATCTATTCCTGTCGCAGGCACCAGGCCTAACCACACAAGTGAGGTATCATATTTATCGGGAGACTTGGGGGAACGCTGGGTGGAAGGAAATTTGTGGCTCCTCTCAGATTCCAGAACTTTCTGTCACCGAAATGTGAGGAAAACGTGTTATTTTAGCCACATTTTGAGGTTTGCAAAGGATTCTGGGTAACAGAACCTGGTCCGAGCCCCACAAGTCACCTCATCTTGGATTCCCCTGGGTTTCTAGTTTTCAAAAATGTGCTGGTTTGCTAGGTTTCCCCAGGTGCCGGCTGAGCTAGAGGCCAAAATCCACAGGTAGGCACTGTTTTCTATGAAAAAATGTGATGGGTCCACGTTCTGTTTTGGGGCATTTCCTGTCGCGGGCGCTAGGCCTACCCACACAAGTGAGGTATCATTTTTATCGGGAGACTTGGGGGAACGCCGGGTGGAAGGAAATTTGTGGCTCCTCTCAGATTCCAGAACTTTCTGTCACCGAAATGTGAGGAAAACTTGTTTTTTTAGCCACTTTTTGAGGTTTGCAAAGGATTCTGGGTAACAGAACCTGGTCCGAGCCCCGCAAGTCACCCCTCCTTGGATTCCCCTAGGTCTCTAGTTTTCAGAAATGCACAGGTTTGGTAGGTTTCCCTAGGTGCCGGCTGAGCTAGAGGCCAAAATCTACAGGTAGGCACTTCGCAAAAAACACCTCTGTTTTCTTCAAAAAATTTGGATGTGTCACCGTTGCGCTTTGGGGCGTTTCCTGTCGCGGGCGCTAGGCCTACCCACACAAGTGAGGTATCATTTTTATCGGGAGACTTGGGGGAACGCTGGGTGGAAGGAAATTTGAGGATCCTCTCAGATTCCAGAACTTTCCGTCACCGAAATGTGAGGAAAACTTGTTTTTTTAGCCACTTTTTGAGGTTTGCAAAGGATTCTGGGTAACAGAACCTGGTCCGAGCCCCGCAAGTCACCCCTCCTTGGATTCCCCTAGGTCTCTAGTTTTCAGAAATGCATAGGTTTGGTAGGTTTCCCTATGTGCCGGCTGAGCTAGAGGCCAAAATCTACAAGTAGGCACTTCTCAAAAAACACCTCTGTTTTCTTCCAAAAATTTGGATGTGTCCACGTTGCGCTTTGGGGCGTTTCCTGTCGCAGGCGCTAGGCCTACCCACACAAGTGAGGTATCATTTTTATCGGGAGACTTGGGGGAACGCCGGGTGGAAGGAAATTTGTGGCTCCTCTCAGATTCCAGAACTTTCTGTCACCGAAATGTGAGGAAAACTTGTTTTTTTAGCCACTTTTTGAGGTTTGCAAAGGATTCTTGGTAACAGAACCTGGTCCGAGCCCTGCAAGTCACCCCTCCTTGGATTCCCCTAGGTCTCTAGTTTTCAGAAATGCACAGGTTTGGTAGGTTTCCCTAGGTGCCGGCTGAGCTAGAGGCCAAAATCTACAGGTAGGCACTTCGCAAAAAACACCTCTGTTTTCTTCAAAAAATTTGGATGTGTCAACGTTGCGCTTTGGGGCGTTTCCTGTCGCGGGCGCTAGGCCTACCCACACAAGTGAGGTATCATTTTTATCGGGAGACTTGGGGAAACGCTGGGTGGAAGGAAATTTGAGGATCCTCTCAGATTCCAGAACTTTCTGTCACCGAAATGTGAGGAAAACTTGTTTTTTTAGCCACTTTTTGAGGTTTGCAAAGGATTCTGGGTAACAGAACCTGGTCCGAGCCCCGCAAGTCACGCCTCCTTGGATTCCCCCAGGTCTCTAGTTTTCAGAAATGCACAGGTTTGGTAGGTTTCCCTATGTGCCGGCTGAGCTAGAGGCCAAAATCTACAGGTAGGCACTTTGGAAAAAACAGCTGTGTTTTCTATAAAAAAAATAGGATGTGTCCATGTTGTGTTTTGGGGCATTTCCTGTCGCGGGCACTAGGCCTACCCACACAAGTGAGGTATCATTTTTATCGGGAGACTTGGGGGAACATAGAATAGCAAAACAAGTGTTATTGCCCCTTATCTTTCTCTACATTTTTTCCTTCCAAATATAAGAGAGTGTGTAAAAAAGACGTCTATTTGAGAAATGCCCTGCAATTCACTTGCTAGTATGGGCACCTCGGAATTCAGCGATGTGCAAATAACCACTGCTCCTCAAAACCTTATCTTGATCCCATTTTGGAAATGCAAAGGTTTTCTTGATACCTCTTTTTCACTCTTCCTATTTCAGCAAATGAATTGCTGTATACCCAGTATAGAATGAAAACCAACTGCAGGGTGCAGCTCATTTATTTGCTTCGGGTACCTAGGGTTCTTGATGAACCTACAAGCCCTTTACATCCCCGCAACCAGAAGAGTCCAGCAGACAAAACAGTATATTACTTTCAGAAATCTGACATCGCAGGAAAAAGTTACAGAGTAAAACATAAAGAAAAATGGCTGTTGTTTTCAGCTCAATTTCAATATTTTTTTATTTCAGCTGTTATTTTCTGTAGGAAAACCTTGTAGGATCTACACAAATGACCCCTTGCTGAATTCAGAATTTTGTCTAGTTTTCAGAAATGTTTAGCATTCCGGGATCCAGCATTGGTTTCACACCCATTCCTGTCACTAACTGGAAGGAGGCTGAAAGCACCAAATATAGTAGAAATGGGGTATGTCCCAGTAAAATGCCAAATTTGTGTTGAAAAATTTGGTTTTCTGATTCAAGTCTGCCCGTTCCTGAAAGGTGGGAAGATAGTGATTTCAGCACCAGAAACCCTTTGTTGATGGCATTTTCAGGGAAAAAACCACAAGCCTTCTTCGGCAGCCCTTTTTTCCCGTTTTTTTGGAAAAAACAAAATTTTCACTGTATTTTGGCTATTTTCTTGGTCTCCTCCAGGGGAAACCACCAACTCTGGGTACCATTAGAATCCCTAGGATGTTGGAAAAAAAGGATGCAAATTTGGCGTGGTTAGCTTATGTGAACAAAAAGTTATGAAGCCCTAAGCGCGAACTACCCCAAATAGCCAAAAAAGGGCTCAGCACTGGGGGGGGAAGGCCCAGCAGCTAAGGGGTTAAAAGGGTTGACATACTGTATACTTTTAAGTTTGACTTTCCAGGTGGTGAAAAATGTTTAAATTCATTTTCCACTCCTGCAAGGCCTGTCTCTCCCAAGCAATAGCATTGAGACCCCCAATTTTGGTGTCTCTGGATTCACAATTCAAAATCACAATTCATGGTTAAGTCAGATTTTAAAGTGTAATTCTGAAAATGCCACTTTTAGAAAGTTGTCATTTTCTTAATTTAAACCATCTAGTGCCTTTGTAGGCCTCTGAAACCATGCCTGGGGGGTTGACAGCTGGGCTCTTGTGCATTCCATCTGGTAGACACCCGCCACACACAAAGGGAGCTTAGGTGTGACTGAGTGGCCATCTGCAAGTTGATGGGCCATCCTGGGCAGTATAGGAGTGAAGAGCTGACACACCTGAATGAGCTGTGTCCTGAGCACACACAAAGGGTTGCATAACCCCCTGTAGTGTGTCTGGAGCCAGGGCAGGAAGGGCATGGACTTTGTGCACTTGATAGACCTATCTTTGAAGTCTCCCCCATTTTAAAGTTACAACTGGGTACAAACACTGGACCACATGCACATGCAGCTACATAAACTGCAGATTTACCAGTGCCGAAAGCCCAAGCAGGAGTTGTACCAAAGAAAATCAAAAGCTTTTCAGTAGAATAGAAAGGAGAAATACAACATTGCAAACACAAATGTAAATGATAATAAGAAATAAAACACTTAACATTATAAAAAACTATGATGTCTGCCTATTACCATCCAATTGCCTGTCACACACACCATCAGCTAGAAGCCAGTTGACACACACTGCCAGAAAAATCCCCAGTTCAAACACACCTTCAGTCAAATGCCAATCCACAAACACTGCCAGCCAAGGTCCAGTCCACGCACACCACCAGCCAAGCACCAATCCATGCACACAGCCAGCCAAGCACCTATTAACACACACCGCCTGCCAAGTGTCAGCCAGTGCACACCACCAGACAGGCAGCAGTCCACACACACTGCTAGTCAAGCGCCAGTCTGCACACACTTCCAGGCAAGCGCCAGTCCACACATACTGCCAGGCAAGCGCCAGTCCATAGACACCATCAGCCAAATGCCAGTACACACAGTTAAACGCTAGTACGCCCAGACCATCAGCTGAACTCCAGTTCACACACAAAAACACATACATTTCCCTGGAATCTAGTGTTTTTCTGCCCCCTTTGGGGGTAGATAAACCAAAAAATATGGCCACTCTGTCACAAGGAGAGACAGAAATATTGCCAAACTATTGGCCCATTATGGGGAGTGACCCTTGCCAAAGGGGCCACTCCCCAAAGTATAAAATGAAAATCCCTGATGTCTAGTGTCTTTCCGCCCCCTTGGGTGCAGGTGGGCTAATAATGTGGCCGATCTGCCCCTCAAGGGGGGCACAAAACAGTCAAAATATTGCCCCCATAATGAGGAGTTACTCGTGCCCAAGGGGCTGCTCCCCAACATATAAAAAAAGAAAATCCCTGGTGTCTAGTGGCTTTCTGCCCCAGATGACCTAAAAACATGGCCATTCTGCCACTAGCGGGTCAGAAAATGGCCACATGTATGCCCAAAACTCTATGGTGGTCATTATGACCCCAACGGTGAGTGTTAATGTGACAGTATGACCGCCAACAGGATGTGTATCTCCAGCCCGGCGGCCGGCATAGTACAGGCGGCGGCCTCATGAGCCTGCCTACCACCATGGTTTTCGTGGCGTTAGCAATGCCACGAAAACCATGGTGGTAGGCCCTACAAGTGACAGGGAATTCCTTCCCTGTCACCGGTAGGCAGCTTCCCCACCCCCCAACACTCACCTGACACTCCCCACCCCCCTCCATCCAAACACCCCTTCAACCCCTCCGATTCTCACCCCTGCCCCCTTCAATCCTCAGACACACACCCCCACTCCCTCCGATCCTCAGAGATACCCCTCACCCCCCATACACGCACACACCCACAGACACACACCACGCATACACCCAATCTCTCACACTGGAATACATGCATTCATACACGGATACATCCAGACATGTTCACACACATTCTTACAATGATCACACTGACATGCAGACACTCACTCACTTCACCATTCTTACACGCATTCACTCACATACATGGAACCACGCAAACAACACAACACACACAAACGCACTCATACACAATATCACACATTCATGCGCACACTCAGACACACACACACAACACCCTTCTTGTGGCAGAAGTTAGGCAGTGCTCACAATATGGCAGAGAAAATTTACCTCCTTCATTGACCAGCACTGGAAGCCAGCGGCTTTGTGTGCTTCTGGCCTTCTCTGATGACGGTGGCATGTAGCATGTGTGCTGACGTTATCAGATTGCCAGAGAAGGGGTGTCAGCAGAAGTGCTTCCACTGCCATCCCTGGGAGGGGTCATATTGCAGGCGGCCAACTGGGAAAGTGCCAGCGTTTCTCCTGTGGGTGGGTGTGAAGCCAGCTTGGAGCCAACCTCCAGAGCACACAAGGTGTTAAGGTTTGAGCAGGGGATCCTCAATAGCCCTAATCCACCAGTATCTTATCGTATATGAGCCAAAAACTTAACAGGGGCATAGACAATCACAGATTATATAATTTAATGACAGAGAAGCCTAGATAGCAATCCATCTGTACATTTAATCTTAAGGTTTTTCACCTGAAACAGATAATTATTACTGTAGGAGGCTGGCATGGCTTGTAGTGAGTACCAATGGTACTTACACCTTATGCCAGGTCCAGTAATCCCTTATCAGTAGAGTGTAGTAGTGTTCTATCAGCTTAGGCTGATAGAAGTAGCTATAGCAGAGCAGCCAAGGCTGAACTAGGAAACATGCAAAGCCCATGCAATACCACTAATCTCATATGGGTACTACATCATAAGAAAGACAATACTCATAGTTAACACAAATAAAGGTACTTTATTTTAGTGACAATGTGCCAAAAATATCTCAGATAATATACTCCCTTAGGAGGTAAGTAACATACACAAAATATACACAACTAACCAAATCAGGTAAGTAAAACAGTCATAAAATAGCGCAAACACTGTGGAATACAATAGGATGCAATAGGCCTAGAGGCAACACAAACCATATACTAAGAAAGTGGAATGCGAACCACAAATGAACCCCTAGGCTAGTGTAGTGTGTAGGGGGTTGCTGGGAGAGTAAGAAAACACTAAGGGTGTAAAGGAGACCCCACCCCAAGACCCTGGAAAGTAGGAGTAAAGTACTATTATTTCCCCAGAAACACACTTAAGACATGATAAAGGATTTTGCAAGGACCACAACAGACTGCAAAGCACTGAAGATGAATTCCTGGACCTGAAGACCTACAAAGGAAGGGGACCAAGTCCAAGAGTCACTAAAATGTCCAGGGGGGCAGGAGCCCACTAAACCCCGGATGAAGGTGTAAAATGTCTGCCTCCGGTTGGAAGAAGCTACAGATTTTGCAACAACGAAAGGAGGTAGGAAGTTCTTCTTCAAGCAGAAGATGTCCCAAGGTGTGCTGGAGGATGCAGAGTTGTTTCCTTGGCAAAATACCACAAACAAGCCTTGCTAGCTGCAAGAGTCGCAGTTGGAGGAAAAGGGTGCTGCCCGGGCCCAGGAAGAACCAGGATGTCGCCACTTGGGAGAGGAGACAGAGAGGGCCTTCAGCAATGTAGAGAGCCCATATACAGGAAGGAAGCCCCCGCAGAAGTCCTTGAACATGGGTTCAAGAAGTCTGAACATGACGGTCATCTCAACACTGCAAAGAGAGGTCCCACAACACCGGAGATTAACTCAGGGAGCTGAGCATCGCAGGACGGAGTGCTGGGGACCTAGGCTCAGCTGTGCATGCAAGATTTCTTGGAAATGTGCACAGAAGCCCTTGTAGCAGCAGAACACCTGGTTCACAGGATTACTGTCTGGGGAGGGGAGGCAAGGACTTACCTCCTCCAAATTCAGACAGTTGGACCACTGGACAGTCTGGGTCACTTGAGTCCACCACCTGTGTTCCAAGGGCCATACTTGTCAGGATGAGAGGGGACCCAGAGTATCGGTGAAGCTGAAGTTTGGTGCCTGCTGGAGCAGGGGGAAGATTCCGTTGACCCACGGGAGATTTCTTCATGGCTTCCAGTGCAGGGTGAAGGCAGGCAGCCCCCAGAGCATGCACCACCAGGAAACAGTCGACAAAGCTGGCAGGATTAGGAGCTACAATGTCGCTGGTAGTCTTCTGGCTACTTTGTTGCAGTTATGAAGGTGTACTGGAGCAGTCAGCGGTCGATCTTTGGCAGAAGTCGAAAAGAGAAGTGCAGAGGAACCCTGATGAATTCTTGCATGTCGTAATCTGAGGAAAAGCCCACTGGAGAGACCCTAAATAGCCCTCAGAGGAGGATTGGCTATCTAGTCAGGTATGCACCTATCAGGAGGGGTCTCTGACATCACCTGCTGGCACTGGCTACTCAGAGGCCTCCAGAGTGCCCTCACACCTCTGGCGACAAGATGGCAGAGGTCTGAGACACACTGGAGGAGCTCTGGGCACCAAACCTGGGGTGGTGATGGACAGGGGAGTGGTCACTCCCCTTTCCTTTGTTCAGTGTTGCGCCAGAGCAGGAACTGGGAGTTCCCTAAACTGGTGTACACTGGCTCATGCCAGGAGGGCACCATCTGGGCATATGTGCCCTTCAAAGCATTTCCAGAGGCTGGGAGAGGCTACCCATCCCCAGCCTTTAACACCTATTTCCAAAGAAACAGGGTGTAACGCCCTGCTCTCAGAGGAAATGCTTTGTTCTGCCTTTCTGGGACTGTCTGCCTAGACCCCAGGAGGGCAGAACCCTGTCTGTGGGTTGGCAGCAACCGTAGCTGCAGAGAAAACCCCAGAGAGCTGATTTGGCAGAATCCGGGGTCCATAGTGGAGCCCCCAGGATGCATGGAATTGTTTCCCCAATACCACATTTGGAATGGGGGGACAATTCCATGATCTTAGACATGTTACATGGCCATATTCGGAGTTACCATTGTGAAGCTACATATAGGTATTGACCTATATGTGGTGCATGCGTGTAATGGTGTCTCTGCACTCACAAAGTCTGGGGAAATGGCTCTGAACTATGTGGGGGCACCTTTGCTAGTGCACGGGTGCCCTCACACTTAGTAACTTTGCACCTAACCTTCAGCAAGTGAAGGTTAGACATATAGGTGACTTATAAGTTACTTAAGTGCAGTGAAAATGGCTGTGAAATAATGTGTGCATTATTTCACGCAGGCTGCAATGGTAGTCCTGTGTGAGGGTTTGTCTGAGATCCCTATGGGTGGCAAAATAAATGCTACAGCCCATATGGATCTCCTAGAACCCCAATACCCTGGGTACCTAGGTACCATATACTAGGGAATTATAAGTCTGTTCCAGTATGCCAAATGAAATTGGTAAAAGTGGTCACTAGCCTATAGTGACAAATTTAAAGACAGAGAGAGCATGGGCACTGAGGTTCTGATTAACAGAGCATCAGTGACACAGTTAGGCACTACACAGGTATACACATTCAGGACACAAACTATAAACACTGTGGTCCTGGCTAGCAGGATCCCAGTGAGACAGGCAAAAACATACTGACATACATGTAAGATTGGGGGTAACATGCCAAGAAAGATGGTACTTTCCTGCAATTACTAACACTGCAACTTTAACCAGGGAAAACTAGTTCAAACCCTGCAATTAAACACCTCAATGCCCTTTTGGTTGAATCTTCCTCCAAAGAAAAAAAGTATAGGTACACCAACGCTTTCTTCATATTATCCCTATCTCTGAAGATATGTTAATAGCTATAATCATCATTCCTCTTCCTTTGCAAAGTCAACAGTGTTACTATCTTTTCCATCTCCTAAATAGGTCAAAGTTCCACTGTTCCAAACATTCAGATCATTTAAGTGTTTTCCTTATGGGTTAGGTTACGAAACGCCATAGCCCTATTGCTATATGATGGCAAAAGTTATTGTTTCAAATAAGACCTACCAGCCTAAACAGTTCTACTGTACATAGAGGAGCTAGATTAATGTTCAGTACAATAGCTTAGGGTCATGGGGAAGATGTTACACTAATAGACCTAAGGATGAATTAAGATAAAACAGACATTTGGGGGTACTGTCAAAGAATAGTTATATGAAGGCTGAGGTCTAACTGCCAAGGGTAAATCATGGTAATACTCCAAGACCAAATTAGGTCTTTGAATTAGATGTAGTTTCGTTAGTAGCCTGAGTGGATTTAGGTTATTTGGATGTACTGCTAAATTTCCTACATACATTCATGCATGTACCATGTAATACCTTAAATGATTGGTTTAAAATCTTAACTGTGCTATCATTAGTAACTTATAGGAAGGGGAGCCCACAAGAGTGGTGTAGGAAAACCTGTTTTTGCATTCTTTCCTCACCTTTTTATTGAAATATATAGAGTCTTAGCACTGTGGGGCTGTTAATCATCTCCAAGTGAATGTAGTGTTCTAGTCACTAAAGCATGACAAATACCTAGATATCCCCCACTACAATATCTACGGAAACGTCACAAGTGGCATAACTGTCTGATATCCAGTGTGAGAGACTTTATAAACATGGTATCAAGGCTGTTGCTGCCTCCCTGAATTGTCATACCCTAAAGCTCCAGCAGCCACATTTCAGAGTATATATTGTTTAGGAGTGACATTTATGATTTGACTTGGAGCCCACAAGGCCTAGGTGGTCAGTTTGCAATTTATGTGCCATGACAGAATTCTACAATGTATAGTCTAAATCATTCTTGTCATTTTCAAATGCTTACTTTCTGTATAAGTTCCCCGAATGCCTATATTGATCTGGGGATCTGGGGATTCTAAAAAATGTTTTAGTGTGTAATTTTGCTCAGGATTAAGTAATTAATTACTGAACTCAAGTTGGTTTAAATAAATTTTCCAAATGTGATTTTTTGAAAATCTATTTATTTCAGCCTGAGCCATGGCAGCCCCATTAACTAGTTCTACCAGGCCCTTCTCTCATGCAGTTAATGTAGTTAGATATTCACAGCACAGAGCTGTCTAAGAATAGGTGGGAATGGCTGGATCTTCCTTTATACCTCAGGACTTTTTGATGGCGCTGTCCTGATCAAAGATTGAGGGCTGGAAGACAGACGAATGTTAATTACCAGAACATCAGCGTACACTAATGTGAGGGGAGCAGACATACATTTATGCTCAATGGTCATACAACAAACAGGCAGAAACTCTAGATGATTCTTATTGATATGAAAATACAGGTGTTCTGTGGACCTACCTTTAAACTAGCAGTGGGCATAATTTGTGCACTCCGTGAGCGTAATCATGTGTGATTAGTAATAATTATGCAAGATTATGCAGAGTTATGCAAAAAAGTACTTCTGCATTTAGCACCATTTTCTTAGTGCAAAACATCCTCCAAGCCCTCAGCATCCAAAATGAATGCTTTTTACCAAGTAATAGTGCTAAATGCAACAGAACATGTATAGTAAGATGTAGCAGTGACTCATGCTTGTTAAATGTGAAGTTGCTTTAGATTTTTATCTCAACTTACTCTCAGCATTTAGTACTAGTTTATTAGCACAAAATGCACCCTGATATCAAAAATGGATGCCAGGGTGCATTTTGCACTAAGGAAATGGCATTAAATGCAACATAACTGTTAGAAATGGGGTCTTTGGTTGGCAGTCAGGTTACCCCCTGTCCAAGCAAGGACCCTCACTCTAGTTAGGGTAAGTCACACACATTTCAAATTATCCTCTGCCCACCCTCTGGTAGCTTGGCACTGAGCAGTCAGGCTTAACTTAGAAGGCAATGTGTAAAGTATTTGTCCAATAAATCATACAATAACACAATATAGCACCACAAAAATACAGCACACAGTGTTTAGAAAAATATATAATATTTATCTGGATATTTGCAGGTCAAAACGATAAAAGATGCAATAAGAAATTGTAGAGATATCACTGAAAAGTTATATGAAGTGTCTTAAGTCTTTAAAAAGCAAACAAAGTCTCTTTCAACCACAAAGTACCTGGTTTGGAGTGAAAAATCTCTGCAAAGGGCCGCAGAGGAGGAGATGCGTGGAAAATGGTGTGTGCGTCAGTTTCGCCTCTTTACACACGGACTTGTGTCGTTATTTTTCACGCGGGGAAGACGTTGTGTCGATTTCTGGCACGCGGACAGGTCTCCTTTGTGGGTCGCGGGGTTTTCAGATGCCCGGGGTCTGTGCGTGAAATCTTGGGCTTGTAGTCCGGCTGCACGTCGTTCCGGTGGGCTGTGCATGGAATTTTCTTCCTCACGGCAGGTGCTGCGTCGATTTACCCTCTGGGAGTCGCCCAGCATTGTCCAGACGGGCCGTGCGTCGAAGTTCCAGTCGCACCGCAGGCGTCGTGTTGATCTTTTCCTCGCGGGGTTGAGCAGCGTCTTTCCGGTTCGGCGTGCGGTGAATTTTTCACCGCGGAACAAGCTGTGAGTCGAATTTTTTACTGCACAAGGAGTCCAGTTGAAAGAGAGAAGTCTTTTTGGTCCTGAGACTTCAGGGAACAGGAGGCAAGCTCTATCCAAGCCCTTGGAGAGCACTTCTGCAGCAAGGCAAGAGTTCAGCAAGGCAGCAGGGCAACAGCAAGGCAGCAGTCCTCTGTAGAAAGCAGTCAGGTGAGTCCTTTAGGCAGCCAGGCAGTTCTTCTTATCAGGGTGCAGGTTCTGGTTCAGGTTTCTTCTCCAGCAAGTGTCTGAGGTGGTAGGGCAGAGGCCCTGTTTTATACCGAAATGGGCCTTTGAAGTGGGGGAGACTTCAAAGAGTGGCTTAGAAGTGCACCAGGTCCCCTTTCAGTTCAATCCTGTCTGCCAGGGTCCCAGTAGGAGTGTGGCAGTCCTTTGTGTCAGAGCAGGCCCTCCACCCTCCCAGCCCAGGAAGACCCATTCAAAATGCAGATGTATGCAAGTGAGGCTGAGTACCCTGTGTTTGGGGTGTGTCTGAGTGAATGCACAAGGAGCTGTCAACTAAACCCAGCCAGACGTGGATTGTAAGGCACAGAAAGATTTAAGTGCAAAGAAATGATCACTTTCTAAAAGTGGCATTTCTAGAATAGTAATATTAAATCCAACTTCACCAGTCAGCAGGATTTTGTATTACCATTCTGGCCATACTAAATATGACCTTCCTACTCCTTTCAGATCAGCAGCTACCACTCCAATAATGTATGAGGGCAGCCCCAATGTTAGCCTATGAAGGGAGCAGGCCTCACAGTAGTGTAAAAACGAATTAGGAGTTTTACACTACCAGGACATGTAAACTACACAGGGACATGTCCTGCCTTTTACCCACACAGCACCCTGCTCTAGGGGTTACCTAGGGCACACATTAGAGGTGATTTATATGTAGAGAAAGGGGAGGTTTAGGCTTGGCAAGTACTTTTAAATGCCAAGTCGAAGTGGCAGTGAAACTGCACACACAGGCCTTGCAATGGCAGGCCTGAGACAAGGTAAAGGGGCTACTAAAGTGGGTGGCACAACCAGTGCTGCAGGCCCATAGTAGCATTTAATCTACAGGCCCTGGGCACATATAGTGCACTCTACTAGGGTCTTACAAGTAAATCAAATAGTCCAATTTGGTGTGATCCAAGGTTACCATGTTTAAAGGGAGAGAGCATATGCACTTTAGCACTGGTAAAGTGCGCAGAGTCTAAAAGCCAGCAAAAACAGTGTCCAAGACGTGGAGGGAGGCAGGCAAAAAGTTAGGGGTAACCACCCTAAGGCTGTCAGGTCTAACAATAACATAAACAGCAGTGTGAGCAAACGCTCACTTTCTATACTTTCATGGTAGTATTTATTTTCCCCAAATTACTCTTAAATACACAAGCAGGTTTAATTTTATTATTAACAGTAATTCAGTGTCCAAGAGAAATGCAGAATTACCAGAATTACTTTGAATTACTCCGGCATAATTAAAATTCCTCCCAGGCCTACTTTAAAAATGGCCTGTCTTTACCCAGGTTGCATGCTCTCACTCAAGGGCTTAGGCTTAGTGAGGAGAGTGAGGTAATTCATTTTAATAGGTAAGCCCACAAATCGGCAAGGACAATTCAAGTTCCAGAAGCTGAGATATCCTGCTGCTATTTTGGAAGGCCCCTAGGATAGGGATTTTCAGAACTTTTAGAGTCAGAAATAAGAATAAATACTGATGAACTGGGAAGGCAAGTGCCAAATGTAAACGTTCTGGATCCATAACCACTACCTTTTGGAGCTACTATCACCTGCAAAACCACATTTTTGTGAATTACTGTTTTGTGTTACATGACTGTATGGAACTACATTGCATCATAAATGTAACCATATTAACCATGCAAAAAAGTATGTTTAGACTTCACTGACCCTTTCTATGCATTGCCATGTACATTGATTGGAATTGGAATCTATGAGCACCATTATAATCTCCAGTATTAAAAGTACTCAGGAACATTTTTGCTTAGACTGGCGGTCCATTGTACTTGGTCACAGATAACGCCACGCAGTTAACATCTGAAATGAAACAATTTTTTATGAATTCATGTGCAAGGCATTGCAGGACTTTTGTTTAGAATCCTTTGTCCAGTAATCAGGTAGAAACAGCTAATTGTGCAATCACAGGAGTTTTCAAAATGGCCGTTAAGGGCAGGATGAAAGTGGAGAAAGCTCTTCTGGATGCGACGTGGGCGCATCCTTATTGTGTGACCAGTGACTGTCATTGGTCAAACCAAGGGCCTCTTTACAATGATTCTCGCTGCGTGGCCCTGTGTCAAAGAAGGGCAGGAATGTGCTGTATCTATAAAATACAGTGCATTCCTGTTCTCTTCCACTGCACTGGTGCACAATTGGCTGCCATACGCCAATGCAGGCATCCTTTACACAATGGTGCAAGGGTGTCTGCATTGTAAGAATGAATGTTTTGGTGCAGGAAGGGATGCCTTTCTGCACAAAAACAATCAATGGAGGTGTTTTCCTCCTTCTATGGGTGCTGCATTTTTCAGTACACATACAAAGAGGAAAAAGCAAAGAGAAATAAAGTTATTTCTCTTCGCTACGCCTCCCCTGGGGAGGCTTAGGCTTATGCAGCATTCCCAGGTTTACAAGGTCTTTTAAATCTGGAAATGTGTCAAACTCCATCGGTGTTGAATGGGAACACCCACCACAACACCCACAGAATACCTCTTTGATGCGGCTTGAGCTGCATTTCCTTATTTACAAGGCAGGGAAAACCATAGAAAAGTGGCTTTGCGTGACCTTTCGACACACCGGCGGCACAAGCCACTTTTAAATAAGCCCCTGAGGTGGAGCCCACTTGAGTGAAAGAAACAATTGGAGGCAATGAGGAAGGATATGTACTCACACCTGGTGGAAACAATGGATAGCAGTGGCTGAATGAACGCGATTGGGTAAAGGTGAGATCAAGAAGAGGATGAAACTGTTTGCTTAAATTGAAAAGTTTATTCAAAGTGGTTGCCATTAGGGAGAAATGTTACATTGGAAATTGTTAAAGGTGGAACGGATGTGGAGTTGCTCTATATTAGTAAGGACGTGTGAATGACGGTGTTCTTCAAAAGGAGGAAAACACAGTTGCGGTAGTTGCAGTAGTCCAAAACTGATATCTGATGAGGAGTGCTTCAGGACTGATTTGGTTCGTCAGAGTGCATTGATTAGAACTACGGAAGAAACCGAAGAAAACTATAAACAAAGCATGCCAAACAGAGCTCAAAGCAACATTACAAACTCCTTTTAGCCCAGAATAAGGAGAGCACTTGCCAGGCTATGTATGGTAAACACTACTGGGTAAACATTTCATACTTTGTATCATCAGCCATAGCGTATCACATTGCTTGATGAATGTATTTATTATGCTAATTGTTATATAATCCATGTACCTACCTTTTCTTTATTCTCTTCTGATTCTCTTCTGGTTCTTCTATTATTGCTTGGTCCTCATGAAGACTGGTTGTGCTTGTGCTTATTGACTTCTTTTTTTAATAGTATGGTTTTCTTTTAGGAAAGAAAGGTGATGTGTTCTGAACTACTGTTTTGTGTTAGATTGCTTTATGAAATGACATCATTAATTGCATATTCTGGATTTGCAGAATGGGCAGGGTCAGTTGAGGTCTGCTGGCTGGCCTAGACTGTTTCTTCTGTTTATGATCCGAGACCAATAAGGCCCCTAAACGCATACCTGCTTTCTGTATGCTGCTACTAGAAAACAATTGCCTGTAACCTGTAGAACTAATTAGACCTTTTTTCTTTACCCTAAATCCTGTGATCCTGGTTAATCTTGAAGAATTGCTCTGCTCCCTGTGTACAATTAAAGACTTTGAATTCAGGATCCAGAAAATACCCAGAGCTCACACATTTGGTACAATGACCAAAAGGGAGCCCTGGTACCAAAGGTACAGAGAGAGGTAACATAGTTCTAAACGTTAAACGTATGTCACATGGGGGTACTTTTATTTTTTCATCAAAATAAGAGCAGTGCAAGAGGAAGGAGAATATGTTAGTAAAAAAGAGAGTGATCACAGGCGTGACTAGGACCTCACGCAAACGCCTCTAGTTCTTTATAAGAGGTTTGTCCAGGACTCATGACTAATGTCAGACCTCTCTATATGTCATCATTGGATCATATATGAACAAGACAGTCTGTGACAAGAATCCTACATTTGAATATCTCTTTTCAAAAGACAAAAAAGTCAAAAAGATATTACTCATACTGATGCCTACAATCTAGTACGCCCAAACTATCTACATATAACTGAGGGAAGTGCAAATATTTTCTCAAACACTAGTGCTGCTGAGCGTAGGTAAATTGATTGATCCACCCTAGTACAAGATTAAAATATAGCTTATATGGGGTACCTTTAACCCTTTTTATTGGCCAACATGTTTCAGCACCTTTATCAACCTATCTATAAAAAGAACAGTGTAAACCATAGGTTGTGAAACATGTTACCATTATTTCTCTCAAGTTAAGCAATTGCTAGGGTAACAGAGAACCTACGCACTCTAAAAAAATGTCACAAGTAGAAATCGTGTGAGCATACCAGAAATATATATGAAAACATGAAGGTGAAATGGCAGAGCTATTGTTTAATCTTAGTAGTTATTAGCTCCGTGTCCAAAATGCATTTATAGAAAAAAAGGAGCACACTAGCAACATTAGTTTAGATTTTTAGAGCAATGTGTACACTCTCCTAATCCTTGGTGGATAGATTCTTACTCCCTTATAGGCCATGGTACTAAATAAGCGTCCACGGAATCTGATTGTTTTATGTCATCACTTCATAGATATGAAGATGTGAGAATCCAAAACATTTCCTTCTATGCCCATCCTCTCTGTTCTTGCACAGAAAATAAGTATGGGCCAAAGACTTTTAGCCAGTTGCCCTCTATGATGCCTTTATGGAGCTAGACTGCTCAGCCTCCAGGTATACCTTACCTGAGGCAACAGTCACTCGTGAAAGCAGGGCAGAGGGAACTAGCTACACACTGACATCACACACTCCACACTCCAACTTAGTCACAGAGGGAATACAAACATATTGGATACCACCAGCCTCCTCCTTTCAGAGCACATACTAGACTTATGCCAGCACCAGACAACCAACCTAGACTCACTCAACCCCCTAGCTACTACAGACAACAATGTTTTCAAACTACATTACAATTAAAATGAAAGTCACAAGGAATGGAGCTCAGAAAATTCAACATATGCAACATCCATCACACAACCTTTCAGGTCAGCTAATTACCTTAGGGACCATCTCATTCCATCACACTAGGCACAGGGCAATTGTATGCCCATTTGAAACCGCAGAAAACAGAAAAATCACTGCAGCTTCTAGCCAACTCAGAGAACCTCAACCACGCAAGGCTGCTCAGCCTCTGTACCTGCCAGTCAACTCAGGGAAATTCACCCTTTTAGACAGCTAAGCTATTGTCATGATAAACTAAGCTTGCAATCTGGATCCTATGGAAGCGATGTGTGCTTCCATTGCCAATCATAAACTAACCATATGTTGGTTGTCAGTGAACCTAGGGAAAAAGGAATAGGGTAAGAGAGAGAAAATGAGACACTGCATATTAGCGCACTGTCTGTTGCATGCTGGGCTTGGTCTGCTCTATAGGAATACTGATACTGACAGTGAAGGTTTTAGCACTTCTATTATACTGACTGACACCGGAATCTGATACTGTATATGGTATAGCTTTGAACAATCTCTGTATTTCCTGTATATATGACTGAATGAAACTCTGTCTTCCTAGTGCTAAAACACACTTAGAATCTATAAAACATGCAGATAATTATCTGAGTTTTACGGACGAGAAACTAAAGATGACTAGCAGCAATGTTACGGAATAAATTTCTTTGATTTGAATTATGTTTGACATGACAAGTTCATCAACGGTAATATCTGTTGTGAATGGACTATGCCCATTAGAATGCCCAAATAGTTTGCTTTTTGATCTCACAGGTTTGGATCCTTATTGTGGGCCAGTCTCCTGCCCAGAGATTCACTCACAGTAATTTCTTGCTAAATTGTTCTGCACGTATTTACCGCCTGTGTCCCACTTTTAGGATAAAGGTGCTGCAATACAGATAGGGTGAGGGGCAGTAAGCTGGTTACGTGTGAACATGTGTGTGTTTGTATCAATACATGCTGCAGTTAAGAGACACCAGTTGTGCGCAGCCTTGGAGTACAGCGGTAATGGACTGTGGCAGTTTTGGACTACAAATCTGACCTGTCAAAATACCCTTTTTGACTGGCATTAAATCTTCCTTTTAAATATTATTAAGTCAGCCCTAGGTAGGCCCTATTGCCCATAAAAGCAGGATGCAGATATTTAAAAGTAGGGCATGTGGAAAATAATGTTGAACATGTCCTTAAAGTGAAATAGCCCCAACAATAATTTTCCCTGTAGCAAGCTACGTTTATAAAATGCAAAATTTGGAGTGGTAGCATCTAGAAAAATACTTCTTGCACTCTTTTGAATTATAATTTAAAGTACTCTTTAGTGGTGTGGTCCCATTGCAAATTATTACTTTACAAATGCCAGTTTTAGAAAGCTGGAATTTTCTGCCTAAATTTCGTGGACGTTTTCACTAGGTCATCTTGATAGGGAGAAGTTGGGGTCTGACTTGATTACACTTCCAAGGGACTTTCTCCAGCACACACAAAGAGACTTTTCACCAGCCTTTTATTTCACTAGCTAGCTGGAATTAAAGGGGAAAGTTAGATAAAGGGGGAATTGCCCTACCCACAAGCTGGACCGGGCTTTAAAGTGGCACCCCAGTGCATGAAGGAGAGCAAAACCCTAGACCCAGACTGTGCTAGCAGCACGGTACCCAAGGGGCTTGGTACGACAAGCCCCTTGATGCCCTTGATGCTTTCAAACTTTGTGACCCTTACCTTTGTGAAAGACAGAGCACATGGTGCTCCACTGTAACTCCTGAAATAACCCCAGGGTGGACCATTGCACAGTGGTCGTCACCAACTTGGATTTGTATCAAGTCCTGGAGGAACGGGCAAGCATTGGGTCCCCTCCCTACTTAAGATTACCCCCCAGGCACACCATCTCCCTGGGGGCTGATGCATTACTGGCAGGCCCAGGGATACCCATCCCTGGGGACAAGAATAAAGAAGGAGTGCTGGGCAGGGGGGACACGGCTCCCTGAATGCTTGGATGGGGCCTGGAACCCCATACACGGGCCCTGAAGGCACAGTTTTCCAAGGCTGCTTCCTCCGTCAGCGGGAGCATGAATCAAACTGCTGCCAACTCCTGCTCTTGACATGGAAGAAGACTGCAGAGCTGGCCAGGCATCACAGGAGTAGGCTCCCATGCTGCCCCAATATGACAAAAAACTTGCTATATCACAAGAAAATAAAGAAAAAGAAGTGCAGCACCCAGCTGCATGGAAATAAAGAAGTAGCTAGAGACATTACTATAATATTTACAACTCCACAGAGGGACCAGCCCATTATGCCCTGTGGGGCTCATTTTGCATAATTTTCTTGGCTCATAGTCACCCCCATAGGGCAGGGGTACCACCAATTTGAATTTTAGATACTGTGGGTGTAGCAGGGAGTGCGGCAGCCTGCTCCACATTGAATTTTAAAACGGACCTCAAGTTTCTCAGGTCTTGTAATCTATGAACCAGTGGCATACCCTCAAACATACCCATAGCTAGAACTTTTGTTCCACAGCCTGGGAGTGTAGTAAAATGTAATGATATGTTCTTTGGTTGGAATCTATGTGGCCTAAATATGTTAAAGAAAGCTAGACACATGTTATGCTGCTTGAAAATAAAAAAAATTGAAAGTGTAATTCTTACATTGATTTTGATATCTATTGCACTGCTTTATTGACCATCATAAATGCAGCTAATTATGGCTATTGATTTCAGTGATATAGAAGTGATGTTTAACATGTACATTATTGTTGTTTTAATTTGTTAGCCCCCTGGATAAAGTCAATAGGTTTGCTTTACCTTTTGATGTGGTGACCAGAACAAAGCCAGTTGTCTTCCTTTATGGTATTGTTGTGATGAACCCTTGACAAAGTCAGTGGACTTGCTTTACATATTGATGTGGTGACTGTTAGAAACTGGGATTCTGGTTAGCAGAGGTATGCGCCCTATCCAAGCAGGAACCACAGCCCTAGTCAGGGTAAGACAAATAAACACCACAAATTAACCTGCGTTCACCTGCTGGTAGCTTGGCACACAGCAGTCAGACTTAACTTAAGAGGCTACGTGTACAGAACTTGAGCATCACTTAAAACAGTAAAACAGTGAAAACACCAAACAAAAATAGCCCACACCAAGTTAGAAAAATAGAGCTCAATTTAATGAACAAAACAAGACCAAAATGACAAAGATCCAATAAGAAGACGCCGAGATATGATTTTCAAAAGAATATCTGCAAATATAGAGTTTAAAAGCATAAAGCACCAACAAATGCTTTCTGATTGGGCTTGACCGGGGTAAATCAGAAAGATCAGGCCGACTGAGATGGAGCATGGACTTGATTCAGGGATCAACCTTGTGTTGCTGAAAATGCACCTTGTTGTGCTGTCAATGGGGCCCAATGCTTTGAACAGATAAGGCAATGTGTCAGCGTTGATCCAGTTGAATGTAGGCGATGTGCCAGTTTAAGGTGTGGCAGCTTCCTCCAATGTAGGTGATACGTTGTCATAGAGTCACACAGCTGGTGATGTGATGTCCTTGAAGCAGGTGATGCATCGGCGCTGAAGGAGATGTGTCAGTTACAATCAGCACAGGATCTGGCAGTTGCAGCATGTTATACCCACTTCCAAGGGTCCAGGACTGGACTGACACCACTTGGCAGACAAGACTTTCAGCAAACAAAATCGAGGTGCTCTTACAGGATGAAGAGAAGTCATTGATGTCCCTGAGACTTCAGAACAGGAGGCAAGCCAGAAAGCCCTTGGAGTCACAGTGGTTCTGGGGATTTAAATATGCAGATCCAGTCCTTCTCACTTCCATGCAAGGAGGGCAGCAGGCAGCAGGGCAGACACAGCAGAGCAAGAATCTAGTAAGTCCAGCAGAGTGGCAGCCCTGTCAGCAGCACAGCAGTCCTTCTTCCTGACAGAATGCCCTCAGGTCCAAAAGAGTACTGAAGTGGTGGTGTCTAACGCCTAGTACTTATACCCAGTTGTGCCTTTGAAGTGGTGGAGACTTCAAAGAGAGGCCTTTGATGTGCACATGTTCTTTCTGCCCTGGCCCCAGACTCACTTTAGGGTGGTATGCAGCCATTTGATTGGGAACAGGCACAGCATATTCAGGTGTAACTGTCAGCTCCACCCTCCCATCCTGCCTAGGATGGCCCATCAGGATGTTGATGGCCTATCACTTACACCTAAGCTCCCTTTGTGGGTGGCTGCCTGGAGGGAATGCACAAATCCCATCTGTCACCCATTACGAACATGCATTCAGAGACAGGCAGAAGGCACTGAATGGTTAAAGTAAGAACATGCCAACTTTCTTACAGTGGGAATTTCCGGATTTCAATTTAAAATCTGACTTCACCTTAAATTGGGATTTTATATTTGATTCCAGAGACTCCAAACCCAGGGTTCCCATCTCTTCCTCATTAGAAATTACACTTATAAAATGTAATAAGGTAATCTCAATGTTAACATATGGGAGAAATAGGCCGTGCAAGAATGAAAAACAAATTTATGAGTTTTTTACTACCTGGATATGTAAAACTTTGAAGTATGTCTAACCTTTTAAATACACTGCCCCCCTTTCCTGGGGCTATCCCGGGCCTACGCTAGGGGTGACTTATGTGTATGAAAAAGGAAGGAGTGGGCCAGCTCTAACGCAAATGGGCCTCAGTGCCATGTCTTGTTATCTGGCGCATTTTTATTATATCAGAAGTGAATATCACTCTTTAGCTCGCTATATAAAAAGAAAACCTTTGGGTCTGGTAGCAGCCTGGGGCACCCAGTGACCCTGCCTGATCGGTGGCACTTTCACATGTAGGTGCCTACCTTACTGACGGTAATTCTTATTGCAAAGTGGGAAATAAGAGGTTATTACTAGCATAAAAGTGCACGAGAAAAAATACTGGTTCACTACAGACAATCCTTGGTACAGGCCATGTCGCGTAGGCTCTCATTATCCTAATGAGACTACTGGATTTTGAACGGCAAGATCGTTCACAGTGTTGGGGACTAAGTCTGACCCACGGTGGAGGACCCTTGTCACTCTAAATCTGGGTTTTGCTCCGGCTAACTAGCAGTGCCTCATCTCTCCCAAATGGAAGAGACAATTGGGCAGCCGAGCGCATGACATCTTAGCACTTCCCAGGGAAGTCGTGGTCACTCAGGTCACAACTGGTTCTCTCATACACAGTACGGTCTCATATATAAATGACAAAGGCAGTTTAAGTTTTAAAGGTTGGTTTAATAAAACGAATGCATTTTAGATAGCAAAACGTGAGCTGCAATAACCAGAACTACACAACACAGTAGGATTAAAATAGTAACGATGAGAGTGAAGCACAAGAATAATTCTATCATAGTGCCACTAGATTATTTTCTCTCTAAGTTATATTTCGAGCACAGCATGTGAAGCTCTAAGCCTGCCTTTCAGGTTCCCCCAGGAGGACATCAACCCTCATACCTGAGCAAAGGCCTGCAATCTGCATCAGCATCTGCATCTGCAACGGGGCATTCAGCATCTAGTTGTAGGTTCCTGGCCGGAATCTCCCTCTTGACGTGTACTAGGACTAGGAAGTGTTTTTATAACTAACACGCAGATGTTCTAAGAAAATGTCCCTACGTAAGGATGTGTATTTTCTACGAATACTGGAAACTAAACTGCTACCACGTTTACCAGCAATGTACCAGACTGTAGCCTTGACTGAAGCACAGGGCGATCAAGAATGCATTATTTGAGAACACAGTGCTGAACTAAGCTAAACAGTGCGATAGAAGAAATTGAAACAAGACCGTAAAACTGGTTATTGTAAAATAACAGTGTGAAGTTGAATAAAACATATCTAGGGTAAAGTGGACAGCGGCCTAATACAAGAAACTAACATGCATGAAGCTATATTAAAAATGGCTACACTACACCCACCCCTTGTCGGTGAAAAGTGGTTTAAGCCTAAGCTAAAATGCCCTAAGCTATAATATATTTAAAACCCTACTTAATTTTAACAAGTTAAGAGGACACACAAGCATAGTATTTGGCAATTTTAAAATGAGCATGCGGCCAAAAGCCAAATTCAAAGGAAAGTGTCAATGTAGGACATTTCCAAATCAAGCATCAGTCATGGAAAGCAGGAGATTCTCCACCTCGGCAGATGACAAAACCGGTAAATCCACGCCAAAAACTACCAAGTATTACTTAATGCTATCATACTAGACATAATAGTTTTCAACAGCATCCTATATTAATGCTTGGTACTGGCATGCTACAGGTATTATTCGGCATATGGGACACCCATGGCGCAGTGCTGGTGCTGGCATACTGAAGGTAAATATTGGCATAACAGGCACCTTTTACATTCTGGAGGTAATTCTTGGCATATGGGTTAGCCAGAGAAAAGTGTTGGCATTAACATACCCGAAGCAATTCTTGGTAAATGGAGCACCCATTACATAAAGCTGAGACTGTCACATTATAGGTAGGGGGAAAACCTTTATATCTGGGAGGGGGGCAACCATAACATAACGCTGGCACTGACATATTAGCACTATTGTTTGCCAAATGAGTTGCCCATGGTGTGCGGATGGCATAAATAGCAATATTCTGGAACTTGCATATTGTATGTAATTGTTGGCGTTGAGGGGACCCATGGCATATTGAGAATTCTCATGACATGACTAAATACTGCCCCTGGCACAATCCTGGATTTTTCTTTTCATATGGGTGAGCCTATAGTATTGTTTTTTTGTTTTTTTTTTAAACAAAATGGGGTCAACTCCCTAGGATTGTCAGATTTTATTGGTTTGGCATATCTTAAAAGGGATTGAAAATGTAATTACTGCTCCTTCAAACCTATGGATTTTCAACAAATATATGGGAAAATAGTTTTTTTAACGCACAATTTTAACCTATTTTTTAAACTTGTCTGGGGGGGAGTATCATTTGCTCTTTTGAGCTAAGTATCGATCCATGGTACTTGGTCATTATTTCCAATGTTCTTCTATCTTCCAGGTCCTCGTAACATTTACCATTTTGCTTTACTATTTGTGGATTGAAATATCTTGCAGTTCCTAACAGTGTGCTCTTTCGACCTATTATTTATTAATTGCAAACCTTGCAATTGCAATTCTGTCTGTAAAGATTTCAGTTTTTAGGTCTCTTTTTTAATAAATTTCATTGAGAATATAATAGATGTCAGCATTATAAAACCACAATGAATGATAACATTGATACATAATGCAATACCAATGCCTTTATATAAAAACAGACATCGGGAACTCCTAAGCAGGCCAATACATTTCTTCTCAGGTCAACCAATTCTTATTGGGTGTATTAAGTGGACTTCAGACACAGTGAGAAGTGTTATCTGCCATAATTATTAAGAGTATTGTATATATGACATTGAAATAAAATGTGTTACATCAACTATCAGAAAAGACGTGAAACAGATGTCACCGAAGGTATATGGAAAACATGGAAAATACAACTTTAAGATTCATCATTGCACAGAGTGAGGGCATTAGTGGTCGATCCTATTATTGTGTATCGGGGCCCTTAATGGATTGCATTCGTTAATTTGTTTGGTATTGTTTTAACACACTATGGTGATCTGTGCCTTTGGTATATCAGTAAATATATACAGCGTCAAACTTTCAAAGTAAAGTCAATAGTTCTATAATCCCACTGGTGCCAATACAAAGGAAAACGTTTTGACAAAACCTGACAGAAAGAACTTTAAGACTTCTTTGCTGCCCATTGTCTCTCTGTCCACCAATTTAAAACGTATGGCGTTTGGAGAAGCCACTGCACTGACATTTTAGAATGCTGCAGATGATCTGTGATAGCAAAAATAAAGTATCAGAAGGGCATATTATTTTCACTCACAAGTTTGGAATTTGAATATTAGGACCAATTTGAATGTTTGAAAGCGCGCTTTCTTAGTTGTACTTTTGCCAGAGTGTCTGAGAGATTTTTGCCCCAGTATTCTAGGACAATGCAATCACTTCCTCCGTCCACATTATGAATGGCCCAGGGTTTATTCTCAATTTTTTTAACCCAAGAAAATGAAGCTCCTCTGGTTTATAATTTACTTGGTTCGATATATAACTCACAATTATGAGTTTATACCCAAAAAAGTGAAAAAGCATACATATATTGGTGCTTATCATACCAAAATCAGCATACCCCCATAATTATCGGTCTTTTTACACGCGATAAATTTTGTCAGCTCTGATTCACCAAAATGTATTGAGGGAAAGCTGTGGTATCATCGTGTTAGCAACCAAACTCCTAATAGCAACAGGTGCATTAACATAAGTTAAGGTAAATATAAATAACTGGTGCTCATAATGGCTGGCCACTGCACAATACTGCCTTTTTGAGACTGCAAATAGCAATTAAGTGCAGCATAACAAAACCAGGGCTGGACTGGGGAATCAAAAGCAGCCATGGCAAATATTGTCAAACCAGCCCTGCTTCTTCCCCCCACCCCTTGTGCAATCTCTCACATTTCATTCTTTCAAACGCTCCACTATCCTTCTCTCTCGCCATCTTCTATCTCTCTCACCGTTTTCTCTCTACTTTTCTTTTTCTCTGTCTCTTAAAGCCTCCTTGTGCCTCCTGTAATTAACCTCAGAGAGGTGAGGAATGTGACAAGAGGCATCTGGCACTGCCAAGAACTTTCAAAACTGACCTGCAAGGGCTCCAGCCCACAGGGAAGTGCACAGTGGAATAAAAGGGCTATCTGGCCCTGAACAAAACTGGTTTTCCTCTAGCCAGGCTAAAGTTCTGTTCCTGAAAGCTCCCCATGGTTTAGTTGATCTGATTTCATGGACTTTAATTGTATATTACAACGATCTTCAAAAGAGGCCCTAAGCTTTCTGTTATTAGCCACAATTTTATGTAAAGTTTAAGCATTTTTCCTAGACTACGGGCCTCATTTAATGCTTGGCAGGGGGTCCCCCACCCATCAATGTGGCGAAGGTCATTACATATTGCCACATTTGGAAATCTCCTCCAGCCTAGCAGAGATTACTGTGGCTTCAAAGGTTGCCACCACCACAGCAACCCCTCAGAAGGCCCTGAAAGTTTGCCTATTGGCCGCCATGTTTCACATACCTACTCAGCAAACACTTTTGTCATACAAAAACAAACTCCCAAGGCAGCATTTTCTTTTTAAACGTACTAGTAGAGCTGAGACCCTGGGAGTTTTTTCCCATGACTGTGGGGGATCCATTTTTGATCTTTTTGAGACTGCAAGCTCTCCTTCCTTTTCCAAATAGAGATAAATGTACATCAGACTATCCGCTTTAAATAGTGAGGATGGGCTGATGTATTTACCTCTACGGCCAGAAGTCAGTCAGGCTTTTGGTGGAAGGTTTCTGCTGGCACAGCCGGAGCAGGCACTGAGAGTGAAAACATGATGGTTTGCTGAATCCAAGTAGAGTGGCAGGCCGTCAGTTTGGCAGGCAGGGAACTCTACCACATTTGTGGCAGTGTACCCTGACTGTCAAACACTAAATGAGGCCCTTTGAATTCAGGCTAGGTGGAACCTCACAACATTCAAGGCTTCCTTATCTTTTACAGATACTGATTTCTCCACAGTGAGCTGAAACTGAGCTAAGTAAGGTGAATACTGAAACAATATAAAGCTTAGTATACAGACTCATTGCACAGAATGAACATAAACAAATAAAGTTTAATATCTGGAATAATTAAGAGCCCTCACTTGTTGCTCAGTGGAAGAAGGCTTCAATGTGGTCAATACACAGATGGTACCAATCATTAAAAAGCAACGCAAATACATCAAAACCACCGATAGGACTGTAGCGTGCAACTTAGCAGATGCCAAAGTGAGGTACAAATTTACACCAACAACCATCGATATTCTATAGATTACAAGATGATCAGGTATAGTTGTACACCAAACACATTTGCTCAAAAAGGGTCGCTACATTTCAGTCACAATATGCTAGCCCCTATAAAGGTATTATAATGATTAACCCCATTAACAATGAAACTGGAAATTCCTCACTCAAACTCTTTCCATCTATCCAGTCTTTCAGATGTCATTACTTAAGCCTGTATATCAGGATACATTTTTAACTATGTCACCATCCTTCATCCTTGTGGATTGTCATCCTTAGCATGAGGCTAAGCTACCTTAGACTCTAAAAGGATTCGAGGTAAAAGAGGGTTGACTGAAAGGGTTATGAGCCAGAGGATCACACCCTCCACCACCAGCAAGCCACCTCCATGCACCACATTCAAGAAGCCAATTCCATCACTGCTACCTGACGAAAGCCAAACACATGTAAGGAATCATGGGAGGTGGTACTGTCATGATCACTGGTACGGTCTCCCATACATCCCAGTGAAGGTCACAGCCCTAGAGCACAACAGAAGCAGAGATAAAACAACGCCCATTGGTAGGTTTTGGATTTTGTAACACACACCATCAAGTGTTCTACTAATTATGAATGTTTCTCCCTGACAAATGCATCCCAAACTCTCTTTAGCAATTTACCCCATAACACAACCTATCCTGTCTCAAGTTCAGTATAAAGGTTAATATTGCAGCATTATAGTGTGATTTTTAAGTTATCTCAAGTACTCAAACATCATAATAATTGTTGTCAAACTCTTAGATTTAGCATCCTATGGCACAATGTTAAAAAAGATTATCAGTAGAATAAACAGTATTTCTTCCCTAGCGACCTCCCTCACAGGTTTGGCACTTGGCATGGGAACTGTGAACAGCTTCCTAGGGCCCCTCACTCAGCTTGCACAGGGAAGCCCACATCAGTATGCTATAAATTAGATCTCTTTTTCTTTCTCCCTCAGCTGCGCGACTCAGGGTCAAAGCTACGAGGTCCAGTAGAGACAGATAAAGAGTCTCCTCCCCTGGGCCACACACAGTTGGTTTATTATTGTGAAGCCCCAAGGAGGAAGCCCCAAGCCATGGTACAGGACTGTAAGGCCCTCGGGAAATGCATCCCCTCCCCTGGGTCTAGCAGCTTAGATTCAGCACTTTGAGGTCCACCAAAGTTAGAGAGAAAAATAGCTCCCTCCTCTGGGCCACATAGCACTAAATCATAGCTGTGAGCCCCTCTACATTCAGCCTCACAGCAGTAGACCATGGCTGTCATCCCTAAGGGAGGAAATCCCTCTCCCCTGTGCCTTGCAGCATTGAACCATGTCTAGCGCTCCCCTTCCTTTGACCTCATAGTGCTGGGTCACAGCTATCAGGCACAGTGACTTACAGCTCTAGGTGTGGGCACAGTAAGTATCAATCAATCAATCAGGATTTTATGAAGTGCGGCTAATCACCCCATAGGGTATCCAGGTGGTTGCAGGTCCCAGAGACTTATTTGAACAGCCAGGTCTTGATGGACATTTGGAATTCCGTAAGTGAGGTGATGGTCTAGAGGTGAAGGGGGAGGCTGCTCCAGTAGGGCCCCTCTTATCTGCCTTGCAGCACTAGACCATGACTGTAGGAATCAGGGAAATTGGCTACCTCCCCTGGATCTTGGATTTCTGGATAATGGTGGTGTGGCATAGGGAGGGCTCCTCTGGGCCTCGCAGCACTAGATCATGGCTGTGAGGCTTAACAGTGAAGAGGGAGAGGACGAGAATGAGACCCCCTCCCATGCTCTACCTCATGGCTGCAATGCCCAAGGAACTGGATACCCTCCCTGGATACCCTCTCTTTAGCCTTGCAGTCCTCTCCCCAGGGTGTCCCAGCACTAAACCATAGCTGGGGGTATCCCTCCAGTGGGTGTGACAGAGCTGGGTCACAGCTGAGAGGCATATGATAGGGGACTCTCCCCTCTTAATTCCAGTCCATGGCTGGAGGTCCGGAAGAGGAGGTCATCACAGACTGCTCTGAGCTTCACAGCCCTGGATCGTGGCTCTGAGGCCCAGGGGAGTGGTGGCCTCCGTAGGCATCACAGCTCTACACCATGGCTGCAAGGCCCAGGAGAGGATGCTCTCCTCCAACTAACTTTATTCAGTGATTCTGGGCCTCACGGTGTTGGATTATGGCTGTGAGGCCGAGCATAATGGGGCCCTTTCTGTTGGGCCTTGTAGAACTGCATAATGTCTGTGACACCCGGGGCTGCCCTGAGTCTCATTGTGCTAGGACACAGCTTTGAGACCCAGGTAAGGGTGTGCCTCTTACCTAGGCCTTGCAGAGTTAGACCATGCCTGCCAGGCCAAGGGAGGTGAGGCTCCCTAGTCTGGGTCTTTCAGCACAAGACCATGGTTGCTAGCCCCATGGCAGTTGGTGTCCACTCTTGGACCTCCCAGCACCAGATCATGGCTTTGAGGTCCATGAGCTAGAGTCACTCTCCCAATGGCCTTGCAGTGCTAGACCATATCTGGGGGCTTCTTTCCTTGGATCTATTAGAGCTGGGTCATAATTGCAAGGGCAAGGAAATTGGGCTCCCTGGGTCTTACAACTTTAGGCAATAGCTGTGAGACACAGAGAAATGGGGCCTCACACCTTGGCCTTGGAGTCATAAACCATGGCTTCAAGACCCAGAGGAAATGGCCTCCTCTGTTGGACCTTGCAGCTCTGAATCATGGTGAAGAGACCAAGTGATGGTCATCTTGGCCTTGCAGTGCTAGACCACGCTGGATGGCACAGGGAAAATGTATCATCTACCCAGGACATCACAGCACAAGAACATAGTTCTTTACATGGAGGGAGCTTGCCCACTACCCTGGGTCTCAGGTTGGGCACCCCTCCCCTGTGTCTCACAGAGCTGTACCATGGCTATGTGCATGGGCCCATTTTAAGAGCATAGCCACCCACAGTGCAGCCCATACAGTAGCAAAAGGGGTGCTTGGTCCCCAATGCACCTCTATTATAGCAATATTTTACTGTGCAACTAGTGTACCAGGATAGAGGTGTTTTTACTTTGCACCGGAGCACACACCACCATTGCTGTGTTACATGCCTCTCTTCCATGAGACTCACAGACATGTTCTAATGCTGTGAGGCAGAAAGGAGGCCCTCCTAATCATTGGCTTTGCTGTCATGGTTGAGTGCTGTGAGTTTCAAAAGGGGAGGTATCCCACCTTGAGCTTCACAATGCTGGATCATGGCTGTAGAGTCCATGGAATGGGCCCGCTCAGAGGGCTGTAGCTATCAACCGTGCAACAGATACAGTGGCACCAGGGTTCAAGGATGCTAGGTTCCCAATTCATCCAAATTATGGCCGTGTTTTACTGACCAACTAGTGGATGGGGAAAGTTGCTTTGCTTTCATTAAGCCCCAAGTCGTCATTGCTACACCAGTGGTTGCTCTCCTATGGGCCTCAAAGCCATTATCCAGCACTGTGATGCCCATCCTCCACTGAACCTCGTAGCACTGGACTATGGCAGTAAGGTTCAATAGATGAGGCACTTCTGAGGGGTGTAGCAATCAATAGTGTTGCGGGTGCCTGGCATGGTGGCCCTCTAGTGGTATGGGCCAATGCACCTAAGTTGAGGTTGTATTTGATAGTCCAGGCAGTGAACAGGGTAGGTTGGGGGAAAGACTTACTTTTCTTGCACCAGAGCCCATGGCAACTTTGCTATACCTCTGGACCCCATCCCTTGAACCTCTTAGCCATAGTTTTTTGAGGCTCAAGGAAAGGAGCCTCACAACACACTTCCATGGCTGTGAGGCTCAAGGAATGAGGCCCCTTTCAGTGCACATCCATCTATAGTACAGCAGTTGCAGTAGGACCAGACTTTAGGGGCATTAGGGGCCCAATCTACCCAAATTATGGCTCAAGGAGAGGGCCCCCACAGCATATCACGGCCACGGTCCGGTGAAGTAGAACAGCAGGATACATCATTGTTCCTCATTTTAGATCCTCCGGCAGAACACCAAGGGCCTCATTACAAGTCTGGTGGTCCTGGGACTGCCAGACTCGCGATGGTGGTCGAACCGCCACCAAAGCAGCGATCCGGCCTCCATATTATGACTGTGGTGGAGTGCCACGGACCGACCGCCGGCACCGCTTCCCTCTGGATTATGAGTCCCCTCTCCCTCAGCTTTTGTATAGCAGTTCCACCACCAAGCAAAGACTGGGAGAGACGGGGTGTCAGGGGCCCCATGGGGGCCTCTGCACTGTGCATGCACTTGGCGTGGGCAGTGAAGGGACCCGCATGGACAGCCCTGTCATGCTTTTCACTGCCTGAATTACAGGCAGTGAAAAGCACGATGGGTGCTGTCACACCCGACGCACTGCAACATTGCCGCCAGTTCGATTATGAGCCGGCGTCAATGTTGTGGCCTGTTTCCCACTAGGCCAGTCAGCAGAAAACCGGAGTGCCGGTTTTCTGTCCAAAAAAGCTTGTTGGGTGTTTCCACCATCTGCCAAACTCATAATGAGGGCCCAAATGTCCAAGAAGACTGATACAGACAAGCACACAAATCAAAAAGGGATGTTAACCAAATAGGCTAGATTGGGAACCTGGATCTGCCCAGCACAGCAGGAAGTTCCATCACTGGTGCTCGAAACAGCTACTGTGCAGAGGTGAGAGGGGCCGGAGTCAGTGGCATAACAAAACTTGAGGGGGTCCCCTGCAAAGTACATGTAGGGTCTCTCCCCACTCCCGGGCCCAGTCAGAACCCAGTCAGTCCTCACAGCCCATAACTTTAACACTGTACCATATTTATCCATTAAAGGAATTAGTAACCTAATTTACAAAAAAGTGTTATGGGATGGAAACCCAAACATTTTGGCTAACCTCAAATAGACATCATGTTGGTGAAACTACAAGTGTTTTAAGTGTCTCGTGAGGTGATAATGAAAACATTAGCTAAGCATAAGGTTTTGTTTGGCTGCTAAGGCAAAAATCTGGAGGTTGGAAAAGTAGGAGTGCTGATGTAAGATTTTAAGTTTAAGTACAATCATAAGTGCTTTGAAGGCAACATTGGATCAAATGCTAGCCAATGCAGGGATCTTACAAATGGTGGTTATTTGGTCATGTCTCAAGATGCCAAATATGAGGCAGGCAGAAGCATTTGTCATGAGTTGAAGTTCATAGAGCTTTTCGGGGAGAGCTAAATAAATAACCTTTGTGTAATCCAGTCTAGATTGAATGAAGACTTTGGCAACTGGTAGGTGTCAGTTGCTGTTAATATAATGTAAACATTTCTTCAAAAGCTTGATTTGGCCAAAGCACATACCAGACACTTATGTCACTTATGTTTTGAGTCATAGATTGGTGTTGTGGTGGATGTTCAGATGCGTATGATCTTAGGTGGGGATGGAGGTCGTCCAAATCCTTTACAAAACCAATGGGCTCTCTATTTATGTCTTGTGTCAGGTCCAGAATCGAGTTTGGGAGACACCCAAAAGATTGTTTTCAACAAATTGCTGGAGCTGTTTGAAAACAGTTTTTCAAGGGTCTGCCAAAACAATGGTAGACAGGGATCTGGATGAACATTGTTGCAATCTTGTGGGTGTTTTTCTTTTTATATTATTGATTTCATATTTGCAGTTTTCAATACAATGGAGAAAATATCTTATCCAAACAAACAGTTAAACAAGTTCATTTGTTCAGTTTTGAGACAAGGGAAAAGGTGTTTTATAAATGCAGCTGCCCATGTGGATTACAGAAGTAATCACAGTTTGGATGTTACAGGTCGTCATATGAAGATTATCAGATGTAGGATGTTTTTGCCTAGATGTTGTCATGAATTAATTTCATCCTGTTGAAGAGGAATTGAGGGAGTTTATCACGTAGTTATATGGAGTGTTGTATGGTAGCTGAGGAAGTTTCAAGAGAGTGTAGATCTGATATAATACGGAATAATTATTTTACAGGGTAGAAATTGGGACATAAGATCAGAGAACTAGCTTTACTTTGTTTCCTCATTTTAAATGTATAGATATCATGTATGCTGATATATTGTGTATTTTAGTCATCTCAGAGTCCCTATGCCTCTGGATTTGTAGTCTGCACAGTTCCAGTTTCTGAGATTTTAATTTGTCAGCTATTTCAAGATTTTTTGTTCCATGTAGTTACATCTCAATAAGTTTATGATGAGATATTTGCTTTTATATTCTGCTGAGAGAAAGGAAAGTGATGGAAGTGATCCCTGAAATCATATCAAACATTGGTTGTTACTAGGCTGAAATTCCAGTCCATGTTTATTTTTCACTGTGTTACTACTGTCAAGGACCACCCTTGTGCAAATAAGTCTCGATTCTGCTCAGAAAAGAATAATCCAGTCATGCCATGTCATGTCCTTTCTCATCAGAAACATAAGTAATCCCAGACTGGTCTCAGCCTTGTTAGGCTTCCTCATTGAGGTCCAGGTTGCACCCTCTGTCCCAGGGACATATGGGACCCACCTGGGCATACCCACTTGACCATTGGGGGTTTTACTGACAAGAAAAAAAAGGTGCGGGTGGAATGCTTGAATTAATTTCTGACCCAATTATTATGGTAAATATTCAGGCCATTGTTGTTTTGCTCAGTTTGGTACCAGTGAGGATGAGCCATATGCAAGTCAACCTTGCTTTCCCTGTAGAGAAGTACCAGCTCCTAGTTTAGATATGAAAAAAGTGGCTGATCTGGTAACGTACAGGCCAAGTTGCAACCAGAGGCATACAGGGGGTGTATTTGGGGTGTTACACCCCCCCTAATAAATCTATTTCTGATAAATAGTTGGGTACAGGTGTGTTCAGTGGTGTATCGTGAGATGTCATTCAGATTTCAGCAGAAATGTTTACACCCATACAGACAAAAACAAACACACACTCTCTCACTCTACTTTGATGATCCTAGAGAATATTGGTTATTTTACAAAATAGTATGTTTTCTCTCTTAGTGTGAGGAGAACTCCTAGTGCTCCTACTAATCCACATTTCTCTCCCTTTTTAGTGCCACTTAGGCCCCTCTCATGTACCTTGGTTCGCACATAATGTAATTAAACATTATACACTTGCCTGAATGTCAGAAAGCCTGAAGTGAAGCTCACCCCCCATCTTACTGTCCAAGATATGACCCTGGTTCCAACCCCAGAGGGTACATTTTCCATGTGTGCCATAAAGCTAGGGGCAGATTTAAGAGCTCCAAGCGCCACCAGAGCATCACTTTTCGTGACTCTCTGGTGGCGCTAATCACTGCTCCATATTTACAAGGAAGTGTAATGCCACATTTTGTGGCGTTACGCCACCTTATAAATATGGGCCCCTGCGACACAGCTTTCTGCATTAGAGGGGCATGCAATGGGTGTTGCAGTGAGCGTTCCACTGCAACACCCACTGTTTTTGATGCAGCCTCAGATTTATGAGTTGTCGTAAACGTAAACGTAAACCTGATGCAGCGCCAAAAACTAACGTCACCCCAGGGGTGATATTAGCATAGCAGAAAAAGGAAGAATTGTTTTATTTCTGTTCATTTTTTTCTTTTTCTATGTGTGCTGCTTTCTGCAGCACACATAGAAAAAGCAAAATGCCATGAATGATTGTTTATGTGTAGGAAGGGACAGCTTCCTGCACATAAACAATCATTCCGAAATGACACTTAGGTAATTCTATGTGTGCTGAATTTTGCAGAACACATAGAAGTGCCACATTGCCATAATAGATTGTTGACATGCACATAAACAATCTATCCCCTCAATGCAGACACCCTTGCACTATTGTGCAAGGATGCCTGCATTGGCGCAGGCAGCCTAATTCAGCACCAGTGCTGGGGGAAACGCAGGAGTGTGCCATATTCCTGTAAACACTGTGCATCCCTCCGTTTCAAAAGTGGCGCAGCACTGCGCTGCTGTATTTGGCACAGCACTGCACTGTGTCACTTTGGAATATATCAGGGCTGTAATTCCTTAAGTACATTATAAATGCTGCAGCACCTCATTAGGGCCTGAAGAAATGATGACCACACCACCCCACCCTAATAGAACTCCATTGACTGTCCTTGCTGCCCAGTACCATATTCAAAAGTAACTGCTTCATCTACAAATCCCTCACGATCAGCATCCATGCTTACTTGAATGACAAGCTCACCATCTCCAATCGTTCTTGATACTCCATAGCCAAAACACCTTCAGTAAGGAGATAACAAAGACTTCCAAAAACAATTAAGGCAAAACAAATTCTGCACCTAGGCATCAAGGATTTGACACAATATCCCAGTATCCATATTGAGGGTCTTGCACATTCCCTTTCTGCCCAGGGCCGCCAAAATCTTAAAACGATTCTGTCCTCTAATCAATAGATTTTGTCATTTTCTAGTCGTTTTTACAAATAACCAGAATGGATCACATAATTTCCCTTCCACACATGCCCTAATGAAATTCAGAGAGGGCCTGTAGTGGATTTATCACATTTCTTAATTTCAAGCCAGAAGAGCTGTTCTGGCATATATTTTTCCTTACATTCTAACATGTTCTCCTGAGCTTATAGTGAGGTTCACAACACCATTTTCAGCTGCAAATCTGTGTTAATGGGATGAAATTGCCTTTTACACACCTGACAGGTGCCAAAAAAAACTAGCAGGAGTGGAGCATTTACAATAATGCTGCAGTGGCACTAGGACCCTAATGGTGAGAGGCCAACTGTACCCCAGTTATGGATGTCTTAGTACACAATAAGGGTGTCAGGGCTCAATTTCATTGCTTACATTACAGCGTGCATCAGATTTGATACACTACTGCCTAGCAGGCATAATTTATTTTTCATACTGAATAACTGGACAACTCAACTTTGTGCAATTATAAAGCAGTAGGTCCTATGCAGTGTCCATGCAGTGTGTACAGTGAGTTTGTGTATGTCAACAGATGTGCATTTGTGACCAATCAAAACTCCTCTCCAACAAATTACCACCGTGGCAATTGTGAGAGATTTGCTCCAGCAAGTTTGGAGTAAATCCCAATTTAATATGGGAACATAAGTCCCCTCAAACTTCATGAGGTGTAGGGGAATAGGTTTCTCAGGGATAAAATATTTTACGGGTAGAAAAAAATTTAAGGAAAACATGTACACTTGCTCAGCGACCTCACGTTCCCCAGGGTGTTGTAGTGCATGGACAATTTTACTTTGTAGAAATAGCAAGTCTAAAAAGTACCACGGCTGTCCCAGTAATACACCTGGAAACCTGTGGCAGGTGCAACATTCCGGATGCATCACTGTGAATGTGACTCAACCACCACAACTTATGAATGTACCTCCCTGCATAGGAGTACAAATGTATGTTTTTTCTAAAAGTATCAGGTGCTATGTTGTGAAGTGCTTTCGTTGTAGGGTGAATGAATGACTAGAGACATGCATGCTCTGGTATTTCAGTAATCAGACACAGATGTAGTACATAATGGCTGTGCTTCAGCAGAAGCAAGTCATTACATGTTCACTCGCCAGGTAGCTTCTTTCAGAACCAAGAGGACAATGGATCATTATAGCCTTACAACTGCTGCCTTTGGCTATACTGGTTGTTAAAGACCCTGAACCCAAGAAGCAGGCGCAGGTCTATAATGAGGGTGACGGCCTTTAATAACAGGTATAGTCCGAGGAAGATGGGCTATAACACTAGTAGAGAATTCCTCCCACTTAAGGCACAATGTTCTAAATTAAAAAGGAAGAAACTGAAAGACAAAGATTGGAATGTTGGAGCAGAAGGCTTATACTAGCCATTTTAAGCCCGGAGGCACCCCATTGTCTTCAATTGAGCTCTAGACATTACACTGTTCTAATCTAGTTATACACTGCTGATACCCCTGGTCAGTGTAGAAGCAGGATATAAGGCACTTTCTGGCAAGACAAGCAGCTGTCTAACCAAACTTGCATCATAAAAGACTACAAGCACCAGAAGGCAAGAGTACATCTGGACTGGGTGAATCAATCAGACACTAAATTAGAAAACATGAGAATCCTTCCCTTAGACAGAAGCTTTCCTCTAACAAAAATCCTCACAGGTTACCATTGTCAATGCATTTAAATGCATTTTGTCCAACCATTAACAAAATATGGGCTGCCCAAAAATTCAGTAGTTCCCATACTTAAAAAAATTCATTGTTATGTTTCTGGTTTGGTATGTTTAAAGTTAGTCCTACTCGGATCTCGTCCATATCTTAATGTCCCTCTTTTTCTCTTAAGATTTCTACCTTTCACCTGTCCTTTTGCTTGATAAACTAGTCTATTATTGGAGTTGTAGCCATTGAATGGTATAAATGAACAAATTAGCCTAACAGCTTTTTTCACTATCTCTCTCTCTCTCTCTCTCTCTCTCTCTCTATATATATATATATATATATAATTTTTTTTTTTTTTCACTGAAAAAAACAAAGGTTACAAGAACAGTATAGTCAGGCTCACATTTTAAATGTACAAAATCATAGAAATTCACCTGTTATAATAAGAGTTATCTCAAGTAACTATATCTTATTCCTTAAGGTGACTATAACTCGAGCCTCTGCCATGCAGTTTTTTTATAAACTATAGATCACCTTCCAATATGAACCTTAAACTTTTGAAGTTTAAAAGAAATGAAATGATCACAGACACACCTTAAGTAGAACCCTCAACTATCAGTGTGAGGGTCTGAGAACTTAACCATTAGGCCAAAGGTGTCTCTTTATTGTGCTGTGCCAAACATAACTATGACATTCAGCCCACACACTTCGAGAAGAAACAGCTATGAATGTTCCATTATTAGGAAGGTTTAACAGTCTAAACACTAGTAACTAAACTGACCCACTGCCTTGAGATACTAGGCTTTGAACCATCAACATACTGAGTGAAAGTGCAAGAGCTTTACCAGTAGGTCATGAGACTCTTGTTCTGCTTTGCATCAAAATGTAACTATATTATTCGAACCACACACCTTACTAGTCTAATTCTTAGAAGTCACTGCATGGAGAGACCATGCAATGACAATCACTCTCTCTCTCTTTTGTTCCTCTCACTCTCTTTCTCTCTCTCTCTTTCTCATCCCATTATGGGATGGAAAAGAGAGTGACAGGACCGCAGGGGAGACTCAAGACCCCCACGGTCCTAGCTGGTTGCCCACATCCTGTGGGAGCCGGCATTGCTCCCAGAAGCAGGGTTCTGCTCTTAACAGCAGCTCCATGCTTGTGGGAGCAATGGTTTAATCTGTCTTCCCTGCACGCATATTTGTGTGCAGGAAAGACAGATGAAAACTCTGCTTTCTGTCAGCAGGAGCTGTTTGACAGCTCCCACTGTCAGAAAGCAGACTTTGTTTGCTTTTGCTTGTTTGGAGCTTTCAGTTCCCACCAAGCAAAAGCAAACAGCTATGTCCCTGGGGTGGGCACTCCCGGGAAAAGCAGGAGCCGGCCTTGTGGGGTGGTGGTCCCCAGGGCCATCATTGGCTCCTTGAGGAGGGCCGCTCAGCTTCCCTCCAATGTTACACAGCCCCAGTGAGGTAGTGGAGTTGAGGGGGGCCACACACCCCCACCAGCATAATATGTGTGTGAAGCCCCGGGGAGGTGGTGGTCCCTGGGGCTCTGGGGGGGGGGGGCTGGTGGCCCTCTCACCTTAAATTAGCAATGCTCCCGGGACTTGGCCCACCAAAGGGCTTCAGAATAAAGAAGCATGGGAGTCTGTGCTTTGTTTTTTTTTTAATTTTCACTGGATCCACTGCGAATCGCGGCAGAAAATTTCAAAAAAAGTTTTTTTTACCTCTGGGACCCAAGCACCAGAGCTAAGGGGTAAGGGTGACTCTATCCTGGCCCCTTGTTTTTTTTTTTTTTTTTTAGTGGGACTTGGGGCTGAAGCTGAGTTCCAGGATGGCTGCCAACACTTCCTGGTTTGAACTGTTAGCAGTCAATCCCTTTAATATCTTCAAAACTACTGAACAGATTTACACCAAATAAATGAAAGCACAATCTGTGAAAGTTGGCTTTCTGCCAAGTTTGGTGTAATTCTGTCCAGTGGTTAGGGCTGTAGCATTGTTCAAAGTTCCTATGGGAATTAAAATGGGAAACACAAATATTTTGACCCATCCCCCTTTTTGTCAGCTCCCGCTTGACAGATCACCCAAAAGCTTTTTGTGCACAACAAGAATCAGCAGCACATATTTTTTTGAAAACTTTGTGAACATTGGTCAAAAGGGTGCACAGATATAGGCAAGTCAAAAAATGCTTTTCCTATGGAAACGGTGCTAACTATAACTACCTACTGTCGACCACCAGTAGGTTACATATATATATATATATATATAGATATATATACATATATCTATATATATATATACAGGCTTTCCCCTATCACACTCTTCTGAAACCTATTCGATATATCATTGCCCTGTATTTTATTTAAATCGAATGCAGGGGACTGCGAGCTTTTTTTTAATTACTTCAACCCCAACGATTCTTTGCAGCAGTGCATTAGGTCGATAGGCAGAGGGCACTTTTCCCTATACCGGACACATAAAAACATTTACAAGACAAATGCAGGCTCAGGGCTTTCCCACGAATGACTGTGCTCGCGTCCTTTCACCCCATACAGAGTGAACATTCTTTGCATTGCCTGCTCCCACTGATGTGTGAACTCGAGGCTGGCTAAGCGCAGGCCTAGAAGCGCCCTGGGGCATCCACGGGCTTTACTTCCTCTACACACTAATCGTAACTAATGGCAATGAACCTGATCCACCGCACTTGGGATTAATTGATGTCACACAAGTTGCCCAATTCATGTGGTAAAGGAAGCAATGATTGCTGGGAAGTGGTTCTTTATGCATGAAAGCAGCACGAGCCACGCATGATGCATTCTAAACGGTCCATAAAAGTATTATAATTAGACATTACATGCATCACACATGAAGGTATTTAAGTTGTGTGGCTGATAGTAATCAAATCAATTCGCCTGTAACATTAGGACCACGAAAGCGGTCTTTTTTGTTCGCCTTTACATTTTCTCGTCTCACGCAGTATTTCTTTGTTCGTTTTCGATCGTTCCTCTCGCGTTTTGCTTACATGTTTAGGATTGTGAAAGGAGATGCACTCCGATATATCAGTCACATCTCTGGTTTGTGAGCTAAAAAAAATATGGCAGGGGCTTTGAGGACGGGCCCTTTGCTGAACGCCTCTGTCGTCTCTTTGCGTTCCCACCGTCGCAGAGGGGAGCAGGCAGACAGATACAGTGCATTAAGGAGCAGACAGGTTGGAGACAACGCGCCTCTTTCCAAAATTCGCAGACATCTGCTAGATGGAACACCACTCTGAGGTAATAAAGGCGCGCTGGCGCTTGCGTGATGAACTGCCTTAAGCATTCACAAATGACGGGAATTAACCTCTCATCTGTGGACCCCAGCCCCATTTACGGCGGGGGCCTTTTGTTTTACGCTGCTGCAGAGAGGTGCCTGAGCCCTCCTAAAGATTGAACTCAATTATAATGAATGATCCTCACCAGCTCGGTGCCCCTAATTAGAACAAGTCGCACAGACTTGTTGTCTCCTTGATTTCCTCTCCCACTTTTCTCTCACTCTCTTTTTTCTGCTGAAGACAGATGGGTCCCATTAAAGATTTTAGTATTTAATGCGGTTCTCTTAAATTACTTCTCAAGTTTTCAAGTTCCATTTAGAATTGTGTCTCGCTGCCCTTTTGTCTGTGGTTTTGGTTTTGTTATGTTATACTTGTCAAAATCGAGCAGGGGTACCCCTACCCCCCTCCTTCTAGTGGCGAGGACGGTTCATGCAGCTCAAATTAAGTAATGCTTTGGAGATTGTAAAAAAAAGAATACGATGAAGGAAAACTCATTTCACTTAATTATTGATTAATGTAGATATTCTGTCTGGCTCCATAATAATACAAGCAGTTTATCTTCTTAAATCTAAACCCACGCATTTATTTAAGCTACGTTATTTAATGAAGAAATACAGCATTCACATTCGTGCTGATATCTTATTTAATTTTGAGCAATGCGTTTGGGTTCAGAAAAGAATGCGGTGGTCAGTTAATCAGCATCACATTTCAATAGGCTCTTGTTAATGTAAAAAACAGGGAACCTGTGCTGTCCCACCCTGTCTAGATTTCAAAATCCCTCCTCTGTTCATTATGAAGAGTTTAAGCTATTTATGTCAGTTCAAGGTTTGGACCTGGTATAGGACTTTTGAGATTTTAATAAGGTTGCCAGATGAGATCATGTCATCAGGGGCACCATGTTCCAACGCCTGGCCTTCTTTCAGCAGCCCAATCCCTTTGAGTTTCGAAAGTCTTGCTTCACAACGATTGAGGGAGTGGGGCAAAAAGTCTTGCGCCCAATAGTTTGTAGAGGAAAAAATGAACTGCAATATGGAATTTGCAAAGCATGTTTTTTTTTGTAAACGCACATTTGATCTTTTTACAGCCGTTGCTCTATTTCCTGAAATATGCTCCACCACTGAATTGCAAGTTTTAGGATTAGTAAGCATTTAAAATATGAGACCTGTATAGCACTGTACAGCCACCAGCATAGCCTGGCTTCTCTCTCTGCCTTGTGGCAGGCTAGGTTTATATATAGCCCTGGTTCTCCCTGGACACCTTGTTAATGTCCTTGCTTTGCTAAAATAACCTAATGCACTCCAGGAGATGTACTCGTATGTAATTTCAACTGAAACAATTAAACTAACACACCTGCAAACATTAATTTGTAAAATGAATGATCAGGCCTGGCACTTGTATCTCAAATGACATCCAATTGTCTAATAATCTACGTTATACTGCACACCAATCGATAAAACCTGAATAACCTAGAGTGCCGTTGTCTGTACCAACCCCAACATAGGTAACTCATTCTCAGACCAGCCAACTCACACTGCCACTGCTTATATTATGAAGCATCGAGCTACTTCAACCATGTGCAGGGTAAAGAGAACTTCTCAGAAGCTGAAATCCTTTTAAAAAAAAGTGTGTTGAATGCTTGTGTGTAGAGACACTGCACCGTCATAATCCATTGTAGATTTTGCAACCTTTCTGCGGCCTGAGAGGACGTCCACGGTGCCTTTGCTGGCACTCTTTAGAGGGGTAGGTATGCTTTTCATTTTTATTTCTGAAATGGATCCAGTTTTTCTCTAAGGAAAATGGGGCTGCATTATTGTTTTTTTTTTTTTAAAGCAGTCACAGACATAGTGGTCAGCTAACCTCAGCAGGCCACCATCCTTGTGAGCATCGGCCATTCCCAATGGGTCACAAATTGCGACCTGCCTCAGGAATATTAATGAGGCAGGTCCCTTGCGACCCATTTAGGAATCGCAAACAGTGTCACAGACATTGTTGTACATCAGTGTTTGCGACTCATGATTTGCAAGTTGCAAAAAATCACAAATTGTGAATCATAAACACTGAGGGTCCTACATCTGGCCCAAAATGAAGCTCAGAGTTGTTGGTAGGGCCAGATTAGCCATTGTATACTCACACAATTTCCGGGAGGGCTGCTGATTAGAGGGCTGCTTTCTGAGTAGGTTGGGCTGCTATAACCCAAGCACACCCTATTAGCTTCCTGCTTATTATGGCCTCCTGTAGCGTGGGGCTGATTTGAACACTTTCACTAGACATGATTTTCATTTCTAGTCCAGCTTTGTTCATTTGGGAGAGGAGTGAACATTTGGAGAGGAGAAAGGTGGCAAATGCGTAGTGAGAGAAGGTAAGATTTTTGCATGCCCTTTCATGAATTCTCTTATTGTCAAATCAATGGAGACTCCCTTTTATTTTATCTCCCTGGAGAGGGTGCAATGGTACATTCAATGCCAAATATAAATGTGAATCCAAGCACGGGAGAAACTTCCTACAATGGCTATATCTGAGAAAACCCAGGAACAGTAAATATGTCTAGCTCACTGCTGTACAACAGGTGTAGAAGAAGAAGTGCCTCTTACACATTTCATATAAAAACCCAAAGTTGTCAAATCAATAAACTCAAATTGAAAGTAGTTAAACCAACATATGCAGACATGTCTAGCCATGCCAGCATACATCCAAGGAAAAGCTTCATCACCCATTAACACCTATGTTCAGTCTACACCACCTAGCCAAGGATAAGGAAGGCACATATATCCCTTTTAGAGAAGAAAGGACCAAAAATCTACATCTAACAAACAGACACAATTTGTGAAATCTAATCCAGAAATGGATAATATACAAGACAAAAAAGACAAAGACATAAAATCGCTGGTAAGCAACATAAGCATAATTCTTTTTAACACTAATTAGACCTCCACAGCAGAACAAAGATATTCCTTAGATCTTGACGATATTTCCACCAAGCCGGCATGGCAGAGGGCCTAAGTACTCTATCAAGCCGACAGCGGTCTGCCTGCCGTATTTAGATGTATTTCGGCTGAGCCTCTGACCACACAATGGAAAACTCTGGCAGCTTCCTGATGCCCACAGTTCTACAGGCGGTGTACTGGCAGAGGATTGCTGATGGAAGGAGGATGTTGCGGGACCCATTGGAATCAGACAATGGCAGTGGCCGTGGAATTGAGGTAAGTCACCACACAGTCTTTACCTTAGCCATATTTGCACCCCTGCACAACACACTACACATCACACCACATGCACACCACACTGTTATCCATTGCCAGTCCACCACAACACAAAATGTGCATGGCAAAAACACACATTGCCATACATCCATGACACAACATGAACACACTATCGACACTACACTCACACACAACACCACCAAGGCAACCAACACAACTACACACTCATCTAAACACGCTCACACAAGATTACAACTACACACCTCCCTCCACCACACTCAGCCAGTCCAATCACACACACACATACACGTACTGACACACATACACAACAGTTAGCACAACATTACAGGCACAGGTCCCCTTGCAATGTGCACACATGGACATAGTTGACAAGTGTGATGTCATTACGGTGCCAGCATTCATTGACAATGAATACTGACACCATAATGACAGTTGTGTATGTGTGCGATCTACATCTGTACCATTGTGTCCCCATCCATGTCATACACAATTGTTTCCCAACATATGCCTGTTACAGTAATTTAATAAAAATTACTGAGACATGTCCATGACTGCAGTGGCCCAGAGCTCATGTGCAGTGACCTCACAATGTACACAGGCAATGTGGGTTCCCTGCCTTTGAGTCCAGCAATGGGGGTCGTGTTTTCTCCATGGTGTGATGGTAGTAGCAACAAAAGGTTTTGTCCAGTCATATCCAGTCAAAAAACGGAAGTGGAGTCTGGAATTAAGGTACATTTTTACCTCTTTAGCCCCATATCCACAAACATAGAAGTGGAGATCGGACCACCACAGGTGGCCTACTGGTAATGCACATCCAAATCTGCATGGCGGTAAGAGGGGATGGAGACCTGCCGCCAACCACTTTTTCCAATGGTTCCATTACAGTGGCTGAGGATTCCTTGTTGCGGCGGCAGGATTTGGATGGTCTACTGCCTATGGGACCGCCAACATCTAAATCGGGCAGGGGGACCGTCAAGTCAGCAGACGGGTTTCCCATTGAAAAAGTGACCTGGAGTAACCGTTACTGCCAAGATCTAAATCAGGCCCTTAGTCTTGGTTTTAGGACCAGAATAATCCGTACAATCCAAAAAATGAATGGTCGACAACCACACATTGTATTGTGTTTGTTTGTGGAAAAGGGATTTTATCTATATTTAAAAACAACAAAGAACCAATAGTAAGGAAAGCTCACCTGGAAATCATTGTGGATGCCCACTCGTTGATTCCATGGCCAAGTGAAAGCATATGTGAAGGCAGACGGGGTCTTTGTAAATAAAGGAGCAAAATAAACGACAGGCCCTTTCCTTCTTATATACTCACCCTTCGCTTATGTTATGATTTATTTAATCAGTGTCTGATTTTTGGTTATAATTTCCAATGTAAAAAATCCCTCTTCTTCCCACCTAACAATAATTTTAATTGTTAACGTATTCCCTTGATATAATTGATAAAGTAAATTAACGTCTCCCAGTAGGGGGCACCTGAATGCCTTTTCTATCAATTTTGAGGAATTATTTTTCTTCTGTGTGAAACCTGTCATATATTGCTAGATTTTGCTGATTTTATTGTAGTGTTATTTATTGTTTCATGTCAAATTCACTAAAGGCCCATAGACAATGTGTTACAAAACTAATCTTAACAACCATGTCACCGGGTTCAACTCGTAGGAAATTTAGTCTGGCAAATTTAGAAACTAAATGAATGAGATGGTACAACACCTGTGACTATATAGTCATTTTGAGAGACAAAAACAATGACCACAAAATTAAGCTTTTAGACAATAAATGACCTTTGCAAATACAAATATTTGTGCTGTGCAAATGAATTGACCAACATCCATGTACCTTGCATGACAACTTAAAGTCATAAGTTCCTTCTCCCCAAAATGCTGACTCACACAGTCTTACCCAGGGGGCTTACTTAAATGCTTGTCTGGTAGTAAATTTGTGTCACTAGAAAGCATTTTGTGATTGTGGGTCTTATCCAGCTAGTAAAGTATACCATTGTGGTTTTTACTCATTTGCCAGTGACCCGTTTTTGTCAGGATATAAAACACCAGGGTTTTAGCCTATTTCAGGCAAACAAATAAGGAATGGCTGACATCCAGGTAATCCAGAGCCTCCTGTTCTGCAGAAGTGGGATCAGGAAACAGAAAAGAATCAGGCTCTCATTCTCCATATTTATTTGTTGTTTAATTGTGTGATGTGCAATAAAACGTCAATGACTGTCTTATAGCACAAAGATGTTTAGGAGTAAGAGGGGCAACAGTTGGAATCAGAGCAAACTTGATCAAGATTTATCAGATAAAGCAAAATTATGGTGAAATGGAAGTAGGTCAATCCAGGAAGCAAACAATGAGATGAATCAAACAAGGTGATGATTCAAGATAATGTTAGGGTATGTCAAACTGGGCTTCATTAATTTGAGCTGATGAAGGATAGTAAGATATTAAAGCATTCATTGAGGAATGATAATAAATTGAAGTGTAGTCCACAATCAGCTGGCCTATGTCATCAGAGCTGCCCATGTAAAGTATTACATAGTGAAGAAATCAAAACATGTAAGGATCTACTTCAATGTATTGGTATTTAACTGTTTTGACAGCTAGTTTTTCAGTGGAATATCTAAGGCATTTGAGAAATTTGGTTTATAAAGTGTGCCTATGGCCTCTTAAACTGTAACTGTTCCTTAATAGGGAGCCAATGGTTAGTTTATAGAGCCAACTTAATTTTGTTGCAGCTATTTTTGCGATTTTTTAAAGCTTTTTAAGATCCTTGTGAGGGAAATGGATATAAATAGAGCTGGAGTAGTCGAGCTCAGAGATTACAGTTCCTAATGTCAAAGCTTTTCAGTGGAGGACTTCCATCCAATGCTGTATATCAATGAATGTAGTAGATGAAAACATGCAGTTTTGGGTTCCAGATCTGGGTGTAGTTGAAGTGTCAAATTTTATACTAAAATTGCAAGCTTGTACCAAGATCCTAGGAATGCTGAACTAGTTTGTGGAAGTGGTTTAGTGACATTTGGGCCAGTAAGCAAAGTATCAATTTTATAACCATCAATACAACACCAAATGTCATTTATCAAAAACTAAAGGTCTTTCACTCAGTTTGTTAATTGATGGCTTGCTATAAATCTGGGTATGATCAATGTACAGACGATAATCAATAAGGTGGTTTTCTAGACTGTCAGGACAGGGAGGAGTTAGAATTAGAGGAAAAGTGTAATTATTAGAGGAATACCACAATTGACAATTGTGAAAGGAAATAACCTGCTTGAACTTATTGGTGACAAATATTGGGAAAATATATGAACCAGGATAGAAATGTTCCTCCATCCCCAACCAAAGAATCAAGGTGTTTGACTGAACATCATTTGCATATTTATGTTTTAGACAATCTTAAGATAGTGTCCGGATGTAGCACTGCCTCTTAAATCGAAAGTTCTCGGGCCACATACACTGTTACTGCAAATGCCCTCAAAGTTTGAAACAAAGCATCTGATAACCATGCATAGCTAACAAGAGGTCCCAGTTTGGTATGGGAGGTTCAGAATAGACCAGTTGTCCTAAAACTGTGAAGAAGTCAGTCTGCTAAATGATACATTTCTCACAACAACTCAGCAGGCACTTAATATGTCCTCACATTCACCTACTGCCTTACGAGGGATGAGGTTCAAACCCATTTATCAAACCTCTCATGGTCAATTTAAAATCAGTATTAGTTATTTCTAGCCCATATTGAATGTTCCATGAAAGCCTTATGTGGAATGAATAATTTCCTAGAGCATGCCGTATGTTGCAGCTCCTGGCTCTCAATTGTGAAGCTGTTGGAGAAGGATGAAGAAAGAATTGAGTTGGTAAGTTGCAGAGAAATAAAGCTCTTGGCTTAGTGGTTGGGCTGTTGCCTTCTTCCTGCACACTGCTGATCGCTGGATTAATGACATGGAACCTTATAATATCTAGGAGAGAACAGACAGTTCCTCCAGTTGGACATTCATTTGAGTACCATTTCACTGAGTCAGCCTGTCCTCAATATTAGCCCTCCACCTCAGGTGACCAGAATCTCCAGGATATGGACTGTCTGATTTTCTGGGACACTGACCTTTTCTGGGACACTCAACCTTTGACCCTGATTCTGCAGGCAGGTCGCTCCCTGCTCCGCCATCCGCGCCACCTCCACTCCGTTTTTATCTCCTTTTCTCCCCGCCGCTGCATCCCCTGCAGCCCCTCCCGCCTCCCCCCTCCTCCTCACCGTCCTTGTTTGCCTTTTTCCTGCCGCTGCGTCCCCTGCAGCTCCTCCCCCCTCCTCCTCACCGTCCTTGATTGCCTTTCTCCCGCCGCTGCGTCCCCTGTGACCCCTCCCGCCTCCCCCTCCTCCTCACCGCCCTTGATTGCCTTTTTCCCGCCGCTGCGTCCCCTGCGGCCCCTCCCCCCTCCACCTCACCATCCTTGATTGCCTTTCTCCCCACCGCTGCGTCCCCTGCGGCCCCTCCCGCCTCCGCCTCCTCCTTACGTCCTTGTTTGCCTTTTTCCCGCCGCTGCATCCCCTGCGGCCCCTCCTGCCTCCCCCCCTCCTCACCGTCCTTGATTGCCTTTTTCCCCGATGCTGCGTCCCTTGCGGCCCCTCCCGCCTCCCCCCTCCTCCTCACCATCCTTGATTGCCTTTTTCCCACCACTGCGTCCCCTGCGGCCCCTCCCGCCTCCGCCTCCTCCTTACGTCCTTGATTGCCTTTTTCCCCGCCGCTGCGTCCCCTGCGGCCCCTCCCACCTCCCCCCTCCTCCTCACCGTCCTTGTTTGCCTTTTTCCCGCTGCTGCATCACCTGCGGCCCCACCCCCCCAGCCCTCTCATTCGGCAAGCCCTCCCTCCTCCCAGCTGCCACTCCCACCCTCCCCTCCTCTTATGGTAGCCGAGGCGCGCCAAAGGCATGCCCGTCTGTGCCCGTCCGCGCCAAGACCACGCCCAGCGCCCGTCCCCGTGGACCTCTCAGACACACCTACTCCCCCCACACCCTCCACTCTCTCAACCCAGGCCCCCGCCCCACGTGCACCCCATCTAGCCCAACACACACTCATGGCCCCTTCACCTGCCACACCTTTCCTTTCTCCTGCTCCTCATCCCTCACACCACACACCATCCATAGCGACCCGACCTTCAACAAACACCCCTAACGCAAGACTCACCCTCTCTGCCCCCACCAACCAACCCCGCCGCACACCAGCCCACAACCAGAACACACCCCGAAACAACACCCTCACGCACCACACCACACCAACGCCACCCACCACAACCACCTCTACTGCCTGCTCCTCAACACACGCTCCCTTCACAAACATGCCATCGCCTTCCTCATGGAAACCTGGACCAACCCCTCCTCAGAACCCGACATAGCCATTGCCACCCCCAAGGGATACAAACTCCAATGCAAAGACCGCCTCAAAAGGCCAGGTGGTGGCATCGCCATCCTACACAGAGACACCATCAAAGTCACAACCAGCTCCCAAGACACTATCGACAACACAGAACACATGCACTTCCTAATCCACATCAACAACAACTCCACCCTCAGAGGTACACTAATCTACAGACCACCAGGACCACGCCCGCCTTCTGCGACACCATCGGCAACAGCATCAGCTTGCACGCCCTCACCTCCACAGACTACATCCTTCTCGGTGATTTCAACTTTCACTTAGAAAACCTACAAGACCACAACTCTACCTCCCTCATAGACAATCTCAACAACCCCGGACTCAAACAACTGGTCACCGCACCCACCCACTCAGCAGGACACACGCTCAACGCAATTTTCACCGCAAGCCAACACATAGCCTACACCCACACCACCGAACTCCTCTGGACTGACCACCACTGCGTCCACTTCTCCTTCACCAAACCCCCCACACACTACCATCAACACACCACACCCTACCGCATGTGGGACAAGATCCCCACAGAATGACTAAACTCCCAACTGGCCCATAACCCCTCCCCCACGCCAACGACCCCAACACAGGAGCACACAACCTCTCCAAATGGATCACCACCTGCGCAGACACATTAGCCCCCCTCAGAAAACATATCGCCACCCGCAACATCAAGAACGCCCCATGGTTCACCCCTGAACTGCAAGACTCCAAGCGCAAATGCCGCCAAGCTGAGAAAATATGGCGAGTAGAACCTTCCACAAACAACTTCTCCACCCTCAAAACCACCATTCGCACCCATCACCAACTCATACACACTGCCAAAAGAGATCACTACAAGACACGCTTTGACAACAACTCTCAAAACAGCAAAGAACTCTTCACCATCATCAATGAACTTGTCAAACCCAAACCCAGCAACATAGACCCGCACACACACAGCCCCTATGTGACGCCCTTTCCAACCACTTCCTCCACAAAATCCTGGACATCCACAACAGCTTCATACCACACACACCCACCACACACACCCCTCACTCACCCAACCCAACCCCCACTCTTGACCCCCACCACACTCTCCACCTGGACCCCCACCACACATGAAGAAACCGAAAAAACCATGAACTCCATCCACTCCGGATCCCCCTCCGACCCCTGCCCACATCGCATCTACAACAAAGCCAGCCCAACCCTCGTCCCCATACTCTACAACATAATCAACTCCTCTTTCGACTCCGCCACCTACCCAGACCCCTGGAAGCATGCGGAAATCACCGCTCTCCTAAAAAAAAACAGCCGACCCGGAGATCCTCTCCAACTACCGCCCCATCTCCCTCTTCCCTTTCCCCACCAAGGTTGCAGAGAAATTAGTCAACGCCCGCCTATCCCACTTCCTCAAAGCAAACAACACTCTTGACCCCTCACAATCCGGGTTCCGCAAGAACCACAGCACGGAAACCGCCCTTATCGCATACACTGACGACATCAGGACCAAAATTGACAAAGGCGAGACCGTCGCACTCATCCTCCCAGACCTCTCCGCAGCCTTTGACACCATCTGCCACCACACACTCCACACACGCCTCCACAACATAGGAATTCGCCACAAAGCCTTAGACTGGCTCACCTCCTTCCTCACCGACCGGACCCAGAGAGTCTGCCTTCCACCCTTCCACTCCAACACTACCAAGACCACCTGCGGAGTCCCCCAAGGGTCCTCCCTCAGCCCCACACTCTTCAACATCTACATGATCCCCCTAGCCAACATCCTCCGAGCACACAGAATCACTATCCACTCCTATGCAGATGACACCCAACTCATCCTCTCCCTCACCCACAACCCCACCACCGCCAAAACCAACCTACACACTGCTCTCCTCAACACCGCCAACTGGATGACCACTAACCACCTCAAGCTCAACTCAAAGAAAACCGATATCATCATCTTCGGCCCCAACAAAACCACATGGGATGATTCCTGGTGGCCCACCGCCCTAGGCCCCGCACCCAAGCCCGCAAACCACGCACGCAACCTCAGCATCACCCTGGACCTCTCCCTCTCCATGACACAGCAAATCAGATCTCTAACATCCTCCTGCTTCCACACTCTCCGCACTCTAAAAAAATCCTTCAAATGGATTCCCCCAGAAACCAGGAAGACAGTCACCCACACACTCATCAGCAGCAGACTGGACTACAGTAACGCCCTCTACGCCGGCACCACGCTCAAAGTCAAATGCAAACTCCAGAGAATCCAGAACACAGCTGCACGCCTCGTCCTTGGCCTCCCCCGCCATGAACGAATCTCACCACACCTCAAATCCCTTCTCTGGCTCCCCATAGACAAGAGAATCACATTCAAGATCCTCAGCCACGCACACAAATCTCTCCACAACACCGGCCCAACCTACCTCAACGAAAGAGTGAACTTCCACACTCCCACACGCAACCTCCGATCAGCAGACCTCGCCCTAGCCACAGTCCCCCGCAGATGACAGGTGGTGGCAGATGATCCAACGCACCACACAGGAGGCAGGTCCTTCTCCTACCTCGCCCCCAAAACCTGGAACTCTCTCCCCACCAACCTTTGCAAAACCAAAGACCTCCTGCTCTTCAGAAAGAACCTCAAGACATGGTTGTTCGATCAGTGACCTTCCCTTCCCCTCACCCTGATTCCCCCCCCCCAGCGCCTTGAGACCCTCACGGGTGAGTAGCGCGCTCTACAATTTTTTTTGATTGATTGATTGATTGATTAACTGAATCTTCTGCTTCATAATCTAATCTCCATATGTAGGCTTCCAGTGGTACATGCAATGCTTGAGCAAGGGTATGTCATTTTGAATTTTATTATATTGCTTCAGTTAATTAAAACAGTAACAATTTTCATACAAATTTAAATAGTGCAATTTATGCCATCAATAAAAAGTATGCCTAAAGTGTTTTAAAAACAGGTTCTTTTTTAAAAAGAAGAAAAATGCAAGGTATGTTATATTTGTGCAAATATGCAACAGGAAGAAGAAAACTGCTTTGAACCTGGAACTCAATTTTGTCAATTAGCATTGATATATGTAAATATCAACTTGTGCTGCTGTATTTCTGCAATTATTGCCCTGTTTATACAGCTGTGAAATACCATTTACAGGCTTAAGTTGAGCTTATGTGCTCAATTCGATCAGAGCTAATGCAGTTTTGGTCTAAAATTAATCAATGCAGATCGCCCCTGGCAGCAGAAGTCTGTTGTGCACTGGTGCCACTTGATCCTGGGTTGCCGATAGGGACGATGGTAGGAATTTAACAAGTTTACAGTTTAACTCCAGGTCCTGAGGTTAAAAACTCTCCTAAAGATGTTGGTCTGCGCTTTATTCAGAATTGCAGAATCCTGCCCTCTCATTGCCGCACTGTCACATGCAATGATTGACAGTAACTTGACAGAGATAACAGTTAAAAGGGATTGAAAGGAGGAACCAGCCAAGCTTTTTTGCCAGTTTAGAAAAGGCAAGGATGAGTGCATTCACCTTCTTGGCTATATGTTGTTTTCGGTAACTAAAATTTCCTCTGGAATCTAGATACAACCCTAAATATGTATTGTTGATTACAGACTCTAGTCGACTATGACTTAGTAAAATTATGGCAGTCTGCCTCTGTTGTTTGCAGCTAGACATATTTTTTGTGTTTGTCGCATTTGCCGCTAGATGGTTGGTTCTGGTGTACTGTACCGTTAAATGATCTTTGTAGGCCCACTTTTGCTGAACTGAATAGCACAATATCATCTGCATATGAGAGATGCATAAGACGAAGGGGACCAAGACAAGGGCCATGAGAATTTTCCTGGCCCAGAGCTGGTGATAAGTCTGCCATAAAAAGATAAAAAAAGATAAGGTGCTGAGACATATCATTTGCTTGAGTCCCAGGAATGTTGGATTATTCCTGGAACTTCTCATACCATCCCAATTTTCCCTTGAATTTAGATCTCGGTTTTAATAGGTGAATTGATCATACCAACTTATCTGGAAAAACCCCAGCTCTTCAGCTTGTTACAAAGGAGCTCCCGGTTTACGGTGTCAAAAGCTGCCTTAAAATCTATGAAGCAGAAGTATAACTTTCTCCTGCTCTGCCTACACTTCTCGATTAAATAGGCAGCAAGAGCTATAGTTGCAGATGGACTCAGGGGATCACTGCTTTGCTAGCTACTATTCTTCCCAGTATCCAAAGCCATTCTTTTAAAGCCATATTGTAGGGTTTGATAATAGCTATGCAAAATGAAATGGAAGCATGGTGCTAGAAAGGAGGCATACACTATAAAAAATGGATGGTAATCCATCAGTCCCACGAGTTTTACCCATGGCAAGTGATTAGATGGCCTCCTTTATTTAAAAAAGGGTAAGGTCTCTGTTGAGTACCTCTCTGTGGTCCGGCAGAGCCTGAAGCAAATCGGTAGCAGTTAGGAAGTCCTCAGTCTCCCCCAGCAAAAACACCATCGCTGACAAGTATAATGCTGCATAATTCTGCATAATGCTGCATAATGCTGTGTAAATGCAGTGTGTATTTCGCTTTGAGTATGAACTATGTCTCTCATGTCAGAATGAATGTATAATATGGGCCGCAGTGGTATCCTCCGTCAGATCAGCCACAGCAGCAGTGTTCCCAGCCTATCAGCTCCAGCATGTGTTTTAGTGGTGTGAGACACATAATTAATACATTGCAGCCTTTCAAGCTGTGATGTGTGCTCTTGCCTCGCCTTACTGAGTCACGTTCTTCCCATTTCTGAAGACTAGACAATGCCCGGAGTCTGAGCAGCCACTATTCTAAATGAGGTATTTCAATTTCAAGCTAATGGAGAATGTTCAACGTGCTTCCCAAGCAATGCTCTCTAATGGACACCTTGAAGGCAGTGTCAGTGTTTGTATTGAAATACTCTGTTATGCAAGTATTCGACTGAATCTCTAAAGGAGGGATTCTCCAGGTTTCCAGCGTTGATGCTGGCAAGTGACACATGTCGATCAGGGTAGGGGGATGCTCCCAGTCAAGCTGTAGGTGTAATGGGTTATGATCAGAGCATGTCCTACCCAGGTAGTCTATTTGTGTGATGTGAGTAATTATGTCTGCTGTGACTGTGAACCTATCTATATGGACATGCAGTCCATGGGAGTGCAAGTAGAATGAGTATATCTGCACATTGATGGTATGCTGCCACCATATGTCCAACATGCCCCAGTGTTGTGGTTATGAATTTAAAGTGTGGGTATTCTATATGGCCATGGTGTGGGGCAAAGATGAAAGGAGCAGGCAGGACCAGATTGACTACACTGTTAAAATCACTGCCTATAAGTCAGAGGAGTCCACTTCACCATGCCAGGCGGATAGCACACTAAACAACAGCACCTGCTCAGTATTATGTGGGTATATTGTACTCAGGAATACCTGGTAGCCATCTAGTCAGCCCCCCACCAAGACATAAGTGCCCTCTGGGTCTACAAGTGTGTGTGTGACTTTGAAAGGGACCCTTGCCTGAATCCACACTGGCACCTCCAGAGCATAGTTGGGGTAGAACTTGAAATACCTGTCCCTGCCATCGCCTCTGCAGTCTTAGGGGCATATTTATACTCTGTTTGAGCTGAATTTGCGTAATTTGTTTACGCAAATTTGGCTCAAACTTAACTTTATATTTATATTTTGAAGCTAGACCCGTTTAGCACCAAAATATAAGAGTTAACATCATTTTTTAATGTGTGAACCCACCTTGCTTCAATGAGATGCAAGGTAGGCATTCCCGTCCAAAAAATGACTCTAAGCCTGTAGCGCCTTATTTATCCTCCTCTGCAAAAAAGGTGCACAGGTGGGAGGCAGGCCTAAATAATGGAGCTAAGCCTGCTTAGCACCATTATTTAACACCTGGGTCAGACCAGGCGTTAGGGGACCTGTGGACTAATTTCCATCATTAAACATAATGCAATGGGTCCACATGTGCCCACCCCAAGCCCAAGGAACACCCCCACCCACACCAGAGGGACACCAGAGAATGGGGGATCCCATCCCAGGTAAGTAGAGTAAGTATAGGTGAGCATTTTTTCAAAAACTTTTAAGTGCCACTGGGGGCCATGAAAAGGGGCCCCCTTCATGGCACTGGGTGCAATTGCCATGCCCAGGGGACACTTGTCCCCTGTGCTGGCCATTGGGGTGGTGGGCATGACTCCTCTCTTTTCTAAGACAGGAGTCATGTGGTACAGATGGTTTTGTGTCAGGAAATGTTTCTAGGCTGGTTAACGGCATTTTATTGTTGCCTCTAACCAGCATAGCATAATTTTTTAAGGCAAAACCCCCTTCACCTGTACCGCTAACCCCACCCAGCTAACGTCAATTTTTCTGACGCTAGCCCAACATTAGCGACAGCTTGCGAGGTTCCATAAATTTGGCGCAAGGCTGGTGCTTTGGAATGATGCAAGCCGACTCTATACTTTTTGCCGCAAAACTGCAGTTTTGCAGGAAAAAGTATAAATATGGGCCTTAGAGCCTCTATCTGGGTAATATGTGATTCTTGTAGAAAAGCGATTTATGTCTGTCTGCAGCGAACCGTCGAGAGGTTGCATATATCCCCCTAACATTTCATGTTATGAAATTAGTGGCAATCATCATGGTGGGAGTTGAGCAGGGAGAGCCCCCTGCTCGGTTGAGGCCATGCCCGCCCAGAGAGAAGTAGACTAAGCACCCCCATGGTCCTGGGTGCTGAATCAGGCAGAGGTTGCCCACTAGAGAGCCTGTGGGTCCTCTCCACTGAGAAGAAGGGCAAAAGGGCTGGAGTGGGAACAAAACTACAAATACATGCCTCCAGATATGATTCTGCATCAAGGCCTTCCACTTTCTCATGCAGACCCAGCACTCCTATGTTATTGTGCCATGACCGGCCCTCAGCATCTCCTCGAGTGCACAGACATCTTCAAACAGAGTATATAGGCTTTATTGTGTGTCTTGTGCTTGCAGCTGGATAGTTGCCAGTGTTTGTTCTGTTAAACAAACGCTGTTCCAGATGATCATCTCTCAGTAGCGTGAGGTCTGTCACCACATTATCAATTTTGTTTTCCAGGGACATCTAGGACAGTTTTATTGCTGCAAGGACTACGTTGCATTTGTCTTCAACTGAGATAGGACCAGAGGAATGCACTACCACATCTAGGATTTGTTGTTGACCCATTGGTCATGTTAGTGGACATAAGCATGTGGGTTGGATTCTGGATCTGAGGCACCGCATCGTCAGGTTTACGGTTTCAGCTCTGGTCAGGAGGTGTGATGTCTTGTTCCAGATGCGGGCCTGCATCTGAGTGTCTAACCAGTCAATGACACCTCACAGCATGAGCTGCCCAGCGAAGTAGGTGGTCCGCAGGGCGGCAGTCATTCAGGCCAATGTAGGCCCCTGAGAGCAACCACAATGTATGCTCCACAAGGAGTGCCAGGATCCAAGGGGGCGTCCAGAAGGTAATCTGGGTCATAGTCCAGCAGGTGTTGTAGGTAACCAGGGACCTAAAAGAGGGCCTGCTGCGATACTCAGTAATTGTCCCTGGTGTACTCTCACCTGAGGTCCACGATTGGAGACAGTGTTGAATTGCCTAATAAGGCTCTGTCATGTTTCCACAAAATGCCTGGAGGCTGGGTGAGGAGAAAAATTTGGATCTTGACATGGTGTGCTGTAGGCATGATCATTACAAAAATAGGCCCAACGGGTCTGGGCTCTGAATTTTCTGTTGTTGATGTGATGTGAGGTCATTGAGTGGGGTGCTGCATCAGTCTATGGATCCCCACTGCCCCTAGCAGTGGACAAGCAGGCATAGAGTGACTGATAGACACCCTCTGCATGCAAGGCCCTTCTCATTTGATTTGCAGCCTCCTCTTTGATCTCAGGCCCCACCCGGCAGTGATGCTGATGTAATTGTAGGTTGTGCAAGGTGAATAAATGTAATTGCTACTCACACTCTAGTCAGTGAAGCTGTCTCATTGGCTCCAAGGTACTTCTGCTGTCCACGCCCTCCTCCCCTGACAGAGCCTGCAGCAGTTTGTGCACTGTTGCCTGCTGTGAAGTCTAGGGACCCGCGATCCAAGCAAGGGATCATGGGCAGGTGCCAGTGACTGTGTTCATTGTAAGTTTTGGCTTATGGCTGCGCCTGAAATGATGTCTCCTCTCTCACCTAAAGAGACAGGGGTGAACACAGGGTGAGGAGGGGAGGAGAAGGGCAGCCCTTGTCTAACATCCTGGAGCCTGTCTCCAGTCCAAGTGCCTCAGTGGGTCGTGCAGCCTCTGGGTAGAACATGCTGGGTAAACATGCTCTTTTGATTTCTATAATGTGTCTCAACTCACCAGAAGAAGTACTTCCAGTTGGTAGCATTTACTGAGGCATTTTCTTCCCTCCTTGCACCACTATAGCACAACACTCCAATTATCCACGCTTTGCTCCTCTTGAACAAGTCATTAAATATATGCCCTAAAACCCACCAGAACATGCTTTTGCTATCATAAGGGCAGTCATAGAAAACCTAGACAGCTAAGCACATTGCTCATCATTCCGATAAGTGAAGACGTTCCAAGAAAAAAACCTGTGGCTGTTTGTGATTGTGGTATAACAGTATGTTAGACCTGGCAGCTCTTGGAAGCTTGGCGTGGTGTACTTGTTCCTTCTGACCTCTTGGTTTTGGGTCCTGTGCTGCAATTTGTTTTTGCTGGTTTTGATTCACGTGGCGCTGCTAACCAGTGCTAAAGTGCAAGTGCTGTCTGTCTAAAAGATGTTGGTAATTGGTTTTCCCTAATTGGCATATTTTTCTTACTGGTAGTCCCTAGTAAAGTGCACTATGTGTGCTCAGGGCCTGTAAATCAAATGCTACTAGTGGGCCTGCAGCACTGATAGTGCCACCGACATGAGTAGCTCTGTAAACATGTCTCAGACCTGCCACTGCAGTGTCTGTGTGTGCAGTTTGGCACTGCCAATCAGACCTGGTAAGTGTACCCACTCGCTAGGCCCAAAAACTATGTTTAAATACATGTAAGGTACCCCTAAGGTTGGCCTCAGGCAGCCCCATGGGTAGGGTGCAGTTCATTTGAAAGATAGGACACATACTGATGTGTGTTACATGTCCTGATAGTGAAATACTGCCAAATTTGCTTTTAGCTATTGCAAGGCCTATCTCTCATGTAGTTTAACATGGGGATTGCCTTTAAATCTCTTTTAAGTTCAGTTTCTCACTGGGAGCAGATGGAGTTATGGAGTTTGAGGTCTCTGAACTCACAATTTAAAAATACATAATTTGGTAAAGTTGTTTTTTAGATTGTCAGTTTGAAGTATGCCACTTTTAGAAAGTGGGCATTTTCTTGCTTAGCCATTGTGTGTCTCTGCCTGGCTGCTGAATACATGTCTGGGTCAGACTGACAGTTGTGCTGTTTTTATCTTCACTCTAGACAGTGAGACAAAGGGAGCTGAGGTGTGTCCCGCATATCCTTTTGCACTACAAAGACTTTCCTTTGAAGTTTGTCTATGTCAAAGGCAGGAATGAGTATAAGTATTAGACTGCTGACCCCACAACTTCAGATTACTCCTGGATCAAGAGGACCCTCTGCCAAGGAGAAGAGCTTGATGCTTGAGGAGGACCTGCCACTCTGCCTGTTGCTTTGCTGTGCTGGTCTGCGGCTGCTGATTCTGCCTTAAGAGGGAAAGCACTAGTCTTTGCTTTCTGAAATCTTGCTTGTGAAGTTTCTCCAATGGCTTGTACTGAGCTTGCCTCCTGTTAAAAATTCTCAAGGACATCAAAGACTTCACCTCCCAGTACCTGGGTACTCTTGCTGAGGACCCTGACTTGCCAAGTGGTGCCAATCCATTTCCTTGGCTCTTGGGAGTGAATGCAGGCCTGAAACCAAGAAAAACCAGGCACACCGACTCCGGATGACTCCAGAACTAGTGCTGCTGCACGTCTTTGTGGCGCTGCCTGCAACTTGAAGTGGTGGTCCCTGCTGGAGTGCGATGACCCCAACCACCACAGCCTTGCTGAAGTCCCTTGACATTGTGAGTCCCAAGTGCCATGTCACTGACGTCCGTGACACCCAACTCCGCTGCGACGCCTGGAGCCCCGTGGTGTGACCCCAAGATGTCGCCCCACTGCATCTTGACCCAAAGGAATCATTGACCCTGCCGGATCATAAGGAACCGACGCCTCACCCTGATGCTGCATTACATCCCCTGATGCTGCACCGGATCCAGAGACGACTCATGCTCCCCACTCCGTGCCTCAGCTTGTTTTCCTCGTTACCGAAGGTACTGTACCTGGGGGTCCGTGTGACTCCATGATCAGCACCACCCTCCCAGTGATTGACGTTGGACTGGTGTGAATGACTCCATCAACAATGTTGTGATAGCCCCAGTTGGATCTACTGTGTTTCTAAGTGTTTTTTGGGGGATTTAATCTTTTAAAATTCATATCTCTGCTTGTGTATATTGAATGTTTGTTGTTTTGGTCTTGTTTTATTTAGATAAATATTGGCTTTTTTTCTAAACTGGTGTAGAGTCCTTTTGTTGTGTTTTCACTGTGCTACTGTGTCTGTTTTTACATATACTTTACACATTGCCTCTGAGATAAGCCTGACTGCTTGTGCCAAGCTACTAAGGGAGTGAGCAGGGGTTATCTGAGCTGGGTATTGCTCTTACCCTGACTAGAGAGAGGGTCTCTACTTGGACAGGATGTAAACTGACTGCCAACTAGAGCTCCCATTTCTAACACAGTGGATCACTTCGTCTGCTTGACCTGTGACTGGGGTATGCTACATATGCATTACCTACAGACCTTCTGCTCAAGCAAATAAGTGTTCAACTTACTCTAAATAGAGGGTGTAGTAAAGCCATGTTTTCTGGGTGGTCACCCTTGATTTTTCATTTTTTTCTGGGCCCTATTTCCGACTTTTAATTGGTATTATGACTCTGTGAACTGTGACCTTGTTATTCAGTGACACAGTGTGGGTACCCTAGCCATACCATATTAAATGTAATTTGTTTCCATGGCTCTATATTACTTTCCTGTAAGGCCACGGTAGTTGTACACTAATTTGTAAAAGTGGTGTGGTATTTTGATCACATATATGGGTTTGAGTATGTATTTACACATAAGGCTGCTAGAAACTTCACTGTTTTCTGGCTGGGTTACAGTTTAAAACACTTCAGTGCCATACAGAAAGAAAAAGTGTCTTTGCATTTAGAAAAATCTATTTTTATATGTTAGTGTCACTCTGCAGGTGTGCCTTACTGGACTTTCTGCTTAGTATATTAAAAAGTGGAACAGTACATATTGGAAATTGTGTGCCTGAACAGAGATGAGCCAGACTTCCTTTTTTTTTTTTTGTTTTACACAAATACAGTATACAATTAGACCTTCTTCAATTGGGGGGTTCGGTGCATTTCCTCCATATATCCCCACGCAGAAAAATCATAACGAAAGCAGAAAACAGAGAACCTCATTTTAGTACATTAATCATTAACCATAAGCCAGCTCTGAAACTGACCCCAAACCGTATTCCCTTTCATTCTGGCTAATCTTCCCTTCCGCTCATACAGGGGGGTCTCCACATAATATACCGACATTAGCCTGCCCAGCCACTGTTGCCAAGATGATGGTAACCTGTTCAGCCATACAGCGGAAATACATAAGCGATACACTGCCACAGCAAGAAAGATGAAAGCCCTCTGTCGTCCCCTTATTTGTTCGGCTGTCCCTAGAACCAGAATTTCTGGGGTAAGAACAACCTCGTGCCCCACATTTTATTTTATTACAAGTTGCATCCCGTCTATCAATGCCTTTAATTTTCTACAGGTGGCGAACATATGTATTACATCCGTCGCGTGCTCCCCACACCTTGGGCAGTTGATTCCTCGTGATCCCCCCCACTTAGCAAGGTGGGCTGGTGTATAGCACAGATTGAACACAGTTTTATAGTGTTGTGCCTGCAGAGACGAAGATAATAGTACAGTGTGACCTAACTCGAGTGAATTATGAAAATTGATGCTTCCATCAGCCAATTTTCCGCTCCACCGTTCGCTATGCTTCTCCAAATCGTCAGGTTGCTCTGCCATTAACAAGGAATTTATTACTTTGATAGTTAAATTTGATTCTCTCAGGATGTGTTCTAACAATTGGTTACTTTTAAACCCCTGTGACCCACCCGTCTTCCTGTTCAAAAAATCTCGTACCTGTAGAAATTTAAAGAAGCCTTTTTGTTCTAAGGCAAACCGTTCTTGGAGACTCTTGAATGTTACGATTCCGGCGTTATCAAAAAAGTCCCCCAACCTCACAATCCCTTTAGAAGTCCACTTTGTCATATAGCCATCTTTGAGGATATCGGGGAGCGACGGATTGTTCTTGATTAAAGTATAGTAGTTAAATCTCCCCAGCCCATTTTTTGTTCGCCAGGGCCGCCAGCATTTAAAAGCCGCCTCAAGAACCTTGTACCGTGTTTTCTTATAATACCCTGGCTCGTGAAAAGTTAGCAAGCACCCCTTTGAATCGGAACCCACAAGTAATTCGTATATATTAGGGATATAAAGGGTGCCTTCCCCCTTGCTCTCCCCAGGTCCTTCCCCCCATAGTGGACGCATGTATTGAAAAGCAGCTGCCCATTGGTATAGCTTCAAGTTAGGCAGAGCCCATCCCCCCCTTTCACGCAGTAGGGACATAAGTTTAGCGGACCTTCTGCACTTACCATATGCCCAAATAAATCTCATAATCATCCGTTCTAGATGTTCAAAGCACGCTTTTGTGAAGATCAGAGGTATGGTCCGGAATAAGTATAGTAATTTGGGGAGAAGAATAATTTTGACCATATTACATCTTCCTATCATAGTCATATGCAGGTTATCCCATCTGTGCATATCGTTTCTAGTTTTAACCATTATTGGATCCATGTTCATGATAACAATTTCCCCTACCCTTGGTGCAATATTAATACCAAGGTATCTTGCCTGCTCCACCCTCCGATTATCCTGTGATTTCGTAAATTGATTGACCAATAGCTGAGTTTTAGTTTTATTTAAGAAATACCCAGAAAATGATCCAAACTTAGTAGTAATCTTTTCGATTTCCTTCAGTGCTATATCTGGATTGGAGGTTACGATGGCAATATCATCTGCATAGGCCAGGACCTTTGTATCCCACCCATATCTTTGTACCGGAATGATCCGTCTATTTTCTTCGAGCTGTCTGAGCAGAGGGTCTATGTATAGGGCAAACAACAGCGGAGAACAGGGGCATCCCTGCCTGGTGCCTCTCCCCACTTGAATGTGATCGGACTGCCCTCCCATTAGTTGGATTCTTACTCCCGGTGACTTGTACATGGCTTTAATTGCCACTGTAAATTGATCTCAGAAGCCATATTTCCCCATAACCTCCCAGAGGTATTTCCAACTGACTCAGTCAAATGCTTTCTCTGCATCAAGTAGGGCCACCGCCATCGGTTCCTCCGCTACTCCTGTTGCATCGAACAGCGCAATAAGTCTTTGAATATGTTCTGCCGTGTCTCTACCAGGGACAAACCCGTGTTGCTGGGGCGTTACCAATTTCCTAATTACTAAAGATAAACGTGAAGCCAAAATTTTAAAATATAGTTTGGCATCACTGTTAATTAATGTTATTGGTCGGTAAGAGGCCGGATTATGCGGGGCCTTCCCTTTCTTAAGAAAGACTACCATATTAGCCATACCCCAAGAGGGCGGAGTCTTCCCACTGCTTTGTACCTGAATAAACAGCTCGAGCATCAGTGCGTGTAACTCTGATTTAAAGGCTTTGTAGAACTCTAATGGGATAGCATCGGGACCAGCTGCTTTGCCGGCGGCTAGATCACTAAGTGCCTCATCCATTTCTAAACTGCTAATCTGACCCTCTAGTTGCACGTTATCTTCTTCTGAGACTGTATTAAACTTGATGGGGTGGAGAAATTCCTGCATCTCTGTAGCCGAAAATCCAGCCGTATCCTTATACAGGTCGGTGTAATACCCCTAAAACACTTTCCTAATACCTTCATGGTCAGTCACTGTTTGTCCCTGTTGGTCTAGAATCTCTCTGATTAACCCTGCTGCTGCCTTATGACTTGCCCTTACTGCCAACAGGTGACCAGTTCTTTCACCATACTCGTACCACTCCGACCGTTGCGCGAGATATTTTCCGGCTACTCTATCTGCATTACCCTCATTTATAGCTGCCCTTGCTATGGCAATTCGCTCCTGTATATTCTTCGTGTCCTCCCCCCTCTCTATGACTGTGATCAGTTGCATTTCTAACTCTCTAAGCTTCAAATGAGAATCTCTAATCTTCCTTTGGACCTTTCCTTGTTTATTCAGACTGAAGCTTAGGGTTGCTCCCCGTACCCCGGCTTTCAAAGTATCCCATACTATCTCTATAGAAGCAGAGCCTCTGTTAAACTCTAGAAATTCCACTAACCAATTCCTCATATATTCCAGATATTCAGAGTCACTAAGAAGCCCCCTTTCAAAGGTCCATCTCCTGGTTTTATGTTCTAGACCATCTAACTCCAAATCTAATACCAATGGATTATGATCTGACATGACTCGTGGATGTAACTCCATACTAGCCTGTGATAGCCATTCAGATGATATCAGAAAAAAATCTAATCGGGCCAGTTTCACATGAGGAGTGGAGAAATAAGTATACCATGGATCTGGATTACACAGCTTGGCCCAAGCATCCACTAGTCCTAGTTCTTTTTGTAGACCTACTATAGCCTTCAGGACACAAGGCTTCCGCCCCTGATATCTCTTCACTCCGGGGACTGAAAGATCTTGTAGCCCATCCCAAGACCCATTGAGGTTAAAGTCCCCACATAGAATATACGGGGTCGGCCAGCCAGTTAATTCTATGGCCATAGCGTTAATTACAGTTGGATCATCTGATACTGCCCCATATACAGAGCACAATGTAAAGCTGCCTTCCCTAAATAGACATTCTACAACTACCCATCTTCCATTCTTATCCACCTTCTGCCTCGCAAATTTTATTTTATTGCTCTGATCCAATATCGCCACCCCTTTAGTTTTCACCTCTTGTGCTGAACATGCTATCACCCTCATACCTAGTGACCCTAGTATCCCTCGATTCCTATATTCTACATGCGTTGCCTGCAACCAATAGATGTCTGCCCTGAGAGTATTTAACTCTTCCGTAATTCTCCTTCTTTTCCTGGGATCGTTTAGGCCACAGATATTGACAGAAGCAATGCGGAGTCTGGTCATTCTAAGATCTTTCTACCCTCCCCATAGCTTCTTCGCCTCCCAGTCTTCCTATTTGGCCTTTTACTCCATTTGTGTATACTCTTAAATAAGTCCTACTTTCTCTGCTCTCTCTGGTCCTTTGATTCTGTTTCTGTGCCAATCGTCCTGTCCCTCTATGCCCCTTTCCCCCTCCTTTCCACCTCTCGTCCCCTTCAACCCTCCCCAACCCACCACATACCCATCTTCCCTCCCCTCCCTCCCCCCAGGGGTGGCTGGGGGCTCTCCCTCTCAGCCAACCCCCCCCTTCCTTGTAGAGCAATCGAGCCTCTGGGCTCGAGTGTTGACGAAGTGTAGATGCAGGTTGTCCCGCCCACCACCGAAACCTTTTATATCCAAAAAAAGAGAAAAAACAACAAAAAGAAAAAACATCCTTATTTCAATTCCATCAAATATTCCTTTGCCTGAATCTCTGACGTAAACCATCTCACTTTCCCATTAACCACCGTTTTCAGACGAGCCGGGGAGATCAAGTAAGCCTCTCCACCCTTATCAAAGAAGGGTTTGATCAGCTGTCGAAGCCGCCATCTCCGCTCCACAGTTGTATGACAAAAATCTGGTCGTGTAAAGAAAGTGACCCCTTCTACCTGTCGAGGGGTATTGGGACGTGCTTTATCAAAGATTGCCTGACGCAGTAAAAAATTCACAAAAAACACCAATATGGCTATAGGATACTTTGAAGGAGTTGGGCGCGCCCCCTCCCTCCTGGTCGTGGGAAATCTATGTGCCTGCTGTATCTCGTTGCTCCAGTCCCAATGGTCCAGTTCGGGGAAGGCTTTCTGCAAAAGCTTGATCATATAGTCCCGAATGTCATTTCCTTCCAGCCCCTCCTCTATGCCCAGGAAGCGTAGATTATTCCTTCTATACCGGTTCTCCAAATCTTCCAATTTCCAAATCACATCAGTCATCTGGCTTTCTTGCATGGCATTCTGTTGTTTCAGGAAGTCGATATTCTCTTCGACTGCTACTATCCTCTCTTCCATTGTACCTAGCTTGGTTTCTATCTCAGTGCATGATTTGGCCACCTTACGCACTGATCCTTGCAGCCATTTTGTAGCCATTTTGGCTCGGCGACTTTCTACCCGTGTTTCCGTTTGGAATTCTTTGATTGAGTTGAGTATTGATTGTAGCATCCCAGAGTCTGTGTTAGCTGAGCATATGTCACTCTTTGCGCCTTCGATATTGTCTCCTCTGTCCATACTCCTGGATGGTTGCTGATCGTTCATACTTGGTTTATTCGTTGTGAAGGCTTCATCTGTTAAATTAATACTGGAATAATCCCATTTCATAGTCCTGCTCCCACTAGAGGCGGAAAGTTTAGTACCCTCTTTTAGATCAGACCTCATTCTGATGCACTTGCGCTGGCGGTGCCTCTGCCGCACTGTGAGTTCATTATTTGATGAAGCATTCCCCTCCTCTGAGGATATGCTACTGCCAGAGTCATTAAGGATGTGCCCCTCAGTGGTGCTGAGTTCTGATCCCCAGTATCTTTTGACCAGTCCAAGTTCTTAATCTCCTTCCCATTGCTCTTATCCCTTTCTCCTAGACTCTGTGGCCTGCCTTGCTCTTCTGCGCTTCCTTGTAATTGCTTTGCATCGCTTACATCCTTTCCTTGTATCTCGGGCACATGCTGCAGCATCAAGGGAGTCTCCTGCCATTTTTCCGTTGTACCACTATCAGACCTTGTAATTCCTGGTTGGTATATTCTTTCCTTTCCGGTTTTTTCACTGGAGCCCCCCCCCCCAATGTTCTTTCTGTAGATATTTGTTCCCCTCCCAGCATAGGGATTTGCAGGGTAGTTTCAGTTTCTTGTACCCCTCCTGCCAGGAAAGAAGTGATAGTGGCCTGAGTTTTATTCTTCCCCCTATTTTCCACAGGGGGGATTATGTTATCGCTCAATTTAAGATCTTTGCTTTGGCCCGTTGTGCTTCTCCCAGGTTGCCTCCCCGCGATTGAAGTGGGCCGTCTGTTAGCCCCGGCCTGGTCCCCTTTCTCCTTGCCTGAATGCAATGATTTAGCATTATCAGTCTTGTCTCCCAAGTTCCGAAGTATTTTAGGCGCCATCCTTGCTTTCAGAAAGGGGGGGAGTAGTTTCACCAAGCTGGTTAGCCCTACTATTGCTGTTAGCAGATCATGTGCTAAACCATATATCGTGCTCCCAATAATACCCTTAGTAGTCCAAGGATAAGTACATGAGTGAGTAAAATCCGCCTCCGTGGTTAATAACATTAGAGAAATCCTGGTTTGAAGTTACGGCTCACCATAAACCCTTTGCCATCCAGTTTAACACTCATATGTACCTTAATAACTATGGTTCTCTCCCCCTTCTCCCCCCTTTTTTTTTTCCCCTTGAGAAAGAAAAGTTAAGAAGTGGTGTGAGCATAAACTGCCGTGTTTTTTTATATTTTTTTTAAACACTTCAGTCAATCCTCAAACCATTCCTCCCCCCTTGGCTTACTTGAAATTACTTGGGACTTCTGCTCCTCTTCCTTGCATAATCCGTAGTTGAGAGCGCAGAGCAGGCAGGTAGAATAGAAGGCTACTTCCTCCTTTTATTTTCCTAGATATCTCTTCTCTTTGTCTAGGTGTGTAGCATATCATAGAAGCTGCAGGGAGTGTTTACCTGGAAGCCTCCGACAGGGCTGCCTCCATTTTTATCTCTCCCTGCTTTTCCCCAAAAAATTCCCTGGGGGAGAGGCTGATGTTCCCCCCCTCGTTGTTCTCGCTAGCACGCTTGATTGTCGAAACCAGCAGCTGAAGAGAGGAAAAAAAAAACTTTGGTTCCAGTCATGCCCTCGGGGGCCGCCCCCAGCGCGCTCGTCTCAGCCGTTCAATCTACGGCATGGCCGGGACAGTGCAAAGGAGGGGAGGCCTCCCCTCTCGTTGTTTTCCGCGCTCGCAGGCGCGTCCTCACTCTTCAGTGTCCGGAGTCGGGGTGGGCGTGGTCGCAAGGCTGTGTCCGCTTTTTGGCTCAGCCATCTTGCTCAGGGGGCCAAGGAAACTTCCTTTTGAGGCTTCAGTGGGTCGACTGTGATGGCGGTTACATCGGCAGTCCAACAGATCCCCTGTACCCTCTTGACAGCAACCCACCTGAAGCAATGATCTCGTAACAAAGGATGCTCGACATGGCCTGGCAGCAGCACATTCCTGGACCAAACAGAAATCTACCATCCTGCTTATTCATCATAAATGTCTCTCACTAATCTTCACTGGGCATGCAGCTTGTCCCCTCTACCAACAAACCGCAGAGCATACCAGCACATGAACAAAGACCTGGGGTGACATGCATGAAATGCATGTACTGGATTATGAGTCTTTTCATAGTGTGCAGTGAAACTAGAAGAGGGGCTGGGCAGAATTTTAGGAAGGGCAAGTGAAGACTAGGGCAATCCCCCCACCTGCCCTGCATATACCTGAAAAACAGCAATTCCTGAATGAATACAGCAGCCTAAGACTACCCCTCATCTTGTGGTGATGAAATGTGAACTACCCTGTAAGTACAAGTGGCTATCTCGGAACACTGACACATTATGTCATTAGATACATAGATGAAGAGTAAGAAGTGCAGAGAGAGGATGTGGGGTTCCAACAAGAGCTTCAGCCTTTGGAACTGGGAACCAGGTTTGAGTCTCAGTGCTGCCTCATCATCCTGTGATTCTGGACAAATTTCAGAATCTCCACATTGTTTATATTACACATTACAATTTGACCCAGAGTAATGTAAGTTTGTAACTAATGCGCATGTAAAGTGCTCCAATACATTTGTCCTGCGTTCAAGATATATGAAACCACTCCAAAACTCAAAAAGGGCAGCCTTCTATGTGGTAGGCTAGATTCAATGTTCCACTGCACTGTAGATGACAGCAAAGGAAGGTAACCAATTGCCCTGGGATCTACTTGCTGGTGCATCAGACACAAGTGTGTCAGAATTCTGCCATTCTTTCATCAGGCATAGCTCATGAAGGACCTCTGGACTTCTGCATTTATCTCTAAATATGTTATACACTTCTACACCTTGCCTTGACAAATGCACTTTGTATACCAAGCCTGCGCTTCCACTTGATTGTCCTGATGCATCATGGTCCTTGTAGTTCCCTGTGTCTTCAGACCCTTTCTAGATCACATCCTGGTGATGGTTTCTTGTTCACTAGATTTGTTCCTGAATCCTATAGCTATTTTTACTGCTTTATGTCTGTGTTCCGGACCCGTCTCTATGTTTATTCTGATCCACACCCCTTTCCAGGTTCTCCTCTTACCTGCCTTGTTTCTACTGGCTTTCTTGGTCTTCCTTCCTACAAGCCCCAGTTCAGCCTTCAGGTCATTGGTGGTCCCCAAGTCCCTGCTCCTGGTTAATTCCTTGCATCTAGCTCTCTCTCTGCACCTGTGCTCCTCTCCTGAGCCTTCAGCTAATTCAGCCCTGTGCCCACAGTGTTCGTCGGCTTGCAATTGACTCCTATTGCATCTTCTTGTACTCTGTGTTTCTGCTGCTGTTACTACAGGCTTGTCCTTTGAAGTTTCTGTTTCCCTTTTTCCTTCAACCCTTTGTCCTGATTTTGGCTATTTGTATTATAAGTTTCTTTTTCTAGTTTTCCTGCTTGTCTGTTCCTGGGTTAACCATGGTTCATAGTCTCCTGTTTCTGTTAATTGTTTTCCTGCATCTGTGTTTTCAATGTTAACCATAGTCTCCTAGTTCTGTTACTTGGTTTCCTGCATCCCTGTTCCAGTGTTAGCCATAGTTCATAGTCTACTGTCTGTACTCTTTTTGATCTGCCCTGTTATGAGCAGACCCCCTGCCTTGTATTCTGTGTTCCTGTTTGTCTGCATATTTCCGTCTTGCCTTGTTTGAGTGCAGACATTTCTTAGCCTTGTTCTCATAATTACAGTCCTGTTCTGGTCCCTGGTTCCAGTCCTACTTTGCCTTAGCCCAGGTTTTATTGCTCTGTTCCTTGATGTTCTGTGTTGTAATATCTGGATTTGTACTGCTTCCAAGGGTGCCAGTTACAGTCCAAGGCTTATTCCTTTGATACAGAGAACCACCCAGTTCACCTTCTCCATAGGAACTGCTGGGTATCTTCCTGAACTCTGTGAGATTTTTCTCATCCTTGCTTTTATATAGATGTTTTTACCTCACAGAGAAACCATTTCCGATGTGCAGACAAACTGTCATTTATGATAGTTTGTCTATTGTTTCTCTGCTTTATATTCCAGTTGTACGTACTTGTGTTTTCCCTACAGACTTCCAGTGCCCCGTACACAGCCTGTTCCAACCTGCTTCAGTCTTCTGCTTTTTTCCTGCTTGTCTTCCAGCCTTCTGGGACTTATTTGTATTCCCTTCAGAAACCACACACAAACCCTGTACCTAGTATTGTCCCAGTCTCACCCAGCTAGTCCTCTGACAGATCACTCTGCTAGTTCATTAAGGCACTGCAACACAGTAATGCAACAAGTGGTGTGAGCTGCCCCCCTTGCTGATTATTATCTTGGGGATCTGTTACCCCACCACAATGAGTTCAGAACAGTTGTGAGGCCAGTCTTGCATCCTTGCCAGTGGTATCCTGTTACAAAATAGATTATCACAAGAACTCAAGATGATAACAAAATGTTGTGAGCCCAATCACCCACTCCTATAGATACCTATCCTACTGACTCTGACCACGTCACCGCTACAGCATTGTGTTTACGTTGATGTTGATAGCATTCTCTGCTTGGTTCATCATACTGTATAGATTACATCCATTCCTTTGAAAGTGCATTCCACAGGATTGTACCCACCACTCAATGAACCTGACTCCCCTCAACCCTTGAAATCCAGTGTTGACTTTCACTTACTCATCCCCACACAAACACCCTGAAGATCATGTCTGCCCCACAGCTTCTACATCAACTTCCTTTTCAAGAAACTGAACACCTGGGTCAGAATTATGACTACCATAGTGTCTACAATGGACCCAGTAGTGGCTGTTGTGCTCATCTTACCTTTTTATTTCATAGGCTGGATTCTACTGATCAAAAAAGCCAACCTGGAATTGCATCTCAATCACACCTCAAAATGAGAAGAAGAGGTACAACAACTATGAGCTAGACTAACAGACTCCAAAGACAGGTTGTACAGGGACAATGCTTGCTTTTACTGAGTACTAGAATCCATGGAAAAGTTTGATCTACTTTGATTCCTAGCACTACTCTTGCCTCATCTACTGAACAAGGAGTTTTTCCCCTTTTTAGACCTCCTACAATGCATAAAATGAAGGAATCAATCTGATTACCGAAGGCTGTTTTCTCCTTCATCTAGAAACATGTCTAGTTATACAGTACAACAAATAGACAGCCCCACTCACTTAGGAGGATCATACAGTTTAATTTAAGCTAGACTGCATTTTTTGCAACAAATCTGAAAAGAAGCACTTTATTTTGCCATGACAATAGCTGTACAACTGGGATATGAAATTGGAATATCAAACATGATCTGTTAAAACAGGCAGCAACAAAATCACTGTTGACAGAACCTCTGAAAGCACTGGTTTATCAGACCTAGAAAACATTCTGGATAGCTTAGATGTTAGAGGCATGAAAACAGCTGAAGCCTCAGAAGGGAAACATCCTGTTGACCTACACACAGTTGCTAATACAAACAATACTAAAAGCCACTGGTGGCTTTCAACCCTTCAGCATCCCAGATGCTCAGACAGGGAGTTTCTGTAATTGGTGAGCAAAGCACTGAAATGGTGCTAAAGTAAGTCTGAATTATCCTTGAAAGTACCTACTAAACTCAATAAAGCCAACATGGCCCAGGAAGAGATAACCTTAAATAATTGAGACGTACGAATATTATCTCCCACATCACTTACCCACCAGCCCTCTGGCTTTCAACTCTCACCCTTCCTTATCCCTACTGGCACCTCCAGACTGTTTAATCCCTTCTCTTTTCCTCTTCCATAAGGATGGTCACTACATTTGTCAACAACAAAAAGTAATTCTCTTAACCATGCCCGACTCCATGTAATTCATGGCATCAACTGTGCATGCTTTATAGCACTGCCTGTCCACCTTAAGTACTGCCTACCCATTAAAGCCTCAGATCCTTACACAACCTCTCTATCTCTACTCTGTTCCCGCCTCCTTATTTGTCCAATGATGCAAATAATTTATTAGAGGCTACCCAATATCCCTGCCCATCTTTTCTCTTCCTTCTTTGTCACTGACACACCACGGTCATCACACTTTTGCCTCAAACCTCCAGTTCCCTCTAACACCTCACACCCATTGCAATGGTTCTACAAAACCTGGGTGCAATACCTTTGATGCTAAAAACCCTCTAATTAGTCCTTCATCAACTAGAAGCAATAACTTTAATTAAAACCTAGACTCTCCCATTATATCCCACTACATCACATGGATGAGATTATACTGAAAAATCTACAATCTATACTTTCAGACATAACTCTGCTCTGGGAAACTCATCTGTCCAAAATGGAGCAAAACAAATTGAAAAGGTGTTCACTAGGAGCCAAATTATTGATCACATAAAAAAAACGAATTAATGTTGGCAATCTGCTATGAAATGCTATAGGAAGTAAAGAGCAGAAATACTACTATGAAAATCCCTCCCTTACAAGATTTTGAATATATGGATTGACATAGAAGGCATATATGCCTTGAGGGGCGTGGCTTGATGCCGCAAGATGGTGGGCGGACTTTGAGAAGGCTCCCGCTGCCTGACTCCCGATCTGACTAATAAAACAGACCAGAACAGATTCATTCCAGATAGATCTATAACACTCAATATACTTAGATTATATTAAATCATGGAACAGGCCCCAAAACGCTGGCAATAATCAGCATGTCTGATTTTGGACCTGGCAAAAGCATTCAACACACTGAACTGTAACTACCTGTTCTCCACCATTACTGCCTTTGGTATAACTGGCCATATATAAGACCTTATATAACTTTTGTATGTGCACCCTATGGCCAGTGTAAAAGTAGGGCAGTGCATCTTCCCCCCTATCCCAGTAACGAAGGGGACACACCAGGGCTGCCCCCTGTCTCCACTGCTGTTCTCCCTGGCTATGGAGCCTCGAGCTCAGAGGCTCTAACAGCAGGGCGCCAAATGGGGGATTCCATTGTACAGAGCCATGCATATGGTTTCTTTGAATGCAAATGACAGACTAATCTACAGCCGGAATATACAACAAGGTGTAACTGCTATAACCAAGATATTAACTGACTTCCGGGCAGCATCGGACATAGGAGTCAACTGGTCCAAGTCATGTCTCTTCCCCTTACATTCAGGCTGTCCAATACAGCATCTAAGGGTGGAAACACAAGAAATACGCTGGGAGGCTACCACCGTTCGCTATCTAAACATAAACATCTACCATGCTACGGAGGATCTGTTAGATGAAAACCTCACACATGCTATTACAGCCATATGCTCACAGATGTCCTTCTGGACTCTGTCGCTTACAGATCAAGGCAGAATTGTGCTATCTAAAATGGTTGTATTACCGCGCTTGTTGCATTTTTTCATAATCTCCCTATAGATATACCCAGGAAGGTCGTCCGCATGCTGCATGCTGTGCTGGGGGCCTTTCTCTGGAACAAAGGCAGTCGCAACTCCCGGTAGAGAAAGGAGGCTGGGAGCCCCCAACTTTGAGCATTGTTATCTAGCTGCAATGGCCAGCATATTGGTTGGCAGGGAGACTGCTGGACGAGCTAGGCAGGGTACTACTGAGGATGCACAGTGCATGGCCCTAGGAACCCTCCTTCCATATGTTGCACTGCCTCCACATTGTGGCGCGTTGTAATCACTAGCATATGTAAGTTATAAACAAAGCATTAAAACAAAGCCTGTGTTACAGATGTATTCCCCAGAAATTAAACTTGCAGCCTTTAGGCCCTTTCAATGAAATCCCTGGCGGGCATGCAGACGTGGGAGGCAGCAGGAGTGGACACAGTGGGAGCATTAGTCCATGATAAAGTACTTAAGCCCTTTGATCACGTGCATTGCGAAGAGGGACTACCGCGGGGACATTTCATAGCACACGCTAGATTAAATGCCCTACTGGCTAAGCAACGGCGCATACCAGCTCCCCACCCATTGGTACATGTGATCCACGTCGTGGGCAGTGGGAAGAACCTAGTCAATTGGCTCAACTGGGCATTAGCACACACATCTCAGACCCCCTGCAGGTGCTGCGCAAGAGATGGGAACAGGATGTAGGAAGAGAGCTCCATGATACAGAATGGGATGGAGTCCTGATCTACCACAAAAAAGTTTCCAGAAAAGCTAAATTTCAATACATACAGTACAATATATTACACAGGGCTTATCTAACACCAGCACCACTAAGTAGTATGTTTGGGACCTCATCAGAATGCCCTGCCATGATCCAGGTGCCAATATGCTACACATGTTTTGGTCTTGTTTGGAATCGGCCCGCTTCTGGCAACAAATACTGGGGGTCATCACAGAGCTAACCCAATGTACCAACCTGTACTAAGCAGAAGGTGTCCTGTTGGGCCTCTTTCACCGTTCCAAGCGAGCAGTTGTAACAAATCGCTTCATTGACCTGGCCCTCATGATAGGCAGGAGAGCTATTGCCATGGGTTGGAAATCACCCACCCACCAGACACTTTCCCACTGGGGTGCTGCCCTGGTAAAATGAAGTAAAGCAGAAGAAACTGCACTTAGGCGGGAAAAGTCCAGAGGATTATGCAGGGTCCCAATAGCAAGCGACTAGGGCATGTATGTGCAGGAGCTTCATGAATACTACGAACAACTAGTGCCTTAGGGTGTCAAGGTGGGGCCACTCACCTGAAAAGCAGGATGTCTGCAGGGGCGATGGTATGTCCCCCGACCTCCTGGAACACCACTCAGCACTTCCTGGTGGATCCAGAAACCCCAGCAGTTGTCCCAAAAGGAAAGTGGGGGAGTGAAAGAGAAAGAGACAAAACACTGCCACATCTTGCCGGTCCAGCCAGGCACCCTGTATCTTCGGGGGGGGCAGGTCGTTGTTGACCGAGTGTTAGTAGAGTTAGTGCACTCAACTTTCTTGAAACTGAATCTCTCTTTCTGATATGGGCATGGGAGCGGTAGAAGAACACCGGGATGCTCCAGCACTTTTCTTGGATAATAATAACTGTTGGCACAATTGCTAACACTGCATTACCAAAAAACCCAAACTGAGTACCATAATAATAAGTACTGCAACACTAGGGCTGGCTTCACAGAGATTCATTCAATCAATCAATCAATCAAAAAAATGTATAAAGCGCGCTACTCACCCGTGAGGGTCTCAAGGCGCTTGGGGGCGGCAGGAGGGTCACTGTTCGAACAACCATGTTTTGAGGTTCTTTCTGAAGAGCAGGAGGTCTTTGGTTTTGCGGAGGTTGGTGGGGAGGGAATTCCAGGTTTTGGGGGCGAGGTAGGAGAAGGACCTGCCTCCTGTGGTGGTGCGTTGGATGCGGGGGACTGTGGCTAGGGTGAGGTTGGCTGATCAGAGGTTGCGAGTAGGAGTGTGAAAGTGGCTTTTTTTTTAGGAGAGCAGTGATTTCCACGTGCTTCCAGGGGTCTGGGTAGGTGGTGGAGTCGAAGGAGGAGTTGATTAAGTCACACAGTATGGGGGCGATGGTTGGGCTGGCTTTGTTGTAGATGCGATGTGGACAAGGGTCGGAGGGGGATCCGGAGCGGATGGAGTTCATGGTTTTTTCGGTTTCTTCGTGTGTGGTGGGGGCCCAGGTGGTGATTGTGGTGGGGGGATCATGAGTGGGGGTTGCATTGGGTGAATGAGGTGTGTGTGTGGTATGAAGCTGTTGTGGATGTCCAGGATTTTGTGGTGGAAGTGATTGGAGAGGGTGTCACATAGGGGCTGTGTGTGTGAAGGGTCTATGTTGCTGGCTTTGAGTTTGGCTAGTTCATTAATGATGGTGAAGAGTTCTTTGCTGTTTTGAGAGTTGTTGTCAAGGCGTGTCTTGTAGTGGTCTCTTTTGACGGTGCGTATGAGTTGGTGATGGGTGCGAATGGTGGCTTTCAGGGTGGAGAAGTTGGTTGTAGAGGGTTCTTGTCGCCATAGTTTCTCCGCTTGGCGTCATTTGCGCATGGAATCTTGGAGTTTGGGGGTAAACCTTGGGGCGTTCTTGATGTTGCGGGTGGCGATGTGTTTTCTGAGGGGGGTAGCGTGTCTGCGCAGGTGGTGATCCATTTTGAGAGGTTGTGGGCTCCTGTGTTGGGGTCGTTGGTGTGGTGGGGGGGTTGTGAGCCAGTTGGGATTTCAGGCGTTCTGTGGGGATCTTGTGTTGGTGTGTTGAGGGTGGTGTGTTGGGGTTTGGCGAAAGAGAAGTGGACGCAGTGGTTGTCAGTCCAGAGGAGTTCGGTGGTGTGGGTGTAGACTATGTGTTGGCTTGAGGTGAAAATTGCGTTGAGCGTGTGTCCTGCTGAGTGGGTTGGTGCGGTGACCAGTTGTTTGAGTCCAAGGTTGGTGAGGTTGTCTATGAGGGATGTGGAGTTGTGGTCTTGTAGGTTCTCCAAGTGAAAGTTGAAATCACCGAGGAGGATGTAGTCTGTGGAGGTGAGGGCGTGCGAGCTGATTGAGCCGGCGATGGTGTCGCAGAAGGCAGGGTGTGGTCCTGGTGGTCTGTAGATTAGTGTACCTCTGAAGGTGGAGTTGTTGTTAATGTGGATTAGGAAGTGCATGTGTTCTGTGTTGTCAATGGTGTCTTGGGAGCTGGTGGTGACTTTGATGGTGTCCCTGTGTAGGATGGCGATGCCACCCCCTGGCCTGTTGAGGCGGTCTTTGCGTTGGAGTTTGTATCCCATGGGGGTGGCGATGGCTATGTCGGGTTCCGAGGAGGGGTTGGTCCAGGTTTCCGTGAGGAAGGCGATGTCGGGTGAGTGTGATGTGATGAGGTCCCAGAGTTCTATGGTATGTTTTTGAAGGGAGCGGGTGTTGAGGAGCAGGCAGTTGAGGTGGGTGGTGTTGGTGTGGTGCACGAGGGTGTTGTTGCGGGGTGTGTTCTGGTTGTGGGGTGGTGTGTGGCAGGGCTGGTTGGTAAGGGTGGGGGCAGAGTAGGTGTGTATTGTGTTGGGGGTGTTGTGTTTGTTGTCAGGGGGGTCGCTAAGGTTGGTGTGTGGTGTGAGGGGTGAGGAGCAGGAGAAATGACAGGTGCGGCAGCTGAAGGGGCCATGAGTGTGTGTGGGGCTGGAAAGGGTGCAGGTGGGGCGAGGGCCTGGGTTGAGTGAGTGGAGGGTGAGGGGGGAGTAGGTTTGTTTGAGAAGGCCAGGGGGACTGGCGTTGGGCGTGGTCTTCGCACGGACAGGTGCAGGCGGGCTTGCCTTTGGCGCGCCGCAGCTGCCATAAATGGGGGGAGGGAGATAGTGGCAGCTGGGAGGAGGGAGGGCTGGACGAATGGGAAAGCTGGGGGTGAGGGGCCACAGGGGACGCAGCGGCAGGGGAATCCTCGGAGAACAAACAAAACGGACTGTGAGGAGGAGGGGGGAGGTGGGAGGGGACCCAGGGGACGCAGCGGCAGTGGAGTCCTCGGAGAACAACCGAAACTGACGGTGAGGCGGAGGGGGAGGCGGGAGGGGACGCTGCGGCAGGGGAATCCTCGGAGAGCAAACGCAACGGGCGGTGAGGATGTGGCGCTGAGTGGAGGGGCAGGGAGCTACCTGCCTGCAGAAGCACACTACAATTAGAACTGTGGTGGCACTTATCATACACAAGAAAGACAAACAAGGGCATTAATTATATCACATCTAACTTTCCTGCATGCATAGGGTTAAACTAAAAGGAACAAAAACAATCTAAGAAATACAAATGTCCACTCTGGGTTCAAACAGGGTGGCACAGTTTGGTTTGGTTTCACTGTGTGTGTGAAAAACCATTCAAAAAGCAAATTCCTCAAACCTGAAACACAGGCATGAATGACACAATTTAAATCCAAGAAAAGTCACGTAAATGTTCTTTTAAAATAGCACTGTCACTTTTTGTAGTACTTGACCTCAAGCAGATTTCCTGAAGCACATTTAGGCAAGTAACTACAATAATAATTTAGAATGTTCAGAAATGCATTTGTCTCTTTAAGATAAGCACTCTGCCAAAATACGAGGTCTGAAATACACCAGCTGTTGTAGGAGAGCGCAGCGCTCAAAGAACAAACACCCTGGAGAATACTAGTCACTTAGCTGCAGTCTTTTCCGGAGTGCTGGAGGAATTTCTGGTGTCAACTGGTACAGGAAGGAAGAAAAGAATTGCCTCAAAATGCCTGAATATGAGGATGACATCAGGGGCTGGACTGCCAAGTCAGGTGTTGAGATCAGGAAGCAAAACAAAGTCAAGCAGGGAGGCATGCTTCACACTGCTATTTAAAGCCGATCAGGAAAGCAGTTGAGTTTCCACATGTGGATGAGTCACCACACCCAATTAGAGGCACGTGTCTACGCATTCTCACATTAGCAAACAAGCATTGGTAAAACAAGCATTGATAAAACCAATTGTGTAACACAGCACATTATGTTTACTTAGAAACATGAAGGTTTAACCAAGAACAGAGATATGATTTAACCCTAATCCCTGGGGATGCTGACAGATAACGCAGGAGGCACCCTGGGGATTCCTGACAGTCCTCCCCACCAAGGACCCTCTCAAAGGGCGGGCCTTGGAAGGGTGCAGGAGATGGAATTTTTTAGTAAGACGTGGGTTCCCAGGAATTGTCCTCAGGCCCATAGCCTTTCCAAGCCAATAAATAGTGTAGAACACCACGGACGTGCCTGGAGTCAAGAGATTTGGCCACTTCAAATTACCATTGCCCGTGTACTTTTACCAGGGGAGGTGGTGGGGCATTGAGGCTATCAAGGGAATAGGGACGGAGTAACGACACATGAAACACGAGGTGTACCATGAAATCATCTGGCAATGTTAGTTCTACTACCACAGGATTGATGATTTTGGCAATAGGAAAGGGGCCTAGAAATCGAGGGTTTAATTTTCTGGATCCTGCAACATGGAGATTTTTTTATGATAGCCACACCTGATCTCCTATCTGATAAGAGGGAGCAGGTCTCCTTCTTTTGTCTGCTTGTGTTTTTTACTTGAGCTTGGTAGTGATTTAAATGGTTTTGTACTTGTTTTTGAATCTCCTGTAACTCTTTATGGTGTTTCTGTACTGATGGGACTCTTGTGGATGTTTGGGGCCCAGTTATATGTAGCATTCTTGGGTGCAGACCAAACAAACAGTAAAATGGGGATACTCCTGTAGCCATGTGGACACTGTTGTTATATACAAATTCAACAAAAGGTATAGCCTTAGCCCACTCAGTAGAACATGTGTCAATATAACATCTCAGGATTTGCTCCAGCGATTGGTTGGCACATTCCGTCTGCCCATCCGTTTGTGATTGATATGCAGAGGACAAATGGACGTCCACACCGACAGAGGAACAGAAGCTACGCCAAAACTGTGATATAAATTGGGGGTCACAATCAGAAACAATTGTGGTGGGCAACCTATGAAGCCGTACAATGTGTTGGACAAACAAATCAGAGAGCTTGGAAGCCGTAAGGAGGCATTTTAATGGAACAAAATGAGCCATTTTAGTTAGATAATCTATAACCACCCATTTGACGGTGTGTGAATTGGAAGCTGGGAGATCAGAAATAAAATCCATACTTATGGTATGCCATCGGGCCACCGGAATTGGCATGGGAAGTAACAGTCCTGTGGCTGGAGTATGTGGGGTTTTATCCCGAACACAGGTGGAACAAGTCTGGACGTAGCTTCAGACATCCTGCACAAGTGTGGGCCACCAAAACAATCTTTGACAGAGATCTAACATCTTTTTCTCACCCGGGTGACCTGAGAGGACAGAATCATGTCTCCAATGTAACACGGTATCCCGTAATTCTTTGGTAGGGACGTACAACTGATCAGCATGGTATAGTAAACCCTCTTTTTCTTACACATCAGTTGAACAGGGAACCTTGTGTTGGGCTACCCGTATTTCCTCAAGGAACTCTTGGGAAGTGCACACAGCCACAATTCTCTCTGGGGGTTTAATGCTTCTGCCCTGTTCTAGCTCAACATCGGAGGAGAAACCCATCATAGACAATGTGTCTGCCTTTTGTTGTGTAGTACCTGGCCTATAGGTGATTACGAAGTCAAACTCATTAAAGAATAGAAACTAGCGTAATTGATGAGGTGTCAGGGCCTTGGTCGCTTGAAAAAACTGTAAATTACAGTGGTCTGTGTAAATAGTTACGGTGTGTCTAGCTTTGAGTAGGTGGTGACGCCATACCTGGAAGGCAAGCTTGATGGCCAGAGGTTCCCGCTCCACCACCGTGTAATTTTGCTCTGTGGGTAGCAATTTCTTTGAAAAGTAAGCTACTGGATGGAAATGCCCAGATTCAGAATCTCTTTGGGACAAGACACCACCCACTGCCATTTGGGAAGAGTCTGCTTCCACTAAAAATGTCTGAGCCGGGTCGGGATGATGCAGAATGGGTGCTTCAGTGAATGTGTTTTTAAGATGTTGGAAGGCTTTCTCAGCTTCTGCATCCCAGATGAACTTAACCCCCTTTCTTCGGAGATAAGTTATGGGAGATACCACTGTAGAAAAGTGGGGTATAAATCTATAAAAAGTTGCGAAGCCCAAAAACTGTTGCACTTTCTTGATGGATCTTGGGGCTACCCAATACAGAATGGCCTGTACCTTCGACCAATCCATGGAAATTCCATTGGGAGTGATCACATATCCCAGGAATTCTACAGTTGTAGCGTGAAAAACACATTTTCCCAGCTTGACGAAGAGAAGATGCTCACAAAGCTGTTGTAAAACCTCTTTTACATGCCCTAAATGTTCCTCAGTGGAGGACGAGTAGATCAAAATGTTGTCTATATATACCACTACACAGATATCCAGAAACTCCTGCAGCACTTCATTGATGAAAAATTGAAACGCTGCAGGAGCGTTACACAACCCGAAGGGCATCACTGTGTACTCGAAGAGTCCGAATTTAGTTTGGAATGCCGTCTTCCACTCATCCCCCTCCATCACTCGGATCAAGTGGTAGGCGCCCCAGAGGTCAAGTTTAGTATAAATGGTCGACTGATGTGCCTGATCTAAAAGTACCCGGATCAACGGAAGTGTATACTGATTTTTTATAGTCACTTTGTTCACTGCGTGGTAATCTATACAGGCGCACAGCTCGCAATTCTGTTTGGGCACAAAGAACAAAGACAACAATACTGGTGACGTTGAATGACAAATGAAACCCTTAGCCAATAGATCATCCAGGTAGTCTCGCAGGTATTGATTCTCAAGCTCAGAAAGAGCATATACCCTACTACATGGTAGCGTTCCCCATGGAATCAAGTCTATATGACAATCGTATGACCTATGTGGCGGCAGCTGGGTGGCCTTCTGTTTACTAAAGACATTATGGAAGTCTTTATACGGTGCAGGAATGGCCAGTGTGTCGCCCGGCTTAATAGTCGTACTATGTGTGGACCCACAATGCAAGGGTGTCACTAGTAATGGATTGTCTTGGTAACAGGAGTGCCAGCAATGTTTAGAGTGTAATGTCACCGTCCTTGCTGCCCAGTCAATTGTAACTGAAGCCAGGGTATCCCCAAAATGGCTCCAATTACTGGAGTATCTATGAGGTCAAACTGAATTTGTTCTGTATGGTTGTTTGCACAAAGCATGGACAAGGGTGTTGTTTGATAAACAATAAGCCTGGAAGACAATTCTGAGCCATCCATGGCTCTAACTGGTTCAGGGACGTCTTTTCTGACAGTCATAATATTTAGGGTTTTAGCCAAACCGAAGTCTAAAAAGTTTCCGGTAGCTTCAGAATCAGGCAATATGGGAATGACCTTAGGAACATGAAGGTACAACACTAAGGTCACAATAAGAGTTAGATGTCAAGGTACTGGACTGGTGGTATTAGCCAGAAGATGTGAGACCATATTGAAAGAAGCACTCAATAAAGTGGTCTCAGAAGTTATCGAGCCGGTTAGTTTTCCGCCTGGTCAGGAAGGGAGAATTCAGGCCCTGTTAACACTCCGATGGCTTTCTTTGGAGCAGTAGGCTTGTTAGGACATTCCCGAGAAACACAGTATAAACACAGTTTCAAATTTTTCCTACTTTCTTTCTCTTCCTTAGGTAGTGGGGCCCGCAACCTGCCAATTTGCATGGGCTCAGGTGTATCATGAGTGGGAATGGTGGACTCCTTTTTCTCAGTTTTAAGCACCACTAAGCGTGTGTCACCCAGGAATTTTTTTTTTACCCTTACGTTCACTCAAGCGGTGATCCAATCGTACCACCAGGTCAATGAACTCAGAACACTCCTTAGGAGGTTCTACAATTTGGGCTAGAACATCCTTGGTATCGTCCCGAAGGCCACAATAGAAGAGGGAGGTCCCCTTCTCCTCGCGCCACTCAGTCTCTGCCACCAACCGATTGAAAGAGGTGATATAGGACCGTAGATCCTTCTTTCCCTGGCGCAAATTCATCAACTCATTGTCACTGGCCTGCACAAACAGGTGTTTGGTGAACAGTTTCTGCAAGGCTTCCTTGAACCGGTTGAAATCATACAGTACAGGGTCATTGCGCTCCACCAGCGGAATAGACCAGTTAGCTGCATTGCCTCCCAAATAAGAGACAATAAAAGCTACCTTTGCAGCATCATTGGGGAATGCTGCTGCCTGACACAAAAACTGTAGCTGGCACTGGCTAAGAAAAATGTTGAACTTAGCACAATCTCCCAAAAACCTTTCTGGAGGAGCTAAGGGCACAGGAGTTGGTGTTGTGACCATTACCTGATTGGGTTGTGTGGTGGAAGTCGTTGGGCCTGAAGCGGTTCTAGAAACATGATTAGACGGGTCAAACCGAGGGGCCTGTAGTACTGGAGATCTTTGTTTTAGTTTGACTCCTCTCCATGGGGTGTCTTGTGGTTTATACCGCTGTAGTTCAGTGTGGAACTCCAGGTTCTCTTGCTTTAAGGAAAGAACTTACTTCTAAAGTCCCACTAGGGCCCTTGTTAAATCTAATAAAGATGGAGCATCCTGATCAGCTGGCAAAGCCTGTGCTAAACCTTTAAAAGTACCCATGGAGGAATCCATCGCCCAAACAGCCCTGTATGTTGTGGCTTGAATTTATGTGGAGTCGGGGCCGCTCACCTGAAAAACAGGATGTCTGCAGGGGCGATGGTATGCCCCGACCTCCTGGAACACCTCTCAGCACTTCCTGGTGGACACAGAAACCCCGGCAGGTGTCCCAAAAGGAAAAGGGGAGTGGAAGAGAAGTAGACAAAACACTGCCACGTCTTGCCGGTCCAGCCAGGCACCTTGTATCTTCAGGAGGGGCAGGTCATTGTTGACAGAGTGATAGTAGAGTTATTGCACTCAACTTCCTTGAAACTGAAACTCTCTTTCTGATATGGGCACGGGAGCAGTAGAAGAACACAGGGATGCTCCAGCACTTTTCTTGGATAATAACTGTTGGCACAATTACTAACACTGCATTACCAAAAAACCCAAACTGAGTACCATAACAATAAGTACTGCAACACTAGGGCTGGCTTCACAGAGATTCACTGTTGCACACTACAATTAGAACTGTGGTTGCACTGATCATGCACAAGAAAGACAAACAAGCATTGGTAAAACAAGCATTGATCAAACCAATTATTTAACACAGTACATTATGTTTACTTAGAAACATGAAGGTTTAACTAAGAACAGGGATATGATTTAACCCTAATCCCTGGGGATGCTGACACATAAAAAACACAGGAGGCACCTTTGGGATTCCTGACATAGGGGAGATACCTTCATGATAGAGAGAAGGAGTACTGAGTCCCCATTGGTAAAGATATTGACCCCCCCTTCCTGCTTCCTAACACCCCACCACCCCCTGGACTGCATGTCGCCTCCCCAAGATGGGGCCTGTGGACAAAAGTAGCCAAACTATTACAAACGTAGGGAATTAGTGCCCTGGGGTCACCACAAAAGTGCAAATATACCACCATACCATTCTAACAATATATAGATTTCTGTGGGACTACCCTCTCCATCCCTCTTAAGCAAAGTAATATGCCTGTTTGTAACACTGATGTCACTCATAGCTATAAATCTTCCAGTTTGCCTGTTTTGCTTGTGTTAAAAGCTGTCTGTAAGCTCAATTTAGCAGTATGTATGTACACCTCCCTGTGCATTGTTATATTCAGTATCTGCCTCTTACAGTATCATTACGAATGCTTTGCATGTCTATTCTGCAAAATAATAAAATGGTTCAAAACTAAGGCAGATATGTCTTTGTGAAAATGATAATGGTGACCTCCACCTTTGTTGTGGGGTCATTTTGTGCTGACACTCAATTAGAGTGACCTTTTCATCAAAACTGGTCAGACTCCTTGTAGAATCTGGTGGCACTGAAACTAACATAAGAGATCACTGGTCATTTCCTATGCACTCTATACAAATCAAGTAAATAGGATAGGGTGAATAAAGCAGACAAAGCAATTTCTCAACAATATTATAAAGCACAACAACCTGATGTGTGGAGGCTATTAGAGCCATGTACACACTTCCATCTCATGCGTGCATGACTCTATTACCTGCATAGACTACATCCTATTGCTCAGCTCACTAATGCTTAATATACTACTTTTGATATCTTGGAGGAATTTCAAAGTACTGTATACACCACTACCACTGTGCATATCCCTGGGACTGACAAGACCCCCACAAAAACCTTGGAGGATGAAACTATCAAACTATTGCTTACTGAAAGAGAAGAGCGCCTGTGATCTGAACTGCAATTTATATTGACAAAAAAGAGTAATCTGTGATGTGAGTGCAAATCCTGTGGGTGGCAAGCAAAATTACCATTAAATGACAAATTCTGAGACACAATGAAACAACAGCAAATAAAGCAAATAATGAACTTTTTGGCCATGTACAACCAAATGCCAACACCAGCAGTACTTCTGGAATTTGAAAAGCAAAAAATACACTGTACTTCCCATTCACTAGAAAGGCGTAATATCCTGTCACATATCTATGACAATACCTCTATGAGAAGGGAGAGAAGGCCAACCAAGGATTCATGCACCACAATCCCTGCCATTAAATATAAATCTGGCCACTTCCTTTCACTACCTCAGAAATTATATAAATGTATGCTGCCTTTCTGGAAGGCCTGTATCACTCAACCCATAGACATTGCAGAGGGAAAGTCTTGCTTCAAGGACAATCTGCACTTTTATCATTGACAGACGATATAAGGAGACTGTATAGTAAATTATGAAGACAAAGGCAATCTTGCTACACAGAGAGGCACCAGGTACTCATCAGCATAGTCCCCTTTCTCCCTTCTTCTTTCTCTTGACCTTAGAGCTTATTTCAAACGTTTTTGTGAGGGGAGTCAAAAGTGATGATGTAAACTGATTACATACCTCTGACCTTAACAGATGCCAGTTCTTCCCTGTCAGTGTTTTCATGCTCCTCAAGAGCTCTGCAACATTTTAAGGGTATAAATTCAGTTAGTGGAAGTGTATAGCCATAACGATATCCAAATTGACAACCCATGCTACGATAAGAGGCTATGGCCTCCAATGGATAACCTCACAGCTTAAACACTTGGTGCTAGATTTAGAGGTTGGTGGATGGGTTCATCATCACAAACATGATGGATAACCTGCCTGCTTTTTTACATGAATTAACCACATTATGAATCGATCTACTGAAAGGATGAATCCCATGTATTATCTTTGGCATAAATTACATGGTACCTCCATCATAAGCAGCTGTCTTGTTTTTCTCCTCATTTTATGGGAAATGTAACCAGGGACCTAGATTGTTTTAATCATCGACTCACTAAGACCACGGATGATGTATTGCCTCAAGTGCTCAATCATCAAAAAAAGCAAGTTTGCTCATCTCCCTGATTTTCACCTCTCTTGGCTAAAGAACATCTGGGCTGTAGACAGAGCACACTTGGATGGCAAGATACACATTGCTGAGAGTGAAATATATAAGAATGCCTTAAAAACATAACATAAATCAATTTTAGATGCTAAGAGGATGTAGTTTGTTGCTAGGATAGAAGTGCCAAAGAATGATTCTCATGCGATCTTCCAAATCGCCAAAGACTTTCTTGAGCCCCAATTTTGTACATCTGTCCTTGATCCTTCATAAGAAGTGTGTGATATGCTGGCTGCTTTCTTTAACCAGAATATCAAAACCATTTGTGTTGGTTTCATTCCTAATGTAATCCAGAAAAGACATATTAGAATGGGCCCCTTTGGGCCCTTTTATGGCACTGTTTCTTACAGATTTCAGTTTATTAACTTTGGAGCAGTCTAACAGGATGTTATTCATTGCAATTCAGGATCTCCTTCAGACCCGTATCCTCCTTCTGTGTGAAAAAAGGCAATTTAGGTTATCAATCTGATTTTAAACTTCATACTCAATCAATCTGTTCTTTCAGATTTTGTTCCTGACAATTAGAAGCTAACCTTTGTTAAACTATTATTTAATTAAAAAAACCCTGACCCGAATCTCTCTGCTCCCAGCACAAGCAAAAATGGTCAGCCACCCACTCATGGAGCTCTTAGGAAATCACAATATCCACCTTTGCAAGCTGGTTTTAGACCTAACTATTCTACAGGATCTGCATTGCTGGAAGTTTTAAAACTTTTATAGTTTATTCTAGGTGGACGGAAAAATGTGGTGCTGATCCTTCTGGATATGTTGGTAACTTTTGAGTCAATCTGTCACAATACCCTTTTTTTGAAAGCTTGCTGACATAAGTACCAGTGGCCGTGCCTGGAGATGGCTTCAATCTTTCCTAGAAAATAGGAGGCAGTTGATCACTATCACAATCTAAGGAAAAACGTCTCAAATATAGGGTCCCTCAGGGGTCATCCCTTAGTCATACTTTATTTAATGTCTACATAACCCCCTTATAGTTCTTATCAAATCTTCTGGGATCTCTGTGTCTTATGCTGATTGTTAGAAATGGGGTCTTTGGTTGACAGTCAGGTTACCCCCTGTTCAAGCAAGGACCCTCACTCTAGTTAGGATAAAAGAGAATCACCCTCAGCTAACCCCTGCTTACCCCCTTGGTAGCTTGGCAGAGCAGTAGGCTTAACCTCAGAGTGCTGGGCGTAAAGTATTTGTACCAACACACACAGTAACTTAATGAAAACACTACAAAATGACAACACCAGTTTAGAAAAATAGGAAATATTTATCTGGACAAAACAAGACCAAAACGACAAAAATCCAACATACACAAGTCAAGTTATGATTTTTTAAAGGTTTAAAATAAAAAGAGTCTTTAGGTAGTTGTAACAACACACTAGCGCTGCTAGCGTGTAAATGTACCTGGTTTGCGGCAAAAATAACCCCGCACGGGCGGTGTGCGTCGGAAATAACCCTGCACGGGTATATGCGTCGAAAACAGCTCGGCACGGCGAGGCGCGTCGAAAAAGCCAGCCACGCGACGGTCCGAAAGTCCCGCGGCGCTGGTTGCGATCTCTCAGCCTTCGTCAGCGATGCTGCGCGTCGTTTCTCCTGCTCCGGGCGTCGATTCTCCGGTCGCGTTTCCTGCGGCGTCGTTTCTCAGCTGCGGAGCCGGCGTCGCGTCGTTTTCTCAGCCGCGATCGGATTCGCGTCGATCTTTTCTCCGCACGGCGCTCGGTGCGTGTATTTTTGTCCTTAGGCTGCCAGCCTCTCCTTTCAGGGTCCCAGGAACTGGAAGGGCACCACAGAGCAGAGTAGGGGTCTCTCCAGAGACTCCAGGTGCTGGCAGGAAGAAGTCTTTGCTATCCCTGAGACTTCAACAACAGGAGGCAAGCTCTACATCAAGCCCTTGGAGATTTCTTCTTCAAGATGGAAGGCACACAAAGTCCAGTCTTTGCCCTCTTACTCTGGCAGAAGCAGCACTGCAGGAAAGCTCCACAAAGCACAGTCACAGGCAGGGCAGCACGTTTTCCTCAGCTATCAGCTCTTCTCCAGGCAGAGGTTCCTCTTGGTTCCAGAAGTGTTTCTAAAGTTTGTAAGTTTGGGTGCCCTTCTTATACCCATTTTAGTCTTTGAAGTCACCTTCCTTCAAAGGGGACTCACACCTTCTTGTGAAATCCTGCCTTGCCCAGGCAAGGCCTCAGACACACACCAGGGGGTTGGAGACAGCATTGTCAGAGGCAGGCACAGTCCTTTCAGATGAGAGTGACCACTCCACCCCTCCCTCCTAGCAGAGATGGCTAATCAGGAAATGCAGATTACACCCCAGCTCCCTTTGTGTCACTGTCTGGTGTGAGGTGAAAAACAACCCAACTGTCAAACTGACCCAGACAGGGAATCCACAAACAAGGCAGAGTCACAGAATGGTTTAAGCAAGAAAATGCTCACTTTCTAAAAGTGGCATTTCCAAACTCACAATCTTAAAATCAACTTTACTAAAAGATGTATTTTTAAATTGTGAGTTCAGGGATCCCAAACTCCACATGTCCATCTACTCTCTAGGGGAATCTACACTTTAATCATATTTAAAGGTAGCCCCCATATTATCCTATGAGAGAGAGACAGACCTTGCAACAGTGAAAACGAAATTGGCAGTATTTCACTGTCAGGACATATAAACCACATTACTATATGTCCTACCTTATCCATACACTGCACCCTGCCCTTGGGGCTACCTAGGGCCTACCTTAGGGGTGCCTTACATGTAAGGAAAGGGAAGGTTTAGACCTGGCAAGTGGGTACACTTGCCAAGTCGAATTTACAGTGTAAAATTACACATACAGACACTGCAGTGGCAGGTCTGAGACATGATTACAGAGCTACTTATGTGGGTGGCACAACCAGTGCTGCAGGCCCACTAGTAGCATTTGATTTACAGGCCCTGGCACCTCTAGTGCACCTTACTAGGGACTTACTAGTAATTCAAATATGCCAATCATGGATAAACCACTTACATACAATTTAAACAGGAGAGCATATGCACTTTAGCACTGGTTAGCGGTGGTAAAGTGCTCAGAGTTGAAAAGCCAACAGCAACATGTCAGAAAAAAATAGGAGGCAGGAGGCGAAAAAAGACTGGGGATGACCCTGCATAAGCAAAAGTCCAACACGACCCCCTACCAGCCTAAAGCCAGGGGAGAACAATCAATACCTTGATGTACTTCCCTGATTGGGGCGATAGAACAGGGACCCAGGCCCACAACAGCAGGGGCATGTTCCAGTTCTACGCCTTCCTGACTCCAGTTGGATCCCTCTGTCCATACTCTCAGGGCCCACTAAGCTAACCCATGGGGAACCCTTCTCCACATCTACAGACACCATCTGTGCAACACCTAACTTTACTTTGCTCACAGATGTATTGCAATGGGCAGATAGTACCACCAGGGCCAACACAGTGGTGTTGCCCACTCCACCCCCGGGGTGTGACTCTCGTCCTCCCCCCCCCAGGGGCAACTCTGTCCACCAGGACAGCAAGCCACAGTGGCCCCAGACAACTGTCAGGGATGAAAGCCCGACCTCAGGCCTCTCTAACCACTGTGACTGTGGAGAGTGGGGGGTGGTAGCCCCAGGTGCCTGGCACCCTTTGACCACTCTCTCTTCCACCAGGTCAGGGATGTTAACCTGACCCTGGTCCTCTCCTCTGGGGCTCTGTACCCTTCCTGCAGAAGCGGCACCCCCAGAGTCAAAAACTGTCAGGGTGCTGGTAGAAGCAGTCCTGCACAATTCTTCCATCAGTGCAGGGATGTTAACCTGCAACTGATCCTCCAACCTGGGGTCTGTACCTTCAGGTTGGACCAGGGCCAGGGGTGAGGCTTCCCTCCCCCTGCCCTCTCTTCTGGGGTCCTGAACCACCCAACTAGGAGTGGCCCCCCCAGAAGACAACATGGTAGGGGCACTGTTAGCAGTAGCCCCTTCCTCCAGGTCAGGGGGGACACCCTTAACCTGGCCTCCCAATCCAGGGTCTGTACCCACAGACTGGATCACTGCCTGGCAAACCAGGACTTCCTGGGGGGCATACCTACCCCCTACCAGGTCAGAGTTTACCCTCTGAACCTGGTCATCCAACCTAGGGTCACCACCCTGCGGTTGAACCACTGCCTGGCACACCAGGACTTCCTTGGGAGCACACTTACCCCCCATCAGGTCAGAGTTTACCCCCTGAACCTGATCATTCAACCCAGAGTCACCACCCTGCGGTTGAACCATTGCCTGGCACACCAGGACTTCCAGGGGGGCACACTTACCCCCCTCAAGGGACACACTGTCCCGAAGGGCCACACAAGAGTCTGGCTGGCGCAGGTCCCCTGACCTCTGCCCATCTGACAGAGTCTGGATTCCCCCCAACCCAGAAATGGTCTCACCAAGGTCATTCATGGGGGGCTCTGCTCTCAGAGCTGACCCCTGACCCTCCAGGTTCTCCACTGGGGTCCGCAACCCCCTCTCAACCCTCTGTCTGGACTTCTGCACCCCCTCACTAGGAGTGGTACTGCCAGACACCAGAACTGGTGGGACGCTGGCTACAGCCGCCCCCCCAAGTTCTCCTGACACTGTGGGGTCTCCCTCAACAGATGGCCCTATGGTACAGGCTAGGCTCCCCTCCTGGTGTTCCCGCAGGGAACCCTCCTGGACCTGGGACCGGATCTCGGGCACCTTGGGCCTCAACCCATCCCCATTCCCTCTCCTCTGAGACTGGACATGGGGTCCCTCACCCATCCCACTACACTGGGACCTACCTGGGACACTACAATCCTTCCCTACCTCACCTGGTTGGGAACTACCTAGACCACTCCTCTCTGGAGCACCCCCAAATGCCTCTTCAGACTCTCTGGTACTCACCCAGAAGTCTGCCTCCATTGTAAGCTCCCTGGGGTCAGAGAACTCACACTCCACCTGGTGTTGGCATAGCTCTGGAAAATAAGGACTAGACATATGCTCTCCAGCAATTACATCACTCAGCCCCTCACATGAATTAACCAAAGTACCCTTCACCCAATCATCCAGTGACTCTGCTTTGACAAAGCACCCCACATCACCCTCCTGAGACTGGTGAGACAGTACCTGACTGTCCCTGACACTCAACCCACACTCTTCTGGGATGTCTTCACACTCCATAACCAGGACTTCTACCTGGGGGGAACCCCTCTCCCTGTCACTCTCAACTAGAGTCAGTAGAGTGTCCCTCCCACCAGTAGGAATATGACTCCCCATGCCAGTTCCCCAATCCACCTCAGGGACCCTGTGCATCACTGGAGCTACCTCATACCCCTGAACCTCCTGGCGTGTGTTAACTCCCTCCTTCAAGTAGGGCACCACCTCTCTGGGCATGTGCACTTCTGCAGCATCACTGGATATACAATTGTTGCTGCCACCATTCCAGCTGGACTCAGCCCTCATGACTTCCAGCTCTTTCAATTTAAGCTCGTAAGCATAAATCATTTTTTTAATCTCTAAGTTCCTCCTCCTTTCTTCCAACTCCCAATCGAGCTTTTTCAGCTCCCATTGGTACTCCCTCTCTGCCTGTCTGTCCTGTAACTCTTCAGGAGTCAGACCCTTGGGTGACACCCTGCCATCCCTCCTGGGGACCCTCCCCCCAGGCGTAACAGGTTCCTCCACTACACCACTGTGTATCCTCTGCACTTCCCCCCCCATATTCTCCTCCTCTGTGTGCCTTCCAGCCTTCTTGATTGTCACCCAGGCCCTCTGTGCCTGTTGCAGCTCCCCCTCCCTGGTGGAGCTCTCAGTGGGACAGTCAAGATCTTTAAGGAACTGTTTCAATTGAGCAACTGAGTACTCCTTCAGTTTCTCCATTTCAAACACAGCTCCAGCTGTTGCATCTCCAGATTGAGACATGATGGTCACAAGTGCAAAGTTCCAAAAGGCAGAAAAAAATAATTTCCCAATGAAGTAAAAAGAATCAGTCAAGGGATCAGCAAAATCATGGAAGTAGAATAAAAAGAGTCCTTAAGAGAAAAATCAAAAGATCACCAAACAAGTAGTATGTGGTCACGTAGTGGTCTGAGATCAAAACAGTAGTGTACACTTAATTACTGTATGTCAAGTACAAATACAAGTCCAATCCCGACCGCTGCCACCAATGTTAGAAATGGGGTCTTTGGTTGACAGTCAGGTTACCCCCTGTTCAAGCAAGGACCCTCACTCTAGTTAGGATAAAAGAGAATCACCCTCAGCTAACCCCTGCTTACCCCCTTGGTAGCTTGGCAGAGCAGTAGGCTTAACCTCAGAGTGCTGGGCGTAAAGTATTTGTACCAACACACACAGTAACTTAATGAAAACACTACAAAATGACAACACCAGTTTAGAAAAATAGGAAATATTTATCTGGACAAAACAAGACCAAAACGACAAAAATCCAACATACACAAGTCAAGTTATGATTTTTTAAAGGTTTAAAATAAAAAGAGTCTTTAGGTAGTTGTAACAACACACTAGCGCTGCTAGCGTGTAAATGTACCTGGTTTGCGGCAAAAATAACCCCGCACGGGCGGTGTGCGTCGGAAATAACCCTGCACGGGTATATGCGTCGAAAACAGCTCGGCACGGCGAGGCGCGTCGAAAAAGCCAGCCACGCGACGGTCCGAAAGTCCCGCGGCGCTGGTTGCGATCTCTCAGCCTTCGTCAGCGATGCTGCGCGTCGTTTCTCCTGCTCCGGGCGTCGATTCTCCGGTCGCGTTTCCTGCGGCGTCGTTTCTCAGCTGCGGAGCCGGCGTCGCGTCGTTTTCTCAGCCGCGATCGGATTCGCGTCGATCTTTTCTCCGCACGGCGCTCGGTGCGTGTATTTTTGTCCTTAGGCTGCCAGCCTCTCCTTTCAGGGTCCCAGGAACTGGAAGGGCACCACAGAGCAGAGTAGGGGTCTCTCCAGAGACTCCAGGTGCTGGCAGGAAGAAGTCTTTGCTATCCCTGAGACTTCAACAACAGGAGGCAAGCTCTACATCAAGCCCTTGGAGATTTCTTCTTCAAGATGGAAGGCACACAAAGTCCAGTCTTTGCCCTCTTACTCTGGCAGAAGCAGCACTGCAGGAAAGCTCCACAAAGCACAGTCACAGGCAGGGCAGCACGTTTTCCTCAGCTATCAGCTCTTCTCCAGGCAGAGGTTCCTCTTGGTTCCAGAAGTGTTTCTAAAGTTTGTAAGTTTGGGTGCCCTTCTTATACCCATTTTAGTCTTTGAAGTCACCTTCCTTCAAAGGGGACTCACACCTTCTTGTGAAATCCTGCCTTGCCCAGGCAAGGCCTCAGACACACACCAGGGGGTTGGAGACAGCATTGTCAGAGGCAGGCACAGTCCTTTCAGATGAGAGTGACCACTCCACCCCTCCCTCCTAGCAGAGATGGCTAATCAGGAAATGCAGATTACACCCCAGCTCCCTTTGTGTCACTGTCTGGTGTGAGGTGAAAAACAACCCAACTGTCAAACTGACCCAGACAGGGAATCCACAAACAAGGCAGAGTCACAGAATGGTTTAAGCAAGAAAATGCTCACTTTCTAAAAGTGGCATTTCCAAACTCACAATCTTAAAATCAACTTTACTAAAAGATGTATTTTTAAATTGTGAGTTCAGGGATCCCAAACTCCACATGTCCATCTACTCTCTAGGGGAATCTACACTTTAATCATATTTAAAGGTAGCCCCCATATTATCCTATGAGAGAGAGACAGACCTTGCAACAGTGAAAACGAAATTGGCAGTATTTCACTGTCAGGACATATAAACCACATTACTATATGTCCTACCTTATCCATACACTGCACCCTGCCCTTGGGGCTACCTAGGGCCTACCTTAGGGGTGCCTTACATGTAAGGAAAGGGAAGGTTTAGACCTGGCAAGTGGGTACACTTGCCAAGTCGAATTTACAGTGTAAAATTACACATACAGACACTGCAGTGGCAGGTCTGAGACATGATTACAGAGCTACTTATGTGGGTGGCACAACCAGTGCTGCAGGCCCACTAGTAGCATTTGATTTACAGGCCCTGGCACCTCTAGTGCACCTTACTAGGGACTTACTAGTAATTCAAATATGCCAATCATGGATAAACCACTTACATACAATTTAAACAGGAGAGCATATGCACTTTAGCACTGGTTAGCGGTGGTAAAGTGCTCAGAGTTGAAAAGCCAACAGCAACATGTCAGAAAAAAATAGGAGGCAGGAGGCGAAAAAAGACTGGGGATGACCCTGCATAAGCAAAAGTCCAACACTGATGATGCCCAGTTGATTCTGTCTCTTGATAATAGCTCATCCACCTCTGAACTAAACTTTAAAACTTGCTTTTCTAAGGTGGTAGATGCGGATAATTGTGAATTTTAGAAAATGTAATGAGGAGAAAATGGAGATTCTCTGTTTTGAAGTTAATGCCCAGTTTTCTGCCACAAACTGGTGGGTAGAAAAACTTGACAACCCTCTGCCGCGTACCAAGGTAGCAGGGAATTTGGGTGTTAAGTTTGATATTGTTCTATCCTTTCACCAACAGGTCAGTATGGTCTCTGGGATCTGCTTTTCTGTAATTCAGTCTCTTAAAAAGTGTTTTGACTTTCTTCCCCTCCCAGCAAGAAAGGTAGTTGTTCATGCAGCAGCTAGATTGACCCTTGAACGTCCTTGCATTAGTTCTATTACTGAGGGGTTACAGCATCTCCATTGACTTCCTGTTGAAAATGGATTTAAATCATTAACCATTGTTTATAAGAAACTTCATCAAATTGGACCCAAGTTTCTCTTAGATCAGTTTGTAACCTATCCCCCCTTGCAGACATGTAAGATCTTCTAACAACAAATTGTTAAAGATACCTAAGTTCAGGTTACAAGTCAGAGGTGGGAGATCTATAGCTGTTCTTAGGGCATCCCACTGCGATCATTAACAGAGAGGCGCAAAGTGATGATGTGGGCCTCAGCAAACTGGCGAGGAGAGGAGAGCAAGCTGAGCGGTTTGCGGGGGGTGAATGGTGGCAACATTCTAAAGAGAATCGAGTGAAAGATAAGTGGACCGTGCGGTACGGCATGCAGCTTAAAAAAGAAGTCACCTCCCCACCGCTATAATAGGTCAAGGTTTGCAGTACCCCCTCAGCAATGTTAGACTTGTTTTTATGGTTACTGTTACCCATGGCGGGCCCGGGATCTGAAGCCTGTGTAAGTGACTTTTGCTTACAACTCTTCATTTATCAGTAACAACTTTCACCTTGGATTGAGCAGGGTTCTCCAAGCGTGAAGGTAGGCCAGCTGAACAGCAGAGGCGGGTCATCTAGGTGCAAGTGCAGCCTGCTGTCACCCATGTCCTGATGGGTTCGTTGGAGTTATGGAAACTGGCACTATTGTTATAGCCCCCCCCATTCGCTTTTTGGTGTTTTCAGCAGAGGTAGTGCTCAAAGAGGGGTGTGACTTGCATTAAGGCACCAAACTGTGTTCCAGCCACATTAGACATTGCTATACCTCCCTGTTCTGGACCAGGTGTGTTATGAAGAAAATGGGGTGCTAGGATTCTTTCGTGTGGGGGCACACTCCAGGCAAAAACAAGATGGCGTGAGTCCCCAAAATGTAAAAAACATGCTATAACTCCTCAAAGATCAACCAAAACCCCACTAACAGGTAGAGTCACGAAGGACTAACTGAGGAGAATTGCAAGCATTTAGCCTTGCTTTGGGAAGGGCATGAGGGGAAAGCGTCTGTGCAACAAGTGGGATCCATGTTACCACAAACTCAGAAGTATGGGTTACAGAACTCACCAACGCTTGCATCAGCCCAAAAGGAGAACCTCACTGAGGACGGGGAAAGAAATTGTTGCTTTACCCCCTGTTTGGTCCCAAGATAGTAGTCCCCACATCAACGGAAGGGGTGGCTGCGTCTCCCCTTCCTGTAGGTAGCTGGGAAGATTCATTAGAATTCAGGCCCTCCGATGACTCATTAGTTGGCGCTTTGGCTCTCCAAGCCATGCTGACAGATTGCTGAATGAGGCAGTCTAGCATATCTCATCCAGTCATCAATGATCCTACAAAGGCAGCGAGTGAGCTTGATTCTAAGCCAATGTCTGAATCTCTATTGTCTCAAATGTTTGGTTAAGGATGTTGCTGGTAGCACATGATAAGGCCCACTCACAAGTTCAAATTCAGTTGGGTCACATTAATCAAAACCTGGAGCAAATTCATTCTAGTCTGACCTAAGCAGAACAGCGTAAATCAGTTTTGGAAGACATTCAGGGTCACATGGCACCCCAAATACTGCAATTTAAACGTGAGATTTTTGAAATTCAAATGAAAATTGATGAGCTGGAGAATCACGGTAGGTGCTCTAATTTACGCTTTGTGGGTAATCCTGAGGGCCTCGAGAATTGTAAAGACCCTGTTAAAATTATGACCCATTTGAGCAGCCAAGTTGCTTTCCCAGAGGGTTCCACTCGGTCAAAGGATCTCTGCATTTTGCAGGTTCTCCACGTCCCTCCCTCTCAATCCATGACTATGAAGTACCCTCGTCCAATCCTTGTCAATTTGGGGATTACAGGATTAAAGAGACTATTTTATCAGCTGCCATCAAATCTAAGGGTTTTCCATTGCCCGACATAGGTCGCCTTAATATTTTTCTGGACTTGTCAGCTCTGGTGGCCCATCGTCAGCGAGAGTTTGAAAACATGATTGAAGCCACTGGCCGACGCCCACACTACCTCCCTGGTGCGGGGCACGACCAGTGGCTGACACCAGGGAGGGGGTTAATAAATCCTCGGGTGCGTCGCACCCGAGGATTTTTTTTTTTTATAACCCAGGGAGATACGGAAGCTTCCGTGTCTCCCCCCCGCCCCCACCGGCTCCTTTGTGACGTCAGCGCGCGCCGCGAGGCGCTCTGATGTCACAAAGTTGATTTCCCCATCGGAGCAGGAATCAGCCTTGCGGCCGCTTCCTGCTCCGATGGGGAAAACGGCCTTCCCCACGTTCAGGAAGGCCTCGTAAGAAAGGGGAGAGTCTCCCCTTTCTTACGAGGTCTTCTGAAACTGTTTCCTGGCCCCCGATCGCAGCACAGGGGAAACAAAAAAATAAATAAAAATAAAAATAAATGGACAGGGGGTCTCCCGTGGGCAGGGCGACCCCCTGTGGGGGCAATATTTTTTTTAGATGTTGTAGTGTTTCCCTGGGGGCCATTATGGCCCCCAAGGAAACCATAAAACAAAAAAAAAAATAGATCTATATATATATATATATATAGATCTATATATATGGATAGATATATCTATGTAGATATATCTATGTACATGGATATATCTATAGATATATCTATGTAGATAGATATATATATAGAGATAGATCTATATATATATCAATCAAAGAGATTTATAAAGCGCGCTACTCACCCGTGAGGGTCTCAAGGCGCTGGGGGGGGGGGGGCCGGGGGGAGGGAAAAGTAGCTGGGAGGATCACTGTTGAAAAGCCTGGTTTTGAGGCCCTTCCTGAAAAGAATTAGGTTTTGGGTCTTGGGAAGGTGGGTTGGGAGGGCGTTCCAGGTTTTGGGTGCAAGGTAGGAGAAGGATCTGTCCCCGGTGGTGGTGTGTTTGATGCAGGGGACAGAGGCGAGAGAGAGGTCAGCTGAGCAGAGGTTTCGTGTGGGGGTGTGGAAGGTGACTCTCGTTGAGGTAGGCAGGGCCTGTGTTGTGGAGCGATTTGTGTGTGAGGATGAGGATCTTGAAGGTGATCCTTTTGTCAATGGGGAGCCAGTGGAGGGATTTGAGGTGTGGAGAGATGTTTTTGTGTCGGGGAGGTCGAGGATGAGTCGTGCTGCTGAGTTCTGGATGCGCTGTAGTTTGCACTTGAGTTTTAGAGTGGTGCCGGCGTAGAGGGCGTTTCCGTAATCAAGTCTGCTGCTGATGAGTGCGTGAGTGACAGTTTTTCTGGTCTCTGTGGGGATCCATTTGAATGTTTTTTTCAGTATACGGAGTGTGTTGAAGCATGAGGAGGTGAGAGCGTTGATTTGTTGGGTCATTGAGAGGGAGGAGTCTAGGATGATGCCGAGGTTGCGTGCGTGGTTGGCGGGGGTGGGTGCAGGGCCTAGCGTGGTGGGCCACCATGAGGGGTCCCAGGTTTTTTTATGTGGGTCAAAGAGGATTATTTCTGTTTTGCTTCAGTTGAGTTTCAGGTGGTTGGCTGTCATATATATATCACTTTTGTCAATATGTGTGTGGTTTCCCTGGGGGCTGCGATCGGCCCCCAGGAAAACCAGACCCACATATAAAAGTGATATATATATATATATATATATATATATATATATATGTATGTATGTATATATATAGATTTGCCGCCAGTTGTTTTGCAGTTGCAGCTTGTGTCTTCAAAGCAATGCACATACTTCAACTGACGCTTTTCAACTGTAGCTTTTAGGCAGCAATAAAAAAGTCAAGTAAGTATTGTGACTATGTTTCTGCTACAAAAGGGTCAGACTTGTCTAGTGGCAGTTTTAGTGCCATAAAGAAGCGGAGAAGGTTTATATGCCTACTGCAAAGAGCAAATCTGTATTTTATGTAAATAGCTGACTACATTAGTAAAGTCAGCCATTACCTGCGCTATAATAACAATGAAATGTATGTGCGGGGTGGAGGGCGGCTATGGAGAGATGAAGGGCACTTTTGCTGGGAGGTAATGAGGGAATCCAAGGAGGAGGGAGTGGGAGCACCAATAATGATTGTTGGACTGGGCGCAGGAGGTGCTAAAGACTGTGACTAATGGTATGTGACAAGGGTGTTTTTTGAGTATCTTGAAAGAACGTGCTGATTGAGGGAAGAAGTGCAGGTAAGGTGGCCTCTACTGTTGCACATATCTCACACACACCATCGATTTTGTGACTGTCTACGTAGGCTAGTGTTTTAGAGCAACAGTTTAGCCAATAGCAGAGATGGCATCTTGATGGATGACTGCTGCCGGCACTCTGGTTATATAGGGCAGCTCTGACAGAGGATCAGAGACTGAGACATCAGATAGGATAGGACAATGGCGCAGACTCTGGGAGTGATTTTTCAGTCGGAGGAGTCCCATTCGATAACTCCTCTTCCAGTACATTATGAGGGAGGTGATGAGGACAGTCCTGCTGTCCCTTCGCAAGCTGTTTGTGCAACTGGGTAATAGTGGGTTAGCCCAACCCAGAGAACAGGTGAATGCGGCGGCAAGCAGAGAGAGAGAGAGACAGAGTGCTCTCTTGGGAGCTCCCCAATTTAGTTCAGCCCCAAATTCCACCACCCAAATCATATTGTGGAGACATCAAAATTATCTATGGCAAAACAAACTGGTTTTGTAAGGCAGGCACCTGTGTTTTTGGTCCTGGGTTCGGCGGCCATATAGAGAAGCAAACTAAACCCAAACATTTCTGGAAACTAGACATTCGGGGGAGTCCACAGAGGTGTGACTTGTGTGGATTCCCCAAAGTTTTCTTACCCAGAATACCCTGCAAAGCTGAAATGTTGAATAAAAACTCTATTTTTCTCGCATTTCTGTCACACAAACTACAGGAATATGCTGGGATCCACAAAATTCCTACCACCCAGTGACTCCTCCCCTGTCCTGATAAAAACACTACCACACTTGAGTGGCTACACCTAGTGCCTGCGTCAGGAATGGATCACCCCAGGGTCAACAGCTGCCTCATGTAAGGACCAACATTGACCGTTGTGTGATCTATTCCTGTCGTGGACACCAGGCCTACCCACACAAGTGAGGTATCATTTTTATCTGGAGACTCAGGGGAACGCTAGGTGGAAGGAAATTTGTGGCTCCTCTCAGATTCCAGAACTTTCTGTCACCGAAATGTGAGGAAAACGTGTTATTTTAGCCACATTTTGAGGTTTGCAAAGGATTCTGGGTAACAGAACCTGGTCAGAGCCCCCCCACAAGTCACCTCATCTTGGATTCCCCTTGGTTTCTAGTTTTCAAAAATGCACAGGTTTGCTAGGTTTCCCCAGGTGCCGGCTGAGCTAGAGGCCATAATCCACACGTAGGCACTGTTTTCTATGAAAAAATGTGATGTGTCCACGTTGTGTTTTGGGGCATTTCCTGTCGCGAGCGCTAGGCCTACCCACACAAGTGAGGTATCATTTTTATCGGGAGACTTGGGGGAACGCTGGGTGGAAGGATATTTGTGGCTCCTCTCAGATTCCAGAACTTTCTGTCACCGAAATGTGAGGAAAATGTGGTTTTTCAGCCACATTTTGAGGTGTGCAAAGGATTCTGGGTAACAGAACCTGGTCAGAGCCCCACACGTCACCCCATCTTGGATTCCCCTAGGTCTCTAGTTTTCAAAAATGCACAGGTTTGGTAGGTTTCCCTATGTGCCGGCTGAGCTAGAGGCCAAAATCTACAGGTAGGCACTTTGCAAAAAACAGCTCTGTTTTCTGTCAAAAAATGGGATGTGTCCACGTTGTATTTTGGGGCATTTCCTGTCGCGGGCGCTAGGCCTACCCACACAAGTGAGGTATCATTTTTATCGGGAGACTTGGGGGAACGCTGGGTGGAAGGAAATTTGTGGCTCCTCTCAGATTCCAGAACTTTCTGTCACTGAAATGTGAGGAAAATGTGTTTTTTCAGCCACGTTTTGAGGTGTGCAAAGGATTCTGGGTAACAGAACCTGGTCAGAGCCCCACAAGTCACCCCATCTTGGATTCCCCTAGGTCTCTAGTTTTAAAAAATGCACAGGTTTGATAGGTTTCCCTATGTGTCGGCTGAGCTAGAGGCCAAAATCTAAAGGTAGGCACTTTGCAAAAAACAGCTCTGTTTTCTGTCAAAAAATGGGATGTGTCCACGTTGTGTTTTGGGGCATTTCCTGTAGCGGGCGCTAGGCCTACCCACACAAGTGAGGTATCATTTTTATCGGGAGACTTGGGGGAACGCTGGGTGGAAGGAAATTTGTGGCTCCTCTCAGATTTCAGAACTTTCTGTCACTGAAATGTGAGGAAAACGTGTTTTTTTAGCCACGTTTTGAGGTTTGCAAAGGATTCTGGGTAACAGAACCTGGCCAGAGCCCCACAAGTCACCCCATCTTGGATTCCCCTGGGTCTATTTTTAAAAAATGCACAGGTTTGGTAGGTTTCCCTAGGTGCCGGCTGAGCTAGAGGCCAAAATCTACAGGTAGGCACTTTGAAAATAAAAGCTCTGTTTTCTGTCAAAAAAATGGGATGTGTCCACGTTGTGTTTTGGGGCATTTCCTGTCGCGGGTGCTAGGCCTACCCACACAAGTGAGGTATCATTTTTATCGGGAGACTTGGGGGAACGCTGGGTTGAAGGAAATTTGTGGCTCCTCTCAGATTTCAGAACTTTCTGTCACCGAAATATGAGGAAAACATGTTTTTTTAGCCACGTTTTGAGGTTTGCAAAGGATTCTGGGTAACAGAACCTGGTCAGAGCCCCACAAGTCACCCCATCTTGGATTCCGCTAGGTCTCGAGTTTTGAAAAATGCACAGGTTTGGTAGGTTTCCCTATGTGCCGGCTGAGCTAGAGGCCAAAATCTACAGGTAGGCACTTTGCAAAAAACAGCTCTGTTTTCTGTCAAAAAATGGGATGTGTCCACGTTGTGTTTTGGGGAATCTCCTGTCGCGGGCGCTAGGCCTACCCACACAAGTGAGGTATCATTTTTATCGGGAGACTTGGGGGAACGCTGGGTGGAAGGAAATTTGTGGCTCCTCTCAGATTCCAGAACTTTCTGTCACTGAAATGTGAGGAAAATGTGTTTTTTCAGTCACGTTTTGAGGTGTGCAAAGGATTCTGGATAACAGAACCTGGTCAGAGCCCCACAAGTCACCCCATCTTGGATTCCCTTAGGTCTCTAGTTTTAAAAAATGCACAGGTTTGGTAGGTATCCCTATGTGCCGGCTGAGCAAGAGGCCAACATCTAAAGGTAGGCACTTTGCAAAAAACATCTCTGTTTTCTGTCAAAAAATGGGATGTGTCCACGTTGTGTTTTGGGGCATTTCCGGTTGCGGGCGCTAGGCCTACCCACACAAGTGAGGTATCATTTTTATCGGGAGACTTGGGGGAACGCTGGGTGGAAGGAAATTTGTGGCTCCTCTCAGATTTCAGAACTTTCTGTCACCGAAATGTGAGGAAAACCTGTTTTTTTAGCCACGTTTTGAGGTTTGCAAAGGATTCTGGGTAACAGAACATGGTCAGAGCCCCACAAGTCACCCCATCTTGGATTCCCCAAGGTCTCTAGTTTTCAAAAATGCACAGGTTTGGTAGGTTTCCCTATGTGCCGGCTGAGCTAGAGGCCAAAATCTACAGGTAGGCACTTTGCAAAAAACAGCTCTGTTTTCTGTCAAAAAATGGGATGTGTCCACGTTGTGTTTTGGGGCATTTCCTGTCGCGGGCGCTAGGCCTACCCACACAAGTGAGGTATCATTTTTATCGGGAGACTTGGGGGAACGCTGGGTGGAAGGAAATTTGTGGCTCCTCTCAGATTCCAGAACTTTCTGTCACTGAAATGTGAGGAAAACGTATTTTTTAAGCCACGTTTTGAGGTTTGCAAAGGATTCTGGGTAACAGAACCTGGTCAGAGCCCCACAATTCACCCCATCTTGGATTCCCCTAGGTCTCTAGTTTTAAAAAAATGCACAGGTTTGGTAGGTTTCCCTATGTTGCGGCTGAGCTAGAGGCCAACATCTACAGGTAGGCACTTTGCAAAAAACAGCTCTGTTTTCTGTCAAAAAATGGGATGTTTCCACGTTGTGTTTTGGGGCATTTCCTGTCACGGGCGCTAGGCCTACCCACACAAGTGAGGTATCATTTTTATCGGGAGACTTGGGGGAACGCTGGGTGGAAGGACATTTGTGGCTCCTCTCAGATTCCAGAACTTTCTGTCACTGAAATGTGAGGAAAACGTGTTTTTTTAGCCACGTTTTGAGGTTTGCAAAGGATTCTGGGTAACAGAACCTGGTCAGAGCCCCACAAGTCACCCCATCTTGGATTCCCCTAGGTCTCTAGTTTTAAAAAAATGCACAGGTTTGGTAGGTTTCCCTAGGTGCCGGCTGAGCTAGAGGCCAAAATCTACAGGTAGGCACTTTGCAAAAAACAGCTCTGTTTTCTGTAAAAAAATGGGATGTGTCCACTTTGTGTTTTGGGGCATTTCCTGTCGCGGGCGCTAGGCCTACCCACACAAGTGAGGTATCATTTTTATCGGGAGACTTGGGGGAACGCTGGGTGGAAGGAAATTTGTGGCTCCTCTCAGATTCCAGAACTTTCTGTCACTGAAATGTGAGGAAAATGTGTTTTTTCAGCCACGTTTTGAGGTGTGCAAAGGATTCTGGGTAACAGAACCTGGTCAGAGCCCCACAAGTCACCCCATCTTGGATTCCCCTAGGTCTCTAGTTTTAAAAAATGCACAGGTTTGATAGGTTTCCCTATGTGTCGGCTGAGCTAGAGGCCAAAATCTAAAGGTAGGCACTTTGCAAAAAACAGCTCTGTTTTCTGTCAAAAAATGGGATGTGTCCACGTTGTGTTTTGGGGCATTTCCTCTTGCGGGCGCTAGGCCTACCCACACAAGTGAGGTATCATTTTTATCGGGAGACTTGGGGGAACGCTGGGTGGAAGGAAATTTGTGGCTCCTCTCAGATTCCAGAACTTTCTGTCACTGAAATGTGAGGAAAACGTGATTTTTAGCCACGTTTTGAGGTTTGCAAAGGATTCTGGGTAACAGAACCTGGTCAGAGCCCCACAAGTCACCCCATCTTGGATTCCCCTAGGTCTCTAGTTTTAAAAAAATGCACAGGTTTGGTAGGTTTCCCTAGGTGCCGGCTGAGCTAGAGGCCAAAATCTACAGGTAGGCACTTTGCAAAAAACAGCTCTGTTTTCTGTAAAAAAATGGGATGTGTCCACTTTGTGTTTTGGGGCATTTCCTGTCGCGGGCGCTAGGCCTACCCACACAAGTGAGGTATCATTTTTATCGGGAGACTTGGGGGAACGCTGGGTGGAAGGAAATTTGTGGCTCCTCTCAGATTCCAGAACTTTCTGTCACTGAAATGTGAGGAAAATGTGTTTTTTCAGCCACGTTTTGAGGTGTGCAAAGGATTCTGGGTAACAGAACCTGGTCAGAGCCCCACAAGTCACCCCATCTTGGATTCCCCTAGGTCTCTAGTTTTAAAAAATGCACAGGTTTGATAGGTTTCCCTATGTGTCGGCTGAGCTAGAGGCCAAAATCTAAAGGTAGGCACTTTGCAAAAAACAGCTCTGTTTTCTGTCAAAAAATGGGATGTGTCCACGTTGTGTTTTGGGGCATTTCCTGTTCCGGGCGCTAGGCCTACCCACACAAGTGAGGTATCATTTTTATCGGGAGACTTGGGGAACGCTGGGTGGAAGGAAATTTGTGGCTCCTCTCAGATTCCAGAACTTTCTGTCACTGAAATGTGAGGAAAACGTGATTTTTAGCCACGTTTTGAGGTTTGCAAAGGATTCTGGGTAACAGAACCTGGTCAGAGCCCCACAAGTCACCCCATCTTGGATTCCCCTAGGTCTCTAGTTTTAAAAAAATGCACAGGTTTGGTAGGTTTCCCTAGGTGCCGGCTGAGCTAGAGGCCAAAATCTACAGGTAGGCACTTTGCAAAAAACAGCTCTGTTTTCTGTCAAAAAATGGGATGTGTCCACTTTGTGTTTTGGGGCATTTCCTGTAGCGGGTGCTAGGCCTACCCACACAAGTGAGGTATCATTTTTATCGGGAGACTTGGGGGAACGCTGGGTGGAAGGAAATTTGTGGCTCCTCTCAGATTTCAGAACTTTCTGTCACTGAAATGTGAGGAAAACGTGTTTTTTTAGCCACGTTTTGAGGTTTGCAAAGGATTCTGGGTAACAGAACCTGGCCAGAGCCCCACAAGTCACCCCATCTTGGATTCCCCTCGGTCTATTTTTAAAAAATGCACAGGTTTGGTAGGTTTCCCTAGGTGCCGGCTGAGCTAGAGGCCAAAATCTACAGGTAGGCACTTTGAAAATAAAAGCTCTGTTTTCTGTCAAAAAAATGGGATGTGTCCACGTTGTGTTTTGGGGCATTTCCTGTCGCGGGTGCTAGGCCTACCCACACAAGTGAGGTATCATTTTTATCGGGAGACTTGGGGGAACGCTGGGTTGAAGGAAATTTGTGGCTCCTCTCAGATTTCAGAACTTTCTGTCACCGAAATATGAGGAAAACGTGTTTTTTTAGCCACGTTTTGAGGTTTGCAAAGGATTCTGGGTAACAGAACCTGGTCAGAGCCCCACAAGTCACCCCATCTTGGATTCCGCTAGGTCTCGAGTTTTGAAAAATGCACAGGTTTGGTAGGTTTCCCTATGTGCCGGTTGAGCTAGAGGCCAAAATCTACAGGTAGGCACTTTGCAAAAAACAGCTCTGTTTTCTGTCAAAAAATGGGATGTGTCCACGTTGTGTTTTGGGGAATCTCCTGTCGCGGGCGCTAGGCCTACCCACACAAGTGAGGTATCATTTTTATCGGGAGACTTGGGGGAACGCTGGGTGGAAGGAAATTTGTGGCTCCTCTCAGATTCCAGAACTTTCTGTCACTGAAATGTGAGGAAAATGTGTTTTTTCAGTCACGTTTTGAGGTGTGCAAAGGATTCTGGGTAACAGAACCTGGTCAGAGCCCCACAAGTCACCCCATCTTGGATTCCCTTAGGTCTCTAGTTTAAAAAAATGCACAGGTTTGGTAGGTTTCCCTATGTGCCGGCTGAGCTAGAGGCCAACATCTAAAGGTAGGCACTTTGCAAAAAACATCTCTGTTTTCTGTCAAAAAATGGGATGTGTCCACGTTGTGTTTTGGGGCATTTCCGGTTGCGGGCGCTAGGCCTACCCACACAAGTGAGGTATCATTTTTATCGGGAGACTTGGGGGAACGCTGGGTGGAAGGAAATTTGTGGCTCCTCTCAGATTTCAGAACTTTCTGTCACTGAAATGTGAGGAAAACGTATTTTTTAAGCCACGTTTTGAGGTTTGCAAAGGATTCTGGGTAACAGAACCTGGTCAGAGCCCCACAAGTCACCCCATCTTGGATTCCCCTAGGTCTCTAGTTTTAAAAAAATGCACAGGTTTGGTAGGTTTCCCTATGTTGCGGCTGAGCTAGAGGCCAACATCTACAGGTAGGCACTTTGCAAAAAACAGCTCTGTTTTCTGTCAAAAAATGGGATGTTTCCACGTTGTGTTTTGGGGCATTTCCTGTCGCGGGCGCTAGGCCTACCCACACAAGTGAGGTATCATTTTTATCGGGAGACTTGGGGGAACGCTGGGTGGAAGGAAATTTGTGGCTCCTCTCATATTCCAGAACTTTCTGTCACTGAAATGTGAGGAAAACGTGTTTTTTTAGCCACGTTTTGAGGTTTGCAAAGGATTCTGGGTAACAGAACCTGGTCAGAGCCCCACAAGTCACCCCATCTTGGATTCCCCTAGGTCTCTAGTTTTAAAAAAATGCACAGGTTTGGTAGGTTTCCCTAGGTGCCGGCTGAGCTAGAGGCCAAAATCTACAGGTAGGCACTTTGCAAAAAACAGCTCTGTTTTCTGTAAAAAAATGGGATGTGTCCACTTTGTGTTTTGGGGCATTTCCTGTCGCGGGCGCTAGGCCTACCCACACAAGTGAGGTATCATTTTTATCGGGAGACTTGGGGGAACGCTGGGTGGAAGGAAATTTGTGGCTCCTCTCAGATTTCAGAACTTTCTGTCACTGAAATGTGAGGAAAACGTGTTTTTTTAGCCACGTTTTGAGGTTTGCAAAGGATTCTGGGTAACAGAACCTGGTCAGAGCCCCACAAGTCACCCCATCTTGGATTCCCCTGGGTCTATTTTAAAAAAATGCACAGGTTTGGTAGGTTTCCCTATGTGCCGGCTGAGCTAGAGGCCAAAATCTGCAGGTAGGCACTTTGAAAATAACAGCTCTGTTTTCTGTCAAAAAAATGGGATGTGTCCACGTTGTGTTTTGGGGCATTTCCTGTCACGGGTGCTAGGCCTACCCACACAAGTGAGGTATCATTTTTATCGGGAGACTTGGGGGAACGCTGGGTTGAAGGAAATTTGTGGCTCCTCTCAGATTTCAGAACTTTCTGTCACCGAAATGTGAGGCAAACGTGTTTTTTTAGCCACGTTTTGAGGTTTGCAAAGGATTCTGTGTAACAGATCCTGGTCAGAGCCCCACAAGTCACCCCATCTTGGATTCCCCTAGGTCTCTAGTTCTCAAAAATTCACAGGTTTGGTAGGTTTCCCTATGTGCCGGCTGAGCTAGAGGCCAAAATCTACAGGTAGAAACTTTGCAATAAACAGCTCTGTTTTATGTAAAAAAATGGGATGTGTCCATGTTGCGTTTTGGGCCATTTCCTGTTGTGGGCGCTAGGCCTACCTACACAAGTGAGGTATCATTTTTATCAGGAGACTTGGGGGAACGCTGGGTGGAAGGAAATTTGTGGCTCCTCTCAGTCTTGAGAAATTTCTCTCACTGAAATGTGAGGAAAACGTGTTTGTTTAGCCACATTTTGAGGTTTGTAAAGGATTCTGGGTAACAGAACCTGGTCAGAGCCCCACAAGTCACCCCATCTTGGATTCCCCTAGGTCTCTAGTTTTCAAAAATGCACAGGGTTGGTAGGTTTCCCTAGGTGCCGGCTGAGCTAGAGGCCAAAATCCACAGCTAGACACTTTGCAAAAAGCAGCTCTGTTTTCTGTCAAAAAAATGGGCTGTGTCCACGTTGTGTTTTGGGGCATTTCCTGTCACGGGTGCTAGGCCTACCCACACAAGTGAGGTATCATTTTTATCGGGAGACTTGGGGGAACATAGAATAGGAAAACAAGTGTTATTGCCCCTTATCTTTCTCTACATTTTTTCCTTCCAAATATAAGAGAGTGTGTAAAAAAGACGTCTATTTGAGAAATGCCCTGCAATTCACATGCTAGTATGGGCACCCCGGAATTCAGAGATGTGCAAATAACCACTGCTCCTCACAAACTTATCTTGAGCCCATTTTGGAAATGCAAAGGTTTTCTTGATATCTATTTTTCACTCTTCATATTTCAGCAAATGAATTGCTGTATACCCAGTATAGAATGAAAACCAACCGCAGAGCACAGCTCATTTATTGGCTCTGGGTACCTAAGGTTCTTGATGAACCTACAAGCTCTTTATATCCCCGCAACCAGAAGAGTCCAGCAGACAAAACGATATATTGCTTTCAGAAATCTGACATCGCAGGAAAAAGTTACAGAGTAAAACATAAAGAAAAATGGCTGTTGTTTTCAGCTCAATTTCAATATTTTTTTATTTCAGCTGTTATTTTCTGTAGGAAAACGTTGTAGGATCTACACAAATGACCCCTTGCTGAATTTAGAATTTTGTCTAGTTTTCAGAAATGTTTAGCTTTCCAGGATCCAGCATTGGTTTCACACCCATTCCTGTCACTAACTGGAAGGAGGCTGAAAGCACCAAAAATACTAAAAATGGGGTATGTCCCAGTAAAATGCCAAATTTGTGTTTAAAAATGTGGTTTTCTGATTTAAGTCTGCCCGTTCCTGAAAGGTGGGGAGATGGTGATTTCAGCACCAGAAACCCTTTGTTGATGGCATTTTCAGGGAAAAAAACACAAGCCTTCTTCGGCAGCCCTTTTTTCCCATTTTTAAAAAAAGAAACGAAATTTTCACTGTATTTTGGCTATTTTCTTGGTCTCCTCCAGGGGAAACCACAAACTCTGGGTACCATTAGAATCCCTAGGATGTTGGAAAAAAGGACACAAATTTGGCGTGGATAGCTTATGTGGACAAAAAGTTATGAAGGCCTAAGTGCGAACTACCCCAAATAGCCAAAAAAAAGCTCAGCAATGGGGGGGGGGGGGTGTGAAGGCCCAGCAGCTAAGAGGTTAAAAAATCATGGTATTCAGACTGTTATAGTCCAGCAATCAAATCTTAAAATGTTGATGGCAGGTCAATTCCATATTTTACAAACAATTGAACAAGCAAAAGAGCTGCTACATATACAGAAATAAGGTGCAAGGGGACAGTTATCTGCTGAGATGAAGATTTAAGGGTACGAAGGACAGGGATGTTTCTCCTACTCCCTTTTTATTTTTGAGTATCGGTCTGAAGAATGAAGAAGATGGGGAAGGAGGAGAGGAGAAGAACAGAAATGAAGGAAGGGGTTCCAAGTAGTACCCAAGTTTGTTTCTTTACACTAGTTGGATCCCCTGAAAGCAGATTCCTGAGTGCTATGTCAAGGCACTCAGTAAAGGGACAGAAGGAGCGGGGTTAAGAGCTGGGGAATATCCTTTGGAGGGCCCTAGGCAGGGTGGGTTTTCTTGGTTTCGCTGTCTCAAGGGGAAGTGGATGGAGGGGCTAGGGCACATACTGTAGCGAGACAAGGCGGTTTTGGTAGAGTGTGGGTTACGGGTTTTGAGGGGCACAGATATTTGGATGGTGCAGGAAGGTGGGCTTGGAACACAAGAAAATGTAGCAGTATATTCCAAAGATGAAAAATGGCCTATTGTATGCTCAGAATGGTTCGGCAAGTTTGGACGAGGAGATATTTGCATGATGAGTTCTAGGCTTCTTACCATCGTATCTTGAAATGTGAATTGGTAAAATAATCTCCAGAAGAGGGGAGCAATGTTAGAATGGTTTAAGTCCATGAAGGCTAGTGTAATTTGGGTACAAGATACACATTTTAAACTATGCGCAACCCCAACTAAATTCCCAGGATATATTCAGCATGTTCTCTTAGCATCAGCTAATACGTGGAGTTGCAATATTGATTAATAAGGTTATTACTAATGAAATCATGAAGGTGTTCAGAGATCCATTTGCAAGATGGGTATGGATTCAAATGAAATTCGTTAATCAGGTTATTATTTTAATCAGTTTCTGTGGCCGTATAGAAGATTCTCCCGAAAAGCTGGTTTCTATCCACAACCTTGCCAAGGGCATGGAGCGGGCGATAGTGATAGGTGGTGACTCTAATATATTGTGTGACCCAGAGTTGGACTGTTCGTGTGGTAACAAATCTCAGGCAAAACCAAGATCTATAAAAGCCCTTTGGGCTTTGATGAGCGATTTTGCCTTGATTGATGTATGGAGATATGATCATCCTTTGGACAGAAAGTACACATGCCATTCCAAGCGTCACTCTTCACCATCTAGTATGTATTTCTTTTTGACGTCACATGATTTGACACAAACCAGTCAGCTATTTTGGAAAACCTGTTTTCAGATCATGTGTCAATCTTCCTTGTACTGAGATTGGTTGTTCCATATCAGACACCATCAAGGTGGATGTTTGATATGTCTTTATTAGTTAATGAGGCTTGGGTCGCGCAGATGCACATTGCCCTGCAAGATTTTTTAGTGCGTAATGTTGGTTCCGCCTAGGAATTTTCAGTTTGGGGAACCTTTAAGGCCTGTTTTAGGGGTCAGTTGATAGCCTTTAATACGTAAGTAAAGCCGTTTTGCAGCAGATAGAGCCTACGCTTGATCAAGCTACAATGGCTTATTCAATGAAACCGTCGCAAGAGGACAAGATCAAGTTGACTCGTGTTCAACAGGATCTTAAGGATTACTTCTTAAGTAGAGAGATAGTAAATTTCAACAGAATGCTTCAGCAGAGTTATGAAAAAAATGAGCATACAGGCAGGTTCCTGGCCTGATCAGCTAACTGTAAGGCCAATACGAACTAGATTACAGAGATTTATGATCCTAGCACTGCGGCATTTACATCAGTCCCAGAGGAGATAGCAGAGACTTTCTTACATTATTATACTGCTCTATACTCAGATGTGCTAGATATTAATATTCCATCAATTTCAGTTTAGCATAGGGTCTCTTTGACCTCTCCCATCTCCCTCTGAGAGCTTAAGTAGGAGATTGACTCAATGCTCAATCCGAAAGCCTGTGGAGTGGAATGAATGGCAGCCAAGATTTACAAATTGTTCGCTCCCTAACTAAATCAACATCTGGTCACTGTTTTCGATTCCATTCTGCAGGAGAACAAGGTTCCAGACACTTTCACTCAAGAGGTAGTGGTTAGCTTCTTGAAGAAGGGGAAGCCTACTAAGGATGTCCAGTCATACTGCCCGATTAGCTCATTAAATGTGGATTATACAATTTTTACGAAAATCTTGTCAAATTGCCTGTAACATGTGGCAGTATCAGTTATTCATTCGGATCAGTGTGAGTTTCTCGGAGACAGATACCTATCTACTAATATGCACTACTTAGTCCAAGCAATGGACTATTTTATTACGCAAAAACCTTGTGCTGCTATTATTTTCTTAGATGCGGAGAAAGCATTTGATAAGGTGCAATACAATGTTCTCTTCGCAAGACTTGTTGAGTTTGCTTGTCCAGCTCAATTTCTGCAAGTAATAAAAAATGTGTATCTGCACGCAAAAACATTAATAGTTACCAATGGCAAGCCAGCAGGCCTGATAGAAATACGTTGGGGAACACAGCAAGGACGTCCCCTATTGCCCAACCTATTTGCACTTTTTCTTGAGCCACTAACCTCAGCCATTCGACAGGATATAGCTATTCAGGTCCCAGTTGCTGTATCCGCCAAGCTAAAATTGTTTTAGGACTACATGGCACTTTACTTAGCAGCTGGCATGGTTAATATTAGACAGGCTTTTAATAAGATTCATCAGTTCACAGTTCTTGGGGTTATACAATAAATCATGCTAAATCTGAGGTATTACTTTACAAGTTCACTTCTGAGATATTACCCAGTGCCGTGCAAGCCCATTATTCATGATCAAGACTTACACGATATTTAGGAGTTTGAGTCTCGACTAAGCTAGAGGACCTTTTTACCCTCAACTTCAAGACAACTCTCCAGAAGATGTGTGCTTTATTCTCTCTGTGGAAAGATATTCCCTTATCAATCATGAGGCGGTAAGCACTAATCAAAATATCTATTCTTCCTCTATTATATATTTACCAATATTTTGATCAAGGTTGTGCAGACGGTTTTTAAGTCAGTGGAAGGGGAAATTTGACAATTTTTATGACAAGGTAAGAAACGGAGGCTCAAATTACAAATTCTGCAGTTGTATTTCGAGGGGGTGGGATTGCACTACCTGATTTTAAATCATATTATCAGGCATCACCTTTGGATTGGTTGGTTAGATCTTCCCAACCATCTTTTCATGATGTAATTTTTTTCCTAAATTTGGCTCTACAAGAATCTGAGATTGGCTTGTTTCCCTTCCTGAAGTTTCCCACGCTGCCCAAAAAATCATGCTATAAAATTCTGTATGTAATTGTAAACCAATTCCAGAAGATTTCTGAGAATTATACAATTTCGGGGTTTTATCCTCAAATTAGGTTACTAGAGTGTCCCGTTGGGATTACAGGTCAGCTTAACTATGTGTAGATGGTGGGCAAGTTTAGGCCTTCTCCGACTCCAGGATTTTTTTCAGATGGTGCAATTGTCCTCATGGCAGCAGCTGTCAGACCTTTGTAAGGAAATAAGGGCCAGATGTAGCAAATGCTTTGCGACTCGCAAACGGCAAAATTTGCCGTTTGCGAGTCGCAAAACGCGTATCCCAATGCAGAAATGCATTTTGCGAGTCGTTACCGACTCGCAAAATGCATTTCAGACTCGCAAATAGGAAGGGGTGTTCCCTTCCTATTTGCGAGTCGCATTGGGATGCAATACCATTTGCGACCGCATATGCAGTCGCAAATGGCATCGCAGTTACCATCCACTTCAAGTGGATGGTAACCCAATCGCAAATTGGAAGGGGTCCCCATGGGACCCCTTCCAGTTTGTGACTGGAGCCCAAAATATTTTTTCAGGGCAGGGAGTGGTCCAAGGGACCACTCCCTGCCCTGAAAAAAACCCGAAACTAAAGGTTTCGTTTTTTTTTTAAGTGCAGCTCGTTTTCCCTTAGGGAAAACGGGCTACACTTAAAAAAAAAAAAACTGCTTTATTTAAAAGCAGGTCGCTAACATGGAGGTCTGCTGACGTCAGCAGGCCTCCATGTTAGCGAGTGCCTATACTCGCAATGGGGCCGCAATTTGCGACCCACCTCATGAATATTCATGAGGTGGGTCATTGCGACCCCATTGCGAGTTGCAGTCGGTGTCTGAGACACCGTACTGCATAGCAATTTGCGACTTGCAAATTGCGAGTCGCAGGGACTCGCAATTTGCAAGTCGCAAATTGCTTTTTTCCTACATCTGGCCCTTAATGCTTCTTTCTTTTATGGTTTTGTTCAGATTAGGAAGTTCTGCTTAGGCTATAGCGAGGGGGAGAAACCAATCTCAGAGAAACTTAGTTGGTTGTGTTTGGTCTCCTCAATCCAGCGTATTAGCAATTGGTTTTGGGAACTGATCGCTGCTAACAATACAATCGTAATCCCGACCATCTCCAGATGATTGTAAATACCACAGCCTGTAATATTAATGTCAGGAAATGGCAGTTATGGAATCAGATTACTTTAAAGGAAGATAGAGCACCTAATTTGAGAAAAATTGCTTTATTTGGAAAATGTATTATGTGCCAGCAAATTTCCATACGATGTACCCCACGTTGCCATTGACATGTTTTAGATGCAATTTGAGTACTGGAGACTGGCTGGACACTTTTTTTTAAACTATTCCTTATCGCAAAAGTTCTGGCAGGACATTTTTCTGAAACTTGAGCGTAAAGGTAACATGACTCTTTCTCCAAATACTTTGATCTCATCATTTGGTTGGGCTAGCCAGGCACTAGATTTGACTACTGGACAACAACAGCTAATTTTTATTTCAGCCCTAGTAACCAGATCTTTGATTCTTTGCAACTGGAGATCAATCAAAATTCCATTAGCCACAGAGTGGGAAAGCAAGATGGACCGAGTACAATATAGGGAAATGCTGTATGCGAAATGGGTAGGTTCCATGGTTAGATTTAATAGAATCTGGCGTAACTGGTAAAATAGATATTGCAGAAGTAATGGGATTAGGGGAGGGTGGGACTGACATGTCTGTCCTCATCAGGTACAGTCTGCAGGGGCGGAGCTGCCTGAGGTGGATGTCCCATGGATCTGATTGAATAGGAGCTAGCCATTCACATATGTCCATTTATTAAATTTTGATTCAATTTGATATGTTTCAATGAATTTCTAAAGTATTTATATATATATATATATATATGTATATATATATATATATATATATATATATATATATGCAATGCTACATTTCTAATAAATACATATTTAAAAAACAAATAGAAATTATTAAAGATATCTAAGTTTGGTTACAAGCCAAAGGTGGCAGATCTATAGCTGTTCTTGGGGCAATGGCTTGGAACAACCTTCCCTGCATTGTGAAACTAGGTTCTAACATTGACACTTTCAGAAAGCATCTGAAAACCTGTCTTTTTCCCAACTCTAACACATGTTTTCTGTTCTTTTTCTATTTTTCTTTGTGAGTTGTGGTTGGAAAAGTTTTTCTTAGTGCTCTGATTTTAGCATTGAAATACCTTTTGGGGTGACTGTGGTTTATGAATGCCTTTCTTTCATTCATTCATTCATTCATTAGAGTGATTATATCACCAATGCACTTGTAATAAGGTGTATGGGCTATCCAATGGATGAAGATGAAAAAATGGTGAAAAAGCCATGACACTGCAGATAAAGACATCTTCAAATTAGCCCTAATATGATACCACCAGCAGATAAAGAACACCAAGCACACATTTCTGGCAGATCACATCAACACCAACACTAACAGCAGCAAGGAAATCTTCACCATCATGAAAGATTTCACTGCACCTCCTTCCACCTCCAGCAGAATCACTCCCCACAAGACCTTTGCAAGAAGCTCTTAGAATTCTTTTGTAAAAAATCACCTCCATATACAGCAACTTTGACCCTCGACGGTTCCTGTTACTGTCACAACTCAACTTTCCATCAACAAACTCTGACCTTGAAGCCTGCCATCACCACTGTCTAATTCACTGCTATCATGAAGACCATCCACTTGGGGCTCCAAATGACCCTTTCCTCTACCATACCTTCAAGGAAGGACCATTACCAATCAGAGAAGCACTAACACCTTTCTCAATGCCTCCACTGAGATAGCCACATTTCCAGACACCTGGAAACATTCCACTGTCATGCACCTGCACAAGAAACCATCCGTTAACCCAACCACACCTTCCATCTACAGACTCATCTCCTTCCTACCATACCCAGCAAAGGTCTGAGAGAAACTAATCAACCGACGCCTCACAGATTACCTCAGCAACCACCAACACCTCTGCACAACACAGTCTGGAATCAGGCCCAACCACTGTACAAAAAAGGACTCATCGCTGCCACAGGCAAGATCTTCATAATCCTTAACATAGGAAACACAGCAGCCCATATTCTCCAAGACCTCTCTCCAACATTTGACATGGTCTCACACCCCATCGCCATCAGGCTTCTGCACGATATTGGCATCCAAGGACCTGCTCTCTGCTGCATCTGTTCCTTCTTAATAGATAGAGCACAAGCGGTCAGCCTGCCACCTTACTCCTTGGAAGCCTACAAACTCATCTGTGGAGTGTCTCAAAATTCACTGCTCGACCCTCCCTCTTCAAAGCATGCATGATGCCTCGGGCCAAAACAACCATGTACAAAACTTCAACATTTTCTCCAACTCAGATGACATGCAACTCATATCTCCCTCTTGCACATGATCACCAAGAAACAGGTCACCACCTGCATGACCAAAGTCACTAACTGGATGAAAACCAACTGTCTCAAGCTCAACAGCAACAAGACAGAAGTAGTGATGTTTGGCAAGAAAAAAACACCATGGGACTCTAGCTGGTGTCCGAATAAACTCAGACCCACACCCAGAACCCACAACAAGACCCTTGGAATAATCTATAACAGCAACCTGGTTCTGACCACTCAAATCAACGCCATCACTGCATCCTCCTTCCACACCCTGAAGATTTTGAGGAAGATCTTCAAATGACTTCCAAGCAACAACAGATAAACTGTCACTCACATCCTAGTCACCAACAAGTAGGATAAGGGGAACACTCTGTACGCCAGGATCACCATGCAACATACTAGAAGATTACAAACCATCCAAAACTCAGCAGCCAGACATGTCCTCAACCTCCAACACATAATTCACTCCTCAGGTAACTACACTGGCTCCTGATACACAAATGCACTGAATCCAAACTCCTCACACACACATACAATGCACTACACAACTGAACATTCATATCTCCTTTCATCAACCACCCAGACATCGCCAGACTGCAGGACTCATACTTATACACATCCCACACATAGACAGAACCAGATCAAAAGGATGAGCGTTCTGTTACATCGCTCCTAAAGTGTGGTACCAACACCCACTCCACATCAGAACCTCCTCCTCTCTTCTTGAATTCCCCAACAAGTTGAAGACGTGGCTTTTCAATCAACCAATCTACCAAAGGTAGTGCTAAACTTACACACACCTGGTCAGAGCCAGGATCCCCATCCAGGTAATGGAGCGCTTTACAAATACACTTAACATAACAGCATACCTTTACATTTAGGGCAGAGTACTCAAACACCAAAGTAACATCAAGGATAGTAGGCTGATCTCCTGTGTGAGATGCAGGGACACAATAAGTTTCCAGAGGCCTCCCTGCAATGTCGACAACATTCAAGTTGACCAGCTGCAACTAGACTTCCCTGGACCTGCCTGAGTCCCATGGTTGGCCTCTGCTAGAGATAGTACTGATCATGAAGAGGTGCCCCTCAGTCCTGCACCCTTGTCTTGCATTAGTGAGAACTCCTCCCTCTGAAAAAAAGTTAAAATCCTGAAGTTTATGCTCTTCACAACCCTCAATATGCCCATTTGTGCTAAAACTCTGCAGCTGGCAACAGCTATCAACACAAAGCTCTGATGAAGCCTCCTCTTCACACTGACAGCAACCACCGGCGACAACCAGCAAAATGAGTTCTGCATTTCGCAGTATCACTGATCATCCACAACAATCAACCAAAGTGAGGGTCCAGCGATGACCGGCTCCTCGCACTAGAGCAACAATCACGTTTTCACTGTATTACTGTTTGTGTGTCGCATAAATACGTCACACATTGCCTTACACATTGCCTCTAAGTTAAGCCTTCCTGCTTTTGTGCCAAGCTGCCATAGGCTTAAGCACAGGATAATGGCTTTTATGTTCACCCTGACAAGAACTGTGGTTGTTGCATCAATGGGGTTTCCACCCCGCTCAACCAGTAATGCAGTTTCATATAACGACCTCATAGAATTCTTGAAGATCAGCATGCAGAGTTTTGTTTGTTTCAAGCACAATAAAGGCACTATTCCCAGATGGCCCATTATCCAGAGACCCAAAAGGAGTCACATAATCTAGACAAAAGGGAAGTTATAGATTTCTATCTACCCTCAACATTTGGGTATTCATAACGTTTTTTTATCAGGCTTATACCAGACCAGTAGTACTGGCTTGTTTTCTATCCCCAAACTAACTGCTACATGCAGGGCACAATTCCAAAGAAAAAGAAGTGGGGAGGCTGACCTAGTTAGGCAGTATGCAAGTGACATCATGGCATATGACATTGCTTTGCATGACATCACAGTGCGTGACCGCACGTGGAATCACAGGAAGTGGCATCACAACCCATGGAAGTGAAATCTCAAAAAGTGACATCAGATCTTAAGATCTCACACATATCTTTATCAGGTCTTTCATGAGTACATTTGAATGCAATATAATATTTAACAAATGAGATTTTGTGTCAGTGTTGTGCAAAAAGAGTGATGCAACTCTTCTGGGCCTCAACTTATACATTTATTTTTGAAAACCCTGCCACAAAGAAATTGGCAACCAGGAGAACCGTGGCAGTAAATCTGTTCTGTTTAATTGGTTGCAAAGTCTGCATTTTAAAATGTCTTATGGGGTTAAGGCACATGCTGCAGAGATCGTTGTGTGCCCACTAAATCTCAGAGAATAATAATAATGATAAGATAACAAAGGAGGTTAATGCAGTTGCTGGAGAGATCTGTGTTTTGAATGAAAGTCGCATTGAGTCAGTGGTGGTTTTCCCGTTGGGGCTCAGGGGCTACGCTTTGTTATACTAAGAGGGAGTATTAGTCTTTTATTCAATCTTAGTATAAACAGAAAATGCCATCTAGCAGGAGCTCTAGGCAGCTCTGCTACAGAGAATGTCTGATGTCTGGCGCAGGCACATGAAGGCACCTGTACCAGCCGTCAGAGATTATCCAAGGCTTGTGAAACCCCCAGCCCTGGCCTCAGACCCCTGGCACGCCTCAGTTCCTCCCAATCTGTGATGTGTTGAAGCATCACAGATAAAGTTTACCACTGACATTGCAGGCTTAAGCCCTGCAGTGCCCGTGGCTATGTCACTCAGCCAGTCACCCCACCCTTTCCCAACTTGTCAGAGAGTTGGGAAAGGATGGGGTGAATGAGCAGAGACTGAAAACTCAAATCTGCAGCTGCGCAGGTTTGAGGTTTCAGTTTCTAGTGACTGAAGCTGAAAGAAGCAGCAAGATTCCAAAGGAGACCGGCACAGATGGTAATGTAAGTTACAAATGCTTTGAAATACTGTGTTCGTATTTGTGGCAGTCTGTGTCTATGACAGTGTGTATGTGTGAGCACGTCTGTGTGTCTATGTGCATATTTGTGAGTGTCAGTGAGTGTCAGTGAGGCAGCAAGTCAAACGGAGGGCATTGAGTGATATCAAGAGTGAGTACAAGTGAGAATGATTGAGTGAGGGAGAATGACGTAGTGTAGCTGAATGTTACTGTGTGTGAGACTGAGTCAAGTCTGAGTCTTAGTGAGTCAGAGAATGAGTGGGACAGAGTGAGTCATTGTGAGAGTGAGGCAGACTGAGTCAGACTGAGTGAAAATGATTGTACCTTAGTGAGCTTGAGATGGAATGAGTGTGAATGAGTGAGTCTGAATGAATGTGAGTGAGTCAGAGTGAATCAGAATGAGTATGACTGAATGATTCATTGAGAATGACTGAGATTGAGCGCAAATGACAGAGACTGACTGTGAATGAGTAAGACTGAGTCACAGTGAGACTGAGTGAGTCAGAATGAGTGTGATTGAGTATGAGTGAGTCACAGTGAGATTGAATCAGAATGAATAGAACTGGGTGAATCAGGGAGGATAAGTGAGTTCTAAGGAGAATCGGGGAAATTAGGTGAGCATGAGTGAGACTGAGCGGGAATGAGTGAGTCAGAGTGAGACAGAGTGAAACTGAGTGAGTCTCAGTGAAGCTGAGTAAGTTGAAGTGATATTGTGTGAGCCATAATGAGCAGAACTAAGTGAGAATGAGTGGAACTGATTGAGTGTGAGTGAGTCACAGTGAAATTGAGTGACTCAGAATGAGAGAGACTGAGTGAATCAGAGAGAACAAGCGAGTCATGGGGAGACTCCTGGAAGCTAGGTGAGAATGAGTGAGTCAGAGTAAGACTGAGTAAAACTAAGTGAGATTAAGTGAGTCAGAGTGACATTGAGTTAATCAGTATCACTTGGAATGAGTGGGATTGAGTGGGTCCAAGTGAGAATTGGTGAGACTGCATGGATCAATGAAACTGAATGAGAATAAGTAAAAGTGACTGATGACTAAGTCAGAGTGAGAATAAGTGAGAGATTAAGACTTACTGCAACAAGTTTGAGCGAACCCCTCGAAGCCTCCAAGTAAGTGAGCCAGTATCATTTACTGGAATTAAAACCAAGGATTACACCCCACCATTTTTAATGGTCACCTGCCACCACTGCATTGATTGTTAATGTGTTTTCTGCAAGGCACATCATATAATATGCAGATGAGAGATTGTTTAAATATTTTTGTAGATAGGTGAGTGGGTTACTGTTTTTAACACAGAGATCCTTTTGTTACTTGCAGTTCATAAATTGTAATCCTTCTAACATAGCACAATGAGCTATGAAGGTCATGTGGCTCCTACCCCTTGGAACTCTTACTATTTCATGTGACATCCTGTACTCTGATTCACACATTTATATGATTTATTGTCAATGTATAATGTGTACGTGTGATGCAAAGTGCCCTGACACCTTGCATTGGCATGAGCAGGGCTATAGCACTATATAAGAAATAAATATGTAAATACTGAGACACTTCTGACATTCTTATGGTGCATGCACATCTCTTATATACAGGTACTGAACAAAGTCAAAAGCGTACTTCTCTTAAGTACCTGTGAAGTAATAACAAGCTGTGTGCCTTTGTTTTTCCTCCCTCAGATAGTTCCCAGCCAGGACACTAGAGCAAAAGGAGGCCTGATGGCCCCTTAACTACAGTCTTTGTTAAGGGCCCAGCTGGAATTCAATGACCCCCAAACCCCCTGCACATTGCTGCTTGAGAGGAAAGCAGACAATGCGCAGGCACTGCTGAACATGTCCTGGTGTCTGAAAATAACACCAGAAAAGGTTTAGCATATTTCTGTGGAGCCCCACCACACAGAGGCTGTCTATACATCAGTATCCTCAACTTGTGCCCTTTCTACATGCATAGTTTGATCACTGTGAACGTGCAATGCAACTCTGCAGAAAACTAGGACACCTTACCGGCACTACATGAGAGAGGCCTGAGGATTGTCATATAAATTTACAGTAAAGAAGTGGAATACAATTTTGGTTAGGCATTGCCCACCTCAAAAAAATAACACTAACCTGTCAGGGTGAATCCCAAAGTTACTAAATTAACCTAAGTCTAACCCCCTGTTCGCTATGGCACAGAGCAGCCAGGCTTGATTTAAGGCAATGTGTAAAGTATTCATGCAGTACTAAAACTGTAATAAAGTCAAAATACCAAACAATAAAATCACAAACAGAATAAAAATAGAGTTAATTTTAATCACCAGAATGGCATCGAAAGGACAAAAGTCCAATAAGGGAATGGATTAATATTTACAATTGTAGGTAAAAAATATCACCAAAAAGTACTAAGCACAAATGAAAGGAAGGCGTGTACCAGGACCTAGGCCCGATTTTAGACCGACCATGATGGAGCGTTGGTCGAACACACCAAATGAATTTAACCTCTTCATAGATTTTACCTTCAGTTTTGGGGCCTGATTTAGATATTGACGGTGACGGATATCCCGTCCGCCAAAATCTAACCCTTCTGCCAATGTCTAAATCAGGCCTTCAGTCTTTTATATGGAGAGCAAAATCCTCCAGTGAAGCAAGCCTAAAGCTATATCCGAGGAAGGTGCATCAAATCAGACACCTTCTCTGGGAAGCCTCTTGGCAGCTCTGGATATCTTACAAGTTCAAAACATTTCGAAGTCTCAACTTTTATGGGTTTCTAAAGCAGCTCCTCTGGGTACTTCAAATATTCCCAGGACTTTGAGGACATCACTTAGGAATCTGGACTCACCTCTGCAGAGTCCACAGCAAGGTCCTGTCCAGATCAAGTTGTTACTGATGAAATATTGACTTCAGGAAAAAGGCCTCTTGCAGCTTGTGAGTGTTAGACCTGAGAGGTGAGATCTTCCCCCAGAAGTTTTGTCTTACTCCTCTATTTTTGCTGATCTCATTTTTCTTGGCTTTGGGACTCTGTTCTCTGTACCACTGCTAACCAGTGCTAAAATGCATGTGCCTCTCCTCTAACCATGGTAAAATTGGCTTACACCAATTGCCAGATTTAATTTACTTGAAAGTCCGTAGCTAACTGGTATTACATGTACACAGGGCCTGTAAATTAACTTGAGCCCTGTATCTGGTTCGAGCAACATAATGGTTGGCCTAAATTGTGACTTTGTCCAGGTCCGACACAACCAGAAAACCACAGTTGGCACTTTGTGACTCTAAGCTCTATTTTCACCTACATCTTTTAGATTACATATCCCCAGTTATACTGATTGGGTGTTTGCCATTTTGATCTCAAACAGTTTATTCAGTTTTACTTTATTTCTTGAAGTTGGTTTGTGTTGGAAAGTGGATTATTGGTAAGGGCAAGTAAGTACCTACACTTAGCAATAGGCCACTAAACCCCACTAGGTTCAGTAAGTTCTCAATAAACTATTCCCAGCTCAACCCTTGGTAGCTTTGCAATGAGCAGTTAGGCTTAATTTAGGAGACAGATGTGGGTCTGCAGCACTTATTGTGTCACCTACTGCAGTATCACTTCAAATATGTCTCGGACCTCCCATTGCTGAGCTTGTGTGTGCAGTTTTACACTGCCATGTTGACCTGCCAAGTTAATCCTCTTGCCAGGCCCAAGCATTCCTTTTTAATACATATACAGCACCCCTAAGGTAGACTCTGGACAACCTAAGGGCAGGGTGCAATGTATTTAAAAAGGAGGGCATGTGCTTTTAAGTTTTACATGTCCCAGTGGTGAAAAACTCTTAAACTCATTTTTCACTACTGAAAGGTCTATCTCTCCCAGGATAATACTGGGATTAATTTATTGACTCTTATAAGTATAATTTCCAAATGGGAAGAGAGGAGACCCCCAAGTTTGTTGTCTCTGGAATCACAATTTAAAATCACAAGTTATGGTGAAGTCTGATTTTAAATTGCAATTCTGAAAATACCACTTTTCGAAAGTTGTCATTTGTCTTACTTTAACCATCTGGTGCCTCCTGTCTGTTTCTGAATATCCACCTGGGGTAGGAGATATCTGGATTTGTGCATTCCCTCTAGACAGTCATACACAAAGGAAGCTTAGATGTGACTGATGGGCCATCCAGAGCCTGATGGGCCATCCTGGGCAAGATGCAAAGGAGGAGGTGACACACCTGAATAGACTGTGTCCTGTTCCCACACAAAGAGCTGCATAGCCTCTGTAGTTAGCCCAGAGCCAGGGCAGAGTTGTGTAGCCATTTTAGTTATAGGTCGATGCAAGTTATTTGAGTACACTCGGCCTGCCACTGTGCACTTCAACCTAGATATATTTTATTCAGCTTTGTTTATTATTTTATTTCTCTCTATCTAGCTGTTCTTTGCCTAGGCCTGCACTGCATTCTTAAACAAGACATTTCTTTCACTCTGTGCCTTTCTCAAGGCTGCAGTAGTTCAGTTTAGTTTAATGAATCTTTAGAGCGCATGGCTACTCGGCGGCTTCCCAGCGCTGAAGGTAGACCATCAAACTCAGTGGGGCCTATGCTGTGAATAAAAATGTCTTCAATTTCTTATGAAAGGAAGATTCCAACTGTTCTTGTCGGAGTGTCAAGGGAAGTGAGTTCCAAAGGTATGCAGCTTTGACTGAAAAAGAGCTGCCTCCAAACAGGATATGTTGACCAATGAAGCAGTGGAGGACCTAAGTGCCCTCTGAGGGACAGAAGGTGAAATAGTTTGCCTGAGATGCCGCAGCCCCTGTTATGGAGGGCTTTGTGTGTCATGCAAATGGAGTTGAAGTTGATCTGTTGTTTTATAGGAAGCCAATGAAGTGAGGCCAATGCAGGTTTAGCAGACAGATGTCTGGGCATGTTCAGAAGCAAACGTGCGGCAGAGTTTTGCCCAATCTGCAGTCTCTGTATTACATAGCCCAGAGAGCTAAGAAAAAGAGAGTTGCCATAGTCTAAGTGGGACAATATCAGGGCCTGAATGATGAGTCATCTGGCCAGAAAAGGTAAGATTTTAAAAATGTTCCTTGTGGTTCTTAGTAAGCTGAAACAGGATGCAGCCAGCTTTTTAGAGTGATAGTCCATGGTGAGGCGGGAATCTAACCAGAAGCCTAAGCTCTTTATATTTTCTTTAGGAGGAGGGAGATTTTTAAGATCTTCCAATGCCAAAGGCTGGGGACTTAAGGAGAGCATGGTTTCCAACTATCATTACTTCCGATTTTTCATCATTAAGTTTAAGTTTGAAAAAGTCATCCATCTAGCTACGCCCGCAAGACAAGAGGATAAATTAGGTTGGACAGTATTCCTGGGACCATAAAGAAAAACTACCAGCTGGGCATTGTCGGCATATGTTATCAAGGAGAGGCCGTGGAGTTCAACAATTTTAGCTAAGGAGGACATATAAATATTAAAAAGAGTGGGGCTCAACGAGGAGCCTTGAGCGACCCCGCAAGTGAGGGAGAATGTGCTGGAAAGGAAAGATCGGTCAAGGACTTGGAAAGTTCTATCTTTCAGGAAGGAGGAGAGCCATCTCAGTGTGGTACCTTCAATTCCTATAGCTGAAAGTCTTTGAAGTAGTATACTGTAGTCTACCTTATGAAATGCAGCACTGAGGTCTGATAAGATGATAGCTGAATGTCTGCCTAAATCCAGTAGTTGGTGAGTTTCTTCCATAATGGCTAATAGAGCTGACTCTGTACTTTGTTGTGGTCTGAAACCCATTTGTGAGGGATGAACGAGTTTGTGTTCCTCAAGAAGGCACGTTAGTTGATTATTGACATGATTTTCCATTATCTTCGGCACAATAGGAAGGAGAGCAATAGGTCTATAGTTGCTCAGAAGAATTGGATCAATTTTAGTTTTTTTTTAATAAAGGCTTAACAACTGCATGCTGCAAAAGCTGGGGTACAAGATAGATGTTAAGGATTGACTCAAAATATCTTTTAGTATGGATGAAATTAAATTCGAGCCCAGAGCTAAAACATGAGGGGGGGTGGATGTAGGAGGATCCAGATTTTATGGTGTGCAGATATTTAGTAACTAGAGCTTCTGTTACAGGTTGGAGAGAAGGGAGTGTGGCTCTAAGAAATTGAAGGTTGTCATGTGGATGCCAATTTATCTCTTGAGGATGGTTGGAAGAGAAGGTTGAATAGATGTTTATAATTTTCTTTTGGAAATAGCCAACCAAATCATTACTATGGGTTGTGGAGGCCTCTACAGGGTTATCTATTAAGGGGACCAGGGTCAGCTCTTTAAGATCGTAAAGATCTCTTTAGGGGAGTTTGCGGACTGTTTGATTCTAGATGTATAGAATGCTGCTTGTGCTAGTTTAATTTCCGCATGAAATGATCTAATCGCCTCCCTCTATTTTGTCTTAGAAGTGTTGTCATAGTCCTTCCCCCACCTTCTATCAAGTTGCTTGCATTTTTTTGTTGTTGAAGCAGTTGAGGTGTAAACCCTTTTTTGATCTCACGATTAATCCTTCTGACAACAGTCTTAGTTGGTAGTATGGTGTTTAAGGAGGTGGAAATCCACTTATTGAAGTTCTCTATCGGACACAGACCAGACTCCTCACAGATGGGATGAGAGAGATGTAGTATATCCCGCCGGTCTCTATGGTTCAAGTTTGACCATTGACGAGAGGTTGACTTTATAGAGGTTTTATAGAGGGGAGGAAAGGAACAAGGAAGCGTAAGTGACAGTAGATAATGGTCAGTCCAAATCAGAGGGAGAGGGGCATGAGAGGATAAGTCAGGAAGGTTGCTGAAGACTAAATCAATAGTGTGGCCTTTAATTTAAGTGGGTCTTTTGATCAGCTGTGTCAAATCTAGTGAGGCTAAGTTAGAGAGTAGGGATTTAGTCGAAAGACAATGTTCATCATCTGCATGGATCTTAAAGTCGCCAAGGATGGTAAAGTTGGAGGTTTTGCAGGACATGTCTGCCACTGAATCAGGTAAGGCTTGTAGAAATCTCCCATAGGGACCCCGGGGGCGATAGATAAGTAACCCGGAAAGAGTGAATGTGGCATTCAAGGCGTGAGAGAAGAACAAACTTTCACAGTCAGGAATGTCCAAAGGAGTGGCAGAGCATTTAATTGAATTCTTGTGGATAATGGCAATCCCCCCACCTTTAGCATGAGGTCTATCTAGGCGGTGAATTGAATAGTCCTGGGGTAGTACCATCACTACCTCTGGGGAGGAGTCTTTATTGAGTCAGGTTTCGGTTAGAAACAGGGCTTCTGGAATATATTCTTCTAATAGTAAAAAAATTTGTAGATTGTGCGCTGGCAAAGAGCGACAGTTGACCAGTAAAATTTGCCACGTTGCTCTTTGGTTTTACTGAGAAGGGGGGGAGGGGTAGAACAAGTTGAGCGGTCCAAGTGCAGATGTTACTGGCCGTTTTGGGAAAATCAGGAAGTATAATAGGAAGGGCTATGTTCCCGGAAAGGGTCATTAAAAGCTAACAGTCCTGAATAGACACATTTTTTTGTGTCCGTTTGGGCAGCATGTCTGGCCTCTGGTCTCTGCCGGGTGCGGACGGGGGCAGAGGAGCGCCAGTGGCACACCCGCTGAGCGCGTCCACTGCACGCCCAGCGCATGAACCCTTTTATAATGGGTAGGTACTGGTGAGTGCAGCAACTAGACCACCTACCAAAATGGCGGCGAGAAATGAAGTCGTAACGGAGGTAAAAAATGGTGGCTAAGTCTATATTAAAACATATCAGGTGTACCAGAAAAGTGAGAACGTGGCGCAGTTTACACACAGCAGGCAGCAAATTTAAAAGGTGAGCGATATGTAAAAGTGAAATACGTTAGATAGGTTGCAGGTAAATGTGGTAACGCTTGGTCTCTGGTATTCTTAGAAACATACACATCCTTACGTAGGGACATTTCTCAGAACATCAACTGTTTTATTATAAAAACATTTCTTTGTCCTATACACATTAGAGGGAGATTCCAGCCAGATGACCACAACTATATGCTGATGCTGAACGCTTCGCTACAGCTGCTTATGCAGACTTCAGGCCTCTTGCTCAGGTATGAGGGATGATGTCTTCCTAGGGGAACCTGAAGGGCAGAACTAGAGCTTAACATGCTGTACTCTAATGTAGTCTAGGTAGGAATTATAGTAGTGAATCTAGTGACAACATGGTAGCGTTATTTTTATGCTTTACTCCCCTTGTCACAATTTTAATCCTGTCATGCTTCATCGTCCTGGTTATTGCAGTACATGCTTTATTATCTAAGATGCAGTTGCTTCATTAAAACCTTATTGAAACATATACTGCCTCTGATTGTCCTTGTATCTGTGAGACCAGTGTAACTGAGAGAAACAGATGCGATCTGAGTGACCACGATTTCCCTGAGGAGTCAATTGTGTCATGCGCTCGGCTACCCAATCATCCCTGCTTTGGTAGAGAGGCACTGCTAGTTAGCTGGAGCAAAACCCGGATTAGGCCGACAGGTGTAACCTGTAGTGGGTAGACTCAGTCCCCCACACCGCAGGCCATTCTGCAACTCAAATCCAGTAGTCTCATTAGAATAATGAGAGCCTACGCGACAGCAGTAAGGGCAGCAACTCTGTGCACTTCAAGGGCCTCTCTTTGAAGTCTTTACCACTTCAAATGCTTAACTGGTTATAGGTAGTGGACCTCTGACACCACCTCTTCAGTACACTTCTGGAGATGTGGATGCTGTGCCAGAAAAAGGACTGCTGTGCTGCTGAAAAGACTGTTACTCTGCTGGGCTCTCGGAGACTCCTTCTCTGCTGTGCTGACCTACTGCCTGCTGCAATGCTTGCCTGGTAGTGGGAATGACTGGACCTGAATCTCTCTAACCCAGAACCAAAGTGATTCCAAAGCCTTTCTGGCTTACCTCCTGTTTTGTGAAGTCTCAAGGAAACAAAAGACTCCCAACTCACCTGTTAAAGCACCTGGACTCTACCAACAGTGAGTCTTGCCTTGCCAAGTGGTGCCAATCCAGTCCTGAGCAATTGGTAGTGGGTATAAAGTGCTGCTCCAGCCAGAAGCAATACATTGTCACTGTTGAGAGGGACAGAACTGGTGCATCACTCATGTTGCCTGAATTGGAACTGGTGCATTACATCTACTTCCAAGATCAACTTTGATGCATTGCCACTGCTGCAGGGCCTGAAGTGGAGCATCACATTGAGGATCGCTGCACACCAGAGCCCCAGCATTTCCACTTTTGTGTGGAGAAAATCGTTCCATCGCCTGTGCTAGGGGATCAACATTGGCTCATCACCTCCTGAACCATCACACCCTGATATTGCTGCATTGCCACTGCTGCGTGAGGAAAATCAATGCATATCAACTGTGATTGGAAAATAAACGCATCTCCTCTGCTGTTATATAAACAGTAACCCATTGCCCCCTCTGCTCCCCGCACCTCCATCAACGCAACCAGGATTAAGATACTGTTGTTCAGCGGGCCTCACTTGGTCCCTGTAGCCGCACTCCATCCCAGTCAGCCTGAGCTCATGACTTTGGCCCGGTGCAGCACAACCAGATATCGCAAGTAAGCTTAAAGCTTCTAAGTGCTATTTTACAGTTTATTCTCTGAAAATTCATATCTCATTTTCTACTAATTGGATTTTTGTTGTTTAGGTCTTTTTTTATATATTTAATTAAGTACTATTTTCCTAACCAGGTGTGGAATCTTTTTGTAAGGTTTTTTCATTGTTTTACTGTTTGAAGTGTTGCACAAATAGTTGTCACATTGCCTCTTAAGTTAAGCCTGACTGTTCTGTGCCAAGCTACCAGGGTGTGAACACAGGAATATTTAGGGTTGTCGTGTAGGCTCTCATTATTCTAAAGAGACTACTAGATTTTGAGCAGAAAGTTTGTCCATGGTGTGGGAGACTGAGTCTGACCCACTGTGGGTGACACCTGTCGCTCTAAATCCGGGTTTTGCTCCGGCTAACTAGCAGTGCCTCGTCTCTCCCAAAAGGTAGAGATGATTGGGCAGCCGAGCGCATGACATATCATACTTCTCAGGGAAGTCGTGGTCACTCAGGTCGCATCCGGTTCTCTCATTCACAATTCAATCTCATATATAAATGACAATGAAAGCAGTATAAGTTTTAAAGACTAGTTTAATAAAACGATTACATTTTAGATAGCAAAGCGTGAGTTGCAATAACCAGAACGACACAACATGACAATATTAAAATGGTGACGATGAGGGTGAAGCATAAGAATAACGCTATCATATTGCCACTAGAATTGATTGAGTATTTTCTATCTAAATCATAATTTGAGCACAGCATGTTAAGCTCTAATCCTTCCTTTCAGGTTCCCCCGGGAGGACAGCGACCCTCATACCTGAGCAAAGGCCTGTAGTCTGCGTTAGCATCTGTAGCGAAGCATTCAGCAATCAGCAAACAGTCGGTGTTCCCTGGATGGAATCTCCCTCTTGACGTGTAATGGGACTAGGAAGTGTTTTTATAATAACACATCTAATGTTCTAAGAAAATGTCCCTACATAAAGATGTGTATTTTCTAAGAATGTTCGAGACTAAACTTCTATCACGTTCACCGGCAATGTACCAAACTGTAGCCTTGACTGAAGTACAAAGTGATCAAATATGTGTTATTTGAGAACACAATGCTGTGCTAAGCAAAACAGTTGGATAGAAGAAATTAAAACAAGACCATAAAACTGGTTATTGTAAAAATAACAATGCGTAGCCAAATAAAATATATCTAGGTCAAAGTGCACAGCGGCCTAGTGTATTAAACTAACATGCATGGAGCTATATCTAAAATGACTACACAACAGGGTGTGTTTGTGACTTAACTTGACTAGGATTACGACCCCTGCTTGGACAAAGTGCATACGTCTGCCAACCAGAAACCTAGTTTCTAACAGGAATCCACGTAGGTCCCACACTAAAGTTAGCCAAGCCTTCTTAAAACCCAAGATCCCCCACTGGGAATGTGAGACGCACAGCATCACAAACTCCCTAACTGAAAACTGCTTTTCTTCTCTATCATGTTCCCCTGACTTCAGACATAGTCATTCTTTGAAACACAATATCATGTTCAAAAGCATGGTTCCTCCCCACTCCTTCTTGTTTTGTCCACAGTCTGCTTACCACTTTCTAGGGTGATAAAACTTTGGGGCATGTTATGGAGGTATTATGTAGGATACAAACACATACTTGATGAATGAACATGATGTACTCAGGACCAATTGTGCACAAAATGGGAAGTTTAAATGCTAAGCTCTTATGCTTTCATTGCTACTGTTATTACTATGTTATGTATGCAGAAGATTTGTACACTCCACTGAAATGTCAATACATATATGTTTAAACGTAAGACACCCTTACAGTGACTAAATACTCAAAAGCTGCTTTTGCTTTGTCTGTTAAGCTCAGATTTTCATTAATGTGCCTATGTTGCCTATGTTAATATCTTTAAATAGAAAGAAGCTAACAAAATAAATTATCTTCTACTCACTTTAATAAATTTAATTGCACATTGAAAATATTTTTTTTTCACTTTAGTTTAAAACTGAGGGGGCATGGATGTAGCCAGAGTAATTACCAGCAGCTAAGACTAATGGAAGCATTCTATTCATCATTTTATTGTATACTTTAGTGTGCTGCATTAAGTGGGATGGTGATGCCCAAATGCACATTGTGTCACTGGAACCAAGCTGGACCTGGCTGATGAGCGCTTGATAGGGGGATATTAAGTTTGGGTTGCTTGAGTTCCAGTTCAGGGAGCATCGGGCCTGGCAGTTCAGGCTAGACTATTCCCATTGTTCATACAGACTGTGGATCCGCTGTCATCGAACAGCCTCTGCATTGTCATTGAAGGGGTAATTTATCAGTTCTCACCAGTGCAGTGGTGATGAGGCGTTATTTTTTATCAGAAAGAAGCTGTAAAAGTCACGTCTGAGGCCGAGTGTAGGAGGGGGAACCTCAGGCAAGGGTAGGACTCACAGGTGGCATAGTCCAGCAGCACCAGGAGAGTTGCAGGCAGTCATTGTATTCCGAGACTGCAGAAGAACAGGGGACAAGCCAGCAAGCCCTTGCAGTCACTGTGGGTTCAAGTAAGATGGGTCCAGTCCTTGTCCTTAGTAGGCCTGAGATCAACAGGCAGCAAGGGCAGCTCAGCAAAGCAGATAAGCAGTCCTTAGAACATTCACTACAGGCAGACTGGCAATCCTTGCAGCACAGCAGTGTTTACTCCAGCAGAGTTCGTCCAAGATCCAGTACTGTACAGATTTGGTGGAGTTAGAGACCCAGTTCTTATAACCAAATGTGCCTTTGAAGTGGGGTGAGGAAAGGTCTTTAAAGTGCACAGAGATCCATTCTTCCTAGTCTTGACTTCAAACAACCAGTAGGGGGAATCAGCCCTTTGTGTGGGGCACTTCCTTATCTATTGAAGTGTAAGTGTCAGCTCCCCTCCACCCTTCCATCCCAGAAAGGTTCATTAGAATGCAGATAAATGCTGAAGAGTCCTTTGTCACACCCACCCATCTTTTTTTGTGGCTGTTTGGAGGGAAGGCACAAAGTGTAGCTGTCACCTTCCCCAGACGTTTATTAGAGACAGGCTGCCAGAAACAAAAAGCAGTAAGAGCAGAGAAATGTCTGCTTCCTAAAAGTGCAATTTCTAAAATAGTATGTTGCATCCGACTTTACCAATAAAGAGGAATTATCATTACCATTCCAGTCATATAAAATATGATGTAGCTACTCCTTTCTGATCAGGATTTATAGCTTATAAGTTTATTAAGGAATTCCCAATGCTGCCCTATGAAAAGAATAGCCTTCACAGTAGTGAATAACAACTTTGGGAGTTTTTTTTACTACCAGACACGTAAATCCCGAAAGGTACATGTCCTGCTTTTTACTTAAATGCCACCCTGCCAAGGGCTTACCTTAAGGGGTACCTTATATTTAATAAAATAGGAGTTCATGGCTTGCCAAGAGGCTTTAAATGCCAAGTTGAAATGGCAGTGAAACTGCACACACAGGCAGACCTTAACCATGTTTATAAGGCTGCTTAAGTGTGTGGCAATCAGTGCTGCAGCCCCACTAGTAGCATGTAATTTACAGGCCCTGGGTATATGGTATACCACTTTACAAGGGATTCACAAGTAAATTAAATATGCCAATTGTGTATACACCAATATTGCCATGTTTAGGGAAGGAGCACATGCACTTTATCACTGATCAGCAGTGGTAAAGTGTTCAAAGCCAACAAAAGATACAGCAAACATTAGAGGGAAAAAGGCAAAAGGTTTGAGGGTGACCCTGTAGAAAGAGCCATTTCCAGCACCCACCTATAACCAAGTTTGTATTGTCCAAGAGGCTGGTACTGAATACATGTTGTTAGTTAATGCCAGGACCAGATCAAAGGGCCTTCATTGTAGGAACCAATTTTTCTGTAAGCAGAATGAGCTACACTTCACATCACAACAATAGCTTTGCTCTGAAAGTTCTTATGTGAACGAGGCTTGACAAATATATGAATGTTTTTCTTTCCTCCAATGAATGATCAAACTTCCTTTTCTAAATATCACCTTTAATTTTACAGAACCAACTATTTTCTTTTATCTGAGGCACTTCCTTCAGATATTGAATATGCTGTACAGGCAATCTTTTTGTTACATGTTATGTCCATATTGAAATTTCCTAGATATTGAGACAGATCTAAGGAGACAAAACCAATGGTCTCATCATCCGTTTACACTAACAGATTTAGTTTGTGTTAGATTTCTAAGGTCCGATATTGATTAGCATATTCAAGCCTACATAAGCTCTATGTAAGAGCTTGCTATTCTCTATAAAGAACCAAGGGTATATCAACAATGTTAGCAGTTGGATGACATGTCATACAAAAGGAAATACATCATTATACGATTACCTATTCTTGAATTCCACCCTAAGATTCTAGAATGCAAATGAAAAGTTGGCAACTGCCAGAGAGTTCCAAAGCAAGTTAAAAATATACTCTATAAATTTACTCTATAAACAATCTCAGGACCACTGTGCTTCTGCTGCTTCTATTATAATTTTCTGGAAATTGTTAATAGGTTCAGGAAATATCAACCCCACCATCTAAAGATTGTGTAGAGCTCTGAAATTGCATATGTTTTAAAGTTGCATATTGGTGAAACTACAACCAATACAAAAACTATAGAGTGTTCTAACAACACATATCACAGCAATGAATCCCACTAAATAGTATACAGACACTTTAGGGTCTTCTAAACCTGCTCCATTCACAGATGAGGACTGTTAGAATTACATTAAATACTGCATAAGTATCAGAAAACATTTGGAAGTTTCCCAACATGAAACAGTGGTTTTAATGAAAGAAATCCTCTTGAACAATACCTGTATTAATTATTATATTTAAAGCATGAAGGGGTATATAACCATGCTATAGTTATATTCTAATTATTTGTATCACACCTCTAAGCTCTCTAGGCTCTGAGAACCGAAACTCTAATGTGTATGGTTGTTGATTCAGCTGTAATTTAGTCACACAGTCACCATTACATTGTCAACACAAGAGGTAGATGATAAGAAAGGGGGCTTTCGTATTCCTAGTTTAAACTATTATATGGCACAGAGTATGCACTGAGCAAGTGATTGGCTTCATTCTATAAACGTGCAAAACAAGGACCCCCTTGAATTATATTCTGGTGTCTGGGACAGGGAAAATACTAGAAACATTACAATGAAACCCCCAGGCTGCCACTCTCAATTTATATACGCTCAAAAGTCTTCATCTTTGGAAAAGAATATACATGTATGGCTTCAATCAACATGATGTATCATTTATTTAACATTTTATTTATTTATAAATCAACAGGTCATCTTAAATATTTCCAACCTTGAAAACAGTATACTGAGCAACATACTGAGTGCAGTCACACATTCACCTATGCTCATTTGTAAACGCCATCTATTCATCATGTCACTTATTATGTTGATTGAAGCCATACCTCTATGATTTTTTTTCCAAAGATGAAGACTGTTGAATGTATATAAATCGAGATTGGTGGCCTCAGGGTATATTTGTAATTTATCATTCAATAAATATACATTACTTGAAAGAGTGCGTTGTTCCGTAAATCCTGACACCACTAAAGTGAGCAAAGTTTGCAATCAAAGTTGCATGTCTTATATTAAGGGCCTGATTACGACCCTGGCGGTCTTATGACCGCCAGAGTCACAGTGGCGGTCTGACCCCTGCCAAAGTGGTGGTCTGATTGCTTTGGCAGTGGTCTGGCCACCACCTTATGACCACGGCGGTCATGCCACCAGCTTCACCAGGACACTGTGTCTCGACAGGTTGGCAGTCCTGATGGTCGTAATCCACCAGGGCACTGCAGCAAGCAGCCCTGCCCTCGGGATTACAACCCCCTCTCTCTGCCAGCGGTTACATGGCAGTAGCACTTGGAATGGGCAGTGCACGGCCCCCCTGCCCAGCCCTGTCGCAAACTCATCCACATGCATCAGAGGATTAAAATGACACTTTATTAACTCCTCAGCAGAAATGCAAACACTGTGTTTAAGACTCAAGTATATGATGGAAATGTCACAAAGAGCTTACACAGGTTTGTTAAATCTGCAAGAATCACGGAGTTTTGGTTAGATGGGAAAATTAGTATCACAAAGTAGACATAGTTCTTGCACATAAGTTAGTTACAATTATTTGGAAGCAAAGAGCCATATGACATAAAGTATCATTCAAAATATTTTGAAATTGATGATGATACCCAAAAGTTAAGATAAGATTAAATAGGCAAATTGACAGGTGTATGTACGTTTCTATGGAAAGAATCTTGTTAAAAGACAGAAAATCAGAACATCAAAACAAACCCACTCGAAGGGCATATGATGAGTAATTGGATTTCTGTTTTTGGAGAACTCAAATATCACACAAACATACTTGTGATCCAGTTACATTATGGTTTAGCATTATTTTCACCATGTATGCTGCATACAATTGGCCTCTATATTTCTCTGTGTCGAGCTAATCTCTTAGCTTTGCTATGAATTCTTTATATGCTACCCTATGTCCTGCTGTCAGTCTCCCTTCATTCTACCTCATCAACTCTGGTATACGTTAAAATGATAGAGCTTAACAATACTTTATTGGTAAAAGGTAACTTTATTTAATTGTATTGTTATTACTGTGCACAAATTGATTGTTATTTACTTGTATTGGTTGATCCAAACAGTATGACTATGTTTGATTTCTGCTAAACTATTGAATAGATACAATGAACACAACATAAATGAGGGCAACTTGTTTATACTGAGAATCGACTAAATGGAGCAGTTTGCAATTACAGTCCCAAATACGAAAAAAAAGTCCAGCAGACAAAAACGTTTGTCAAAAAATTAGGATATTTCAAATTATTTTTTCAGCCAGAAAGTAAGTTGATGAAGTTGTAAATAAATAGGTATGAGCTTGGGCAATCATTGAGGTAAGGGATGGTTTGAGGCAGAAAGTAAGGTTGAGTGTTACATGGCTAAGTTAGGTTTAAAGTGAGAATAAGGGAAAATGCAAGCTTAGCATTAGGATCTGGTTCAGGTTGAGATCAGGTTTAGAGTAAGAGTAGGGTAAGTGTAGGATAAAGGAGTGGGTTAAGGGTTACAGTTATGGCTGTAGTAATTGTGGGTTAGGTTAAGAATTAAGTTGGGGTTAAAGGGTGTTGGTAGTAAAAAACTATATTTTACAACAAAGTTTAGAATTTTCATTAGAAATGCTTGTTATGACTCTTTTCTGTATGTTTATTTTTCACTAATACATTTGTGTTTTCTATTTTTAATGTAACTTTTCTTTATACTATCACCCGGTTTGGCATGAAGAAATTCGAACACATTTCTGGAAAAATTAAAGCTTTTGATAAGTGAATGTGAACGAAGGAATCTCATGTTATCCTTCTCGTGAATTCTAGATGAGCGAACTATAGCCACTCCAAACAGTTTTTATGCTTTTAGTTCAACACATGTGTATTGGATTTTGTATGTTTTTCAGAATTTACATGACACAGCTTCAAGGGATATAAATTCAGCATCAGCCCCAGTAGGTCATCAGATACCTATTTTTTTCAAAACATAATTTAAGATGCTTGGGATGTGTATGCACAGTAAACGAGATTAAGTTCCACATAAATCTGGGTCGTGTGTGACTCTGAGAAAATTCCAATCTCCTATTGAACTCCCTAGAGAATTTATAGATTTGCAGCAAAAAGACAATAAGCTTTTCAGGTAGTTTTTTAAAGCAACTTCATTTGAGGAGGAACGAAAACTACGGAGCCACAGAGGTTCTTTGCTGAAACATTTTCCTGATCATCACTTAAGGGTTGCATAGTGAGAAATGTATAAAAGATTGATATAATTAGGGGCAGCAACCATAATAAGATATGGGGTCTCTCTGGCCTAAAACTGTGATTACCTATTTCATTTCTGATGAAGGTTGCAGTAGAATAGAATAAACCTAGAACAATACAGTTTTATTCAATTTGAAGGTTATGATATACCCCAGAACGATTACATACATTTTTATTGAAACCTAGGCATCTATGCCCTGGGTGTTCTGCTGACTTGTGTGTCCTTGTTCTTTGTCCTTGAGGCCCTCACATGTGATGTGCCGCGCTTTATAAATCCTTGATAGATTTGGGAATGTTAAGAAATGTTTAATATATGAACACTTAGAGGAAGCATTTAATATTTCATTAGAAAAGAATGCACATGCTGCACTCCAGGTAAGTAATGAAACATAGCCTATAACAAATGAGAATTTTATATTTTTTTTTATTCTTGGTAGTCTGCTTATCAATGGCCCAGAAGCTGACTACAGAATAGGGCTGGTGGTCTCTGGTCATTATGAAGATTAGGTAGTTAGGGTACAGAAGGTGTGAGGCAGCAGTATAATCGAGCTTGGGGTAAAAACCTAGAAATTTCGATGGAATGCGAGAATTCATGTTCACAATGAAACATCTGTAATAATGATGATCAAGATAATGTTACATTCTTTGGTTAATTTTTCACTTTGATTCTTGTTTCATTCTTGTCTATTCCTGTTGTCGATTTCACAGAAATGGTGCTCTCTTCCTGCACTTCTTTACTATAGCAAGAAAAAAAGTGTTGAGTTTGTTGCGCAGCACAGCCCAAGCTAGTTTCCATTCACAGATGTTGTTAATATATCAGTAAATTATGTTTTCTGCATTTTTCTGCTGTAAACAATGCCATCCTGAAAGCTGTCACTTAGTTTGTAAAGAAATGCTTCTATAGGTTGGTGGCAAGTTCCATTGTTAGTAACGTAAGTCTGGTACCAGTACATGAGCAATAAAACTAAAAAGAAATCTTTCTTGTTCCTATAAGGTCAATCTTTTAGGAAAAAGAAGGGACATTATTTGCTTTCCAGTTTCATGTTGTTTTTAACCTTAACAAGGGTCTGTTCAAGCTGCTCACACTCATCTTCAAGGCACTACACAGTCAAGGACCATCTTACCTCCACCACTGGCTGAATTTCCACCAACCCGAAAGACACGTGCGACCTGCCACACTCGCTCTAGCACACAACCCCCGCTTCCACTCCAGCCATACCGGAAGCCTTTCATTCTCCTACACAGCCGCCAAGACCTGGAACTCCCTACCGATTCACCTCAAAACAGCTCCTTCCCTGACAGAGTTCTGGAAAAAACTGAAGACCTCATGGCACCAAAGACCCAGAGACCATCAGCTGTGACAGCGCCTGCTCTACAAATCAACTGATTGATTGATTGATAACCAGGACCACCACTACAATAAACTAGTGACTTGGAAGCCCTTAGTTAATTTTATCTACAGCATTTCACTCACGTTCACTCCAATCTACACCACTTGAGCACCCTCACAATAGGCTTGCTACAGCAAATCAAATAAAAAAATCCCTGGCAAAGAGTCCCCTGGAGGGGCCCATTGGGTAATGCTGCGCAGCTCCAAAGAGGAGCTGCCCAGTGAAGAAGCATGCCACCAAATTTGGTGAGTAAGGGCTCTTACTCCTGAATATTTATATCCCACTCACCCTATCGCCCTGGGGATACACTAGTTGTGTTTCACCTAGTGGTATTGTTAGGAACTGCATACTCCTTGTGTATTTATTACATACAGTAGAGCGTGTATACTGGACCTTAATTGCTCCCAGTCCCTTTCTTGTTAACTAGTACATGAGCTCCATTTTTCTGTGACTAAGGTATTACTTCAAATAAGACCTATGCAACAGCTGCCACAGCGCTTAATATAATGCTCTTCGAAATTACAAGTATGCACACATTTAGACGCTATGGAGTTCATTTTTTTATGTTTGTCAAAGTAATTAGACATGTGGAAATCCATTTACCATACCATGTCCTAGAGGTAAGGTTTTCTGCCGGAATAGTGCTTGCATGGGGCTATATGTAGCACATTTTGCCTTATCCAGATGTCTCTACTCAGGAAATTAACATATGAAATATTGCAGGCCCCATCAGTTGTCTCATTATTGTTTTTATGTACTGAATCTATCTAACATGCTGTAATCAATACGAAAATGTAAACCGAGCACCATCTTTCCGTAGAAAAAGAGCTACTGTGTTTAGAAAATGAGGTCAGGGAAAGGATAAAGTGAAGGCTGATGAGATGATTAATTTTGCAGAGAAGAATGCTGGCATACAGTTATTCATGAAGCTGCCTTTTCTGCCTTTTACATTTTTCTACGAGATCCTGCTTGCACTTAATTGTAAACATTAGGTTTCTATAGTTACTAAATGCCCCATATTCGTTCAGCAATCCTAATTAACTTGGCTGTGGCCCATATTAATTTAAAAATCAGGGTCAGCGTGCCCAAGATACTTTTAAGTGAGTTTGGGCAACGTCAAATATACGCTTTGTTACATAATTTGCAGTCAATCTTCGTGCAATGACCGTACCTCCTTTCCCCACCGCAAAGTCAATATTTTATTGAGCTACTAACATGATAGCAAGTCCATTCAAGATTAGCCATAATACCAAATGGATGCAGATAGAATCATATTCAAATGAGTAACAGGTGAACCCAGTGTTAGTTACTTTTAGGCGATGCCCAAATAGAGCTGTGCCATTTACACACAAATTGTTTTTTGCCAACAGGGTGCCCACTGTCTGAAAAGTAAGACATTCTCATTAATTACATTAAGTGTATAGCTATTTCCATATAATACTTTTTCTGAAAAATATCTGAAATAATGTACAATAATATACATCTATATTTAAAACGAGTGATCAGCCTAAGCAATAAACAAGTATTTCATTGCCTTTAAAGAATGGAAAGAAAACATCTCCCTGGGCCAAAAATTGAAATTAGCGGAATCCAGAACCTTAAGCAATGACACACCCCATATATGTATAGGGGAATTATAAAGTATCCATACGCTCACCTTTAAATTTCAAGTTTATAATGCATGTTTAGAGCTTCATGTGTAATAATGTACACTACTAATATACATCTGCATTTAAAACGAGTAATCAACTTGAGCAATAACATGTATTTCACTGCCTTTTAAAAACGGGAAGGAAACATCTCCCTGGTCCACAAATTGAAAGTAGCCGAATCCAGAACCTTGAGCAATGACACACACACATATCCATATATGTATAGGAGGATTAGAATGTATGTATACGCTCACCTTTAAATTTCACGTTTATCATGCATGTTTAGAGCTTCATGTGTAATCATTTAAGTTGTGATAATCTTAGCTCCTAAATCATAACATTCAGACTGAACAATACAATGTGTGTGGTAAAACAAATTTTACTTCACATCATATTTACCAGTTATAGGTATATGTGGCTGCTATTTGTCAATGCATTGTACACCAAGCAAGAATTTACGGGCTTCTATTAGACACAACTTTTTTTCCAATCTCGTCCAGGATAAGTTTTGCTGCTTAACATTAGGACTACGTTCATTATTTGTGGTAATGAATGGTGTTTTAAATATTGGATACCAATCGTTTTCTGAGATTAAAAACAAAACAAATCTCTTTAATGTCCAATATGCACAAATTTTGCTGATGTTGTTAACCCTTGAGCTGCTGACGCTTTTCCACCCGGAGGGCTGAGCTCTTTTTTGATGTCACGCTTGGGCCGTCATCATTGTTTCCCCAGTAAAGGTGTCCAAGTTAAATTTGAGTCGTTTTTCTTAAACATGTTGATGATACTAAAGATATCCAGGGTGTGTGCATTTCCCTAGAGTGAACTGAGCAAGTAGTCCAAGTGCGGCTATTTTTTGTTTTTTGAAAATGGGAGAGTTTTTAAAACAATGGGAAAATATGCTGAGCAAGAAAGCATGTTTTTGTTACTAAAAATAGCACCAACGAAGGGTCTGCAGTGCTTTAAGGAACAAGCAAAGTTATATCATTAAACAACCATTTTTACAACAGTGTTTGCATTTTCCTAAAAAGTAGTCAATTTCTCATACTTTTTGTGGTTTCAGCCTCCTTGCAGTTTATGGTGGAATTAGGTATGAAACCTATGGGTGTTACATTTCTGAAAGGTAGGCTAAATTCTGAATTCAGCAAGGGGTTATTTGTGTTGGTCCCTTACAGGTTTCATAAAGTTCTGTTTAAATAAGAAATATTGACAATTAGTAAGAAAAAACAGACATTGGTATTAACGTTTCATCTGTAATCTTTTTTCAAAATGGGAAATTTACAAAAAACATAACTTTATTGCTGCTAGACTCTTCTGGTTGCAGGGAGACACAGGAGTTACAGTATCTACAGAAACATCTGATACCCAGAGCCAACAACTGAGTTGAAGCTTGTAATACATTTTCATTGTGTTCCAACCACACTGCAATTTTATGGTAAAATATAAGGAATGAAAAATAGATATGAAGGAACTATGTACTTCTGAAATGTGCACGAGATTCTGAATTAAGGAACCATAATAATGTGTACACCTCTGAATTTGCGTTACCCATACGATCGTGATTCAAAGGACATTTAGCAAAATGATTTATTTCCTGCTCACTGGCTTACATTTGGAAGCCAAAAATGCATGGAAGTTCAATTGGAAATAAAACATTTTCTAATTTTCTGTGTTTCCACACATCAAATAAGAACGGTGACGGTGCCTAGTACCCTTGGAACAACACCCTCCCCAAAACGCATTATAGAGATATCACATATCAACGAGCAAAATCAACACCTTTTTTTCTTTTTTTACAATGTGGGTAGCTGCAGAATTTGAGCCGCAGCTCTAGCCGCACCAAGGGAATTGAACCAAACCCAGCTATTTCTTAAAAATAGGCACACTGTGAAAAGTGCAAGGTAGTGGTGTTTGCATGGATTGCCTAAGGTTTTCTTAACTAGAAGCCCTTGCAAATCGTGACCTTTGGTTAAGGGTTCAGATTGTTCTCACATTCCTGTGAGGGAAAATTCTGGAATCTATGGGGATTCACAACATTCCTACCATTCAGCAGTCATACACTAGTATCAATAAAAACAGTATTCCACTTGTTCGAGTTGGTCCACCATGTGTAACAGTAAAGGACACAAAACTCAACATAGACTTTTCAAATATTTTCACTGAAAACTGACTCCTTTTTGCAATGGGTGTAGATTTATATTTTGAACCTGGGCTTAGCCTCCACCCAATGAAACCTACTAAACCAGACATTTTTTTTAAATTACCCACCTGGAGGCAGTCCTGCGTGGTGTGAATTGCACTTTAAAGACGTTTCAAATTTCAAGCATAGGAAACGTGATTTCCTCACATTTCTTTCAGGGAAGGTTCTGGAATATGTTGGGTTCCACAAATTTGTTACTGTGTAAGAATGATACACTTGTCCAAATAAAAACACTACTCCACTTGTGCCAGTGGGTCCAGTGACCGTGGCAGAAAACACCCAAAATTGTGGCATAGAGACATCAACATTTGCTTTAAAAAACATGCTGATTTGGGGGCGAGAGTAGCTACCATATTAGGCTCGGACTAAGCCTCCAGCCAGGGAAACCGACCAAACCCAGACATTCTAGATACCAGGTAGAGAACAGAGTGGTGTGCTTTGTGTGGATCAATTATATTTTACTACCCACAATGCCCTGCAGACATCAATCTTTGCCTAAAAGAAATACATTTTTCTCAGATTTCGGTGCCGGATTCTACAGTAATCTGCAGGTATTGAAAGATTCCCTACCATCCATCATTCCCACAATTACCTGATTAAAACACAACTCCACTCTGAGGTCTGGATAGTAGTTTTAACCACTTAGAACTGATTATATATAAATAATAATATATATTTAAAAATATGTACATTTATAGGTGTCTAAATATATGTTAAATCCTACCTTAATTGAATAGTAGCATATTTATTTTGTAATGCCACATGAATATTGATCAATTTAATGCAATTAATGTATTGTTACTGAATTAATTAATTAATTACAAATTAATTTAATAATACACATCTCTGAACCCTAAATCATCTATATATATATATATATAAAACCAAGTAGTTATAGTTAGGACCATTTTTCCATGGAAAAAATGTTTTTTGACTTACTTATATCTTTGGCACTGTCTGACGAATCTTCACAAAGGTTTCCTAAAAAAGTGCCCCGGTGATTCTTGCAGCGCATGTATTGTTTCGGGCTGATCCATCAACCTGGGACAAAGAAAAAGGGGGGAGGTAAAAAACATGTGTTTCCCATGTTCATTCCCACAAGACGTCTGAACATGACTACAGCCCGAAGCACTGGACAGAATAACACCAAATGTGGCACGAAGATAGCTTTCAGTATGCAGATTAAGCTTTCACTTTTTTGGTGTAAATCTGTTCAGCAGTTCGAAAGCAATTAAAAGAAAATACATTTGTATATCTAGGGCCTCAGATCCTCCCCAGCAACTTCACAAATAATGACAAGCTTACGCAGAGAAATGCGCAGCTCTGATTTGCTGCCAAATGTTGGCAGCCATCTTGGGACTCGGCTTTAGCCAAGTCCCTCAAAATAAAGTGAAAAAATGAAAAGGGGCCAGGGTAGGGATACCCTGACCCATCAGCCTTGTTCCTAGGGTTAAAAAATGTTTGCTGCAAATTCCTGAAATTCGCGGATTTGCAGCAAGAAAATGTAAAAAAACAAGCATCAACTCCGGCGCTTGTTTTTTTTTTTAAGCCCTCAGGTGAGCCAGGTCCCTGGGGCATATTAAAAAATGAGGAGGAGGGCGCACATGCCCCCCTACCTCCTGGGCTTATTGTTGCTCCTGGGAAGGCCACCTCCTTGAGGCAGAATATGTAAACAAATGCGGGGGCTGCTCGGCCACCCCGCAGCACCAGGGACCACCACCTCGGCGGGGCTAAATTGTAAAGTTGGAGGGTACCTCATGGAGCCTACAATGGGCCTGGGGACTGCCATCAGCGAGGGACAGCACGTGCTATGTCCCGAGGTGCCCACCCCCAGGAAATAGCTGTTTTCTGTGACTTGGCAGGAGCTTTGACAGCTCCCACCAAGTCACAGCAAAAACTCCGCTCAGATGAAGTGAGAGCTGTCAAACAGCTCTCACTTCATACAAGCTGAGGTTTCCTCTGTTTCCCTGCCCATGGAGATGCAGGCAGGGAAACAGGAAATATTGCTCTCACAGAGAGGAATTTGCTTTAGCCGCTCCCTCTCTGTGATAGCAATGCTGGCTCCCACAGTGGGTGGGGAACCAGCTGGGACTGCGGGCTTTCAGGCTCCCCCGTGGTCCCCAACATTGTCACTGCATGGCCTGAGGGGGGCACCCAGGTCACATGGCTGGGCCCCGGTAATGTGGTTACCGGGCCGAGATTGGCCTGTGGAGGGGGACTGCACAGCCCCCATCCCCCAAAAAATAAATGATTGGGTCGTGCCCTAGGTGATGGGCCTTCCAAAGCCAAGATCAGCCTGGGAAGGGGAGGGCACATTGTTCCCTCCACAAAAAACAAATGTTTAGACTGGGACCCAGGGAATGGGGTCCCCATGGCTAAGATGGGCCTGGGAAGGGGGGGCATATGGCCCCTCCCCCATAAAAAATAAAATGTTTAGGACGAATCCCAGGGGATTGGGTACCCTGTGCCGAAATCAGCTGGGGGGAGGGGGAGCATCAACATTGTTCACGCCTCACATCATCTTGATATAACCAAAACTGTAATACCTAAAGCAATTCCTTTTGAAATTATAAAAATAAGAGGGTCTTATTCCCATAGAAATTATGGTTATTGATGTTAAAAACTAAAATTAGGACATATTTACTGAGTTCTCAAATAGTGACAAAGCACTTTTGAATTTGTTCCTATCTTTATGTTTTTTTATCCAATTGATCACTTGAGTATTTGTTATACTTAGGGGAAAGGATGTGACTTTATGGCAAGAGCTGCAAACTTTGCAACTAGGTAACTAGGGTCAAGTTTCGACATACTGTGACTTTGGGCAAGTAACTTAGGGCCTTATTACAACTTTGGAGGTCTTTTCGGAAGACTGTTGTGGTGGCAACCGTCAAAAGACCGCCATATTAGCGATCATCTGACAGCTGTATTAAGAGTCACACACTGAAGACCACCAAAAAACAGCCAAAAAATTGTGACCGCCAGGACACTGGAGGGCTGGAAAGGAGCACATCCACCACCAGCACCTCCTGGCCAACACAAATCCTCCCACCAGATTACGAGCCACAAATCACCACAGTGGTTCTTCCTTGGCAGAAACCTTTGGTGGTGCGAAGCACCACGGTCAGAAACCCACCACTGTCAAAACACAACATCACATGGGACAGTTTGAATAACCCACACCTGACACACATCCACACATCCGACACACCTACTCACAGCACTATATAACACACCCAACACAACCTGGAATCCTTGGCAACAAAAACAACTTATACATACCCGAAGGGCAGGCAACCACAGAAAGAGAGCACCCTCACACCATAGGCATATACACACATCACACACAGCACACAGGCACAACTAACAAACAGCACACATAATGAACACACAAATCACAACAAGCGTCCATCACACACAACGTACCACCCACATCGCACCAATCACCCAACTCTGCACCCTTGCACACACACAACACCCCCTCAACACAACCATGTCCCCACAAAAGCACCCACGGTTCACAGATGATGAGTTGAAGGTCATGGTGGATGAAATTTTCAGGTTAGAGCCACAACTGTTTGGAGCAGAGGTCCAACAAATGTTGATTGCCAGTAAAATTTAGTTATGGCAAAGAACCGTTGACAGGGGCAACTCAGTAGGCAACCATCCACACACAAGGGAGGTAATCAGGAAGAGGTGGAATGACCTACAGGATAAAGTAAGTTCAATGGCATCACAAGACCAGATTGCTGTGCACAAGACTGGCGGTGGGCCCCCACCTCCTCCCCCACAGTTCACATCTTGGGAGGAAAAGGTCTTGGACATCCTGCATCCGAAGGGCCTGACTGGAATACCTGGAGGACTGAACTCTGGTAAGTACCCAAAACTACCATGTCACAAATTTGTCATGTGCTTCCTCACCACCCAAATACTCCCCTTTCACTGTATGTCTCAATACACCTCCCACCTTATTCCCCTCTCCTGCAGGCTACACCTCCACCCACACCAACTGCCCACGCAGCCCTAGCCAAAGGCACGGATAGCATTAGCTAATGCTATCACTGCAACTCCCACCATGCATTAGTCCATCTTCATGAAATTCTGGAATTTGCACATCACATCTTGTGCATATATGACAATAGTATGAGCTACACCAAATAGAAGGTACGACTGAGGACCACTACACGGCAATGACAGCAATGCAGTGGCACAGTACAATGACAACCAAGTCTAAATACTGCCACAGCACTGTGACAAATCCAAATGGCCACTCATCTAGAACTCCAACCCTGAAATTGACTGAGCATGGCATGGATATTAAGATGGCAGGCTCCATGCACAACATGCACAGACAGGACATTTAACCTTGCATACTCACAAACTGTCCTCCCACTGGGACACCATGGTGCAATGCTTAGCCATTACGTGTCACATCTAGCAAGCCTGACTATTCACTAGGTAACAGTGCTGTACAGTCATGTGATGTATCAAACAGCTCCTGAACCCATCCACAGAGCTATCTGTACAGAACCTGAATGACAGCACCCAACATGTAGTATAAAACACATGTCACAGGCTAGTATGTACCACCAAAGCTATGCTGTGTGGCATGTGTCATTGTCATTGTGTGACGTTGATTGTGTGACGAAGATTCAGGCGTGTGTACTGGTGAGGGAGTATATGCATGCAGAAGCCATATAGTGAAGGTGTGTGAGCAGAGATGATTGGTATGTGTGGGAACTTGCTGTGATAGATGTGTAGTGTCCACTCCTGATGGTATGGTGCAGGCGTACATGACTTTCTCCTTTTGTCTGTATAATCCATGCAGATCAACGCCCATCAGAAGAAAGGGATCTGGCATGTCATCACCAAGCAAGTGCGGACCCTGGGGGTCCACAGCCGGCAGAGCACCCATTATTGCAAGCAGTGGGAGGACTTGAGACGCTGGGACTGGAAGACCGCAGAGGCCCAGCTGGGGATGTCCTCCCAAGGAGGGAGGGGTGCCCGTCAGACCCTTACCCCTCGAATGGCCTGCATTTTACCGGTTGCCTAACCTGAGGTGGATGGGCATTTGAGGGCAGCACAGCAGCCACAAGCGGGTGAGTACTGATTATATACAGGAACTTGGTTGTGGTTGGATGATGTTTGCTGCCCCACTGTAGCTTCTGTGACAATATAATAAGTGCAACATGTATGTACACTAATGGGTATATGTAGTTCCCATCTTGCATGAGTAATAGATGTGTCTTTATGGTTTGCTTTCAGTAAATAACATAACCTATATCAAGGCATCTCCATGTCTGCATGTGGAGATAGTCCCATGACAATGCCACATGTTTAACTCCATCCTGCCTTTTCTGTGGATGTGAACTTGTGTAGCCATTGAGTATGACCTGGTCCATCAGTATAAAAGCATTAATTGCTCTAAGGTGTCTGTCCACTCCCATATGTAATGATCACATGTATTAGCAACTGGCGGACTCTCATCTTTTGGTACAGGGACTATAGACATCTAATACTGGTACACTTATAGACTCCATATGAGGCAGCCATCTCATTTACACCACAGATATGGCATTGATAGTACTGTACTTATGGCTTTGTAGTGGAATCCCCATTGTAAGTTTATCTTCAATCTATGGGGTGTGTGCAGGTAGCAACATTAGGCTAATATGATTTGGATGTCTGATTTGATGTATTTGGACTCATCATCCATTTCCATGTGCTTGACTGGTGGGGATATATCCCTCAACCCAAAGGGTTTGTCCTAGAGGAGGTGAGTGGTTTTGACAATATACTGCAACATAGTTCATTTGTACCCTTCATCATGTCTCAATGGTTAATTGGGGGCACAACTGAGGAAGTAGAACAATGACTGCTAATCTTGGCCTAGCTGATATGGGTAATTTAAACAGCATAAGACTTTTTCTGACTTATGAAATGGTGATATGTTCTTTATGTTGTATCATCATTCCTGTAGCTCTCCTATGTAGTAGTAGGATATGTTGTCAGTGCACTGGCAGTCATGTAGGTCCATGTGTGCATGATGTACACATGTAATTTCTGTATGACATGTGTGTTGTCTGGACCTAAGTACAGTTAATCACAAGACAGGACTGGCATGAGTAATGTAGGTCTGCTCTTGTTGTGAAGAAGCACTTCTGTAAATGCATGTCTGGTGGAATGGTAGGTGTTCTATGATGTAATATGTGGCTACCAGAAGTGAATTAGTTATGACACAGCACTCAGTGTTTGTCTGTGGATGTGTCATGGGTGCCATTGTAGATGCACATTGATGTATGATTTGTTGAGGTGTGTCTGTGGTAGGTGTCTGCAGAGCCTCCTCTGTGATTGGGACAAACTAATCACATGGCTGGACCCCAGACTTGTATTCAACACATCAGATGTTACCTATATGGGAGTCCAACTTGTAGTGGTTACAGCAGTTAATGGATCTATTTTTGACAGTTATTTAGAGTGTTTCAGGTCAGCCATGTAATGTGACTGGCATGTGTTCTGTGGCCTGTGAGTGGAGTAGTCATAACTAGCAAGGGACTTTACAGGTGGACATGGACTGATCAGTTGTAGTTCCAGTACAGCTGTGATGTGTAATGTCCAGTCACCTGCTCTTCCAATAGGTGGTAGGAGTATGGAGAGTTGTTTTCAGGAATCAGGTAGTCATTTGTGCTTCATCCAGGGTATGATGTGCATGCAGACATGACTTAGCTGGTGATCATGTGGATTACTCCAGTCGTGTCAACTCTTTTGGAATTTGATGTGGGTGTGAGGCTTGACATACATGGATGGCTATTAGTGACATGTTGTGACATGATGCAGGATATGTGTAATGCCAACAGAGATATCCTAGCCAGGAGATGTTTACCTACAGTTGTGCATGTTGAAATGTGTGAATGTGAGGATTTTGTTAACCCTCTCTCTCTCTCTCTCTCTCCCTCTCTCTCTCTCTCTCGCTCTCTCTCCCTCCCTCCCTCTCTCTCTCTCTATTTGTGTGCATCAGCATGCAAAGGAGATGAGGCAAAGGTGAGTGGGTATGTTGCAGACCATGGGACCCGGAGTACTGCAACCAGCAACAGCGAGGGACCCAGTGTCATGGAGGATGAAGGGAGTGCCACGGGGGAGACCGGATCTTTCAATTCATCTGTGGAATGCTCCTCCAGTGGACACTCCCTGGTGGTGGACCCTTCTGGGACCACCCAGCACCATCTTTGTCCACCACCTCTTCACTACCACTGCCCTCCCTGTAACTCCCCACCCAGTTGTCAGTGCCCGCTAACCCAGGAGAGTGGGTGTCTCCTTCACCGAAGGCACCTTTGCCCTTACCCCAGTCAGCCATGTTGCCCTCAGTGAGGGGCTATTGACCTCCTGAGGTCGATCTCAGTGGGTCTGTTGACCATTGTGAATGCCATCCAGGGACTCGCAATTCAAGTATAACAGAGTAATGAGTTCCTGGAGGGTATTCACAGTCCATTGGCTAGCCTAAAGAGATCCTCTCAGGCTCTGGCCTCCACACTTATGGCAGCCAGTCACCCTTAATCTTCCGTCCCCCCTCCACCTACCTCTTCCCAATCCCATACTCCCCTTCCCCTTCCCAGCCAGAGCACACAGACAGACAAGCATGCCCCCACATCAATATCCAAGGCTACAGCTGACAGACAGGACGCCACATGACCCACCACTAGCATGCACACAAACAACACCCAGCTGCAGACACACCAACATCTGCACAGACTCCCCCACCACCCCTACCTTCACAGACACTACACCGGACACACCTGCAGACACTACATCAATATTCTCTGATATAGCCACCACTCCAATCCAACCACAGTCAGCACAATAGCAGACCCGTAGGCATCAACCAGAGGCACCACATCTGCAGCCACCACAGCCAACGACACACCCACATGCAGCACATAATGTATACCTGTAGACACCACCCAACAGACAGTCACCCACCCACCATGGCATCTCCCAGCACCTCCCCCTCACCTCCTCCCAAGACGCATAAATGCCCACACTCACCCACCCAACAGACACCGGGCATCCACAAGCATTCCTCGCACACATAAATGCACCCAAGACAGCCACCAAGACACCTCCTACAACCACTCCATCTCACTCCACTCCCAAACCCTTTTGTCATGACCATCCCCATGTATCCTAAAAGGTGTTCCTTGTGCCGTTTTCCTTCTTCCCTACTCTCCCACTCCTGATACCCACAAATGCACTGTGTCCCTCCTCAAGTCCAGCCCTTCCACCTCCAAGTCCTTCCCTGTGCCCCCTGCTAGTACCCATCATGCCCCTCCCCCTGCCAAGAAGTCAATCCCACACAAGTGTTCTCAGCCCTCCCCTACATCCCACCCTAAGACCCCTCCCAAGCCCAAAGAACTACCTCTCAAACCAAAGCCCAAACCTCCCCCACTCATCCCTGAGATGTCTGCCCGCCCCTTGATGCCCCTACCCTGTGTAGTTCATGTAGCACTTAGGAGTCATGTAGGGGCACACTTAAGTGCCATATTTGCATTGAGCACATTATTCTATGAACTGGCCAATGGCTTTTTAACTTGTACATAGTTGAATATTTATTTACTTTTTATTTCTTGTAATATATCTGGGCTAACCAGATATTGGTCCCATGGTCACATCTTTGTCATGCCTTCCTTTCAACATGGACGTTTTGGTCTTGCTTGATTTGGTGTGTGTGAGTAACTTTTGTGCTACCATTTGTGTCTGTGCAGCATGTGTGGGTGTGGGCTTGGCATTTATACCACAGTAACAGCTGTGTATTGTTCGTAGGATATGTTTGTGTTTGGGACATGCATGTATGTTGATGTGGTGTGTATTGTTTGTTGTGACATGTGTTCTTCATGGTAAGGTGTGCCCTTGTGTGGTTGTACTGTGTGCGTACATGTGGTGATTTGTACATCAGAAGCAGTGTGTTGTGTGTTTGCATGATATGAGGTATGCTTCACTGTATGGTTGTGTAATAGTGTGTGTTGGTTGTCAGCTGTTGTTACATGTTGTTGTATATATGTAAGGTCAGCTGGAGGTGTGGATTGTGGTTGCTTGACTATGTGTTTGGGGTGTGGCAGCTGTGATGTAGTTGTGTGATTTGCTGGTGTTGTGTATTGGGTGCTCGAGTGTTCTGGTGCTGTGTGTCAGCATGTTGGTATGTGTTTTGGCTGTGGTGTGTGTAGTATGGGTATATGTGTGTGTATGTGGCTGTGTGTGAATGTGGGTATCAGTATGAGGGTACTTGTGTATGTTGGCCTTGCCGACCCCCCACAGGGTTTACTTAGAAGGCAATGTGTAAAGTATTTGTGCAATAACTCATACAGTAACACAGTGAAAACACCACAAAAACTACTCCACACCAGTTTAGAAAAATAGATAATATTCATCTGAATAAAATAAGACCAAAATGACATAAATCCAATATGCACAAGTTAAGATATTATTTTTGACATTTTTAAATGAGTCTCAATACTTAAGAATCAGTGGCTGTATCCTTGTAACACATAGGCCCTCAATACAACCCTGGCGGTCATTGACCGCAAGGGCTGTTTCGTCGGATTTCGCCACCAACAGGCTGGTGGTGAAATCCAGGGTATTACGAACGCGGCGGAAGCGCCGAATTCGCACTGCCGGGACCGGCGGTTTTCCGTCACTTTTGTCCCGGGGGGAGTAATCCTCCAGGGAAGCGCTGCTTGCAGCGCTGCCCGCAGCGCTGCCCAGGTGATTATGAGTCCCCCTCCCGCCATGAAATGGCTGGTGGAAAGGGGAGTCCCAGGCCCCTGGGGGCCCCTGCACTGCCCATGCCACTGGCCCGGGCCCCCTGCCCTGGCCCCGTGTAGCTTTTCAGTGTCTGCTGTGCACACAGTGAAAAGCGCGACGGGTGCAACTGCACCCGTCGCACAGCCGCAACACCGCCGGCTCCATTTGGAGCCGGCTCCTGTGTTGCGGCCGTGATCCCCGCTGGGACGGCCCAGCGGGGATCTCCTAATGGCCGCAGCGGGAGTGCTTGTGGGGAAGGCAGAGTTCTTCCAGCAGAGACAGCGGCCAGCAGAGCAGCAAGCAGGGTAGCAGTCCTTCCAGCAAAGCAGTTCAGATTAATCCTTTTGGCAGCCAGGCAGACCCTCTGACAGAGGTGACTCATATGTAGAAAAAGGGGAGCTTATGGCTTGGCAAGTAGTTTTAAATATCAAGTTGAAGTGGCAGTGAAACTGTACATACAGACCTTGCAATGGCAGACCTGAGACATGGTGAAGGGCTACTTATGTGGGTGGCACAATCAGTGCTGCAGATTAACTAATAGCATTTAATTTACAAGCCCTGGGCACCCCTTGTGCACTTTACTAGGGACTTGTAGGTAAATTAAATATGTCAGTTGGATACAAGCCAATGTTACCATGTTTAGAGGAGATAACACTTACACTTTAACACTTGTCAGCAGTGGTAAAGTGTGCAGAGTCCTAAAACCAGCAAAAAACAGGATCATAGAAATGTAGGGCTGTCAGGTCTAACACCTGCCCCCTCAGCCGAAAGTGGGAATAGCTACCCAATGCCTTGGGAGCTCTCTTCACTAAGGCAGAAGAATCTGAAGAGACCATCAGCAATGGTATGGTAGGTCCCCAGGCAATTCTCCACCATAAAGACCACTCCCTGTAGGGAGATGGACCACCTCAAGAGTTTAGGATTTTCACCCCTCATCTACATTAGCCATCTGAGGGGTCTGTGGTCTGTGTGAATCCGGAAATGTGTCCCAAACAGGTATGGTCTCAGCTTCTTCAGTGTCCAGACCAGAGCAAATGCTTCTCTAGCAATGGCACTCCACCTCTGTTCCCATGGAAGTAACCTCCTGCTAATGTCTAGGCACTCCTCATTCAGCTGTGCTAAGACTGCTCCTACCCCATGCTCTGAAGCATCCATCTGCACAATGAATTCTTTGGAGTAATCAGGGACCCTGAGCACAGGTGAGGTGCACATGGCTTCCTTGAGAGAGTCAAAGGCTTTCTGGCAAGCAACTGTCCAGTTCACCAACCTGGGCTGCTTCTTAGAAGTCAGCTCAGTTAACCCCTTCGCTGCCAGGCCTTTTCCCCCTCCTGTGCCAGACCTTTTTTTGGCTATTTGGGGCAGTTCGCACTTAGGCACTCATAACTTTTTGTCCACATAAGCTAGCCAAGCCACATTTGCGTCCTTTTTTTCCAACATCCTAGGGATTCTAGAGGTACACAGACTTTGTGGGTTCCCCTGAAGGAGGCCAAGAAATTAGCCAAAATACAGTGATTTTTTTTTAATTTATTTTTTAAATGGGAAGAAGGGGCTGCAGAAGAAGGCTTGTGGTTTTTCCCCTGAAAATGGCATCAACAAAGGGTTAGCGTTGCTAAAATCACCAGCTTTCAGGAACAGGCAGACTTGAATCAGAAAACCCAATTTTTCAACACAATTTTGGCATTTTACTGGGGCATACCCCATTTTTATGTTTTTTTGTGCTTTCAGCCTACTTCCAGTCAGTGACAGAAATGGGCGTGAAACCAATGCTGGATCCCAGAAACCTAAACATTTCTGAAAAGTATACACAATTCTGAATTCAGCAAGGGGTAATTTGTGTAGATCCTACAAAGGTTTCCTACAGAAAATAACCACTGAAAAAAAATAATATTGAAATTGAGGTGAAAAAAACAGCAATTTTTCTCTATGTTTTACTCTGTAACTTTTTCAGATTTTTGAAAGCAATATACCGTTACGTCTGCCCGACTCTTCTGGTTGCGGGGATATATAGGGCTTGTAGGTTCATCAAGAACCCTAGGTACCCAGAGCCAATAAATGAGCTGCACCCTGCAGTGGGTTTTCATTCTATGCCGGGTATACAGCAAATCATTTGCTGAAATATAAAGAGTGAAAAATAGCTATCAAGAAAACCTTTGTATTTCCAAAATGGGCACAAGATAAGGTGTGGAGGACCAGTGGTTATTTGCACTTCTTTGAATTCCGGGGTGCCCATACTAGCATGTGAATTACAGGGCATTTCGCAAATAGACGTCTTTTTTAAACACTCTCTTATATTTGGAGGGAAAAAATTTAAAGAAAGACAAGGGGCAATAACACTTGTTTTGCTATTCTATGTTCCCCCAAGTCTCCCGATAAAAATGACACCTCACTTGTGTGGGTAGGAATAGCGCCCGCGACAGGAAATGCCCCAAAACACAACGTGGACACATCCCATTGTTTGACAGAAAACAGAGGTGTTTTTTGCAAAGCACCTACCTGTAGATTTTGGCCTCTAGCTCTGCCGGCACCTAGGGAAACCTACCAAACCTGTGCATTTTTTAAAACTAGAGACGTAGGGGAATCCAAGATGGGGTGACTTGTGGGGCTCTGACCACGTTCTGTTACAGTGAATCCTTTGCAAACCTCAAAATTTGGCAAAAAAAAACACATTTTCCTTATATTTCGGTGACAGAAAGTTCTGGAATCTGAGAGAAGCCACAAATTTCCTTCCACCCAGCGTTCCCCCAAGTCTCCCTATAAAAATGATACCTCACTTGTATGGCTAGAACTACCGCCTGCGACAGGAAATGCCCCAAAACACAACGTGGACACATCCCATTTTTTGACAGAAAACAGAGGTGTTTTTTCCAAAGTGCCTACCTGTAGATTTTGGCCTCTAGCTCAGCCGGCACCTAGGGAAACTTACCAAACCTGTGCATTTGTGAAAACTAGAGACGTAGGGGAATCCAAGATGGGGTGACTTGTGGGGCTCTGAACAGGTTCTGTTACCCAGAATCCTTTGCCAACCTCACAATTTGGCTAAAAAAACACATTCTCCTTACATTTCGGTGACAGAAAGTTCTGGAATCTGAGAGGAGCCACAAATTTCCTTCCACCCAGCGTTCCCCCAAGTCTCCCGATAAAAATGATACCTCACTTGTGTGGGTAGGCCTAGCGCCCGCGACAGGAAATGCCCCAAAACACAACGTGGACACATCCTATTTTTTGACAGAAAACAGAGGTGTTTTTTGCAAAGTGCCTACCTGTAGATTTTGGCCTCTAGCTCTGCCGGCACCTAGGGAAACCTACCAAACCTGTGCATTTTTTAAAACTAGAGACCTAGGAGAATCCAAGATGGGGTGACTTGTGGGGCTCTGACCAGGTTCTATTACCCAGAATCCTTTGCAAACCTCAAAATTTGGCTAAAAAAACAAATTTTCATCACATTTCGGTGACAGAAAGTTGTGGCATCTGACAGGAGCTACACATTTCCTTCCAAAAACGTTCCCCCAAGTTTCCCGATAAAAATGATACCTCACTTGTGTGTGGGCAGGCCTAGCGCCCGCGACAGGAAATGCCCCAAAACACAACATGGACACATCCCATTTTTTGACAGAAAACAGAGGTGTTTTTTGCAAAGTGCCTACCTGTAGATTTTGTCCTCTAGCTCAGCCGGTACCTAGGGAAACCTACCAAACCTGTGCATTTTGGAAAACTAGAGACCTAGGGGAATCCAAGATGGGGTGACTTGTGGGGCTCTGATCAGGTCCTGTTACCCAGAATCCTTTGCAAACATCAAAATTTGCCTAACAAAAACAATTTTCCTTATATTTCGGTGACAGAAAGTTCTGGAATCTGAGAGGAGCCACAAATTTCCTTCCACCCAGCGTTCCCCCAAGTCTCCCGATAAAAATGATACCTCACTTGTGTCGGTAGACATAGCGCCCGCGACAGGAAATGCCCCAAAACACAACGTGGACACATCCCATTTTTTGACAGAAAACAGAGGTGTTTTTTGCAAAGTGCCTACCTGTAGATTTTGGCCTCCAGCTCAGCCGGCACCTAGGGAAACCTACCAAACCTGTGCATTTTTGAAAACTAGAGACCTAGGGGAATCCAAGATGGGGTGACTTGTGGGGCTCTGACCAGGTTCTGTTACCCAGAATCCTTTGCAAACCTCAAAATTTGGCTAAAAAAACACATTTTCATCACATTTCGGTGACAGAAAGTTGTGGCATCTGACAGGAGCTACACATTTCCTTCCACCAGCGTTCCCCCAAGTCACCCGATAAAAATGATACCTCACTTGTGGGGGTAGGCCTAGCGCCCGTGACAGGAAATGCCCCAAAACACAACATGGACACATCCCATTTTTTGACAGAAAACAGAGGTGTTTTTTACAAAGTGCTTACCTGTAGATTTTGGCCTCTAGCTCAGCCGCCACCTAGGGAAACCTACCAAACCTGTGCATTTTTGAAAACTAGAGACCGAGGGGAATCCAACATGGGGTGACTTGTGGGGCTCTGATCAGGTCCTGTTACCCAGAATCCTTTGCAAACATCAAAATTTGGCTAAAAAAAAATGTTTCCTTATATTTCGGTGACAGAAAGTTCTGGAATCTGAGAGGAGCTACAAATTTCCTTCCACCCAGCGTTCCCCCAAGTCTCCCGATAAAAATTATACCTCACTTGTGTCGGTAGGCATAGCGCCCGCGACTGGAAATGCCCCAAAACACAACGTGGACACATCCTATTTTTTGACAGAAAACAGAGGTGTTTTTTGCAAAGTGCCTACCTGCAGATTTTGGCCTCCAGCTCAGCCGGCACCTAGGGAAACCTACCAAACCTGTGAATTTTTGAAAACTAGAGACCTAGGGGAATCCAAGATGGGGTGACTTGTGTGGCTCTGACCAGGTTCTGTTACCCAGAATCCTTTGCACACCTCAAAATGTGGATGAAAAAACAAATTTTCCTCACATTTCGGTGACAGAAAGTTCTGGCATCTGAGAGGAGCTACACATTTCCTTCCACCCAGCGTTCCCCCCAAGTTTCCCGATAAAAATGATACCTCACTTGTGTGGGTAGGCCTAGCGCCCGCGACAGGAAATGCCCCAAAACACAACATGGACACATCCCATTTTTTGACAGAAAACAGAGGTGTTTTTTGCAAAGTACCTACCTGTAGATTTTGGCCTCTAGCTCAGCCGGCACCTAGGGAAACCTACCAAACCTGTGCATTTTTGAAAACTAGAGACCTAGGGGAATCCAAGATTGGGTGACTTGTGGGGCTCTGATCAGCTCCTGTTACCTAGAATCCTTCGGAAACATCAAAATTTCCCAAAAAAAAAAATGTTCCTTATATTTCGGTGACAGAAAGTTCTGGAATCTGAGAGGAGCCACAAATTTCCTTCCACCCAGTGTTCCCCCAAGTCTCCCGATAAAAATGATACCTCACTTGTGTCGGTAGGCATAGCGCCCGTGACAGGAAATGCCCCAAAACACAACGTGGACACATCCCATTTTTAGACAGAAAACAGAGGTGTTTTTTGCAAAGTGCCTACCTGTAGATTTTGGCCTCTAGCTCAGCCGGCACTTTGGGAAACCTACCAAACCTGTGCATTTTTGAAAACTAGAGACCTAGGGGAATCCAAGATGGGGTGACTTGTGCGGCTCTGACCAGGTTCTGTTACCCAGAATCCTTTGCAAACCTCAAAATGTGGCTAAAAAACACATTTTCCTCACATTTCGGTGACAGAAAGTTCTGGAGTCTGAGAGGAGCCACAAATTTCCTTCCAGCCAGCGTTCCCCCAAGTCTTCCGATAAAAATGATACTTCACATGTGTGTGTAGGCCTAGCGCCCGCAAGTGGAAATGCCCCAAAACACAACGTGGACACATCCCATTTTTTGACAGAAAACAGAGGTGTTTTTTGCAAAGTGCCTACCTGTAGATTTTGGCCTCTAGCTCTGCCGGTACCTAGGGAAACATACCAAACCTGTGCATTTTTTAAAACTAGAGACCTAGGGGAATCCAAAATGTGGTGACTTGTGGGGCTCTGACCAGGTTCTTTTACCCAGAATCCTTTGCAAACCTCAAAATGTGGCTAAAAAAACACATTTTCCTCACATTTCAGTGACAGAAAGTTCTGGCATCTGACAGGAGCTACACTTTTCCTTCCACCACCGTTCCCCCAAGTTTCCCGATAAAAATGATACCTCACTTGTGTGGGTAGGCCTAGCACCCGAGACAGGAAATGCCCCAAAACACAACATGGACAAATCCCATTTTTTGACAGAAAACAGAGGTGTTTCTTGCAAAGTGCCTACCTGTAGATTTTGGCCTCTAGCTCAGCCGGCACCTAGGGAAACCTACCAAACCTGTGCATTTTTGAAAACTAGAGACCTAGGGGAATCCAAGATGGGGTGACCTGTGGGGCTCTGACCAGGTTCTGTTACCCAGAATCCTTTGCAAACCTCAAAATTTGGCTAAAAAAACACATTTTCCTTACATTTCGGTGACAGAAAGTTCTGGAATCTGAGAGGAGCCACCAATTTCCTTCCGCCCAGCGTTCCCCCAAGTCTCCCGATAAAAATGATACCTCACTTGTGTGGGTAGGCCTACCGCCCGTGACAGGAAATGCCCCAAAACACAACGTGGACACATCCCATTTTTTGACAGAAAACAGAGGTGTTTTTTACAAACTGCTTACCTGTAGATTTTGGCCTCTAGCTCAGCCGCCACCTAGGGAAACCTATCAAACCCGTGCATTTTTGAAAACTAGAGACCGAGGGGAATCCAACATGGGGTGACTTGTGGGGCTCTGATCAGGTCCTGTTAACCAGAATCCTTTGCAAACATCAAAATTTGGCTAAAAAAAAAATTTTCCTTATATTTCGGTGACAGAAAGTTCTGGAATCTGAGAGGAGCTACAAATTTCCTTCCACCCAGCGTTCCCCCAAGTCTCCCGATAAAAATGATACCTCACTTGTGTCGGTAGGCATAGCGCCCGCGACAGGAAATGCCCCAAAACACAACGTGGACACATCCTATTTTTTGACAGAAAACAGAGGTGTTTTTTGCAAAGTGCCTACCTGTAGATTTTGGCCTCTAGTTCAGCCGGCACGTAGGGAAACCTACCAAACCTGTGCATTTTTGAAAACTAGAGACCTAGGGGAATCCAAGATGGGCTGACTTGTGGGGCTCTGACCAGGTTCTGTTACCCAGAATCCTTTGCACACCTCAAAATGTGGATGAAAAAACAAATTTTCCTCACATTTCGGTGACAGAAAGTTCTGGCATCTGAGAGGAGCTACACATTTCCTTCCACCCAGCGTTCCCCCAAGTTTCCCGATAAAAATGATACCTCACTTGTGTGGGTAGGCCTAGCGCCCGCGACAGGAAATGCCCCAAAACACAACATGGACACATCCCATTTTTTGACAGAAAACAGAGGTGTTTTTTGCAAAGTGCCTACCTGTAGATATTGGCCTCTAGCTCAGCCGGCACCTAGGGAAACCTACCAAACCTGTGCATTTTTGAAAACTAGAGACCTAGGGGAATCCAAGATTGGGTGACTTGTGGGGCTCTGATCAGCTCCTGTTACCCAGAATCCTTTGGAAACATCAAAATGTGCCTAAAAAAAACAAATTTTCCTTATATTTCGGTGACAGAAAGTTCTGGAATCTGAGAGGAGCCACAAATTTCCTTCCACCCAGTGTTTCCCCAAGTCTCCCGATAAAAATGATACCTCACTTGTGTCGGTAGGCATAGCGCCCGTGACAGGAAATGCCCCAAAACACAACGTGGACACATCCCATTTTTTGACAGAAAACAGAGGTGTTTTTTGCAAAGTGCCTACCTGTAGATTTTGGCCTCTAGCTCAGCCGGCACTTTGAGAAACCTACCAAACCTGTGCATTTTTGAAAACTAGAGACCTAGGGGAATCCAAGATGGGGTGACTTGTGCGGCTCTGACCAGGTTCTGTTACCCAGAATCCTTTGCAAACCTCAAAATGTGGCTAAAAAACACATTTTCCTCACATTTCGGTGACAGAAAGTTCTGGAGTCTGAGAGGAGCCACAAATTTCCTTCCAGCCAGCGTTCCCCCAAGTCTTCAGATAAAAATGATACTTCACATGTGTGTGTAGGCCTAGCGCCCGCAAGTGGAAATGCCCCAAAACACAACGTGGACACATCCCATTTTTTGACAGAAAACAGAGGTGTTTTTTGCAAAGTGCCTACCTGTAGATTTTGGCCTCTAGCTCTGCCGGTATCTAGGGAAACCTACCAAACCTGTGCATATTTTTAAACTAGAGACCTAGGGGAATCCAAGATGTGGTGACTTGTGGGGCTCTGACCAGGTTCTTTTACCCAGAATCCTTTGCAAACCTCAAAATGTGGCTAAAAAAACAAATTTTCCTCACATTTCGGTGACAGAAAGTTCTGGCATCTGACAGGAGCTACACATTTCCTTCCACCACCGTTCCCCCAAGTTTCCCGATAAAAATGATACCTCACTTGTGTGGGTAGGCCTAGCACCCGAGACAGGAAATGCCCCAAAACACAACATGGACACATCCCATTTTTTGACAGAAAACAGAGGTGTTTCTTGCAAAGTGCCTACCTGTAGATTTTGCCCTCTAGCTCAGCCGGCACCTAGGGAAACCTACCAAACCTGTGCATTTTTAAAAACTAGAGACCTAGGGGAATCCAAGATGGGGTGACCTGTGGGGCTCTGACCAGGGTCTGTTACCCAGAATCCTTTGCAAACCTCAAAATTTGGCTAAAAAAACCACATTTTCTTACATTTCGGTGACAGAAAGTTCTGGAATCTGAGAGGAGCCACTAATTTCCTTCCGCCCAGCGTTCCCCCAAGTCTCCCGATAAAAATGATACCTCACTTGTGTGGGTAGGCCTAGCGCCCGTGACAGGAAATGCCCCAAAACACAACGTGGACACATCCCATTTTTTGACAGAAAACAGAGGTGTTTTTTACAAAGTGCTTACCTGTAGATTTTGGCCTCTAGCTCAGCCGCCACCTAGGGAAACCTACCAAACCTGTGCATTTTTGAAAACTAAAGACCGAGGGGAATCCAACATGGGTTGACTTGTGGGGCTCTGATCAGGTCCTGTTACCCAGAATCCTTTGCAAACATCAAAATTTGCCTAAAAAAAAATGTTTCCTTATATTTCGGTGACAGAAAGTTCTGGAATCTGAGAGGAGCCACAAATTTCCTTCCACCCAGCGTTCCCCCAAGTCTCCCGATAAAAATGATACCTCACTTGTGTCGGTAGGCATAGCGCCCGCAACAGGAAATGCCCCAAAACACAACGTGGACACATCCTATTTTTTGACAGAAAACAGAGGTGTTTTTTGCAAAGTGCCTACCTGTAGATTTTGGCCTCTAGCTCTGCCGGCACCTAGGGAAACCTACCAAACCTGTGCATTGTTTAAAACTAGAGACCTAGAGGAATCCAAGATGGGGTGACTTGTGGGGCTCTGACAAGGTTCTATTACCCAGAATCCTTTGCAAACCTCAAAATGTGGCTAAAAAAACACATTTTCCTTATATTTCTGTTACAGAAAGTTCTGGAATCTGAGAGGAACCACAAATTTCCTTCCACCCAGCGTTCCCCCAAGTCTCCTGATAAAAATTATACCTCACTTGTGTCGGTAGGCATAGCGCCCGCAACAGGAAATGCCCCAAAACACAACGTAGACACATCAAATTGGTTGACAGAAAACAGGTGATTTTTGCAAAGTGCCTACCTGTAGATTTTGGCCTCTAGCTCAGCCGGCACCTAGGGAAACCTACCAAACCTGTACATTTTTTAAAACTAGAGACCTAAGGGAATTCAAGTTGGGGTGACTTGTGGGGCTCTGACCAGGTTCTGATACCCAGAATCCTTTGCAAACCTCAAAATGTTGCTAAAAAAACACATTTCCCCTCACATTTCGGTGACAGAAAGTTCTGGAATCTGAGAGGAGCCACAAATTTCCTTCCACCCAACATTCCCTCAAGTCTCCCGATAAAAATGATACCTCACTTGTGTGGGTAGGCCTAGCGCCCGCGACAGGCAATGCCCCAAAACACAACGTGGGCACATCCTTTTTTTTGACAGAAATCAGAGGGTTTTTTTGCAAAGTGCCTACATGTAGTTTGTGGCTTCTAGCTCTGCCGGCACCTAGGGAAACCTACCAAACCTGTGCATTTTTTAAAACTAGAGACCTAGGGGAATCCATGATGGGGTGACTTGTGGGGCTCTGACGAGGTTCTATTACCCAGAATCCTTTGCAAACATCAAAATTTGGCTAATAGAAACACATTTTCCTCACATTTCGGTGACAGAAAGTTCTGGAATCTGAGAGGAGCCACAAATTTCCTTCCACCCAGCGTTCCCCCAAGGCTTCCGATAAAAATGATACCTCACTTGTGTGGGTAGGCCTAGCGCCCACAAGATTAAATGCCCCAAAACACAACGTGGACACATCCCATTTTTTGACCGAAAACAGAGGTGTTTTTTGCAAAGTGCCTACCGGTAGATTTTGGCCTCTAGCTCAGCCGGCACCTAGGGAAACCTACCAAACCTGTGCATTTTCGAAAACTATAGACCTAAGGAAATCCAAGATGGGGTGACCTGTGGGGCTCTGACCAGGTTCTGTTACCCAGAATCCTTTGCAAACCTCAAAATGTGGCTAAAAAACACATTTTCCTCACATTTCGGTGACAGAAAGTTCTGGCATCTGACAGGAGCTACACATTTCCTTCCACCAACGTTCCCCCAAGTTTCCTGATAAAAATGATACCTCACTTGTGTGGGTAGGCCTAGCACCCGCGACAGGAAATGCCCCAAAACACAACATGGACACATCCCATTTTTTGACAGAAAACAGAGGTGTTTCTTGCAAAGTGCCTACCTGTAGATTTTGGCCTCTAGCTCAGCCGGCACCTAGGGAAACCTACCAAACCTATGCATTTTTGAAAACTAGAGACCTAGGGGAATCCAAGATGGGGTGACTTGTGGGGCTCTGACCAGGTTCTGTTACCCAGAATCCTTTGCAAACCTCAAAGTGTGGCTAAAAAACACATTTTCCTCACATTTCGGTGATAGAAAGTTCTGGAATCTGAGAGGAGCCACAAATTTCCTTCCCGCCAGCGTTCCCCCAAGTCTTCCGATAAAAATGATAGTTCACATGTGTGTGTAGGCCTAGCGCCCGCAAGTGGAAATGCCCTAAAACACAACGTGGACACATCCCATTTTTTGACAGAAAACAGAGGTCTTTTTTGCAAAGTGCCTACCTGTAGATTTTGGCCTCTAGCTCTGCCGGTACCTAGGGAAACCTACCAAACCTGTGCATTTTTTAAAACTAGAGACCTAGGGGAATCCAAGATGGGGTGACTTGTGGGGCTCTGACCAGGTTCTATTACCCAGAATCCTTTGCAAACCTCAAATTGTGGCTAAAAAAACACATTTTCCTCACATTTCGGTGACAGAAAGTTCTGGCATCTGACAGGAGCTACACATTTCCTTCCACCAACGTTCCCCAAAGTTTCCCGATAAAAATGATACCTCACTTGTGTGTGGGCAGGCCTAGCGCCCGCGACAGGAAATGCCCCAAAACACAACATGGACACATCCCATTTTTTGACAGAAAACAGAGGTGTTTTTTGCAAAGTGCCTACCTGTAGATTTTGTCCTCTAGCTCAGCCAGCACCTAGGGAAACCTACAAAACCTGTGCATTTTGGAAAACTAGAGACCTAGGGGAATCCAAGATGGGGTGACTTGTGGGGCTCTGATCAGGTCCTGTTACCCAGAATCCTTTGCAAACATCAAAATTTGCCTAAAAAAAACAATTTTCCTTATATTTTGGTGACAGAAAGTTCTGGAATCTGAGAGGAGCCACAAATTTCCTTCCACCCAGCATTCCCCCAAGTCTCCCGATAAAAATGATACCTCACTTGTGTCGGTAGTCATAGCGCCCGCGACAGGAAATGCCCCAAAACACAACGTGGACACATCCTATTTTTTGACAGAAAACAGAGGTGTTTTTTGCAAAGTGCCTACCTGTAGATTTTGGCCTCTAGCTCTGCCGGCACCTAGGGAAACCTACCAAACCTGTGCATTTTTTAAAACTAGAGACCTAGGAGAATCCAAGATGGGGTGACTTGTGGGGCTCTGACCAGGTTCTATTACCCAGAATCCTTTGCAAACCTCAAAATTTGGCTAAAAAAACAAATTTTCATCACATTTCGGTGACAGAAAGTTGTGGCATCTGACAGGAGCTACACATTTCCTTCCAAAAACGTTCCCCCAAGTTTCCCGATAAAAATGATACCTCACTTGTGTGTGGGCAGGCCTAGCGCCCGCGACAGGAAATGCCCCAAAACACAACATGGACACATCCCATTTTTTGACAGAAAACAGAGGTGTTTTTTGCAAAGTGCCTACCTGTAGATTTTGTCCTCTAGCTCAGCCGGTACCTATGGAAACCTACCAAACCTGTGCATTTTGGAAAACTAGAGACCTAGGGGAATCCAAGATGGGGTGACTTGTGGGGCTCTGATCAGGTCCTGTTACCCAGAATCCTTTGCAAACATCAAAATTTGCCTAACAAAAACAATTTTCCTTATATTTCGGTGACAGAAAGTTCTGGAATCTGAGAGGAGCCACAAATTTCCTTCCACCCAGCGTTCCCCCAAGTCTCCCGATAAAAATGATACCTCACTTGTGTCGGTAGACATAGCGCCCGCGACAGGAAATGCCCCAAAACACAACGTGGACACATCCCATTTTTTGACAGAAAACAGAGGTGTTTTTTGCAAAGTGCCTACCTGTAGATTTTGGCCTCCAACTCAGCCGGCACCTAGGGAAACCTACCAAACCTGTGCATTTTTGAAAACTAGAGACCTAGGGGAATCCAAGATGGGGTGACTTGTGGGGCTCTGACCAGGTTCTGTTACCCAGAATCCTTTGCAAACCTCAAAATTTGGCTAAAAAAACACATTTTCATCACATTTCGGTGACAGAAAGTTGTGGCATCTGACAGGAGCTACACATTTCCTTCCACCAGCGTTCCCCCAAGTCACCCGATAAAAATGATACCTCACTTGTGGGGGTAGGCCTAGCGCCCGTGACAGGAAATGCCCCAAAACACAACATGGACACATCCCATTTTTTGACAGAAAACAGAGGTGTTTTTTACAAAGTGCTTACCTGTAGATTTTGGCCTCTAGCTCAGCCGCCACCTAGGGAAACCTACCAAACCTGTGCATTTTTGAAAACTAGAGACCGAGGGGAATCCAACATGGGGTGACTTGTGGGGCTCTGATCAGGTCCTGTTACCCAGAATCCTTTGCAAACATCAAAATTTGGCTAAAAAAAAATGTTTCCTTATATTTCGGTGACAGAAAGTTCTGGAATCTGAGAGGAGCTACAAATTTCCTTCCACCCAGCGTTCCCCCAAGTCTCCCGATAAAAATTATACCTCACTTGTGTCGGTAGGCATAGCGCCCGCGACTGGAAATGCCCCAAAACACAACGTGGACACATCCTATTTTTTGACAGAAAACAGAGGTGTTTTTTGCAAAGTGCCTACCTGCAGATTTTGGCCTCCAGCTCAGCCGGCACCTAGGGAAACCTACCAAACCTGTGAATTTTTGAAAACTAGAGACCTAGGGGAATCCAAGATGGGGTGACTTGTGTGGCTCTGACCAGGTTCTGTTACCCAGAATCCTTTGCACACCTCAAAATGTGGATGAAAAAACAAATTTTCCTCACATTTCGGTGACAGAAAGTTCTGGCATCTGAGAGGAGCTACACATTTCCTTCCACCCAGCGTTCCCCCCAAGTTTCCCGATAAAAATGATACCTCACTTGTGTGGGTAGGCCTAGCGCCCGCGACAGGAAATGCCCCAAAACACAACATGGACACATCCCATTTTTTGACAGAAAACAGAGGTGTTTTTTGCAAAGTACCTACCTGTAGATTTTGGCCTCTAGCTCAGCCGGCACCTAGGGAAACCTACCAAACCTGTGCATTTTTGAAAACTAGAGACCTAGGGGAATCCAAGATTGGGTGACTTGTGGGGCTCTGATCAGCTCCTGTTACCTAGAATCCTTCGGAAACATCAAAATTTCCCAAAAAAAAAAATGTTCCTTATATTTCGGTGACAGAAAGTTCTGGAATCTGAGAGGAGCCACAAATTTCCTTCCACCCAGTGTTCCCCCAAGTCTCCCGATAAAAATGATACCTCACTTGTGTCGGTAGGCATAGCGCCCGTGACAGGAAATGCCCCAAAACACAACGTGGACACATCCCATTTTTAGACAGAAAACAGAGGTGTTTTTTGCAAAGTGCCTACCTGTAGATTTTGGCCTCTAGCTCAGCCGGCACTTTGGGAAACCTACCAAACCTGTGCATTTTTGAAAACTAGAGACCTAGGGGAATCCAAGATGGGGTGACTTGTGCGGCTCTGACCAGGTTCTGTTACCCAGAATCCTTTGCAAACCTCAAAATGTGGCTAAAAAACACATTTTCCTCACATTTCGGTGACAGAAAGTTCTGGAGTCTGAGAGGAGCCACAAATTTCCTTCCAGCCAGCGTTCCCCCAAGTCTTCCGATAAAAATGATACTTCACATGTGTGTGTAGGCCTAGCGCCCGCAAGTGGAAATGCCCCAAAACACAACGTGGACACATCCCATTTTTTGACAGAAAACAGAGGTGTTTTTTGCAAAGTGCCTACCTGTAGATTTTGGCCTCTAGCTCTGCCGGTACCTAGGGAAACATACCAAACCTGTGCATTTTTTAAAACTAGAGACCTAGGGGAATCCAAAATGTGGTGACTTGTGGGGCTCTGACCAGGTTCTTTTACCCAGAATCCTTTGCAAACCTCAAAATGTGGCTAAAAAAACACATTTTCCTCACATTTCAGTGACAGAAAGTTCTGGCATCTGACAGGAGCTACACTTTTCCTTCCACCACCGTTCCCCCAAGTTTCCCGATAAAAATGATACCTCACTTGTGTGGGTAGGCCTAGCACCCGAGACAGGAAATGCCCCAAAACACAACATGGACAAATCCCATTTTTTGACAGAAAACAGAGGTGTTTCTTGCAAAGTGCCTACCTGTAGATTTTGGCCTCTAGCTCAGCCGGCACCTAGGGAAACCTACCAAACCTGTGCATTTTTGAAAACTAGAGACCTAGGGGAATCCAAGATGGGGTGACCTGTGGGGCTCTGACCAGGTTCTGTTACCCAGAATCCTTTGCAAACCTCAAAATTTGGCTAAAAAAACACATTTTCCTTACATTTCGGTGACAGAAAGTTCTGGAATCTGAGAGGAGCCACCAATTTCCTTCCGCCCAGCGTTCCCCCAAGTCTCCCGATAAAAATGATACCTCACTTGTGTGGGTAGGCCTACCGCCCGTGACAGGAAATGCCCCAAAACACAACGTGGACACATCCCATTTTTTGACAGAAAACAGAGGTGTTTTTTACAAACTGCTTACCTGTAGATTTTGGCCTCTAGCTCAGCCGCCACCTAGGGAAACCTATCAAACCCGTGCATTTTTGAAAACTAGAGACCGAGGGGAATCCAACATGGGGTGACTTGTGGGGCTCTGATCAGGTCCTGTTAACCAGAATCCTTTGCAAACATCAAAATTTGGCTAAAAAAAAAATTTTCCTTATATTTCGGTGACAGAAAGTTCTGGAATCTGAGAGGAGCTACAAATTTCCTTCCACCCAGCGTTCCCCCAAGTCTCCCGATAAAAATGATACCTCACTTGTGTCGGTAGGCATAGCGCCCGCGACAGGAAATGCCCCAAAACACAACGTGGACACATCCTATTTTTTGACAGAAAACAGAGGTGTTTTTTGCAAAGTGCCTACCTGTAGATTTTGGCCTCTAGCTCTGCCGGCACCTAGGGAAACCTACCAAACCTGTGCATTGTTTAAAACTAGAGACCTAGAGGAATCCAAGATGGGGTGACTTGTGGGGCTCTGACAAGGTTCTATTACCCAGAATCCTTTGCAAACCTCAAAATGTGGCTAAAAAAACACATTTTCCTTATATTTCTGTTACAGAAAGTTCTGGAATCTGAGAGGAACCACAAATTTCCTTCCACCCAGCGTTCCCCCAAGTCTCCTGATAAAAATTATACCTCACTTGTGTCGGTAGGCATAGCGCCCGCAACAGGAAATGCCCCAAAACACAACGTAGACACATCAAATTGGTTGACAGAAAACAGGTGATTTTTGCAAAGTGCCTACCTGTAGATTTTGGCCTCTAGCTCAGCCGGCACCTAGGGAAACCTACCAAACCTGTACATTTTTTAAAACTAGAGACCTAAGGGAATTCAAGTTGGGGTGACTTGTGGGGCTCTGACCAGGTTCTGATACCCAGAATCCTTTGCAAACCTCAAAATGTTGCTAAAAAAACACATTTCCCCTCACATTTCGGTGACAGAAAGTTCTGGAATCTGAGAGGAGCCACAAATTTCCTTCCACCCAACATTCCCTCAAGTCTCCCGATAAAAATGATACCTCACTTGTGTGGGTAGGCCTAGCGCCCGCGACAGGCAATGCCCCAAAACACAACGTGGGCACATCCTTTTTTTTGACAGAAATCAGAGGGTTTTTTTGCAAAGTGCCTACATGTAGTTTGTGGCTTCTAGCTCTGCCGGCACCTAGGGAAACCTACCAAACCTGTGCATTTTTTAAAACTAGAGACCTAGGGGAATCCATGATGGGGTGACTTGTGGGGCTCTGACGAGGTTCTATTACCCAGAATCCTTTGCAAACATCAAAATTTGGCTAATAGAAACACATTTTCCTCACATTTCGGTGACAGAAAGTTCTGGAATCTGAGAGGAGCCACAAATTTCCTTCCACCCAGCGTTCCCCCAAGGCTTCCGATAAAAATGATACCTCACTTGTGTGGGTAGGCCTAGCGCCCACAAGATTAAATGCCCCAAAACACAACGTGGACACATCCCATTTTTTGACCGAAAACAGAGGTGTTTTTTGCAAAGTGCCTACCGGTAGATTTTGGCCTCTAGCTCAGCCGGCACCTAGGGAAACCTACCAAACCTGTGCATTTTCGAAAACTATAGACCTAAGGAAATCCAAGATGGGGTGACCTGTGGGGCTCTGACCAGGTTCTGTTACCCAGAATCCTTTGCAAACCTCAAAATGTGGCTAAAAAACACATTTTCCTCACATTTCGGTGACAGAAAGTTCTGGCATCTGACAGGAGCTACACATTTCCTTCCACCAACGTTCCCCCAAGTTTCCTGATAAAAATGATACCTCACTTGTGTGGGTAGGCCTAGCACCCGCGACAGGAAATGCCCCAAAACACAACATGGACACATCCCATTTTTTGACAGAAAACAGAGGTGTTTCTTGCAAAGTGCCTACCTGTAGATTTTGGCCTCTAGCTCAGCCGGCACCTAGGGAAACCTACCAAACCTATGCATTTTTGAAAACTAGAGACCTAGGGGAATCCAAGATGGGGTGACTTGTGGGGCTCTGACCAGGTTCTGTTACCCAGAATCCTTTGCAAACCTCAAAGTGTGGCTAAAAAACACATTTTCCTCACATTTCGGTGATAGAAAGTTCTGGAATCTGAGAGGAGCCACAAATTTCCTTCCCGCCAGCGTTCCCCCAAGTCTTCCGATAAAAATGATACTTCACATGTGTGTGTAGGCCTAGCGCCCGCAAGTGGAAATGCCCTAAAACACAACGTGGACACATCCCATTTTTTGACAGAAAACAGAGGTCTTTTTTGCAAAGTGCCTACCTGTAGATTTTGGCCTCTAGCTCTGCCGGTACCTAGGGAAACCTACCAAACCTGTGCATTTTTTAAAACTAGAGACCTAGGGGAATCCAAGATGGGGTGACTTGTGGGGCTCTGACCAGGTTCTATTACCCAGAATCCTTTGCAAACCTCAAATTGTGGCTAAAAAAACACATTTTCCTCACATTTCGGTGACAGAAAGTTCTGGCATCTGACAGGAGCTACACATTTCCTTCCACCAACGTTCCCCAAAGTTTCCCGATAAAAATGATACCTCACTTGTGTGTGGGCAGGCCTAGCGCCCGCGACAGGAAATGCCCCAAAACACAACATGGACACATCCCATTTTTTGACAGAAAACAGAGGTGTTTTTTGCAAAGTGCCTACCTGTAGATTTTGTCCTCTAGCTCAGCCAGCACCTAGGGAAACCTACAAAACCTGTGCATTTTGGAAAACTAGAGACCTAGGGGAATCCAAGATGGGGTGACTTGTGGGGCTCTGATCAGGTCCTGTTACCCAGAATCCTTTGCAAACATCAAAATTTGCCTAAAAAAAACAATTTTCCTTATATTTTGGTGACAGAAAGTTCTGGAATCTGAGAGGAGCCACAAATTTCCTTCCACCCAGCATTCCCCCAAGTCTCCCGATAAAAATGATACCTCACTTGTGTCGGTAGTCATAGCGCCCGCGACAGGAAATGCCCCAAAACACAACGTGGACACATCCCATTTTTTGACAGAAAACAGAGGTGTTTTTTGCAAAGTGCCTACCTGTAGATTTTGGCCTCTAGCTCCGCCGGTACCTAGGGAAACCTACCAAACCTGTGCATTTTTTAAAACTAGAGACCTAGGGGAATCCAAGATGGGGTGACTTGTGGGGCTCTGACCAGGTTCTGTTACCCAGAATCCTTTGCAAACCTCAAAATTTGGCTAAAAAAACACATTTTCATCACATTTCGGTGACAGAAAGTTGTGGCATCTCACAGGAGCTACACATTTCCTTCCACCAGCGTTCCCCCAAGTCACCCGATAAAAATGATACTTCACTTGTGTGGGTAGGCCTAGCGCCCGTGACAGGAAATGCCCCAAAACACAACATGGACACATCCCATTTTTTGACAGAAAACAGAGGTGTTTTTTACAAAGTGCTTACCTGTAGATTTTGGCCTCTAGCTCAGCCGCCACCTAGGGAAACCTACCAAACCTGTGCATTGTTTAAAACTAGAGACCTAGGGGAATCCAAGATGGGGTGACTTGTGGGGCTCTGATCAGGTCCTGTTACCCAGAATCCTTTGCAAACATCAAAATTTGCCTAAAAAAAACAATTTTCCTTATATTTTGGTGACAGAAAGTTCTGGAATCTGAGAGGAGCCACAAATTTCCTTCCACCCAGCATTCCCCCAAGTCTCCCGATAAAAATGATACCTCACTTGTGTCGGTAGTCATAGCGCCCGCGACAGGAAATGCCCCAAAACACAACGTGGACACATCCTATTTTTTGACAGAAAACAGAGGTGTTTTTTGCAAAGTGCCTACCTGTAGATTTTGGCCTCCAGCTCAGCCGGCACCTAGGGAAACCTACCAAACCTGTGCATTTTTTAAAACTAGAGACCTAGGGGAATCCAAGATGGGGTGACTTGTGGGGCTCTGACCAGGTTCTGTTACCCAGAATCCTTTGCAAACCTCAAAATTTGGCTAAAAAAACACATTTTCATCACATTTCGGTGACAGAAAGTTGTGGCATCTCACAGGAGCTACACATTTCCTTCCACCAGCGTTCCCCCAAGTCACCCGATAAAAATGATACCTCACTTGTGTGGGTAGGCCTAGCGCCCGTGACAGGAAATGCCCCAAAACACAACATGGACACATCCCATTTTTTGACAGAAAACAGAGGTGTTTTTTACAAAGTGCTTACCTGTAGATTTTGGCCTCTAGCTCAGCCGCCACCTAGGGAAACCTACCAAACCTGTGCATTGTTTAAAACTAGAGACCTAGGGGAATCCAAGATGGGGTGACTTGTGGGGCTCTGACCAGGTTCTGTTACCCAGAATCCTTTGCAAACCTCAAAATGTGGCTAAAAAACACATTTTCCTCACATTTCGGTGACAGAAAGTTCTGGAATCTGAGAGGAGCCACAAATTTCCTTCCAGCCAGCGTTCCCCCAAGTCTTCCGATAAAAATGATACTTCACATGTGTGTGTAGGCCTAGCGCCCGCAAGTGGAAATGCCCCAAAACACAACGTGGACACATCCCATTTTTTGACAGAAAACAGAGGTCTTTTTTGCAAAGTGCCTACCTGTAGATTTTGGCCTCTAGCTCTGCCGGTACCTAGGGAAACCTACCAAACCTGTGCATTTTTTAAAACTAGAGACCTAGGGGAATCCAAGATGGGGTGACTTGTGGGGCTCTGAACAGGTTCTATTACCCAGAATCCTTTGCAAACCTCAAATTGTGGCTAAAAAAACACATTTTCCTCACATTTCGGTGACAGAAAGTTCTGGCATCTGACAGGAGCTACACATTTCCTTCCACCAACGTTCCCCAAAGTTTCCCGATAAAAATGATACCTCACTTGTGTGTGGGCAGGCCTAGCGCCCGCAACAGGAAATGCCCCAAAACACAACATGGACACATCCCATTTTTTGACAGAAAACAGAGGTGTTTTTTGCAAAGTGCCTACCTGTAGATTTTGTCCTCTAGCTCAGCCGGAACCTAGGGAAACCTACAAAACCTGTGCATTTTGGAAAATTAGAGACCTAGGGGAATCCAAGATGGGGTGACTTGTGGGGCTCTGATCAGGTCCTGTTACCCAGAATCCTTTGCAAACATCAAAATTTGCCTAAAAAACCCAATTTTCCTTATATTTTGGTGACAGAAAGTTCTGGAATCTGAGAGGAGCCACAAATTTCCTTCCACCCAGCATTCCCACAAGTCTCCCGATAAAAATGATACCTCACTTGTGTCGGTAGACATAGCGCCCGCGACAGGAAATGCCCCAAAACACAACGTGGACACATCCCATTTTTTGACAGAAAACAGAGGTGTTTTTTGCAAAGTGCCTACCTGTAGATTTTGGCCTCCAGCTCAGCCGGCACCTAGGGAAACCTACCAAACCTGTGCATTTTTGAAAACTAGAGACCTAGGGGAATCCAAGATGGGGTGACTTGTGGGGCTCTGACCAGGTTCTGTTACCCAGAATCCTTTGCAAACCTCAAAATTTGGCTAAAAAAACACATTTTCATCACATTTCGGTGACAGAAAGTTGTGGCATCTGACAGGAGCTACACATTTCCTTCCACCAGCGTTCCCCCAAGTCACCCGATAAAAATGATACCTCACTTGTGTGGGTAGGCCTAGCGCCCGTGACAGGAAATGCCCCAAAACACAACATGGACACATCCTATTTTTTGACAGAAAACAGAGGTGTTTTTTACAAAGTGCTTACCTGTAGATTTTGGCCTCTAGCTCAGCCGCCACCTAGGGAAACCTACCAAACCTGTGCATTGTTTAAAACTAGAGACCTAGGGGAATCCAAGATGGGGTGACTTGTGGGGCTCTGACCAGGTTCTGTTACCCAGAATCCTTTGCAAACCTCAAAATGTGGCTAAAAAACACATTTTCCTCACATTTCGGTGACAGAAAGTTCTGGAATCTGAGAGGAGCCACAAATTTTCTTCCAGCCAGCGTTCCCCCAAGTCTTCCGATAAAAATGATACTTCACATGTGTGTGTAGGCCTAGCGCCCGCAAGTGGAAATGCCCCAAAACACAACGTGGACACATCCCATTTTTTGACAGAAAACAGAGGTCTTTTTTGCAAAGTGCCTACCTGTAGATTTTGGCCTCTAGCTCTGCCGGTACCTAGGGAAACCTACCAAACCTGTGCATTTTTTAAAACTAGAGACCTAGGGGAATCCAAGATGGGGTGACTTGTGGGGCTCTGACCAGGTTCTATTACCCAGAATCCTTTGCAAACCTCAAATTGTGGCTAAAAAAACACATTTTCCTCACATTTCGGTGACAGAAAGTTCTGGCATCTGACAGGAGCTACACATTTCCTTCCACCAACGTTCCCCAAAGTTTCCTGATAAAAATGATACCTCACTTGTGTGTGGGCAGGCCTAGCGCCCGCGACAGGAAATGCCCCAAAACACAACATGGACACATCCCATTTTTTGACAGAAAACAGAGGTGTTTTTTGCAAAGTCCCTACCTGTAGATTTTGTCCTCTAGCTCAGCCGGAACCTAGGGAAACCTACAAAACCTGTGCATTTTGGAAAACTAGAGACCTAGGGGAATCCAAGATGGGGTGACTTGTGGGGCTCTGATCAGGTCCTGTTACCCAGAATCCTTTGCAAACATCAAAATTTGCCTAAAAAAAACAATTTTCCTTATATTTCGGTGACAGAAAGTTCTGGAATCTGAGAGGAGCCACAAATTTCCTTCCACCCAGCGTTCTCCCAAGTCTCCCGATAAAAATGATACCTCACTTGTGTCGGTAGACATAGCGCCCTCGACAGGAAATGCCACAAAACACAACATGGACACATCCCATTTTTTGACAGAAAACAGAGGTGTTTTTTGCAAAGTGCCTACCTGTAGATTTTGGCCTCCAGCTCAGCCGGCACCTAGGGAAACCTACCAAACCTGTGCATTTTTGAAAACTAGAGACCTAGGGGAATCCAAGATGGGGTGACTTGTGGGGCTCTGACCAGGTTCTGTTACCCAGAATCCTTTGCAAACCTCAAAATTTGGCTAAATAAACACATTTTCATCACATTTCGGTGACAGAAAGTTGTGGCATCTGACAGGAGCTACACATTTCCTTCCACCAGCGTTCCCCCAAGTCACCCGATAAAAATGATACCTCACTTGTGTGGGTAGGCCTAGCGCCCGTGACAGGAAATGCCCCAAAACACAACATGGACACATCCCATTTTTTGACAGAAAACAGAGGTGTTTTTTACAAAGTGCTTACCTGTAGATTTTGGCCTCTAGCTCAGCCGCCACCCAGGGAAACCTACCAAAACTGTGCATTTTTGAAAACTAGAGACCGAGGGGAATCCAACTTGGGGTGACTTGTGGGGCTCTGATCAGGTCCTGTTACCCAGAATCCTTTGCAAACATCAAAATTTGGCTAAAAAAATGTTTTTCCTTATATTTCGGTGACAGAAAGTTCTGGAATCTGAGAGGAGCCACAAATTTCCTTCCACCCAGCGTTCCCCCAAGTCTCCCGATAAAAATGATACCTCACTTGTGTCGGTAGGCATAGCGCCCGCGACAGGAAATGCCCCAAAACACAACGTGGACACATCCTATTTTTTGACAGAAAACAGAGGTGTTTTTTAAAAAGTGCCTACCTGCAGATTTTGGCCTCCAGCTCAGCTGGCACCTAGGGAAACCTACCAAACCTGTGCATTTTTGAAAACTAGAGACCTAGGGGAATCCAAGATGGGGTGACTTGTGGGGCTCTGACCAGGTTCTGTTACCCAGAATCCTTTGCACACCTCAAAATGTGGATGAAAAAACAAATTTTCCTCACATTTCGGTGACAGAAAGTTCTGGCATCTGAGAGGAGCTACACATTTCCTTCCACCCAGCGTTGCCCCAAGTTTCCCGATAAAAATGATACCTCACTTGTGTGGGTAGGCCTAGCGCCCGCGACAGGAAATGCCCCAAAACACAACATGGACACATCCCATTTTTTGACAGAAAACAGAGGTGTTTTTTGCAAAGTGCCTACCTGTAGATTTTGGCCTCTAGCTCAGCCGGCACCTACTGAAACCTACCAAACCTGTGCATTTGTGAAAACTAGAGACCTAGGGGAATCCAAGATTGGGTGACTTGTGGGGCTCTGATCAGCTCCTGTTACCCAGAATCCTTTGGAAACATCAAAATTTGCCTAAAAAAACATATTTTCCTTATATTTCGGTGACAGAAAGTTCTGGAATCTGAGAGGAGCCACAAATTTCCTTCCACCCAGTGTTCCCACAAGTCTCCCGATAAAAATGATACCTCACTTGTGTCGGTAGGCATAGCGCCCGTGACAGGAAATGCCCCAAAACACAACATGGACACATCCCATTTTTTGACAGAAAACAGAGGTGTTTTTTGCAAAGTGCCTACCTGTAGATTTTGGCCTCTAGCTCAGCTGGCACTTTGGGAAACCTACTAAACCTGTGCATTTTTTAAAACTAGAGACCTAGGGGAATCCAAGATGGGGTGACTTGTGCGGCTCTGACCAGGTTCTGTTACCCAGAATCCTTTGCAAACCTCAAAATGTGGCTAAAAAAACACATTTCCCTCACATTTCGGTGACAGAAAGTTCTGGAATCTGAGAGGAGCCACAAATTTCCTTCCACCCAGCATTCCCTCAAGTCTCCCGATAAAAATGATACCTCACTTGTGTGGGTAGGCCTAGCGCCCGCGACAGGAAATGCCCCAAAACACAACGTGGGCACATCCTTTTTTTTGACAGAAATCAGAGGTTTTTTTTGCAAAGTGCCTACCTGTAGTTTGTGGCTTCTAGCTCTGCCGGCACCTAGGGAAACCTACCAAACCTGTGCATTTTTTAAAACTAGAGACCTAGGGGAATCCATGATGGGGTGACTTGTGGGGCTCTGATGAGGTTCTATTACCCAGAATCCTTTGCAAACCTCAAAATTTGGCTAATAGAAACACATTTTCCTCACATTTCGGTGACAGAAAGTTCTGAAATCTGAGAGGAGCCACAAATTTCCTTCCACCCAGCGTTCCCCCAAGTCTTCCGATAAAAATGATACCTCACTTGTGTGGGTAGGCCTAGCGCCCACAAGATTAAATGCCCCAAAACACAATGTGGACACATCCCATTTTTTGACAGAAAACAGAGGTGTTTTTTGCAAAGTGCCTACCGGTAGATTTTGGCCTCTAGCTCAGCCGGCACCTAGGGAAACCTACCAAACCTGTGCATTTTCGAAAACTATAGACCTAAGGAAATCCAAGATGGGGTGACCTGTGGGGCTCTGACCAGGTTCTATTACCCAGAATCCTTTGCAAACCTCAAAATGTGGCTAAAAAACACATTTTCCTCACATTTCGGTGACAGAAAGTTCTGGCATCTGACAGGAGCTACACATTTCCTTCCACCAACGTTCCCCCAAGTTTCCTGATAAAAATGATACCTCACTTGTATGGGTAGGCCTAGCACCCGCGACAGGAAATGCCCCAAAACACAACATGGACACCTCCCATTTTTTGACAGAAAACAGAGGTGTTTTTTGCAAAGTGCCTACCTGTAGATTTTTTCCTCTAGCTCAGCCGGAACCTAGGGAAACCTACAAAACCTGTGCATTTTGGAAAACTAGAGACCTAGGGGAATCCAAGATGGGGTGACTTGTGGGGCTCTGATCAGGTCCTGTTACCCAGAATCCTTTGCAAACATCAAAATTTGCCTAAAAAAAACAATTTTCCTTATATTTCGGTGACAGAAAGTTCTGGAATCTGAGAGGAGCCACAAATTTCCTTCCACCCAGCGTTCCCCCAAGTCTCCCGATAAAAATGATACCTCACTTGTGTCGGTAGACATAGCGCCCGCGACAGGAAATGCCCCAAAACACAACGTGGACACATCCCATTTTTTGACAGAAAACAGAGGTGTTTTTTGCAAAGTGCCTACCTGTAGATTTTGGCCTCCAGCTCAGCCGGCACCTAGGGAAACCTACCAAACCTGTGCATTTTTGAAAACTAGAGACCTAGGGGAATCCAAGATGGGGTGACTTGTGGGGCTCTGACCAGGTTCTATTACCCAGAATCCTTTGCAAACCTCAAAATTTGGCTAAAAAAACACATTTTCATCACATTTCGGTGACAGAAAGTTGTGGCATCTGACAGGAGCTACACATTTCCTTCCACCAGCGTTCCCCCAAGTCACCCGATAAAAATGATACCTCACTTGTGTGGGTAGGCCTAGCGCCCGTGAGAGGAAATGCCCCAAAACACAACATGGACACATCCCATTTTTTGACAGAAAACAGAGGTGTTTTTTACAAAGTGCTTACCTGTAGATTTTGGCCTCTAGCTCAGCCGCCACCCAGGGAAACCTACCAAAACTGTGCATTTTTGAAAACTAGAGACCGAGGGGAATCCAACTTGGGGTGACTTGTGGGGCTCTGATCAGGTCCTGTTACCCAGAATCCTTTGCAAACATCAAAATTTGGCTAAAAAAATGTTTTTCCTTATATTTCGGTGACAGAAAGTTCTGGAATCTGAGAGGAGCCACAAATTTCCTTCCACCCAGCGTTCCCCCAAGTCTCCCGATAAAAATGATACCTCACTTGTGTCGGTAGGCATAGCGCCCGCGACAGGAAATGCCCCAAAACACAACGTGGACACATCCTATTTTTTGACAGAAAACAGAGGTGTTTTTTAAAAAGTGCCTACCTGCAGATTTTGGCCTCCAGCTCAGCTGGCACCTAGGGAAACCTACCAAACCTGTGCATTTTTGAAAACTAGAGACCTAGGGGAATCCAAGATGGGGTGACTTGTGGGGCTCTGACCAGGTTCTGTTACCCAGAATCCTTTGCACACCTCAAAATGTGGATGAAAAAACAAATTTTCCTCACATTTCGGTGACAGAAAGTTCTGGCATCTGAGTGGAGCTACACATTTCCTTCCACCCAGCGTTCCCCCAAGTTTCCCGATAAAAATGATACCTCACTTGTGTGGGTAGGCCTAGCGCCCGCGACAGGAAATGCCCCAAAACACAACATGGACACATCCCATTTTTTGACAGAAAACAGAGGTGTTTTTTGCAAAGTGCCTACCTGTAGATTTTGGCCTCTAGCTCAGCCGGCACCTAGGGAAACCTACCAAACCTGTGCATTTGTGAAAACTAGAGACCTAGGGGAATCCAAGATTGGGTGACTTGTGGGGCTCTGATCAGCTCCTGTTACCCAGAATCCTTTGGAAACATCAAAATTTGCCTAAAAAAACATATTTTCCTTATATTTCGGTGACAGAAAGTTCTGGAATCTGAGAGGAGCCACAAATTTCCTTCCACCCAGTGTTCCCACAAGTCTCCCGATAAAAATGATACCTCACTTGTGTCGGTAGGCATAGCGCCCGTGACAGGAAATGCCCCAAAACACAACATGGACACATCCCATTTTTTGACAGAAAACAGAGGTGTTTTTTGCAAAGTGCCTACCTGTAGATTTTGGCCTCTAGCTCAGCTGGCACTTTGGGAAACCTACCAAACCTGTGCATTTTTTAAAACTAGAGACCTAGGGGAATCCAAGATGGGGTGACTTGTGCGGCTCTGACCAGGTTCTGTTACCCAGAATCCTTTGCAAACCTCAAAATGTGGCTAAAAAAACACATTTCCCTCACATTTCGGTGACAGAAAGTTCTGGAATCTGAGAGGAGCCACAAATTTCCTTCCACCCAGCATTCCCTCAAGTCTCCCGATAAAAATGATACCTCACTTGTGTGGGTAGGCCTAGCGCCCGCGATAGGAAATGCCCCAAAACACAACGTGGGCACATCCTTTTTTTTGACAGAAATCAGAGGTTTTTTTTGCAAAGTGCCTACCTGTAGTTTGTGGCTTCTAGCTCTGCCGGCACCTAGGGAAACCTACCAAACCTGTGCATTTTTTAAAACTAGAGACCTAGGGGAATCCATGATGGGGTGACTTGTGGGGCTCTGACGAGGTTCTATTACCCAGAATCCTTTGCAAACCTCAACATTTGGCTAATAGAAACACATTTTCCTCACATTTCGGTGACAGAAAGTTCTGAAATCTGAGAGGAGCCACAAATTTCCTTCCACCCAGCGTTCCCCCAAGTCTTCCGATAAAAATGATACCTCACTTGTGTGGGTAGGCCTAGCGCCCACAAGATTAAATGCCCCAAAACACAATGTGGACACATCCCATTTTTTGACAGAAAACAGAGGTGTTTTTTGCAAAGTGCCTACCGGTAGATTTTGGCCTCTAGCTCAGCCGGCACCTAGGGAAACCTACCAAACCTGTGCATTTTCGAAAACTATAGACCTAAGGAAATCCAAGATGGGGTGACCTGTGGGGCTCTGACCAGGTTCTATTACCCAGAATCCTTTGCAAACCTCAAAATGTGGCTAAAAAACACATTTTCCTCACATTTCGGTGACAGAAAGTTCTGGCATCTGACAGGAGCTACACATTTCCTTCCACCAACGTTCCCCCAAGTTTCCTGATAAAAATGATACCTCACTTGTGTGGGTAGGCCTAGCACCCGCGACAGGAAATGCCCCAAAACACAACATGGACACCTCCCATTTTTTGACAGAAAACAGAGGTGTTTTTTGCAAAGTGCCTACCTGTAGATTTTGTCCTCTAGCTCAGCCGGAACCTAGGGAAACCTACAAAACCTGTGCATTTTGGAAAACTAGAGACCCAGGGGAATCCAAGATGGGGTGACTTGTGGGGCTCTGATCAGGTCCTGTTACCCAGAATCCTTTGCAAACATCAAAATTTGCCTAAAAAAAACAATTTTCCTTATATTTCGGTGACAGAAAGTTCTGGAATCTGAGAGGAGCCACAAATTTCCTTCCACCCAGCGTTCCCCCAAGTCTCCCGATAAAAATGATACCTCACTTGTGTCGGTAGACATAGCGCCCGCGACAGGAAATGCCCCAAAACACAACGTGGACACATCCCATTTTTTGACAGAAAACAGAGGTGTTTTTTGCAAAGTGCCTACCTGTAGATTTTGGCCTCCAGCTCAGCCGGCACCTAGGGAAACCTACCAAACCTGTGCATTTTTGAAAACTAGAGACCTAGGGGAATCCAAGATGGGGTGACTTGTGGGGCTCTGACCAGGTTCTATTACCCAGAATCCTTTGCAAACCTCAAAATTTGGCTAAAAAAACACATTTTCATCACATTTCGGTGACAGAAAGTTGTGGCATCTGACAGAAGCTACACATTTCCTTCCACCAGCGTTCCCCCAAGTCACCCGATAAAAATGATACCTCACTTGTGTGGGTAGGCCTAGCGCCCGTGACAGGAAATGCCCCAAAACACAACATGGACACATCCCATTTTTTGACAGAAAACAGAGGTGTTTTTTACAAAGTGCTTACCTGTAGATTTTGGCCTCTAGCTCAGCCGCCACCCAGGGAAACCTACCAAAACTGTGCATTTTTGAAAACTAGAGACCGAGGGGAATCCAACTTGGGGTGACTTGTGGGGCTCTGATCAGGTCCTGTTACCCAGAATCCTTTGCAAACATCAAAATTTGGCTAAAAAAATGTTTTTCCTTATATTTCGGTGACAGAAAGTTCTGGAATCTGAGAGGAGCCACAAATTTCCTTCCACCCAGCGTTCCCCCAAGTCTCCCGATAAAAATGATACCTCACTTGTGTCGGTAGGCATAGCGCCCGCGACAGGAAATGCCCCAAAACACAACGTGGACACATCCTATTTTTTGACAGAAAACAGAGGTGTTTTTTAAAAAGTGCCTACCTGCAGATTTTGGCCTCCAGCTCAGCTGGCACCTAGGGAAACCTACCAAACCTGTGCATTTTTGAAAACTAGAGACCTAGGGGAATCCAAGATGGGGTGACTTGTGGGGCTCTGACCAGGTTCTGTTACCCAGAATCCTTTGCACACCTCAAAATGTGGATGAAAAAACAAATTTTCCTCACATTTCGGTGACAGAAAGTTCTGGCATCTGAGAGGAGCTACACATTTCCTTCCACCCAGCGTTCCCCCAAGTTTCCCGATAAAAATGATACCTCACTTGTGTGGGTAGGCCTAGCGCCCGCGTCAGGAAATGCCCCAAAACACAACATGGACACATCCCATTTTTTGACAGAAAACAGAGGTGTTTTTTGCAAAGTGCCTACCTGTAGATTTTGGCCTCTAGCTCAGCCGGCACCTAGGGAAACCTACCAAACCTGTGCATTTGTGAAAACTAGAGACCTAGGGGAATCCAAGATTGGGTGACTTGTGGGGCTCTGATCAGCTCCTGTTACCCAGAATCCTTTGGAAACATCAAAATTTGCCTAAATAAACATATTTTCCTTATATTTCGGTGACAGAAAGTTCTGGAATCTGAGAGGAGCCACAAATTTCCTTCCACCCAGTGTTCCCACAAGTCTCCCGATAAAAATGATACCTCACTTGTGTCGGTAGGCATAGCGCCCGTGACAGGAAATGCCCCAAAACACAACATGGACACATCCCATTTTTTGACAGAAAACAGAGGTGTTTTTTGCAAAGTGCCTACCTGTAGATTTTGGCCTCTAGCTCAGCTGGCACTTTGGGAAACCTACCAAACCTGTGCATTTTTTAAAACTAGAGACCTAGGGGAATCCAAGATGGGGTGACTTGTGCGGCTCTGACCAGGTTCTGTTACCCAGAATCCTTTGCAAACCTCAAAATGTGGCTAAAAAAACACATTTCCCTCACATTTCGGTGACAGAAAGTTCTGGAATCTGAGAGGAGCCACAAATTTCCTTCCACCCAGCATTCCCTCAAGTCTCCCGATAAAAATGATACCTCACTTGTGTGGGTAGGCCTAGCGCCCGCGACAGGAAATGCCCCAAAACACAACGTGGATACATCCTTTTTTTTGACAGAAATCAGAGGGGTTTTTTGCAAAGTGCCTACCTGTAGTTTGTGGCTTCTAGCTCTGCCGGCACCTAGGGAAACCTACCAAACCTGTGCATTTTTTAAAACTAGAGACCTAGGGGAATCCATGATGGGGTGACTTGTGGGGCTCTGACGAGGTTCTATTACCCAGAATCCTTTGCAAACCTTAAAATTTGGCTAATAGAAACACATTTTCCTCACATTTCGGTGACAGAAAGTTCTGAAATCTGAGAGGAGCCACAAATTTCATTCCACCCAGCGTTCCCCCAAGTCTTCCGATAAAAATGATACCTCACTTGTGTGGGTAGGCCTAGTGCCCACAAGATTAAATGCCCCAAAACACAATGTGGACACATCCCATTTTTTGACAGAAAACAGAGGTGTTTTTTGCAAAGTGCCTACCGGTAGATTTTGGCCTCTAGCTCAGCCGGCACCTAGGGAAACCTACCAAACCTGTGCATTTTCGAAAACTATAGACCTAAGGAAATCCAAGATGGGGTGACCTGTGGGGCTCTGACCAGGTTCTATTACCCAGAATCCTTTGCAAACCTCAAAATGTGGCTAAAAAACACATTTTCCTCACATTTCGGTGACAGAAAGTTCTGGCATCTGACAGGAGCTACACATTTCCTTCCACCAACGTTCCCCCAAGTTTCCTGATAAAAATGATACCTCACTTGTGTGGGTAGGCCTAGCACCCGCGACAGGAAATGCCCCAAAACACAACATGGACACCTCCCATTTTTTGACAGAAAACAGAGGTGTTTTTTGCAAAGTGCCTACCTGTAGATTTTGTCCTCTAGCTCAGCCGGAACCTAGGGAAACCTACAAAACCTGTGCATTTTGGAAAACTAGAGACCTAGGGGAATCCAAGATGGGGTGACTTGTGGGGCTCTGATCAGGTCCTGTTACCCAGAATCCTTTGCAAACATCAAAATTTGCCTAAAAAAAACAATTTTCCTTATATTTCGGTGACAGAAAGTTCTGGAATCTGAGAGGAGCCACTAATTTCCTTCCGCCCAGCGTTCCCCCAAGTCTCCCGATAAAAATGATACCTCACTTGTGTGGGTAGGCCTAGCGCCCGTGACAGGAAATGCCCCAAAACACAACGTGGACACATCCCATTTTTTGACAGAAAACAGAGGTGTTTTTTACAAAGTGCTTACCTGTAGATTTTGGCCTCTAGCTCAGCCGCCACCTAGGGAAACCTACCAAACCTGTGCATTTTTGAAAACTAAAGACCGAGGGGAATCCAACATGGGTTGACTTGTGGGGCTCTGATCAGGTCCTGTTACCCAGAATCCTTTGCAAACATCAAAATTTGCCTAAAAAAAAATGTTTCCTTATATTTCGGTGACAGAAAGTTCTGGAATCTGAGAGGAGCCACAAATTTCCTTCCACCCAGCGTTCCCCCAAGTCTCCCGATAAAAATGATACCTCACTTGTGTCGGTAGACATAGCGCCCGCGACAGGAAATGCCCCAAAACACAACGTGGACACATCCCATTTTTTGACAGAAAACAGAGGTGTTTTTTGCAAAGTGCCTACCTGTAGATTTTGGCCTCCAGCTCAGCCGGCACCTAGGGAAACCTACCAAACCTGTGCATTTTTTAAAACTAGAGACCTAGGGGAATCCAAGATGGGGTGACTTGTGGGGCTCTAACCAGGTTCTGTTACCCAGAATCCTTTGCAAACCTCAACATTTGGCTAAAAAAACACATTTTCATCACATTTCGGTGACAGAAAGTTGTGGCATCTGACAGGAGCTACACATTTCCTTCCACCAGCGTTCCCCCAAGTCACCCGATAAAAATGATACCTCACTTGTGTGGGTAGGCCTAGCGCCTGTGACAGGAAATGCCCCAAAACACAACATGGACACATCCCATTTTTTGACAGAAAACAGAGGTGTTTTTTACAAAGTGCTTACCTGTAGATTTTGGCCTCTAGCTCAGCCGCCACCCAGGGAAACCTACCAAAACTGTGCATTTTTGAAAACTAGAGACCGAGGGGAATCCAACTTGGGGTGACTTGTGGGGCTCTGATCAGGTCCTGTTACCCAGAATCCTTTGCAAACATCAAAATTTGGCTAAAACATTTTTTTTCCTTATATTTCGGTGACAGAAAGTTCTGGAATCTGAGAGGAGCCACAAATTTCCTTCCAACCAGCGTTCCCCCAAGTCTCCCGATAAAAATGATACCTCACTTGTGTCGGTAGGCATAGCGCCCGCGACAGGAAATGCCCCAAAACACAACGTGGACACATCCTATTTTTTGACAGAAAACAGAGGTGTTTTTTGCAAAGTGCCTACCAGCAGATTTTGGCCTCCAGCTCAGCCGGCACCTAGGGAAACCTACCAAACCTGTGCATTTTTGAAAACTAGAGACCTAGGGGAATCCAAGATGGGGTGACTTGTGGGGCTCTGACCAGGTTCTGTTACCCAGAATCCTTTGCACACCTCAAAATGTGGATGAAAAAACAAATTTTCCTCACATTTCGGTGACAGAAAGTTCTGGCATCTGAGAGGAGCTACACATTTCCTTCCACCCAGCGTTCCCCCAAGTTTCCCGATAAAAATGATACCTCACTTGTGTGGGTAGGCCTAGCGCCCGCGACAGGAAATGCCCCAAAACACAACATGGACACATCCCATTTTTTGACAGAAAACAGAGGTGTTTTTTGCAAAGTGCCTACCTGTAGATTTTGGCCTCTAGCTCAGCCGGCACCTAGGGAAACCTACCAAACCTGTGCATTTGTGAAAACTAGAGACCTAGGGGAATCCAAGATTGGGTGACTTGTGGGGCTCTGATCAGCTCCTGTTACCCAGAATCCTTTGGAAACATCAAAATTTGCCTAAAAAAACAAATTTTCCTTATATTTCGGTGACAGAAAGTTCTGGAATCTGAGAGGAGCCACAAATTTCCTTCCACCCAGCATTCCCTCAAGTCTCCCGATAAAAATGATACCTCACTTGTGTGGGTAGGCCTAGCGCCCGCGACAGGAAATGCCCCAAAACACAACGTGGGCACATCCTTTTTTTTGACAGAAATCAGAGGGGTTTTTTGCAAAGTGCCTACCTGTAGTTTGTGGCTTCTAGCTCTGCCGGCACCTAGGGAAACCTACCAAACCTGTGCATTTTTTAAAACTAGAGACCTAGGGGAATCCATGATGGGGTGACTTGTGGGGCTCTGACGAGGTTCTATTACCCAGAATCCTTTGCAAACCTCAAAATTTGGCTAATAGAAACACATTTTCCTCACATTTCGGTGACAGAAAGTTCTGAAATCTGAGAGGAGCCACAAATTTCCTTCCACCCAGCGTTCCCCCAAGTCTTCCGATAAAAATGATACCTCACTTGTGTGGGTAGGCCTAGCGCCCACAAGATTAAATGCCCCAAAACACAATGTGGACACATCCCATTTTTTGACAGAAAACAGAGGTGTTTTTTGCAAAGTGCCTACCGGTAGATTTTGGCCTCTAGCTCAGCCGGCACCTAGGGAAACCTACCAAACCTGTGCATTTTCGAAAACTATAGACCTAAGGAAATCCAAGATGGGGTGACCTGTGGGGGCTCTGACCAGGTTCTATTACCCAGAATCCTTTGCAAACCTCAAAATGTGGCTAAAAAACACATTTTCCTCACATTTCGGTGACAGAAAGTTCTGGCATCTGACAGGAGCTACACATTTCCTTCCACCAACGTTCCCCCAAGTTTCCTGATAAAAATGATACCTCACTTGTGTGGGTAGGCCTAGCACCCGCGACAGGAAATGCCCCAAAACACAACATGGACACCTCCCATTTTTTGACAGAAAACAGAGGTGTTTCTTGCAAAGTGCCTACCTGTAGATTTTGGCCTCTAGCTCAGCCGGCACCTAGGGAAACCTACCAAACCTGTGCATTTTTGAAAACTAGAGACCTAGGGGAATCCAAGATGGGGTGACCTGTGGGGCTCTGACCAGGTTCTGTAACCCGAATCCTTTGCAAACCTCAAAATATGGCTAAAAAACACATTCTCCTCACATTTCGGTGACAGAAAGTTCTGGAATCTGAGAGGAGCCACAAATTTCCTTCCACCCAGCGTTCCCCCAAGTCTTCCAATAAAAATGATACCTCACGTGTGTGGGTAGGCCTAGCGCCCGCAAGAGGAAATGCCCCAAAACACAACGTGGACACATCCCATTTTTTGACAGAAAACAGAGGTGTTTTTTGCAAAGTGCCTACATGTAGATTTTGGCCTCTAGCTCAGCCGGCACCTAGGGAAACCTACCAAACCTATGCATTTTTTAAAACTATAGACCTAGGGGAATCCAAGATGGGGTGACTTGTGGGGCTCTGACCAGGTTCTGTTACCCAGAATCCTTTGCAAACCTCAAAATGTGGCTAAAAAACACATTTTCATCACATTTCGGTGACAGAAAGTTCTGGAATCTGAGAGGAGCCACAAATTTCCTTCCAGCCAGCGTTCCCCCAAGTCTTCCGATAAAAATGATACTTCACATGTGTGTGTAGGCCTAGCGCCCGCAAGTGGAAATGCCCCAAAACACAACGTGGACACATCCCATTTTTTGACAGAAAACAGAGGTCTTTTTTGCAAAGTGCCTACCTGTAGATTTTGGCCTCTAGCTCTGCCGGTACCTAGGGAAACCTACCAAACCTGTGCATTTTTTAAAACTAGAGACCTAGGGGAATCCAAGATGGGGTGACTTGTGGGGCTCTGACCAGGTTCTATTACCCAGAATCCTTTGCAAACCTCAAATTGTGGCTAAAAAAACACATTTTCCTCACATTTCGGTGACAGAAAGTTCTGGAATCTGAGAGGAGCCACAAATTTCCTTCCACCCAGCGTTCCCCCAAGTCTCCCGATAAAAATGATACCTCACTTGTGTCGGTAGACATAGCGCCCGCGACAGGAAATGCCCCAAAACACAACGTGGACACATCCCATTTTTTGACAGAAAACAGAGGTGTTTTTTGCAAAGTGCCTACCTGTAGATTTTGGCCTCCAGCTCAGCCGGCACCTAGGGAAACCTACCAAACCTGTGCATTTTTGAAAACTAGAGACCTAGGGGAATCCAAGATGGGGTGACTTGTGGGGCTCTGACCAGGTTCTGTTACCCAGAATCCTTTGCAAACCTCAAAATTTGGCTAAAAAAACAAATTTTCATCACATTTCGGTGACAGAAAGTTGTGGCATCTGACAGGAGCTACACATTTCCTTCCACTAGCGTTCCCCCAAGTCACCCGATAAAAATGATACCTCAATTGTGTGGGTAGGCCTAGCCCCCGTGACAGGAAATGCCCCAAAACACAACATGGACACATCCCATTTTTTGACAGAAAACAGAGGTGTTTTTAACAAAGTGCTTACCTGTAGATTTTGGCCTCTAGCTCAGCCGCCACCTAGGGAAACCTACCAAACCTTTGCATTTTTGAAAACTAGAGACCGAGGGGATTCCAACATGGGGTGACTTGTGGGGCTCTGATCAGGTCCTGTTACCCAGAATCCTTTGCAAACATCAACATTTGGCTAAAAAAAAAGTTTTACTTATATTTCGGTGACAGAAAGTTCTGGAATCTGAGAGGAGCCACAAATTTCCTTCCACCCAGCGTTCCCCCAAGTCTCCCGATAAAAATGATACCTCACTTGTGTCGGTAGGCATAGCGCCCGCGACCGGAAATGCCCCAAAACACAACGTGGACACATCCTATTTTTTGACAGAAAACAGAGGTGTTTTTTGCAAAGTGCCTACCTGCAGATTTTGGCCTCCAGCTCAGCCGGCACCTAGGGAAACCTACCAAACCTGTGCATTTTTTAAAACTAGAGACCTAGGGGAATCCAAGATGGGGTGACTTGTGGGGCTCTGACCAGGTTCTGTTACCCAGAATCCTTTGCACACCTCAAAATGTGGATGAAAAAACAAATTTTCCTCACATTTCGGTGACAGAAAGTTCTGGCATCTGAGAGGAGCTACACATTTCCTTCCACCCAGCGTTCCCCCAAGTTTCCCGAAAAAAATGATACCTCACTTGAATGGGTAGGCCTAGCGCCCGCGACAGGAAATGCCCCAAAACACAACATGGACACATCCCATTTTTTGACAGAAAACAGAGGTGTTTTTTGCAAAGTGCCTACCTGTAGATTTAGGGAAACCTACCAAACCTGTGCATTTTTGAAAACTAGAGACCTAGGGGAATCCAAGATTGGGTGACTTGTGGGACTCTGATCAGCTCCTGTTACCCAGAATCCTTTGGAAACATCAAAATTTGCGTAAAAAAACAAATTTATCTTATATTTCGGTGACAGAAAGTTCTGGAATCTGAGAGGAGAAACAAATTTCCTTCCACCCAGTGTTCCCCCAAGTCTCCCGATAAAAATGATACCTCACTTGTGTCGGTAGGCATAGCGCCCGTGACAGGAAATGCCCCAAAACACAACGTGGACACATCCCATTTTTTGACAGAAAACAGAGGTGTTTTTTGCAAAGTGCCTACCTGTAGATTTTGGCCTCTAGCTCAGCCGCACTTTGGGAAACCTACCAAACCTGTGCATTTTTTAAAACTAGAGACCTAGGGGAATCCAAGATGGGGTGACTTGTGCGGCTCTGACCAGGTTCTGTTACCCAGAATCCTTTGCAAACCTCAAAATGTGGCTAAAAAACACATTTTCCTCACATTTCGGTGACAGAAAGTTCTGGAGTCTGAGAGGAGCCACAAATTTCCTTCCATCCAGCGTTCCCCCAAGTCTTCCGATAAAAATGATACTTCACATGTGTGTGTAGGCCTAGCGCCCGCAAGTGGAAATGCCCCAAAACACAAAGTGGACACATCCCATTTTTTTAACAGAAAACAGAGGTGTTTTTTGCAAAGTGCCTACCTGTAGATTTTGGCCTCTAGCTCTGCCAGTACATAGGGAAACATACCAAACCTGTGCATTTTTTAAAACTAGAGACCTAGGGGAATCTAAGATGTGTTGACTTGTGGGGCTCTGACCAGGTTCTTTTACCCAGAATCCTTTGCAATTCTCAAAATGTGGCTAAAAAAACACATTTTCCTCACATTTCGGTGACAGAAAGTTCTGGCATCTGACAGGAGCTACACTTTTCCTTCCACCACCGTTCCCCCAAGTTTCCCGATAAAAATGATACCTCACTTGTGTGGGTAGGCCTAGCACCCGAGACAGGAAATGCCCCAAAACACAACATGGACTCATCCCATTTTTTGACAGAAAACAGAGGTGTTTCTTGCAAAGTTCCTACCTGTAGATTTTGGCCTCTAGCTCAGCCGGCACCTAGGGAAACCTACTAAACCTGTGCATTTTTGAAAACTAGAGACCTAGGGGAATCCAAGATGGGGTGACCTGTGGGGCTCTGACCAGGTTCTGTAACCCGAATCCTTTGCAAACCTCAAAATATGGCTAAAAAACAAATTCTCCTCACATTTCGGTGACAGAAAGTTCTGGAATCTGAGAGGAGCCACAAATTTCCTTCCACCGAGCGTTCCCCCAAGTCTTCCAATAAAAATGATACCTCACGTGATTGGGTAGGCCTAGCGCCCGCAAGAGGAAATGCCCCAAAACACAACGTGGACACATCCCATTTTTTGACAGAAAACAGAGGTGTTTTTTGCAAAGTGCCTAACTGTAGATTTTGGCCTCTAGCTCAGCCGGCACCTAGGGAAACCTACCAAACCTATGCATTTTTAAAAACTAGAGACCTAGGGGAATCCAAGATGGGGTGACTTGTGGGGCTCTGACTAGGTTCTGTTACCCAGAATCCTTTGCAAACCTCAAAGTGTGGCTAAAAAACACATTTTCCTCACATTTCGGTGACAGAAAGTTCTGGAATCTGAGAGGAGCCACAAATTTCCTTCCTGCCAGCGTTCCCCCAAGTCTTCCGATAAAAATGATACTTCACATGTGTGTGTAGGCCTAGCGCCCGCAAGTGGAAATGCCCCAAAACACAACGTGGACACATCCCATTTTTTGACAGAAAACAGAGGTCTTTTTTGCAAAGTGCCTACCTGTAGATTTTGGCCTCTAGCTCTGCCGGTACCTAGGGAAACCTACCAAACCTGTGCATTTTTTAAAACTAGAGACCTAGGGGAATCCAAGATGGGGTGACTTGTGGGGCTCTGACCAGGTTCTATTACCCAGAATCCTTTGCAAACCTCAAATTGTGGCTAAAAAAACACATTTTCCTCACATTTCGGTGACAGAAAGTTCTGGCATCTGACAGGAGCTACACATTTCCTTCCACCAACGTTCCCCAAAGTTTCCCGATAAAAATTATACCTCACTTGTGTGTGGGCAGGCCTAGCGCCCGCGACAGGAAATGCCCCAAAACACAACATGGACACATCCCATTTTTTGACAGAAAACAGAGGTGTTTTTTGCAAAGTGCCTACCTGTAGATTTTGTCCTCTAGCTCAGCCGGCACCTAGGGAAACCTACAAAACCTGTGCATTTTGGAAAACTAGAGACCTAGGGGAATCCAAGATGGGGTGACTTGTGGGGCTCTGATCAGGTCCTGTTACCCAGAATCCTTTGCAAACATCAAAATTTGCCTAAAAAAACAATTTTCCTTATATTTTGGTGACAGAAAGTTCTGGAATCTGAGAGGAGCCACAAATTTCCTTCCACCCAGCATTCCCCCAAGTCTCCCGATAAAAATGATACCTCACTTGTGTCGGTAGACATAGCGCCCGCGACAGGAAATGCCCCAAAACACAACGTGGACACATCCCATTTTTTGACAGAAAACAGAGGTGTTTTTTGCAAACTGCCTACCTGTAGATTTTGGCCTCCAGCTCAGCCGGCACCTAGGGAAACCTACCAAACCTGTGCATTTTTGAAAACTAGAGACCTAGGGGAATCCAAGATGGGGTGACTTGTGGGGCTCTGACCAGGTTCTGTTACCCAGAATCCTTTGCAAACCTCAAAATTTGGCTAAAAAAACACATTTTCATCAAATTTCGGTGACAGAAAGTTGTGGCATCTGGCAGGAGCTACACATTTCCTTCCACCCAGCGTTCCCCCAAGTCACCCGATAAAAATGATACCTCACTTGTGTGGGTAGGCCTAGCACCCGTGACAGGAAATGCCCCAAAACACAACATGGACACATCCCATTTTTTGACAGAAAACAGAGGTGTTTTTTACAAAGTGCTTACCTGTAGATTTTGGCCTCTAGCTCAGCCGCCACCTAGGGAAACCTACCAAACCTGTGCATTGTTTAAAACTAGAGACCTAGGGGAATCCAAGATGGGGTGACTTGTGGGGCTCTGACCAGGTTCTGTTACCCAGAATCCTTTGCAAACCTCAAAATGTCGCTAAAAAACACATTTTCATCAAATTTCGGTGACAGAAAGTTGTGGCATCTGACAGGAGCTACACATTTCCTTCCACCCAGCGTTCCCCCAAGTCTTCCAATAAAAATGATACCTCACGTGTGTGGGTAGGCCTAGCGCCCGCAAGAGGAAATGCCCCAAAACACAACGTGGACACATCCCATTTTTTGACAGAAAACAGAGGTGTTTTTTGCAAAGTGCCTACATGTAGATTTTGGCCTCTAGCTCAGCCGGCACCTAGGGAAACCTACCAAACCTATGCATTTTTTAAAACTATAGACCTAGGGGAATCCAAGATGGGGTGACTTGTGGGGCTCTGACCAGGTTCTGTTACCCAGAATCCTTTGCAAACCTCAAAATGTGGCTAAAAAACACATTTTCATCACATTTCGGTGACAGAAAGTTCTGGAATCTGAGAGGAGCCACAAATTTCCTTCCAGCCAGCGTTCCCCCAAGTCTTCCGATAAAAATGATACTTCACATGTGTGTGTAGGCCTAGCGCCCGCAAGTGGAAATGCCCCAAAACACAACGTGGACACATCCCATTTTTTGACAGAAAACAGAGGTCTTTTTTGCAAAGTGCCTACCTGTAGATTTTGGCCTCTAGCTCTGCCGGTACCTAGGGAAACCTACCAAACCTGTGCATTTTTTAAAACTAGAGACCTAGGGGAATCCAAGATGGGGTGACTTGTGGGGCTCTGACCAGGTTCTATTACCCAGAATCCTTTGCAAACCTCAAATTGTGGCTAAAAAAACACATTTTCCTCACATTTCGGTGACAGAAAGTTCTGGAATCTGAGAGGAGCCACAAATTTCCTTCCACCCAGCGTTCCCCCAAGTCTCCCGATAAAAATGATACCTCACTTGTGTCGGTAGACATAGCGCCCGCGACAGGAAATGCCCCAAAACACAACGTGGACACATCCCATTTTTTGACAGAAAACAGAGGTGTTTTTTGCAAAGTGCCTACCTGTAGATTTTGGCCTCCAGCTCAGCCGGCACCTAGGGAAACCTACCAAACCTGTGCATTTTTGAAAACTAGAGACCTAGGGGAATCCAAGATGGGGTGACTTGTGGGGCTCTGACCAGGTTCTGTTACCCAGAATCCTTTGCAAACCTCAAAATTTGGCTAAAAAAACAAATTTTCATCACATTTCGGTGACAGAAAGTTGTGGCATCTGACAGGAGCTACACATTTCCTTCCACTAGCGTTCCCCCAAGTCACCCGATAAAAATGATACCTCAATTGTGTGGGTAGGCCTAGCCACCGTGACAGGAAATGCCCCAAAACACAACATGGACACATCCCATTTGTTGACAGAAAACAGAGGTGTTTTTAACAAAGTGCTTACCTGTAGATTTTGGCCTCTAGCTCAGCCGCCACCTAGGGAAACCTACCAAACCTTTGCATTTTTGAAAACTAGAGACCGAGGGGATTCCAACATGGGGTGACTTGTGGGGCTCTGATCAGGTCCTGTTACCCAGAATCCTTTGCAAACATCAACATTTGACTAAAAAAAAAGTTTTCCTTATATTTCGGTGACAGAAAGTTCTGGAATCTAAGAGGAGCCACAAATTTCCTTCCACCCAGCGTTCCCCCAAGTCTCCCGATAAAAATGATACCTCACTTGTGTCGGTAGGCATAGCGCCCGCGACCGGAAATGCCCCAAAACACAACGTGGACACATCCTATTTTTTGACAGAAAACAGAGGTGTTTTTTGCAAAGTGCCTACCTGCAGATTTTGGCCTCCAGCTCAGCCGGCACCTAGGGAAACCTACCAAACCTGTGCATTTTTTAAAACTAGAGACCTAGGGGAATCCAAGATGGGGTGACTTGTGGGGCTCTGACCAGGTTCTGTTACCCAGAATCCTTTGCACACCTCAAAATGTGGATGAAAAAACAAATTTTCCTCACATTTCGGTGACAGAAAGTTCTGGCATCTGAGAGGAGCTACACATTTCCTTCCACCCAGCGTTCCCCCAAGTTTCCCGAAAAAAATGATACCTCACTTGAATGGGTAGGCCTAGCGCCCGCGACAGGAAATGCCCCAAAACACAACATGGACACATCCCATTTTTTGACAGAAAACAGAGGTGTTTTTTGCAAAGTGCCTACCTGTAGATTTTGGCCTCTAGCTCAGCCGGCACCTAGGGAAACCTACCAAACCTGTGCATTTTTGAAAACTAGAGACCTAGGGGAATCCAAGATTGGGTGACTTGTGGGACTCTGATCAGCTCCTGTTACCCAGAATCCTTTGGAAACATCAAAATTTGCCTAAAAAAACAAAATTTCCTTATATTTCGGTGACAGAAAGTTCTGGAATCTGAGAGGAGCCACAAATTTCCTTCCACCCAGTGTTCCCCCAAGTCTCCCGATAAAAATGATACCTCACTTGTGTCGGTAGGCATAGCGCCCGTGACAGGAAATGCCCCAAAACACAACATGGACATCCCATTTTTTGACAGAAAACAGAGGTGTTTTTTGCAAAGTGCCTACCTGTAGATTTTGGCCTCTAGCTCAGCCGGCACTTTGGGAAACCTACCAAACCTGTGCATTTTTTAAAACTAGAGACCTAGGGGAATCCAAGATGGGGTGACTTGTGCGGCTCTGACCAGGTTCTGTTACCCAGAATCCTTTGCAAACCTCAAAATGTGGCTAAAAAACACATTTTCCTCACATTTCGGTGACAGAAAGTTCTGGAGTCTGAGAGGAGCCACAAATTTCCTTCCATCCAGCGTTCCCCCAAGTCTTCCGATAAAAATGATACTTCACATGTGTGTGTAGGCCTAGCGCCCGCAAGTGGAAATGCCCCAAAACACAACGTGGACACATCCCATTTTTTTAACAGAAAACAGAGGTGTTTTTTGCAAAGTGCCTACCTGTAGATTTTGGCCTCTAGCTCTGCCAGTACATAGGGAAACATATCAAACCTGTGCATTTTTTAAAACTAGAGACCTAGGGGAATCCAAGATGTGTTGACTTGTGGGGCTCTGACCAGGTTCTTTTACCCAGAATCCTTTGCAATTCTCAAAATGTGGCTAAAAAAACACATTTTCCTCACATTTCGGTGACAGAAAGTTCTGGCATCTGACAGGAGCTACACTTTTCCTTCCACCACCGTTCCCCCAAGTTTCCCGATAAAAATGATACCTCACTTGTGTGGGTAGGCCTAGCACCCGAGACAGGAAATGCCCCAAAACACAACATGGACACATCCCATTTTTTGACAGAAAACAGAGGTGTTTCTTGCAAAGTTCCTACCTGTAGATTTTGGCCTCTAGCTCAGCCGGCACCTAGGGAAACCTACCAAACCTGTGCATTTTTGAAAACTAGAGACCTAGGGGAATCCAAGATGGGGTGACCTGTGGGGCTCTGACCAGGTTCTGTAACCCGAATCCTTTGCAAACCTCAAAATATGGCTAAAAAACACATTCTCCTCACATTTCGGTGACAGAAAGTTCTGGAATCTGAGAGGAGCCACAAATTTCCTTCCACCCAGCGTTCCCCCAAGTCTTCCAATAAAAATGATACCTCGCTTGTTTGGGTAGGTCTAGCGCCCGCGACAGGAAATGCCCCAAAACACAACGTGGACACATCCCATTTTTTGACAGAAAACAGAGGTCTTTTTTGCAAAGTGCCTACCTGTAGATTTTGGCCTCTAGCTCTGCTGGTACCTAGGGAAACCTACCAAACCTGTGCATTTATTAAAACTAGAGACCTAGGGGAATCCAAGATGGGGTGACTTGTGGGGCTCTGACCAGGTTCTATTACCCAGAATCCTTTGCAAACCTCAAATTGTGGCTAAAAAAACACATTTTCCTCACATTTCGGTGACAGAAAGTTCTGGCATCTGACAGGAGCTACACATTTCCTTCCACCAACGTTCCCCAAAGTTTCACGATAAAAATGATACCTCACTTGTGTGTGGGCAGGCCTAGCGCCCGCGACAGGAAATGCCCCAAAACACAACATGGACACATCCCATTTTTTGACAGAAAACAGAGGTGTTTTTTGCAAAGTGCCTACCTGTAGATTTTGTCCTCTAGCTCAGCCGGCACCTAGGGAAACCTACAAAACCTGTGCATTTTGGAAAACTAGAGACCTAGGGGAATCCAAGATGGGGTGACTTGTGGGGCTCTGATCAGGTCCTGTTACCCAGAATCCTTTGCAAACATCAAAATTTGCCTAAAAAAAACAATTTTCCTTATATTTTGGTGACAGAAAGTTCTGGAATCTGAGAGGAGCCACAAATTTCCTTCCACCCAGCATTCCCCCAAGTCTCCCGATAAAAATGATACCTCACTTGTGTCGGTAGACATAGCGGCCGCGACAGGAAATGCCCCAAAACACAACGTGGACACATCCCATTTTTTGACAGAAAACAGAGGTGTTTTTTGCAAACTGCCTACCTGTAGATTTTGGCCTCCAGCTCAGCCGGCACCTAGGGAAACCTACCAAACCTGTGCATGTTTGAAAACTAGAGACCTAGGGGAATCCAAGATGGGGTGACTTGTGGGGCTCTGACCAGGTTCTGTTACCCAGAATCCTTTGCAAACCTCAAAATTTGGCTAAAAAAACACATTTTCATCAAATTTCAGTGACAGAAAGTTGTGGCATCTGACAGGAGCTACACATTTCCTTCCACCCAGCGTTCCCCCAAGTCACCCGATAAAAATGATACCTCACTTGTGTGGGTAGGCCTAGCACCCGTGACAGGAAATGCCCCAAAACACAACATGGACACATCCCATTTTTTGACAGAAAACAGAGGTGTTTTTTACAAAGTGCTTACCTGTAGATTTTGGCCTCTAGCTCAGCCGCCACCTAGGGAAACCTACCAAACCTGTGCATTGTTTAAAACTAGAGACCTAGGGGAATCCAAGATGGGGTGACTTGTGGGGCTCTGACCAGGTTCTGTTACCCAGAATCCTTTGCAAACCTCAAAATGTGGCTAAAAAACACATTTTCCTCACATTTCGGTGACAGAAAGTTCTGGAATCTGAGAGGAGCCACAAATTTTCTTCCAGCCAGCGTTCCCCCAAGTCTTCCGATAAAAATGATACTTCACATGTGTGTGTAGGCCTAGCGCCCGCAAGTGGAAATGCCCCAAAACACAACGTGGACACATCCCATTTTTTGACAGAAAACAGAGGTCTTTTTTGCAAAGTGCCTACCTGTAGATTTTGGCCTCTAGCTCTGCCGGTACCTAGGGAAACCTACCAAACCTGTGCATTTTTTAAAACTAGAGACCTAGGGGAATCCAAGATGGGGTGACTTGTGGGGCTCTGACCAGGTTCTATTACCCAGAATCCTTTGCAAACCTCAAATTGTGGCTAAAAAAACACATTTTCCTCACATTTCGGTGACAGAAAGTTCTGGCATCTGACAGGAGCTACACATTTCCTTCCACCAACGTTCCCCAAAGTTTCCCGATAAAAATTATACCTCACTTGTGTCGGTAGACATAGCGGCCGCGACAGGAAATGCCCCAAAACACAACGTGGACACATCCCATTTTTTGACAGAAAACAGAGGTGTTTTTTGCAAACTGCCTACCTGTAGATTTTGGCCTCCAGCTCAGCCGGCACCTAGGGAAACCTACCAAACCTGTGCATGTTTGAAAACTAGAGACCTAGGGGAATCCAAGATGGGGTGACTTGTGGGGCTCTGACCAGGTTCTGTTACCCAGAATCCTTTGCAAACCTCAAAATTTGGCTAAAAAAACACATTTTCATCAAATTTCAGTGACAGAAAGTTGTGGCATCTGACAGGAGCTACACATTTCCTTCCACCCAGTGTTCCCCCAAGTCACCCGATAAAAATGATACCTCACTTGTGTGGGTAGGCCTAGCACCCGTGACAGGAAATGCCCCAAAACACAACATGGACACATCCCATTTTTTGACAGAAAACAGAGGTGTTTTTTACAAAGTGCTTACCTGTAGATTTTGGCCTCTAGCTCAGCCGCCACCTAGGGAAACCTACCAAACCTGTGCATTGTTTAAAACTAGAGACCTAGGGGAATCCAAGATGGGGTGACTTGTGGGGCTCTGACCAGGTTCTGTTACCCAGAATCCTTTGCAAACCTCAAAATGTGGCTAAAAAACACATTTTCCTCACATTTCGGTGACAGAAAGTTCTGGAATCTGAGAGGAGCCACAAATTTTCTTCCAGCCAGCGTTCCCCCAAGTCTTCCGATAAAAATGATACTTCACATGTGTGTGTAGGCCTAGCGCCCGCAAGTGGAAATGCCCCAAAACACAACGTGGACACATCCCATTTTTTGACAGAAAACAGAGGTCTTTTTTGCAAAGTGCCTACCTGTAGATTTTGGCCTCTAGCTCTGCCGGTACCTAGGGAAACCTACCAAACCTGTGCATTTTTTAAAACTAGAGACCTAGGGGAATCCAAGATGGGGTGACTTGTGGGGCTCTGACCAGGTTCTATTACCCAGAATCCTTTGCAAACCTCAAATTGTGGCTAAAAAAACACATTTTCCTCACATTTCGGTGACAGAAAGTTCTGGCATCTGACAGGAGCTACACATTTCCTTCCACCAACGTTCCCCAAAGTTTCCCGATAAAAATTATACCTCACTTGTGTGTGGGCAGGCCTAGCGCCCGCGACAGGAAATGCCCCAAAACACAACATGGACACATCCCATTTTTTGACAGAAAACAGAGGTGTTTTTTGCAAAGTGCCTACCTGTAGATTTTGTCCTCTAGCTCAGCCGGAACCTAGGGAAACCTACAAAACCTGTGCATTTTGGAAAACTAGAGACCTATGGGAATCCAAGATGGGGTGACTTGTGGGGCTCTGATCAGGTCCTGTTACCCAGAATCCTTTGCAAACATCAAAATTTGCCTAAAAAAAACAATTTTCCTTATATTTCGGTGACAGAAAGTTCTGGAATCTGAGAGGAGCCACAAATTTCCTTCCACCCAGCGTTCCCCCAAGTCTCCCGATAAAAATGATACCTCACTTGTGTCGGTAGACATAGCGCCCGCAACAGGAAATGCCCCAAAACACAACGTGGACACATCCCATTTTTTGACAGAAAACAGAGGTGTTTTTTGCAAAGTGCCTACCTGTAGATTTTGGCCTCCAGCTCAGCCGGCACCTAGGGAAACCTACCAAACCTGTGCATTTTTGAAAACTAGAGACCTAGGGGAATCCAAGATGGGGTGACTTGTGGGGCTCTGACCAGGTTCTGTTACCCAGAATCCTTTGCAAACCTCAAAATTTGGCTAAAAAAACACATTTTCATCACATTTCGGTGACAGAAAGTTGTGGCATCTGACAGGAGCTACACATTTCCTTCCACCAGCGTTCCCCCAAGTCACCTGATAAAAATGATACCTCACTTGTGTGGGTAGGCCTAGCGCCCGTGACAGGAAATGCCCCAAAACACAACATGGACACATCCCATTTTTTGACAGAAAACAGAGGTGTTTTTTACAAAGTGCTTACCTGTAGATTTTGGCCTCTAGCTCAGCCGCCACCCAGGGAAACCTACCAAAACTGTGCATTTTTGAAAACTAGAGACCGAGGGGAATCCAACTTGGGGTGACTTGTGGGGCTCTGATCAGGTCCTGTTACCCAGAATCCTTTGCAAACATCAAAATTTGGCTAAAAAATTTTTTTTCCTTATATTTCGGTGACAGAAAGTTCTGGAATCTGAGAGGAGCCACAAATTTCCTTCCACCCAGCGTTCCCCCAAGTCTCCCGATAAAAATGATACCTCACTTGTGTCGGTAGGCATAGCGCCCGCGACAGGAAATGCTCCAAAACACAACGTGGACACATCTTATTTTTTGACAGAAAACAGAGGTGTTTTTTGCAAAGTGCCTACCTGTAGATTTTGGCCTCCAGCTCAGCCGGCACCTAGGGAAACCTACCAAACCTGTGCATTTTTGAAAACTAGAGACCTAGGGGAATCCAAGATGGGGTGACTTGTGGGGCTCTGACCAGGTTCTGTTACCCAGAATCCTTTGCACACCTCAAAATGTGGATGAAAAAACAAATTTTCCTCACATTTCGGTGACAGAAAGTTCTGGCATCTGAGAGGAGCTACACATTTCCTTCCACCCAGCGTTCCCCCAAGTTTCCCGTTAGAAATGATACCTCACTTGTGTGGGTAGGCCTAGCGCCCGCGACAGGAAATGCCCCAAAACACAACATGGACACATCCCATTTTTTGACAGAAAACAGAGGTGTTTTTTGCAAAGTGCCTACCTGTAGATTTTGGCCTCTAGCTCAGCCGGCACCTAGGGAAATCTACCAAACCTGTGCATTTGTGAAAACTAGAGACCTAGGGGAATCCAAGATTGGATGACTTGTGGGGCTCTGATCAGCTACTGTTACCCAGAATCCTTTGGAAACATCACAATTTGCCTAAAAAAACAAATTTTCCTTATATTTCGGTGACAGAAAGTTCTGGAATCTGAGAGGAGCCACAAATTTCCTTCCACCCAGTGTTCCCCCAAGTCTCCCGATAAAAATGATACCTCACTTGTGTCGGTAGGCATAGCGCCCGTGACAGGAAATGCCCCAAAACACAACGTGGACACATCCCATTTTTTGACAGAAAACAGAGGTGTTTTTTGCAAAGTGCCTACCTGTAGATTTTGGCCTCTAGCTCAGCTGGCACTTTGGGAAACCTACCAAACCTGTGCATTTTTTAAAACTAGAGACCTAGGGGAATCCAAGATGGGGTGACTTGTGCGGCTCTGACCAGGTTCTGTTACCCAGAATCCTTTGCAAACCTCAAAATGTGGCTAAAAAAACACATTCCCCTCACATTTCGGTGACAGAAAGTTCTGGAATCTTAGAGGAGCCACAAATTTCCTTCCACCCAGCATTCCCTCAAGTCTCCCGATAAAAATGATACCTCACTTGTGTGGGTAGGCCTAGCGCCCGCGACAGGAAATGCCCCAAAACACAACGTGGGCACATCCTCTTTTTTGACAGAAATCAGAGGGTTTTTTTGCAAAGTGCCTACCTGTAGTTTGTGGCTTCTAGCTCTGCCGGCACCTAGGGAAACCTACCAAACCTGTGCATTTTTTAAAACTAGAGACCTAGGGGAATCCATGATGGGGTGACTTGTGGGGCTCTGACGAGGTTCTATTACCCAGAATCCTTTGCAAACCTCAAAATTTGGCTAATAGAAACACATTTTCCTCACATTTCGGTGACAGAAAGTTCTGAAATCTGAGAGGAGCCACAAATTTCCTTCCACCCAGCGTTCCCCCAAGTCTTCCGATAAAAATGATACCTCACTTGTGTGGGTAGGCCTAGCGCCCACAAGATTAAATGCCCCAAAACACAATGTGGACACATCCCATTTTTTGACAGAAAACAGAGGTGTTTTTTGCAAAGTGCCTACCGGTAGATTTTGGCCTCTAGCTCAGCCGGCACCTAGGGAAACCTACCAAACCTGTGCATTTTCGAAAACTATAGACCTAAGGAAATCCAAGATGGGGTGACCTGTGGGGCTCTGACCAGGTTCTATTACCCAGAATCCTTTGCAAACCTCAAAATGTGGCTAAAAAACACATTTTCCTCACATTTCGGTGACAGAAAGTTCTGGCATCTGACAAGAGCTACACATTTCCTTCCACCAACGTTCCCCCAAGTTTCCTGATAAAAATGATACCTCACTTGTGTGGGTAGGCCTAGCACCCGCGACAGGAAATGCCCCAAAACACAACATGGACACCTCCCATTTTTTGACAGAAAACAGAGGTGTTTCTTGCAAAGTGCCTACCTGTAGATTTTGGCCTCTAGCTCAGCCGGCACCTAGGGAAACCTACCAAACCTGTGCATTTTTGAAAACTAGAGACCTAGGGGAATCCAAGATGGGGTGACCTGTGGGGCTCTGACCAGGTTCTGTAACCCGAATCCTTTGCAAACCTCAAAATATGGCTAAAAAACACATTCTCCTCACATTTCGGTGACAGAAAGTTCTGGAATCTGAGAGGAGCCACAAATTTCCTTCCACTCAGCGTTCCCCCAAGTCTTCCAATAAAAATGATACCTCACGTGTGTGGGTATGCCTAGCGCCCGCAAGAGGAAATGCCCCAAAACACAAAGTGGACACATCCCATTTTTTGACAGAAAACAGAGGTGTTTTTTGCAAAGTGCCTACCTGTAGATTTTGGCCTCTAGCTCAGCCGGCACCTAGGGAAACCTACCAAACCTATGCATTTTTGAAAACTAGAGACCTAGGGGAATCCAAGATGGGGTGACTTGTGGGGCTCGGACCAGGTTCTGTTACCCAGAATCCTTTGCAAACCTCAAAATGTGGCTAAAAAACACATTTTCATCACATTTCGGTGACAGAAAGTTCTGGAATCTGAGAGGAGCCACAAATTTCCTTCCAGCCAGCGTTCCCCCAAGTCTTCCGATAAAAATGATACTTCACATGTGTGTGTAGGCCTAGCGCCCGCAAGTGGAAATGCCCCAAAACACAACGTGGACACATCCCATTTTTTGACAGAAAACAGAGGTCTTTTTTGCAAAGTGCCTACCTGTAGATTTTGGCCTCTAGCTCTGCCGGTACCTAGGGAAACCTACCAAACCTGTGCATTTTTTAAAACTAGAGACCTAGGGGAATCCAAGATGGGGTGACTTGTGGGGCTCTGACCAGGTTCTATTACCCAGAATCCTTTGCAAACCTCAAATTGTGGCTAAAAAAACACATTTTCCTCACATTTCGGTGACAGAAAGTTCTGGAATCTGAGAGGAGCCACAAATTTCCTTCCACCCAGCGTTCCCCCAAGTCTCCCGATAAAAATGATACCTCACTTGTGTCGGTAGACATAGCGCCCGCGACAGGAAATGCCCCAAAACACAACGTGGACACATCCCATTTTTTGACAGAAAACAGAGGTGTTTTTTGCAAAGTGCCTACCTGTAGATTTTGGCCTCCAGCTCAGCCGGCACCTAGGGAAACCTACCAAACCTGTGCATTTTTGAAAACTAGAGAACTAGGGGAATCCAAGATGGGGTGACTTGTGGGGCTCTGACCAGGTTCTGTTACCCAGAATCCTTTGCAAACCTCAAAATTTGGCTAAAAAAAACACATTTTCATCACATTTCGGTGACAGAAAGTTGTGGCATCTGACAGGAGCTACACATTTCCTTCCACTAGCGTTCCCCAAGTCACCCGATAAAAATGATACCTCACTTGTGTGGGTAGGCCTAGCGCCCGTGACAGGAAATGCCCCAAAACACAACATGGACACATCCCATTTTTTGACAGAAAACAGAGGTGTTTTTTAAAAAGTGCTTACCTGTAGATTTTGGCCTCTAGCTCAGCCGCCACCTAGGGAAACCTACCAAACCTATGCATTGTTTAAAACTAGAGACCTTGGGGAATCCAAGATGGGGTGACTTGTGGGGCTCTGACCAGGTTCTGTTACCCAGAATCCTTTGCAAATCTCAAAATGTGGCTAAAAAACACATTTTCCTCACATTTCGGTGACAGAAAGTTCTGGAATCTGAGAGGAGCCACAAATTTCCTTCCAGCCAGCGTTCCCCCAAGTCTTCCGATAAAAATGATACTTCACATGTGTGTGTAGGCCTAGCGCCCGCAAGTGGAAATGCCCCAAAACACAACGTGGACACATCCCATTTTTTGACAGAAAACAGAGGTCTTTTTTGCAAAGTGCCAACCTGTAGATTTTGGCCTCTAGCTCTGCCGGTACCTAGGGAAACCTACCAAACCTGTGCATTTTTTAAAACTAGAGACCTAGGGGAATCCAAGATGGGGTGACTTGTGGGGCTCTGACCAGGTTCTATTACCCAGAATCCTTTGCAAACCTCAAATTGTGGCTAAAAAAACACATTTTCCTCACATTTCGGTGACAGAAAGTTCTGGCATCTGACAGGAGCTACACATTTCCTTCCACCAACGTTCCCCAAAGTTTCCCGATAAAAATGATACCTCACTTGTGTGTGGGCAGGCCTAGCGCCCGCGACAGGAAACGCCCCAAAACACAACATGGACACATCCCATTTTTTGACAGAAAACAGAGGTGTTTTTTGCAAAGTGCCTACCTGTAGATTTTGTCCTCTAGCTCAGCCGGCACCTAGGGAAACCTACAAAACCTGTGCATTTTGGAAAACTAGAGACCTAGGGGAATCCAAGATGGGGCTACTTGTGGGGCTCTGATCAGGTCCTGTTACCCAGAATGCTTTGCAAACATCAAAATTTGCCTAAAAAAAACAATTTTCCTTATATTTCGGTGACAGAAAGTTCTGGAATCTGAGAGGAGCCACAAATTTCCTTCCACCCAGCGTTCCCCCAAGTCTCCCGATAAAAATGATACCTCACTTGTGTCGGTAGACATAGCGCCCGCGACAGGAAATGCCCCAAAACACAACGTGGACACATCCCATTTTTAAACAGAAAACAGAGGTATTTTTTGCAAAGTTCCTACCTGTAGATTTTGGCCTCCAGCTCAGCCGGCACCTAGGGAAACCTAACAAACCTGTGCATTTTTGAAAACTAGAGACCTAGGGGAATCCAAGATGGGGTGACTTGTGGGGCTCTGACCAGGTTCTGTTGCCCAGAATCCTTTGCAAACCTCAAAATTTGGCTAAAAAAACACATTTTCATCACATTTCGGTGACAGAAAGTTGTGGCATCTGACAGGAGCTACACATTTCCTTCCACCAGCGTTCCCCCAAGTCACCCGATAAAAATGGTACCTCACTTGTGTGGGTAGGCCTAGCGCCCGTGACAGGAAATGCCCCAAAACACAACATGGACACATCCCATTTTTTGACAGAAAACAGAGGTGTTTTTTACAAAGTGCTTACCTGTAGATTTTGGCCTCTAGCTCAGCCGCCACCTAGGGAAACCTACCAAACCTGTGCATTTTTGAAAACTAGAGACTGAGGGGATTCCAACATGGGGTGACTTGTGGGGCTCTGATCCGGTCCTGTTACCCAGAATCCTTTGCAAACATCAAAATTTGGCTAAAAAAAATGTTTTCCTTATATTTCGGTGACAGAAAGTTCTGGAATCTGAGAGGAGCCACAAATTTCCTTCCACCCAGCGTTCCCCCAAGTCTCCCGATAAAAATGATACCTCACTTGTGTCGTTAGGCATAGCGCCCGCGACAGGAAATGCCCCAAAACACAACGTGGACACATCCTATTTTTTGACAGAAAACAGAGGTGTTTTTTGCAAAGTGCCTACCTGCAGATTTTTTGGCCTCCAGCTCAGCCGGCACCTAGGGAAACCTACCAAACCTGTGCCTTTTTTAAAACTAGAGACCTAGGGGAATCCAAGATGGGGTGACTTGTGGGGCTCTGACCAGGTTCTGTTACCCAGAATCCTTTGCACACCTCAAAATGTGGATGAAAAAACAAATTTTCCTCACATTTCGGTGACAGAAAGTTCTGGCATCTGAGAGGAGCTACACATTTCCTTCCACCCAGCGTTCCCCCAAGTTTCCTGAAAAAAATGATACCTCACTTGTGTGGGTAGGCCTAGCGCCCGCGACAGGAAATGCCCCAAAACACAACATGGACACATCCCATTTTTTGACAGAAAACAGAGGTGTTTTTTGCAAAGTGCCTACCTGTAGATTTTGGCCTCTAGCTCAGCCGGCACCTAGGGAAACCTACCAAACCTGTGCATTTTTGAAAACTAGAGACCTAGGGGAATCCAAGATTGGGTGACTTGTGGGGCTCTGATCAGCTCCTGTTACCCAGAATCCTTTGGAAACATCAAAATTTGCCTAAAAAAACAAATTTTCCTTATATTTCGGTGACAGAAAGTTCTGGAATCTGAGAGGAGTCACAAATTTCCTTCCACCCAGTGTTCCCCCAAGTCTCCCAATAAAAATGATACCTCACTTGTGTCGGTAGGCATAGCGCCCGTGACAGGAAATGCCCCAAAACATAACGTGGACACATCCCATTTTTTGACAGAAAACAGAGGTGTTTTTTGCAAAGTGCCTACCTGTAGATTTTGGCCTCTAGCTCAGCCGGCACTTTGGGAAACCTACCAAACCTGTGCATTTTTTAAAACTAGAGACCTAGGGGAATCCAAGATGGGGTGACTTGTGCGGCTCTGACCAGGTTCTGTTACCCAGAATCCTTTGCAAACCTCAAAATGTGGCTAAAAAACACATTTTCCTCACATTTCGGTGACAGAAAGTTCTGGAGTCTGAGAGGAGCCACAAATTTCCTTCCAGCCAGCGTTCCCCCAAGTCTTCCGATAAGAATGATACTTCACATGTGTGTGTAGGCCTAGCGCCCGCAAGTGGAAATGCCCCAAAACACAACGTGGACACATCCCATTTTTTGACAGAAAACAGAGGTGTTTTTTGCAAAGTGCCTACCTGTAGATTTTGGCCTCTAGCTCTGCCAGTACCTAGGGAAACATACCAAACCTGTGCATTTTTTAAAACTAGAGACCTAGGGGAATCCAAGATGTGGTGACTTGTGGGGCTCCGACCAGGTTCTTTTACCCAGAATCCTTTGCAATTCTCAAAATGTGGCTAAAAAAACACATTTTCCTCACATTTTGGTGACAGAAAGTTCTGGCATCTGACAGGAGCTACACTTTTCCTTCCACCACCGATCCCCCAAGTTTCCCGATAAAAATGATACCTCACTTGTGTGGGTAGGCCTAGCACCCGAGACAGGAAATGCCCCAAAACACAACATGGACACATCCCATTTTTTGACAGAAAACAGAGGTGTTTCTTGCACAGTGCCTACCTGTTGATTTTGGCCTCTAGCTCAGCCGGCACCTAGGGAAACCTACCAAACCTGTGCATTTTTGAAAACTAGAGACCTAGGGGAATCCAAGATGGGGTGACCTGTGGGGCTCTGACCAGGTTCTGTAACCCGAATCCTTTGCAAACCTCAAAATATGGCTAAAAAACACATTCTCCTCACATTTCGGTGACAGAAAGTTCTGGAATCTGAGAGGAGCCACAAATTTCCTTCCACCAGGCGTTCCCCCAAGTCTTCCAATAAAAATGACACCTCACATGTGTGGGTAGGCCTAGCGCCCGCAAGAGGAAATGCCCCAAAACACAACGTGGACACATCCCATTTTTTGACAGAAAACAGAGGTGTTTTTTGCAAAGTGCCTACCTGTAGATTTTGGCCTCTAGCTCAGCCGGCACCTAGGGAAACCTACCAAACCTATGCATTTTTTAAAACTAGAGACCTAGGGGAATCCAAGATGGGGTGACTTGTGGGGCTCTGACCAGGTTTTGTTACCCAGAATCCTTTGCAAACCTCAAAGTGTGGCTAAAAAACACATTTTCCTCACATTTCGGTGACAGAAAGTTCTGGAATCTGAGAGGAGCCACAAATTTCCTTCCAGCCAGCGTTCCCCCAAGTCTTCCGATAAAAATGATACTTCACATGTGTGTGTAGGCCTAGCGCCCGCAAGTGGAAATGCCCCAAAACACAACGTGGACACATCCCATTTTTTGACAGAAAACAGAGGTCTTTTTTGCAAAGTGCCTACCTGTAGATTTTGGCCTCTAGCTCTGCGGTACCTAGGGAAACCTACCAAACCTGTGCATTTTTTAAAACTAGAGACCTAGGGGAATCCAAGATGGGGTGACTTGTGGGGCTCTGACCAGGTTCTATTACCCAGAATCCTTTGCAAACCTCAAATTGTGGCTAAAAAAACACATTTTCCTCACATTTCGGTGACAGAAAGTTCTGGCATCTGACAGGAGCTACACATTTCCTTCCACCAACGTTCCGCAAAGTTTCCCGATAAAAATGATACCTCACTTGTGTGTGGACAGGCCTAGCGCCCGCGACAGGAAATGCCCCAAAACACAACATGGACACATCCCATTTTTTGACAGAAAACAGAGGTCTTTTTTGCAAAGTGCCTACCTGTAGATTTTGGCCTCTAGCTCTGCCGGTACCTAGGGAAACCTACCAAACCTGTGCATTTTTTAAAACTAGAGACCGAGGGGAATCCAAGATGGGGTGACTTGTGGGGCTCTGACCAGGTTCTATTACCCAGAATCCTTTGCAAACCTCAAATTGTGGCTAAAAAAACACATTTTCCTCACATTTCGGTGACAGAAAGTTCTGGAATCTGAGAGGAGCCACAAATTTCCTTCCACCCAGCGTTCCCCCAAGTCTCCCGATAAAAATGATACCTCACTTGTGTCGGTAGACATAGCGCCCGCGACAGGAAATGCCCCAAAACACAACGTGGACACATCCCATTTTTTGACAGAAAACAGAGGTGTTTTTTGCAAAGTGCCTACCTGTAGATTTTGGCCTCCAGCTCAGCCGGCACCTAGGGAAACCTACCAAACCTGTGCATTTTTGAAAACTAGAGAACTAGGGGAATCCAAGATGGGGTGACTTGTGGGGCTCTGACCAGGTTCTGTTACCCAGAATCCTTTGCAAACCTCAAAATTTGGCTAAAAAAAACACATTTTCATCACATTTCGGTGACAGAAAGTTGTGGCATCTGACAGGAGCTACACATTTCCTTCCACTAGCGTTCCCCCAAGTCACCCGATAAAAATGATACCTCACTTGTGTGGGTAGGCCTAGCGCCCGTGACAGGAAATGCCCCAAAACACAACATGGACACATCCCATTTTTTGACAGAAAACAGAGGTGTTTTTTAAAAAGTGCTTACCTGTAGATTTTGGCCTCTAGCTCAGCCGCCACCTAGGGAAACCTACCAAACCTATGCATTGTTTAAAACTAGAGACCTTGGGGAATCCAAGATGGGGTGACTTGTGGGGCTCTGACCAGGTTCTGTTACCCAGAATCCTTTGCAAATCTCAAAATGTGGCTAAAAAACACATTTTCCTCACATTTCGGTGACAGAAAGTTCTGGAATCTGAGAGGAGCCACAAATTTCCTTCCAGCCAGCGTTCCCCCAAGTCTTCCGATAAAAATGATACTTCACATGTGTGTGTAGGCCTAGCGCCCGCAAGTGGAAATGCCCCAAAACACAACGTGGACACATCCCATTTTTTGACAGAAAACAGAGGTCTTTTTTGCAAAGTGCCAACCTGTAGATTTTGGCCTCTAGCTCTGCCGGTACCTAGGAAAACCTACCAAACCTGTTCATTTTTTAAAACTAGAGACCTAGGGGAATCCAAGATGGGGTGACTTGTGGGGCTCTGACCAGGTTCTATTACCCAGAATCCTTTGCAAACCTCAAATTGTGGCTAAAAAAACACATTTTCCTCACATTTCGGTGACAGAAAGTTCTGGCATCTGACAGGAGCTACACATTTCCTTCCACCAACGTTCCCCAAAGTTTCCCGATAAAAATGATACCTCACTTGTGTGTGGGCAGGCCTAGCGCCCACGACAGGAAACGCCCCAAAACACAACATGGACACATCCCATTTTTTGACAGAAAACAGAGGTGTTTTTTGCAAAGTGCCTACCTGTAGATTTTGTCCTCTAGCTCAGCCGGCACCTAGGGAAACCTACAAAACCTGTGCATTTTGGAAAACTAGAGACCTAGGGGAATCCAAGATGGGGCTACTTGTGGGGCTCTGATCAGGTCCTGTTACCCAGAATGCTTTGCAAACATCAAAATTTGCCTAAAAAAAACAATTTTCCTTATATTTCGGTGACAGAAAGTTCTGGAATCTGAGAGGAGCCACAAATTTCCTTCCAGCCAGCGTTCCCCCAAGTCTTCCGATAAAAATGATACTTCACATGTGTGTGTAGGCCTAGCGCCCGCAAGTGGAAATGCCCCAAAACACAACGTGGACACATCCCATTTTTTGACAGAAAACAGAGGTCTTTTTTGCAAAGTGCCAACCTGTAGATTTTGGCCTCTAGCTCTGCCGGTACCTAGGGAAACCTACCAAACCTGTGCATTTTTTAAAACTAGAGACCTAGGGGAATCCAAGATGGGGTGACTTGTGGGGCTCTGACCAGGTTCTATTACCCAGAATCCTTTGCAAACCTCAAATTGTGGCTAAAAAAACACATTTTCCTCACATTTCGGTGACAGAAAGTTCTGGCATCTGACAGGAGCTACACATTTCCTTCCACCAACGTTCCCCAAAGTTTCCCGATAAAAATGATACCTCACTTGTGTGTGGGCAGGCCTAGCGCCCGCGACAGGAAACGCCCCAAAACACAACATGGACACATCCCATTTTTTGACAGAAAACAGAGGTGTTTTTTGCAAAGTGCCTACCTGTAGATTTTGTCCTCTAGCTCAGCCGGCACCTAGGGAAACCTACAAAACCTGTGCATTTTGGAAAACTAGAGACCTAGGGGAATCCAAGATGGGGCTACTTGTGGGGCTCTGATCAGGTCCTGTTACCCAGAATGCTTTGCAAACATCAAAATTTGCCTAAAAAAAAAATTTTCCTTATATTTCGGTGACAGAAAGTTCTGGAATCTGAGAGGAGCCACAAATTTCCTTCCACCCAGCGTTCCCCCAAGTCTCCCGATAAAAATGATACCTCACTTGTGTCGGTAGACATAGCGCCCGCGACAGGAAATGCCCCAAAACACAACGTGGACACATCCCATTTTTAAACAGAAAACAGAGGTGTTTTTTGCAAAGTTCCTACCTGTAGATTTTGGCCTCCAGCTCAGCCGGCACCTAGGGAAACCTAACAAACCTGTGCATTTTTGAAAACTAGAGACCTAGGGGAATCCAAGATGGGGTGACTTGTGGGGCTCTGACCAGGTTCTGTTGCCCAGAATCCTTTGCAAACCTCAAAATTTGGCTAAAAAAACACATTTTCATCACATTCGGTGACAGAAAGTTGTGGCATCTGACAGGAGCTACACATTTCCTTCCACCAGCGTTCCCCCAAGTCACCCGATAAAAATGATACCTCACTTGTGTGGGTAGGCCTAGCGCCCGTGACAGGAAATGCCCCAAAACACAACATAGACACATCCCATTTTTTGACAGAAAACAGAGGTGTTTTTTACAAAGTGCTTACCTGTAGATTTTGGCCTCTAGCTCAGCCGCCACCTAGGGAAACCTACCAAACCTGTGCATTTTTGAAAACTAGAGACTGAGGGGATTCCAACATGGGGTGACTTGTGGGGCTCTGATCCGGTCCTGTTACCCAGAATCCTTTGCAAACATCAAAATTTGGCTAAAAAAAATGTTTTCCTTATATTTCGGTGACAGAAAGTTCTGGAATCTGAGAGGAGCCACAAATTTCCTTCCACCCAGCGTTCCCCCAAGTCTCCCGATAAAAATGATACCTCAGTTGTGTCGTTAGGCATAGCGCCCGCGACAGGAAATGCCCCAAAACACAACGTGGACACATCCTATTTTTTGACAGAAAACAGAGGTGTTTTTTGCAAAGTGCCTACCTGCAGATTTTTTGGCCTCCAGCTCAGCCGGCACCTAGGGATACCTACCAAACCTGTGCCTTTTTTAAAACTAGAGACCTAGGGGAATCCAAGATGGGGTGACTTGTGGGGCTCTGACCAGGTTCTGTTACCCAGAATCCTTTGCACACCTCAAAATGTGGATGAAAAAACAAATTTTCCTCACATTTCGGTGACAGAAAGTTCTGGCATCTGAGAGGAGCTACACATTTCCTTCCACCCAGCGTTCCCCCAAGTTTCCTGAAAAAAATGATACCTCACTTGTGTGGGTAGGCCTAGCGCCCGCGACAGGAAATGCCCCAAAACACAACATGGACACATCCCATTTTTTGACAGAAAACAGAGGTGTTTTTTGCAAAGTGCCTACCTGTAGATTTTGGACTCTAGCTCAGCCGGCACCTAGGGAAACCTACCAAACCTGTGCATTTTTGAAAACTAGAGACCTAGGGGAATCCAAGATTGGGTGACTTGTGGGGCTCTGATCAGCTCCTGTTACCCAGAATCCTTTGGAAACATCAAAATTTGCCTAAAAAAACAAATTTTCCTTATATTTCGGTGACAGAAAGTTCTGGAATCTGAGAGGAGTCACAAATTTCCTTCCACCCAGTGTTCCCCCAAGTCTCCCGATAAAAATTATACCTCACTTGTGTCGGTAGGCATAGCGCCCGTGACAGGAAATGCCCCAAAACATAACGTGGACACATCCCATTTTTTGACAGAAAACAGAGGTGTTTTTTGCAAAGTGCCTACCTGTAGATTTTGGCCTCTAGCTCAGCCGGCACTTTGGGAAACCTACCAAACCTGTGCATTTTTTAAAACTAGAGACCTAGGGGAATCCAAGATGGGGTGACTTGTGCGGCTCTGACCAGGTTCTGTTACCCAGAATCCTTTGCAAACCTCAAAATGTGGCTAAAAAACACATTTTCCTCACATTTCGGTGACAGAAAGTTTTGGAGTCTGAGAGGAGCCACAAATTTCCTTCCAGCCAGCGTTCCCCCAAGTCTTCCGATAAAAATGATACTTCACATGTGTGTGTAGGCCTAGCGCCCGCAAGTGGAAATGCCCCAAAACACAACGTGGACACATCCCATTCTTTGACAGAAAACAGAGGTGTTTTTTGCAAAGTGCCTACCTGTAGATTTTGGCCTCTAGCTCTGCCAGTACCTAGGGAAACATACCAAACCTGTGCATTTTTTAAAACTAGAGACCTAGGGGAATCCAAGATGTGGTGACTTGTGGGGCTCCGACCAGGTTCTTTTACCCAGAATCCTTTGCAATTCTCAAAATGTGGCTAAAAAAACACATTTTCCTCACATTTTGGTGACAGAAAGTTCTGGCATCTGACAGGAGCTACACTTTTCCTTCCACCACCGATCCCCCAAGTTTCCCGATAAAAATGATACCTCACTTGTGTGGGTAGGCCTAGCACCCGAGACAGGAAATGCCCCAAAACACAACATGGACACATCCCATTTTTTGACAGAAAACAGAGGTGTTTCTTGCACAGTGCCTACCTGTAGATTTTGGCCTCTAGCTCAGCCGGCACCTAGGGAAACCTACCAAACCTGTGCATTTTTGAAAACTAGAGACCTAGGGGAATCCAAGATGGGGTGACCTGTGGGGCTCTGACCAGGTTCTGTAACCCGAATCCTTTGCAAACCTCAAAATATGGCTAAAAAACACATTCTCCTCACATTTCGGTGACAGAAAGTTCTGGAATCTGAGAGGAGCCACAAATTTCCTTCCACCAGGCGTTCCCCCAAGTCTTCCAATAAAAATGACACCTCACGTGTGTGGGTAGGCCTAGCGCCCGCAAGAGGAAATGCCCCAAAACACAACGTGGACACATCCCATTTTTTGACAGAAAACAGAGGTGTTTTTTGCAAAGTGCCTACCTGTAGATTTTGGCCTCTAGCTCAGCCGGCACCTAGGGAAACCTACCAAACCTATGCATTTTTTAAAACTAGAGACCTAGGGGAATCCAAGATGGGGTGACTTGTGGGGCTCTGACCAGGTTCTGTTACCCAGAATCCTTTGCAAACCTCAAAGTGTGGCTAAAAAACACATTTTCCTCACATTTCGGTGACAGAAAGTTCTGGAATCTGAGAGGAGCCACAAATTTCCTTCCAGCCTGCGTTCCCCCAAGTCTTCCGATAAAAATGATACTTCACATGTGTGTGTAGGCCTAGCGCCCGCAAGTGGAAATGCCCCAAAACACAACGTGGACACATCCCATTTTTTGACAGAAAACAGAGGTCTTTTTTGCAAAGTGCCTACCTGTAGATTTTGGCCTCTAGCTCTGCCGGTACCTAGGGAAACCTACCAAACCTGTGCATTTTTTAAAACTAGAGACCTAGGGGAATCCAAGATGGGGTGACTTGTGGGGCTCTGACCAGGTTCTATTACCCAGAATCCTTTGCAAACCTCAAATTGTGGCTAAAAAAACACATTTTCCTCACATTTCGGTGACAGAAAGTTCTGGCATCTGACAGGAGCTACACATTTCCTTCCACCAACGAACCGCAAAGTTTCCCGATAAAAATGATACCTCACTTGTGTGTGGACAGGCCTAGCGCCCGCGACAGGAAATGCCCCAAAACACAACATGGACACATCCCATTTTTTGACAGAAAACAGAGGTGTTTTTTGCAAAGTGCCTACCTGTAGATTTTGTCCTCTAGCTCAGCCGGCACCTAGGGAAACCTACAAAACCTGTGCATTTTGGAAAACTAGAGACCTAGGGGAATCCAAGATGGGGTGACTTGTGGGGCTCTGATCAGGTCCTGTTACCCAGAATCCTTTGCAAACATCAAAATTTGCCTAAAAAAAACAATTTTCCTTATATTTTGGTGACAGAAAGTTCTGGAATCTGAGAGGAGCCACAAATTTCCTTCCACCCAGCATTCCCCCAAGTCTCCCGATAAAAATGATACCTCACTTGTGTCGGTAGGCATAGCGCCCGTGACAGGAAATGCCCCAAAACATAACGTGGACACATCCCATTTTTTGACAGAAAACAGAGGTGTTTTTTGCAAAGTGCCTACCTGTAGATTTTGGCCTCTAGCTCAGCCGGCACTTTGGGAAACCTACCAAACCTGTGCATTTTTGAAAACTAGAGACCTAGGGGAATCCAAGATGGGGTGACTTGTGCGGCTCTGACCAGGTTCTGTTACCCAGAATCCTTTGCAAACCTCAAAATGTGGCTAAAAAACACATTTTCCTTACATTTCGGTGACAGAAAGTTCTGGAGTCTGAGAGGAGCCACAAATTTCCTTCCAGCCAGCGTTCCCCCAAGTCTTCCGATAAAAATGATACTTCACATGTGTGTGTAGGCCTAGCGCCCGCAAGTGGAAATGCCCCAAAACACAACGTGGACACATCCCATTTTTTGACAGAAAACAGAGGTGTTTTTTGCAAAGTGCCTACCTGTAGATTTTGGCCTCTAGCTCTGCCAGTACCTAGGGAAACATACCAAACCTGTGCATTTTTTAAAACTAGAGACCTAGGGGAATCCAAGATGTGGTGACTTGTGGGGCTCCGACCAGGTTCTTTTACCCAGAATCCTTTGCAATTCTCAAAATGTGGCTAAAAAAACACATTTTCCTCACATTTTGGTGACAGAAAGTTCTGGCATCTGACAGGAGCTACACTTTTCCTTCCACCACCGATCCCCCAAGTTTCCCGATAAAAATGATACCTCACTTGTGTAGGTAGGCCTAGCACCCGAGACAGGAAATGCCCCAAAACACAACATGGACACATCCCATTTTTTGACAGAAAACAGAGGTGTTTCTTGCACAGTGCCTACCTGTAGATTTTGGCCTCTAGCTCAGCCGGCACCTAGGGAAACCTACCAAACCTGTGCATTTTTGAAAACTAGAGACCTAGGGGAATCCAAGATGGGGTGACCTGTGGGGCTCTGACCAGGTTCTGTAACCCGAATCCTTTGCAAACCTCAAAATATGGCTAAAAAACACATTCTCCTCACATTTCGGTGACAGAAAGTTCTGGAATCTGAGAGGAGCCACAAATTTCCTTCCACCAGGCGTTCCCCCAAGTCTTCCAATAAAAATGACACCTCACGTGTGTGGGTAGGCCTAGCGCCCGCAAGAGGAAATGCCCCAAAACACAACGTGGACACATCCCATTTTTTGACAGAAAACAGAGGTGTTTTTTGCAAAGTGCCTACCTGTAGATTTTGGCCTCTAGCTCAGCCGGCACCTAGGGAAACCTACCAAACCTATGCATTTTTTAAAACTAGAGACCTAGGGGAATCCAAGATGGGGTGACTTGTGGGGCTCTGACCAGGTTCTGTTACCCAGAATCCTTTGCAAACCTCAAAGTGTGGCTAAAAAACACATTTTCCTCACATTTCGGTGACAGAAAGTTCTGGAATCTGAGAGGAGCCACAAATTTCCTTCCAGCCAGCGTTCCCCCAAGTCTTCCGATAAAAATGATACTTCACATGTGTGTGTAGGCCTAGCGCCCGCAAGTGGAAATGCCCCAAAACACAACGTGGACACATCCCATTTTTTGACAGAAAACAGAGGTCTTTTTTGCAAAGTGCCTACCTGTAGATTTTGGCCTCTAGCTCTGCCGGTACCTAGGGAAACCTACCAAACCTGTGCATTTTTTAAAACTAGAGACCTAGGGGAATCCAAGATGGGGTGACTTGTGGGGCTCTGACCAGGTTCTATTACCCAGAATCCTTTGCAAACCTCAAATTGTGGCTAAAAAAACACATTTTCCTCACATTTCGGTGACAGAAAGTTCTGGCATCTGACAGGAGCTACACATTTCCTTCCACCAACGTTCCGCAAAGTTTCCCGATAAAAATGATACCTCACTTGTGTGTGGACAGGCCTAGCGCCCGCGACAGGAAATGCCCCAAAACACAACATGGACACATCCCATTTTTTGACAGAAAACAGAGGTGTTTTTTGCAAAGTGCCTACCTGTAGATTTTGTCCTCTAGCTCAGCCGGCACCTAGGGAAACCTACAAAACCTGTGCATTTTGGAAAACTAGAGACCTAGGGGAATCCAAGATGGGGTGACTTGTGGGGCTCTGATCAGGTCCTGTTACCCAGAATCCTTTGCAAACAACAAAATTTGCGTAAAAAAAACAATTTTCCTTATATTTTGGTGACAGAAAGTTCTGGAATCTGAGAGGAGCCACAAATTTCCTTCCACCCAGCATTCCCCCAAGTCTCCCGATAAAAATGATACCTCACTTGTGTCGGTAGACATAGCGCCCGCGACAGGAAATGCCCCAAAACACAACGTGGACACATCCCATTTTTTGACAGAAAACAAAGGTGTTTTTTGCAAAGTGCCTACCTGTAGATTTTGGCCTCCAGCTCAGCCGGCACCTAGGGAAACCTACCAAACCTGTGCATTTTTGAAAACTAGAGACCTAGGGGAATCCAAGATGGGGTGACTTGTGGGGCTCTGACCAGGTTCTGTTACCCAGAATCCTTTGCAAACCTCAAAATTTGGTTAAAAAAACAAATTTTCATCACATTTCGGTGACAGAAAGTTGTGGCATCTCACAGGAGCTACACATTTCCTTCCACCAGCGTTCCCCCAAGTCACCCGATAAAAATGATACCTCACTTGTGTGGGTAGGCCTAGCGCCCGTGACAGGAAATGCCCCAAAACACAACATGGACACATCCAATTTTTTGACAGAAAACAGAGGTGTTTTTTACAAAGTGCTTACCTGTAGATTTTGGCCTCTAGCTCAGCCGCCACCTAGGGAAACCAACCAAACCTGTGCATTGTTTAAAACTAGAGACCTAGGGGAATCCAAGATGGGGTGACTTGTGGGGCTCTGACCAGGTTCTGTTACCCAGAATCCTTTGCAAACCTCAAAATGTGGCTAAAAAACACATTTTCCTCACATTTCGGTGACAGAAAGTTCTGGAATCTGAGAGGAGCCACAAATTTTCTTCCAGCCAGCGTTCCCCCAAGTCTTCCGATAAAAATGATACTTCACATGTGTGTGTAGGCCTAGCGCCCGCAAGTGGAAATGCCCCAAAACACAACGTGGACACATCCCATTTTTTGACAGAAAACAGAAGTCTTTTTTGCAAAGTGCCTACCTGTAGATTTTGGCCTCTAGCTCTGCCGGTACCTAGGGAAACCTACCAAACCTGTGCATTTTTTAAAACTAGAGACCTAGGGGAATCCAAGATGGGGTGACTTGTGGGGCTCTGACCAGGTTCTATTACCCAGAATCCTTTGCAAACCTCAAATTGTGGCTAAAAAAACACATTTTCCTCACATTTCGGTGACAGAAAGTTCTGGCATCTGACAGGAGCTACACATTTCCTTCCACCAACGTTCCCCAAAGTTTCCCGATAAAAATGATACCTCACTTGTGTGTGGGCAGGCCTAGCGCCCGCGACAGGAAATGCCCCAAAACACAACATGGACACATCCCATTTTTTGACAGAAAACAGAGGTGTTTTTTGCAAAGTGCCTACCTGTAGATTTTGTCCTCTAGCTCAGCCGGAACCTAGGGAAACCTACAAAACCTGTGCATTTTGGAAAACTAGAGACCTAGGGGAATCCAAGATGGGGTGACTTGTGAGGCTCTGATCAGGTTCTGTTACCCAGAATCCTTTGCAAACCTCAAAATTTGCCTAAAAAAAACAATTTTCCTTATATTTCGGTGACAGAAAGTTCTGGAATCTGAGAGGAGCCACAAATTTCCTTCCACCCAGCGTTCCCCCAAGTCTCCCGATAAAAATGATACCTCACTTGTGTCGGTAGACATAGCGCCCGCGACAGGAAATGCCCCAAAACACAACGTGGACACATCCCATTTTTTGACAGAAAACAGAGGTGTTTTTTGCAAAGTGCCTACCTGTAGATTTTGGCCTCCAGCTCAGCCGGCACCTAGGGAAACCAACCAAACCTGTGCATTTTTTAAAACTAGAGACCTAGGGGAATCCAAGATGGGGTGACTTGTGGGGCTCTGACCAGGTTCTGTTACCCAGAATCCTTTGCAAACCTCAAAATTTGGCTAAAAAAACACATTTTCATCACATTTCGGTGACAGAAAGTTGTGGCATCTGACAGGAGCTACACATTTCCTTCCACCAGCGTTCCCCCAAGTCACCCGATAAAAATGATACCTCACTTGTGTGGGTAGGCCTAGCGCCCGTGACAGGAAATGCCCCAAAACACAACGTGGACACATCCTATTTTTTTACAGAAAACAGAGGTGTTTTTTGCAAAGTGCCTACCTGCAGATTTTGGCCTCCAGCTCAGCCGGCACCTAGGGAAACCTACCAAACCTGTGCATTTTTGAAAACTAGAGACATAGGGGAATCCAAGATGGGGTGACTTGTGGGGCTCTGACCAGGTTCTGTTACCCAGAATCCTTTGCACACCTCAAAATGTGGATGAAAAATCAAATTTTCATCACATTTCGGTGACAGAAAGTTCTGGCATCTGAGAGGAGCTACACATTTCCTTCCACCCAGCGTTCCCCCAAGTTTCCCGATAAAAATGATACCTCACTTGTGTGGGTAGGCCTAGCGCCCGCGACAGGAAATGCCCCAAAACACAACATGGACACATCCCATTTTTTGACAGAAAACAGAGGTGTTTTTTGCAAAGTGCCTACCTGTAGATTTTGGCCTCTAGCTCAGCCGGCACCTAGGGAAACCTACCAAACCTGTGCATTTGTGAAAACTAGAGACCTAGGGGAATCCAAGATTGGGTGACTTGTGGGGCTCTGATCAGCTCCTGTTACCCAGAATCCTTTGGAAACATCAAAATGTGCCTAAAAAAACAAATTTTCCTTATATTTCGGTGACAGAAAGTTCTGGAATCTGAGAGGAGCCACAAATTTCCTTCCACCCAGTGTTCCCCCAAGTCTCCCGATAAAAATGATACCTCACTTGTGTCGGTAGGCATAGCGCCCGTGACAGGAAATGCCCCAAAACACAACGTGGACACATCCCATTTTTTGACAGAAAACAGAGGTGTTTTTTGCAAAGTGCCTACCTGTAGATTTTGGCCTCTAGCTCAGCCGGCACTTTGGGAAACCTACCAAACCTGTGCATTTTTTAAAACTAGAGACCTAGGGGAATCCAAGATGGGGTGACTTGTGCGGCTCTGACCAGGTTCTGTTACCCAGAATCCTTTGCAAACCTCAAAATGTGGCTAAAAAACACATTTTCCTCACATTTCGGTGACAGAAAGTTCTGGAGTCTGAGAGGAGCCACAAATTTCCTTCCAGCCAGCGTTCCCCCAAGTCTTCCGATAAAAATGATACTTCACATGTGTGTGTAGGCCTAGCGCCCGCAAGTGGAAATGCCCCAAAACACAACGTGGACACATCCCATTTTTTGACAGAAAACAGAGGTGTTTTTTGCAAAGTGCCTTCCTGTAGATTTTGGCCTCTAGCTCTGCCAGTACCTAGGGAAACATACCTAACCTGTGCATTTTTTAAAACTAGAGACCTAGGGGAATCCAAGATGTGGTGACTTGTGGGGCTCCGACCAGGTTCTTTTACCCAGAATCCTTTGCAATTCTCAAAATGTGGCTAAAAAAACACATTTTCCTAGCATTTCGGTGACAGAAAGTTCTGGCATCTGACAGGAGCTACACTTTTCCTTCCACCACCGTTCCCCCAAGTTTCCCGATAAAAATGATACCTCACTTGTGTGGGTAGGCCTAGCACCCGAGACAGGAAATGCCCCAAAACACAACATGGACACATCCCATTTTTTGACAGAAAACAGAGGTGTTTCTTGCAAAGTGCCTACCTGTAGATTTTGGCCTCTAGCTCAGCCGGCACCTAGGGAAACCTACCAAACCTGTGCATTTTTGAAAACTAGAGACCTAGGGGAATCCAAGATGGGGTGACCTGTGGGGCTCTGACCAGGTTCTGTAACCCGAATCCTTTGCAAACCTCAAAATATGGCTAAAAAACACATTCTCCTCACATTTCGGTGACAGAAAGTTCTGGAATCTGAGAGGAGCCACAAATTTCCTTCCAGCCAGCGTTCCCCCAAGTCTTCCGATAAAAATGATACTTCACATGTGTGTGTAGGCCTAGCGCCCGCAAGTGGAAATGCCCCAAAACACAACGTGGACACATCCCATTTTTTGACAGAAAACAGAGGTCTTTTTTGCAAAGTGCCTACCTGTAGATTTTGGCCTCTAGTTCTGCCGGTACCTAGGGAAACCTACCAAACCTGTGCATTTTTTAAAACTAGAGACCTAGGGGAATCCAAGATGGGGTGACTTGTGGGGCTCTGACCAGGTTCTATTACCCAGAATCCTTTGCAAACCTCAAATTGTGGCTAAAAAAACACATTTTCCTCACATTTCGGTGACAGAAAGTTCTGGCATCTGACAGGAGCTACACATTTCCTTCCACCAATGTTCCCCAAAGTTTCCCGATAAAAATGATACCTCACTTGTGTGTGGACAGGCCTAGCGCCCGCGACAGGAAATGCCCCAAAACACAACATGGACACATCCCATTTTTTGACAGAAAACAGAGGTGTTTTTTGCAAAGTGCCTACCTGTAGATTTTGTCCTCTAGCTCAGCCGACACCTAGGGAAACCTACAAAACCTGTGCATTTTGGAAAACTAGAAACCTAGGGGAATCCAAGATGGGGTGACTTGTGGGGCTCTGATCAGGTCCTGTTACCCAGAATCCTTTGCAAACATCAAAATTTGCCTAAAAAAAACAATTTTCCTTATATTTTGGTGACAGAAAGTTCTGGAATCTGAGAGGAGCCACAAATTTCCTTCCACCCAGCATTCCCCCAAGTCTCCCGATAAAAATGATACCTCACTTGTGTCGGTAGACATAGCGCCCGCGACAGGAAATGCCCCAAAACACAACGTGGACACATCCCATTTTTTGACAGAAAACAAAGGTGTTTTTTGCAAAGTGCCTACCTGTAGATTTTGGCCTCCAGCTCAGCCGGCACCTAGGGAAACCTACCAAACCTGTGCATTTTTTAAAACTAGAGACCTAGGGGAATCCAAGATGGGGTGACTTGTGGGGCTCTGACCAGGTTCTGTTACCCAGAATCCTTTGCAAACCTCAAAATTTGGCTAAAAAAACACATTTTCATCACATTTCGGTGACAGAAAGTTGTGGCATCTCACAGGAGCTACACATTTCCTTCCACCAGCGTTCCCCCAAGTCACCCGATAAAAATGATACCTCACTTGTGTGGGTAGGCCTAGCGCCCGTGACAGGAAATGCCCCAAAACACAACATGGACACATCCAATTTTTTGACAGAAAACAGAGGTGTTTTTTACAAAGTGCTTACCTGTAGATTTTGGCCTCTAGCTCAGCCGCCACCTAGGGAAACCTACCAAACCTGTGCATTGTTTAAAACTAGAGACCTAGGGGAATCCAAGATGGGGTGACTTGTGGGGCTCTGACCAGGTTCTGTTACCCAGAATCCTTTGCAAACCTCAAAATGTGGCTAAAAAACACATTTTCCTCACATTTCGGTGACAGAAAGTTCTGGAATCTGAGAGGAGTCACAAATTTTCTTCCAGCCAGCGTTCCCCCAAGTCTTCCGATAAAAATGATACTTCACATGTGTGTGTAGGCCTAGCGCCCGCAAGTGGAAATGCCCCAAAACACAACGTGGACACATCCCATTTTTTGACAGAAAACAGAGGTCTTTTTTGCAAAGTGCCTACCTGTAGATTTTGGCCTCTAGCTCTGCCAGTACCTAGGGAAACCTACCAAACCTGTGCATTTTTTAAAACTAGAGACCTAGGGGAATCCAAGATGGGGTGACTTGTGGGGCTCTGACCAGGTTCTATTACCCAGAATCCTTTGCAAACCTCAAATTGTGGCTAAAAAAACACATTTTCCTCACATTTCGGTGACAGAAAGTTCTGGCATCTGACAGGAGCTACACATTTCCTTCCACCAACGTTCCCCAAAGTTTCCCGATAAAAATGATACCTCACTTGTGTGTGGGCAGGCCTAGCGCCCGCGACAGGAAATGCCCCAAAACACAACATGGACACATCCCATTTTTTGACAGAAAACAGAGGTGTTTTTTGCAAAGTGCCTACCTGTAGATTTTGTCCTCTAGCTCAGCCGGAACCTAGGGAAACCTACAAAACCTGTGCATTTTGGAAAACTAGAGACCTAGGGGAATCCAAGATGGGGTGACTTGTGGGGCTCTGATCAGGTCCTGTTACCCAGAATCCTTTGCAAACATCAAAATTTGCCCAAAAAAAACAATTTTCCTTATATTTCGGTGACAGAAAGTTCTGGAATCTGAGAGGAGCCACAAATTTCCTTCCACCCAGCGTTCCCCCATGTCTCCCGATAAAAATGATACCTCACTTGTGTCGGTAGACATAGCGCCCGCGACAGGAAATGCCCCAAAACACAACGTGGACACATCCCATTTTTTGACAGAAAACAGAGGTGTTTTTTGCAAAGTGCCTACCTGTAGATTTTGGCCTCCAGCTCAGCCGGCACCTAGGGAAACCTACCAAACCTGTGCATTTTTGAAAACTAGAGACCTAGGGGAATCCAAGATGGGGTGACTTGTGGGGCTCTGACCAGGTTCTGTTACCCAGAATCCTTTGCAAACCTCAAAATTTGGCTAAAAAAACACATTTTCATCACATTTCGGTGACAGGAAGTTGTGGCATCTGACAGGAGCTACACATTTCCTTCCACCAGCGTTCCCCCAAGTCACCCGATAAAAATGATACCTCACTTGTGTGGGTAGGCCTAGCGCCCGTGACAGGAAATGCCCCAAAACACAACATGGACACATCCCATTTTTTGACAGAAAACAGAGGTGTTTTTTACAAAGTGCTTACCTGCAGATTTTGGCCTCTAGCTCAGCCGCCACCCAGGGAAACCTACCAAAACTGTGCATTTTTGAAAACTAGAGACCGAGGGGAATCCAACTTGGGGTGACTTGTGGGGCTCTGATCAGGTCCTGTTACCCAGAATCCTTTGCAAACATCAAAATTTGGCAAAAAAAATGTTTTTCCTTATATTTCGGTGACAGAAAGTTCTGGAATCTGAGAGGAGCCACAAATTTCCTTCCACCCAGCGTTCCCCCAAGTCTCCCGATAAAAATGATACCTCACTTGTGTCGGTAGGCATAGCGCCCGCGACAGGAAATGCCCCAAAACACAACGTGGACACATCCTTTTTTTGACAGAAAACAGAGGTGTTTTTTGCAAAGTGCCTAACTGCAGATTTTGGCCTCCAGCTCAGCCGGCACCTAGGGAAACCTACCAAACCTGTGCATTTTTGAAAACTAGAGACCTAGGGGAATCCAAGATGGGGTGACTTGTGGGGCTCTGACCAGGTTCTGTTACCCAGAATCCTTTGCACACCTCAAAATGTGGATGAAAAAACAAATTTTCCTCACATTTCGGTGACAGAAAGTTCTGGCATCTGAGAGGAGCTACAAATTTCCTTCCACCCAGCGTTCCCCCAAGTTTCCCGATAAAAATGATACCTCACTTGTGTGGGTAGGCCTAGCGCCCGCGACAGGAAATGCCCCAAAACACAACATGGACACATCCCATTTTTTGACAGAAAACAGAGGTGTTTTTTGCAAAGTGCCTACCTGTAGATTTTGGCCTCTAGCTCAGCCGGCACCTAGGGAAACCTACCAAACCTGTGCATTTGTGAAAACTAGAGACCTAGGGGAATCCAAGATTGGGTGACTTGTGGGGCTCTGATCAGCTCCTGTTACCCAGAATCCTTTGGAAACATCAAAATTTGCCTAAAAAAACAAATTTTCCTTATATTTCGGTGACAGAAAGTTCTGGAATCTGAGAGGAGCCACAAATTTCATTCCACCCAGTGTTCCCCCAAGTCTCCCGATAAAAATGATACCTCACTTGTGTCGGTAGGCATAGCGCCCGTGACAGGAAATGCCCCAAAACACAACGTGGACACATCCCATTTTTTGACAGAAAACAGAGGTGTTTTTTGCAAAGTGCCTACCTGTAGATTTTGGCCTCTAGCTCAGCTGGCACTTTGAGAAACCTACCAAACCTGTGCATTTTTTAAAACTAGAGACCTAGGGGAATCCAAGATGGGGTGACTTGTGCGGCTCTGACCAGGTTCTGTTACCCAGAATCCTTTGCAAACCTCAAAATGTGGCTAAAAAAACACATTTCCCTCACATTTCGGTGACAGAAAGTTCTGGAATCTGAGAGGAGCCACAAATTTCCTTCCACCCAGCATTCCCTCAAGTCTCAATAAAAAATTATACCTCACTTGTGTGGGTAGGCCTAGCGCCCGCGACAGGAAATGCCCCAAAACACAACGTTGGCACATCCTTTTTTTTGACAGAAATCAGAGGGGTTTTTTGCAAAGTGCCTACCTGTAGTTTGTGGCTTCTAGCTCTGCCGGCACCTAGGGAAACCTACCAAACCTGTGCATTTTTTAAAACTAGAGACCTAGGGGAATCCATGATGGGGTGACTTGTGGGGCTCTGACGAGGTTCTATTACCCAGAATCCTTTGCAAACCCCAAAATTTGGCTAATAGAAACAAATTTTCCTCACATTTCAGTGACAGAAAGTTCTGAAATCTGAGAGGAGCCACAAATTTCCTTCCACCCAGCGTTCCCCCAAGTCTTCCGATAAAAATGATACCTCACTTGTGTGGGTAGGCCTAGCGCCCACAGGATTAAATGCCCCAAAACACAATGTGGACACATCCCATTTTTTGACAGAAAACAGAGGTGTTTTTTGCAAAGTGCCTACCGGTAGATTTTGGCCTCTAGCTCAGCCGGCACCTAGGGAAACCTACCAAACCTGTGCATTTTCGAAAACTATAGACCTAAGGAAATCCAAGATGGGGTGACCTGTGGGGCTCTGACCAGGTTCTATTACCCAGAATCCTTTGCAAACCTCAAAATGTGGCTAAAAAACACATTTTCCTCACATTTCGGTGACAGAAAGTTCTGGCATCTGACAGGAGCTACACATTTCCTTCCACCAACGTTCCCCCAAGTTTCCTGATAAAAATGATACCTCACTTGTGTGGGTAGGCCTAGCACCCGCGACAGGAAATGCCCCAAAACCCCCCACCTAGGGAAATGCCCCAAAACACAACATGGACACCTCCCATTTTTTGACAGAAAACAGAGGTGTTTTTTGCAAAGTGCCTACCTGTAGATTTTGGCCTCTAGCTCAGCCGGCACCTAGGGAAACCTACCAAACCTGTGCATTTTTGAAAACTAGAGACCTAGGGGAATCCAAGATGGGGTGACCTGTGGGGCTCTGACCAGGTTCTGTAACCCGAATCCTTTGCAAACCTCAAAATATGGCTAAAAAACACATTCTCCTCACATTTCGGTGACAGAAAGTTCTGGAATCTGAGAGGAGCCACAAATTTCCTTCCACCCAGCGTTCCCCCAAGTCTTCCAATAAAAATGATACCTCACGTGTGTGGGTAGGCCTAGCGCCCGCAAGAGGAAAAGCCCCAAAACACAACGTGGACACATCTCATTTTTTGACAGAAAACAGAGGTGTTTTTTGCAAAGTGCCTACCTGTAGATTTTGGCCTCTAGCTCAGCCGGCACCTAGGGAAACCTACCAAACCTATGCATTTTTGAAAACTAGAGACCTAGGGGAATCCAAGATGGGGTGACTTGTGGGGCTCTGACCAGGTTCTGTTACCCAGAATCCTTTGCAAACCTCAAAGTGTGGCTAAAAAACACATTTTCCTCACATTTCGGTGACAGAAAGTTCTGGAATCTGAGAGGAGCCACAAATTTCCTTCCAGCCAGCGTTCCCCCAAGTCTTCCGATAAAAATGATACTTCACATGTGTGTGTAGGCCTAGCGCCCGCAAGTGGAAATGCCCCAAAACACAACGTGGACACATCCCATTTTTTGACAGAAAACAGAGGTCTTTTTTGCAAAGTGCCTACCTGTAGATTTTGGCCTCTAGCTCTGCCGGTACCTAGGGAAACCTACCAAACCTGTGCATTTTTTAAAACTAGAGACCTAGGGGAATCCAAGATGGGGTGACTTGTGGGGCTCTGACCAGGTTCTATTACCCAGAATCCTTTGCAAACCTCAAATTGTGGCTGAAAAACACATTTTCCTCACATTTCGGTGACAGAAAGTTCTGGCATCTGACAGGAGCTACACATTTCCTTCCACCAACGTTCCCCAAAGTTTCCCGATAAAAATGATACCTCACTTGTGTGTGGGCAGGCCTAGCGCCCGCGACAGGAAATGCCCCAAAACACAACATGGACACATCCCATTTTTTGACAGAAAACAGAGGTGTTTTTTGCAAAGTGCCTACCTGTAGATTTTGTCCTCTAGCTCAGCCGGCACCTAGGGAAACCTACAAAACCTGTGCATTTTGGAAAACTAGAGACCTAGGGGAATCCAAGATGGGAAGACTTGTGGGGCTCTGATCAGGTCCTGTTACCCAGAATCCTTTGCAAACATCAACATTTGCCTAAAAAAACAATTTTCCTTATATTTTGGTGACAGAAAGTTCTGGAATCTGAGAGGAGCCACAAATTTCCTTCCACCCAGCATTCCCCCAAGTCTCTCGATAAAAATGATACCTCACTTGTGTCGGTAGACATAGCGCCCGCGACAGGAAATGCCCCAAAACACAACGTGGACACATCCCATTTTTTGACAGAAAACAGAGGTGTTTTTTGCAAAGTGCCTACCTGTAGATTTTGGCCTCCAGCTCAGCCGGCACCTAGGGAAACCTACCAAACCTGTGCATTTTTGAAAACTAGAGACCTAGGGGAATCCAAGATGGGGTGACTTGTGGGGCTCTGACCAGGTTCTGTTACCCAGAATCCTTTGCAAACCTCAAAATTTGGCTAAAAAAACACATTTTCATCACATTTCGGTGACAGGAAGTTGTGGCATCTGACAGGAGCTACACATTTCCTTCCACCAGCGTTCCCCCAAGTCACCCGATAAAAATGATACCTCACTTGTGTGGGTAGGCCTAGCGCCCGTGACAGGAAATGCCCCAAAACACAACATGGACACATCCCATTTTTTGACAGAAAACAGAGGTGTTTTTTACAAAGTGCTTACCTGCAGATTTTGGCCTCTAGCTCAGCCGCCACCCAGGGAAACCTACCAAAACTGTGCATTTTTGAAAACTAGAGACCGAGGGGAATCCAACTTGGGGTGACTTGTGGGGCTCTGATCAGGTCCTGTTACCCAGAATCCTTTGCAAACATCAAAATTTGGCAAAAAAAATTTTTTTCCTTATATTTCGGTGACAGAAAGTTCTGGAATCTGAGAGGAGCCACAAATTTCCTTCCACCCAGCGTTCCCCCAAGTCTCCCGATAAAAATGATACCTCACTTGTGTCGGTAGGCATAGCGCCCGCGACAGGAAATGCCCCAAAACACAACGTGGACACATCCTATTTTTTGACAGAAAACAGAGGTGTTTTTTGCAAAGTGCCTACCTGCAGATTTTGGCCTCCAGCTCAGCCGGCACCTAGGGAAACCTACCAAACCTGTGCATTTTTGAAAACTAGAGACCTAGGGGAATCCAAGATGGGGTGACTTGTGGGGCTCTGACCAGGTTCTGTTACCCAGAATCCTTTGCACACCTCAAAATGTGGATGAAAAAACAAATTTTCCTCACATTTCGGTGACAGAAAGTTCTGGCATCTGAGAGGAGCTACACATTTCCTTCCACCCAGCGTTCCCCCAAGTTTCCCGATAAAAATGATACCTCACTTGTGTGGGTAGGCCTAGCGCCCGCGACAGGAAATGCCCCAAAACACAACATGGACACATCCCATTTTTTGACAGAAAACAGAGGTGTTTTTTGCAAAGTGCCTACCTGTAGATTTTGGCCTCTAGCTCAGCCGGCACCTAGGGAAACCTACCAAACCTGTGCATTTGTGAAAACTAGAGACCTAGGGGAATCCAAGATTGGGTGACTTGTGGGGCTCTGATCAGCTCCTGTTACCCAGAATCCTTTGGAAACATCAAAATTTGCCTAAAAAAACAAATTTTCCTTATATTTCGGTGACAGAAAGTTCTGGAATCTGAGAGGAGCCACAAATTTCATTCCACCCAGTGTTCCCCCAAGTCTCCCGATAAAAATGATACCTCACTTGTGTCGGTAGGCATAGCGCCCGTGACAGGAAATGCCCCAAAACACAACGTGGACACATCCCATTTTTTGACAGAAAACAGAGGTGTTTTTTGCAAAGTGCCTACCTGTAGATTTTGGCCTCTAGCTCAGCTGGCACTTTGGGAAACCTACCAAACCTGTGCATTTTTTAAAACTAGATACCTAGGGGAATCCAAGATGGGGTGACTTGTGCGGCTCTGACCAGGTTCTGTTACCCAGAATCCTTTGCAAACCTCAAAATGTGGCTAAAAAAACACATTTCCCTCACATTTCGGTGACAGAAAGTTCTGGAATCTGAGAGGAGCCACAAATTTCCTTCCACCCAGCATTCCCTCAAGTCTCAATAAAAAATGATACCTCACTTGTGTGGGTAGGCCTAGCGCCCGCGACAGGAAATGCCCCAAAACACAACGTGGGCACATCCTTTTTTTTGACAGAAATCAGAGGGGTTTTTTGCAAAGTGCCTACCTGTAGTTTGTGGCTTCTAGCTCTGCCGGCACCTAGGGAAACCTACCAAACCTGTGCATTTTTTAAAACTAGAGACCTAGGGGAATCCATGATGGGGTGACTTGTGGGGCTCTGACGAGGTTCTATTACCCAGAATCCTTTGCAAACCTCAAAATTTGGCTAATAGAAACAAATTTTCCTCACATTTCAGTGACAGAAAGTTCTGAAATCTGAGAGGAGCCACAAATTTCCTTCCACCCAGCGTTCCCCCAAGTCTTCCGATAAAAATGATACCTCACTTGTGTGGGTAGGCCTAGCGCCCACAGGATTAAATGCCCCAAAACACAATGTGGACACATCCCATTTTTTGACAGAAAACAGAGGTGTTTTTTGCAAAGTGCCTACCGGTAGATTTTGGCCTCTAGCTCAGCCGGCACCTAGGGAAACCTACCAAACCTGTGCATTTTCGAAAACTATAGACCTAAGGAAATCCAAGATGGGGTGACCTGTGGGGCTCTGACCAGGTTCTATTACCCAGAATCCTTTGCAAACCTCAAAATGTGGCTAAAAAACACATTTTCCTCACATTTCGGTGACAGAAAGTTCTGGCATCTGACAGGAGCTACACATTTCCTTCCACCAACGTTCCCCCAAGTTTCCTGATAAAAATGATACCTCACTTGTGTGGGTAGGCCTAGCACCCGCGACAGGAAATGCCCCAAAACCCCCCACCTAGGGAAATGCCCCAAAACACAACATGGACACCTCCCATTTTTTGACAGAAAACAGAGGTGTTTTTTGCAAAGTGCCTACCTGTAGATTTTGGCCTCTAGCTCAGCCGGCACCTAGGGAAACCTACCAAACCTGTGCATTTTTGAAAACTAGAGACCTAGGGGAATCCAAGATGGGGTGACCTGTGGGGCTCTGACCAGGTTCTGTAACCCGAATCCTTTGCAAACCTCAAAATATGGCTAAAAAACACATTCTCCTCACATTTCGGTGACAGAAAGTTCTGGAATCTGAGAGGAGCCACAAATTTCCTTCCACCCAGCGTTCCCCCAAGTCTTCCAATAAAAATGATACCTCACGTGTGTGGATAGGTCTAGCGCCCGCAAGAGGAAATGCCCCAAAACACAACGTGGACACATCTCATTTTTTGACAGAAAACAGAGGTGTTTTTTGCAAAGTGCCTACCTGTAGATTTTGGCCTCTAGCTCAGCCGGCACCTAGGGAAACCTACCAAACCTATGCATTTTTGAAAACTAGAGACCTAGGGGAATCCAAGATGGGGTGACTTGTGGGGCTCTGACCAGGTTCTGTTACCCAGAATCCTTTGCAAACCTCAAAGTGTGGCTAAAAAACACATTTTCCTCACATTTCGGTGACAGAAAGTTCTGGAATCTGAGAGGAGCCACAAATTTCCTTCCAGCCAGCGTTCCCCCAAGTCTTCCGATAAAAATGATACTTCACATGTGTGTGTAGGCCTAGCGCCCGCAAGTGGAAATGCCCCAAAACACAACGTGGACACATCCCATTTTTTGACAGAAAACAGAGGTCTTTTTTGCAAAGTGCCTACCTGTAGATTTTGGCCTCTAGCTCTGCCGGTACCTAGGGAAACCTACCAAACCTGTGCATTTTTTAAAACTAGAGACCTAGGGGAATCCAAGATGGGGTGACTTGTGGGGCTCTGACCAGGTTCTATTACCCAGAATCCTTTGCAAACCTCAAATTGTGGCTAAAAAAACACATTTTCCTCACATTTCGGTGACAGAAAGTTCTGGCATCTGACAGGAGCTACACATTTCCTTCCACCAACGTTCCCCAAAGTTTCCCGATAAAAATGATACCTCACTTGTGTGTGGGCAGGCCTAGCGCCCGCGACAGGAAATGCCCCAAAACACAACATGGACACATCCCATTTTTTGACAGAAAACAGATGTGTTTTTTGCAAAGTGCCTACCTGTAGATTTTGTCCTCTAGCTCAGCCGGCACCTAGGGAAACCTACAAAATCTGTCCATTTTGGAAAACTAGAGACCTAGGGGAATCCAAGATGGGAAGACTTGTGGGGCTCTGATCAGGTCCTGTTACCCAGAATCCTTTGCAAACATCAAAATTTGCCTAAAAAAACACTTTTCCTTATATTTTGGTGACAGAAAGTTCTGGAATCTGAGAGGAGCCACAAATTTCCTTCCACCCAGCATTCCCCCAAGTCTCCCGATAAAAATGATACCTCACTTGTGTTGGTAGACATAGCGCCCGCGACAGGAAATGCCCCAAAACACAACGTGGACACATCCTATTTTTTGACAGAAAACAGAGGTGTTTTTTGCAAAGTGCCTACCTGTAGATTTTGGCCTCCAGCTCAGCCGGCACCTAGGGAAACCTACCAAACCTGTGCATTTTTGAAAACTAGAGACCTAGGGGAATCCAAGATGGGGTGACTTGTGGGGCTCTGACCAGGTTCTGTTACCCAGAATCCTTTGCAAACCTCAAAATTTGGCTAAAAAAACAAATTTTCATCACATTTCGGTGACAGAAAGTTGTGGCATCTGACAGGAGCTACACATTTCCTTCCACCAGCGTTCCCCCAAGTCACCTGATAAAAATGATACCTCACTTGTGTGGGTAGGCCTAGCGCCCGTGACAGGAAATGCCCCAAAACACAACATGGACACATCCCATTTTTTGACAGAAAACAGAGGTGTTTTTTACAAAGTGCTTACCTGTAGATTTTGGCCTCTAGCTCAGCCGCCACCTAGGGAAACCTACCAAACCTGTGCATTGTTTAAAACTAGAGACCTAGGGGAATTCAAGATGGGGTGACTTGTGGGGCTCTGACCAGGTTCTGTTACCCAGAATCCTTTGCAAACCTCAAAATGTGGCTAAAAAACACATTTTCCTCACATTTCGGTGACAGAAAGTTCTGGAATCTGAGAGGAGCCACAAATTTTCTTCCAGCCAGCGTTCCCCCAAGTCATCCGATAAAAATGATACTTCACATGTGTGTGTAGGCCTAGCGCCCGCAAGTGGAAATGCCCCAAAACACAACGTGGACACATCCCATTTTTTGACAGAAAACAGAGGTCTTTTTTGCAAAGTGCCTACCTGTAGATTTTGGCCTCTAGCTCTGCCGGTACCTAGGGAAACCTACCAAACCTGTGCATTTTTTAAAACTAGAGACCTAGGGGAATCCAAGATGGGGTGACTTGTGGGGCTCTGACCAGGTTCTATTACCCAGAATCCTTTGCAAACCTCAAATTGTGGCTAAAAAAACACATTTTCCTCACATTTCGGTGACAGAAAGTTCTGGCATCTGACAGGAGCTACACATTTCCTTCCACCAACGTTCCCCAAAGTTTCCCGATAAAAATGATACCTCACTTGTGTGTGGGCAGGCCTAGCGCCCGCGACAGGAAATGCCCCAAAACACAACATGGACACATCCCATTTTTTGACAGAAAACAGAGGTGTTTTTTGCAAAGTGCCTACCTATAGATTTTGTCCTCTAGCTCAGCCGGAACCTAGGGAAACCTACAAAACCTGTGCATTTTGGAAAACTAGAGACCTAGGGGAATCCAAGATGGGGTGACTTGTGGTGCTCTGATCAGGTCCTGTTACCCAGAATCCTTTGCAAACATCAAAATTTGCCTAAAAAAAACAATTTTCCTTATATTTCGGTGACAGAAAGTTCTGGAATCTGAGAGGAGCCACAAATTTCCTTCCACCCAGCGTTCCCCCAAGTCTCCCGATAAAAATGATACCTCACTTGTGTCGGTAGACATAGCGCCCGCGACAGGAAATGCCCCAAAACACAACGTGGACACATCCCATTTTTTGACAGAAAACAGAGGTGTTTTTTGCAAAGTGCCTACCTGTAGATTTTGGCCTCCAGCTCAGCCGGCACCTAGGGAAACCTACCAAACCTGTGCATGTTTGAAAACTAGAGACCTAGGGGAATCCAAGATGGGGTGACTTGTGGGGCTCTGACCAGGTTCTGTTACCCAGAATCCTTTGCAAACCTCAAAATTTGGCTAAAAAAACAAATTTTCATCACATTTCGGTGACAGAAAGTTGTGGCATCTGACAGGAGCTACATATTTCCTTCCACCAGCGTTCCCCCAAGTAACCTGATAAAAATGATACCTCACTTGTGTGGGTAGGCCTAGCGCCCGTGACAGGAAATGCCCCAAAACACAACATGGACACATCCCATTTTTTGACAGAAAACAGAGGTGTTTTTTACAAAGTGCTTACCTGTAGATTTTGGCCTCTAGCTCAGCCGCCACCTAGGGAAACCTACCAAACCTGTGCATTGTTTAAAACTAGAGACCTAGGGGAATTCAAGATGGGGTGACTTGTGGGGCTCTGACCAGGTTCTGTTACCCAGAATCCTTTGCAAACCTCAAAATGTGGCTAAAAAACACATTTTCCTCACATTTCGGTGACAGAAAGTTCTGGAATCTGAGAGGAGCCACAAATATTCTTCCAGCCAGCGTTCCCCCAAGTCATCCGATAAAAATGATACTTCACATGTGTGTGTAGGCCTAGCGCCCGCAAGTGGAAATGCCCCAAAACACAACGTGGACACATCCCATTTTTTGACAGAAAACAGAGGTCTTTTTTGCAAAGTGCCTACCTGTAGATTTTGGCCTCTAGCTCTGCCGGTACCTAGGGAAACCTACCAAACCTGTGCATTTTTTAAAACTAGAGACCTAGGGGAATCCAAGATGGGGTGACTTGTGGGGCTCTGACCAGGTTCTATTACCCAGAATCCTTTGCAAACCTCAAATTGTGGCTAAAAAAACACATTTTCCTCACATTTCGGTGACAGAAAGTTCTGGCATCTGACAGGAGCTACACATTTCCTTTCACCAACGTTCCCCAAAGTTTCCCGATAAAAATGATACCTCACTTGTGTGTGGGCAGGCCTAGCGCCCGCGACAGGAAATGCCCCAAAACACAACATGGACACATCCCATTTTTTGACAGAAAACAGAGGTGTTTTTTGCAAAGTGCCTACCTATAGATTTTGTCCTCTAGCTCAGCCGGAACCTAGGGAAACCTACAAAACCTGTGCATTTTGGAAAACTAGAGACCTAGGGGAATCCAAGATGGGGTGACTTGTGGTGCTCTGATCAGGTCCTGTTACCCAGAATCCTTTGCAAATATCAAAATTTGCCTAAAAAAAACAATTTTCCTTATATTTCGGTGACAGAAAGTTCTGGAATCTGAGAGGAGCCACAAATTTCCTTCCACCCAGCGTTCCCCCAAGTCTCCCGATAAAAATGATACCTCACTTGTGTCGGTAGACATAGCGCCCGCGACAGGAAATGCCCCAAAACACAACGTGGACACATCCCATTTTTTGACAGAAAACAGAGGTGTTTTTTGCAAAGTGCCTACCTGTAGATTTTGGCCTCCAGCTCAGCCGGCACCTAGGGAAACCTACCAAACCTGTGCATTTTTGAAAACTAGAGACCTAGGGGAATCTAAGATGGGGTGACTTGTGGGGCTCTGACCAGGTTCTGTTACCCAGAATCCTTTGCAAACCTCAAAATTTGGCTAAAAAAACACATTTTCATCACATTTCGGTGACAGAAAGTTGTGGCATCTGACAGGAGCTACACATTTCCTTCCACCAGCGTTCCCCCAAGTCACCCGATAAAAATGATACCTCACTTGTGTGGGTAGGCCTAGCGCCCGTGACAGGAAATGCCCCAAAACACAACATGGACACATCCCATTTTTTGACAGAAAACAGAGGTGTTTTTTACAAAGTGCTTACCTGTAGATTTTGGCCTCTAGCTCAGCCGCCACCCATGGAAACCTACCAAAACTGTGCATTTTTTAAAACTAGAGACCGAGGGGAATCCAACTTGGGGTGACTTGTGGGGCTCTGATCAGGTCCTGTTACCCAGAATCCTTTGCAAACATCAAAATTTGCCTAAAAAAAACAATTTTCCTTATATTTCGGTGACAGAAAGTTCTGGAATCTGAGAGGAGCCACAAATTTCCTTCCACCCAGCGTTCCCCCAAGTCTCCCGATAAAAATGATACCTCACTTGTGTCGGTAGACATAGCGCCCGCGACAGGAAATGCCCCAAAACACAAAGTGGACACATCCCATTTTTTGACAGAAAACAGAGGTGTTTTTTGCAAAGTGCCTACCTGTAGATTTTGGCCTACAGCTCAGCCGGCACCTAGGGAAACCTACCAAAGCTGTGCATTTTTGAAAACTAGAGACCTAGGGGAATCCAAGATGGGGTGACTTGTGGGGCTCTGACCAGGTTCTGTTACCCAGAATCCTTTGCAAACCTCAAAATTTGGCTAAAAAAACACATTTTCATCACATTTCGGTGACAGGAAGTTGTGGCATCTGACAGGAGCTACACATTTCCTTCCACCAGCGTTCCCCCAAGTCACCCGATAAAAATGATACCTCACTTGTGTGGGTAGGCCTTGCGCCCGTGACAGGAAATGCCCCAAAACACAACATGGACACATCCCATTTTTTGACAGAAAACAGAGGTGTTTTTTACAAAGTGCTTACCTGTAGATTTTGGCCTCTAGCTCAGCCGCCACCCAGGGAAACCTACCAAAACTGTGCATTTTTTAAAACTAGAGACCGAGGGGAATCCAACTTGGGGTGACTTGTGGGGCTCTGATCAGGTCCTGTTACCCAGAATCCTTTGCAAACATCAAAATTTGGCTAAAAAAATTTTTTTCCTTATATTTCGGTGACAGAAAGTTCTGGAATCTGAGAGGAGCCACAAATTTCCTTCCACCCAGCGTTCCCCCAAGTCTCCCGATAAAAATGATACCTCACTTGTGTCGGTAGGCATAGCGCCCGCGACAGGAAATGCCCCAAAACACAACGTGGACACATCCTATTTTTTGACAGAAAACAGAGGTGTTTTTTGCAAAGTGCCTACCTGCAGATTTTGGCCTCCAGCTCAGCCGGCACCTAGGGAAACCTACCAAACCTGTGCATTTTTGAAAACTAGAGACCTAGGGGAATCCAAGATGGGGTGACTTGTGGGGCTCTGACCAGGTTCTGTTACCCAGAATCCTTTGCAAACCTCAAAATTTGGCTAAAAAAACATATTTTCATCACATTTCGGTGACAGAAAGTTGTGGCATCTGACAGGAGCTACACATTTCCTTCCACCAGCGTTCCCCCAAGTCACCCGATAAAAATGATACCTCACTTGTGTGGGTAGGCCTAGCGCCCGTGACAGGAAATGCCCCAAAACACAACATGGACACATCCCACTTTTTGACAGAAAACAGAGGTGTTTTTTACAAAGTGCTTACCTGTAGATTTTGGCCTCTAGCTCAGCCGCCACCTAGGGAAACCTACCAAACCTGTGCATTGTTTAAAACTAGAGACCTAGGGGAATTCAAGATGGGGTGACTTGTGGGGCTCTGACCAGGTTCTGTTACCCAGAATCCTTTGCAAACCTCAAAATGTGGCTAAAAAACACATTTTCCTCACATTTCGGTGACAGAAAGTTCTGGAATCTGAGAGGAGCCACAAATTTTCTTCCAGCCAGCGTTCCCCCAAGTCTTCCGATAAAAATGATACTTCACATGTGTGTGTAGGCCTAGCGCCCGCAAGTGGAAATGCCCCAAAACACAACGTGGACACATCCCATTTTTTGACAGAAAACAGAGGTCTTTTTTGCAAAGTGCCTACCTGTAGATTTTGGCCTCTAGCTCCGCCGGTACCTAGGGAAACCTACCAAACCTGTGCATTTTTTAAAACTAGAGACCTAGGGGAATCCAAGATGGGGTGACTTGTGGGGCTCTGACCAGGTTCTATTACCCAGAATCCTTTGCAAACCTCAAATTGTGGCTAAAAAAACACATTTTCCTCACATTTCGGTGACAGAAAGTTCTGGCATCTGACAGGAGCTACACATTTCCTTCCACCAACGTTCCCCAAAGTTTCCCGATAAAAATGATACCTCACTTGTGTGTGGGCAGGCCTAGCGCCCGCGACAGGAAATGCCCCAAAACACAACATGGACACATCCCATTTTTTGACAGAAAACAGAGGTGTTTTTTGCAAAGTGCCTACCTATAGATTTTGTCCTCTAGCTCAGCCGGAACCTAGGGAAACCTACAAAACCTGTGCATTTTGGAAAACTAGAGACCTAGGGGAATCCAAGATGGGGTGACTTGTGGGGCTCTGACCAGGTTCTGTTACCCAGAATCCTTTGCAAACCTCAAAATTTGGCTAAAAAAACATATTTTCATCACATTTCGGTGACAGAAAGTTGTGGCATCTGACAGGAGCTACACATTTCCTTCCACCAGCGTTCCCCCAAGTCACCCGATAAAAATGATACCTCACTTGTGTGGGTAGGCCTAGCGCCCGTGACAGGAAATGCCCCAAAACACAACATGGACACATCCCATTTTTTGACAGAAAACAGAGGTGTTTTTTACAAAGTGCTTACCTGTAGATTTTGGCCTCTAGCTCAGCCGCCACCTAGGGAAACCTACCAAACCTGTGCATTGTTTAAAACTAGAGACCTAGGGGAATTCAAGATGGGGTGACTTGTGGGGCTCTGACCAGGTTCTGTTACCCAGAATCCTTTGCAAACCTCAAAATGTGGCTAAAAAACACATTTTCCTCACATTTCGGTGACAGAAAGTTCTGGAATCTGAGAGGAGCCACAAATTTTCTTCCAGCCAGCGTTCCCCCAAGTCTTCCGATAAAAATGATACTTCACATGTGTGTGTAGGCCTAGCGCCCGCAAGTGGAAATGCCCCAAAACACAACGTGGACACATCCCATTTTTTGACAGAAAACAGAGGTCTTTTTTGCAAAGTGCCTACCTGTAGATTTTGGCCTCTAGCTCCGCCGGTACCTAGGGAAACCTACCAAACCTGTGCATTTTTTAAAACTAGAGACCTAGGGGAATCCAAGATGGGGTGACTTGTGGGGCTCTGACCAGGTTCTATTACCCAGAATCCTTTGCAAACCTCAAATTGTGGCTAAAAAAACACATTTTCCTCACATTTCGGTGACAGAAAGTTCTGGCATCTGACAGGAGCTACACATTTCCTTCCACCAACGTTCCCCAAAGTTTCCCGATAAAAATGATACCTCACTTGTGTGTGGGCAGGCCTAGCGCCCGCGACAGGAAATGCCCCAAAACACAACATGGACACATCCCATTTTTTGACAGAAAACAGAGGTGTTTTTTGCAAAGTGCCTACCTATAGATTTTGTCCTCTAGCTCAGCCGGAACCTAGGGAAACCTACAAAACCTGTGCATTTTGGAAAACTAGAGACCTAGGGGAATCCAAGATGGGGTGACTTGTGGTGCTCTGATCAGGTCCTGTTACCCAGAATCCTTTGCAAACATCAAAATTTGCCTAAAAAAAACAATTTTCCTTATATTTCGGTGACAGAAAGTTCTGGAATCTGAGAGGAGCCACAAATTTCCTTCCACCCAGCGTTCCCCCAAGTCTCCCGATAAAAATGATACCTCACTTGTGTCGGTAGACATAGCGCCCGCGACAGGAAATGCCCCAAAACACAACGTGGACACATCCCATTTTTTGACAGAAAACAGAGGTGTTTTTTGCAAAGTGCCTACCTGTAGATTTTGGCCTCCAGCTCAGCCGGCACCTAGGGAAACCTACCAAACCTGTGCATTTTTGAAAACTAGAGACCTAGGGGAATCCAAGATGGGGTGACTTGTGGGGCTCTGACCAGGTTCTGTTACCCAGAATCCTTTGCAAACCTCAAAATTTGGCTAAAAAAACACATTTTCATCACATTTCGGTGACAGAAAGTTGTGGCATCTGACAGGAGCTACACATTTCCTTCCACCAGCGTTCCCCCAAGTCACCCGATAAAAATGATACCTCACTTGTGTGGGTAGGCCTAGCGCCCGTGACAGGAAATGCCCCAAAACACAACATGGACACATCCCATTTTTTGACAGAAAACAGAGGTGTTTTTTACAAAGTGCTTACCTGTAGATTTTGGCCTCTAGCTCAGCCGCCACCCATGGAAACCTACCAAAACTGTGCATTTTTGAAAACTAGAGACCGAGGGGAATCCAACTTGGGGTGACTTGTGGGGCTCTGATCAGGTCCTGTTACCCAGAATCCTTTGCAAACATCAAAATTTGCCTAAAAAAAACAATTTTCCTTATATTTCGGTGACAGAAAGTTCTGGAATCTGAGAGGAGCCACAAATTTCCTTCCACCCAGCGTTCCCCCAAGTCTCCCGATAAAAATGATACCTCACTTGTGTCGGTAGACATAGCGCCCGCGACAGGAAATGCCCCAAAACACAACGTGGACACATCCCATTTTTTGACAGAAAACAGAGTTGTTTTTTGCAAAGTGCCTACCTGCAGATTTTGGCCTCCAGCTCAACAGGCACCTAGGGAAACCTACCAAACCTGTGCATTTTTGAAAACTAGAGACCTAGGGGAATCCAAGATGGGGTGACTTGTGGGGCTCTGACCAGGTTCTGTTACCCAGAATCCTTTGCAAACCTCAAAATTTGGCTAAAAAAACACATTTTCATCACATTTCGGTGACAGAAAGTTGTGGCATCTGACAGGAGCTACACATTTCCTTCCACCAGCGTTCCCCCAAGTCACCCGATAAAAATGATACCTCACTTGTGTGGGTAGGCCTAGCGCCCGTGACAGGAAATGCCCCAAAACACAACATGGACACATCCCATTTTTTGACAGAAAACAGAGGTGTTTTTTACAAAGTGCTTACCTGTAGATTTTGGCCTCTAGCTCAGCCGCCACCTAGGGAAACCTACCAAACCTGTGCATTGTTTAAAACTAGAGACCTAGGGGAATTCAAGATGGGGTGACTTGTGGGGCTCTGACCAGGTTCTGTTACCCAGAATCCTTTGCAAACCTCAAAATGTGGCTAAAAAACACATTTTCCTCACATTTCGGTGACAGAAAGTTCTGGAATCTGAGAGGAGCCACAAATTTTCTTCCAGCCAGCGTTCCCCCAAGTCTTCCGATAAAAATGATACTTCACATGTGTGTGTAGGCCTAGCGCCCGCAAGTGGAAATGCCCCAAAACACAACGTGGACACATCCCATTTTTTGACAGAAAACAGAGGTCTTTTTTGCAAAGTGCCTACCTGTAGATTTTGGCCTCTAGCTCTGCCGGTACCTAGGGAAACCTACCAAACCTGTGCATTTTTTAAAACTAGAGACCTAGGGGAATCCAAGATGGGGTGACTTGTGGGGCTCTGACCAGGTTCTATTACCCAGAATCCTTTGCAAACCTCAAATTGTGGCTAAAAAAACACATTTTCCTCACATTTCGGTGACAGAAAGTTCTGGCATCTGACAGGAGCTACACATTTCCTTCCACCAACGTTCCCCAAAGTTTCCCGATAAAAATGATACCTCACTTGTGTGTGGGCAGGCCTAGCGCCCGCGACAGGAAATGCCCCAAAACACAACATGGACACATCCCATTTTTTGACAGAAAACAGAGGTGTTTTTTGCAAAGTGCCTACCTATAGATTTTGTCCTCTAGCTCAGCCGGAATCTAGGGAAACCTACAAAACCTGTGCATTTTGGAAAACTAGAGACCTAGGGGAATCCAAGATGGGGTGACTTGTGGTGCTCTGATCAGGTCCTGTTACCCAGAATCCTTTGCAAACATCAAAATTTGCCTAAAAAAAACAATTTTCCTTATATTTCGGTGACAGAAAGTTCTGGAATCTGAGAGGAGCCACAAATTTCCTTCCACCCAGCGTTCCCCCAAGTCTCCAGATAAAAATGATACCTCACTTGTGTCGGTAGACATAGCGCCCGCGACAGGAAATGCCCCAAAACACAACGTGGACACATCCCATTTTTTGACAGAAAACAGAGGTGTTTTTTGCAAAGTGCCTACCTGTAGATTTTGGCCTCCAGCTCAGCCGGCACCTAGGGAAACCTACCAAACCTGTGCATTTTTGAAAACTAGAGACCTAGGGGAATCCAAGATGGGGTGACTTGTGGGGCTCTGACCAGGTTCTGTTACCCAGAATCCTTTGCAAACCTCAAAATTTGGCTAAAAAAACACATTTTCATCACATTTCGGTGACAGAAAGTTGTGGCATCTGACAGGAGCTACACATTTCCTTCCACCAGCGTTCCCCCAAGTCACCCGATAAAAATGATACCTCACTTGTGTGGGTAGGCCTAGCGCCCGTGACAGGAAATGCCCCAAAACACAACATGGACACATCCCATTTTTTGACAGAAAACAGAGGTGTTTTTTACAAAGTGCTTACCTGTAGATTTTGGCCTCTAGCTCAGCCGCCACCCATGGAAACCTACCAAAACTGTGCATGTTTGAAAACTAGAGACCGAGGGGAATCCAACTTGGGGTGACTTGTGGGGCTCTGATCAGGTCCTGTTACCCAGAATCCTTTGCAAACATCAAAATTTGCCTAAAAAAAACAATTTTCCTTATATTTCGGTGACAGAAAGTTCTGGAATCTGAGAGGAGCCACAAATTTCCTTCCACCCAGCGTTCCCCCAAGTCTCCCGATAAAAATGATACCTCACTTGTGTCGGTAGACATAGCGCCCGCGACAGGAAATGCCCCAAAACACAACGTGGACACATCCCATTTTTTGACAGAAAACAGAGGTGTTTTTTGCAAAGTGCCTACCTGTAGATTTTGGCCTCCAGCTCAGCCGGCACCTAGGGAAACCTACCAAACCTGTGCATTTTTGAAAACTAGAGACCTAGGGGAATCCAAGATGGGGTGACTTGTGGGGCTCTGACCAGGTTCTGTTACCCAGAATCCTTTGCAAACCTCAAAATTTGGCTAAAAAAACACATTTTCATCACATTTCGGTGACAGGAAGTTGTGGCATCTGACAGGAGCTACACATTTCCTTCCACCAGCGTTCCCCCAAGTCACCCGATAAAAATGATACCTCACTTGTGTGGGTAGGCCTAGCGCCCGTGACAGGAAATGCCCCAAAACACAACATGGACACATCCCATTTTTTGACAGAAAACAGAGGTGTTTTTTACAAAGTGCTTACCTGTAGATTTTGGCCTCTAGCTCAGCCGCCACCCAGGGAAACCTACCAAAACTGTGCATTTTTGAAAACTAGAGACCGAGGGGAATCCAACTTGGGGTGACTTGTGGGGCTCTGATCAGGTCCTGTTACCCAGAATCCTTTGCAAACATCAAAATTTGGCTAAAAAAAATTTTTTCCTTATATTTCGGTGACAGAAAGTTCTGGAATCTGAGAGGAGCCACAAATTTCCTTCCACCCAGCGTTCCCCCAAGTCTCCCGATAAAAATGATACCTCACTTGTGTCGGTAAGCATAGCGCCCGCGACAAGAAATGCCCCAAAACACAACGTGGACACATCCTATTTTTTGACAGAAAACAGAGGTGTTTTTTGCAAAGTGCCTACCTGCAGATTTTGGCCTCCAGCTCAGCCGGCACCTAGGGAAACCTACCAAACCTGTGCATTTTTGAAAACTAGAGACCTAGGGGAATCCAAGATGGGGTGACTTGTGGGGCTCTGACCAGGTTCTGTTACCCAGAATCCTTTGCACACCTCAAAATGTGGATGAAAAAACAAATTTTCCTCACATTTCGGTGACAGAAAGTTCTGGCATCTGAGAGGAGCTACACATTTCCTTCCACCCAGCGTTCCCCCAAGTTTCCCGATAAAAATGATACCTCACTTGTGTGGGTAGGCCTAGCGCCCGCGACAGGAAATGCCCCAAAACACAACATGGACACATCCCATTTTTTGACAGAAAACAGAGGCGTTTTTTGCAAAGAGCCTACCTGTAGATTTTGGCCTCTAGCTCAGCCGGCACCTAGGGAAACCTACCAAACCTGTGCATTTGTGAAAACTAGAGACCTAGGGGAATCCAAGATTGGGTGACTTGTGGGGCTCTGATCAGCTCCTGTTACCCAGAATCCTTTGGAAACATCAAAATTTGCCTAAAAAAACAAATTTTCCTTATATTTCGGTGACAGAAAGTTCTGGAATCTGAGAGGAGCCACAAATTTCCTTCCACCCAGTGTTCCCCCAAGTCTCCCGATAAAAATGATGCCTCACTTGTGTCGGTAGGCATAGCGCCCGTGACAGGAAATGCCCCAAAACACAACGTGGACACATCCCATTTTTTGACAGAAAACAGAGGTGTTTTTTGCAAAGTGCCTACCTGTAGATTTTGGCCTCTAGCTCAGCTGGCACTTTGGGAAACCTACCAAACCTGTGCATTTTTTAAAACTAGAGACCTAGGGGAATCCAAGATGGGGTGACTTGTGCGGCTCTGACCAGGTTCTGTTACCCAGAATCCTTTGCAAACCTCAAAATGTGGCTAAAAAAACACATTTCCCTCACATTTCGGTGACAGAAAGTTCTGGAATCTGAGAGGAGCCACAAATTTCCTTCCACCCAGCATTCCCTCAAGTCTCCGGATAAAAATGATACCTCACTTGTGTGGGTAGGCCTAGCGCCCGCGACAGGAAATGCCCCAAAACACAACGTGGGCACATCCTTTTTTTTTACAGAAATCAGAGGGGTTTTTTGCAAAGTGCCTACCTGTAGTTTGTGGCTTCTAGCTCTGCCAGCACCTAGGGAAACCTACCAAACCTGTGCATTTTTTAAAACTAGAGACCTAGGGGAATCCATGATGGGATGACTTGTGGGGCTCTGACGAGGTTCTATTACCCAGAATCCTTTGCAAACCTCAAAATTTGGCTAATAGAAACACATTTTCCTCACATTTCAATGACAGAAAGTTCTGAAATCTGAGAGGAGCCACAAATTTCCTTCCACCCAGCGTTCCCCCAAGTCTTCCAATAAAAATGATACCTCACTTGTGTGGGTAGGCCTAGCGCCCACAAGATTAAATGCCCCAAAACACAATGTGGACACATCCCATTTTTTGACAGAAAACAGAGGTGTTTTTTGCAAAGTGCCTACGGGTAGATTTTGGCCTCTAGCTCAAACGGCACCTAGGGAAACCTACCAAACCTGTGCATTTTCGAAAACTATAGACCTAAGGAAATCCAAGATGGGGTGACCTGTGGGGCTCTGACCAGGTTCTATTACCCAGAATCCTTTGCAAACCTCAAAATGTGGCTAAAAAACACATTTTCCGCACATTTCGGTGACAGAAAGTTCTGGCATCTGACAGGAGCTACACATTTCCTTCCACCAACGTTCCCCCAAATTTCCTGATAAAAATGATACCTCACTTGTGTGGGTAGGCCTAGCACCCGCGACAGGAAATGCCCCAAAACACAACATGGACACCTCCCATTTTTTGACAGAAAACAGAGGTGTTTCTTGTAAAGTGCCTACCTGTAGATTTTGGCCTCTAGCTCTGCCGGCACCTAGGGAAACCTACCAAACCTGTGCATTTTTGAAAACTAGAGACCTAGGGGAATCCAAGATGGGGGTGACCTGTGGGGCTCTGACCAGGTTCTGTAACCCGAATCCTTTGCAAACCTCAAAATATGGCTAAAAAACACATTCTCCTCACATTTCGGTGACAGAAAGTTCTGGAATCTGAGAGGAGCCACAAATTTCCTTCCACCCAGCGTTCCCCCAAGTCTTCCAATAAAAATGATACCTCACGTGTGTGGGTAGGCCTAGCGCCCGCAAGAGGAAATGCCCCAAAACACAACGTGGACACATCTCATTTTTTGACAGAAAACAGAGGTGTTTTTTGCAAAGTGCCTACCTGTAGATTTTGGCCTCCAGCTCAGCCGGCACCTATGGAAACCTACCAAACCTGTGCATTTTTGAAAACTAGAGACCTAGGGGAATCCAAGATGGGGTGACTTGTGGGGCTCTGACCAGGTTCTGTTACCCAGAATCCTTTGCAAACCTCAAAATTTGGCTAAAAAAACAAATTTTCATCACATTTCGGTGACAGAAAGTTGTGGCATCTGACAGGAGCTACACATTTCCTTCCACCAGCGTTCCCCCAAGTCACCCGATAAAAATGATACCTCACTTGTGTGGGTAGGCCTAGCGCCCGTGACAGGAAATGCCCCAAAACACAACATGGAAACATCCCATTTTTTGACAGAAAACAGAGGTGTTTTTTACAAAGTGCTTACCTGTAGATTTTGGCCTCTAGCTCAGCCGCCACCTAGGGAAACCTACCAAACCTGTGCATTGTTTAAAACTAGAGACCTAGGGGAATTCAAGATGGGGTGACTTGTGGGGCTCTGACCAGGTTCTGTTACCCAGAATCCTTTGCAAACCTCAAAATGTGGCTAAAAAACACATTTTCCTCACATTTCGGTGACAGAAAGTTCTGGAATCTGAGAGGAGCCACAATTTTTCTTCCACCCAGCGTTCCCCCAAGTCTTCCGATAAAAATGATACTTCACATGTGTGTGTAGGCCTAGCGCCCGCAAGTGGAAATGCCCCAAAACACAACGTGGACACATCCCATTTTTTGACAGAAAACAGAGGTCTTTTTTGCAAAGTGCCTACCTGTAGATTTTGGCCTCTAGCTCTGCCGGTACCTAGGGAAACCTACCAAACCTGTGCATTTTTTAAAACTAGAGACCTAGGGGAATCCAAGATGGGGTGACTTGTGGGGCTCTGACCAGGTTCTATTACCCAGAATCCTTTGCAAACCCCAAATTGTGGCTAAAAAAACACATTTTCCTCACATTTCGGTGACAGAAAGTTCTGGCATCTGACAGGAGCTACACATTTCCTTCCACCAACGTTCCCCAAAGTTTCCCGATAAAAATGATACCTCACTTGTGTGTGGGCAGGCCTAGCGCCCGCGACAAGAAATGCCCCAAAACACAACATGGACACATCCCATTTTTTGACAGAAAACAGAGGTGTTTTTTGCAAAGTGCCTACCTATAGATTTTGTCCTCTAGCTCAGCCGGAACCTAGGGAAACCTACAAAACCTGTGCATTTTGGAAAACTAGAGACCTAGGGGAATCCAAGATGGGGTGACTTGTGGGGCTCTGACCAGGTTCTGTTACCCAGAATCCTTTGCAAACCTCAAAATTTGGCTAAAAAAACACATTTTCATCACATTTCGGTGACAGAAAGTTGTGGCATCTGACAGGAGCTACACATTTCCTTCCACCAGCGTTCCCCCAAGTCACCCGATAAAAATGATACCTCACTTGTGTGGGTAGGCCTAGCGCCCGTGACAGGAAATGCCCCAAAACACAACATGGACACATCCCATTTTTTGACAGAAAACAGAGGTGTTTTTTACAAAGTGCTTACCTGTAGATTTTGGCCTCTAGCTCAGCCGCCACCCAGGGAAACCTACCAAAACTGTGCATTTTTGAAAACTAGAGACCGAGGGGAATCCAACTTGGGGTGACTTGTGGGGCTCTGATCAGGTCCTGTTACCCAGAATCCTTTGCAAACATCAAAATTTGCCTAAAAAAAACAATTTTCCTTATATTTCGGTGACAGAAAGTTCTGGAATCTGAGAGGAGCCACAAATTTCCTTCCACCCAGCGTTCCCCCAAGTCTCCCGATAAAAATGATACCTCACTTGTGTCGGTAGACATAGCGCCCGCGACAGGAAATGCCCCAAAACACAACGTGGACACATCCCATTTTTTGACAGAAAACAGAGGTGTTTTTTGCAAAGTGCCTACCTGTAGATTTTGGCCTCCAGCTCAGCCGGCACCTAGGGAAACCTACCAAACCTGTGCATTTTTGAAAACTAGAGACCTAGGGGAATCCAAGATGGGGTGACTTGTGGGGCTCTGACCAGGTTCTGTTACCCAGAATCCTTTGCAAACCTCAAAATTTGGCTAAAAAAACACATTTTCATCACATTTCGGTGACAGGAAGTTGTGGCATCTGACAGGAGCTACACATTTCCTTCCACCAGCGTTCCCCCAAGTCACCCGATAAAAATGATACCTCACTTGTGTGGGTAGGCCTAGCGCCCGTGACAGGAAATGCCCCAAAACACAACATGGACACATCCCATTTTTTTGACAGAAAACAGAGGTGTTTTTTACAAAGTGCTTACCTGTAGATTTTGGCCTCTAGCTCAGCCGCCACCCAGGGAAACCTACCAAAACTGTGCATTTTTGAAAACTAGAGACCGAGGGGAATCCAACTTGGGGTGACTTGTGGGGCTCTGATCAGGTCCTGTTACCCAGAATCCTTTGCAAACATCAAAATTTGGCTAAAAAAATTTTTTTTCTTATATTTCGGTGACAGAAAGTTCTGGAATCTGAGAGGAGCCACAAATTTCCTTCCACCCAGCGTTCCCCCAAGTCTCCCGATAAAAATGATACCTCACTTGTGTCGGTAGGCATAGCGCCCGCGACAGGAAATGCCCCAAAACACAACGTGGACACATCCTATTTTTTGACAGAAAACAGAGGTGTTTTTTGCAAAGTGCCTACCTGCAGATTTTGGCCTCCAGCTCAGCCGGCACCTAGGGAAACCTACCAAACCTGTGCATTTTTGAAAACTAGAGACCTAGGGGAATCCAAGATGGGGTGACTTGTGGGGCTCTGACCAGGTTCTGTTACCCAGAATCCTTTGCACACCTCAAAATGTGGATGAAAAAACAAATTTTCCTCACATTTCGGTGACAGAAAGTTCTGGCATCTGAGAGGAGCTACACATTTCCTTCCACCCAGCGTTCCCCCAAGTTTCCCGATAAAAATGATACCTCACTTGTGTGGGTAGGCCTAGCGCCCGCGTCAGGAAATGCCCCAAAACACAACATGGACACATCCCATTTTTTGACAGAAAACAGAGGTGTTTTTTGCAAAGTGCCTACCTGTAGATTTTGGCCTCTAGCTCAGCCGGCACCTAGGGAAACCTACCAAACCTGTGCATTTGTGAAAACTAGAGACCTAGGGGAATCCAAGATTGGGTGACTTGTGGGGCTCTGATCAGCTCCTGTTACCCAGAATCCTTTGGAAACATCAAAATTTGCCTAAAAAACAAATTTTCCTTATATTTCGGTGACAGAAAGTTCTGGAATCTGAGAGGAGCCACAAATTTCCTTCCACCCAGTGTTCCCCCAAGTCTCCCGATAAAAATGATGCCTCACTTGTGTCGGTAGGCATAGCGCCCGTGACAGGAAATGCCCCAAAACACAACGTGGACACATCCCATTTTTTGACAGAAAACAGAGGTGTTTTTTGCAAAGTGCCTACCTGTAGATTTTGGCCTCTAGCTCAGCTGGCACTTTGGGAAACCTACCAAACCTGTGCATTTTTTAAAACTAGAGACCTAGGGGAATCCAAGATGGGGTGACTTGTGCGGCTCTGACCAGGTTCTGTTACCCAGAATCCTTTGCAAACCTCAAAATGTGGCTAAAAAAACACATTTCCCTCACATTTCGGTGACAGAAAGTTCTGGAATCTGAGAGGAGCCACAAATTTCCTTCCACCCAGCATTCCCTCAAGTCTCCCGATAAAAATGATACCTCACTTGTGTGGGTAGGCCTAGCGCCCGCGACAGGAAATGCCCCAAAACACAACGTGGGCACATCCTTTTTTTTTACAGAAATCAGAGGGGTTTTTTGCAAAGTGCCTACCTGTAGTTTGTGGCTTCTAGCTCTGCCGGCACCTAGGGAAACCTACCAAACCTGTGCATTTTTTAAAACTAGAGACCTAGGGGAATCCATGATGGGGTGACTTGTGGGGCTCTGACGAGGTTCTATTACCCAGAATCCTTTGCAAACCTCAAAATTTGGCTAATAGAAACACATTTTCCTCACATTTCAGTGACAGAAAGTTCTGAAATCTGAGAGGAGCCACAAATTTCCTTCCACCCAGCGTTCCCCCAAGTCTTCCAATAAAAATGATACCTCACTTGTGTGGGTAGGCCTAGCGCCCACAAGATTAAATGCCCCAAAACACAATGTGGACACATCCCATTTTTTGACAGAAAACAGAGGTGTTTTTTGCAAAGTGCCTACCGGTAGATTTTGGCCTCTAGCTCAGCCGGCACCTAGGGAAACCTACCAAACCTATGCATTTTTGAAAACTAGAGACCTAGGGGAATCCAAGATGGGGTGACTTGTGGGGCTCTGGCCAGGTTCTGTTACCCAGAATCCTTTGCAAACCTCAAAGTGTGGCTAAAAAACACATTTTCCTCACATTTCGGTGACAGAAAGTTCTGGAATCTGAGAGGAGCCACAAATTTCCTTCCAGCCAGCGTTCCCCCAAGTCTCCCGATAAAAATGATACCTCACTTGTGTCGGTAGACATAGCGCCCGCGACAGGAAATGCCCCAAAACACAACGTGGACACATCCCATTTTTTGACAGAAAACAGAGGTGTTTTTTGCAAAGTGCCTACCTGTAGATTTTGGCCTCCAGCTCAGCCGGCACCTAGGGAAACCTACCAAACCTGTGCATTTTTGAAAACTAGAGACCTAGGGGAATCCAAGATGGGGTGACTTGTGGGGCTCTGACCAGGTTCTGTTACCCAGAATCCTTTGCAAACCTCAAAATTTGGCTAAAAAAACACATTTTCATCACATTTCGGTGACAGGAAGTTGTGGCATCTGACAGGAGCTACACATTTCCTTCCACCAGCGTTCCCCCAAGTCACCCGATAAAAATGATACCTCACTTGTGTGGGTAGGCCTAGCGCCCGTGACAGGAAATGCCCCAAAACACAACATGGACACATCCCATTTTTTTGACAGAAAACAGAGGTGTTTTTTACAAAGTGCTTACCTGTAGATTTTGGCCTCTAGCTCAGCCGCCACCCAGGGAAACCTACCAAAACTGTGCATTTTTGAAAACTAGAGACCGAGGGGAATCCAACTTGGGGTGACTTGTGGGGCTCTGATCAGGTCCTGTTACCCAGAATCCTTTGCAAACATCAAAATTTGGCTAAAAAAAATTTTTTTCTTATATTTCGGTGACAGAAAGTTCTGGAATCTGAGAGGAGCCACAAATTTCCTTCCACCCAGCGTTCCCCCAAGTCTCCCGATAAAAATGATACCTCACTTGTGTCGGTAGGCATAGCGCCCGCGACAGGAAATGCCCCAAAACACAACGTGGACACATCCTATTTTTTGACAGAAAACAGAGGTGTTTTTTGCAAAGTGCCTACCTGCAGATTTTGGCCTCCAGCTCAGCCGGCACCTAGGGAAACCTACCAAACCTGTGCATTTTTGAAAACTAGAGACCTAGGGGAATCCAAGATGGGGTGACTTGTGGGGCTCTGACCAGGTTCTGTTACCCAGAATCCTTTGCACACCTCAAAATGTGGATGAAAAAACAAATTTTCCTCACATTTCGGTGACAGAAAGTTCTGGCATCTGAGAGGAGCTACACATTTCCTTCCACCCAGCGTTCCCCCAAGTTTCCCGATAAAAATGATACCTCACTTGTGTGGGTAGGCCTAGCGCCCGCGTCAGGAAATGCCCCAAAACACAACATGGACACATCCCATTTTTTGACAGAAAACAGAGGTGTTTTTTGCAAAGTGCCTACCTGTAGATTTTGGCCTCTAGCTCAGCCGGCACCTAGGGAAACCTACCAAACCTGTGCATTTGTGAAAACTAGAGACCTAGGGGAATCCAAGATTGGGTGACTTGTGGGGCTCTGATCAGCTCCTGTTACCCAGAATCCTTTGGAAACATCAAAATTTGCCTAAAAAACAAATTTTCCTTATATTTCGGTGACAGAAAGTTCTGGAATCTGAGAGGAGCCACAAATTTCCTTCCACCCAGTGTTCCCCCAAGTCTCCCGATAAAAATGATGCCTCACTTGTGTCGGTAGGCATAGCGCCCGTGACAGGAAATGCCCCAAAACACAACGTGGACACATCCCATTTTTTGACAGAAAACAGAGGTGTTTTTTGCAAAGTGCCTACCTGTAGATTTTGGCCTCTAGCTCAGCTGGCACTTTGGGAAACCTACCAAACCTGTGCATTTTTTAAAACTAGAGACCTAGGGGAATCCAAGATGGGGTGACTTGTGCGGCTCTGACCAGGTTCTGTTACCCAGAATCCTTTGCAAACCTCAAAATGTGGCTAAAAAAACACATTTCCCTCACATTTCGGTGACAGAAAGTTCTGGAATCTGAGAGGAGCCACAAATTTCCTTCCACCCAGCATTCCCTCAAGTCTCCCGATAAAAATGATACCTCACTTGTGTGGGTAGGCCTAGCGCCCGCGACAGGAAATGCCCCAAAACACAACGTGGGCACATCCTTTTTTTTTACAGAAATCAGAGGGGTTTTTTGCAAAGTGCCTACCTGTAGTTTGTGGCTTCTAGCTCTGCCGGCACCTAGGGAAACCTACCAAACCTGTGCATTTTTTAAAACTAGAGACCTAGGGGAATCCATGATGGGGTGACTTGTGGGGCTCTGACGAGGTTCTATTACCCAGAATCCTTTGCAAACCTCAAAATTTGGCTAATAGAAACACATTTTCCTCACATTTCAGTGACAGAAAGTTCTGAAATCTGAGAGGAGCCACAAATTTCCTTCCACCCAGCGTTCCCCCAAGTCTTCCAATAAAAATGATACCTCACTTGTGTGGGTAGGCCTAGCGCCCACAAGATTAAATGCCCCAAAACACAATGTGGACACATCCCATTTTTTGACAGAAAACAGAGGTGTTTTTTGCAAAGTGCCTACCGGTAGATTTTGGCCTCTAGCTCAGCCGGCACCTAGGGAAACCTACCAAACCTATGCATTTTTGAAAACTAGAGACCTAGGGGAATCCAAGATGGGGTGACTTGTGGGGCTCTGGCCAGGTTCTGTTACCCAGAATCCTTTGCAAACCTCAAAGTGTGGCTAAAAAACACATTTTCCTCACATTTCGGTGACAGAAAGTTCTGGAATCTGAGAGGAGCCACAAATTTCCTTCCAGCCAGCGTTCCCCCAAGTCTTCCGATAAAAATGATACTTCACATGTGTGTGTAGGCCTAGCGCCCGCAAGTGGAAATGCCCCAAAACTCAACTTGGACACATCCCATTTTTTGACTGAAAACAGAGGTCTTTTTTGCAAAGTGCCTACCTGTAGATTTTGGCCTCTAGCTCTGCCGGTACCTAGGGAAACCTACCAAACCTGTGCATTGTTTAAAACTAGAGACCTAGGGGAATTCAAGATGGGGTGACTTGTGGGGCTCTGACCAGGTCCTGTTACCCAGAATCCTTTGCAAACATCAAAATTTGCCTAAAAAAAACAATTTTCCTTATATTTCGGTGACTGAAAGTTCTGGAATCTGAGAGAAGCCACAAATTTCCTTCCACCCAGCGTTCCCCCAAGTCACCCGATAAAAATGATACCTCACTTGTGTCGGTAGACATAGCGCCCGCGACAGGAAATGCCCCAAAACACAACGTGGACACATCCCATTTTTTGACAGAAAACAGAGGTGTTTTTTGCAAAGTGCCTACCTGTAGATTTTGGCCTCCAGCTCAGCCGGCACCTAGGGAAACCTACCAAACCTGTGCATTTTTGAAAACTAGAGACCTAGGGGAATCCAAGATGGGGTGACTTGTGGGGCTCTGACCAGGTTCTGTTACCCAGAATCCTTTGCAAACCTCAAAATTTGGCTAAAAAAACACATTTTCATCACATTTCGGTGACAGGAAGTTGTGGCATCTGACAGGAGCTACACATTTCCTTCCACCAGCGTTCCCCCAAATCACCCGATAAAAATGATACCTCACTTGTGTGGGTAGGCCTAGCGCCCGTGACAGGAAATGCCCCAAAACACAACATGGACACATCCCATTTTTTGACAGAAAACAGAGGTGTTTTTTACAAAGTGCTTACCTGTAGATTTTGGCCTCTAGCTCAGCCGCCACCCAGGGAAACCTACCAAAACTGTGCATTTTTGAAAACTAGAGACCGAGGGGAATCCAACTTGGGGTGACTTGTGGGGCTCTGATCAGGTCCTGTTACCCAGAATCCTTTGCAAACATCAAAATTTGGCTAAAAAAAATGTTTTCCTTATATTTCGGTGACAGAAAGTTCTGGAATCTGAGAGGAGCCACAAATTTCCTTCCACCCAGCGTTCCCCCAAGTCTCCCGATAAAAATGATACCTCACTTGTGTCGGTAGGCATAGCGCCCGCGACAGGAAATGCCCCAAAACACAACGTGGACACATCCTATTTTTTGACAGAAAACAGCAGTGTTTTTTGCAAAGTGCCTACCTGCAGATTTTGGCCTCCAGCTCAGCCGGCACCTAGGGAAACCTACCAAACCTGTGCATTTTTGAAAACTAGAGACCTAGGGGAATCCAAGATGGGGTGACTTGTGGGGCTCTGACCAGGTTCTGTTACCCAGAATCCTTTGCACACCTCAAAATGTGGATGAAAAAACAAATTTTCCTCACATTTCGGTGACAGAAAGTTCTGGCATCTGAGAGGAGCTACACATTTCCTTCCACCCAGCGTTCCCCCAAGTTTCCCGATAAAAATGATACCTCACTTGTGTGGGTAGGCCAAGCGCCCGCGACAGGAAATGCCCCAAAACACAACATGGACACATCCCATTTTTTGACAGAAAACAGAGGTGTTTTTTGCAAAGTGCCTACCTGTAGATTTTGGCCTCTAGCTCAGCCGGCACCTAGGGAAACCTACCAAACCTGTGCATTTGTGAAAACTAGAGACCTAGGGGAATCCAAGATTGGGTGACTTGTGGGGCTCTGATCAGCTCCTGTTACCCAGAATCCTTTGGAAACATCAAAATTTGCCTAAAAAACAAATTTTCCTTATATTTCGGTGACAGAAAGTTCTGGAATCTGAGAGGAGCCACAAATTTCCTTCCACCCAGTGTTCCCCCAAGTCTCCCGATAAAAATGATGCCTCACTTGTGTCGGTAGGCATAGCGCCCGTGACAGGAAATGCCCCAAAACACAACGTGGACACATCCCATTTTTTGACAGAAAACAGAGGTGTTTTTTGCAAAGTGCCTACCTGTAGATTTTGGCCTCTAGCTCAGCTGGCACTTTGGGAAACCTACCAAACCTGTGCATTTTTTAAAACTAGAGACCTAGGGGAATCCAAGATGGGGTGACTTGTGCGGCTCTGACCAGGTTCTGTTACCCAGAATCCTTTGCAAACCTCAAAATGTGGCTAAAAAAACACATTTCCCTCACATTTCGGTGACAGAAAGTTCTGGAATCTGAGAGGAGCCACAAATTTCCTTCCACCCAGCATTCCCTCAAGTCTCCCGATAAAAATGATACCTCACTTGTGTGGGTAGGCCTAGCGCCCACGACAGGAAATGCCCCAAAACACAACGTGGGCACATCCTTTTTTTTTACAGAAATCAGAGGGGTTTTTTGCAAAGTGCCTACCTGTAGTTTGTGGCTTCTAGCTCTGCCGGCACCTAGGGAAACCTACCAAACCTGTGCATTTTTTAAAACTAGAGACCTAGGGGAATCCATGATGGGGTGACTTGTGGGGCTCTGACGAGGTTCTATTACCCAGAATCCTTTGCAAACCTCAAAATTTGGCTAATAGAAACACATTTTCCTCACATTTCAGTGACAGAAAGTTCTGAAATCTGAGAGGAGCCACAAATTTCCTTCCACCCAGCGTTCCCCCAAGTCTTCCAATAAAAATGATACCTCACTTGTGTGGGTAGGCCTAGCGCCCACAAGATTAAATGCCCCAAAACACAATGTGGACACATCCCATTTTTTGACAGAAAACAGAGGTGTTTTTTGCAAAGTGCCTACCGGTAGATTTTGGCCTCTAGCTCAGCCGGCACCTAGGGAAACCTACCAAACCTGTGCATTTTCGAAAACTATAGACCTAAGGAAATCCAAGATGGGGTGACCTGTGGGGCTCTGACCAGGTTCTATTACCCAGAATCCTTTGAAAACCTCAAAATGTGGCTAAAAAACACATTTTCCGCACATTTCGGTGACAGAAAGTTCTGGCATCTGACAGGAGCTACACATTTCCTTCCACCAACGTTCCCCCAAATTTCCTGATAAAAATGATACCTCACTTGTTTGGTAGGCCTAGCACCCGCGACAGGAAATGCCCCAAAACACAACATGGACACCTCCCATTTTTTGACAGAAAACAGAGGTGTTTCTTGTAAAGTGCCTACCTGTAGATTTTGGCCTCTAGCTCAGCCGGCACCTAGGGAAACCTACCAAACCTGTGCATTTTTGAAAACTAGAGACCTAGGGGAATCCAAGATGGGGTGACCTGTGGGGCTCTGACCAGGTTCTGTAACCCGAATCCTTTGCAAACCTCAAAATATGGCTAAAAAACACATTCTCCTCACATTTCGGTGACAGAAAGTTCTGGAATCTGAGAGGAGCCACAAATTTCCTTCCACCCAGCGTTCCCCCAAGTCTTCCAATAAAAATGATACCTCACGTGTGTGGGTAGGCCTAGCGCCCGCAAGAGGAAATGCCCCAAAACACAACGTGGACACATCTCATTTTTTGACAGAAAACAGAGGTGTTTTTTGCAAAGTGCCTACCTGTAGATTTTGGCCTCTAGCTCAGCCGGCACCTAGGGAAACCTACCAAACCTATGCATTTTTGAAAACTAGAGACCTAGGGGAATCCAAGATGGGGTGACTTGTGGGGCTCTGGCCAGGTTCTGTTACCCAGAATCCTTTGCAAACCTCAAAGTGTGGCTAAAAAACACATTTTCCTCACATTTCGGTGACAGAAAGTTCTGGAATCTGAGAGGAGCCACAAATTTCCTTCCAGCCAGCGTTCCCCCAAGTCTTCCGATAAAAATGATACTTCACATGTGTGTGTAGGCCTAGCGCCCGCAAGTGGAAATGCCCCAAAACACAACGTGGACACATCCCATTTTTTGACTGAAAACAGAGGTCTTTTTTGCAAAGTGCCTACCTGTAGATTTTGGCCTCTAGCTCTGCCGGTACCTAGGGAAACCTACCAAACCTGTGCATTTTTTAAAACTAGAGACCTAGGGGAATCCAAGATGGGGTGACTTGTGGGGCTCTGACCAGGTTCTATTACCCAGAATCCTTTGCAAACCTCAAATTGTGGCTAAAAAAACACATTTTCCTCACATTTCGGTGACAGAAAGTTCTGGCATCTGACAGGAGCTACACATTTCCTTCCACCAACGTTCCCCAAAGTTTCCCGATAAAAATGATACCTCACTTGTGTGTGGGCAGGCCTAGCGCCCGCGACAGGAAATGCCCCAAAACACAACATGGACACATCCCATTTTTTGACAGAAAACAGAGGTGTTTTTTGCAAAGTGCCTACCTGTAGATTTTGTCCTCTAGCTCAGCCGGCACCTAGGGAAACCTACAAAACCTGTGCATTTTGGAAAACTAGAGACCTAGGGGAATCCAAGATGGGGTGACTTGTGGGGCTCTGATCAGGTCCTGTTACCCAGAATCCTTTTCAAACATCAAAATTTGCCTAAAAAAAACAATTTTCCTTATATTTTGGTGACAGAAAGTTCTGGAATCTGAGAGGAGCCACAAATTTCCTTCCACCCAGCATTCCCCCAAGTCTCCCGATAAAAATGATACCTCACTTGTGTCGGTAGACATAGCGCCCGCAACAGGAAATGCCCCAAAACACAACGTGGACACATCCTATTTTTTGACAGAAAACAGAGGTGTTTTTTGCAAAGTGCCTACCTGTAGATTTTGGCCTCCAGCTCAGCCGGCCCCTAGGGAAACCTACCAAACCTGTGCATTTTTGAAAACTAGAGACCTAGGGGAATCCAAGATGGGGTGACTTGTGGGGCTCTGACCAGGTTCTGTTACCCAGAATCCTTTGCAAACCTCAAAATTTGGCTAAAAAAACACATTTTCATCACATTTCGGTGACAGAAAGTTGTGGCATCTGACAGGAGCTACACATTTCCTTCCACCAGCGTTCCCCCAAGTCACCCGATAAAAATGATACCTCACTTGTGTGGGTAGGCCTAGCGCCCGTGACAGGAAATGCCCCAAAACACAACATGGACACATCCCATATTTTGACAGAAAACAGAGGTGTTTTTTACAAAGTGCTTACCTGTAGATTTTGGCCTCTAGCTCAGCCGCCACCTAGGGAAACCTACCAAACCTGTGCATTGTTTAAAACTAGAGACCTAGGGGAATCCAAGATGGGGTGACTTGTGGGGCTCTGACCAGGTTCTGTTACCCAGAATCCTTTGCAAACCTCAAAATGTGGCTAAAAAACACATTTTCCTCACATTTCGGTGACAGAAAGTTCTGGAATCTGAGAGGAGCCACAAATTTTCTTCCAGCCAGCGTTCCCCCAAGTCTTCCGATAAAAATGATACTTCACATGTGTGTGTAGGCCTAGCGCCCGCAAGTGGAAATGCCCCAAAACACAACGTGGACACATCCCATTTTTTGACAGAAAACAGAGGTCTTTTTTGCAAAGTGCCTACCTGTAGATTTTGGCCTCTAGCTCTGCCGGTACCTAGGGAAACCTACCAAACCTGTGCATTTTTTAAAACTAGAGACCTAGGGGAATCCAAGATGGGGTGACTTGTGGGGCTCTGACCAGGTTCTATTACCCAGAATCCTTTGCAAACCTCAAATTGTGGCTAAAAAAACACATTTTCCTCACATTTCGGTGACAGAAAGTTCTGGCATCTGACAGGAGCTACACATTTCCTTCCACCAACGTTCCCCAAAGTTTCCCGATAAAAATGATACCTCACTTGTGTGTGGGCAGGCCTAGCGCCCGCGACAGGAAATGCCCCAAAACACAACATGGACACATCCCATTTTTTGACAGAAAACAGAGGTGTTTTTTGCAAAGTGCCTACATATAGATTTTGTCCTCTAGCTCAGCCGGAACCTAGGGAAACCTACAAAACCTGTGCATTTTGGAAAACTAGAGACCTAGGGGAATCCAAGATGGGGTGACTTGTGGTGCTCTGATCAGGTCCTGTTACCCAGAATCCTTTGCAAACATCAAAATTTGCCTAAAAAAAACAATTTTCCTTATATTTCGGTGACAGAAAGTTCTGGAATCTGAGAGGAGCCACAAATTTCCTTCCACCCAGCGTTCCCCCAAGTCTCCCGATAAAAATGATACCTCACTTGTGTCGGTAGACATAGCGCCCGCGACAGGAAATGCCCCAAAACACAACGTGGACACATCCCATTTTTTGACAGAAAACAGAGGTTTTTTTTGCAAAGTGCCTACCTGTAGATTTTGGCCTCCAGCTCAGCCGGCACCTAGGGAAACCTACCAAACCTGTGCATTTTTGAAAACTACAGACCTAGGGGAATCCAAGATGGGGTGACTTGTGGGGCTCTGACCAGGTTCTGTTACCCAGAATCCTTTGCAAACCTCAAAATTTGGCTAAAAAAACACATTTTCATCACATTTCGGTGACAGAAAGTTGTGGCATCTGACAGGAGCTACACATTTCCTTCCACCAGCGTTCCCCCAAGTCACCCGATAAAAATGATACCTCACTTGTGTGGGTAGGCCTAGCGCCCGTGACAGGAAATGCCCCAAAACACAACATGGACACATCCCATTTTTTGACAGAAAACAGAGGTGTTTTTTACAAAGTGCTTACCTGTAGATTTTGGCCTCTAGCTCAGCCGCCACCCAGGGAAACCTACCAAAACTGTGCATTTTTGAAAACTAGAGACCGAGGGGAATCCAACTTGGGGTGACTTGTGGGGCTCTGATCAGCTCCTGTTACCCAGAATCCTTTGCAAACATCAAAATTTGGCTAAACATTTTTTTTTCCTTATATTTCGGTGACAGAAAGTTCTGGAATCTGAGAGGAGCCACAAATTTCCTTCCACCCAGTGTTCCCCCAAGTCTCCCGATAAAAATGATACCTCACTTGTGTCGGTAGGCATAGCGCCCGTGACAGGAAATGCCCCAAAACACAACGTGGACACATCCCATTTTTTGACAGGAAACAGAGGTGTTTTTTGCAAAGTGCCTACCTGTAGATTTTGGCCTCTAGCTCAGCTGGCACTTTGGGAAACCTACCAAACCTGTGCATTTTTTAAAACTAGAGACCTAGGGGAATTCAAGATGGGGTGACTTGTGCGGCTCTGACCAGGTTCTGTTACCCAGAATCCTTTGCAAACCTCAAAATGAGGCTAAAAAAACACATTTCCCTCACATTTTGGTGACAGAAAGTTCTGGAATCTGAGAGGAGCCACAAATTTCCTTCCACCCAGCATTCCCTCAAGTCTCCCGATAAAAATGATACCTCACTTGTGTGGGTAGGCCTAGCGCCCGCGACAGGAAATGCCCCAAAACACAACGTGGGCACATCCTTTTTTTTGACAGAAATCAGAGGGGTTTTTTGCAAAGTGCCTACCTGTAGTTTGTGGCTTCTAGCTCTGCCGGCACCTAGGGAAACCTACCAAACCTGTGCATTTTTTAAAACTAGAGACCTAGGGGAATCCATGATGGGGTGACTTGTGGGGCTCTGACGAGGTTCCATTACCCAGAATCCTTTGCAAACCTCAAAATTTGGCTAATAGAAACACATTTTCCTCACATTTCGGTGACAGAAAGTTCTGAAATCTGAGAGGAGCCACAAATTTCCTTCCACCCAGCGTTCCCCCAAGTCTTTCGATAAAAATGATACCTCACTTGTGTGGGTAGGCCTAGCGCCCACAAGATTAAATGCCCCAAAACACAATGTGGACACATCCCATTTTTTGACAGAAAACAGAGGTGTTTTTTGCAAAGTGCCTACCGGTAGATTTTGGCCTCTAGCTCAGCCGGCACCTAGGGAAACCTACCAAACCTGTGCATTTTCGAAAACTATAGACCTAAGGAAATCCAAGATGGGGTGACCTGTGGGGCTCTGACCAGGTTCTATTACCCAGAATCCTTTGCAAACCTCAAAATGTGGCTAAAAAACACATTTTCCTCACATTTCGGTGACAGAAAGTTCTGGCATCTGACAGGAGCTACACATTTCCTTCCACCAACGTTCCCCCAAGTTTCCTGATAAAAATGATACCTCACTTGTGTGGGTAGGCCTAGCACCCGCGACAGGAAATGCCCCAAAACACAACATGGACACCTCCCATTGTTTGACAGAAAACAGAGGTGTTTCTTGCAAAGTGCCTACCTGTAGATTTTGGCCTCTAGCTCAGCCGGCACCAAGGGAAACCTACCAAACCTGTGCATTTTTGAAAACTAGAGACCTAGGGGAATCCAAGATGGGGTGACCTGTGGGGCTCTGACCAGGTTCTGTAACCCGAATCCTTTGCAAACCTCAAAATATGGCTAAAAAACACATTCTCCTCACATTTCGGTGACAGAAAGTTCAGGAATCTGAGAGGAGCCACAAATTTCCTTCCACCCAGCGTTCCCCCAAGTCTTCCAATAAAATTGATACCTCATGTGTGTGGGTAGGCCTAGCGCCCGCAAGAGGAAATGCCCCAAAACACAACGTGGACACATCCCATTTTTTGACAGAAAACAGAGGTCTTTTTTGCAAAGTGCCAACCTGTAGATTTTGGCCTCTAGCTCTGCCGGGTACCTAGGGAAACCTACCAAACCTGTGCATTTTTTAAAACTAGAGACCTAGGGGAATCCAAGATCGGGTGACTTGTGGGGCTCTGACCAGGTTCTGTTACCCAGAATCCTTTGCAAACCTCAAATTGTGGCTAAAAAAACACATTTTCCTCACATTTCGGTGACAGAAAGTTCTGGCATCTGACAGGAGCTACACATTTCCTTCCACCAACGTTCCCCAAAGTTTCCCGATAAAAATGATACCTCACTTGTGTGTGGGCAGGCCTAGCGCCCGCGACAGGAAATGCCCCAAAACACAACATGGACACATCCCATTTTTTGACAGAAAACAGAGGTGTTTTTTGCAAAGTGCCTACCTGTAGATTTTGTCCTCTAGCTCAGCCGGCACCTAGGGAAACCTACAAAACCTGTGCATTTTGGAAAACTAGAGACCTAGGGGAATCCAAGATGGGGCTACTTGTGGGGCTCTGACCAGGTTCTGTTACCCAGAATCCTTTGCAAACCTCAAAATTTGGCTAAAAAAACACATTTTCATCACATTTCGGTGACAGAAAGTTGTGGCATCTGACAGGAGCTACACATTTCCTTCCACCAGCGTTCCCCCAAGTCACCCGATAAAAATGATACCACACTTGTGTGGGTAGGCCTAGCGCCCGTGACAGGAAATGCCCCAAAACACAACATGGACACATCCCATTTTTTGACAGAAAACAGAGGTGTTTTTTACAAAGTGCTTACCTGTAGATTTTGGCCTCTAGCTCAGCCGCCACCTAGGGAAACCTACCAAACCTGTGTATTTTTGAAAACTAGAGACCGAGGGGAATCCAACATGGGGTGACTTGTGGGGCTCTGATTCAGGTCCTGTTACCCAGAATCCTTTGCAAACATAAAAATTTGGCTAAAAAAAATGTTTTCCTTATATTTCGGTGACAGAAAGTTCTGGAATCTGAGAGGAGCCACAAATATCCTTCCACCCAGCGTTCCCCCAAGTCTCCCGATAAAAATGATACCTCACTTCTGTCGGTAGGCATAGCGCCCGCGACAGGAAATGCCCCAAAACACAACGTGGACACATCCTATTTTTTGACAGAAAACAGAGGTGTTTTTTGCAAAGTGCCTACCTGCAGATTTTGGCCTCCAGCTCAGCCGGCACCTAGGGAAACCTACCAAACCTGTGCATTTTTTAAAACTAGAGACCTAGGGGAATCTAAGATGGGGTGACTTGTGGGGCTCTGACCAGGTTCTGTTACCCAGAATCCTTTGCACACCTCAAAATGTGGATGAAAAAACAAATTTTCCTCACATTTCGGTGACAGAAAGTTCTGGCATCTGAGAGGAGCTACACATTACCTTCCACCCAGTGTTCCCCCAAGTTTCCCGAAAAAAATGATACCTCACTTGTGTGGGTAGGCCTAGCGCCCGCGACAGGAAATGCCCCAAAACACAACATGGACACATCCCATTTTTTGACAGAAAACAGAGGTGTTTTTTGCAAAGTGCCTACCTGTAGATTTTGGCCTCTAGCTCAGCCGGCACCTAGGGAAACCTACCAAACCTGTGCATTTATGAAAACTAGAGACCTAGGGGAATCCAAGATTGGGTGACTTGTGGGGCTCTGATCAGCTCCTGTTACCCAGAATCCTTTGGAAACATCAAAATTTGCCTAAAAAAACAAATTTTCCTTATATTTTGGTGACAGAAAGTTCTGGAATCTGAGAGGAGCCACAAATTTCCTTCCACCCAGTGTTCCCCCAAGTCTCCCGATAAAAATGATACCTCACTTGTGTCGGTAGGCATAGCGCCCGTGACAGGAAATGCCCCAAAACACGACGTGGACACATCCCATTTTTTGACAGAAAACAGAGGTGTTTTTTGCAAAGTGCCTACCTGTAGATTTTGGCCTCTAGCTCAGCCGGCACTTTGGGAAACCTACCAAACCTGTGCATTTTTTAAAACTAGAGACCTAGGGGAATCCAAGATGGGGTGACTTGTGCGGCTCTGACTAGGTTCTGTTACCCAGAATCCTTTGCAAACCTCAAAATGTAGCTAAAAAACACATTTTCCTCACATTTCGGTGACAGAAAGTTCTGGAGTCTGAGAGGAGCCACAAATTTCCTTCCAGCCAGCGTTCCCCCAAGTCTTCCGATAAAAATGATACTTCACATGTGTGTGTGTAGGCCTAGCGCCCGCAAGTGGAAATGCCCCAAAACACAACGTGGACACATCCCATTTTTTGACAGAAAACAGAGGTGTTTTTTGCAAAGTGCCTACCTGTAGATTTTGGCCTCTAGCTCTGCCAGTACCTAGGGAAACATACCAAACCTGTGCATTTTTTAAAACTAGAGACCTAGGGGAATCCAAGATGTGGTGACTTGTGGGGCTCTGACCAGGTTCTTTTACCCAGAATCCTTTGCAATTCTCAAAATGTGGCTAAAAAAACACATTTTCCTCACATTTCGGTGAGAGAAAGTTCTGGCATCAGACAGGAGCTACACTTTTCCTTCCACCACCGTTCCCCCAAGTTTCCCGATAAAAATGATACCTCACTTGTGTGGGTAGGCCTAGCACCCGAGACAGGAAATGCCCCAAAACACAACATGGACACATCCCATTTTTTGACAGAAAACAGAGGTGTTTCTTGCAAAGTGCCTACCTGTAGATTTTGGCCTCTAGCTCAGCCGGCACCTAGGGAAACCTACCAAACCTGTGCATTTTTGAAAACTAGAGACCTAGGGGAATCCAAGATGGGGTGACCTGTGGGGCTCTGACCAGGTTCTGTTACCCAGAATCCTTTGCAAACCTCAAAATTTGGCTAAAAAAACACATTTTCCTTTCATTTCGGTGACAGAAAGTTCTGGAATCTGAGAGGAGCCACCAATTTTCTTCCGCCCAGCGTTCCCCCAAGTCTCCCGATAAAAATGATACCTCACTTGTGTGGGTAGGCCTACCGCCCGTGACAGGAAATGCCCCAAAACACAACGTGGACACATCCCATTTTTTGACAGAAAACAGAGGTGTTTTTTACAAAGTGCTTACCTGTAGATTTTGGCCTCTAGCTCAGCCGCCACCTAGGGAAACCTACCAAACCTGTTCATTTTTGAAAACTAGAGACCGAGGGGAATCCAACATGGGGTGACTTGTGGGGCTCTGATCAGGTCCTGTTAACCAGAATCCTTTGCAAACATCAAAATTTGGCTAAAAAAAATGTTTTCCTTATATTTCGGTGACAGAAAGTTCTGGAATCTGAGAGGAGCTACAAATTTCCTTCCACCCAGCGTTCCCCCAAGTCTCCCGATAAAAATGATACCTCACTTGTGTCGGTAAGCTTAGCGCCCGCGACAGGAAATGCCCCAAAACACAACGTGGACACATCCTATTTTTTGACAGAAAACAGAGGTGTTTTTTGCAAAGTGCCTACCTGTTGATTTTGGCCTCTAGCTCAGCCGGCACCTAGGGAAACCTACCAAACCTGTGCATTTTTGAAAACTAGAGACCTAGGGGAATCCAAGATGGGGTGACTTGTGGGGCTCTGACCAGGTTCTGTTACCCAGAATCCTGTGCACACCTCAAAATGTGGATGAAAAAACAAATTTTCCTCACATTTCGGTGACAGAAAGTTCTGGCATCTGAGAGGAGCTACACATTTCCTTCCACCCAGCGTTCCCCCAAGTTTCCCGATAAAAATGATACCTCACTTGTGTGGGTAGGCCTAGCGCCCGCGACAGGAAATGCCCCAAAACACAACATGGACACATCCCATTTTTTGACAGAAAACAGAGGTGTTTTTTGCAAAGTGCCTACCTGTAGATTTTGGCCTCTAGCTCAGCCGGCACCTAGGGAAACCTACCAAACCTGTGCATTTTTGAAAACTAGAGACCTAGGGGAATCCAAGATTGGGTGACTTGTGGGGCTCTGATCAGCTCCTGTTACCCAGAATCCTTTCGAAACATCAAAATTTGCCTAAAAAAACAAATTTTCCTTATATTTCGGTGACAGAAAGTTCTGGAATCTGAGAGGAGCCACACATTTCCTTCCACCCAGTGTTTCCCCAAGTCTCCCGATAAAAATGATACCTCACTTGTGTCGGTAGGCATAGCGCCCGTGACAGGAAATGCCCCAAAACACAACGTGGACACTTCCCTTTTTTTGACAGAAAACAGAGGTGTTTTTTGCAAAGTGCCTACCTGTACATTTTGGCCTCTAGCTCTGCCGGTACCTAGGGAAACCTACCAAACCTGTGCATTTTTTTAAACTAGAGACCTAGGGGAATCCAAGATGTGGTGACTTGTGGGGCTCTGACCAGGTTCTTTTACCCAGAATCCTTTGCAAACCTCAAAATGTGGCAAAAAAAACACATTTTCCTCACATTTCGGTGACAGAAAGTTCTGGCATCTGACAGGAGCTACACATTTCCTTCCACCACGTTCCCCCAAGTTTCCCGATAAAAATGATACCTCACTTGTGTGGGTAGGCCTAGCACCCGAGACAGGAAATGCCCCAAAACACAACATGGACACATCCCATTTTTTGACAGAAAACAGAGGTGTTTCTTGCAAAGTGTCTACCTGTAGATTTTGGCCTCTAGCTCAGCCGGCACCTAGGGAAACTTACCAAACCTGTGCATTTTTGAAAACTAGAGACCTAGGGGAATCCAAGATGGGGTGACCTGTGGGGCTCTGACCAGGTTCTGTTACCCCGAATCCTTTGCAAACCTCAAAATTTGGCTAAAAAAACACATTTTCCTTACATTTCGGTGACAGAAAGTTCTGGAATCTGAGAGGAGCCACCAATTTCCTTCCGCCCAGCGTTCCCCCAAGTCTCCCGATAAAAATTATACCTCACTTGTGTGGGTAGGCCTAGCGCCCGTGACAGGAAATGCCCCAAAACACAACGTGGACACATCCCATTTTTTGACAGAAAACAGAGGTGTTTTTTACAAAGTGCTTACCTGTAGATTTTGGCCTCTAGCTCAGCCGCCACCTAGGGAAACCTACCAAACCTGTGCATTTTTTAAAACTAGAGACCTAGGGGAATCCAAGATGGGGTGACTTGTGGGGCTCTGATCAGCTCCTGTTACCCAGAATCCTTTGGAAACATCAAAATGTGCCTAAAAAAACAAATTTTCCTTATATTTCGGTGACAGAAAGTTCTGGAATCTGAGAGGAGCCACAAATTTCCTTCCACCCAGTGTTCCCCCAAGTCTCCCGATAAAAATGATACCTCACTTGTGTCGGTAGGCATAGCGCCCGTGACAGGAAATGCCCCAAAACACGACGTGGACACATCCCATTTTTTGACAGAAAACAGAGGTGTTTTTTGCAAAGTGCCTACCTGTAGATTTTGACCTCCAGCTCTGCCGGCACCTGGGGAAACCTGCCAAACCTGTGCATTTTTGAAAACTAGAGACCTAGGGGAATCCAAGATGGGGTGACTTGTGGGGCTCTGATCAGCTCCTGTTACCCAGAATCCTTTGCACACCTCAAAATGTGGATGAAAAAACAAATTTTCCTCACATTTCGGTGACAGAAAGTTCTGGAATCTGAGAGGAGCCACAAATTTCTTTCCACCCAGCGTTCCCCCAAGTCTTCCGATAAAAATGATACCTCACTTGTGTGGGTAGGCCTAGCGCCCGCAAGAGGAAATGCCCCAAAACACAACGTGGACACATCCCATTTTTTGACAGAAAACAGAGGTGTTTTTTGCAAAGTGCCTACCTGTTGATTTTGGCATCTAGCTCAGCCGGCACCTAGGGAAACCTACCAAACCTGTGCATTTTTTAAAACTAGAGACCTAGGGGAATCCAAGATGGGGTTACTTGTGGGGCTCTGACCAGGTTCTGTTACCCAGAATCCTTTGCACACCTCAAAATGTGGCTAAAAACATTTTCCTCACATTTCGGTGACAGAAAGTTCTGGCATCTGAGAGGAGCTACACATTTCCTTCCACCCAGCGTTCCCCCAAGTTTCCCGAAAAAAATGATACCTCACTTGTGTGGGTAGGCCTAGCGCCCGCGACAGGAAATGCCCCAAAACACAACATGGACACATCCCATTTTTTGAGAGAAAACAGAGGTGTTTTTTGCAAAGTGCCTACCTGTAGATTTTGGCCTCTAGCTCAGCCGGCACCTTGGGAAACCTACCAAACCTGTGCATTTTTGAAAACTAGAGACCTAGGGGAATCCAAGATGGGGTGACTTGTGGGGCTCTGACCATGTTCTGTTACCCAGAATCCTTTGCAAACCTCAAAATGTGGCTAAAAAACACATTTTCCTCACATTTCGGTGACAGAAAGTTCTGGAATCTGAGAGGAGCCACAAATTTCCTTCCACCCAGCATTCCCCCAAGTCTCCCGTTAAAAATGATACCTCACTTGTGTCAGTAGGCATAGCGCCCGCGACAGGAAATGCCCCAAAACACAACGTAGACACATCAAATTGGTTGACAGAAAACAGATGTTTTTTGCAAAGTGCCTACCTGTAGATTTTGGCCTCTAGCTCAGCCGGCACCTAGGGAAACCTACCAAACTTGTACATTTTTTAAAACTAGAGACCTAAGGGAATCCAAGTTGGGGTGACTTGTGGGGCTCTGACCAGGTTCTGATACCCAGAATCCTTTGCAAACCTCAAAATGTTGCTAAAAAAACACATTTCCCTCACATTTCGGTGACAGAAAGTTCTGGAATCTGAGAGGAGCCACAAATTTCCTTCCACCCAGCATTCCCTCAAGTCTCCCAATAAAAATGATACCTCACTTGTGTGGGTAGGCCTAGCGACCGCGACAGGAAATGCCCCAAAACACAACGTGGGCAAATCCTATTTTTTGACAGAAATCAGAGGGGTTTTTTGCAAAGTGCCTACCTGTAGTTTGTGGCCTCTAGCTCTGCCGGCACCTAGGGAAACCTACCAAACCTGTACATTTTTTAAAACTAGAGACCTAGGGGAATCCATGATGGGGTGACTTGTGGGGCTCTGAAGAGGTTCTATTACCCAGAATCCTTTGCAAACCTCAAAATTTGGCTAATAGAAACACATTTTCCTCACATTTCGGTGACAGAAAGTCCTGGAATCTGAGAGGAGCCACAAATTTCCTTCCACCCAGCGTTCCCCCAAGTCTTCCGCTAAAAATGATACCTCACTTGTGTGGGTAGGCCTAGCACCCACAAGAGGAAATGCCCCAAAACACAACGTGGACACATCCCATTTTTTGACAGAAAACTGAGGTGTTTTTTGCAAAGTGCCTACCTGTAGATTTTGGCCTCTAGCTCAGCCGGCACCTAGGGAAACCTACCAAACCTGTGCATTGTTTAAAACTAGAGACCTAGAGGAATCCAAGATGGGGTGACATGTGGGGCTCTGACAAGGTTCTATTACAGAGAATCCTTTGCAAACCTCAAAATGTGGCTAAAAAAACACATTTTCCTTATATTTCTGTTACAGAAAGTTCTGGAATCTGAGAGGAACCACAAATTTCCTTCCACCCAGCGTTCCCCCAAGTCTCCCGATAAAAATGATACCTCACTTGTGTCAGTAGGCATAGCGCCCGCAACAGGAAATGCCCCAAAACACAACGTAGACACATCAAATTGGTTGACAGAAAACAGGTGATTTTTGCAAATTGCCTACCTGTAGATTTTGGCCTCTAGCTCAGCCGGCACCTAGGGAAACCTACAAAACCTGTACATTTTTTAAAACTAGAGACCTAAGGGAATCCAAGTTGGGGTGACTTGTGGGGCTCTGACCAGGTTCGGATACCCAGAATCCTTTGCAAACCTCAAAATGTTGCTAAAAAAACACATTTCCCTCATATTTCGGTGACAGAAAGTTCTGGAATCTGAGAGGAGCCACAAATTTCCTTCCACCCAGCATTCCCTCAAGTCTCCCGATAAAAATGATACCTCCCTTGTGTGGGTAGGCCTAGCGCCCGCGACAGGAAATGCCCCAAAACACAACGTGGGCACATCCTTTTTTTTGACAGAAATCAGAGGGGTTTTTTGCAAAGTGCCTACCTGTAGTTTGTGGCTTCTAGCTCTGCCGGTACCTAGGGAAACCTACCAAACCTGTGCATTTTTTAAAACTAGAGACCTAGGGGAATCCATGATGGGGTGACTTGTGGGGCTCTGACGAGGGTCTATTACCCAGAATCCTTTGCAAACCTCAAAATTTGGCTAATAGAAACACATTTTCCTCACAGTTCGGTGACAGAAAGTTCTGGAATCTGAGAGGAGCCACAAATTTCCACCCAGCGTTCCCCCAAGTCTTCCGATAAAAATGATACCTCACTTGTGTGGGTAGGCCTAGCGCCCACAAGATTAAATGCCCCAAAACACAACGTGGACACATCCCATTTTTTAACAGAAAACAGAGGTGTTTTTTTTTGCAAAGTGCCTACCGGTAGATTTTGGCCTCTAGCTCAGCCGGCACCTAGGGAAACCTACCAAACCTGTGCATTTTCGAAAACTAGAGACCTAGGGGAATTCAAGATGGGGTGACCTGTGGGGCTCTGACCAGGTTCTGTAACCCGAATCCTTTGCAAACCTCAAAATGTGGCTAAAAAACACATTCTCCTCACATTTCGGTGACAGAAAGTTCTGGAATCTGAGAGGAGCCACAAATTTCCTTCCACCCAGCGTTCCCCCAAGTCTTCCAATAAAAATGATACCTCACGTGTGTGGGTAAGCCTAGCGCCCGCAAGAGGAAATGCCCCAAAACACAACGTGGTCACATCCCATTTTTTGACAGAAAACAGAGGTGTTTTTTGCAAAGTGCCTACCTGTAGATTTTGGCCTCTAGCTCAGCCGGCACCTAGGGAAACCTACCAAACCTGTGCATTTTTGAAAACTAGAGACCTAGGGGAATCCATGATGGGGTGACTTGTGGGGCTCTGACCAGGTTCTGTTACCCAGAATCCTTTGCAAACCTCAAAATATGGCTAAAAAACACATTTTCCTCACATTTCGGTGACAGAAAGTTCTGGAATCTGAGAGGAGCCACAAATTTCCTTCCAACCAGCATTCCCTCAAGTCTCCCGATAAAAATGATACCTCACTTGTGTGGGTAGGCCTAGCACCCGCGACAGGAAATGCACCAAAACACAACGTGGGCACATCCTATTTTTTGACAGAAATCAGAGGTGTTTTTTGCAAAGTGCCTACCTGTAGTTTGTGGCCTCTAGCTCAGCCGGCACCTAGGGAAACCTACCAAACCTGTGCATTTTTGAAAACTAGAGACCTAGGGGAATCCATGATGGGGTGACTTGTGGGTCTCTGACGAAGTTCTATTACCCAGAATCCTTTGCAAACCTCAAAATCTGGCTAATAAAAACACATTTTCCTCACATTTCGGTGACAGAAAGTTCTGGAATCTGAGAGGAGCCACAAATTTCCTTCCACCCAACGTTCCCCTAAGTCTTCCGATAGAAATGATACCTCACTTGTGTGGGTAGGCCTAGCGCCCGCAAGATTAAATGCCCCTTAACACAACGTGGACACATCCCATTTTTTGACAGAAAACAGAGGTGTTTTTTGCAAAGTGCCTACCGGTAGATTTTGGCCTCTAGCTCAGCCGGCACCTAGGGAAACCTACCAAACCTGTGCATTTTCGAAAACTATAGACCTAGGGGAATCCAAGATGGGGTGACCTGTGGGGCTCTGACCAGGTTCTGTTACCCCGAATCCTTTGCAAACCTCAAAATGTGGCTAAAAAACACATTTTCCTCACATTTCGGTGACAGAAAGTTCTGGAATCTGAGAGGAGCCACAAATTTCCTTCCAGCCAGCGTTCCCCCAAGTCTTCCGATAAAAATGATACTTCACATGTGTGTGTAGGCCTAGCGCCCGCAAGTGGAAATGCCCCAAAACACAACGTGGACACATCCCATTTTTTGACAGAAAACAGAGGTCTTTTTTGCAAAGTGCCTACCTGTAGATTTTGGCCTCTAGCTCTGCCGGTACCTAGGGAAACCTAACAAACCTGTGCATTTTTTAAAACTAGAGACCTAGGGGAATCCAAGATGGGGTGACTTGTGGGGCTCTGACCAGGTTCTGTTACCCCGAATCCTTTGCAAACCTCAAAATATGGCTAAAAAACACATTTTCCTCACATTTCGGTGACAGAAAGTTTTGGAATCTGAGAGGAGCCACAAATTTCCTTCCACCCAGCATTCCCTCAAGTATCCCGATAAAAATGATACCTCACTTGTGTGGGTAGGCCTAGCACCCGCGACAGGAAATGCCCCAAAACACAACGTGGGCACATCCTATTTTTTGACAGAAATCAGAGGTGTTTTTTGCAAAGTGCCTACCTGTAGTTTGTGGCCTCTAGCTCAGCCGGCACCTAGGGAAACCTACCAAACATGTGCATTTTTTAAAACTAGAGACCTAGGGAAATCCATGATGGGGTGACTTGTGGGTCTCTGACGAAGTTCTATTACCCAGAATCCTTTGCAAACCTCAAAATTTGGCTAATAAAAACACATTTTCCTCACATTTCGGTGACAGAAAGTTCTGGAATCTGAGAGGAGCCACAAATTTCCTTCCACCCAGCGTTCCCCCAAGTCTTCCGATAAAAATGATACCTCACTTGTGTGGGTAGGCCTAGCGCCCGCAAGATTAAATGCCCCTTAACACAACGTGGACACATCCCATTTTTTGACAGAAAACAGAGGTGTTTTTTGGAAAGTGCCTACTGGTAGATTTTGGCCTCTAGCTCAGCCGGCACCTAGGGAAACCTACCAAACCTGTGCATTTTCGAATACTATAGACCTAGGGAAATCCAAGATGGGGTGACCTGTGGGGCTCTGACCAGGTTCTATTACCCAGAATCCTTTGCAAACCTCAAAATGTGGCTAAAAAACACATTTTCCTCACATTTCAGTGACAGAAAGTTCTGGCATCTGACAGGAGCTACACATTTCCTTCCACCAACGTTCCCCCAAGTTGCCCGATAAAAATGATACCTCACTTGTGTGGGTAGGCCTAGCACCCGCGACAGGAAATGCCCCAAAACACAACATGGACACATCCCATTTTTTGACAGAAAACAGAGGTGTTTCTTGCAAAGTGCCTACCTGTAGATTTTGGCCTCTAGCTCAGCCGGCACCTAGGGAAACCTACCAAACCTGTGCATTTTTGAAAACTAGATACCTAGGGGAATCCAAGATGGGGTGACCTGTGGGGCTCTGACCAGGTTCTGTTACCCCGAATCCTTTGCAAACCTCAAAATATGGCCAAAAAACACATTTTCCTTACATTTCGGTGACAGAAAGGTCTGGAATCTGAGAGGAGCCACAAATTTCCTTCCACCCAGCGTTCCCCCAAGTCTTCCAATAAAAATAATACCTCACTTGTGGGGGTAGGCCTAGCGCCCGCAAGAGGAAATGCCCCAAAACACAACGTGGACACATCTCATTTTTTGACAGAAAACAGAGGTGTTTTTTGCAAAGTGCCTACCTGTAGATTTTGGCCTCTAGCTCAGCCGGCACCTAGGGAAACCTACCAAACCTGTGCATTTTTTAAAACTAGAGACCTAGGGGAATCCAAGATGGGGTGACCTGTGGGGCTCTGACCAGGTTCTGTTACCCCGAATCCTTTGCAAACCTCAAAATATGGCTAAAAAACACATTTTCCTTACATTTCGGTGACAGAAAGTTCTGGAATCTGAGAGGAGCCACAAATTTCCTTCCACCCAGCATTCCCTCAAGTCTCCCGATAAAAATGATACCTCACTTGTGTGGGTAGGCCTAGCACCCGCGACAGGAAATGCCCCAAAACACAACATGGACACATCCCATTTTTTGACAGAAAACAGAGGTGTTTCTTGCAAAGTGCCTACCTGTAGATTTTGGCCTCTAGCTCAGCCGGCACCTACGGAAACCTACCAAACCTGTGCATTTTTTAAAACTAGAGACCTAGGGGAATCCAAGATGGGGTGACTTGTGGGGCTCTGACCAGGTTCTATTACCCAGGATCCTTTGCAAACCTCAAATTGTGGCTAAAAAAACACATTTTCCTCACATTTCGGTGACAGAAAGTTCTGGCATCTGACGGGAGCTACACATTTCCTTCCACCAACGTTCCCCCAAGTTACCCAATAAAAATGATACCTCACTTGTGTGGGTAGGACTAGCGCCCGCGACAGAAAATGCCCCAAAACACAACATGGACACATCCCATTTTTTGACAGAAAACAGAGGTGTTTCTTGCAAAGTGCCTACCTGTAGATTTTGGCCTTTAGCTCAGCCGGCACCTAGGGAAACCTACCAAACCTGTGCATTTTTTAAAACTAGAGACCTAGGGGAATCCAAGATGGGGAGACTTGTGGGGCTCTGACCAGGTTCTGTTACCCCGAATCCTTTGCAAACCTCAAAATATGGCTAAAAAACACATTTTCCTCACATTTCGGTGACAGAAAGTTCTGGAATCTGAGAGGAGCCACAAATTTCCTTCCACCCAGCGTTCCCCCATGTCTTCCAATAAAAATGATACCTCACTTGTGTGGGTAGGCCTAGCGCCCGCGACAGCAAATGCCCCAAAACACAACGTGGGCACATCCTATTTTTTGACAGAAATCAGAGGTGTTTTTTGCAAAGTGCCTACCTGTAGATTTTGGCCTCTAGCTCAGCCGGCACCTAGGGAAACCTACCAAACCTGTGCATTTTTGAAAACTAGAGACCTAGGGGAATCCATGATGGGGTGACATGTGGGGCTCTGACGAGGTTCTATTACCCAGAATCCTTTGCAAACCTCAAAATTTGGCTAATAAAAACACATTTTCCTCACATTTCGGTGACAGAAAGTTCTGGAATCTGAGAGGAGCCACAAATTTCCTTCTACCCAGCGTTCCCCCAAGTCTTCCGATAAAAATGATACCTCACTTGTGTGGGTAGGCCTAGCGCCCGCAAGATTAAATGCCCCTTAACACAACGTGGACACATCCCATTTTTTGACAGAAAACAGAGGTGTTTTTTGCAAAGTGCCTACCGGTAGATTTTGGCCTCTAGCTCAGCCGGCACCTAGGGAAACCTACCAAACCTGTGCATTTTCGAAAACTATAGACCTAGGGAAATCCAAGATGGGGTGACCTGTCGGGCTCTGACCAGGTTCTATTACCCAGAATCCTTTGCAAACCTCAAAATGTGGTTAAAAAAACACATTTTCCTCACATTTCGGTGACAGAAAGTTCTGGAATCTGACAGGAGCTACACATTTCCTTCCACCAATGTTCCCCCAAGTTTCCTGATAAAAATGATACCTCACTTGTGTGAGTAGGCCTAGCACCCGCGACAGGAAATGCCCCAAAACGCAACATGGACACATCCCATTTTTTGACAGAAAACAGAGGTGTTTCTTGCAAAGTGCCTACCTGTAGATTTTGGCCTCTAGCTCAGCCGGCACCTAGGGAAACCTACCAAACCTGTGCATTTTTGAAAACTAGAGACCTAGGGGAATCCAAGATGGGGTGACCTGTGGGGCTCTGACCAGGTTCTGTTACCCCGAATCCTTTGCAAACCTCAAAATATGGCTAAAAAACACATTTTCCTCACATTTCGGTGACAGAAAGTTCTGGAATCTGAGAGGAGCCACAAATTTCCTTCCACCCAGCGTTCCCCCAAGTCTTCCAATAAAAATGATACCTCACTTGTGTGGGTAGGCCTAGCGCCCGCAAGAGGAAATGCCCCAAAACACAACGTGGACACATCCCATTTTTTGACAGAAAACAGGTGTTTTTTGCAAAGTGCCTACCTGTAGATTTTGGCCTCTAGCTCAGCCGGCACCTAGGGAAACCTACCAAACCTGTGCATTTTTGAAAACTAGAGACCTAGGGGAATCCAAGATGGGTGACTTGTGGGGCTCTGACCAGGTTCTGTTACCCAGAATCCTTTGCAAACCTCAAAATGTGGCTAAAAAACACATTTTCCTCACATTTCGGTGACAGAAAGTTCTGGAATCTGAGAGGAGCCACAAATTTCCTTCCACCCAGCATTCCCTCAAGTCTCCCGATAAAAATGATACCTCACTTGTGTGGTTAGGCCTAGCACCCGCGACAAGAAATGCCCCAAAACACAACATGGACACATCCCATTTTTTGACAGAAAACAGAGGTGTTTCTTGCAAAGTGCCTACCTGTAGATTTTGGCCTCTAGCTCAGCCGGCACCTAGGGAAACCTACCAAACCTGTGCATTTTTTAAAACTAGAGACCTAGGGGAATCCAAGATGGGGTGACTTGTGGGGCTCTGAACAGGTTCTGTTACACAGAATCCTTTGCAAACCTCAAAATGTGGCTAAAAAACACATTTTCCTCACATTTCGGTGACAGAAAGTTCTGGAATCTGAGAGGAGCCACAAATTTCCATCCAGCCAGCGTTCCCCCAAGTCTTCCGATAAAAATGATACTTCACATGTGTGTGTAGGCCTAGCGCCCGCAAGTAGAAATGCCCCAAAACACAACATGGACACATCCCATTTTTTGACAGAAAACAGAGGTGTTTCTTGCAAAGTGCCTACCTGTAGATTTTGGCCTCTAGCTCAGCCGGCACCTAGGGAAGCCTACCAAACCTGTGCATTTTTTAAAACTAGAGACCTAGGGGAATCCAAGATGGGGTGTCTTGTGGGGCTCTGACCAGGTTCTATTACCCCGAATCCTTTGCAAACCTCAAATTGTGGCTAAAAAAACTAATTTTCCTCACATTTCGGTGACAGAAAGTTCTGGCATCTGACAGGAGCCACAAATTTCCATCCAGCCAGCGTTCCCCCAAGTCTTCCGATAAAAATGATACTTCACATGTGTGTGTAGGCCTAGCGCCCGCGACAGCAAATGCCCCAAAACACAATGTGGGCACATCCTATTTTTTGACAGAAATCAGAGGTGTTTTTTGCAAAGTGCCTACCTGTAGATTTTGGCCTCTAGCTCAGCCGGCACCTAGGGAAACCTACCAAACCTGTGCATTTTTGAAAACTAGAGACCTAGGGGAATCCATGATGGGGTGACATGTGGGGCTCTGACGAGGTTCTATTACCCAGAATCCTTTGCAAACCTCAAAATTTGGCTAATAAAAACACATTTTCCTCACATTTCGGTGACAGAAAGTTCTGGAATCTGAGAGGAGCCACAAATTTCCTTCTACCCAGCGTTCCCCCAAGTCTTCCGATAAAAATGATACCTCACTTGTGTGGGTAGGCCTAGCGCCCGCAAGATTAAATGCCCCTTAACACAACGTGGACACATCCCATTTTTTGACAGAAAACAGAGGTGTTTTTTGCAAAGTGCCTACCGGTAGATTTTGGCCTCTAGCTCAGCCGGCACCTAGGGAAACCTACCAAACCTGTGCATTTTCGAAAACTATAGACCTAGGGAAATCCAAGATGGGGTGACCTGTCGGGCTCTGACCAGGTTCTATTACCCAGAATCCTTTGCAAACCTCAAAATGTGGTTAAAAAAACACATTTTCCTCACATTTCGGTGACAGAAAGTTCTGGAATCTGACAGGAGCTACACATTTCCTTCCACCAACGTTCCCCCAAGTTTCCTGATAAAAATGATACCTCACTTGTGTGAGTAGGCCTAGCACCCGCGACAGGAAATGCCCCAAAACGCAACATGGACACATCCCATTTTTTGACAGAAAACAGAGGTGTTTCTTGCAAAGTGCCTACCTGTAGATTTTGGCCTCTAGCTCAGCCGGCACCTAGGGAAACCTACCAAACCTGTGCATTTTTGAAAACTAGAGACCTAGGGGAATCCAAGATGGGGTGACCTGTGGGGCTCTGACCAGGTTCTGTTACCCTGAATCCTTTGCAAACCTCAAAATATGGCTAAAAAACACATTTTCCTCACATTTCGGTGACAGAAAGTTCTGGAATCTGAGAGGAGCCACAAATTTCCTTCCACCCAGCGTTCCCCCAAGTCTTCCAATAAAAATGATACCTCACTTGTGTGGGTAGGCCTAGCGCCCGCAAGAGGAAATGCCCCAAAACACAACGTGGACACATCCCATTTTTTGACAGAAAACAGGTGTTTTTTGCAAAGTGCCTACCTGTAGATTTTGGCCTCTAGCTCAGCCGGCACCTAGGGAAACCTACCAAACCTGTGCATTTTTGAAAACTAGAGACCTAGGGGAATCCAAGATGGGTGACTTGTGGGGCTCTGACCAGGTTCTGTTACCCAGAATCCTTTGCAAACCTCAAAATGTGGCTAAAAAACACATTTTCCTCACATTTCGGTGACAGAAAGTTCTGGAATCTGAGAGGAGCCACAAATTTCCTCCCACCCAGCATTCCCTCAAGTCTCCCGATAAAAATGATACCTCACTTGTGTGGTTAGGCCTAGCACCCGCGACAAGAAATGCCCCAAAACACAACATGGACACATCCCATTTTTTGACAGAAAACAGAGGTGTTTCTTGCAAAGTGCCTACCTGTAGATTTTGGCCTCTAGCTCAGCCGGCACCTAGGGAAACCTACCAAACCTGTGCATTTTTTAAAACTAGAGACCTAGGGGAATCCAAGATGGGGTGACTTGTGGGGCTCTGAACAGGTTCTGTTACACAGAATCCTTTGCAAACCTCAAAATGTGGCTAAAAAACACATTTTCCTCACATTTCGGTGACAGAAAGTTCTGGAATCTGAGAGGAGCCACAAATTTCCATCCAGCCAGCGTTCCCCCAAGTCTTCCGATAAAAATGATACTTCACATGTGTGTGTAGGCCTAGCGCCCGCAAGTAGAAATGCCCCAAAACACAACATGGACACATCCCATTTTTTGACAGAAAACAGAGGTGTTTCTTGCAAAGTGCCTACCTGTAGATTTTGGCCTCTAGCTCAGCCGGCACCTAGGGAAGCCTACCAAACCTGTGCATTTTTTAAAACTAGAGACCTAGGGGAATCCAAGATGGGGTGTCTTGTGGGGCTCTGACCAGGTTCTATTACCCCGAATCCTTTGCAAACCTCAAATTGTGGCTAAAAAAACAAATTTTCCTCACATTTCGGTGACAGAAAGTTCTGGCATCTGACAGGAGCTACACATTTCCTTCCACCAACGTTCCCCCAAGTTTCCCGATAAAAATGATACCTCACTTGTGTGGGTAGGACTAGCGCCCGCGACAGGAAATGCCCCAAAACACAACATGGACACATCCCATTTTTTGACAGAAAACAGAGGTGTTTCTTGCAAAGTGCCTACCTGTAGATTTTGGCCTCTAGCTCAGCCGGCACCTAGGGAAACCTACCAAACCTGTGCATTTTTTAAAACTAGAGACCTAGGGGAATCCAAGATGGGGTGACTTGTGGGGCTCTGAACAGGTTCTGTTACCCAGAATCCTTTGCAAACCTCAAAATGTGGCTAAAAAACACATTTTCCTCACATTTCGGTGAAAGAAAGTTCTGGAATCTGACAGGAGCCACAAATTTCCTTCCACCCAGCGTTCCCCCAAGTCTTCCAATAAAAATAATACCTCACTTGTGTGGGTAGGCCTAGCGCCCGCAAGTGGAAATGCCCCAAAACACAACGTGGACACATCCCATTTTTTGACAGAAAACAGAGGTGTTTTTTGCAAAGTGCCTACCTGTAGATTTTGGCCCTTAGCTCAGCCGGCACCTAGGGAAACCTACCAAACCTGTGCATTTTTGAAAACTAGAGACCTAGGGGAATCCAAGATGGGGTGACTTGTGGGGCTCTGACCAGGTTCTGTTACCCAGAATCCTTTGCAAACCTCAAAATTTGGCTAAAAAACACATTTTCCTCACTTTTCGGTGACAGAAAGTTCTGGAATCGAGAGGAGCCACAAATTTCCTTCCACCCAGCATTCCCTCAAGTCTCCCGATAAAAATGATACCTCACTTGTGTGGGTAGGCCTAGCACCTGCGACAGGAAATGCCCCAAAACAAAACATGGACACATCCCATTTTTTGACAGAAAACAGAGGTGTTTCTTGCAAAGTGCCTACCTGTAGATTTTGGCCTCTAGCTCAGCCGGCACCTAGGGAAACCTACCAAACCTGTGCATTTTTTAAAACTAGAGATCTAGGGGAATCCAAGATGGGGTGACCTGTGGGGCTCTGACCAGGTTCTGTTACCCCGAATCCTTTGCAAACCTCAAAATATGGATAAAAAACAAATTTTCCTCACATTTCGGTGACAGAATGTTCTGGAATCTGAGAGGAGCCACAAATTTCCTTCACCCAGCATTCCCTCAAGTCTCCCGATAAAAATGATACCTCACTTGTGTGGGTAGGCCTAGCGCCCGCGACAGCAAATGCCCCAAAACACAACGTGGGCACATCCTATTTTTTGACAGAAATCAGAGGTGTTTTTTGCAAAGTGCCTACCTGTAGATTTTGGCCTCTAGCTCAGCCGGCACCTAGGGAAACCTACCAAACCTGTGCATTTTTGAAAACTAGAGACCTAGGGGAATCCAAGATGGGGAGACTTGTGGGGCTTTGACCAGGTTCTGTTACCCAGAATCCTTTGGAAACCTCTAAATGTGGCTAAAAAACTCATTTTCCTCACATTTCAGTGACAGAAAGTTCTGGAATCTGAAGGGAGCCACAAATTTCCTTCCACCCAGCATTCCCTCAAGTCTCCCAATAAAAATTATACCTCACTTGTGTGGGTAGGCCTAGCGCCCGCAAGAGGAAATGCCCCAAAACACAACATGGACACATCCCATTTTTTGACAGAAAACAGAGGTGTTTTTTGCAAAGTGCCTACCTGTAGATTTTGGCCTCTAGCTCAGCCGGCACCTAGGGAAACCTACCAAACCTGTGCATTTTTTTAAACTAGAGACCTAGGGGAATCCAAGATGGGGAGACTTGTGGGGCTTTGACCAGGTTCTGTTACCCAGAATCCTTTGCAAACCTCAAAATGTGGCTAAAAAACACATTTTCCTCACATTTCAGTGACAGAAAGTTCTGGAATCTGAAGGGAGCCACAAATTTCCTTCCACCCAGCATTCCCTCAAGTCTCCCGATAAAAATGATACCTCACTTGTGTGGGTAGGCCTAGCACCAACGACAGGAAATGCCCCAAAACACAACATGGACACATCCCATTTTTTGACAGAAAACAGAGGTGTTTCTTGCAAAGTGCCTACCTGTAGATTTTGGCCTCTAGCTCAGCCGGCACCTAGGGAAACCTACCAAACCTGTGCATTTTTTAAAACTAGAGACCTAGGGGAATCCAAGATGGGGTGACTTGTGGGGCTCTGAACAGGTTCTGTTACCCAGAATCCTTTGCAAACCTCAAAATGTGGCTAAAAAACACATTTTCCTCACATTTCGGTGAAAGAAAGTTCTGGAATCTGACAGGAGCCACAAATTTCCATCCAGCCAGCGTTCCCCCAAGTCTTCCGATAAAAATGATACTTCACATGTGTGTGTAGGCCTAGCGCCCGAAAGTGGAAATGCCCCAAAACACAACATGGACACATCCCATTTTTTGACAGAAAACAGAGGTCTTTTTTGCAAAGTGCCTGCCTGTAGATTTTGGCCTCTAGCTCTGCCGGTACCTAGGGAAACCTACCAAACCTGTGCATTTTTTAAAACTAGAGACCTAGGGGAATCCAAGATGGGGTGACTTGTGGGGCTCTGACCAGGTTCTATTACCCAGAATCCTTTGCAAACCTCAAATTGTGGCTAAAAATACACATTTTCCTCACATTTCGGTGACAGAAAGTTCTGGCATCTGACAGGAGCTACACATTTCCTTCTACCAACGTTCCCCCAAGTTTCCCGATAAAAATGATACCTCACTTGTGTGGGTAGGACTAGCGCCCGCGACAGGAAATGCCCCAAAACACAACATGGACACATCCCATTTTTTGACAGAAAACAGAGGTGTTTCTTGCAAAGTGCCTACCTGTAGATTTTGGCCTCTAGCTCAGCCGGCACCCAGGGAAACCTACCAAACCTGTGCATTTTTTAAAACTAGAGACCTAGGGGAATCCAAGATGGGGTTACTTGTGGGGCTCTGACCAGGTTCTGTTACCCAGAATCCTTTGCAAACCTCAAAATGGGGCTAAAAAACACATTTTCCTCACATTTCGGTGACAGAAAGTTCTGGAATCTGAGAGGAGCCACAAATTTCCTTCCACCCAGCGTTCCCCCAAGTCTTCCAATAAAAATGATACCTCACTTGTGTGGGTAGGCCTAGCGCCCGCAAGAGGAAATGCCCCAAAACACAACGTGGGCACATCCCATTTTTTGACAGAAAACAGAGGTGTTTTTTGCAAAGTGCCTACCTGTAGATTTTGGCCCTTAGCTCAGCCGGCACCTAGGGAAACCTACCAAACCTGTGCATTTTTGAAAACTAGAGACCTAGGGGAATCCAAGATGGGGTGACTTGTGGGGCTCTGACCAGGTTCTGTTACCCAGAATCCTTTGCAAACCTCAAAATTTGGCTAAAAAACACATTTTCCTCACTTTTCGGTGACAGAAAGTTCTGGAATCGAGAGGAGCCACAAATTTCCTTCCACCCAGCATTCCCTCAAGTCTCCCGATAAAAATGATACCTCACTTGTGTGGGTAGGCCTAGCGCCCGCGACAGCAAATGCCCCAAAACACAACGTGGGCACATCCTATTTTTTGACAGAAATCAGAGGTGTTTTTTGCAAAGTGCCTACCTGTAGATTTTGGCCTCTAGCTCAGCCGGCACCTAGGGAAACCTACCAAACCTGTGCATTTTTGAAAACTAGAGACCTAGGGGAATCCATGATGGGGTGACATGTGGGGCTCTGACGAGGTTCTATTACCCAGAATCCTTTGCAAACCTCACAATTTGGCTAATAAAAACACATTTTCCTCACATTTCGGTGACAGAAAGTTCTGGAATCTGAGAGGAGCCACAAATTTCCTTCCACCCAGCGTTCCCCCAAGTCTTCCGATAAAAATGATACCTCACTTGTGTGGGGAGGCCTAGCGCCCGCAAAATTAAATGCCCCTTAACACAACGTGGACACATCCCATTTTTTGACAGAAAACAGAGGTGTTTTTTGCAAAGTGCCTACCGATAGATTTTGGCCTCTAGCTCAGCCGGCACCTAGGGAAACCTACCAAACCTGTGCATTTTCGAAAACTATAGACCTAGGGAAATCCAAGATGGGGTGACCTGTGGGGCTCTGACCAGGTTCTATTACCCAGAATCCTTTGCAAACCTCAAAATGTGGTTAAAAAAACACATTTTCCTCACATTTCGGTGACAGAAAGTTCTGGAATCTGACAGGAGCTACACATTTCCTTCCACCAACGTTCCCCCAAGTTTCCTGATAAAAATCATACCTCACTTGTGTGAGTAGGCCTAGCACCCGCGACAGGAAATGCCCCAAAACACAACATGGACACATCCCATTTTTTGACAGAAAACAGAGGTGTTTCTTGCAAAGTGCCTACCTGTAGATTTTGGCCTCTAGCTCAGCCGGCACCTAGGGAAACCTACCAAACCTGTGCATTTTTGAAAACTAGAGACCTAGGGGAATCCAAGATGGGGTGACCTGTGGGGCTCTGACCAGGTTCTGTTACCCCGAATCCTTTGCAAACCTCAAAATATGGCTAAAAAACACATTTTCCTCACATTTCGGTGACAGAAAGTTCTGGAATCTGAGAGGAGCCACAAATTTCATTCCACCCAGCGTTCCCCCAAGTCTTCCAATAAAAATGATACCTCACTTGTGTGGGTAGGCCTAGCGCCCGCAAGAGGAAATGCCCCAAAACACAACGTGGACACATCCCATTTTTTGACAGAAAACAGGTGTTTTTTGCAAAGTGCCTACCTGTAGATTTTGGCCTCTAGCTCAGCCGGCACCTAGGGAAACCTACCAAACCTGTGCATTTTTGAAAACTAGAGACCTAGGGGAATCCAAGATGGGGATACTTGTGGTGCTTTGACCAGGTTCTGTTACCCAGAATCCTTTGCAAACCTCTAAATGTGGCTAAAAAACTCATTTTCCTCACATTTCAGTGACAGAAAGTTCTGGAATCTGAAGGGAGCCACAAATTTCCTTCCACCCAGCATTCCCTCAAGTCTCCCGATAAAAATTATACCTCACTTGTGTGTGTAGGCCTAGCGCCCGCAAGTAGAAATGCCCCAAAACACAACATGGACACATCCCATTTTTTGACAGAAAACAGAGGTGTTTCTTGCAAAGTGCCTACCTGTAGATTTTGGCCTCTAGCTCAGCCGGCACCTAGGGAAGCCTACCAAACCTGTGCATTTTTTAAAACTAGAGACCTAGGGGAATCCAAGATGGGGTGTCTTGTGGGGCTCTGACCAGGTTCTATTACCCCGAATCCTTTGCAAACCTCAAATTGTGGCTAAAAAAACAAATTTTCCTCACATTTCGGTGACAGAAAGTTCTGGCATCTGACAGGAGCTACACATTTCCTTCCACCAACGTTCCCCCAAGTTTCCCGATAAAAATGATACCTCACTTGTGTGGGTAGGACTAGCGCCCGCGACAGGAAATGCCCCAAAACACAACATGGACACATCCCATTTTTTGACAGAAAACAGAGGTGTTTCTTGCAAAGTGCCTACCTGTAGATTTTGGCCTCTAGCTCAGCCGGCACCTAGGGAAACCTACCAAACCTGTGCATTTTTTAAAACTAGAGACCTAGGGGAATCCAAGATGGGGTGACTTGTGGGGCTCTGAACAGGTTCTGTTACCCAGAATCCTTTGCAAACCTCAAAATGTGGCTAAAAAACACATTTTCCTCACATTTCGGTGAAAGAAAGTTCTGGAATCTGACAGGAGCCACAAATTTCCTTCCACCCAGCGTTCCCCCAAGTCTTCCAATAAAAATAATACCTCACTTGTGTGGGTAGGCCTAGCGCCCGCAAGTGGAAATGCCCCAAAACACAACGTGGACACATCCCATTTTTTGACAGAAAACAGAGGTGTTTTTTGCAAAGTGCCTACCTGTAGATTTTGGCCCTTAGCTCAGCCGGCACCTAGGGAAACCTACCAAACCTGTGCATTTTTGAAAACTAGAGACCTAGGGGAATCCAAGATGGGGTGACTTGTGGGGCTCTGACCAGGTTCTGTTACCCAGAATCCTTTGCAAACCTCAAAATTTGGCTAAAAAACACATTTTCCTCACTTTTCGGTGACAGAAAGTTCTGGAATCGAGAGGAGCCACAAATTTCCTTCCACCCAGCATTCCCTCAAGTCTCCCGATAAAAATGATACCTCACTTGTGTGGGTAGGCCTAGCACCTGCGACAGGAAATGCCCCAAAACAAAACATGGACACATCCCATTTTTTGACAGAAAACAGAGGTGTTTCTTGCAAAGTGCCTACCTGTAGATTTTGGCCTCTAGCTCAGCCGGCACCTAGGGAAACCTACCAAACCTGTGCATTTTTTAAAACTAGAGATCTAGGGGAATCCAAGATGGGGTGACCTGTGGGGCTCTGACCAGGTTCTGTTACCCCGAATCCTTTGCAAACCTCAAAATATGGATAAAAAACAAATTTTCCTCACATTTCGGTGACAGAATGTTCTGGAATCTGAGAGGAGCCACAAATTTCCTTCACCCAGCATTCCCTCAAGTCTCCTGATAAAAATGATACCTCACTTGTGTGGGTAGGCCTAGCGCCCGCGTCAGCAAATGCCCCAAAACACAACGTGGGCACATCCTATTTTTTGACAGAAATCAGAGGTGTTTTTTGCAAAGTGCCTACCTGTAGATTTTGGCCTCTAGCTCAGCCGGCACCTAGGGAAACCTACCAAACCTGTGCATTTTTGAAAACTAGAGACCTAGGGGAATCCAAGATGGGGAGACTTGTGGGGCTTTGACCAGGTTCTGTTACCCAGAATCCTTTGCAAACCTCTAAATGTGGCTAAAAAACTCATTTTCCTCACATTTCAGTGACAGAAAGTTCTGGAATCTGAAGGGAGCCACAAATTTCCTTCCACCCAGCATTCCCTCAAGTCTCCCAATAAAAATTATACCTCACTTGTGTGGGTAGGCCTAGCGCCCGCAAGAGGAAATGCCCCAAAACACAACATGGACACATCCCATTTTTTGACAGAAAACAGAGGTGTTTTTTGCAAAGTGCCTACCTGTAGATTTTGGCCTCTAGCTCAGCCGGCACCTAGGGAAACCTACCAAACCTGAGCATTTTTTTAAACTAGAGACCTAGGGGAATCCAAGATGGGGAGACTTGTGGGGCTTTGACCAGGTTCTGTTACCCAGAATCCTTTGCAAACCTCAAAATGTGGCTAAAAAACACATTTTCCTCACATTTCAGTGACAGAAAGTTCTGGAATCTGAAGGGAGCCACAAATTTCCTTCCACCCAGCATTCCCTCAAGTCTCCCGATAAAAATGATACCTCACTTGTGTGGGTAGGCCTAGCACCAACGACAGGAAATGCCCCAAAACACAACATGGACACATCCCATTTTTTGACAGAAAACAGAGGTGTTTCTTGCAAAGTGCCTACCTATAGATTTTGGCCTCTAGCTCAGCCGGCACCTAGGGAAACCTACCAAACCTGTGCATTTTTTAAAACTAGAGACCTAGGGGAATCCAAGATGGGGTGACTTGTGGGGCTCTGAACAGGTTCTGTTACCCAGAATCCTTTGCAAACCTCAAAATGTGGCTAAAAAACACATTTTCCTCACATTTCGGTGAAAGAAAGTTCTGGAATCTGACAGGAGCCAAAAATTTCCATCCAGCCAGCGTTCCCCCAAGTCTTCCGATAAAAATGATACTTCACATGTGTGTGTAGGCCTAGCGCCCGAAAGTGGAAATGCCCCAAAACACAACATGGACACATCCCATTTTTTGACAGAAAACAGAGGTCTTTTTTGCAAAGTGCCTGCCTGTAGATTTTGGCCTCTAGCTCTGCCGGTACCTAGGGAAACCTACCAAACCTGTGCATTTTTTAAAACTAGAGACCTAGGGGAATCCAAGATGGGGTGACTTGTGGGGCTCTGACCAGGTTCTATTACCCAGAATCCTTTGCAAACCTCAAATTGTGGCTAAAAATACACATTTTCCTCACATTTCGGTGACAGAAAGTTCTGGCATCTGACAGGAGCTACACATTTCCTTCTACCAACGTTCCCCCAAGTTTCCCGATAAAAATGATACCTCACTTGTGTGGGTAGGACTAGCGCCCGCGACAGGAAATGCCCCAAAACACAACATGGACACATCCCATTTTTTGACAGAAAACAGAGGTGTTTCTTGCAAAGTGCCTACCTGTAGATTTTGGCCTCTAGCTCAGCCGGCACCCAGGGAAACCTACCAAACCTGTGCATTTTTTAAAACTAGAGACCTAGGGGAATCCAAGATGGGGTTACTTGTGGGGCTCTGACCAGGTTCTGTTACCCAGAATCCTTTGCAAACCTCAAAATGGGGCTAAAAAACACATTTTCCTCACATTTCGGTGACAGAAAGTTCTGGAATCTGAGAGGAGCCACAAATTTCCTTCCACCCAGCGTTCCCCCAAGTCTTCCAATAAAAATGATACCTCACTTGTGTGGGTAGGCCTAGCGCCCGCAAGAGGAAATGCCCCAAAACACAACGTGGACACATCCCATTTTTTGACAGAAAACAGAGGTGTTTTTTGCAAAGTGCCTACCTGTAGATTTTGGCCCTTAGCTCAGCCGGCACCTAGGGAAACCTACCAAACCTGTGCATTTTTGAAAACTAGAGACCTAGGGGAATCCAAGATGGGGTGACTTGTGGGGCTCTGACCAGGTTCTGTTACCCAGAATCCTTTGCAAACCTCAAAATTTGGCTAAAAAACACATTTTCCTCACTTTTCGGTGACAGAAAGTTCTGGAATCGAGAGGAGCCACAAATTTCCTTCCACCCAGCATTCCCTCAAGTCTCCCGATAAAAATGATACCTCACTTGTGTGGGTAGGCCTAGCACCCGCGACAGGAAATGCCCAAAACACAACATGGACACATCCCATTTTTTGACAGAAAACAGAGGTGTTTCTTGCAAAGTGCCTACTTGTAGATTTTGGCCTCTAGCTCAGCCGGCACCTAGGGAAACCTACCAAACCTGTGCATTTTTTAAAACTAGAGATCTAGGGGAATCCAAGATGGGGTGACCTGTGGGGCTCTGACCAGGTTCTGTTACCCCGAATCCTTTGCAAACCTCAAAATATGGATAAAAACACATTTTCCTCACATTTCGGTGACAGAATGTTCTGGAATCTGAGAGGAGCCACAAATTTCCTTCACCCAGCATTCCCTCAAGTCTCCCGATAAAAATGATACCTCACTTGTGTGGGTAGGCCTAGCGCCCGCGACAGCAAATGCCCCAAAACACAACGTGGGCACAACCTATTTTTTGACAGAAATCAGAGGTGTTTTTTGCAAAGTGCCTACCTGTAGATTTTGGCCTCTAGCTCAGCCGGCACCTAGGGAAACCTACCAAACCTGTGCATTTTTGAAAACTAGAGACCTAGGGGAATCCAAGATGGGGAGACTTGTGGGGCTTTGACCAGGTTCTGTTACCCAGAATCCTTTGCAAACCTCTAAATGTGGCTAAAAAACTCATTTTCCTCACATTTCAGTGACAGAAAGTTCTGGAATCTGAAGGGAGCCACAAATTTCCTTCCACCCAGCATTCCCTCAAGTCTCCCGATAAAAATTATACCTCACTTGTGTGTGTAGGCCTAGCGCCCGCAAGTAGAAATGCCCCAAAACACAACATGGACACATCCCATTTTTTGACAGAAAACAGAGGTGTTTCTTGCAAAGTGCCTACCTGTAGATTTTGGCCTCTAGCTCAGCCGGCACCTAGGGAAGCCTACCAAACCTGTGCATTTTTTAAAACTAGAGACCTAGGGGAATCCAAGATAGGGTGTCTTGTGGGGCTCTGACCAGGTTCTATTACCCCGAATCCTTTGCAAACCTCAAATTGTGGCTAAAAAAACAAATTTTCCTCACATTTCGGTGACAGAAAGTTCTGGCATCTGACAGGAGCTACACATTTCCTTCCACCAACGTTCCCCCAAGTTTCCCGATAAAAATGATACCTCACTTTTGTGGGTAGGACTAGCACTCGCGACAGGAAATACCCCAAAACACAACATGGACACATCCCATTTTTTGACAGAAAACAGAGGTGTTTCTTGCAAAGTGCCTACCTGTAGATTTTGGCCTCTAGCTCAACCGGCACCTAGAGAAACCTACCAAACCTGTGCATTTTTGAAAACTAGAGACCTAGGGGAATCCAAGATGGGGTGCCTTGTGGGGCTCTGACCAGGTTCTGTTACCCAGAATCCTTTGCAAACCTCAAAATGTGTCTAAAAAACACATTATTCTCACATTTCGGTGACAGAAAGTTCTGGAATCTGAGAGGAGCTACAAATTTCCTTCCACCCAGCATTCCCTCAAGTCTCCCGATAAAAATTATACCTCACTTGTGTGGGTATGCCTAGCACCCGCGACAGGAAATGCCCCAAAACACAACGTGGGCACATCCTATTTTTTGACAGAAATCAGAGGTGTTTTTTGCAAAGTGCTTACCTGTAGTTTGTGGCCTCTAGCTCAGCCGACACCTAGGGAAACCTACCAAACCTGTGCATTTTTTAAAACTAGAGACCTAGGGGAATCCATGATGGGGTGACTTGTGGGGCTCTGACGAGGTTCTATTACCCAGAATCCTTTGCAAACCTCAAAATTTGGCTAATAAAAACACATTTTCCTCACATTTCGGTGACAGAAAGTTCTGGAATCTGAGAGAAGCCACAAATTTCCTTCCACCCAGCATTCCCTCAAGTCTCCCGATAAAAATTATACCTCACTTGTGTGGGTAGGCCTAGCGCCCGCAAGAGGAAATGCCCCAAAACACAACGTGGACACATCCCATTTTTTGACAGAAAACAGAGGTGTTTTTTGCAAAGTGCCTACCTGTAGATTTTGGCCTCTAGCTCAGCCGGCACCTAAGGAAACCTACCAAACCTGTGCATTTTTTTAAACTAGAGACCTAGGGGAATCCAAGATGGGGAGACTTGTGGGGCTTTGACCAGGTTCTGTTACCCAGAATCCTTTGCAAACCTCAAAATGTGGCTAAAAAACACATTTTCCTCACATTTCAGTGACAGAAAGTTCTGGAATCTGAAGGGAGCCACAAATTTCCTTCCACCCAGCATTCCCTCAAGTCTCCTGATAAAAATGATACCTCACTTGTGTGGGTAGGCCTAGCACCAACGACAGGAAATGCCCCAAAACACAACATGGACACATCCCATTTTTTGACAGAAAACAGAGGTGTTTCTTGCAAAGTGCCTACCTGTAGATTTTGGCCTCTAGCTCAGCCGGCACCTAGGGAAACCTACCAAACCTGTGCATTTTTTAAAACTAGAGACCTAGGGGAATCCAAGATGGGGTGACTTGTGGGGCTCTGACCATGTTCTATTACCCAGAATCCTTTGTAAACCTCAGATTGTGGCTAAAAAAACACATTTTCCTCACATTTCGGTGACTGAAAGTTCTGGCATCTGGCAGGAGCTACACATTTCCTTCCACCAACGTTCCCCCAAGTTTCCCAATAAAAATGATACCTCACTTGTGTGGGTAGGACTAGCGCCCGCGACAGGAAATGCCCCAAAAAACAACATGGACACATCCCATTTTTTGACAAAAAACAGAGGTGTTTCTTGCTAAGTGCCTACCTGTAGATTTTGGCCTCTAGCTCAGCCGGCACCTAGGGAAACCTACCAAACATGTGCATTTTTGAAAACTAGAGACCTAGGGAAATCCATGATGGGGTGACTTGTGGGTCTCTGACGAAGTTCTATTACCCAGAATCCTTTGCAAACCTCAAAATGTGGCTAATAAAAACACATTTTCCTCACATTTCGGTGACAGAAAGAACTGGAATCTGAGAGGAGCCACAAATTTCCTTCCACCCAGCGTTCCCCCAAGTCTACCGATAAAAATGATACCTCACTTGTGGGGGTAGGCCTAGCGCCCGCAAGAGGAAATGCCCCAAAACACAACGTGGACACTTCTCATTTTTTGACAGAAAACAGAGGTGTTTCTTGCAAAGTGCCTACCTGTAGATTTTGGCCTCTAGCTCAGCTGTCACCTACGGAAACCTACCAAACCTGTGTATTTTTTAAAACTAGAGACCTAGGGAAATCCAAGATGGGGTGACTTGTGGGGCTCTGACCAGGTTCTATTACCCAGGATCCTTTGCAAACCTCAAATTGTGGCTAAAAAAACACATTTTCCTCACATTTCGGTGACAGAAAGTTCTGGCATCTGACGGGAGCTACACATTTCCTTCCACCAACGTTCCCCCAAGTTACCCGATAAAAATGATACCTCACTTGTGTGGGTAGGACTAGCGCCCGCGACAGAAAATGCCCCAAAACACAACATGGACACATCCCATTTTTTGACAGAAAACAGAGGTGTTTCTTGCAAAGTGCCTACCTGTAGATTTTGGCCTCTAGCTCAGCAGGCACCTAGGGAAAACTACCAAACCTGTGCATTTTTTAAAACTAGAGACCTAGGGGAATCCAAGATGGGGTGACCTGTGGGGCTCTGACCAGGTTCTGTTACCCCGAATCCTTTGCAAACCTCAAAATATGGCTAAAAAACACATTTTCCTCACATTTCGGTGACAGAAAGTTCTGGAATCTGAGAGGAGCCACAAATTTCCTTCCACCCAGCGTTCCCCCATGTCTTCCAATAAAAATGATACCTCACTTGTGTGGGTAGGCCTAGCGCCCGCGACAGCAAATGCCCCAAAACACAACGTGGGCACATCCTATTTTTTGACAGAAATCAGAGGTGTTTTTTGCAAAGTGCCTACCTGTAGATTTTGGCCTCTAGCTCAGCCGGCACCTAGGGAAACCTACCAAACCTGTGCATTTTTGAAAACTAGAGACCTAGGGGAATCCATGATGGGGTGACATGTGGGGCTCTGACGAGGTTCTATTACCCAGAATCCTTTGCAAACCTCACAATTTGGCTAATAAAAACACATTTTCCTCACATTTCGGTGACAGAAAGTTCTGGAATCTGAGAGGAGCCACAAATTTCCTTCCACCCAGCGTTCCCCCAAGTCTTCCGATAAAAATGATACCTCACTTGTGTGGGGAGGCCTAGCGCCCGCAAAATTAAATGCCCCTTAACACAACGTGGACACATCCCATTTTTTGACAGAAAACAGAGGTGTTTTTTGCAAAGTGCCTACCGATAGATTTTGGCCTCTAGCTCAGCCGGCACCTAGGGAAACCTACCAAACCTGTGCATTTTCGAAAACTATAGACCTAGGGAAATCCAAGATGGGGTGACCTGTGGGGCTCTGACCAGGTTCTATTACCCAGAATCCTTTGCAAACCTCAAAATGTGGTTAAAAAAACACATTTTCCTCACATTTCGGTGACAGAAAGTTCTGGAATCTGACAGGAGCTACACATTTCCTTCCACCAACGTTCCCCCAAGTTTCCTGATAAAAATCATACCTCACTTGTGTGAGTAGGCCTAGCACCCGCGACAGGAAATGCCCCAAAACACAACATGGACACATCCCATTTTTTGACAGAAAACAGAGGTGTTTCTTGCAAAGTGCCTACCTGTAGATTTTGGCCTCTAGCTCAGCCGGCACCTAGGGAAACCTACCAAACCTGTGCATTTTTGAAAACTAGAGACCTAGGGGAATCCAAGATGGGGTGACCTGTGGGGCTCTGACCAGGTTCTGTTACCCCGAATCCTTTGCAAACCTCAAAATATGGCTAAAAAACACATTTTCCTCACATTTCGGTGACAGAAAGTTCTGGAATCTGAGAGGAGCCACAAATTTCATTCCACCCAGCGTTCCCCCAAGTCTTCCAATAAAAATGATACCTCACTTGTGTGGGTAGGCCTAGCGCCCGCAAGAGGAAATGCCCCAAAACACAACGTGGACACATCCCATTTTTTGACAGAAAACAGGTGTTTTTTGCAAAGTGCCTACCTGTAGATTTTGGCCTCTAGCTCAGCCGGCACCTAGGGAAACCTACCAAACCTGTGCATTTTTGAAAACTAGAGACCTAGGGGAATCCAAGATGGGTGACTTGTGGGGCTCTGACCAGGTTCTGTTACCCAGAATCCTTTGCAAACCTCAAAATGTGGCTAAAAAACACATTTTCCTCACATTTCGGTGACAGAAAGTTCTGGAATCTGAGAGGAGCCACAAATTTCCTTCCACCCAGCATTCCCTCAAGTCTCCCGATAAAAATGATACCTCACTTGTGTGGTTAGGCCTAGCACCCGCGACAAGAAATGCCCCAAAACACAACATGGACACATCCCATTTTTTGACAGAAAACAGAGGTGTTTCTTGCAAAGTGCCTACCTGTAGATTTTGGCCTCTAGCTCAGCCGGCACCTAGGGAAGCCTACCAAACCTGTGCATTTTTTAAAACTAGAGACCTAGGGGAATCCAAGATGGGGTGTCTTGTGGGGCTCTGACCAGGTTCTATTACCCCGAATCCTTTGCAAACCTCAAATTGTGGCTAAAAAAACAAATTTTCCTCACATTTCGGTGACAGAAAGTTCTGGCATCTGACAGGAGCTACACATTTCCTTCCACCAACGTTCCCCCAAGTTTCCCGATAAAAATGATACCTCACTTGTGTGGGTAGGACTAGCGCCCGCGACAGGAAATGCCCCAAAACACAACATGGACACATCCCATTTTTTGACAGAAAACAGAGGTGTTTCTTGCAAAGTGCCTACCTGTAGATTTTGGCCTCTAGCTCAGCCGGCACCTAGGGAAACCTACCAAACCTGTGCATTTTTTCAAACTAGAGACCTAGGGGAATCCAAGATGGGGTGACTTGTGGGGCTCTGAACAGGTTCTGTTACCCAGAATCCTTTGCAAACCTCAAAATGTGGCTAAAAAACACATTTTCCTCACATTTCGGTGAAAGAAAGTTCTGGAATCTGACAGGAGCCACAAATTTCCATCCAGCCAGCGTTCCCCCAAGTCTTCCGATAAAAATGATACTTCACATGTGTGTGTAGGCCTAGCGCCCGAAAGTGGAAATGCCCCAAAACACAACATGGACACATCCCATTTTTTGACAGAAAACAGAGGTCTTTTTTGCAAAGTGCCTGCCTGTAGATTTTGGCCTCTAGCTCTGCCGGTACCTATGGAAACCTACCAAACCTGTGCATTTTTTAAAACTAGAGACCTAGGGGAATCCAAGATGGGGTGACTTGTGGGGCTCTGACCAGGTTCTATTACCCAGAATCCTTTGCAAACCTCAAATTGTGGCTAAAAATACACATTTTCCTCACATTTCGGTGACAGAAAGTTCTGGCATCTGACAGGAGCTACACATTTCCTTCCACCAACGTTCCCCCAAGTTTCCCGATAAAAATGATACCTCACTTGTGTGGGTAGGACTAGCGCCCGCGACAGGAAATGCCCCAAAACACAACATGGACTCATCCCATTTTTTGACAGAAAACAGAGGTGTTTCTTGCAAAGTGCCTACCTGTAGATTTTGGCCTCTAGCTCAGCCGGCACCCAGGGAAACCTACCAAACCTGTGCATTTTTTAAAACTAGAGACCTAGGGGAATCCAAGATGGGGTTACTTGTGGGGCTCTGACCAGGTTCTGTTACCCAGAATCCTTTGCAAACCTCAAAATTTGGCTAAAAAACACATTTTCCTCACTTTTCGGTGACAGAAAGTTCTGGAATCGAGAGGAGCCACAAATTTCCTTCCACCCAGCATTCCCTCAAGTCTCCCGATAAAAATGATACCTCACTTGTGTGGGTAGGCCTAGCACCCGCGACAGGAAATGCCCCAAAACAAAACATGGACACATCCCATTTTTTGACAGAAAACAGAGGTGTTTCTTGCAAAGTGCCTACCTGTAGATTTTGGCCTCTAGCTCAGCCGGCACCTAGGGAAACCTACCAAACCTGTGCATTTTTTAAAACTAGAGATCTAGGGGAATCCAAGATGGGGTGACCTGTGGGGCTCTGACCAGGTTCTGTTACCCCGAATCCTTTGCAAACCTCAAAATATGGATAAAAAACACATTTTCCTCACATTTCGGTGACAGAATGTTCTGGAATCTGAGAGGAGCCACAAATTTCCTTCACCCAGCATTCCCTCAAGTCTCCCGATAAAAATGATACCTCACTTGTGTGGGTAGGCCTAGCGCCCGCGACAGCAAATGCCCCAAAACACAACGTGGGCACATCCTATTTTTTTACAGAAATCAGAGGTGTTTTTTGCAAAGTGCCTACCTGTAGATTTTGGCCTCTAGCTCAGCCGGCACCTAGGGAAACCTACCAAACCTGTGCATTTTTGAAAACTAGAGACCTAGGGGAATCCAAGATGGGGAGACTTGTGGGGCTTTGACCAGGTTCTGTTACCCAGAATCCTTTGCAAACCTCTAAATGTGGCTAAAAAACTCATTTTCCTCACATTTCAGTGACAGAAAGTTCTGGAATCTGAAGGGAGCCACAAATTTCCTTCCACCCAGCATTCCCTCAAGTCTCCCAATAAAAATTATACCTCACTTGTGTGGGTAGGCCTAGCGCCCGCAAGAGGAAATGCCCCAAAACACAACGTGGACACATCCCATTTTTTGACAGAAAACAGAGGTGTTTCTTGCAAAGTGCCTACCTGTAGATTTTGGCCTCTAGCTCAGCCGGCACCCAGGGAAACCTACCAAACCTGTGCATTTTTTAAAACTAGAGACCTAGGGGAATCCAAGATGGGGTTACTTGTGTGGCTCTGACCAGGTTCTGTTACCCAGAATCCTTTGCAAACCTCAAAATGGGGCTAAAAAACACATTTTCCTCACATTTCGGTGACAGAAAGTTCTGGAATCTGAGAGGAGCCACAAATTTCCTTCCACCCAGCGTTCCCCCAAGTCTTCCAATAAAAATAATACCTCACTTGTGTGGGTAGGCCTAGCGCCCGCAAGTGGAAATGCCCCAAAACACAACGTGGACACATCCCATTTTTTGACAGAAAACAGAGGTGTTTTTTGCAAAGTGCCTACCTGTAGATTTTGGCCCTTAGCTCAGCCGGCACCTAGGGAAACCTACCAAACCTGTGCATTTTTGAAAACTAGAGACCTAGGGGAATCCAAGATGGGGTGACTTGTGGGGCTCTGACCAGGTTCTGTTACCCAGAATCCTTTGCAAACCTCAAAATTTGGCTAAAAAACACATTTTCCTCACTTTTCGGTGACAGAAAGTTCTGGAATCGAGAGGAGCCACAAATTTCCTTCCACCCAGCATTCCCTCAAGTCTCCCGATAAAAATGATACCTCACTTGTGTGGGTAGGCCTAGCACCCGCGACAGGAAATGCCCCAAAACAAAACATGGACACATCCCATTTTTTGACAGAAAACAGAGGTGTTTCTTGCAAAGTGCCTACCTGTAGATTTTGGCCTCTAGCTCAGCCGGCACCTAGGGAAACCTACCAAACCTGTGCATTTTTTAAAACTAGAGATCTAGGGGAATCCAAGATGGGGTGACCTGTGGGGCTCTGACCAGGTTCTGTTACCCCGAATCCTTTGCAAACCTCAAAATATGGATAAAAAACAAATTTTCCTCACATTTCGGTGACAGAATGTTCTGGAATCTGAGAGGAGCCACAAATTTCCTTCACCCAGCATTCCCTCAAGTCTCCCGATAAAAATGATACCTCACTTGTGTGGGTAGGCCTAGCGCCCGCGACAGCAAATGCCCCAAAACACAACGTGGGCACATCCTATTTTTTGACAGAAATCAGAGGTGTTTTTTGCAAAGTGCCTACCTGTAGATTTTGGCCTCTAGCTCAGCCAGCACCTAGGGAAACCTACCAAACCTGTGCATTTTTGAAAACTAGAGACCTAGGGGAATCCAAGATGGGGAGACTTGTGGGGCTTTGACCAGGTTCTGTTACCCAGAATCCTTTGCAAACCTCTAAATGTGGCTAAAAAACTCATTTTCCTCACATTTCAGTGACAGAAAGTTCTGGAATCTGAAGGGAGCCACACATTTCCTTCCACCCAGCATTCCCTCAAGTCTCCCAATAAAAATTATACCTCACTTGTGTGGGTAGGCCTAGCGCCCGCAAGAGGAAATGCCCCAAAACACAACGTGGACACATCCCATTTTTTGACAGAAAACAGAGGTGTTTTTTGCAAAGTGCCTACCTGTAGATTTTGGCCTCTAGCTCAGCCGGCACCTAGGGAAACCTACCAAACCTGTGCATTTTTTTAAACTAGAGACCTAGGGGAATCCAAGATGGGGAGACTTGTGGGGCTTTGACCAGGTTCTGTTACCCAGAATCCTTTGCAAACCTCAAAATGTGGCTAAAAAACACATTTTCCTCACATTTCAGTGACAGAAAGTTCTGGAATCTGAAGGGAGCCACAAATTTCCGTCCACCCAGCATTCCCTCAAGTCTCCCGATAAAAATGATACCTCACTTGTGTGGGTAGGCCTAGCACCAACGACAGGAAATGCCCCAAAACACAACATGGACACATCCCATTTTTTGACAGAAAACAGAGGTGTTTCTTGCAAAGTGCCTACCTGTAGATTTTGGCCTCTAGCTCAGCCGGCACCTAGGGAAACCTACCAAACCTGTGCATTTTTTAAAACTAGAGACCTAGGGGAATCCAAGATGGGGTGACTTGTGGGGCTCTGAACAGGTTCTGTTACCCAGAATCTTTTGCAAACCTCAAAATGTGGCTAAAAAACACATTTTCCTCACATTTCGGTGAAAGAAAGTTCTGGAATCTGACAGGAGCCACAAATTTCCATCCAGCCAGCGTTCCCCCAAGTCTTCCGATAAAAATGATACTTCACATGTGTGTGTAGGCCTAGCGCCCGAAAGTGGAAATGCCCCAAAACACAACTTGGACACATCCCATTTTTTGACAGAAAACAGAGGTCTTTGTTGCAAAGTGCCTGCCTGTAGATTTTGGCCTCTAGCTCTGCCGGTACCTAGGGAAACCTACCAAACCTGTGCATTTTTTAAAACTAGAGACCTAGGGGAATCCAAGATGGGGTGACTTGTGGGGCTCTGACCAGGTTCTATTACCCAGAATCCTTTGCAAACCTCAAATTGTGGCTAAAAATACACATTTTCCTCACATTTCGGTGACAGAAAGTTCTGGCATCTGACAGGAGCTACACATTTCCTTCTACCAACGTTCCCCCAAGTTTCCCGATAAAAATGATACTTCACTTGTGTGGGTAGGACTAGCGCCCGCGACAGGAAATGCCCCAAAACACAACATGGACACATCCCATTTTGTGACAGAAAACAGAGGTGTTTCTTGCAAAGTGCCTACCTGTAGATTTTGGCCTCTAGCTCAGCCGGCACCCAGGGAAACCTACCAAACCTGTGCATTTTTTAAAACTAGAGACCTAGGGGAATCCAAGATGGGGTTACTTGTGGGGCTCTGACCAGGTTCTGTTACCCAGAATCCTTTGCAAACCTCAAAATGGGGCTAAAAAACACATTTTCCTCACATTTCGGTGACAGAAAGTTCTGGAATCTGAGAGGAGCCACAAATTTCCTTCCACCCAGCGTTCCCCCAAGTCTTCCAATAAAAATGATACCTCACTTGTGTGGGTAGGCCTAGCGCCCGCAAGAGGAAATGCCCCAAAACACAACGTGGACACATCCCATTTTTTGACAGAAAACAGAGGTGTTTTTTGCAAAGTGCCTACCTGTAGATTTTGGCCCTTAGCTCAGCCGGCACCTAGGGAAACCTACCAAACCTGTGCATTTTTGAAAACTAGAGACCTAGGGGAATCCAAGATGGGGTGACTTGTGGGGCTCTGACCAGGTTCTGTTACCCAGAATCCTTTGCAAACCTCAAAATTTGGCTAAAAAACACATTTTCCTCACTTTTCGGTGACAGAAAGTTCTGGAATCGAGAGGAGCCACAAATTTCCTTCCACCCAGCATTCCCTCAAGTCTCCCGATAAAAATGATACCTCACTTGTGTGGGTAGGCCTAGCACCCGCGACAGGAAATGCCCCAAAACACAACATGGACACATCCCATTTTTTGACAGAAAACAGAGGTGTTTCTTGCAAAGTGCCTACCTGTAGATTTTGGCCTCTAGCTCAGCCGGCACCTAGGGAAACCTACCAAACCTGTGCATTTTTTAAAACTAGAGATCTAGGGGAATCCAAGATGGGGTGACCTGTGGGGCTCTGACCAGGTTCTGTTACCCCGAATCCTTTGCAAACCTCAAAATATGGATAAAAACACATTTTCCTCACATTTCGGTGACAGAATGTTCTGGAATCTGAGAGGAGCCACAAATTTCCTTCACCCAGCATTCCCTCAAGTCTCCCGATAAAAATGATACCTCACTTGTGTGGGTAGGCCTAGCGCCCGCGACAGCAAATGCCCCAAAACACAACGTGGGCACAACCTATTTTTTGACAGAAATCAGAGGTGTTTTTTGCAAAGTGCCTACCTGTAGATTTTGGCCTCTAGCTCAGCCGGCACCTAGGGAAACCTACCAAACCTGTGCATTTTTGAAAACTAGAGACCTAGGGGAATCCAAGATGGGGATACTTGTGGTGCTTTGACCAGGTTCTGTTACCCAGAATCCTTTGCAAACCTCTAAATGTGGCTAAAAAACTCATTTTCCTCACATTTCAGTGACAGAAAGTTCTGGAATCTGAAGGGAGCCACAAATTTCCGTCCACCCAGCATTCCCTCAAGTCTCCCGATAAAAATGATACCTCACTTGTGTGGGTAGGCCTAGCACCAACGACAGGAAATGCCCCAAAACACAACATGGACACATCCCATTTTTTGACAGAAAACAGAGGTGTTTCTTGCAAAGTGCCTACCTGTAGATTTTGGCCTCTAGCTCAGCCGGCACCTAGGGAAACCTACCAAACCTGTGCATTTTTTAAAACTAGAGACCTAGGGGAATCCAAGATGGGGTGACTTGTGGGGCTCTGAACAGGTTCTGTTACCCAGAATCTTTTGCAAACCTCAAAATGTGGCTAAAAAACACATTTTCCTCACATTTCGGTGAAAGAAAGTTCTGGAATCTGACAGGAGCCACAAATTTCCATCCAGCCAGCGTTCCCCCAAGTCTTCCGATAAAAATGATACTTCACATGTGTGTGTAGGCCTAGCGCCCGAAAGTGGAAATGCCCCAAAACACAACTTGGACACATCCCATTTTTTGACAGAAAACAGAGGTCTTTGTTGCAAAGTGCCTGCCTGTAGATTTTGGCCTCTAGCTCTGCCGGTACCTAGGGAAACCTACCAAACCTGTGCATTTTTTAAAACTAGAGACCTAGGGGAATCCAAGATGGGGTGACTTGTGGGGCTCTGACCAGGTTCTATTACCCAGAATCCTTTGCAAACCTCAAATTGTGGCTAAAAATACACATTTTCCTCACATTTCGGTGACAGAAAGTTCTGGCATCTGACAGGAGCTACACATTTCCTTCTACCAACGTTCCCCCAAGTTTCCCGATAAAAATGATACTTCACTTGTGTGGGTAGGACTAGCGCCCGCGACAGGAAATGCCCCAAAACACAACATGGACACATCCCATTTTGTGACAGAAAACAGAGGTGTTTCTTGCAAAGTGCCTACCTGTAGATTTTGGCCTCTAGCTCAGCCGGCACCCAGGGAAACCTACCAAACCTGTGCATTTTTTAAAACTAGAGACCTAGGGGAATCCAAGATGGGGTTACTTGTGGGGCTCTGACCAGGTTCTGTTACCCAGAATCCTTTGCAAACCTCAAAATGGGGCTAAAAAACACATTTTCCTCACATTTCGGTGACAGAAAGTTCTGGAATCTGAGAGGAGCCACAAATTTCCTTCCACCCAGCGTTCCCCCAAGTCTTCCAATAAAAATGATACCTCACTTGTGTGGGTAGGCCTAGCGCCCGCAAGAGGAAATGCCCCAAAACACAACGTGGACACATCCCATTTTTTGACAGAAAACAGAGGTGTTTTTTGCAAAGTGCCTACCTGTAGATTTTGGCCCTTAGCTCAGCCGGCACCTAGGGAAACCTACCAAACCTGTGCATTTTTGAAAACTAGAGACCTAGGGGAATCCAAGATGGGGTGACTTGTGGGGCTCTGACCAGGTTCTGTTACCCAGAATCCTTTGCAAACCTCAAAATTTGGCTAAAAAACACATTTTCCTCACTTTTCGGTGACAGAAAGTTCTGGAATCGAGAGGAGCCACAAATTTCCTTCCACCCAGCATTCCCTCAAGTCTCCCGATAAAAATGATACCTCACTTGTGTGGGTAGGCCTAGCACCCGCGACAGGAAATGCCCCAAAACACAACATGGACACATCCCATTTTTTGACAGAAAACAGAGGTGTTTCTTGCAAAGTGCCTACCTGTAGATTTTGGCCTCTAGCTCAGCCGGCACCTAGGGAAACCTACCAAACCTGTGCATTTTTTAAAACTAGAGATCTAGGGGAATCCAAGATGGGGTGACCTGTGGGGCTCTGACCAGGTTCTGTTACCCCGAATCCTTTGCAAACCTCAAAATATGGATAAAAACACATTTTCCTCACATTTCGGTGACAGAATGTTCTGGAATCTGAGAGGAGCCACAAATTTCCTTCACCCAGCATTCCCTCAAGTCTCCCGATAAAAATGATACCTCACTTGTGTGGGTAGGCCTAGCGCCCGCGACAGCAAATGCCCCAAAACACAACGTGGGCACAACCTATTTTTTGACAGAAATCAGAGGTGTTTTTTGCAAAGTGCCTACCTGTAGATTTTGGCCTCTAGCTCAGCCGGCACCTAGGGAAACCTACCAAACCTGTGCATTTTTGAAAACTAGAGACCTAGGGGAATCCAAGATGGGGATACTTGTGGTGCTTTGACCAGGTTCTGTTACCCAGAATCCTTTGCAAACCTCTAAATGTGGCTAAAAAACTCATTTTCCTCACATTTCAGTGACAGAAAGTTCTGGAATCTGAAGGGAGCCACAAATTTCCTTCCACCCAGCATTCCCTCAAGGCTCCCGATAAAAATTATACCTCACTTGTGTGTGTAGGCCTAGCGCCCGCAAGTAGAAATGCCCCAAAACACAACATGGACACATCCCATTTTTTGACAGAAAACAGAGGTGTTTCTTGCAAAGTGCCTACCTGTAGATTTTGGCCTCTAGCTCAGCCGGCACCTAGGGAAGCCTACCAAACCTGTGCATTTTTTAAAACTAGAGACCTAGGGGAATCCAAGATGGGGTGTCTTGTGGGGCTCTGACCAGGTTCTATTACCCCGAATCCTTTGCAAACCTCAAATTGTGGCTAAAAAAACAAATTTTCCTCACATTTCGGTGACAGAAAGTTCTGGCATCTGACAGGAGCTACACATTTCCTTCCACCAACGTTCCCCCAAGTTTCCCGATAAAAATGATACCTCACTTTTGTGGGTAGGACTAGCACTCGCGACAGGAAATACCCCAAAACACAACATGGACACATCCCATTTTTTGACAGAAAACAGAGGTGTTTCTTGCAAAGTGCCTACCTGTAGATTTTGGCCTCTAGCTCAACCGGCACCTAGAGAAACCTACCAAACCTGTGCATTTTTGAAAACTAGAGACCTAGGGGAATCCAAGATGGGGTGCCTTGTGGGGCTCTGACCAGGTTCTGTTACCCAGAATCCTTTGCAAACCTCAAAATGTGTCTAAAAAACACATTATTCTCACATTTCGGTGACAGAAAGTTCTGGAATCTGAGAGGAGCTACAAATTTCCTTCCACCCAGCATTCCCTCAAGTCTCCCGATAAAAATTATACCTCACTTGTGTGGGTATGCCTAGCACCCGCGACAGGAAATGCCCCAAAACACAACGTGGGCACATCCTATTTTTTGACAGAAATCAGAGGTGTTTTTTGCAAAGTGCTTACCTGTAGTTTGTGGCCTCTAGCTCAGCCGACACCTAGGGAAACCTACCAAACCTGTGCATTTTTTAAAACTAGAGACCTAGGGGAATCCATGATGGGGTGACTTGTGGGGCTCTGACGAGGTTCTATTACCCAGAATCCTTTGCAAACCTCAAAATTTGGCTAATAAAAACACATTTTCCTCGCATTTCGGTGACAGAAAGTTCTGGAATCTGAGAGAAGCCACAAATTTCCTTCCACCCAGCATTCCCTCAAGTCTCCCGATAAAAATTATACCTCACTTGTGTGGGTAGGCCTAGCGCCCGCAAGAGGAAATGCCCCAAAACACAACGTGGACACATCCCATTTTTTGACAGAAAACAGAGGTGTTTTTTGCAAAGTGCCTACCTGTAGATTTTGGCCTCTAGCTCAGCCGGCACCTAAGGAAACCTACCAAACCTGTGCATTTTTTTAAACTAGAGACCTAGGGGAATCCAAGATGGGGAGACTTGTGGGGCTTTGACCAGGTTCTGTTACCCAGAATCCTTTGCAAACCTCAAAATGTGGCTAAAAAACACATTTTCCTCACATTTCAGTGACAGAAAGTTCTGGAATCTGAAGGGAGCCACAAATTTCCTTCCACCCAGCATTCCCTCAAGTCTCCTGATAAAAATGATACCTCACTTGTGTGGGTAGGCCTAGCACCAATGACAGGAAATGCCCCAAAACACAACATGGACACATCCCATTTTTTGACAGAAAACAGAGGTGTTTCTTGCAAAGTGCCTACCTGTAGATTTTGGCCTCTAGCTCAGCCGGCACCTAGGGAAACCTACCAAACCTGTGCATTTTTTAAAACTAGAGACCTAGGGGAATCCAAGATGGGGTGACTTGTGGGGCTCTGACCATGTTCTATTACCCAGAATCCTTTGTAAACCTCAGATTGTGGCTAAAAAAACACATTTTCCTCACATTTCGGTGACTGAAAGTTCTGGCATCTGACAGGAGCTACACATTTCCTTCCACCAACGTTCCCCCAAGTTTCCCAATAAAAATGATACCTCACTTGTGTGGGTAGGACTAGCGCCCGCGACAGGAAATGCCCCAAAAAACAACATGGACACATCCCATTTTTTGACAGAAAACAGAGGTGTTTCTTGCTAAGTGCCTACCTGTAGATTTTGGCCTCTAGCTCAGCCGGCACCTAGGGAAACCTACCAAACATGTGCATTTTTGAAAACTAGAGACCTAGGGAAATCCATGATGGGGTGACTTGTGGGTCTCTGACGAAGTTCTATTACCCAGAATCCTTTGCAAACCTCAAAATGTGGCTAATAAAAACACATTTTCCTCACATTTCGGTGACAGAAAGTTCTGGAATCTGAGAGGAGCCACAAATTTCCTTCCACCCAGCGTTCCCCCAAGTCTACCGATAAAAATGATACCTCACTTGTGGGGGTAGGCCTAGCGCCCGCAAGAGGAAATGCCCCAAAACACAACGTGGACACTTCTCATTTTTTGACAGAAAACAGAGGTGTTTCTTGCAAAGTGCCTACCTGTAGATTTTGGCCTCTAGCTCAGCTGGCACCTACGGAAACCTACCAAACCTGTGCATTTTTTAAAACTAGAGACCTAGGGAAATCCAAGATGGGGTGACTTGTGGGGCTCTGACCAGGTTCTATTACCCAGGATCCTTTGCAAACCTCAAATTGTGGCTAAAAAAACACATTTTCCTCACATTTCGGTGACAGAAAGTTCTGGCATCTGACGGGAGCTACACATTTCCTTCCACCAACGTTCCCCCAAGTTACCCGATAAAAATGATACCTCACTTGTGTGGGTAGGACTAGCGCCCGCGACAGAAAATGCCCCAAAACACAACATGGACACATCCCATTTTTTGACAGAAAACAGAGGTGTTTCTTGCAAAGTGCCTACCTGTAGATTTTGGCCTCTAGCTCAGCCGGCACCTAGGGAAAACTACCAAACCTGTGCATTTTTTAAAACTAGAGACCTAGGGGAATCCAAGATGGGGTGACCTGTGGGGCTCTGACCAGGTTCTGTTACCCCGAATCCTTTGCAAACCTCAAAATATGGCTAAAAAACACATTTTCCTCACATTTCGGTGACAGAAAGTTCTGGAATCTGAGAGGAGCCACAAATTTCCTTCCACCCAGCGTTCCCCCATGTCTTCCAATAAAAATGATACCTCACTTGTGTGGGTAGGCCTAGCGCCCGCGACAGCAAATGCCCCAAAACACAACGTGGGCACATCCTATTTTTTGACAGAAATCAGAGGTGTTTTTTGCAAAGTGCCTACCTGTAGATTTTGGCCTCTAGCTCAGCCGGCACCTAGGGAAACCTACCAAACCTGTGCATTTTTTAAAACTAGAGACCTAGGGGAATCCAAGATGGGGTGACTTGTGGGGCTCTGAACAGGTTCTGTTACCCAGAATCCTTTGCAAACCTCAAAATGTGGCTAAAAAACACATTTTCCTCACATTTCGGTGAAAGAAAGTTCTGGAATCTGACAGGAGCCACAAATTTCCATCCAGCCAGCGTTCCCCCAAGTCTTCCGATAAAAATGATACTTCACATGTGTGTGTAGGCCTAGCGCCCGAAAGTGGAAATGCCCCAAAACACAACATGGACACATCCCATTTTTTGACAGAAAACAGAGGTCTTTTTTGCAAAGTGCCTGCCTGTAGATTTTGGCCTCTAGCTCTGCCGGTACCTATGGAAACCTACCAAACCTGTGCATTTTTTAAAACTAGAGACCTAGGGGAATCCAAGATGGGGTGACTTGTGGGGCTCTGACCAGGTTCTATTACCCAGAATCCTTCGCAAAACTCAAATTGTGGCTAAAAATACACATTTTCCTCACATTTCGGTGACAGAAAGTTCTGGCATCTGACAGGAGCTACACATTTCCTTCCACCAACGTTCCCCCAAGTTTCCCGATAAAAATGATACCTCACTTGTGTGGGTAGGACTAGCGCCCGCGACAGGAAATGCCCCAAAACACAACATGGACACATCCCATTTTTTGACAGAAAACAGAGGTGTTTCTTGCAAAATGCCTACCTGTAGATTTTGGCCTCTAGCTCAGCCGGCACCCAGGGAAACCTACCAAACCTGTGCATTTTTTAAAACTAGAGACCTAGGGGAACCCAAGATGGGGTTACTTGTGGGGCTCTGACCAGGTTCTGTTACCCAGAATCCTTTGCAAACCTCAAAATTTGGCTAAAAAACACATTTTCCTCACTTTTCGGTGACAGAAAGTTCTGGAATCGAGAGGAGCCACAAATTTCCTTCCACCCAGCATTCCCTCAAGTCTCCCGATAAAAATGATACCTCACTTGTGTGGGTAGGCCTAGCACCCGCGACAGGAAATGCCCCAAAACAAAACATGGACACATCCCATTTTTTGACAGAAAACAGAGGTGTTTCTTGCAAAGTGCCTACCTGTAGATTTTGGCCTCTAGCTCAGCCGGCACCTAGGGAAACCTACCAAACCTGTGCATTTTTTAAAACTAGAGATCTAGGGGAATCCAAGATGGGGTGACCTGTGGGGCTCTGACCAGGTTCTGTTACCCCGAATCCTTTGCAAACCTCAAAATATGGATAAAAAACAAATTTTCCTCACATTTCGGTGACAGAATGTTCTGGAATCTGAGAGGAGCCACAAATTTCCTTCACCCAGCATTCCCTCAAGTCTCCCGATAAAAATGATACCTCACTTGTGTGGGTAGGCCTAGCTCCCGCGACAGCAAATGCCCCAAAACACAACGTGGGCACATCCTATTTTTTTACAGAAATCAGAGGTGTTTTTTGCAAAGTGCCTACCTGTAGATTTTGGCCTCTAGCTCAGCCGGCACCTAGGGAAACCTACCAAACCTGTGCATTTTTGAAAACTAGAGACCTAGGGGAATCCAAGATGGGGAGACTTGTGGGGCTTTGACCAGGTTCTGTTACCCAGAATCCTTTGCAAACCTCTAAATGTGGCTAAAAAACTCATTTTCCTCACATTTCAGTGACAGAAAGTTCTGGAATCTGAAGGGAGCCACAAATTTCCTTCCACCCAGCATTCCCTCAAGTCTCCCAATAAAAATTATACCTCACTTGTGTGGGTAGGCCTAGCGCCCGCAAGAGGAAATGCCCCAAAACACAACGTGGACACATCCCATTTTTTGACAGAAAACAGAGGTGTTTCTTGCAAAGTGCCTACCTGTAGATTTTGGCCTCTAGCTCAGCCGGCACCCAGGGAAACCTACCAAACCTGTGCATTTTTTAAAACTAGAGACCTAGGGGAATCCAAGATGGGGTTACTTGTGGGGCTCTGACCAGGTTCTGTTACCCAGAATCCTTTGCAAACCTCAAAATGGGGCTAAAAAACACATTTTCCTCACATTTCGGTGACAGAAAGTTCTGGAATCTGAGAGGAGCCACAAATTTCCTTCCACCCAGCGTTCCGCCAAGTCTTCCAATAAAAATAATACCTCACTTGTGTGGGTAGGCCTAGCGCCCGCAAGTGGAAATGCCCCAAAACACAACGTGGACACATCCCATTTTTTGACAGAAAACAGAGGTGTTTTTTGCAAAGTGCCTACCTGTAGATTTTGGCCCTTAGCTCAGCCGGCACCTAGGGAAACCTACCAAACCTGTGCATTTTTGAAAACTAGAGACCTAGGGGAATCCAAGATGGGGTGACTTGTGGGGCTCTGACCAGGTTCTGTTACCCAGAATCCTTTGCAAACCTCAAAATTTGGCTAAAAAACACATTTTCCTCACTTTTCGGTGACAGAAAGTTCTGGAATCGAGAGGAGCCACAAATTTCCTTCCACCCAGCATTCCCTCAAGTCTCCCGATAAAAATGATACCTCACTTGTGTGGGTAGGCCTAGCACCCGCGACAGGAAATGCCCCAAAACAAAACATGGACACATCCCATTTTTTGACAGAAAACAGAGGTGTTTCTTGCAAAGTGCCTACCTGTAGATTTTGGCCTCTAGCTCAGCCGGCACCTAGGAAAACCTACCAAACCTGTGCATTTTTTAAAACTAGAGATCTAGGGGAATCCAAGATGGGGTGACCTGTGGGGCTCTGACCAGGTTCTGTTACCCCGAATCCTTTGCAAACCTCAAAATATGGATAAAAAACAAATTTTCCTCACATTTCGGTGACAGAATGTTCTGGAATCTGAGAGGAGCCACAAATTTCCTTCACCCAGCATTCCCTCAAGTCTCCCGATAAAAATGATACCTCACTTGTGTGGGTAGGCCTAGCGCCCGCGACAGCAAATGCCCCAAAACACAACGTGGGCATATCCTATTTTTTGACAGAAATCAGAGGTGGTTTTTGCAAAGTGCCTACCTGTAGATTTTGTCCTCTAGCTCAGCCAGCACCTAGGGAAACCTACCAAACCTGTGCATTTTTGAAAACTAGAGACCTAGGGGAATCCAAGATGGGGAGACTTGTGGGGCTTTGACCAGGTTCTGTTACCCAGAATCCTTTGCAAACCTCTAAATGTGGCTAAAAAACTCATTTTCCTCACATTTCAGTGACAGAAAGTTCTGGAATCTGAAGGCAACCACACATTTCCTTCCACCCAGCATTCCCTCAAGTCTCCCAATAAAAATTATACCTCACTTGTGTGGGTAGGCCTAGCGCCCGCAAGAGGAAATGCCCCAAAACACAACGTGGACACATCCCATTTTTTGACAGAAAACAGAGGTGTTTTTTGCAAAGTGCCTACCTGTAGATTTTGGCCTCTAGCTCAGCCGGCACCTAGGGAAACCTACCAAACCTGTGCATTTTTTTAAACTAGAGACCTAGGGGAATCCAAGATGGGGAGACTTGTGGGGCTTTGACCAGGTTCTGTTACCCAGAATCCTTTGCAAACCTCAAAATGTGGCTAAAAAACACATTTTCCTCACATTTCAGTGACAGAAAGTTCTGGAATCTGAAGGGAGCCACAAATTTCCTTCCACCCAGCATTCCCTCAAGTCTCCCGATAAAAATTATACCTCACTTGTGTGGGTAGGCCTAGCACCAACGACAGGAAATGCCCCAAAACACAACATGGACATATCCCATTTTTTGACAGAAAACAGAGGTGTTTCTTGCAAAGTGCCTACCTGTAGATTTTGGCCTCTAGCTCAGCCGGCACCTAGGGAAACCTACCAAACCTGTGCATTTTTTAAAACTAGAGACCTAGGGGAATCCAAGATGGGGTGACTTTTTGTGCTCTGACCAGGTTCTATTACCCAGAATCCTTTGCAAACCTCAAATTGTGGCTAAAAATACACATTTTCCTCACATTTCGGTGACAGAAAGTTCTGGCATCTGACAGGAGCTACACATTTCCTTCTACCAACGTTCCCCCAAGTTTCCCGATAAAAATGATACCTCACTTGTGTGGGTAGGACTAGCGCCCGCGACAGGAAATGCCCCAAAACACAACATGGACACATCCCATTTTTTGACAGAAAACAGAGGTGTTTCTTGCAAAGTGCCTACCTGTAGATTTTGGCCTCTAGCTCAGCCGGCACCCAGGGAAACCTACCAAACCTGTGCATTTTTTAAAACTAGAGACCTAGGGGAATCCAAGATGGGGTTACTTGTGGGGCTCTGACCAGGTTCTGTTACCCAGAATCCTTTGCAAACCTCAAAATGGGGCTAAAAAACACATTTTCCTCACATTTCGGTGACAGAAAGTTCTGGAATCTGAGAGGAGCCACAAATTTCCTTCCACCCAGCGTTCCCCCAAGTCTTCCAATAAAAATGATACCTCACTTGTGTGGGTAGGCCTAGCGCCCGCAAGAGGAAATGCCCCAAAACACAACGTGGACACATCCCATTTTTTGACAGAAAACAGAGGAGTTTTTTGCAAAGTGCCTACCTGTAGATTTTGGCCCTTAGCTCAGCCGGCACCTAGGGAAACCTACCAAACCTGTGCATTTTTGAAAACTAGAGACCTAGGGGAATCCAAGATGGGGTGACTTGTGGGGCTCTGACCAGGTTCTGTTACCCAGAATCCTTTGCAAACCTCAAAATTTGGCTAAAAAACACATTTTCCTCACTTTTCGGTGACAGAAAGTTCTGGAATCGAGAGGAGCCACAAATTTCCTTCCACCCAGCATTCCCTCAAGTCTCCCGATAAAAATGATACCTCACTTGTGTGGGTAGGCCTAGCACCCGCGACAGGAAAGGCCCCAAAACACAACATGGACACATCCCATTTTTTGACAGAAAACAGAGGTGTTTCTTGCAAAGTGCCTACCTGTAGATTTTGGCCTCTAGCTCAGCCGGCACCTAGGGAAACCTACCAAACCTGTGCATTTTTTAAAACTAGAGATCTAGGGGAATCCAAGATGGGGTGACCTGCGGGGCTCTGACCAGGTTCTGTTACCCCGAATCCTTTGCAAACCTCAAAATATGGATAAAAACACATTTTCCTCACATTTCGGTGACAGAATGTTCTGGAATCTGAGAGGAGCCACAAATTTCCTTCACCCAGCATTCCCTCAAGTCTCCCGATAAAAATGATACCTCACTTGTGTGGGTAGGCCTAGCGCCCGCGACAGGAAATGCCCCAAAACACAACATGGACACATCCCATTTTTTGACAGAAAACAGAGGTGTTTCTTGCAAAGTGCCTACCTGTAGATTTTGGCCTCTAGCTCAGCCGGCACCTAGGGAAACCTACCAAACCTGTGCATTTTTGAAAACTAGAGACCTAGGGGAATCCAAGATGGGGTGACCTGTGGGGCTCTGACCAGGTTCTGTTACCCCGAATCCTTTGCAAACCTCAAAATATGGCTAAAAAACAAATTTTCCTCACATTTCGGTGACAGAAAGTTCTGGAATCTGAGAGGAGCCACAAATTTCATTCCACCCAGCGTTCCCCCAAGTCTTCCAATAAAAATGATACCTCACTTGTGTGGGTAGGCCTAGCGCCCGCAAGAGGAAATGCCCCAAAACACAACGTGGACACATCCCATTTTTTTACAGAAAACAGGTGTTTTTTGCAAAGTGCCTACCTGTAGATTTTGGCCTCTAGCTCAGCCGGCACCTAGGGAAACCTACCAAACCTGTGCATTTTTGAAAACTAGAGACCTAGGGGAATCCAAGATGGGTGACTTGTGGGGCTCTGACCAGGTTCTGTTACCCAGAATCCTTTGCAAACCTCAAAATGTGGCTAAAAAACACATTTTCCTCACATTTCGGTGACAGAAAGTTCTGGAATCTGAGAGGAGCCACAAATTTCCTTCCACCCAGCATTCCCTCAAGTCTCCCGATAAAAATGATACCTCACTTGTGTGGTTAGGCCTAGCACCCGCGACAAGAAATGCCCCAAAACACAACATGGACACATCCCATTTTTTGACAGAAAACAGAGGTGTTTCTTGCAAAGTGCCTACCTGTAGATTTTTGCCTCTAGCTCAGCCGGCACCTAGGGAAGCCTACCAAACCTGTGCATTTTTTAAAACTAGAGACCTAGGGGAATCCAAGATGGGGTGTCTTGTGGGGCTCTGACCAGGTTCTATTACCCCAAATCCTTTGCAAACCTCAAATTGTGGCTAAAAAAACAAATTTTCCTCACATTTCGGTGACAGAAAGTTCTGGCATCTGACAGGAGCTACACATTTCCTTCCACCAACGTTCCCCCAAGTTTCCCGATAAAAATGATACCTCACTTGTGTGGGTAGGACTAGCACCCGCGACAGGAAATGCCCCAAAACACAACATGGACACATCCCATTTTTTGACAGAAAACAGAGGTGTTTCTTGCAAAGTGCCTACCTGTAGATTTTGGCCTCTAGCTCAGCCGGCACCTAGGGAAACCTACCAAACCTGTGCATTTTTTAAAACTAGAGACCTAGGGGAATCCAAGATGGGGTGACTTGTGGGGCTCTGAACAGGTTCTGTTACCCAGAATCCTTTGCAAACCTCAAAATGTGGCTAAAAAACACATTTTCCTCACATTTCGGTGAAAGAAAGTTCTGGAATCTGACAGGAGCCACAAATTTCCATCCAGCCAGCGTTCCCCCAAGTCTTCCGATAAAAATGATACTTCACATGTGTGTGTAGGCCTAGCGCCCGAAAGTGGAAATGCCCCAAAACACAACATGGACACATCCCATTTTTTGACAGAAAACAGAGGTCTTTTTTGCAAAGTGCCTGCCTGTAGATTTTGGCCTCTAGCTCTGCCGGTACCTATGGAAACCTACCAAACCTGTGCATTTTTTAAAACTAGAGACCTAGGGGAATCCAAGATGGGGTGACTTGTGGGGCTCTGACCAGGTTCTATTACCCAGAATCCTTTGCAAAACTCAAATTGTGGCTAAAAATACACATTTTCCTCACATTTCGGTGACAGAAAGTTCTGGCATCTGACAGGAGCTACACATTTCCTTCCACCAACGTTCCCCCAAGTTTCCCGATAAAAATGATACCTCACTTGTGTGGGTAGGACTAGCGCCCGCGACAGGAAATGCCCCAAAACACAACATGGACACATCCCATTTTTTGACAGAAAACAGAGGTGTTTCTTGCAAAGTGCCTACCTGTAGATTTTGGCCTCTAGCTCAGCCGGCACCCAGGGAAACCTACCAAACCTGTGCATTTTTTAAAACTAGAGACCTAGGGGAACCCAAGATGGGGTTACTTGTGGGGCTCTGACCAGGTTCTGTTACCCAGAATCCTTTGCAAACCTCAAAATTTGGCTAAAAAACACATTTTCCTCACTTTTCGGTGACAGAAAGTTCTGGAATCGAGAGGAGCCACAAATTTCCTTCCACCCAGCATTCCCTCAAGTCTCCCGATAAAAATGATACCTCACTTGTGTGGGTAGGCCTAGCACCCGCGACAGGAAATGCCCCAAAACAAAACATGGACACATCCCATTTTTTGACAGAAAACAGAGGTGTTTCTTGCAAAGTGCCTACCTGTAGATTTTGGCCTCTAGCTCAGCCGGCACCTAGGGAAACCTACCAAACCTGTGCATTTTTTAAAACTAGAGATCTAGGGGAATCCAAGATGGGGTGACCTGTGGGGCTCTGACCAGGTTCTGTTACCCCGAATCCTTTGCAAACCTCAAAATATGGATAAAAAACAAATTTTCCTCACATTTCGGTGACAGAATGTTCTGGAATCTGAGAGGAGCCACAAATTTCCTTCACCCAGCATTCCCTCAAGTCTCCCGATAAAAATGATACCTCACTTGTGTGGGTAGGCCTAGCTCCCGCGACAGCAAATGCCCCAAAACACAACGTGGGCACATCCTATTTTTTTACAGAAATCAGAGGTGTTTTTTGCAAAGTGCCTACCTGTAGATTTTGGCCTCTAGCTCAGCCGGCACCTAGGGAAACCTACCAAACCTGTGCATTTTTGAAAACTAGAGACCTAGGGGAATCCAAGATGGGGAGACTTGTGGGGCTTTGACCAGGTTCTGTTACCCAGAATCCTTTGCAAACCTCTAAATGTGGCTAAAAAACTCATTTTCCTCACATTTCAGTGACAGAAAGTTCTGGAATCTGAAGGGAGCCACAAATTTCCTTCCACCCAGCATTCCCTCAAGTCTCCCAATAAAAATTATACCTCACTTGTGTGGGTAGGCCTAGCGCCCGCAAGAGGAAATGCCCCAAAACACAACGTGGACACATCCCATTTTTTGACAGAAAACAGAGGTGTTTCTTGCAAAGTGCCTACCTGTAGATTTTGGCCTCTAGCTCAGCCGGCACCCAGGGAAACCTACCAAACCTGTGCATTTTTTAAAACTAGAGACCTAGGGGAATCCAAGATGGGGTTACTTGTGGGGCTCTGACCAGGTTCTGTTACCCAGAATCCTTTGCAAACCTCAAAATGGGGCTAAAAAACACATTTTCCTCACATTTCGGTGACAGAAAGTTCTGGAATCTGAGAGGAGCCACAAATTTCCTTCCACCCAGCGTTCCCCCAAGTCTTCCAATAAAAATAATACCTCACTTGTGTGGGTAGGCCTAGCGCCCGCAAGTGGAAATGCCCCAAAACACAACGTGGACACATCCCATTTTTTGACAGAAAACAGAGGTGTTTTTTGCAAAGTGCCTACCTGTAGATTTTGGCCCTTAGCTCAGCCGGCACCTAGGGAAACCTACCAAACCTGTGCATTTTTGAAAACTAGAGACCTAGGGGAATCCAAGATGGGGTGACTTGTGGGGCTCTGACCAGGTTCTGTTACCCAGAATCCTTTGCAAACCTCAAAATTTGGCTAAAAAACACATTTTCCTCACTTTTCGGTGACAGAAAGTTCTGGAATCGAGAGGAGCCACAAATTTCCTTCCACCCAGCATTCCCTCAAGTCTCCCGATAAAAATGATACCTCACTTGTGTGGGTAGGCCTAGCACCCGCGACAGGAAATGCCCCAAAACAAAACATGGACACATCCCATTTTTTGACAGAAAACAGAGGTGTTTCTTGCAAAGTGCCTACCTGTAGATTTTGGCCTCTAGCTCAGCCGGCACCTAGGAAAACCTACCAAACCTGTGCATTTTTTAAAACTAGAGATCTAGGGGAATCCAAGATGGGGTGACCTGTGGGGCTCTGACCAGGTTCTGTTACCCCGAATCCTTTGCAAACCTCAAAATATGGATAAAAAACAAATTTTCCTCACATTTCGGTGACAGAATGTTCTGGAATCTGAGAGGAGCCACAAATTTCCTTCACCCAGCATTCCCTCAAGTCTCCCGATAAAAATGATACCTCACTTGTGTGGGTAGGCCTAGCGCCCGCGACAGCAAATGCCCCAAAACACAACGTGGGCATATCCTATTTTTTGACAGAAATCAGAGGTGTTTTTTGCAAAGTGCCTACCTGTAGATTTTGGCCTCTAGCTCAGCCAGCACCTAGGGAAACCTACCAAACCTGTGCATTTTTGAAAACTAGAGACCTAGGGGAATCCAAGATGGGGAGACTTGTGGGGCTTTGACCAGGTTCTGTTACCCAGAATCCTTTGCAAACCTCTAAATGTGGCTAAAAAACTCATTTTCCTCACATTTCAGTGACAGAAAGTTCTGGAATCTGAAGGCAACCACACATTTCCTTCCACCCAGCATTCCCTCAAGTCTCCCAATAAAAATTATACCTCACTTGTGTGGGTAGGCCTAGCGCCCGCAAGAGGAAATGCCCCAAAACACAACGTGGACACATCCCATTTTTTGACAGAAAACAGAGGTGTTTTTTGCAAAGTGCCTACCTGTAGATTTTGGCCTCTAGCTCAGCCGGCACCTAGGGAAACCTACCAAACCTGTGCATTTTTTTAAACTAGAGACCTAGGGGAATCCAAGATGGGGAGACTTGTGGGGCTTTGACCAGGTTCTGTTACCCAGAATCTTTTGCAAACCTCAAAATGTGGCTAAAAAACACATTTTCCTCACATTTCAGTGACAGAAAGTTCTGGAATCTGAAGGGAGCCACAAATTTCCTTCCACCCAGCATTCCCTCAAGTCTCCCGATAAAAATTATACCTCACTTGTGTGGGTAGGCCTAGCACCAACGACAGGAAATGCCCCAAAACACAACATGGACATATCCCATTTTTTGACAGAAAACAGAGGTGTTTCTTGCAAAGTGCCTACCTGTAGATTTTGGCCTCTAGCTCAGCCGGCACCTAGGGAAACCTACCAAACCTGTGCATTTTTTAAAACTAGAGACCTAGGGGAATCCAAGATGGGGTGACTTGTGGGGCTCTGACCAGGTTCTATTACCCAGAATCCTTTGCAAACCTCAAATTGTGGCTAAAAATACACATTTTCCTCACATTTCGGTGACAGAAAGTTCTGGCATCTGACAGGAGCTACACATTTCCTTCTACCAACGTTCCCCCAAGTTTCCCGATAAAAATGATACCTCACTTGTGTGGGTAGGACTAGCGCCCGCGACAGGAAATGCCCCAAAACACAACATGGACACATCCCATTTTTTGATAGAAAACAGAGGTGTTTCTTGCAAAGTGCCTACCTGTAGATTTTGGCCTCTAGCTCAGCCGGCACCCAGGGAAACCTACCAAACCTGTGCATTTTTTAAAACTAGAGACCTAGGGGAATCCAAGATGGGGTTACTTGTGGGGCTCTGACCAGGTTCTGTTACCCAGAATCCTTTGCAAACCTCAAAATGGGGGTAAAAAACACATTTTCCTCACATTTCGGTGACAGAAAGTTCTGGAATCTGAGAGGAGCCACAAATTTCCTTCCACCCAGCGTTCCCCCAAGTCTTCCAATAAAAATGATACCTCACTTGTGTGGGTAGGCCTAGCGCCCGCAAGAGGAAATGCCCCAAAACACAACGTGGACACATCCCATTTTTTGACAGAAAACAGAGGAGTTTTTTGCAAAGTGCCTACCTGTAGATTTTGGCCCTTAGCTCAGCCGGCACCTAGGGAAACCTACCAAACCTTTGCATTTTTGAAAACTAGAGACCTAGGGGAATCCAAGATGGGGTGACTTGTGGGGCTCTGACCAGGTTCTGTTACCCAGAATCCTTTGCAAACCTCAAAATTTGGCTAAAAAACACATTTTCCTCACTTTTCGGTGACAGAAAGTTCTGGAATCGAGAGGAGCCACAAATTTCCTTCCACCCAGCATTCCCTCAAGTCTCCCGATAAAAATGATACCTCACTTGTGTGGGTAGGCCTAGCACCCGCGACAGGAAAGGCCCCAAAACACAACATGGACACATCCCATTTTTTGACAGAAAACAGAGGTGTTTCTTGCAAAGTGCCTACCTGTAGATTTTGGCCTCTAGCTCAGCCGGCACCTAGGGAAACCTACCAAACCTGTGCATTTTTTAAAACTAGAGATCTAGGGGAATCCAAGATGGGGTGACCTGCGGGGCTCTGACCAGGTTCTGTTACCCCGAATCCTTTGCAAACCTCAAAATATGGATAAAAACACATTTTCCTCACATTTCGGTGACAGAATGTTCTGGAATCTGAGAGGAGCCACAAATTTCCTTCACCCAGCATTCCCTCAAGTCTCCCGATAAAAATGATACCTCACTTGTGTGGGTAGGCCTAGCGCCCGCGACAGCAAATGCCCCAAAACACAACGTGGGCACAACCTATTTTTTGACAGAAATCAGAGGTGTTTTTTGCAAAGTGCCTACCTGTAGATTTTGGCCTCTAGCTCAGCCGGCACCTAGGGAAACCTACCAAACCTGTGCATTTTTGAAAACTAGAGACCTAGGGGAATCCAAGATGGGGAGACTTGTGGGGCTTTGACCAGGTTCTGTTACCCAGAATCCTTTGCAAACCTCTAAATGTGGCTAAAAAACTCATTTTCCTCACATTTCAGTGACAGAAAGTTCTGGAATCTGAAGGGAGCCACAAATTTCCTTCCACCCAGCATTCCCTCAAGTCTCCCGATAAAAATTATACCTCACTTGTGTGGGTAGGCCTAGCGCACGCAAGAGGAAATGCCCCAAAACACAACGTGGACACATCCCATTTTTTGACAGAAAACAGAGGTGTTTTTTGCAAAGTGCCTACCTGTAGATTTTGGCCTCTAGCTCAGCCGGCACCTAGGGAAACCTACCAAACCTGTGCATTTTTTTAAACTAGGGACCTAGGGGAATCCAAGATGGGGAGACTTGTGGGGCTTTGACCAGGTTCTGTTACCCAGAATCCTTTGCAAACCTCAAAATGTGGCTAAAAAAACACATTTTCCTCACATTTCGGTGACAGAAAGTTCTGGCATCTGACAGGAGCTACACATTTCCTTCCACCAACGTTCCCCCAAGTTTCCCGATAAAAATGATACCTCACTTTTGTGGGTAGGACTAGCACTCGCGACAGGAAATACCCCAAAACACAACATGGACACATCCCCTTTTTTGACAGAAAACAGAGGTGTTTCTTGCAAAGTGCCTACCTGTAGATTTTGGCCTCTAGCTCAACCGGCACCTAGAGAAACCTACCAAACCTGTGCATTTTTGAAAACTAGAGACCTAGGGGAATCCAAGATGGGGTGCCTTGTGGGGCTCTGACCAGGTTCTGTTACCCAGAATCCTTTGCAAACCTCAAAATGTGTCTAAAAAACACATTATTCTCACATTTCGGTGACAGAAAGTTCTGGAATCTGAGAGGAGCTACAAATTTCCTTCCACCCAGCATTCCCTCAAGTCTCCCGATAAAAATTATACCTCACTTGTGTGGGTATGCCTAGCACCCGCGACAGGAAATGCCCCAAAACACAACGTGGGCACATCCTATTTTTTGACAGAAATTAGAGGTGTTTTTTGCAAAGTGCTTACCTGTAGTTTGTGGCCTCTAGCTCAGCCGACACCTAGGGAAACCTACCAAACCTGTGCATTTTTTAAAACTAGAGACCTAGGGGAATCCATGATGGGGTGACTTGTGGGGCTCTGACGAGGTTCTATTACCCAGAATCCTTTGCAAACCTCAAAATTTGGCTAATAAAAACACATTTTCCTCACATTTCGGTGACAGAAAGTTCTGGAATCTGAGAGAAGCCACAAATTTCCTTCCACCCAGCATTCCCTCAAGTCTCCCGATAAAAATTATACCTCACATGTGTGGGTAGGCCTAGCGCCCGCAAGAGGAAATGCCCCAAAACACAACGTGGACACATCCCATTTTTTGACAGAAAACAGAGGTGTTTTTTGCAAAGTGCCTACCTGTAGATTTTGGCCTCTAGCTCAGCCGGCACCTAAGGAAACCTACCAAACCTGTGCATTTTTTTAAACTAGAGACCTAGGGGAATCCAAGATGGGGAGACTTGTGGGGCTTTGACCAGGTTCTGTTACCCAGAATCCTTTGCAAACCTCAAAATGTGGCTAAAAAACACATTTTCCTCACATTTCAGTGACAGAAAGTTCTGGAATCTGAAGGGAGCCACAAATTTCCTTCCACCCAGCATTCCCTCAAGTCTCCTGATAAAAATGATACCTCACTTGTGTGGGTAGGCCTAGCACCAACGACAGGAAATGCCCCAAAACACAACATGGACACATCCCATTTTTTGACAGAAAACAGAGGTGTTTCTTGCAAAGTGCCTACCTGTAGATTTTGGCCTCTAGCTCAGCCGGCACCTAGGGAAACCTACCAAACCTGTGCATTTTTTAAAACTAGAGACCTAGGGGAATCCAAGATGGGGTGACTTGTGGGGCTCTGACCATGTTCTATTACCCAGAATCCTTTGTAAACCTCAGATTGTGGCTAAAAAAACACATTTTCCTCACATTTCGGTGACAGAAAGTTCTGGCATCTGACAGGAGCTACACATTTCCTTCCACCAACGTTCCCCCAAGTTTCCCAATAAAAATGATACCTCACTTGTGTGGGTAGGACTAGCGCCCGCGACAGGAAATGCCCCAAAAAACAACATGGACACATCCCATTTTTTGACAGAAAACAGAGGTGTTTCTTGCTAAGTGCCTACCTGTAGATTTTGGCCTCTAGCTCAGCCGGCACCTAGGGAAACCTACCAAACATGTGCATTTTTGAAAACTAGAGACCTAGGGAAATCCATGATGGGGTGACTTGTGGGTCTCTGACGAAGTTCTATTACCCAGAATCCTTTGCAAACCTCAAAATTTGGCTAATAAAAACACATTTTCCTCACATTTCGGTGACATAAAGTTCTGGAATCTGAGAGGAGCCACAAATTTCCTTCCACCCAGCGTTCCCCCAAGTCTTCCGATAAAAATGATACCTCACTTGTGGGGGTAGGCCTAGCGCCCGCAAGAGGAAATGCCCCAAAACACAACGTGGACACTTCTCATTTTTTGACAGAAAACAGAGGTGTTTTTTGCAAAGTGCCTACCTGTAGATTTTGGCCTCTAGCTCAGCCGGCACCTAGGGAAACCTACCAAACCTGTGCATTTTTGAAAACTAGAGACCTACTGGAATCCAAGATGGGGTGACTTGTGGGGCCCTGACCAGGTTCTGTTACCCAGAATCCTTTGCAAACCTCAAAATGTGGCTAAAAAACACATTTTACTCACATTTCGGTGACAGAAAGTTCTGGAATCTGAGAGGAGCCACAAATTTCCTTCCACCCAGCATTCCCTCAAGTCTCCCGATAAAAATGATACCTCACTTGTGTGGGTAGGCCTAGCACCCGCGACAGGAAATGCCCCAAAACACAACATGGACACATCCCATTTTTTGACAGAAAACAGAGGTGTTTCTTGCAAAGTGCCTACCTGTAGATTTTGGCCTCTAGCTCAGCTGGCACCTACGGAAACCTACCAAACCTGTGCATTTTTTAAAACTAGAGACCTGGGGAAATCCAAGATGGGGTGACTTGTGGGGCTCTGACCAGGTTCTATTACCCAGGATCCTTTGCAAACCTCAAATTGTGGCTAAAAAAACACATTTTCCTCACATTTCGGTGACAGAAAGTTCTGGCATCTGACGGGAGCTACACATTTCCTTCCACCAACGTTCCCCCAAGTTACCCGATAAAAATGATACCTCACTTGTGTGGGTAGGACTAGCGCCCGCGACAGAAAATGCCCCAAAACACAACATGGACACATCCCATTTTTTGACAGAAAACAGAGGTGTTTCTTGCAAAGTGCCTACCTGTAGATTTTGGCCTCTAGCTCAGCCGGCACCTAGGGAAAACTACCAAACCTGTGCATTTTTTAAAACTAGAGACCTAGGGGAATCCAAGATGGGGTGACCTGTGGGGCTCTGACCAGGTTCTGTTACCCCGAATCCTTTGCAAACCTCAAAATATGGCTAAAAAACACATTTTCCTCACATTTCGGTGACAGAAAGTTCTGGAATCTGAGAGGAGCCACAAATTTCCTTCCACCCAGCGTTCCCCCATGTCTTCCAATAAAAATGATACCTCACTTGTGTGGGTAGGCCTAGCGCCCGCGACAGCAAATGCCCCAAAACACAACGTGGGCACATCCTATTTTTTGACAGAAATCAGAGGTGTTTTTTGCAAAGTGCCTACCTGTAGATTTTGGCCTCTAGCTCAGCCGGCACCTAGGGAAACCTACCAAACCTGTGCATTTTTGAAAACTAGAGACCTAGGGGAATCCATGATGGGGTGACATGTGGGGCTCTGACGAGGTTCTATTACCCAGAATCCTTTGCAAACCTCACAATTTGGCTAATAAAAACACATTTTCCTCACATTTCGGTGACAGAAAGTTCTGGAATCTGAGAGGAGCCACAAATTTCCTTCCACCCAGCGTTCCCCCAAGTCTTCCGATAAAAATGATACCTCACTTGTGTGGGGAGGCCTAGCGCCCGCAAAATTAAATGCCCCTTAACACAACGTGGACACATCCCATTTTTTGACAGAAAACAGAGGTGTTTTTTGCAAAGTGCCTACCGATAGATTTTGGCCTCTAGCTCAGCCGGCACCTAGGGAAACCTACCAAACCTGTGCATTTTCGAAAACTATAGACCTAGGGAAATCCAAGATGGGGTGACCTGTGGGGCTCTGACCAGGTTCTATTACCCAGAATCCTTTGCAAACCTCAAAATGTGGTTAAAAAAACACATTTTCCTCACATTTCGGTGACAGAAAGTTCTGGAATCTGACAGGAGCTACACATTTCCTTCCACCAACGTTCCCCCAAGTTTCCTGATAAAAATGATACCTCACTTGTGTGAGTAGGCCTAGCACCCGCGACAGGAAATGCCCCAAAACACAACATGGACACATCCCATTTTTTGACAGAAAACAGAGGTGTTTCTTGCAAAGTGCCTACCTGTAGATTTTGGCCTCTAGCTCAGCCGGCACCTAGGGAAACCTACCAAACCTGTGCATTTTTGAAAACTAGAGACCTAGGGGAATCCAAGATGGGGTGACCTGTGGGGCTCTGACCAGGTTCTGTTACCCCGAATCCTTTGCAAACCTCAAACTATGGCTAAAAAACACATTTTCCTCACATTTCGGTGACAGAAAGTTCTGGAATCTGAGAGGAGCCACAAATTTCATTCCACCCAGCGTTCCCCCAAGTCTTCCAATAAAAATGATACCTCACTTGTGTGGGTAGGCCTAGCGCCCGCAAGAGGAAATGCCCCAAAACACAACGTGGACACATCCCATTTTTTGACAGAAAACAGGTGTTTTTTGCAAAGTGCCTACCTGTAGATTTTGGCCTCTAGCTCAGCCGGCACCTAGGGAAACCTACCAAACCTGTGCATTTTTGAAAACTAGAGACCTAGGGGAATCGAAGATGGGGTGACTTGTGGGGCTCTGTACAGGTTATGTTACCCAGAATCCTTTGCAAACCTCAAAATGTGGCTAAAAAACACATTTTCCTCACATTTCGGTGAAAGAAAGTTCTGGAATCTGACAGGAGCCACAAATTTCCATCCAGCCAGTGTTCCCCCAAGTCTTCCGATAAAAATGATACTTCACATGTGTGTGTAGGCCTAGCGCCCGAAAGTGGAAATGCCCCAAAACACAACATGGACACATCCCATTTTTTGACAGAAAACAGAGGTCTTTTTTGCAAAGTGCCTGCCTGTAGATTTTGGCCTCTAGCTCTGCCGGTACCTAGGGAAACCTACCAAACCTGTGCATTTTTAAAACTAGAGACCTAGGGGAATCCAAGATGGGGTGACTTGTGGGGCTCTGACCAGGTTCTATTACCCAGAATCCTTTGAAAACCTCAAATTGTGGCTAAAAATACACATTTTCCTCACATTTCGGTGACAGAAAGTTCTGGCATCTGACAGGAGCTACACATTTCCTTCCACCAACGTTCCCCCAAGTTTCCCGATAAAAATGATACCTCACTTGTGTGGGTAGGACTAGCGCCCGCGACAGGAAATGCCCCAAAACACAACATGGACACATCCCATTTTTTGACAGAAAACAGAGGTGTTTCTTGCAAAGTGCCTACCTGTAGATTTTGGCCTCTAGCTCAGCCGGCACCCAGGGAAACCTACCAAACCTGTGCATTTTTTAAAACTAGAGACCTAGGGGAATCCAAGATGGGGTTACTTGTGGGGCTCTGACCAGGTTCTGTTACCCAGAATCCTTTGCAAACCTCAAAATGGGGCTAAAAAACACATTTTCCTCACATTTCGGTGACAGAAAGTTCTAGAATCTGAGAGGAGCCACAAATTTCCTTCCACCCAGCGTTCCCCCAAGTCTTCCAATAAAAATGATACCTCACTTGTGTGGGTAGGCCTAGCGCCCGCAAGAGGAAATGCCCCAAAACACAACGTGGACACATCCCATTTTTTGACAGAAAACAGAGGTGTTTTTTGCAAAGTGCCTACCTGTAGATTTTGGCCCTTAGCTCAGCCGGCACCTAGGGAAACCTACCAAACCTGTGCATTTTTGAAAACTACAGACCTAGGGGAATCCAAGATGGGGTGACTTGTGGGGCTCTGACCAGGTTCTGTTACCCAGAATCCTTTGCAAACCTCAAAATTTGGCTAAAAAACACATTTTCCTCACTTTTCGGTGACAGAAAGTTCTGGAATCGAGAGGAGCCACAAATTTCCTTCCACCCAGCATTCCCTCAAGTCTCCCGATAAAAATGATACCTCACTTGTGTGGGTAGGCCTAGCACCCGCGACAGGAAATGCCCCAAAACACAACATGGACACATCCCATTTTTTGACAGAAAACAGAGGTGTTTCTTGCAAAGTGCCTACCTGTAGATTTTGGCCTCTAGCTCAGCCGGCACCTAGGGAAACCTACCAAACCTGTGCATTTTTTAAAACTAGAGATCTAGGGGAATCCAAGATGGGGTGACCTGTGGGGCTCTGACCAGGTTCTGTTACCCCGAATCCTTTGCAAACCTCAAAATATGGATAAAAAACACATTTTCCTCACATTTCGGTGACAGAATGTTCTGGAATCTGAGAGGAGCCACAAATTTCCTTCACCCAGCATTCCCTCAAGTCTCCCGATAAAAATGATACCTCACTTGTGTGGGTAGGCCTAGCGCCCGCGACAGCAAATGCCCCAAAACACAACGTGGGCACATCCTATTTTTTGACAGAAATCAGAGGTGTTTTTTGCAAAGTGCCTACCTGTAGATTTTGGCCTCTAGCTCAGCCGGCACCTAGGGAAACCTACCAAACCTGTGCATTTTTGAAAACTAGAGACCTAGGGGAATCCAAGATGGGGAGACTTGTGGGGCTTTGACCAGGTTCTGTTACCCAGAATCCTTTGCAAACCTCTAAATGTGGCTAAAAAACTCATTTTCCTCACATTTCAGTGACAGAAAGTTCTGGAATCTGAAGGGAGCCACAAATTTCCTTCCACCCAGCATTCCCTCAAGTCTCCCGATAAAAATTATACCTCACTTGTGTGGGTAGGCCTAGCGCCCGCAAGAGGAAATGCCCCAAAACACAACGTGGACACATCCCATTTTTTGACAGAAAACAGAGGTGTTTTTTGCAAAGTGCCTACCTGTAGATTTTGGCCTCTAGCTCAGCCGGCACCTAGGGAAACGTACCAAACCTGTGCATTTTTTTAAACTAGAGACCTAGGGGAATCCAAGATGGGGAGACTTGTGGGGCTTTGACCAGGTTCTGTTACCCAGAATCCTTTGCAAACCTCAAAATGTGGCTAAAAAACACATTTTCCTCACATTTCAGTGACAGAAAGTTCTGGAATCTGAAGGGAGCCACAAATTTCCTTCCACCCAGCATTCCCTCAAGTCTCCCGATAAAAATGATACCTCACTTGTGTGGGTAGGCCTAGCGCCCGCGACAGCAAATGCCCCAAAACACAACGTGGGCACATCCTATTTTTTGACAGAAAACAGAGGTGTTTTTTGCAAAGTGCCTACCTGTAGATTTTGGCCTCTAGCTCAGCCGGCACCTAGGGAAACCTACCAAACCTGTGCATTTTTGAAAACTAGAGACCTAGGGGAATCCAAGATGGGGTGACTTGTGGGGCTCTGACCAGGTTCTATTACCCAGAATCCTTTGCAAACCTCAAATTGTGCCTAAAAAAACACATTTTCCTCACATTTCGGTGACAGAAAGTTCTGGCATCTGACAGGAGCTACACATTTCCTTCCACCAACGTTCCCCCAAGTTTCCCGATAAAAATGACACCTCACTTTTGTGGGTAGGACTAGCACTCGCGACAGGAAATACCCCAAAACACAACATGGACACATCCCATTTTTTGACAGAAAACAGAGGTGTTTCTTGCAAAGTGCCTACCTGTAGATTTTGGCCTCTAGCTCAGCCGGCACCTAGAGAAACCTACCAAACCTGTGCATTTTTGAAAACTAGAGACCTAGGGGAATCCAAGATGGGGTGCCTTGTGGGGCTCTGACCAGGTTCTGTTACCCAGAATCCTTTGCAAACCTCAAAATGTGTCTAAAAAACACATTATTCTCACATTTCGGTGACAGAAAGTTCTGGAATCTGAGAGGAGCTACAAATTTCCTTCCACCCAGCATTCCCTCAAGTCTCCCGATAAAAATTATACCTCACTTGTGTGGGTATGCCTAGCATCCGCGACAGGAAATGCCCCAAAACACAACGTGGGCACATCCTATTTTTTGACAGAAATCAGAGGTGTTTTTTGCAAAGTGCTTACCTGTAGTTTTTGGCCTTTAGCTCAGCCGACACCTAGGGAAACCTACCAAACCTGTGCATTTTTGAAAACTAGAGACTTAGGGGAATCCAAGATGGGGTGACTTGTGGGGCTCTGACAAGGTTCTATTACCCAGAATCCTTTGCAAACCTCAAAATTTGGCTAATAAAAACACATTTTCCTCACATTTCGGTGACAGAAAGTTCTGGAATCTGAGAGAAGCCACAAATTTCCTTCCACCCAGCGTTCCCCCAAGTCTTTCGATAAAAATGATACCTCACTTGTGTGGGTAGGCCTAGCGCCCGCAAGATTAAATGCCCCAAAACACAACGTGGACACATCAAATTCTTTGACAGAAAACAGAGGTGTTTTTTGCAAAGTGCCTACTGGCAGATTTTGGCCTCTAGCTCAGCCGGCACCTAGGGAAACCTACCAAACCTGTGCATTTTAAAAAACTATAGACCTAGGGAAATCCAAGATGGGGTGACCTGTGGGGCTCTGACCAGGTTCTATTACCCAGAATCCTTTGCAAACCTCAAAATGTGGCTAAAAAAACACATTTTCCTCACATTTCGGTGACAGAAAGTTCTGGCATCTGACAGGAGCTACATATTTCCTTCCACCAACGTTCCCCCAAGTTTCCCGATAAAAATGATACCTCACTTGTGCGGGTAGGCCTAGCACCCACGACAGGAAATGCCCCAAAACACAACATGGACACACCCATTTTTTTATAGAAAACAGAGGTGTTTTTTGCAAAGTGCCTACCGGTAGATTTTGGCCTCTAGCTCATCCGTCACTGAGGGAAACCTACCAAACCTGTGAATTTTCTAAAACTAGAGACCTAGGGGAATCCAAGATGGGGTGACTTGTGGGGCTCTGACCAGGTTCTGTTACCCAGAATCCTTTGCAAACCTCAAAATGTGGCTAAAAAACACATTTTCCTCACATTTCGGTGACAGAAAGTTCTGGAATCTGAGAGGAGCCACAAATTTCCTTCCACCCAGCATTCCCTCAAGTCTCCCGATAAAAATGATACCTCATTTGTGTGGGTAGGCCTAGCACGCGCGACGGGAAATGCCCCAAAACACAACGTGGGCACATCCTATTTTTTGACAGAAATCAGTGGTGTTTTTTGCAAAGTGCCTACCTGTAGTTTGTGGCCTCTAGCTCAGCCGGCACCTAGGGAAACCTACCAAACCTGTGCATTTTTGAAAACTAGAGACCTAGGGGAATCCATGATGGGATGACTTGTGGGGCTCTGACGAGATTCTATTACCCAGAATCCTTTGCAAACCTCAAAATTTGGCTAATAAAAACACATTTTCCTCACATTTCGGTGACAGAAAGTTCTGGAATCTGAGAGGAGCCACAAATTTCCCTCCATCCAGCGTTTCCCCAAGTCTTCCGATAAAAATGATACCTCACTTGTGTGGGTAGGCCTAGCACCCGCAAGATTAAATGCCCCAAAACACAACGTGGACACATCCCATTTTTTGACAGAAAACAGAGGTGTTTCTTGCAAAGTGCCTACCTGTAGATTTTGGCCTCTAGCTCAGCCGGCACCTAGGGAAACCTACCAAACCTGTGCATTTTTTAAAACTAGTGACCTAGGGGAATCCAAGATAGGGTGACCTGTGGGGCTCTGACCAGGTTCTGTTTCCCAGAATCCTTTGCAAACCTCAAAATGTGGCTAAAAAAACACATTTTCCTCACATTTCGGTGACAGAAAGTTCTGGCATCTGACAGGAGCTACACATTTCCTTCCACCAACGTTCCCTCAAGTCTCCCGATAAAAATGATACCTCACTTGTGTGGGTAGGCCTAGCGCCCGTGACAGGAAATGCCCCAAAACACAACATGGACACATCCCATTTTTTGACAGAAATCAGAGGTGTTTTTTGCAAAGTGCCTACCGGTAGATTTTGGCCTCTAGCTCAGCCGGCACCTAGGGAAACCTACCAAACCTGTGCATTTTTGAAAACTAGAGACCTAGGGGAATCCAAGATGGGGTGACTTGTGGGGCTCTGACCAGGTTCTGTTACCCAGAATCCTTTGCAAACCTCAAAATGTGGCTAAAAAACACATTATTCTCACATTTTGGTGACAGAAAGTTCTGGAATCTGAGAGGAGCCACAAATTTCCTTCCACCCAGCATTCCCTCAAGTCTCCCGATAAAAAATGATACCTCACTTGTGTGGGTAGGCCTAGCACCCGCTACAGGAAATGCCCCAAAACACAACGTGGGCACATCCTATTTTTTGACAGAAATCAGAGGTGTTTTTTGCAAAGTGCCTACCTGTAGTTTGTGGCCTCTAGCTCAGCCGGCACCTAGGGAAACATACTAAACCTGTGCATTTTTGAAAACTAGAGACCTAGGGGAATCCATGATTGGGTGACTTGTGGGGCTCTAACGAGGTTCTATTACCCAGAATCCTTTGCAAACCTCAAAATTTGGCTAATAAAAACACATTTTCCTCACATTTCGGTGACAGAAAGTTCTGGAATCTTTGAGGAGCCACAAATTTCCTTCCACCCAGCATTCCCTCAAGTCTCCCGATAAAAATGATACCTCACTTGTGTGGGTAGGCCTAGCACCCGCGACAGGAAATGCCCCAAAACACAACGTGGGCACATCCTATTTTTTGACAGAAATCAGAGGTGTTTTTTGCAAAGTGCCTACCTGTAGTTTGTGGCCTCTAGCTCAGCCGGCACCTAGGGAAACCTACCAAACCTGTGCATTTTTGAAAACTAGAGACCTAGGGGAATCCATGATGGAGTGACTTGTGGGGCTCTGACGACGTTCTATTACCCAGAATCCTTTGCAAACCTCCAAATTGGGCTAATAAAACACATTTTCCTCACATTTCGGTGACAGAAAGTTCTGAAATCTGAGAGGAGCCACAAATTTCCTTCCACCCAGCGTTTCCCCAAGTCTTCCGATAAAAATGATACCTCACTTGTGTGGGTAGGCCTAGCGCCCGCAAGATTAAATGCCCCAAAACACAACGTGGACACATCAAATTTTTTGACAGAAAACAGAGGTGTTTTTTGCAAAGTGCCTACTGGTAGATTTTGGCCTCTAGCTCAGCCGGCACCTAGGGAAACCTACCAAACCTGTGCATTTTTTTAAACTAGAGACCTAGGGGAATCCAAGATGGGGAGTCTTGTGGGGCTTTGACCAGGTTCTGTTACCCAGAATCCTTTGCAAACCTCAAAATGTGGCTAAAAAACACATTTTCCTCACATTTCGGTGACAGAAAGTTCTGGAATCTGAGAGGAGCCACATATTTCCTTCCAGCCAGCGTTTCCCCAAGTCTTCCGATAAAAATGATACCTCACTTGTGTGGGTAGGCGTAGCGCCCGCAAGATTAAATGCCCCAAAACACAACGTGGACACATCACATTTTTTGACAGAAAACAGAGGTGTTTTTTGCAAAGTGCCTACTGGTAAATTTTGGCCTCTAGCTCAGCCGGCACCTAGGGAAACCTACCAAACCTGTGCATTTTCGAAAACTATAGACCTAGGGAAATCCAAGATGGGGTGACCTGTGGGGCTCTGACCAGGTTCTATTACCCAGAATCCTTTGCAAACCTCAAAATGTGGCTAAAAAAACACATTTTCCTCACATTTCGGTGACAGAAAGTTCTGGCATCTGACAGGAGCTACACATTTCCTTCCACCAACGTTCCCCCAAGTTTCCCGATAAAAATGATACCTCACTTGTGTGGGTAGGCCTAGCACCCGCAACAGGAAATGCCCCAAAACACAACATGGACACATCCCATTTTTTGACAGAAAACAGAGGTTTTTTTTTGCAAAGTGCCTACCAGTAGATTTTGGCCTCCAGCTCAGCCAGCACCTAGGGAAACCTACCAAACCTGTGCATTTTTGAAAACTAGAGACCTAGGGGAATCCAAGATGGGGTGACTTGTGGGGCTCTAACCAGGTTCTGTTAACCAGAATCCTTTGCAAAGATCAAAATTTGCCTAAAAAAAACAATTTTCCTTATTTTTCGGTGACAGAAAGTTCTCGAATCTGAGAGGAGCCACAAATTTCCTTCTACCCAGCGTTCCCCCAAGTCTCCCGATAAAAATGATACCTCACTTGTGTCAGTAGGCATAGCGCCCGCGACAGGAAATGCCCCAAAACACAACGTGGACACATCCCATTTTTTGACAGAAAACAGAGCTGTTTTTTGCAAAGTGTCTACCTGTAGATTTTGGCCTCCAGCTCAGCCAGCACCTAGGGAAACCTACCAAACCTGTGCATTTTTGAAAACTAGAGACCTAGGGGAATCCAAGATGGGGTGACTTGTGGGGCTCTGACCAGGTTCTGTTACCCAGAATCCTTTGCAAACCTCAAAATGTGGCTAAAAAACACATTTTCCTCACATTTCGGTGACAGAAAGTTCTGGAATCTGAGAGGAGCCACAAATTTCCTTCCACCCAGCGATCCCCCAAGTCTTCCGGTAAAAATGATATCTCACTTGTGTGTGTAGGCTTAGCGCCCGCAAGCGGAAATGCCCCAAAACACAACGTGGACACATTCCATTTTTTGACAGAAAACAGAGGTGTTTTTTGCAAAGTGCCTACCTGTAGATTTTGGCCTCTAGCTCTGCCGGCGCCTAGGAAAACCTACCAAACCTGTGCATTTTTTAAAACTAGAGACCTAGGGGAATCCATGATGGAGTGACTTGTGGGGCTCTGACGACGTTCTATTACCCAGAATCCTTTGCAAACCTCAAAATGTGGCTAATAAAACACATTTTCCTCACATTTCGGTGACAGAAAGTTCTGGAATCTGAGAGGAGCCACAAATTTCCTTCCACCCAGCGTTTCCCCAAGTCTTCCGATAAAAATGATACCTCACTTGTGTGGGTAGGCCTAGCGCCCGCAAGATTAAATGCCCCAAAACACAACGTGGACACATCAATTTTTTTGACAGAAAACAGAGGTGTTTTTTGCAAAGTGCCTACTGGTAGATTTTGGCCTCTAGCTCAGCCGGCACCTAGGGAAACCTACCAAACCTGTGCATTTTCGAAAACTATAGACCTAGGGAAATCCAAGATGGGGTGACCTGTGGGGCTCTGACCAGGTTCTATTACCCAGAATCCTTTGCAAACCTCAAAATGTGGCTAAAAAAACACATTTTCCTCACATTTCGGTGACAGAAAGTTCTGGCATCTGACAGGAGCTACACATTTCCTTCCACCAACGTTCCCCCAAGTTTCCCGATAAAAATGATACCTCACTTGTGTGGGTAGGCCTAGCGCCCGCGACAGCAAATGCCCCAAAACACAACGTGGGCACATCCTATTTTTTGACAGAAATCAGAGGTGTTTTTTGCAAAGTGCTTACCTGTAGTTTGTGGCCTCTAGCTCAGCCGACACCTAGGGAAACCTACCAAACCTGTGCATTTTTGAAAACTAGAGACCTAGGGGAATCCATGATGGGGTGACTTGTGGGGCTCTGACGAGGTTCTATTACCCAGAATCCTTTGCAAACCTCAAAATTTGGCTAATAAAAACACATTTTCCTCACATTTCGGTGACAGAAAGTTCTGGAATCTGAGAGAAGCCACAAATTTCCTTCCACCCAGCATTCCCTCAAGTCTCCCGATAAAAATTATACCTCACTTGTGTGGGTAGGCCTAGCGCCCGCAAGAGGAAATGCCCCAAAACACAACGTGGTCACATGCCATTTTTTGACAGAAAACAGAGGTGTTTTTTGCAAAGTGCCTACCTGTAGATTTTGGCCTCTAGCTCAGCCGGCACCTAGGGAAACCTACCAAACCTGTGCATTTTTTTAAACTACAGACCTAGGGGAATCCAAGATGGGGAGACTTGTGGGGCTTTGACCAGGTTCTGTTACCCAGAATCCTTTGCAAACCTCAAAATGTGGCTAAAAAACACATTTTCCTCACATTTCAGTGACAGAAAGTTCTGGAATCTGAAGGGAGCCACAAATTTCCTTCCACCCAGCATTCCCTCAAGTCTCCCGATAAAAATGATACCTCACTTGTGTGGGTAGGCCTAGCACCAACGACAGGAAATGCCCCAAAACACAACATGGACACATCCCATTTTTTGACAGAAAACAGAGGTGTTTCTTGCAAAGTGCCTACCTGTAGATTTTGGCCTCCAGCTCAGCCTGCACCTAGGGAAACCTACCAAACCTGTGCATTTTTTAAAACTAGAGACCTAGGGGAATCCAAGATGGGGTGACTTGTGGGGCTCTGACCATGTTCTATTACCCAGAATCCTTTGTAAACCTCAGATTGTGGCTAAAAAAACACATTTTCCTCACATTTCGGTGACAGAAAGTTCAGGCATCTGACAGGAGCTACACATTTCCTTCCACCAACGTTCCCCCAAGTTTCCCAATAAAAATGATACCTCACTTGTGTGGGTAGGACTAGCGCCTGCAACAGGAAATGCCCCAAAACACAACATGGACACATCCCATTTTTTGACAGAAAACAGAGGTGTTTCTTGCTAAGTGCCTACCTGTAGATTTTGGCCTCTAGCTCAGCCGGCACCTAGGGAAACCTACCAAACATGTGCATTTTTGAAAACTAGAGACCTAGGGAAATCCACGATGGGGTGACTTGTGGGTCTCTGACGAAGTTCTATTACCCAGAATCCTTTGCAAACCTCAAAATTTGGCTAATAAAAACACATTTTTCATCACATTTCGGTGACAGAAAGTTCTGGAATCTGAGAGGAGCCACAAATTTCCTTCCACCCAGCGTTCCCCCAAGTCTTCCGATAAAAATGATACCTCACTTGTGGGGGTAGGCCTAGCGCCCGCAAGAGGAAATGCCCCAAAACACAACGTGGACACATCTCATTTTTTGACAGAAAACAGAGGTGTTTTTTGCAAAGTGCCTACATGTAGATTTTGGCCTCTAGCTCAGCCGGCACCTAGGGAAACCTACCAAACCTGTGCATTTTTGAAAACTAGAGACCTAGGGGAATCCAAGATGGGGTGACTTGTGGGGCCCTGACCAGGTTCTGTTACCCAGAATCCTTTGCAAACCTCAAAATGTGGCTAAAAAACACATTTTACTCACATTTCGGTGACAGAAAGTTCTGGAATCTGAGAGGAGCCACAAATTTCCTTCCACCCAGCATTCCCTCAAGTCTCCCGATAAAAATGATACCTCACTTGTGTGGGTAGGCCTAGCACCCGCGACAGGAAATGCCCCAAAACACAACATGGACACATCCCATTTTTTGACAGAAAACAGAGGTGTTTCTTGCAAAGTGCCTACCTGTAGATTTTGGCCTCTAGCTCAGCCGGCACCTACGGAAACCTACCAAACCTGTGCATTTTTTAAAACTAGAGACCTAGGGAAATCCAAGATGGGGTGACTTGTGGGGCTCTGACCAGGTTCTATTACCCAGGATCCTTTGCAAACCTCAAATTGTGGCTAAAAAAACACATTTTCCTCACATTTCGGTGACAGAAAGTTCTGGCATCTGACGGGAGCTACACATTTCCTTCCACCAACGTTCCCCCAAGTTACCCGATAAAAATGATACCTCACTTGTGTGGGTAGGACTAGCGCCCGCGACAGAAAATGCCCCAAAACACAACATGGACACATCCCATTTTTTGACAGAAAACAGAGGTGTTTCTTGCAAAGTGCCTACCTGTAGATTTTGGCCTCTAGCTCAGCCGGCACCTAGGGAAAACTACCAAACCTGTGCATTTTTTAAAACTAGAGACCTAGGGGAATCCAAGATGGGGTGACCTGTGGGGTTCTGACCAGGTTCTGTTACCCCAAATCCTTTGCAAACCTCAAAATATGGCTAAAAAACACATTTTCCTCACATTTCGGTGACAGAAAGTTCTGGAATCTGAGAGGAGCCACAAATTTCCTTCAACCCAGCGTTCCCCCATGTCTTCCAATAAAAATGATACCTCACTTGTGTGGGTAGGCCTAGCGCCCGCGACAGCAAATGCCCCAAAACACAACGTGGGCACATCCTATTTTTTGACAGAAATCAGAGGTGTTTTTTGCAAAGTGCCTACCTGTAGATTTTGGCCTCTAGCTCAGCCGGCACCTAGGGAAACCTACCAAACCTGTGCATTTTTGAAAACTAGAGACCTAGGGGAATCCATGATGGGGTGACATGTGGGGCTCTGACGAGGTTCTATTACCCAGAATCCTTTGCAAACCTCAAAATTTGGCTAATAAAAACACATTTTCCTCACGTTTCGGTGACAGAAAGTTCTGGAATCTGAGAGGAGCCACAAATTTCCTTCCACCCAGCGTTCCCCCAAGTCTTCCGATAAAAATGATACCTCACTTGTGTGGGTAGGCCTAGCGCCCGCAAAATTAAATGCCCCTTAACACAACGTGGACACATCCCATTTTTTGACAGAAAACAGAGGTGTTTTTTGCAAAGTGCCTACCGGTAGATTTTGGCCTCTAGCTCAGCCGGCACCTAGGGAAACCTACCAAACCTGTGCATTTTCGAAAACTTTAGACCTAGGGAAATCCAAGATGGGGTGACCTGTGGGGCTCTGACCAGGTTCTATTACCCAGAATCCTTTGCAAACCTCAAAATGTGGTTAAAAAAACACATTTTCCTCACATTTCGGTGACAGAAAGTTCTGGAATCTGACAGGAGCTACACATTTCCTTCCACTAACGTTCCCCCAAGTTTCCTGATAAAAATGATACCTCACTTGTGTGAGTAGGCCTAGCACCCGCGACAGGAAATGCACCAAAACACAACATGGACACATCCCATTTTTTGACAGAAAACAGAGGTGTTTCTTGCAAAGTGCCTACCTTTAGATTTTGGCCTCTAGCTCAGACGGCACCTAGGGAAACCTACCAAACCTGTGCATTTTTGAAAACTAGAGACCTAGGGGAATCCAAGATGGGGTGACCTGTGGGGCTCTGACCAGGTTCTGTTACCCCGAATCCTTTGCAAACCTCAAAATATGGCTAAAAAACACATTTTCCTCACATTTCGGTGACAGAAAGTTCTGGAATCTGAGAGGAGCCACAAATTTCCTTCCACCCAGCGTTCCCCCAAGTCTTCCAATAAAAATGATACCTCACTTGTGTGGGTAGGCCTAGCGCCCGCAAGAGGAAATGCCCCAAAACACAACGTGGACACATCCCATTTTTTGACAGAAAACAGGTGTTTTTTGCAAAGTGCCTACCTGTAGATTTTGGCCTCTAGCTCAGCCGGCACCTAGGGAAACCTACCAAACCTGTGCATTTTTGAAAACTAGAGACCTAGGGGAATCCAAGATGGGTGACTTGTGGGGCTCTGACAAGGTTCTGTTACCCAGAATCCTTTGCAAACCTCAAAATGTGGCTAAAAAACACATTTTCCTCACATTTCGGTGACAGAAAGTTCTGGAATCTGAGAGGAGCCACAAATTTCCTTCCACCCAGCATTCCCTCAAGTCTCCCGATAAAAATGATACCTCACTTGTGTGGTTAGGCCTAGCACCCGCGACAAGAAATGCCCCAAAACACAACATGGACACATCCCATTTTTTGACAGAAAACAGAGGTGTTTCTTGCAAAGTGCCTACCTGTAGATTTTGGCCTCTAGCTCAGCCGGCACCTAGGGAAACCTACCAAACCTGTGCATTTTTTAAAACTAGAGACCTAGGGGAATCCAAGATGGGGTGACTTGTGGGGCTCTGAACAGGTTCTGTTACCCAGAATCCTTTGCAAACCTCAAAATGTGGCTAAAAAACAAATTTTCCTCACATTTCGGTTACAGAAAGTTCTTGAATCTGAGAGGAGCCACAAATTTCCATCCAGCCAGCGTTCCCCCAAGTCTTCCGATAAAAATGATACTTCACATGTGTGTGTAGGCCTAGCGCCCGCAAGTAGAAATGCCCCAAAACACAACATGGACACATCCCATTTTTTGACAGAAAACAGAGGTGTTTCTTGCAAAGTGCCTACCTGTAGATTTTGGCCTCTAGCTCAGCCGGCACCTAGGGAAGCCTACCAAACCTGTGCATTTTTTAAAACTAGAGACCTAGGGGAATCCAAGATGGGGTGTCTTGTGGGGCTCTGACCAGGTTCTATTACCCCGAATCCTTTGCAAACCTCAAATTGTGGCTAAAAAAAAAAACATTTTCCTCACATTTCGGTGACAGAAAGTTCTGGCATCTGACAGGAGCTACACATTTCCTTCCACCAACGTTCCCCCAAGTTTCCCGATAAAAATGATACCTCACTTGTGTGGGTAGGACTAGCGCCCGCGACAGGAAATGCCCCAAAACACAACATGGACACATCCCATTTTTTGACAGAAAACAGAGGTGTTTCTTGCAAAGTGCCTACCTGTAGATTTTGGCCTCTAGCTCAGCCGGCACCTAGGGAAACCTACCAAACCTGTGCATTTTTTAAAACTAGAGACCTAGGGGAATCCAAGATGGGGTGACTTGTGGGGCTCTGAACAGGTTCTGTTACCCAGAATCCTTTGCAAACCTCAAAATGTGGCTAAAAAACACATTTTCCTCACATTTCGGTGAAAGAAAGTTCTGGAATCTGACAGGAGCCACAAATTTCCATCCAGCCAGCGTTCCCCCAAGTCTTCCGATAAAAATGATACTTCACATGTGTGTGTAGACCTAGCGCCCGAAAGTGGAAATGCCCCAAAACACAACATGGACACATCCCATTTTTTGACAGAAAACAGAGGTCTTTTTTGCAAAGTGCCTGCCTGTAGATTTTGGCCTCTAGCTCTGCCGGTACCTAGGGAAACCTACCAAACCTGTGCATTTTTTAAAACTAGAGACCTAGGGGAATCCAAGATGGGGTGACTTGTGGGGCTCTGACCAGGTTCTATTACCCAGAATCCTTTGAAAACCTCAAATTGTGGCTAAAAATACACATTTTCCTCACATTTCGGTGACAGAAAGTTCTGGCATCTGACAGGAGCTACACATTTCCTTCCACCAACGTTCCCCCAAGTTTCCCGATAAAAATGATACCTCACTTGTGTGGGTAGGACTAGCGCCCGCGACAGGAAATGCCCCAAAACACAACATGGACACATCCCATTTTTTGACAGAAAACAGAGGTGTTTCTTGCAAAGTGCCTACCTGTAGATTTTGGCCTCTAGCTCAGCCGGCACCCAGGGAAACCTACCAAACCTGTGCATTTTTTAAAACTAGAGACCTAGGGGAATCCAAGATGGGGTTACTTGTGGGGCTCTGACCAGGTTCTGTTACCCAGAATCCTTTGCAAACCTCAAAATGGGGCTAAAAAACACATTTTCCTCACATTTCGGTGACAGAAAGTTCTGGAATCTGAGAGGAGCCACAAATTTCCTTCCACCCAGCGTTCCCCCAAGTCTTCCAATAAAAATGATACCTCACTTGTGTGGGTAGGCCTAGCGCCCGCAAGAGGAAATGCTCCAAAACACAACGTGGACACATCCCATTTTTTGACAGAAAACAGAGGTGTTTTTTGCAAAGTGCCTACCTGTAGATTTTGGCCCTTAGCTCAGCCGGCACCTAGGGAAACCTACCAAACCTGTGCATTTTTGAAAACTAGAGACCTAGGGGAATCAAAGATGGGGTGACTTGTGGGGCTCTGACCAGGTTCTGTTACCCAGAATCCTTTGCAAACCTCAAAATTTGGCTAAAAACACATTTTCCTCACTTTTCGGTGACAGAAAGTTCTGGAATCGAGAGGAGCCACAAATTTCCTTCCAACCAGCATTCCCTCAAGTCTCCCGATAAAAATGATACCTCACTTGTGTGGGTAGGCCTAGCACCCGCGACAGGAAATGCCCCAAAACACAACATGGACACATCCCATTTTTTGACAGAAAACAGAGGTGTTTCTTGCAAAGTGCCTACCTGTAGATTTTGGCCTCTAGCTCAGCCGGCACCTAGGGAAACCTACCAAACCTGTGCATTTTTTAAAACTAGAGACCTAGGGGAATCCAAGATGGGGTGACTTGTGGGGCTCTGAACAGGTTCTGTTACCCAGAATCCTTTGCAAACCTCAAAATGTGGCTAAAAAACACATTTTCCTCACATTTCGGTGACAGAAAGTTCTGGAATCTGAGAGGAGCCACAAATTTCCATCCAGCCAGCGTTCCCCCAAGTCTTCCGATAAAAATGATACTTCACATGTGTGTGTAGGCCTAGCGCCCGCAAGTAGAAATGCCCCAAAACACAACATGGACACATCCCATTTTTTGACAGAAAACAGAGGTGTTTCTTGCAAAGTGCCTACCTGTAGATTTTGGCCTCTAGCTCAGCCGGCACCTAGGGAAGCCTACCAAACCTGTGCATTTTTTAAAACTAGAGACCTAGGGGAATCCAAGATGGGGTGTCTTGTGGGGCTCTGACCAGGTTCTATTACCCCGAATCCTTTGCAAACCTCAAATTGTGGCTAAAAAAAAAAACATTTTCCTCACATTTCGGTGACAGAAAGTTCTGGCATCTGACAGGAGCTACACATTTCCTTCCACCAACGTTCCCCCAAGTTTCCCGATAAAAATGATACCTCACTTGTGTGGGTAGGACTAGCGCCCGCGACAGGAAATGCCCCAAAACACAACATGGACACATCCCATTTTTTGACAGAAAACAGAGGTGTTTCTTGCAAAGTGCCTACCTGTAGATTTTGGCCTCTAGCTCAGCCGGCACCTAGGGAAACCTACCAAACCTGTGCATTTTTTAAAACTAGAGACCTAGGGGAATCCAAGATGGGGTGACTTGTGGGGCTCTGAACAGGTTCTGTTACCCAGAATCCTTTGCAAACCTCAAAATGTGGCTAAAAAACACATTTTCCTCACATTTCGGTGAAAGAAAGTTCTGGAATCTGACAGGAGCCACAAATTTCCATCCAGCCAGCGTTCCCCCAAGTCTTCCGATAAAAATGATACTTCACATGTGTGTGTAGACCTAGCGCCCGAAAGTGGAAATGCCCCAAAACACAACATGGACACATCCCATTTTTTGACAGAAAACAGAGGTCTTTTTTGCAAAGTGCCTGCCTGTAGATTTTGGCCTCTAGCTCTGCCGGTACCTAGGGAAACCTACCAAACCTGTGCATTTTATAAAACTAGAGACCTAGAGGAATCCAAGATGGGGTGACTTGTGGGGCTCTGACCAGGTTCTATTACCCAGAATCCTTTGAAAACCTCAAATTGTGGCTAAAAATACACATTTTCCTCACATTTCGGTGACAGAAAGTTCTGGCATCTGACAGGAGCTACACATTTCCTTCCACCAACGTTCCCCCAAGTTTCCCGATAAAAATGATACCTCACTTGTGTGGGTAGGACTAGCGCCCGCGACAGGAAATGCCCCAAAACACAACATGGACACATCCCATTTTTTGACAGAAAACAGAGGTGTTTCTTGCAAAGTGCCTACCTGTAGATTTTGGCCTCTAGCTCAGCCGGCACCCAGGGAAACCTACCAAACCTGTGCATTTTTTAAAACTAGAGACCTAGGGGAATCCAAGATGGGGTTACTTGTGGGGCTCTGACCAGGTTCTGTTACCCAGAATCCTTTGCAAACCTCAAAATGGGGCTAAAAAACACATTTTCCTCACATTTCGGTGACAGAAAGTTCTGGAATCTGAGAGGAGCCACAAATTTCCTTCCACCCAGCATTCCCTCAAGTCTCCCGATAAAAATTATACCTCACTTGTGTGGGTAGGCCTAGCGCCCGCAAGAGGAAATGCCCCAAAACACAACGTGGACACATCCTATTTTTTGACAGAAAACAGAGGTGTTTTTTGCAAAGTGCCTACCTGTAGATTTTGGCCTCTAGCTCAGCCGGCACCTAGGGAAACCTACCAAACCTGTGCATTTTTTTAAACTAGAGACCTAGGGGAATCCAAGATGGGGAGACTTGTGGGGCTTTGACCAGGTTCTGTTACCCAGAATCCTTTGCAAACCTCAAAATGTGGCTAAAAAACACATTTTCCTCACATTTCAGTGACAGAAAGTTCTGGAATCTGAAGTGAGCCACAAATTTCCTTCCACCCAGCATTCCCTCAAGTCTCCCGATAAAAATGATACCTCACTTGTGTGGGTAGGCCTAGCGCCCGCAACAGCAAATGCCCCAAAACACAACGTGGGCACATCCTATTTTTTGACAGAAATCAGAGGTGTTTTTTGCAAAGTGCCTACCTGTAGATTTTGGCCTCTAGCTCAGCCGGCACCTAGGGAAACCTACCAAACCTGTGCATTTTTGAAAACTAGAGACCTAGGGGAATCCAAGATGGGGTGACTTGTGGGGCTCTGACCAGGTTCTATTACCCAGAATCCTTTGCAAACCTTAAATTGTGCCTAAAAAAACACATTTTCCTCACATTTCGGTGACAGAAAGTTCTGGCATCTGACAGGAGCTACACATTTCCTTCCACCAACGTTCCCCCAAGTTTCCCGATAAAAATGATACCTCACTTTTGTGGGTAGGACTAGCACTCGCGACAGGAAATACCCCAAAACACAACATGGACACATCCCATTTTTTGACAGAAAACAGAGGTGTTTCTTGCAAAGTGCCTACCTGTAGATTTTGGCCTCTAGCTCAGCCGGCACCTAGAGAAACCTACCAAACCTGTGCATTTTTTAAAACTAGAGACCTAGGGGAATCCAAGATGGGGTGCCTTGTGGGGCTCTGACCAGGTTCTGTTACCCAGAATCCTTTGCAAACCTCAAAATGTGTCTAAAAAACACATTATTCTCACATTTCGGTGACAGAAAGTTCTGGAATCTAAGAGGAGCTACAAATTTCCTTCCACCCAGCATTCCCTCAAGTCTCCCGATAAAAATGATACCTCACTTGTGTGGGTATGCCTAGCACCCGCGACAGGAAATGCCCCAAAACACAACGTGGGCACATCCTATTTTTTGACAGAAATCAGAGGTGTTTTTTGCAAAGTGCTTACCTGTAGTTTGTGGCCTCTAGCTCAGCCGACACCTAGGGAAACCTACCAAACCTGTGCATTTTTGAAAACTAGAGACCTAGGGGAATCCATGATGGGGTGACTTGTGGGGCTCTGACGAGGTTCTATTACCCAGAATCCTTTGCAAACCTCAAAATTTGGCTAATAAAAACACATTTTCCTCACATTTCGGTGACAGAAAGTTCTGGAATCTGAGAGAAGCCACAAATTTCCTTCCACTCAGCGTTCCCCCAAGTCTTTCGATAAAAATGATACCTCACTTGTGTGGGTAGGCCTAGCGCCCGCAAGATTAAATGCCCCAAAACACAACGTGGACACATCAAATTCTTTGACAGAAAACAGAGGTGTTTTTTGCAAAGTGCCTACTGGTAGATTTTGGCCTCTAGCTCAGCCGGCACCTAGGGAAACCTACCAAACCTGTGCATTTTAAAAAACTATAGACCTAGGGAAATCCAAGATGGGGTGACCTGTGGGGCTCTGACCAGGTTCTATTACCCAGAATCCTTTGCAAACCTCAAAATGTGGCTAAAAAAACACATTTTCCTCACATTTCGGTGACAGAAAGTTCTGGCATCTGACAGGAGCTACATATTTCCTTCCACCAATGTTCCCCCAAGTTTCCCGATAAAAATGATACCTCACTTGTGCGGGTAGGCCTAGCACCCACGACAGGAAATGCCCCAAAACACAACATGGACACACCCATTTTTTTATAGAAAACAGAGGTGTTTTTTGCAAAATGCCTACCGGTAGATTTTGGCCTCTAGCTCATCCGTCACCGAGGGAAACCTACCAAACCTGTGCATTTTTTAAAACTGTTGACCTAGGGGAATCCAAGATGGGGTGACTTGTGGGGCTCTGACCAGGTTCTGTTACCCAGAATCCTTTGCAAACCTCAAAATGTGGCTAAAAAACACATTTTCCTCACATTTCGGTGACAGAAAGTTCTGGAATCTGAGAGGAGCCACAAATTTCCTTCCACCCAGCATTCCCTCAAGTCTCCCGATAAAAATGATACCTCACTTGTGTGGGTAGGCCTAGCACGCGCGACGGGAAATGTCCCAAAACACAACGTGGGCACATCCTATTTTTTGACAGAAATCAGTGGTGTTTTTTGCAGAGTGCCTACCTGTAGTTTGTGGCCTCTAGCTCAGCCGGCACCTAGGGAAACCTACCAAACCTGTGCATTTTTGAAAACTAGAGACCTAGGGGAATCCATGATGGGATGACTTGTGGGGCTCTGACGAGATTCTATTACCCAGAATCCTTTGCAAACCTCAAAATTTGGCTAATAAAAACACATTTTCCTCACATTTCGGTGACAGAAAGTTCTGTAATCTGAGAGGAGCCACAAATTTCCCTCCACCCAGCGTTCCCCCAAGTCTTCCGATAAAAATGATACCTCACTTGTGTGGGTAGGCCTAGCACCCGCAAGATTAAATGCCCCAAAACACAACGTGGACACATCCCATTTTTTGACAGAAAACAGAGGTGTTTCTTGCAAAGTGCCTACCTGTAGATTTTGGCCTCTAGCTCAGCCGGCACCTAGGGAAACCTACCAAACCTGTGCATTTTTTAAAACTAGTGACCTAGGGGAATCCAAGTTGGGGTGACCTGTGGGGCTCTGACCAGGTTCTGTTACCTAGAATCCTTTGTAAACCTCAAAATGTGGCTAAAAAAACACATTTTCCTCACATTTCGGTGACAGAAAGTTCTGGCATCTGACAGGAGCTACACATTTCCTTCCACCAACGTTCCCTCAAGTCTCCCGATAAAAATGATACCTCACTTGTGTGGGTAGGCCTAGCACCCGTGACAGGAAATGCCCCAAAACACAACATGGACACATCCCATTTTTTGACAGAAATCAGAGGTGTTTTTTGCAAAGTGCCTACCGGTAGATTTTGGCCTCTAGCTCAGCCGGCACCTAGGGAAACCTACCAAACCTGTGCATTTTTGAAAGCTAGAGACCTAGGGGAATCCAAGATGGGGTGACTTGTGGGGCTCTGACCAGGTTCTGTTACCCAGAATCCTTTGCAAACCTCAAAATGTGGCTAAAAAACACATTATTCTCACATTTCGGTGACAGAAAGTTCTGGAATCTGAGAGGAGCCACAAATTTCCTTCCACCCAGCATTCCCTCAAGTCTCCCGATAAAAATGATACCTCACTTGTGTGGGTAGGCCTAGCACCCGCTACAGGAAATGCCCCAAAACACAACGTGGGCACATCCTATTTTTTGACAGAAATCAGAGGTGTTTTTTGCAAAGTGCCTACCTGTAGTTTGTGGCCTCTAGCTCAGCCGGCACCTAGGGAAACATACTAAACCTGTGCATTTTTGAAAACTAGAGACCTAGGGGAATCCATGATGGGGTGACTTGTGGGGCTCTAACGAGGTTCTATTACCCAGAATCCTTTGCAAACCTCAAAATTTGGCTAATAAAAACACATTTTCCTCACATTTCGGTGACAGAAAGTTCTGGAATCTTTGAGGAGCCACAAATTTCCTTCCACCCAGCATTCCCTCAAGTCTCCCGATAAAAATGATACCTCACTTGTGTGGGTAGGCCAGCACCCGCGACAGGAAATGCCCCAAAACACAACGTGGGCACATCCTATTTTTTGACAGAAATCAGAGGTGTTTTTTGCAAAGTGCCTACCTGTAGTTTGTGGCCTCTAGCTCAGCCGGCACCTAGGGAAACCTACCAAACCTGTGCATTTTTTAAAACTAGAGACCTAGGGGAATCCATGATGGGGTGACTTGTGGGGCTCTGATGAGGTTCTATTACCCAGAATCCTTTGCAAACCTCAAAATTTGGCTAATAAAAACACATTTTCCTCACATTTCGGTGACAGAAAGTTCTGGAATCTGAGAGGAGCCACATATTTCCTTCCACCCAGCGTTTCCCCAAGTCTTCCGATAAAAATGATACCTCACTTGTGTGGGTAGGCGTAGCGCCCGCAAGATTAAATGCCCCAAAACACAACGTGGACACATCACATTTTTTGACAGAAAACAGAGGTGTTTTTTGCAAAGTGCCTACTGGTAGATTTTGGCATCTAGCTCAGGCGGCACCTAGGGAAACCTACCAAACCTGTGCATTTTCGAAAACTATAGACCTAGGGAAATCCAAGATGGGGTGACCTGTGGGGCTCTGACCAGGTTCTATTACCCAGAATCCTTTGCAAACCTCAAAATGTGGCTAAAAAAACACATTTTCCTCACATTTCGGTGACAGAAAGTTCTGGCATCTGACAGGAGCTACACATTTCCTTCCACCAACGTTCCCCCAAGTTTCCCGATAAAAATGATACCTCACTTGTGTGGGTAGGCCTAGCACCCGCAACAGGAAATGCCCCAAAACACAACATGGACACATCCCATTTTTTGACAGAAAACAGAGGTGTTTTTTGCAAAGTGCCTACCAGTAGATTTTGGCCTCCAGCTCAGCCAGCACCTAGGGAAACCTACCAAACCTGTTCATTTTTGAAAACTAGAGACCTAGGGGAATCCAAGATGGGGTGACTTGTGGGGCTCTGACCAGGTTCTGTTAACCAGAATCCTTTGCAAAGATCAAAATTTGCCTAAAAAAAACAATTTTCCTTATTTTTCGGTGACAGAAAGTTCTCGAATCTGAGAGGAGCCACAAATTTCCTTCTACCCAGCGTTCCCCCAAGTCTCCCGATAAAAATGATACCTCACTTGTGTCGGTAGGCATAGCGCCCGCGACAGGAAATGCCCCAAAACACAACGTGGACACATCCCATTTTTTGACAGAAAACAGAGCTGTTTTTTGCAAAGTGTCTACCTGTAGATTTTGGCCTCCAGCTCAGCCAGCACCTAGGGAAACCTACCAAACCTGTGCATTTTTGAAAACTAGAGACCTAGGGGAATCCAAGATGGGGTGACTTGTGGGGCTCTGACCAGGTTCTGTTACCCAGAATCCTTTGCAAACCTCAAAATGTGGCTAAAAAACACATTTTCCTCACATTTCGGTGACAGAAAGTTCTGGAATCTGAGAGGAGCCACAAATTTCCTTCCACCCAGCGATCCCCCAAGTCTTCCGGTAAAAATGATATCTCACTTGTGTGTGTAGGCTTAGCGCCCGCAAGCGGAAATGCCCCAAAATACAACGTGGACACATTCCATTTTTTGACAGAAAACAGAGGTGTTTTTTGCAAAGTGCCTACCTGTAGATTTTGGCCTCTAGCTCTGCCGGCGCCTAGGAAAACCTACCAAACCTGTGCATTTTTTAAAACTAGAGACCTAGGGGAATCCATGATGGAGTGACTTGTGGGGCTCTGACGACGTTCTATTACCCAGAATCCTTTGCAAACCTCCAAATTTGGCTAATAAAACACATTTTCCTCACATTTCGGTGACAGAAAGTTCTGGAATCTGAGAGGAGCCAAAAATTTCCTTCCACCCAGCGTTTCCCCAAGTCTTCCGATACAAATGATACCTCACTTGTGTGGGTAGGCCTAGCGCCCGCAAGATTAAATGCCCCAAAACACAACGTGGACACATCCCATTTTTTTACAGAAAACAGAGGTGTTTTTTGCAAAGTGCCTACTTGTAGATTTTGGCCTCTACCTCAGCCGGCACCTAGGGAAACCTACCAAACCTGTGCATTTTTGAAAACTAGAGACCTAGGGAAATCCAAGATGGGGTGACTTGTGGGGCTCTGACCAGGTTCTGTTACCCCGAATCCTTTGCAAACCTCAAAATATGGCTAAAAAACACATTTTCCTCACATTTCGGTGACAGAAAGTTCTGGAATCTGAGAGGAGCCACAAATTTCCTTCCACCCAGCGTTCCCCCAAGTCTTCCGATAAAAATGTTACCTCACTTTTGTGGGTAGGCCTAGCGCCCGCAAGAGGAAATGCCCCAAGACACAACTTGGACACATCCCATTTTTTGACAGAAAACAGAGGTGTTTTTTGCAAAGTGCCTAACTGTAGATTTTGGCCTCTAGCTCAGCCGGCACCTAGGGAAACCAACCAAACCTGTGCATTTTTTAAAACTAGAGACCTAGGGGAATCCAAGATGGGGTGACTTGTGGGGCTCTGACCAGGTTCTGTTACCCAGAATCTTTTCCACACCTCAAAATGTGGATGAAAAAACACATTTTCCTCACATTTCGGTGACAGAAAGTTCTGGCATCTGAGAGGAGCTACACATTTCCTTCCACCCAGCGTTCCCCCAAGTCTTCCGATAAATATGATACCTCAATTGTGTGGGTAGGCCTAGCGCCCGCAAGAGGAAATACCCCAAAACACAATGTGGACACATCCCATTTTTTGACAGAAAACAGAGGTGTTTTTTGCAAAGTGCCTACCTGTAGATTTTGGCATCTAGCTCTGCCGGCACCTAGGGAAACCTACCAAACCTGTGCATTTTTTATAACTAGAGACCTAGGGGAATCCAAGAATGGGTGACTTGTGGGGCTCTGACCAGGTTCTGTTACCCCGAATCCTTTGCAAACTTCAAAATATGGCTAAAAACCACATTTTCCTCACATTTAGCTGACAGAAAGTTCTGGAATCTGAGAGGAGCCACAACTTTCTTTCCACCCAGCGTTCCCCTAAGTCTTCCGATAAAAATGATACCTCACTTGTGTGGGTAGGCCTAGCGCCCGCAAGAGGAAATGCCCCAAAACACAACGTGGACACATCCTATTTTTTGACAGAAAACAGATGTGTTTTTTGCAAAGTGCCTACCTGTAGATTTTGGCCTCTAGCTCAGCCGGCACCTAGGGAAACCTTCCAAACCTGTGCATTTTTGAAAACTAGAGACCTAGGGGAATCCAAGATGGGGTGACTTGTGGGGCTCTGACCAGGTTCTGTTACTCCGAATCCTTTAGAAACCTCAAAATATGGCTAAAAAACACATTTTCCTCACATTTCGGTGACAGAAAGTTCTGGAATCTGACAGGAGCCACAAATTTCCTTCCACCCAGCGTACCCCCAAGTCTTCCGATAAAAATGATACCTCACTTGTGTGGGTAGGCCTTGCGCCCGCAAGAGGAAATGCCCCAAAACACAACGTGGACACATCCCATTTTTTGACAGAAAACAGAGGTGTTTTTTGCAAAGTGCCTACCTGTAGATTTTGGCCTCTAGCTCAGCCGGCACCTAGGGAAACCTACCAAACCTGTGCATTTTTTAAAACTAGAGACCTAGGGGAATCCAAGATGGGGTGACTTGTGGGGCTCTGACCAGGTTCTGTTACCCAGAATCCTTTGCACACCTCAAAATGTGGATGAAAAAACACATTTTCCTCACATTTCGGTGACAGAAAGTTCTAGCATCTGAGAGGAGCTACACATTTCCTTCCACCCAGCGTTCCCCCAAGTCTTCCGATAAAAATGATACCTCACTTGTGTGGGTAGGCCTAGCACCCGCAAGAGGAAATGCCCCAAAACACAACGTGGACACATCCCATTTATTTACAGAAAACAGAGGTGTTTTTTGCAAAGTGCCTACCTGTAGATTTTGGCCTCTAGCTCAGCCGGCACCTAGGGAAACCTACCAAACCTGTGCATTTTTGAAAACTAGAGACCTAGGGAAATCCAAGATGGGGTGACTTGTGGGGCTCTGACCAGGTTCTGTTACCCCGAATCCTTTACAAACCTCAAAATATGGCTAAAAACCACATTTTCCTCACATTTCGCTGACAGAAAGTTCTGTAATCTGAGAGGAGCCACAAATTTCCTTCCACCCAGCGTTCCCCCAAGTCTTCCGATAAAAATGATACCTCACTTGTGTGGGTAGGCCTAGCGCCCGCAAGAGGAAATGCCCCAAGACACAATGTGGACACATCCCATTTTTTGACAGAAAACAGAGGTGTTTTTTGAAAAGTGCCTACCTGTAGATTTTGGCCTCTAGCTCAGCCGGCACCTAGGGAAACCTACCAAACCTGTGCATTTTTTAAAACTAGAGACCTAGAGGAATCCAAGATGGGGTGACTTGTGGGGCTCTGACCAGGTTCTGTTACACCGAATCCTTTGCAAACTTCAAAATATGGCTAAAAACCACATTTTCCTCACATTTCGCTGACAGAAAGTACTGGAATCTGAGAGGAGCCACAAATTTCTTTCCACCCAGCGTTCCCCTAAGTCTTCCGATAAAAATGATACCTCACTTGTGTGGGTAGGCCTAGCGCCCGCAAGAGGAAATACCCCAAAACACAACGTGGACACATCCCATTTTTTGACAGAAAACAGAGGTGTTTTTTGCAAAGTGCCTACCTGTAGATTTTGGCCTCTAGCTCAACCGGCACCTAGGGAAACCTACCAAACCTGTGCATTTTTTAAAACTAGAGACCTAGGGGAATCCAAGATGGGGTGACTTGAGGGGCTCTGACAAGGTTCTGTTACCCCGAATCCTTTGCAAACTTCAAAATATGGCTAAAAACCACATTTTCCTCAAATTTCGCTGACAGAAAGTTCTGGAATCTGAGAGGAGCCACAAATTTCTTTCCACCCAGCGTTCCCCTAAGTCTTCCAATAAAAATGATACCTCACTTGTGTGGGTAGGCCTAGCGCCCGCAAGAGGAAATACCCCAAAACACAACGTGGACACATCCCATTTTTTGACAAAAAACAGAGGAGTTTTTTGCAAAGTGCCTACGTGTAGATTTTGACCTCTAGCTCAGCCTGCACCTAGGGAAACCTACCAAACCAGTGCATTTTTTAAAACTAGAGACCGAGGGGAATCAAAGATGGGGTGACTTGTGGGGCTCTGACCAGGTTCTATTACCCAGAATCCTTTGCAAACCTCAAAATGTGTCTAAAAAAACACATTTTCATCACATTTCGGTGACAGAAAGTTATGGCATCTGACAGGAACTCCACATTTCCTTCCACCAACGTTCCCCCAAGTTTCCCGATAAAAATGATACCTCACTTGTGTGGGTAGGCCTAGCGCCCGCAACAGGAAATGCCCCAAAAAACAACATGGACACATCCCATTTTTTGACAGAAAACAGAGGTGTTTTTTGCAAAGTGCCTACCTGTAAATTTTGGCCTCTAGCTCAGCCGGCACCTAGGGAAACCTACCAAACCTGTGCATTTTTTAAAACTAGAGACCTAGGGGAATCCAAGATGGGGTGACTTGTGGGGCTCTGATGAGGTTCTGTTACCCAGAATCCTTTGCAAACATCAAAATTTGCCTAAAAAAAGCAATTTTCCTTATATTTCGGTGACAGAAAGTTCTGGAGTCTGAGAGGAGCCACAAATTTCCTTCCACCCAGCGTTCCCTCAAGTCTCCCGATAAAAATGATACCTCACTTGTGTGTGTAGGCCTAGCGCCCGCAAGCAGAAATGCCCAAAACACAAAGTGGACACATCCCATTTTTTGACAGAAAACAGAGATGTTTTTTGCAAAGTGCCTACCTGTAGATTTTGGCCTCTAGCTCAGCCGGCACCTAGGGAAACCTACCAAACCTGTGCATTTTTGAAAACTAGAGACCTAGGGGAATCCAAGATGGGGTGACTTGTGGGGCTCTGACCAGGTTCTGTTACCCAGAATCTTTTCCACACCTCAAAGTGTGGATGAAAAACCACATTTTCCTCACATTTCGGTGACAGAAAGTTCTGGCATCTGTGAGGAGCTACACATTTCCTTCCACCCAGCGTTCCCCCAAGTCTTCCGATAAATATGATACCTCAATTGTGTGGGTAGGCCTAGCGCCCGCAAGAGGAAATACCCCAAAACACAACGTGGACACATCCCATTTTTTGACAGAAAACAGAGGTGTTTTTTGCAAAGTGCCTACCTGTAGATTTTGGCCTCTAGCTCTGCCGGCACCTAGGGAAACCTACCAAACCTGTGCATTTTTTATAACTAGAGACCTAGGGGAATCCAAGATGGGGTGACTTGTGGGGCTCTGACCAGGTTCTGTTACCCCGAATCCTTTGCAAACTTCAAAATATGGCTAAAAACCACATTTTCCTTACATTTTGCTGACAGAAAGTTCTGGAATCTGAGAGGAGCCACAAATTTGCTTCCACCCAGCTTTCCCCGAAGTCTTCCGATAAAAATGATACCTCACTTGTGTGGGTAGGCCTAGCGCCCGCAAGAGGAAATACCCCAAAACACAACGTGGACACATCCCATTTTTTGACAGAAAACAGAGATGTTTTTTGCAAAGTGCCTACCTGTAGATTTTGGCCTCTAGCTCAGCCGGCACCTAGGGAAACCTACCAAACCTGTGCATTTTTGAAAACTAGAGACCTAGGGGAATCCAAGATGGGGTGACTTGTGGGGCTCTGACCAGGTTCTGTTACTCCCAATCCTTTGGAAACCTCAAAGTATGGCTAAAAAACCCATTTTCCTCACATTTCGGTGACAGAAAGTTCTGGAATCTGAGAGGAGCCACAAATTTCCTTCCACCCAGCGTTCCCCCAAGTCTTCCGATAAAAATGATACCGCACTTGTGTGGGTAGGCCTAGCGCCCGCAAGAGGAAATGCCCCAAAACACAACGTGGACACATCCCATTTTTTGACAGAAAACAGAGGTGTTTTTTGCAAAGTGCCTACCTGTAGATTTTGGCCTCTAGCTCAGCCGGCACCTAGGGAAACCTACCAAACCTGTGCATTTTTGAAAACTAGACACCTAGGGGAATCCAAGATGGGGTGACTTGTGGGGCTCTGACCAGGTTCTGTTACCCAGAATCCTTTGCACACCTCAAAATGTGGATGAAAAAACACATTTTCCTCACATTTCGGTGACAGAAAGTTCTAGCATCTGAGAGTAGCTACACATTTCCTTCCACCCAGCGTTCCCGCAAGTTTCCCGATAAAAATGATACCTCACTTGTGTGGGTAGGCCTAGCGCCCGCAAGAGGAAATGCCCCAAAACACAACGTGGACACATCCCATTTTTTGAAAGAAAACAGAGGTGTTTTTTGCAAAGTGCCTACCTGTAGATTTTGGCCTCTACCTCAGCCGGCACCTAGGGAAACCTACCAAACCTGTGCATTTTTGAAAACTAGAGACCTAGGGGAATCCAAGATGGGGTGACTTGTGGGGCTCTGACCAGGTTCTGTTACCCAGAATCCTTTGCACACTTCAAAATGTGGATGAAAAAACACATTTTCCTCACATTTCGGTGACAGAAAGTTCTAGCATCTGAGAGGAGCTACACATTTCCTTCCACCCAGCGTTCCCTCAAGTCTCCCGATAAAAATGATACCTCACTTGTGTTTGTAGGCCTAGCGCCCGCAAGCAGAAATGCCCAAAACACAAAGTGGACACATCCCATTTTTTGACAGAAAACAGAGGTGTTTTTTGCAAAGTGCCTACCTGTAGATTTTGGCCTCTAGCTCTGCCGGCACCTAGGGAAACCTACCAAACCTGTGCATTTTTTATAACTAGAGACCTAGGGGAATCCAAGATGGGGTGACTTGTGGGGCTCTGACCAGGTTCTGTTACCCCGAATCCTTTGCAAACTTCAAAATATGGCTAAAAACCACATTTTCCTTACATTTCGCTGACAGAAAGTTCTGGAATCTGAGAGGAGCCACAAATTTGCTTCCACCCAGCTTTCCCCCAAGTCTTCCGATAAAAATGATACCTCACTTGTGTGGGTAGGCCTAGCGCCCGCAAGAGGAAATACCCCAAAACACAACGTGGACACATCCCATTTTTTGACAGAAAACAGAGGTGTTTTTTGCAAAGTGCCTACCTGTAGATTTTGGCCTCTAGCTCAGCCGGCACCTAGGGAAACCTACCAAACCTGTGCATTTTTGAAAACTAGAGACCTAGGGGAATCCAAGATGGGGTGACTTGTGGGGCTCTGACCAGGTTCTGTTACCCAGAATCCTTTGCACACCTCAAAATGTGGATGAAAAAACACATTTTCCTCACATTTCGGTGACAGAAAGTTCTAGCATCTGAGAGGAGCTACACATTTCCTTCCACCCAGCGTTCCCGCAAGTTTCCCGATAAAAATGATACCTCACTTGTGTGGGTAGGCCTAGCGCCCGCAAGAGGAAATGCCCCAAAACACAACGTGGACACATCCCATTTTTTGACAGAAAACAGAGGTGTTTTTTGCAAAGTGCCTACCTGTAGATTTTGGCCTCTACCTCAGCCGGCACCTAGGGAAACCTACCAAACCTGTGCATTTTTGAAAACTAGAGACCTAGGGAAATCCAAGATGGGGTGACTTGTGGGGCTCTGACCAGGTTCTGTTACCCCGAATCCTATGCAAACCTCAAAATATGGCTAAAAACCACATTTTCCTCACATTTCGCTGATAGAAAGTTCTGGAATCTGAGAGGAGCCACAAATTTCCTTCCACCCAGCGTTCCACCAAGTCTTCCGATAAAAATGATACCTCACTTTTGTGGGTAGGCCTAGCGCCCGCAAGAGGAAATGCCCCAAGACACAACTTGGACACATCCCATTTTTTGACAGAAAACAGAGGTGTTTTTTGCAAAGTGCCTAACTGTAGATTTTGGCCTCTAGCTCAGCCGGCACCTAGGGAAACCAACCAAACCTGTGCATTTTTTAAAACTAGAGACCTAGGGGAATCCAAGATGGGGTGACTTGTGGGGCTCTGACCAGGTTCTGTTACCCAGAATCTTTTCCACACCTCAAAGTGTGGATGAAAAAACACATTTTCCTCACATTTCGGTGACAGAAAGTTCTGGCATCTGTGAGGAGCTACACATTTCCTTCCACCCAGCGTTCCCCCAAGTCTTCCGATAAATATGATACCTCAATTGTGTGGGTAGGCCTAGCGCCCGCAAGAGGAAATGCCCCAAGACACAACTTGGACACATCCCATTTTTTGACAGAAAACAGAGGTGTTTTTTGCAAAGTGCCTACCTGTAGATTTTGGCCTCTACCTCGGCCGACACCTAGGGAAACCTACCAAACCTGTGCATTTTTTATAACTAGAGACCTAGGGGAATCCAAGATGGGGTGACTTGCGGGGCTCTGACCAGGTTCTGTTACCCCGAATCCTTTGCAAACTTCAAAATATGGCTAAAAACCACATTTTCCTTACATTTCGCTGACAGAAAGTTCTGGAATCTGAGAGGAGCCACAAATTTGCTTCCACCCAGCTTTCCCCCAAGTCTTCCGATAAAAATGATACCTCACTTGTGTGGGTAGGCCTAGCGCCCGCAAGAGGAAATACCCCAAAACACAACGTGGACACATCCCATTTTTTGACAGAAAACAGAGGTGTTTTTTGCAAAGTGCCTACCTGTAGATTTTGGCCTCTTGCTCAGCCGGCACCTAGGGAAACCTACCAAACCTGTGCATTTTTGAAAACTAGAGACCTAGGGGAATCCAAGATGGGGTGACTTGTGGGGCTCTGACCAGGTTCTGTTACCCCAAATCCTTTGGAAACCTCAAAGTATGGCTAAAAAACACATTTTCCTCACATTTCGGTGACAGAAAGTTCTGGAATCTGAGAGGAGCCACAAATTTCCTTCCACCCAGCGTTCCTCCAAGTCTTACGATAAAAATGATACCGCACTTGTGTGGGTAGGCCTAGCGCCCGCAAGAGGAAATGCCCCAAAACACAACGTGGACACATCCCATTTTTTGACAGAAAACAGAGGTGTTTTTTGCAAAGTGCCTACCTGTAGATTTTGGCCTCTAGCTCAGCCGGCACCTAGGGAAACCTACCAAACCTGTGCATTTTTGAAAACTAGAGACCTAGGGGAATCCAAGATGGGGTGACTTGTGGGGCTCTGACCAGGTTCTGTTACCCAGAATCCTTTGCACACCTCAAAATGTGGATGAAAAACCACATTTTCCTCACATTTCGGTGACAGAAAGTTCTGGCATCTGTGAGGAGCTACACATTTCCTTCCACCCAGCGTTCCCCCAAGTCTTCCGATAAATATGATACCTCAATTGTGTGGGTAGGCCTAGCGCCCGCAAGAGGAAATACCCCAAAACACAACGTGGACACATCCCATTTTTTGACAGAAAACAGAGGTGTTTTTTGCAAAGTGCCTACCTGTAGATTTTGGCCTCTAGCTCTGCCGGCACCTAGGGAAACCTACCAAACCTGTGCATTTTTTATAACTAGAGACCTAGGGGAATCCAAGATGGGGTGACTTGTGGGGCTCTGACCAGGTTCTGTTACCCCGAATCCTTTGCAAACTTCAAAATATGGCTAAAAACCACATTTTCCTTACATTTTGCTGACAGAAAGTTCTGGAATCTGAGAGGAGCCACAAATTTGCTTCCACCCAGCTTTCCCCGAAGTCTTCCGATAAAAATGATACCTCACTTGTGTGGGTAGGCCTAGCGCCCGCAAGAGGAAATACCCCAAAACACAACGTGGACACATCCCATTTTTTGACAGAAAACAGAGATGTTTTTTGCAAAGTGCCTACCTGTAGATTTTGGCCTCTAGCTCAGCCGGCACCTAGGGAAACCTACCAAACCTGTGCATTTTTGAAAACTAGAGACCTAGGGGAATCCAAGATGGGGTGACTTGTGGGGCTCTGACCAGGTTCTGTTACTCCCAATCCTTTGGAAACCTCAAAGTATGGCTAAAAAACCCATTTTCCTCACATTTCGGTGACAGAAAGTTCTGGAATCTGAGAGGAGCCACAAATTTCCTTCCACCCAGCGTTCCCCCAAGTCTTCCGATAAAAATGATACCGCACTTGTGTGGGTAGGCCTAGCGCCCGCAAGAGGAAATGCCCCAAAACACAACGTGGACACATCCCATTTTTTGACAGAAAACAGAGGTGTTTTTTGCAAAGTGCCTACCTGTAGATTTTGGCCTCTAGCTCAGCCGGCACCTAGGGAAACCTACCAAACCTGTGCATTTTTGAAAACTAGACACCTAGGGGAATCCAAGATGGGGTGACTTGTGGGGCTCTGACCAGGTTCTGTTACCCAGAATCCTTTGCACACCTCAAAATGTGGATGAAAAAACACATTTTCCTCACATTTCGGTGACAGAAAGTTCTAGCATCTGAGAGTAGCTACACATTTCCTTCCACCCAGCGTTCCCGCAAGTTTCCCGATAAAAATGATACCTCACTTGTGTGGGTAGGCCTAGCGCCCGCAAGAGGAAATGCCCCAAAACACAACGTGGACACATCCCATTTTTTGAAAGAAAACAGAGGTGTTTTTTGCAAAGTGCCTACCTGTAGATTTTGGCCTCTACCTCAGCCGGCACCTAGGGAAACCTACCAAACCTGTGCATTTTTGAAAACTAGAGACCTAGGGGAATCCAAGATGGGGTGACTTGTGGGGCTCTGACCAGGTTCTGTTACCCAGAATCCTTTGCACACTTCAAAATGTGGATGAAAAAACACATTTTCCTCACATTTCGGTGACAGAAAGTTCTAGCATCTGAGAGGAGCTACACATTTCCTTCCACCCAGCGTTCCCTCAAGTCTCCCGATAAAAATGATACCTCACTTGTGTTTGTAGGCCTAGCGCCCGCAAGCAGAAATGCCCAAAACACAAAGTGGACACATCCCATTTTTTGACAGAAAACAGAGGTGTTTTTTGCAAAGTGCCTACCTGTAGATTTTGGCCTCTAGCTCTGCCGGCACCTAGGGAAACCTACCAAACCTGTGCATTTTTTATAACTAGAGACCTAGGGGAATCCAAGATGGGGTGACTTGTGGGGCTCTGACCAGGTTCTGTTACCCCGAATCCTTTGCAAACTTCAAAATATGGCTAAAAACCACATTTTCCTTACATTTCGCTGACAGAAAGTTCTGGAATCTGAGAGGAGCCACAAATTTGCTTCCACCCAGCTTTCCCCCAAGTCTTCCGATAAAAATGATACCTCACTTGTGTGGGTAGGCCTAGCGCCCGCAAGAGGAAATACCCCAAAACACAACGTGGACACATCCCATTTTTTGACAGAAAACAGAGGTGTTTTTTGCAAAGTGCCTACCTGTAGATTTTGGCCTCTAGCTCAGCCGGCACCTAGGGAAACCTACCAAACCTGTGCATTTTTGAAAACTAGAGACCTAGGGGAATCCAAGATGGGGTGACTTGTGGGGCTCTGACCAGGTTCTGTTACCCAGAATCCTTTGCACACCTCAAAATGTGGATGAAAAAACACATTTTCCTCACATTTCGGTGACAGAAAGTTCTAGCATCTGAGAGGAGCTACACATTTCCTTCCACCCAGCGTTCCCGCAAGTTTCCCGATAAAAATGATACCTCACTTGTGTGGGTAGGCCTAGCGCCCGCAAGAGGAAATGCCCCAAAACACAACGTGGACACATCCCATTTTTTGACAGAAAACAGAGGTGTTTTTTGCAAAGTGCCTACCTGTAGATTTTGGCCTCTACCTCAGCCGGCACCTAGGGAAACCTACCAAACCTGTGCATTTTTGAAAACTAGAGACCTAGGGAAATCCAAGATGGGGTGACTTGTGGGGCTCTGACCAGGTTCTGTTACCCCGAATCCTATGCAAACCTCAAAATATGGCTAAAAACCACATTTTCCTCACATTTCGCTGATAGAAAGTTCTGGAATCTGAGAGGAGCCACAAATTTCCTTCCACCCAGCGTTCCACCAAGTCTTCCGATAAAAATGATACCTCACTTTTGTGGGTAGGCCTAGCGCCCGCAAGAGGAAATGCCCCAAGACACAACTTGGACACATCCCATTTTTTGACAGAAAACAGAGGTGTTTTTTGCAAAGTGCCTAACTGTAGATTTTGGCCTCTAGCTCAGCCGGCACCTAGGGAAACCAACCAAACCTGTGCATTTTTTAAAACTAGAGACCTAGGGGAATCCAAGATGGGGTGACTTGTGGGGCTCTGACCAGGTTCTGTTACCCAGAATCTTTTCCACACCTCAAAGTGTGGATGAAAAAACACATTTTCCTCACATTTCGGTGACAGAAAGTTCTGGCATCTGTGAGGAGCTACACATTTCCTTCCACCCAGCGTTCCCCCAAGTCTTCCGATAAATATGATACCTCAATTGTGTGGGTAGGCCTAGCGCCCGCAAGAGGAAATGCCCCAAGACACAACTTGGACACATCCCATTTTTTGACAGAAAACAGAGGTGTTTTTTGCAAAGTGCCTACCTGTAGATTTTGGCCTCTACCTCGGCCGACACCTAGGGAAACCTACCAAACCTGTGCATTTTTTATAACTAGAGACCTAGGGGAATCCAAGATGGGGTGACTTGCGGGGCTCTGACCAGGTTCTGTTACCCCGAATCCTTTGCAAACTTCAAAATATGGCTAAAAACCACATTTTCCTTACATTTCGCTGACAGAAAGTTCTGGAATCTGAGAGGAGCCACAAATTTGCTTCCACCCAGCTTTCCCCCAAGTCTTCCGATAAAAATGATACCTCACTTGTGTGGGTAGGCCTAGCGCCCGCAAGAGGAAATACCCCAAAACACAACGTGGACACATCCCATTTTTTGACAGAAAACAGAGGTGTTTTTTGCAAAGTGCCTACCTGTAGATTTTGGCCTCTTGCTCAGCCGGCACCTAGGGAAACCTACCAAACCTGTGCATTTTTGAAAACTAGAGACCTAGGGGAATCCAAGATGGGGTGACTTGTGGGGCTCTGACCAGGTTCTGTTACCCCAAATCCTTTGGAAACCTCAAAGTATGGCTAAAAAACACATTTTCCTCACATTTCGGTGACAGAAAGTTCTGGAATCTGAGAGGAGCCACAAATTTCCTTCCACCCAGCGTTCCTCCAAGTCTTACGATAAAAATGATACCGCACTTGTGTGGGTAGGCCTAGCGCCCGCAAGAGGAAATGCCCCAAAACACAACGTGGACACATCCCATTTTTTGACAGAAAACAGAGGTGTTTTTTGCAAAGTGCCTACCTGTAGATTTTGGCCTCTAGCTCAGCCGGCACCTAGGGAAACCTACCAAACCTGTGCATTTTTGAAAACTAGAGACCTAGGGGAATCCAAGATGGGGTGACTTGTGGGGCTCTGACCAGGTTCTGTTACCCAGAATCCTTTGCACACCTCAAAATGTGGATGAAAAAACACATTTTCCTCACATTTCGGTGACAGAAAGTTCTAGCATCTGAGAGGAGCTACACATTTCCTTCCACCCAGCGTTCCCGCAAGTTTCCCGATAAAAATGATACCTCACTTGTGTGGGTAGGCCTAGCGCCCGCAAGAGGAAATGCCCCAAAACACAACGTGGACACATCCCATTTTTTGACAGAAAACAGAGGTGTTTTTTGCAAAGTGCCTACCTGTAGATTTTGGCCTCTACCTCAGCCGGCACCTAGGGAAACCTACCAAACCTGTGCATTTTTGAAAACTAGAGACCTAGGGAAATCCAAGATGGGGTGACTTGTGGGGCTCTGACCAGGTTCTGTTACCCAGAATCTTTTCCACACCTTAAAATGTGGATGAAAAAACAAATTTTCCTCACATTTCGGTGACAGAAAGTTCTGGCATCTGAGAGGAGCTACACATTTTCTTCCACCCAGCGTTCCCCCAAGTTTCCCGATAAAAATGATACCTCACTTGTGTGGGTAGGCCTAGCGCCCGCGACAGGAAATGCCTCAAAACACAACATGGACACATCCCATTTTTTGACAGAAAACAGAGGTGTTTTTTGCAAAGTGCCTACGTGTAGATTTTGGCCTCTAGCTCAGCCTGCACCTAGGGAAACCTACCAAACCTGTGCATTTTTGAAAACTAGAGACCTAGGGGAATCCAAGATGGGGTGACTTGTGGGGCTCTGACCAGGTTCTGTTACTCCGAATCCTTTAGAAACCTCAAAATATGGCTAAAAAACACATTTTCCTCACATTTCGGTGACAGAAAGTTCTGGAATCTGACAGGAGCCACAAATTTCCTTCCACCCAGCGTTCCCCCAAGTCTTCCGATAAAAATGATACCTCACTTGTGTGGGTAGGCCTAGCGCCCGCAAGAGGAAATGCCCCAAAACACAACGTGGACACATCCCATTTTTTGACAGAAAATAGAGGTGTTTTTTGCAAAGTGCCTACCTTTAGATTTTGGCCTCTAGCTCAGCCGGCACCTAGGGAAACCTACCAAACCTGTGCATTTTTTAAAACTAGAGACCTAGGGGAATCCAAGATGGGGTGACTTGTGGGGCTCTGACCAAGTTCTGTTACCCAGAATCCTTTGCACACCTCAAAATGTGGATGAAAAAACACATTTTCCTCACATTTCGGTTACAGAAATTTCTAGCATCTGAGAGGAGCTACACATTTCCTTCCACCCAGCGTTCCCCCAAGTCTTCCGATAAAAATGATACCTCACTTGTGTGGGTAGGCCTAGCGCCCGCAAGAGGAAATGCCCCAAAACACAACGTGGACACATCCCATTTTTTTACAGAAAACAGAGGTGTTTTTTGCAAAGTGCCTACCTGTAGATTTTGGCCTCTAGCTCAGCCGGCACCTAGGGAAACCTACCAAACCTGTGCATTTTTGAAAACTAGAGACCTAGGGAAATCCAAGATGGGGTGACTTGTGGGGCTCTGACCAGGTTCTGTTACCCCGAATCCATTACAAACCTCAAAATATGGCTAAAAACCACATTTTCCTCACATTTCGCTGACAGAAAGTTCTGTAATCTGAGAGGAGCCACAAATTTCCTTCCACCCAGCGTTCCCCCAAGTCTTCCGATAAAAATGATACCTCACTTGTGTGGGTAGGCCTAGCGCCCGCAAGAGGAAATGCCCCAAGACACAATGTGGACACATCCCATTTTTTGACAGAAAACAGAGGTGTTTTTTGAAAAGTGCCTACCTGTAGATTTTGGCCTCTAGCTCAGCCGGCACCTAGGGAAACCTACCAAACCTGTGCATTTTTTAAAACTAGAGACCTAGGGGAATCCAAGATGGGGTGACTTGTGGGGCTCTGACCAGGTTCTGTTACCCAGAATCTTTTCCACACCTTAAAATGTGGATGAAAAAACACATTTTCCTCACATTTCGGTGACAGAAAGTTCTGGCATCTGAGAGGAGCTACACATTTTCTTCCACCCAGCGTTCCCCCAAGTTTCCCGATAAAAATGATACCTCACTTGTGTGGGTAGGCCTAGCGCCCGCGACAGGCAATGCCCCAAAACACAACATGGACACATCCCATTTTTTGACAGAAAACAGAGGTGTTTTTTGCAAAGTGCCTACGTGTAGATTTTGGCGTCTAGCTCAGCCTGCACCTAGGGAAACCTATCAAACCTGTGCATTTTTTAAAACTAGAGACCTAGGGGAATCCAAGATGGGGTTACTTGTGGGGCTCTGACCAGGTTCTATTACCCAGAACCGTTGCAAACCTCAAAATGTGTCTAAAAAAACACATTTTCATCACATTTCGGTGACAGAAAGTTCTTGCATCTGACAGGAGCTCACATTTCCTTCCACCAACGTTCCCCCAAGTTTCCCGATAAAAATGATACCTCACTTGTGTGGGTAGGCCTAGCGCCCGCGACAGGAAATGCCCCAAAAAACAAAATGGACACATCCCATTTTTTGACAGAAAACAGAGGTGTTTTTTGCAAAGTGCCTACCTGTAGATTTTGGCCTCTAGCTCAGCCGGCACCTAGGGAAACCTACCAAACCTGTGCATTTTTTAAAACTAGAGACCTAGGGGAATCCAAGATGGGGTGACTTGTGGGGCTCTGACCAGGTTCTGTTACCCAGAATCCTTTGCACACCTCAAAATGTGGATGAAAAAACACATTTTCCTCACATTTCGGTTACAGAAAGTTCTAGCATCTGAGAGGAGCTACACATTTCCTTCCACCCAGCGTTCCCCCAAGTCTTCCGATAAAAATGATACCTCACTTGTGTGGGTAGGCCTAGTGCCCGCAAGAGGAAATGCCCCAAGACACAATGTGGACACATCCCATTTTTTGACAGAAAACAGAGGTGTTTTTTGAAAAGTGCCTACCTGTAGATTTTGGCCTCTAGCTCAGCCGGCACCTAGGGAAACCTACCAAACCTGTGCATTTTTGAAAACTAGAGACCTAGGGAAATCCAAGATGGGGTGACTTGTGGGGCTCTGACCAGGTTCTGTTACCCCGAATCCTTTACAAACCTCAAAATATGGCTAAAAACCACATTTTCCTCACATTTCGCTGACAGAAAGTTCTGTAATCTGAGAGGAGCCACAAATTTCCTTCCACCCAGCGTTCCCCCAAGTCTTCCGATAAAAATGATACCTCACTTGTGTGGGTAGGCCTAGCGCCCGCAAGAGGAAATGCCCCATGACACAATGTGGACACATCCCATTTTTTGACAGAAAACAGAGGTGTTTTTTGAAAAGTGCCTACCTGTAGATTTTGGCTTCTAGCTCAGCCGGCACCTAGGGAAACCTACCAAACCTGTGCATTTTTTAAAACTAGAGACCTAGGGGAATCCAAGATGGGGTGACTTGTGGGGCTCTGACCAGGTTCTGTTACCCAGAATCTTTTCCACACCTTAAAATGTGGATGAAAAAACACATTTTCCTCACATTTCGGTGACAGAAAGTTCTGGCATCTGAGAGGAGCTACACATTTTCTTCCACCCAGCGTTCCCCCAAGTTTCCCGATATAAATGATACCTCACTTGTGTGGGTAGGCCTAGCGCCCGCGACAGGAAATGCCCCAAAACACAACATGGACACATCCCATTTTTTGACAGAAAACAGAGGTGTTTTTTGCAAAGTGCCTACGTGTAGATTTTGGCCTCTAGCTCAGCCTGCACCTAGGGAAACCTACCAAACCTGTGCATTTTTTAAAACTAGAGACCTAGGGGAATCCAAGATGGGGTGACTTGTGGGGCTCTGACCAGGTTCTATTACCCAGAATCGTTGCAAACCTCAAAATGTGTCTAAAAAAACACATTTTCATCACATTTCGGTGACAGAAAGTTCTTGCATCTGACAGGAGCTCACATTTCCTTCCACCAACGTTCCCCCAAGTTTCCCGATAAAAATGATACCTCACTTGTGTGGGTAGGCCTAGAGCCCGCGACAGGAAATGCCCCAAAAAACAAAATGGACACATCCCATTTTTTGACAGAAAACAGAGGTGTTTTTTGCAAAGTGCCTACCTGTAGATTTTGGCCTCTATCTCAGCCGGCACCTAGGGAAACCTACCAAACCTGTGCATTTTTTATAACTAGAGACCTAGGGGAATCCAAGATGGGGTGACTTGTGGGGCTCTGATCAGGTTCTGTTACCCAGAATCCTTTGCAAACATCAAAATTTGCCTAAAAAAACAATTTTCCTTATATTTCGGTTACAGAAAGTTCTGGAATCTGAGAGGAGCCACAAATTTCCATCCACCCAGCGTTCCCTCAAGTCTCCCGATAAAAATGATACCTCACTTGTGTGTGTAGGCCTAGCGCCCGCAAGCAGAAATGCCCCAAAACACAAAGTGGACACATCCCATCTTTTGACAGAAAACAGAGGTGTTTTTTGCAAAGTGCCTACCTGTAGATTTTGGCATCTAGCTCTGCCGGCACCTAGGGAAACCTACCAAACCTGTGCATTTTTTAAAACTAGAGACCTAGAGGAATCCAAGATGGGGTGACTTGTGGGGCTCTGACCAGGTTCTGTTACACCGAATCCTTTGCAAACTTCAAAATATGGCTAAAAACCACATTTTCCTCACATTTCGCTGACAGAAAGTACTGGAATCTGAGAGGAGCCACAAATTTCTTTCCACCCAGCGTTCCCCTAAGTCTTCCGATAAAAATGATACCTCACTTGTGTGGGTAGGCCTAGCGCCCGCAAGAGGAAATACCCCAAAACACAACGTGGACACATCCTATTTTTTGACAGAAAACAGAGGTGTTTTTTGCAAAGTGCCTACCTGTAGATTTTGGCCTCTAGCTCAGCCGGCACCTAGGGAAACCTACCAAACCTGTGCATTTTTTAAAACTAGAGACCTAGGGGAATCCAAGATGGGGTGACTTGTGGGGCTCTGACCAGGGTCTGTTACTCCGAATACTTTGGAAACCTCAAAATATGGCTAAAAAACACATTTTCCTCACATTTCGGTGACAGAAAGTTCTGGAATCTGAGAGGAGCCACAAATTTCCTTCCACCCAGCGTTCCCCCAAGTCTTCCGATAAAAATGATACCTCACTAGTGTGGGTAGGACTAGCGCCCGCAAGAGGAAATGCCCCAAAACACAACGTGGACACATCCCATTTTTTGACAGAAAACAGAGGTGTTTTTTGCAAAGTGCCTACCTGTAGATTTTGGCCTCTAGCTCAGCCGGCACCTAGGGAAACCTACCAAACCTGTGCATTTTTAAAAACTAGAGACCTAGGGAAATCCAAGTTGGGGTGACTTGTGGGGCTCTGACCAGGTTCTGTTACCCCGAATCCTTTGCAAACCTCAAAATATGGCTAAAAACCACATTTTCCTCACATTTCGCTGACAGAAAGTTCTGGAATCTGAGAGGAGCCACACATTTCCTTCCACCCAGCGTTCCCCCAAGTCTTCCTATAAAAATGATACCTCACTTGTGTGGGTAGGCCTAGCGCCCGCAAGAGGAAATGCCCCAAGACACAACGTAAAAACATCCCATTTTTTGACAGAAAACAGAGGTGTTTTTTGCAAAGTGCCTACCTGTAGATTTTGGCCTCTAGCTCAGCCGGCACCTAGGGAAACCTACCAAACCTGTGCATTTTTTAAAACTAGAGACCTAGGGGAATCCAAGATGGGGTGACTTGTGGGACTCTGACCAGGTTCTGTTACCCAGAATCTTTTCCACACCTCAAAATGTGGATGAAAAAACACATTTTCCTCACATTTCGGTGACAGAAAGTTCTGGCATCTGAGAGGAGCTACACATTTCCTTCCACCCAGCGTTCCCCCAAGTTTCCCGATAAAAATGATACCACACTTGTGTGGGTAGGCCTAGCACCCGCGACAGGAAATGCCCCAAAACACAACATTGACACATCCCATTTTTTGACAAAAAACAGAGGTGTTTTTTGCAAAGTGCCTACGTGTAGATTTTGACCTCTAGCTCAGCCTGCACCTAGGGAAACCTACCAAACCAGTGCATTTTTTAAAACTAGATACCGAGGGGAATCAAAGATGGGGTGACTTGTGGGGCTTTGACCAGGTTCTATTACCCAGAATCCTTTGCAAACCTCAAAATGTGTCTAAAAAAACACATTTTCATCACATTTCGGTGACAGAAAGTTCTGGCATCTGACAGGAGCTCCACATTTCCTTCCACCAACGTTCCCCCAAGTTTCCCGATAAAAATGATACCTCACTTGTGTGGGTAGGCCTAGCGCCCGCAACAGGAAATGCCCCAAAAAACAGCATGGACACATCCCATTTTTTGACAGAAAACAGAGGTGTTTTTTGCAAAGTGCCTACCTGTAGATTTTGGCCTCTAGCTCAGCCGGTACCTAGGGAAACCTACCAAACCTGTGCATTTTTTAAAACTAGAGACCTAGGGGAATCCAAGATGGGGTGACTTGTGGGGCTCTGATCAGGTTCTGTTACCCAGAATCCTTTCCAAACATCAAAATTTGCCTAAGAAAAACAATTTTCCTGAGATTTCGGTGACAGAAAGTTCTGGAGTCTCAGAGGAGCCACAAATTTCCTTCCACCCAGCGTTCCCTCAAGTCTCCCGATAAAAATGATACCTCACTTGTGTGTGTAGGCCTAGCGCACGCAAGCAGAAATGCCCAAAACACAAAGTGGACACATCCCATTTTTTTACAGAAAACAGAGGTGTTTTTTGCAAAGTGCCTACCTGTAGATTTTGGCCTCTAGCTCTGCCGGCACCTAGGGAAACCTACCAAACCTGTGCATTTTTTATAACAAGAGACCTAAGGGAATCCAAGATGGGGTGACTTGTGGGGCTCTGACCAGGTTATGTTACCCCGAATCCTTTGCAAACTTCAAAATATGGCTAAAAACCACATTTTCCTCACATTTCGCTGACAGAAAGTTCAGGAATCTGAGAGGAGCCACAAATTTGCTTCCACCCAGTGTTCCCCCAAGTCTTCCGATAAAAATGATACCTCACTTGTGTGGGAAGGCCTAGCGCCCGCAAGAGGAAATACCCCAAAACACAACGTGGACACATCCCATTTTTTGACAGAAAACAGAGGTGTTTTTTGCAAAGTGCCTACCTGTAGATTTTGGCCTCTAGCTCAACCGGCACCTAGGGAAACCTACCAAACCTGTGCATTTTTGAAAACTTGAGACCTAGGGGAATCCAAGATGGGGTGACTTGTGGGGCTCTGACCAGGTTCTGTTACTCCGAATCCTTTGGAAACCTCAAAATATGGCTAAAAAACACATTTTCCTCACATTTCGGTGACAGAAAGTTCTGGAATCTGAGAGGAGCCACAAATTTGCTTCCACCCAGTGTTCCCCCAAGTCTTCCGATAAAAATGATACCTCACTTGTGTGGGAAGGCCTAGCGCCCGCAAGAGGAAATACCCCAAAACACAACGTGGACACATGCCATTTTTTGACAGAAAACAGAGGTGTTTTTTGCAAAGTGCCTACCTGTAGATTTTGGCCTCTAGCTCAACCGGCACCTAGGGAAACCTACCAAACCTGTGCATTTTTGAAAACTTGAGACCTAGGGGAATCCAAGATGGGGTGACTTGTGGGGCTCTGACCAGGTTCTGTTACTCCGAATCCTTTGGAAACCTCAAAATATGGCTAAAAAACAAATTTTCCTCACATTTCGGTGACAGAAAGTTCTGGAATTTGAGAGGAGCCACAAATTTCCTTCCACCCACAGTTCCCCCAAGTCTTCCGCTAAAAATGATACCTCACTTGTGTGGGTAGGCCTAGCGCCCACAAGAGGAAATGCCCCAAAACACAACGTGGACACATCCCATTTTTTGACAGAAAACAGAGGTGTTTTTTGCAAAGTGCCTACTTGTAGATTTTGGCCTCTAGCTCAGCCGGCACCTAGGGAAACCTAATAAACCTGTGCATTTTTTAAAACTAGAGACCTCGGGGAATCCAAGATGGGGTGACTTGTGGGGCTCTGACAAGGTTCTGTTACCCAGAATCCTTTGCACACCTCAAAATGTGGATGAAAAAACACATTTTCCTCACATTTCGGTGACAGAAAGTTCTAGCATCTGAGAGGAGCTACACATTTCCTTCCACCCAGCGTTCCCGCAAGTTTCCCGATAAAAATGATACCTCACTTGTGTGGGTAGGCCTAGCGCCCGCAAGAGGAAATGCCCCAAAACACAACGTGGACACATCCCATTTTATGACAGAAAACAGAGGTGTTTTTAGCAAAGTGCATAACTGTAGATTTTGGCCTCTAGCTCAGCCGGCACCTAGGGAAACCTACCAAACCTGTGCATTTTTGAAAACTAGAGACCTAGGGAAATCCAAGATGGGGTGACTTGTGGGGCTCTGACCAGGTTCTGTTACCCCGAATCCTTTGCAAACCTCAAAATATGGCTAAAAACCACATTTTCCTCACATTTCGCTGACAGAAAGTTCTGGAATCTGAGAGGAGCCACAAATATCCTTCCACCCAGCGTTCCCCCAAGTCTTCCGATAAAAATGATACCTCACTTGTGTGGGTAGGCCTAGCGCCCGCAGGAGGAAATGCCCCAAGACACAACGTGGACACATCCCATTTTTTGACAGAAAACAGAGGTGTTTTTAGCAAAGTGCCTAACATTAGATTTTGGCCTCTAGCTCAGCCGGCACCTAGGGAAACCTACCAAACCTGTGCATTTTTTAAAACTAGAGACCTAGGGGAATCCAAGATGGGGTGACTTGTGGGGCTCTGACCAGGTTCTGTTACCCAGAATCTTTTCCACACCTTAAAATGTGGATGAAAAAACACATTTTCCTCACATTTCGGTGACAGAAAGTTCTGGCATCTGAGAGAAGCTACACATTTCCTTCCACCCAGCGTTCCCCCAAGTCTTCCAATAAAAATGATACCTCACTTGTGTGTGTAGGCCTAGCGCCCGCAAGCAGAAATGCCCAAAATACAAAGTGGACACATCCCATTTTTTGACAGAAAACAGAGGTATTTTTGCGCAAAGTGCCTACCTGTAGATTTTGGCCTCTAGCTCAGCCGGCACCTAGGGAAACCTACCAAGCCTGTGCATTTTTTATAACTAGAGACCTAGGGGAATCCAAGATGGGGTGACTTGTGGGGCTCTGACCAGGTTCTGTTACCCCGAATCCTTTGCAAACTTCAAAATATGGCTAAAAACCACATTTTCCTCATATTTCGCTGACAGAAAGTTCTGGAATCTGAGAGGAGCCACAAATTTGCTTCCACCCAGCGTTCCCCCAAGTCTTCCGATAAAAATGATACCTCACTTGTGTGGGTAGGCCTAGCGCCCGCAAGAGGAAATACCCCAAAACACAACGTGGACACATCCCATTTTTTTACAGAAAACAGAGGTGTTTTTTGCAAAGTGCCTACCTGTAGATTTTGGCCTCTAGCTCAGCCGGCACCTAGGGAAACCTACCAAACCTGTGCATTTTTGAAAACTAGAGACCTAGGGAAATCCAAGATGGGGTGACTTGTGGGGCTCTGACCAGGTTCTGTGACCCCGAATCCTTTGCAAACCTCAAAATATGGCTAAAAACCACATTTTCCTCACATTTCGCTGACAGAAAGTTCTGGAATCTGAGAGGAGCCACAAATTTCCATCCACCCAGCGTTCCCCCTAGTCTTCCGATAAAAATGATACCTCACTTGTGTGGGTAGGCCTAGCGCCCGCAAGAGGAAATGCCCTAAGACACAACGTGGACACATCCCATTTTTTGACAGAAAACAGAGGTGTTTTTTGCAAAGTGCCTACCTGTAGATTTTGGCCTCTAGCTCAGCCGGCACCTAGGGAAACCTGCCAAACCTGTGCATTTTTTAAAACTAGAGACCTAGGGGAATCCAAGATGGGGTGACTTGTGGGGCTCTGACCAGGTTCTCTTACCCAGAATCCTTTGCACACCTCAAAATGTGGATGAAAAAACACATTTTCCTCACATTTCGGTGACAGAAAGTTCTAGCATCTGAGAGGAGCTACACATTTCCTTCCACCCAGCGTTCCCGCAAGTTTCCCGATAAAAATGATACCTCACTTGTGTGGGTAGGCCTAGCGCCCGCAAGAGGAAATGCCCCAAAACACAACGTGGACACATCCCATTTTTTGACAGAAAACAGAGGTGTTTTTTGCAAAGTGCCTACCTGTAGATTTTGGCCTCTAGCTCAGCCGGCACCTAGGGAAACCTACCAAACCTGTGCATTTTTGAAAACTAGAGACATAGGAAATCCAAGATGGGGTGACTTGTGGGGCTCTGACCAGGTTCTGTTACCCAGAATCTTTTCCACACCTCAAAATGTGGATGAAAAAACACATTTTCCTCACATTTCGGTGACAGAAAGTTCTGGAATCTGAGAGGAGCCACAAATTTCCTTCCACCCAGCGTTCCCCCAAGTCTTCTGATAAAAATGATACCTCACTTTTGTGGGTAAGCCTAGCGCCCGCAAGAGGAAATGCCCCAAGACACAACTTGGACACATCCCATTTTTTGACAGAAAACAGAGGTGTTTTTTGCAAAGTGCCTAACTGTAGATTTTGGCCTCTAGCTCAGCCGGCACCTAGGGAAACCAACCAAACCTGTGCATTTTTTAAAACTAGAGACCTAGGAGAATCCAAGATGGGGTGACTTGTGGGGCTCTGACCAGGTTCTGTTACCCAGAATCTTTTCCACACCTCAAAATGTGGATGAAAAAACACATTTTCCTCACATTTCGGTGACAGAAAGTTCTGGCATCTGAGAGGAGCTACACATTTCCTTCCACCCAGCGTTCCCCCAAGTCTTCCGATAAATATGATACCTCACTTGTGTGGGTAGGCCTAGCGCCCGCAAGAGGAAATCCCCCAAAACACAACGTGGACACATCCCATTTTTTGACAGAAAACAGAGGTGTTTTTTGCAAAGTGCCTACCTGTAGATTTTGGCCTCTAGCTCTGCCGGAACCTAGGGAAACCTACCAAACCTGTGCATTTTTTATAACTAGAGACCTAGGGGAATCCAAGAATGGGTGACTTGTGGGGCTCTGACCAGGTTCTGTTACCCCGAATCCTTTGCAAACTTCAAAATATGGCTAAAAACCACATTTTCCTCACATTTCGCTGACAGAAAGTTCTGGAATCTGAGAGGAGCCACAAATTTCTTTCCACCCAGCGTTCCCCTAAGTCTTCCGATAAAAATGATACCTCACTTGTGTGGGTAGGCCTAGCGCCCGCAACAGGAAATGCCCCAAAAAACAACATGGACACATCCCATTTTTTGACAGAAAACAGAGGTGTTTTTTGCAAAGTGCCTACCTGTAAATTTTGGCCCATAGCTCAGCCGGCACCTAGGGAAACCTACCAAACCTGTGCATTTTTTAAAACTAGAGACCTAGGGGAATCCAAGATGGGGTGACTTGTGGGGCTCTGATCAGGTTCTGTTACCCAGAATCCTTTGCAAACATCAAAATTTGCCTAAAAAAAACAATTTTCCTTATATTTCGGTGACAGAAAGTTCTGGAGTCTGAGAGGAGCCACAAATTTCCTTCCACCCAGCGTTCCCTCAAGTCTCCCGATAAAAATGATACCTCACTTGTGTGTGTAGGCCTAGCGCCCGCAAGCAGAAATGCCCAAAACACAAAGTGGACACATCCCATTTTTTGACAGAAAACAGAGGTGTTTTTTGCAAAGTGCCTACCTGTAGATTTTGGCCTCTAGCTCTGCCGGCACCTAGGGAAACCTACCAAACCTGTGCATTTTTTATAACTAGAGACCTAGGGGAATCCAAGATGGGGTGACTTGTGGGGCTCTGACCAGGTTCTGTTACCCCGAATCCTTTGCAAACTTCAAAATATGGCTAAAAAACACATTTTCCTCACATTTCGCTGACAGAAAGTTCTGGAATCTGAGAGGAGCCACAAATTTGCTTCCACCCAGCGTTCCCCCAAGTCTTCCGATAAAAATGATACCTCACTTGTGTGGGTAGGCCTAGCGCCCGCAAGAGGAAATACCCCAAAACACAACGTGGACACATCCCATTTTTTTTCAGAAAACAGAGGTGTTTTTTGCAAAGTGCCTACCTGTAGATTTTGGCCTCTAGCTCAGCCGGCACCTAGGGAAACCTACCAAACCTGTGCATTTTTGAAAACTAGAGACCTAGGGAAATCCAAGATGGGGTGACTTGTGGGGCTCTGACCAGGTTCTGTTACCCCGAATCCTTTGCAAACCTCAAAATATGGCTAAAAACCACATTTTCCTCACATTTCGCTGACAGAAAGTTCTGGAATCTGAGAGGAGCCACAAATTTCCTTCCACCCAGCGTTCCCCCAAGTCTTCCGATAAAAATGATACCTCACTTTTGTGGGTAGGCCTAGCGCCCGTGACAGGAAATGCCCCAAAACACAACATTGACACATCCCATTTTTTGACAAAAAACAGAGGTGTTTTTTGCAAAGTGCCTACGTGTAGATTTTGACCTCTAGCTCAGCCTGCACCTAGGGAAACCTACCAAACCAGTGCATTTTTTAAAACTAGAGACCGAGGGGAATCAAAGATGGGGTGACTTGTGGGGCTTTGACCTGGTTCTATTACCCAGAATCCTTTGCAAACCTCAAAATGTGTCTAAAAAAACACATTTTCATCACATTTCGGTGACAGAAAGTTCTGGCATCTGACAGGAGCTCCACATTTCCTTCCACCAACGTTCCCCCAAGTTTCCCGATAAAAATGATACCTCACTTGTGTGGGTAGGCCTAGCGCCCGCAACAGGAAATGCCCCAAAAAACAGCATGGACACATCCCATTTTTTGACAGAAAACAGAGGTGTTTTTTGCAAAGTGCCTACCTGTAGATTTTGGCCTCTAGCTCAGCCGGCACCTAGGGAAACCTACCAAACCTGTGCATTTTTTAAAACTAGAGACCTAGGGGAATCCAAGATGGGGTGACTTGTGGGGCTCTGATCAGGTTCTGTTACCCAGAATCCTTTGCAAACATCAAAATTTGCCTAAGAAAAACAATTTTCCTGAGATTTCGGTGACAGAAAGTTCTGGAGTCTGAGAGGAGCCACAAATTTCCTTCCACCCAGCGTTCCCTCAAGTCTCCCGATAAAAATGATACCTCACTTTTGTGGGTAGGCCTAGCGCCCGTGACAGGAAATGCCCCAAAACACAACATTGACACATCCCATTTTTTGACAAAAAACAGAGGTGTTTTTTGCAAAGTGCCTACGTGTAGATTTTGACCTCTAGCTCAGCCTGCACCTAGGGAAACCTACCAAACCAGTGCATTTTTTAAAACTAGAGACCGAGGGGAATCAAAGATGGGGTGACTTGTGGGGCTTTGACCTGGTTCTATTACCCAGAATCCTTTGCAAACCTCAAAATGTGTCTAAAAAAACACATTTTCATCACATTTCGGTGACAGAAAGTTCTGGCATCTGACAGGAGCTCCACATTTCCTTCCACCAACGTTCCCCCAAGTTTCCCGATAAAAATGATACCTCACTTGTGTGGGTAGGCCTAGCGCCCGCAACAGGAAATGCCCCAAAAAACAGCATGGACACATCCCATTTTTTGACAGAAAACAGAGGTGTTTTTTGCAAAGTGCCTACCTGTAGATTTTGGCCTCTAGCTCAGCCGGCACCTAGGGAAACCTACCAAACCTGTGCATTTTTTAAAACTAGAGACCTAGGGGAATCCAAGATGGGGTGACTTGTGGGGCTCTGATCAGGTTCTGTTACCCAGAATCCTTTGCAAACATCAAAATTTGCCTAAGAAAAACAATTTTCCTGAGATTTCGGTGACAGAAAGTTCTGGAGTCTGAGAGGAGCCACAAATTTCCTTCCACCCAGCGTTCCCTCAAGTCTCCCGATAAAAATGATACCTCACTTGTGAGTGTAGGCCTAGCGCCCGCAAGCAGAAATGCCCAAAACACAAAGTGGACACATCCCATTTTTTTACAGAAAACAGAGGTGTTTTTTGCAAAGTGCCTACCTGTAGATTTTGGCCTCTAGCTCTGCCGGCACCTAGGGAAACCTACCAAACCTGTGCATTTTTTATAACAAGAGACCTAGGGGAATCCAAGATGGGGTGACTTGTGGGGCTCTGACCAGGTTCTGTTACCCCGAATCCTTTGCAAACTTCAAAATATGGCTAAAAACCACATTTTCCTCACATTTCGCTGACAGAAAGTTCAGGAATCTGAGAGGAGCCACAAATTTGCTTCCACCCAGTGTTCCCCCAAGTCTTCCGATAAAAATGATACCTCACTTGTGTGGGAAGGCCTAGCGCCCGCAAGAGGAAATACCCCAAAACACAACGTGGACACATCCCATTTTTTGATAGAAAACAGAGGTGTTTTTTGCAAAGTGCCTACCTGTAGATTTTGGCCTCTAGCTCAACCGGCACCTAGGGAAACCTACCAAACCTGTGCATTTTTGAAAACTTGAGACCTAGGGGAATCAAAGATGGGGTGACTTGTGGGGCTCTGACCAGGTTCTGTTACTCCGAATCCTTTGGAAACCTCAAAATATGGCTAAAAAACACATTTTCCTCACATTTCGGTGACAGAAAGTTCTGGAATCTGAGAGGAGCCACAAATTTCCTTCCACCCAGAGTTCCCCCAAGTCTTCCGCTAAAAATGATACCTCACTTGTGTGGGTAGGCCTAGCGCCCGCAAGAGGAAATGCCCCAAAACACAACGTGGACACATCCCATTTTTTGACAGAAACAGAGGTGTTTTTTGCAAAGTGCCTACTTGTAGATTTTGGCCTCTAGCTCAGCCGGCACCTAGGGAAACCTACCAAACCTGTGCATTTTTTAAAACTAGAGACCTCGGGGAATCCAAGATGGGGTGACTTGTGGGGCTCTGACAAGGTTCTGTTACCCAGAATCCTTTGCACACCTCAAAATGTGGATGAAAAAACACATTTTCATCACATTTCGGTGACAGAAAGTTCTAGCATCTGAGAGGAGCTACACATTTCCTTCCACCCAGCGTTCCCGCAAGTTTCCCGATAAAAATGATACCTCACTTGTGTGGGTAGGCCTAGCGCCCGCAAGAGGAAATGCCCCAAAACACAACGTGGACACATCCCATTTTTTGACAGAAAACAGAGGTGTTTTTAGCAAAGTGCATACCTGTAGATTTTGGCCTCTAGCTCAGCCGGCACCTAGGGAAACCTACCAAACCTGTGCATTTTTTAAAACTAGAGACCTAGGGAAATCCAAGATGGGGTGACTTGTGGGGCTCTGACCAGGTTCTGTTACCCCGAATCCTTTGCAAACCTCAAAATATGGCTAAAAACCACATTTTCCTCACATTTCGCTGACAGAAAGTTCTGGAATCTGAGAGGAGCCACAAATTTCCTTCCACCCAGCGTTCCCCCAAGTCTTCCAATAAAAATGATACCTCACTTGTGTGGGTAGGCCTAGCGCCCGCAGGAGGAAATGCCCCAAGACACAACGTGGACACATCCCATTTTTTGACAGAAAACAGAGGTGTTTTTGCAAAGTGCCTTACTGTAGATTTTTGCCTCCAGCTCAGCCGGCACCTAGGGAAACCTACCAAACCTGTGCATTTTTTAAAACTAGAGACCTAGGGGAATCCAAGATGGGGTGACTTGTGGGGCTCTGACCAGGTTCTGTTACCCAGAATCTTTTCCACACCTTAAAATGTGGATGAAAAAACACATTTTCCTCACATTTCGGTGACAGAAAGTTCTGGCATCTGAGAGGAGCTACACATTTCCTTCCACCCAGCGTTCCCCCAAGTCTTCCAATAAAAATGATACCTCACTTGTGTGGGTAGGCCTAGCGCCCGCAAGAGGAAATCCCCCAAAACACAACTTGGACACATCCCATTTTTTGACAGAAAACAGAGGTGTTTTTTGCAAAGTGCCTACCTGTAGATTTTGGCCTCTAGCTCTGCCGGCACCTAGGGAAACCTACCAAACCTGTGCATTTTTTATAACTAGAGACCTAGGGGAATCCAAGATGGGGTGACTTGTGGGGCTCTGACAAGGTTCTGTTACCCCGAATCCTTTGCAAACTTCAAAATATGGCTAAAAAACACATTTTCCTCACATTTCGCTGACAGAAAGTTCTGGAATCTGAGAGGAGCCACAAATTTCTTTCCACCCAGCGTTCCCCCAAGTCTTCCGCTAAAAATGATACCTCACTTGTGTGGGTAGGCCTAGCGCCCGCAAGAGGAAATGCCCCAAAACACAACGTGGACACATCCCATTTATAGACAGAAAACAGAGGTGTTTTTTGCAAAGTGCCTACCTGTAGATTTTGGCCTCTAGCTCAGCCGGCACCTAGGGAAACCTACCAAACCTGTGCATTTTTTAAAACTAGAGACCTCGGGGAATCCAAGATGGGGTGACTTGTGGGGCTCTGACAAGGTTCTGTTACCCAGAATCCTTTGCACACCTCAAAATGTAGATGAAAAAACACATTTTCCTCACATTTCGGTGACAGAAAGTTCTAGCATCTGAGAGGAGCTACACATTTCCTTCCACCCAGCGTTCCCGCAAGTTTCCCGATAAAAATGATACCTCACTTGTGTGGGTAGGCCTAGCGCCCGCAAGAGGAAATGCCCCAAAACACAACGTGGACACATCCCATTTTTTTACAGAAAACAGAGGTGTTTTTAGCAAAGTGCATACCTGTAGATTTTGGCCTCTAGCTCAGCCGGCACCTAGGGAAACCTACCAAACCTGTACATTTTTTAAAACTAGAGACCTAGGGAAATCCAAGATGGGGTGACTTGTGGGGCTCTGACCAGGTTCTGTTACCCCGAATCCTTTGCAAACCTCAAAATATGGCTAAAAACCACATTTTCCTCACATTTCGCTGACAGAAAGTTCTGGAATCTGAGAGGAGCCACAAATTTCCTTCCACCCAGCGTTCCCCCAAGTCTTCCGATAAAAATGATACCTCACTTGTGTGGGTAGGCCTAGCGCTCGCAAGAGGAAATGCCCCAAGACACAACGTGGACACATCCCATTTTTTGACAGAAAACAGAGGTGTTTTTTGCAAAGTGCCTAACTGTAGATTTTGGCCTCTAGCTCAGCCGGCACCTAATGAAACCTACCAAACCTGTGCATTTTTTAAAACTAGAGACCTAGGGGAATCCAAGATGGGGTGACTTCTGGGGCTCTGACCAGGTTCTGTTACCCAGAATCTTTTCCACACCTTAAAATGTGGATGAAAAAAACACATTTTCCTCACATTTCGGTGACAGAAAGTTCTGGCATCTGAGAGGAGCTACACATTTCCTTCCACCCAGCGTTCCCCCAAGTCTTCCAATAAAAATGATACCTCACTTGTGTGTGTAGGCCTAGCGCCCGCAAGCAGAAATGCCCAAAACACAAAGTGGACACATCCCATTTTTTGACAGAAAACAGAGGTGTTTTTTGCAAAGTGCCTACCTGTAGATTTTGGCCTCTAGCTCTGGCGGCACCTAGGGAAACCTACCAAACCTGTGCATTTTTTATAACTAGAGACCTAGGGGAATCCAAGATGGGGTGACTTGTGGGGCTCTGACCAGGTTCTGTTACCCCGAATGCTTTGCAAACTTCAAAATATGGCTAAAAAACACATTTTCCTCACATTTAGCTGACAGAAAGTTCTGGAATCTGAGAGGAGCCACAAATTTGCTTCCACCCAGCGTTCCCTCAAGTCTCCCGATAAAAATGATACCTCACTTGTGTGGGTAGGCCTAGCGCCCGCAAGAGGAAATGCCCCAAAAAACAACATGGACACATCCCATTTTTTGACAGAAAACAGAGGTGTTTTTTGCAAAGTGCCTACCTGTAAATTTTGGCCTCTAGCTCAGCCAGCACCTAGGGAAACCTACCAAACCTGTGCATTTTTGAAAACTAGAGACCTAGGGAAATCCAAGATGGGGTGACTTGTGGGGCTCTGATCAGGTTCTGTTACCCAGAATCCTTTGCAAACATCAAAATTTGCCTAAAAAAAACAATTTTCCTTATATTTCGGTGACAGAAAGTTCTGGAGTCTGAGAGGAGCCACAAATTTCCTTCCACCCAGCGTTCCCTCAAGTCTCCCGATAAAAATGATACCTCACTTGTGTGTGTAGGCCTAGCGCCCGCAAGCAGAAATGCCCAAAACACAAAGTGGACACATCCCATTTTTTGACAGAAAACAGAGGTGTTTTTTGCAAAGTGCCTACCTGTAGATTTTGGCCTCTAGCTCTGCCGGCACCTAGGGAAACCTACCAAACCTGTGCATTTTTTATAACTAGAGACCTAGGGGAATCCAAGATGGGGTGACTTGTGGGGCTCTGACCAGGTTCTGTTTCCCCGAATCCTTTGCAAACTTCAAAATATGGCTAAAAAACACATTTTCCTCACATTTCGCTGACAGAAAGTTCTGGAATCTGAGAGGAGCCACAAATTTGCTTCCACCCAGCGTTCCCCCAAGTCTTCCGATAAAAATGATACCTCACTTGTGTGGGTAGGCCTAGCGCCCGCAAGAGGAAATCCCCCAAAACACAACTTGGACACATCCCATTTTTTGACAGAAAACAGAGGTGTTTTTTGCAAAGTGCCTACCTGTAGATTTTGGCCTCTAGCTCTGCCGGCACCTAGGGAAACCTACCAAACCTGTGCATTTTTTATAACTAGAGACCTAGGGGAATCCAAGATGGGGTGACTTGTGGGGCTCTGACAAGGTTCTGTTACCCCGAATCCTTTGCAAACTTCAAAATATGGCTAAAAAACACATTTTCCTCACATTTCGCTGACAGAAAGTTCTGGAATCTGAGAGGAGCCACAAATTTCTTTCCACCCAGCGTTCCCCCAAGTCTTCCGCTAAAAATGATACCTCACTTGTGTGGGTAGGCCTAGCGCCCGCAAGAGGAAATGCCCCAAAACACAACGTGGACACATCCCATTTATAGACAGAAAACAGAGGTGTTTTTTGCAAAGTGCCTACCTGTAGATTTTGGCCTCTAGCTCAGCCGGCACCTAGGGAAACCTACCAAACCTGTGCATTTTTGAAAACTAGAGACCTCGGGGAATCCAAGATGGGGTGACTTGTGGGGCTCTGACAAGGTTCTGTTACCCAGAATCCTTTGCACACCTCAAAATGTAGATGAAAAAACACATTTTCCTCACATTTCGGTGACAGAAAGTTCTAGCATCTGAGAGGAGCTACACATTTCCTTCCACCCAGCGTTCCCGCAAGTTTCCCGATAAAAATGATACCTCACTTGTGTGGGTAGGCCTAGCGCCCGCAAGAGGAAATGCCCCAAAACACAACGTGGACACATCCCATTTTTTTACAGAAAACAGAGGTGTTTTTAGCAAAGTGCATACCTGTAGATTTTGGCCTCTAGCTCAGCCGGCACCTAGGGAAACCTACCAAACCTGTAAATTTTTTTAAACTAGAGACCTAGGGAAATCCAAGATGGGGTGACTTGTGGGGCTCTGACCAGGTTCTGTTACCCCGAATCCTTTGCAAACCTCAAAATATGGCTAAAAACCACATTTTCCTCACATTTCGCTGACAGAAAGTTCTGGAATCTGAGAGGAGCCACAAATTTCCTTCCACCCAGCGTTCCCCCAAGTCTTCCGATAAAAATGATACCTCACTTGTGTGGGTAGGCCTAGCGCTCGCAAGAGGAAATGCCCCAAGACACAACGTGGACACATCCCATTTTTTGACAGAAAACAGAGGTGTTTTTTGCAAAGTGCCTAACTGTAGATTTTGGCCTCTAGCTCAGCCGGCACCTAATGAAACCTACCAAACCTGTGCATTTTTTAAAACTAGAGACCTAGGGGAATCCAAGATGGGGTGACTTCTGGGGCTCTGACCAGGTTCTGTTACCCAGAATCTTTTCCACACCTTAAAATGTGGATGAAAAAACACATTTTCCTCACATTTCGGTGACAGAAAGTTCTGGCATCTGAGAGGAGCTACACATTTCCTTCCACCCAGCGTTCCCCCAAGTCTTCCAATAAAAATGATACCTCACTTGTGTGTGTAGGCCTAGCGCCCGCAAGCAGAAATGCCCAAAACACAAAGTGGACACATCCCATTTTTTGACAGAAAACAGAGGTGTTTTTTGCAAAGTGCCTACCTGTAGATTTTGGCCTCTAGTTCTGGCGGCACCTAGGGAAACCTACCAAACCTGTGCATTTTTTATAACTAGAGACCTAGGGGAATCCAAGATGGGGTGACTTGTGGGGCTCTGACCAGGTTCTGTTACCCCGAATCCTTTGCAAACTTCAAAATATGGCTAAAAAACACATTTTCCTCACATTTCGCTGACAGAAAGTTCTGGAATCTGAGAGGAGCCACAAATTTGCTTCCACCCAGCGTTCCCTCAAGTCTCCCGATAAAAATGATACCTCACTTGTGTGGGTAGGCCTAGCGCCCGCAAGAGGAAATGCCCCAAAAAACAACATGGACACATCCCATTTTTTGACAGAAAACAGAGGTGTTTTTTGCAAAGTGCCTACCTGTAAATTTTGGCCTCTAGCTCAGCCAGCACCTAGGGAAACCTACCAAACCTGTGCATTTTTTAAAACTAGAGACCTAGGGAAATCCAAGATGGGGTGACTTGTGGGGCTCTGATCAGGTTCTGTTACCCAGAATCCTTTGCAAACATCAAAATTTGCCTAAAAAAAACAATTTTCCTTATATTTCGGTGACAGAAAGTTCTGGAGTCTGAGAGGAGCCACAAATTTCCTTCCACCCAGCGTTCCCTCAAGTCTCCCGATAAAAATGATACCTCACTTGTGTGTGTAGGCCTAGCGCCCGCAAGCAGAAATGCCCAAAACACAAAGTGGACACATCCCATTTTTTGACAGAAAACAGAGGTGTTTTTTGCAAAGTGCCTACCTGTAGATTTTGGCCTCTAGCTCTGCCGGCACCTAGGGAAACCTACCAAACCTGTGCATTTTTTATAACTAGAGACCTAGGGGAATCCAAGATGGGGTGACTTGTGGGGCTCTGACCAGTTTCTGTTTCCCCGAATCCTTTGCAAACTTCAAAATATGGCTAAAAAACAAATTTTCCTCACATTTCGCTGACAGAAAGTTCTGGAATCTGAGAGGAGCCACAAATTTGCTTCCACCCAGCGTTCCCCCAAGTCTTCCGATAAAAATGATACCTCACTTGTGTGGGTAGGCCTAGCGCCCGCAAGAGGAAATCCCCCAAAACACAACTTGGACACATCCCATTTTTTGACAGAAAACAGAGGTGTTTTTTGCAAAGTGCCTACCTGTAGATTTTGGCCTCTAGCTCTGCCGGCACCTAGGGAAACCTACCAAACCTGTGCATTTTTTATAACTAGAGACCTAGGGGAATCCAAGATGGGGTGACTTGTGGGGCTCTGACAAGGTTCTGTTACCCCGAATCCTTTGCAAACTTCAAAATATGGCTAAAAAACACATTTTCCTCACATTTCGCTGACAGAAAGTTCTGGAATCTGAGAGGAGCCACAAATTTCTTTCCACCCAGCGTTCCCCCAAGTCTTCCGCTAAAAATGATACCTCACTTGTGTGGGTAGGCCTAGCGCCCGCAAGAGGAAATGCCCCAAAACACAACGTGGACACATCCCATTTATAGACAGAAAACAGAGGTGTTTTTTGCAAAGTGCCTACCTGTAGATTTTGGCCTCTAGCTCAGCCGGCACCTAGGGAAACCTACCAAACCTGTGCATTTTTGAAAACTAGAGACCTCGGGGAATCCAAGATGGGGTGACTTGTGGGGCTCTGACAAGGTTCTGTTACCCAGAATCCTTTGCACACCTCAAAATGTAGATGAAAAAACACATTTTCCTCACATTTCGGTGACAGAAAGTTCTAGCATCTGAGAGGAGCTACACATTTCCTTCCACCCAGCGTTCCCGCAAGTTTCCCGATAAAAATGATACCTCACTTGTGTGGGTAGGCCTAGCGCCCGCAAGAGGAAGTGCCCCAAAACACAACGTGGACACATCCCATTTTTTTACAGAAAACAGAGGTGTTTTTAGCAAAGTGCATACCTGTAGATTTTGGCCTCTAGCTCAGCCGGCACCTAGGGAAACCTACCAAACCTGTAAATTTTTTAAAACTAGAGACCTAGGGAAATCCAAGATGGGGTGACTTGTGGGGCTCTGACCAGGTTCTGTTACCCCGAATCCTTTGCTAACCTCAAAATATGGCTAAAAACCACATTTTCCTCACATTTCGCTGACAGAAAGTTCTGGAATCTGAGAGGAGCCACAAATTTCCTTCCACCCAGCGTTCCCCCAAGTCTTCCGATAAAAATGATACCTCACTTGTGTGGGTAGGCCTAGCGCTCGCAAGAGGAAATGCCCCAAGACACAACGTGGACACATCCCATTTTTTGACAGAAAACAGAGGTGTTTTTAGCAAAGTGCCTAACTGTAGATTTTGGCCTCTAGCTCTGCCGGCACCTAGGGAAACCTACCAAACCTGTGCATTTTTTATAACTAGAGACCTAGGGGAATCCAAGATGGGGTGACTTGTGGGGCTCTGACCAGGTTCTGTTTCCCCGAATCCTTTGCAAACTTCAAAATATGGCTAAAAAACACATTTTCCTCACATTTCGCTGACAGAAAGTTCTGGAATCTGAGAGGAGCCACAAATTTGCTTCCACCCAGCGTTCCCCCAAGTCTTCCGATAAAAATGATACCTCACTTGTGTGGGTAGGCCTAGCGCCCGCAAGAGGAAATACCCCAAAACACAACGTAGACACATCCCATTTTTTTTCAGAAAACAGAGGTGTTTTTTGCAAAGTGCCGACCTGTAGATTTTGGCCTCTAGCTCAGCCGGCACCTAGGGAAACCTACCAAACCTGTGCATTTTTGAAATCTAGAGACCTAGGGAAATCCAAGATGGGGTGACTTGTGGGGCTCTGACCAGGTTCTGTTACCCCGAATCCTTTGCAAACCTCAAAATATGGCTAAAAAACACATTTTCCTCACATTTCGCTGACAGAAAGTTCTGGAATCTGAGAGGAGCCACAAATTTCCTTCCACCCAGCGTTCCCCCAAGTCTTCCGATAAAAATGATACCTCACTTGTGTGGGTAGGCCTAGCGCCCGCAAGAGGAAATACCCCAAAACACAACGTAGACACATCCCATTTTTTTTCAGAAAACAGAGGTGTTTTTTGCAAAGTGCCGACCTGTAGATTTTGGCCTCTAGCTCAGCCGGCACCTAGGGAAACCTACCAAACCTGTGCATTTTTGAAAACTAGAGACCTAGGGAAATCCAAGATGGGGTGACTTGTGGGGCTCTGACCAGGTTCTGTTACCCCGAATCCTTTGCAAACCTCAAAATATGGCTAAAAAACACATTTTCCTCACATTTCGCTGACAGAAAGTTCTGGAATCTGAGAGGAGCCACAAATTTCCTTCCACCCAGCGTTCCCCCAAGTCTTCCGATAAAAATGATACCTCACTTGTGTGGGTAGGCCTAGCGCCCGAAAGAGGAAATGCCCCAAAACACAACGTGGACACATCCCATTTTTTGACAGAAAACAGAGGTGTTTTTTGCAAAGTGCCTACCTGTAGATTTTGGCCTCTAGCTCAGCCGGCACCTAGGGAAACCTACCAAACCTGTGCATTTTTGAAAACTAGAGACCTAGGGAAATCCAAGATGGGGTGACTTGTGGGGCTCTGACCAGGTTCTGTTACCCAGAATCTTTTCCACACCTCAAAATGTGGATGAAAAAACACATTTTCCTCACATTTCGGTGACAGAAAGTTCTGGAATCTGAGAGGAGCCACAAATTTCCTTCCACCCAGCGTTCCACCAAGTCTTCTGATAAAAATGATACCTCACTTTTGTGGGTAGGCCTAGCGCCCGCAAGAGGAAATGCCCCAAGACACAACTTGGACACATCCCATTTTTTGACAGAAAACAGAGGTGTTTTTAGCAAAGTGCCTACCTGTAGATTTTGGCCTCTAGCTCTGCCAGCACCTAGGGAAACCTACCAAACCTGTGCATTTTTTATAACTAGAGACCTAGGGGAATCCAAGATGGGGTGACTTGTGGGGCTCTGACAAGGTTCTGTTACCCCGAATCCTTTGCAAACTTCAAAATATGGCTAAAAAACACATTTTCCTCACATTTCGCTGACAGAAAGTTCTGGAATCTGAGAGGAGCCACAAATTTCTTTCCACCCAGCGTTCCCCCAAGTCTTCCGCTAAAAATGATACCTCACTTGTGTGGGTAGGCCTAGCGCCCGCAAGAGGAAATGCCCCAAAACACAACGTGGACACATCCCATTTATAGACAGAAAACAGAGGTGTTTTTTGCAAAGTGCCTACCTGTAGATTTTGGCCTCTAGCTCAGCCGGCACCTAGGGAAACCTACCAAACCTGTGCATTTTTGAAAACTAGAGACCTCGGGGAATCCAAGATGGGGTGACTTGTGGGGCTCTGACAAGGTTCTGTTACCCAGAATCCTTTGCACACCTCAAAATGTAGATGAAAAAACACATTTTCCTCACATTTCGGTGACAGAAAGTTCTAGCATCTGAGAGGAGCTACACATTTCCTTCCACCCAGCGTTCCCGCAAGTTTCCCGATAAAAATGATACCTCACTTGTGTGGGTAGGCCTAGCGCCCGCAAGAGGAAATGCCCCAAAACACAACGTGGACACATCCCATTTTTTTACAGAAAACAGAGGTGTTTTTAGCAAAGTGCATACCTGTAGATTTTGGCCTCTAGCTCAGCCGGCACCTAGGGAAACCTACCAAACCTGTACATTTTTTAAAACTAGAGACCTAGGGAAATCCAAGATGGGGTGACTTGTGGGGCTCTGACCAGGTTCTGTTACCCCGAATCCTTTGCAAACCTCAAAATATGGCTAAAAACCACATTTTCCTCACATTTCGCTGACAGAAAGTTCTGGAATCTGAGAGGAGCCACAAATTTCCTTCCACCCAGCGTTCCCCCAAGTCTTCCGATAAAAATGATACCTCACTTGTGTGGGTAGGCCTAGCGCTCGCAAGAGGAAATGCCCCAAGACACAACGTGGACACATCCCATTTTTTGACAGAAAACAGAGGTGTTTTTTGCAAAGTGCCTAACTCAAGATTTTGGCCTCTAGCTCAGCCGGCACCTAATGAAACCTACCAAACCTGTGCATTTTTTAAAACTAGAGACCTAGGGGAATCCAAGATGGGGTGACTTCTGGGGCTCTGACCAGGTTCTGTTACCCAGAATCTTTTCCACACCTTAAAATGTGGATGAAAAAACACATTTTCCTCACATTTCGGTGACAGAAAGTTCTGGCATCTGAGAGGAGCTACACATTTCCTTCCACCCAGCGTTCCCCCAAGTCTTCCAATAAAAATGATACCTCACTTGTGTGTGTAGGCCTAGCGCCCGCAAGCAGAAATGCCCAAAACACAAAGTGGACACATCCCATTTTTTGACAGAAAACAGAGGTGTTTTTTGCAAAGTGCCTACCTGTAGATTTTGGCCTCTAGCTCTGGCGGCACCTAGGGAAACCTACCAAACCTGTGCATTTTTTATAACTAGAGACCTAGGGGAATCCAAGATGGGGTGACTTGTGGGGCTCTGACCAGGTTCTGTTACCCCGAATCCTTTGCAAACTTCAAAATATGGCTAAAAAACACATTTTCCTCACATTTCGCTGACAGAAAGTTCTGGAATCTGAGAGGAGCCACAAATTTGCTACCACCCAGCGTTCCCTCAAGTCTCCCGATAAAAATGATACCTCACTTGTGTGGGTAGGCCTAGCGCCCGCAAGAGGAAATGCCCCAAAAAACAACATGGACACATCCCATTTTTTGACAGAAAACAGAGGTGTTTTTTGCAAAGTGCCTACCTGTAAATTTTGGCCTCTAGCTCAGCCAGCACCTAGGGAAACCTACCAAACCTGTGCATTTTTGAAAACTAGAGACCTAGGGAAATCCAAGATGGGGTGACTTGTGGGGCTCTGATCAGGTTCTGTTACCCAGAATCCTTTGCAAACATCAAAATTTGCCTAAAAAAAACAATTTTCCTTATATTTTGGTGACAGAAAGTTCTGGAGTCTGAGAGGAGCCACAAATTTCCTTCCACCCAGCGTTCCCTCAAGTCTCCCGATAAAAATGATACCTCACTTGTGTGTGTAGGCCTAGCGCCCGCAAGCAGAAATGCCCAAAACACAAAGTGGACACATCCCATTTTTTGACAGAAAACAGAGGTGTTTTTTGCAAAGTGCCTACCTGTAGATTTTGGCCTCTAGCTCTGCCGGCACCTAGGGAAACCTACCAAACCTGTGCATTTTTTATAACTAGAGACCTAGGGGAATCCAAGATGGGGTGACTTGTGGGGCTCTGACCAGGTTCTGTTTCCCCGAATCCTTTGCAAACTTCAAAATATGGCTAAAAAACACATTTTCCTCACATTTCGCTGACAGAAAGTTCTGGAATCTGAGAGGAGCAACAAATTTGCTTCCACCCAGCGTTCCCCCAAGTCTTCCGATAAAAATGATACCTCACTTGTGTGGGTAGGCCTAGCGCCCGCAAGAGGAAATCCCCCAAAACACAACTTGGACACATCCCATTTTTTGACAGAAAACAGAGGTGTTTTTTGCAAAGTGCCTACCTGTAGATTTTGGCCTCTAGCTCTGCCGGCACCTAGGGAAACCTACCAAACCTGTGCATTTTTTATAACTAGAGACCTAGGGGAATCCAAGATGGGGTGACTTGTGGGGCTCTGACAAGGTTCTGTTACCCCGAATCCTTTGCAAACTTCAAAATATGGCTAAAAAACACATTTTCCTCACATTTCGCTGACAGAAAGTTCTGGAATCTGAGAGGAGCCACAAATTTCTTTCCACCCAGCGTTCCCCCAAGTCTTCCGCTAAAAATGATACCTCACTTGTGTGGGTAGGCCTAGCGCCCGCAAGAGGAAATGCCCCAAAACACAACGTGGACACATCCCATTTATAGACAGAAAACAGAGGTGTTTTTTGCAAAGTGCCTACCTGTAGATTTTGGCCTCTAGCTCAGCCGGCACCTAGGGAAACCTACCAAACCTGTGCATTTTTGAAAACTAGAGACCTCGGGGAATCCAAGATGGGGTGACTTGTGGGGCTCTGACAAGGTTCTGTTACCCAGAATCCTTTGCACACCTCAAAATGTAGATGAAAAAACACATTTTCCTCACATTTCGGTGACAGAAAGTTCTAGCATCTGAGAGGAGCTACATATTTCCTTCCACCCAGCGTTCCCGCAAGTTTCCCGATAAAAATGATACCTCACTTGTGTGGGTAGGCCTAGCGCCCGCAAGAGGAAATGCCCCAAAACACAACGTGGACACATCCCATTTTTTTACAGAAAACAGAGGTGTTTTTAGCAAAGTGCATACCTGTAGATTTTGGCCTCTAGCTCAGCCGGCACCTAGGGAAACCTACCAAACCTGTACATTTTTTAAAACTAGAGACCTAGGGAAATCCAAGATGGGGTGACTTGTGGGGCTCTGACCAGGTTCTGTTACCCCGAATCCTTTGCAAACCTCAAAATATGGCTAAAAACCACATTTTCCTCACATTTCGCTGACAGAAAGTTCTGGAATCTGAGAGGAGCCACAAATTTCCTTCCACCCAGCGTTCCCCCAGTCTTCCGATAAAAATGATACCTCACTTGTGTGGGTAGGCCTAGCGCTCGCAAGAGGAAATGCCCCAAGACACAACGTGGACACATCCCATTTTTTGACAGAAAACAGAGGTGTTTTTTGCAAAGTGCCTAACTGTAGATTTTGGCCTCTAGCTCAGCCGGCACCTAATGAAACCTACCAAACCTGTGCATTTTTTAAAACTAGAGACCTAGGGGAATCCAAGATGGGGTGACTTCTGGGGCTCTGACCAGGTTCTGTTACCCAGAATCTTTTCCACACCTTAAAATGTGGATGAAAAAACACATTTTCCTCACATTTCGGTGACAGAAAGTTCTGGCATCTGAGAGGAGCTACACATTTCCTTCCACCCAGCGTTCCCCCAAGTCTTCCAATAAAAATGATACCTCACTTGTGTGTGTAGGCCTAGCGCCCGCAAGCAGAAATGCCCAAAACACAAAGTGGACACATCCCATTTTTTGACAGAAAACAGAGGTGTTTTTTGCAAAGTGCCTACCTGTAGATTTTGGCCTCTAGCTCTGGCGGCACCTAGGGAAACCTACCAAACCTGTGCATTTTTTATAACTAGAGACCTAGGGGAATCCAAGATGGGGTGACTTGTGGGGCTCTGACCAGGTTCTGTTACCCCGAATCCTTTGCAAACTTCAAAATATGGCTAAAAAACACATTTTCCTCACATTTCGCTGACAGAAAGTTCTGGAATCTGAGAGGAGCCACAAATTTGCTTCCACCCAGCGTTCCCTCAAGTCTCCCGATAAAAATGATACCTCACTTGTGTGGGTAGGCCTAGCGCCCGCAAGAGGAAATGCCCCAAAAAACAACATGGACACATCCCATTTTTTGACAGAAAACAGAGGTGTTTTTTGCAAAGTGCCTACCTGTAAATTTTGGCCTCTAGCTCAGCCAGCACCTAGGGAAACCTACCAAACCTGTGCATTTTTGAAAACTAGAGACCTAGGGAAATCCAAGATGGGGTGACTTGTGGGGCTCTGATCAGGTTCTGTTACCCAGAATCCTTTGCAAACATCAAAATTTGCCTAAAAAAAACAATTTTCCTTATATTTCGGTGACAGAAAGTTCTGGAGTCTGAGAGGAGCCACAAATTTCCTTCCACCCAGCGTTCCCTCAAGTCTCCCGATAAAAATGATACCTCACTTGTGTGTGTAGGCCTAGCGCCCGCAAGCAGAAATGCCCAAAACACAAAGTGGACACATCCCATTTTTTGACAGAAAACAGAGGTGTTTTTTGCAAAGTGCCTACCTGTAGATTTTGGCCTCTAGCTCTGCCGGCACCTAGGGAAACCTACCAAACCTGTGCATTTTTTATAACTAGAGACCTAGGGGAATCCAAGATGGGGTGACTTGTGGGGCTCTGACCAGGTTCTGTTTCCCCGAATCCTTTGCAAACTTCAAAATATGGCTAAAAAACACATTTTCCTCACATTTTGCTGACAGAAAGTTCTGGAATCTGAGAGGAGCCACAAATTTGCTTCCACCCAGCGTTCCCCCAAGTCTTCCGATAAAAATGATACCTCACTTGTGTGGGTAGGCCTAGCGCCCGCAAGAGGAAATACCCCAAAACACAACGTAGACACATCCCATTTTTTTTCAGAAAACAGAGGTGTTTTTTGCAAAGTGCCGACCTGTAGATTTTGGCCTCTAGCTCAGCCGGCACCTAGGGAAACCTACCAAACCTGTGCATTTTTGAAAACTAGAGACCTAGGGAAATCCAAGATGGGGTGACTTGTGGGGCTCTGACCAGGTTCTGTTACCCCGAATCCTTTGCAAACCTCAAAATATGGCTAAAAAACACATTTTCCTCACATTTCGCTGACAGAAAGTTCTGGAATCTGAGAGGAGCCACAAATTTCCTTCCACCCAGCGTTCCCCCAAGTCTTCCGATAAAAATGATACCTCACTTGTGTGGGTAGGCCTAGCGCCCGAAAGAGGAAATGCCCCAAAACACAACGTGGACACATCCCATTTTTTGACAGAAAACAGAGGTGTTTTTTGCAAAGTGCCTACCTGTAGATTTTGGCCTCTAGCTCAGCCGGCACCTAGGGAAACCTACCAAACCTGTGCATTTTTGAAAACTAGAGACCTAGGGAAATCCAAGATGGGGTGACTTGTGGGGCTCTGACCAGGTTCTGTTACCCAGAATCTTTTCCACACCTCAAAATGTGGATGAAAAAACACATTTTCCTCACATTTCGGTGACAGAAAGTTCTGGAATCTGAGAGGAGCCACAAATTTCCTTCCACCCAGCGTTCCCCCAAGTCTTCTGATAAAAATGATACCTCACTTTTGTGGGTAGGCCTAGCGCCCGCAAGAGGAAATGCCCCAAGACACAACTTGGACACATCCCATTTTTTGACAGAAAACAGAGGTGTTTTTTGCAAAGTGCCTACCTGTAGATTTTGGCCTCTAGCTCTGCCAGCACCTAGGGAAACCTACCAAACCTGTGCATTTTTTATAACTAGAGACCTAGGGGAATCCAAGATGGGGTGACTTGTGGGGCTCTGACAAGGTTCTGTTACCCCGAATCCTTTGCAAACTTCAAAATATGGCTAAAAAACACATTTTCCTCACATTTCGCTGACAGAAAGTTCTGGAATCTGAGAGGAGCCACAAATTTCTTTCCACCCAGCGTTCCCCCAAGTCTTCCGCTAAAAATGATACCTCACTTGTGTGGGTAGGCCTAGCGCCCGCAAGAGGAAATGCCCCAAAACACAACGTGGACACATCCCATTTATAGACAGAAAACAGAGGTGTTTTTTGCAAAGTGCCTACCTGTAGATTTTGGCCTCTAGCTCAGCCGGCACCTAGGGAAACCTACCAAACCTGTGCATTTTTGAAAACTAGAGACCTCGGGGAATCCAAGATGGGGTGACTTGTGGGGCTCTGACAAGGTTCTGTTACCCAGAATCCTTTGCACACCTCAAAATGTAGATGAAAAAACACATTTTCCTCACATTTCGGTGACAGAAAGTTCTAGCATCTGAGAGGAGCTACACATTTCCTTCCACCCAGCGTTCCCGCAAGTTTCCCGATAAAAATGATACCTCACTTGTGTGGGTAGGCCTAGCGCCCGCAAGAGGAAATGCCCCAAAACACAACGTGGACACATCCCATTTTTTTACAGAAAACAGAGGTGTTTTTTGCAAAGTGCCTAACTGTAGATTTTGGCCTCTAGCTCTGCCGGCACCTAGGGAAACCTACCAAACCTGTGCATTTTTTATAACTAGAGACCTAGGGGAATCCAAGATGGGGTGACTTGTGGGGCTCTGACCAGGTTCTGTTTCCCCGAATCCTTTGCAAACTTCAAAATATGGCTAAAAAACACATTTTCCTCACATTTTGCTGACAGAAAGTTCTGGAATCTGAGAGGAGCCACAAATTTGCTTCCACCCAGCGTTCCCCCAAGTCTTCCGATAAAAATGATACCTCACTTGTGTGGGTAGGCCTAGCGCCCGCAAGAGGAAATACCCCAAAACACAACGTAGACACATCCCATTTTTTTTCAGAAAACAGAGGTGTTTTTTGCAAAGTGCCGACCTGTAGATTTTGGCCTCTAGCTCAGCCGGCACCTAGGGAAACCTACCAAACCTGTGCATTTTTGAAAACTAGAGACCTAGGGAAATCCAAGATGGGGTGACTTGTGGGGCTCTGACCAGGTTCTGTTACCCCGAATCCTTTGCAAACCTCAAAATATGGCTAAAAAACACATTTTCCTCACATTTCGCTGACAGAAAGTTCTGGAATCTGAGAGGAGCCACAAATTTCCTTCCACCCAGCGTTCCCCCAAGTCTTCCGATAAAAATGATACCTCACTTGTGTGGGTAGGCCTAGCGCCCGAAAGAGGAAATGCCCCAAAACACAACGTGGACACATCCCATTTTTTGACAGAAAACAGAGGTGTTTTTTGCAAAGTGCCTACCTGTAGATTTTGGCCTCTAGCTCAGCCGGCACCTAGGGAAACCTACCAAACCTGTGCATTTTTGAAAACTAGAGACCTAGGGAAATCCAAGATGGGGTGACTTGTGGGGCTCTGACCAGGTTCTGTTACCCAGAATCTTTTCCACACCTCAAAATGTGGATGAAAAAACACATTTTCCTCACATTTCGGTGACAGAAAGTTCTGGAATCTGAGAGGAGCCACAAATTTCCTTCCACCCAGCGTTCCCCCAAGTCTTCTGATAAAAATGATACCTCACTTTTGTGGGTAGGCCTAGCGCCCGCAAGAGGAAATGCCCCAAGACACAACTTGGACACATCCCATTTTTTGACAGAAAACAGAGGTGTTTTTTGCAAAGTGCCTACCTGTAGATTTTGGCCTCTAGCTCTGCCAGCACCTAGGGAAACCTACCAAACCTGTGCATTTTTTATAACTAGAGACCTAGGGGAATCCAAGATGGGGTGACTTGTGGGGCTCTGACAAGGTTCTGTTACCCCGAATCCTTTGCAAACTTCAAAATATGGCTAAAAAACACATTTTCCTCACATTTCGCTGACAGAAAGTTCTGGAATCTGAGAGGAGCCACAAATTTCTTTCCACCCAGCGTTCCCCCAAGTCTTCCGCTAAAAATGATACCTCACTTGTGTGGGTAGGCCTAGCGCCCGCAAGAGGAAATGCCCCAAAACACAACGTGGACACATCCCATTTATAGACAGAAAACAGAGGTGTTTTTTGCAAAGTGCCTACCTGTAGATTTTGGCCTCTAGCTCAGCCGGCACCTAGGGAAACCTACCAAACCTGTGCATTTTTGAAAACTAGAGACCTCGGGGTATCCAAGATGGGGTGACTTGTGGGGCTCTGACAAGGTTCTGTTACCCAGAATCCTTTGCACACCTCAAAATGTAGATGAAAAAACACATTTTCCTCACATTTCGGTGACAGAAAGTTCTAGCATCTGAGAGGAGCTACACATTTCCTTCCACCCAGCGTTCCCGCAAGTTTCCCGATAAAAATGATACCTCACTTGTGTGGGTAGGCCTAGCGCCCGCAAGAGGAAATGCCCCAAAACACAACGTGGACACATCCCATTTTTTTACAGAAAACAGAGGTGTTTTTTGCAAAGTGCCTAACTGTAGATTTTGGCCTCTAGCTCAGCCGGCACCTAGGGAAACCAACCAAACCTGTGCATTTTTTAAAACTAGAGACCTAGGGGAATCCAAGATGGGGTGACTTGTGGGGCTCTGACCAGGTTCTGTTACCCAGAATCTTTTCCACACCTCAAAATGTGGATGAAAAAACACATTTTCCTCACATTTCGGTGACAGAAAGTTCTGGCATCTGAGAGGAGCTACACATTTCCTTCCACCCAGCGTTCCCCCAAGTCTTCCGATAAATATGATACCTCACTTGTGTGGGTAGGCCTAGCGCCCGCAAGAGGAAATCCCCCAAAACACAACGTGGACACATCCCATTTTTTGACAGAAAACAGAGGTGTTTTTTGCAAAGTGCCTACCTGTAGATTTTGGCCTCTAGCTCTGCCGGCACCTAGGGAAACCTACCAAACCTGTGCATTTTTTATAACTAGAGACCTAGGGGAATCCAAGATGGGGTGACTTGTGGGGCTCTGACCAGGTTCTGTTACCCCGAATCCTTTGCAAACTTCAAAATATGGCTAAAAAACACATTTTCCTCACATTTCGCTGACAGAAAGTTCTGGAATCTGAGAGGAGCCACACATTTGCTTCCACCCAGCGTTCCCCCAAGTCTTCCGATAAAAATGATACCTCACTTGTGTGGGTAGGCCTAGCGCCCGCAAGAGGAAATGCCCCAAGACACAACGTGGACACATCCCATTTTTTGACAGAAAACAGAGGTGTTTTTTGCAAAGTGCCTACCTGTAGATTTTGGCCTCTAGCTCAGCCGGCACCTAGGGAAACCTACCAAACCTGTGCATTTTTTAAAACTACAGACCTAGGGGAATCCAAGATGGGGTGACTTGAGGGGCTCTGACCAGGTTCTGTTACCCAGAATCTTTTCCACACCTCAAAATGTGGATGAAAAAACACATTTTCCTCACATTTCGGTGACAGAAAGTTCTGGCATCTGAGAGGAGCTACACATTTCCTTCCACCCAGCGTTCCCCCAAGTTTCCCGATAAAAATTATACCTCACTTGTGTGGGTAGGCCTAGCGCCCGTGACAGGAAATGCCCCAAAACACAACATTGACACATCCCATTTTTTGACAAAAAACAGAGGTGTTTTTTGCAAAGTGCCTACGTGTAGATTTTGACCTCTATCTCAGCCTGCACCTAGGGAAACCTACCAAACCAGTGCATTTTTTAAAACTAGAGACCGAGGGGAATCAAAGATGGGGTGACTTGTGGGGCTTTGACCAGGTTCTATTACCCAGAATCCTTTGCAAACCTCAAAATGTGTCTAAAAAAACACATTTTCATCACATTTCGGTGACAGAAAGTTCTGGCATCTGACAGGAGCTCCACATTTCCTTCCACCAACGTTCCCCCAAGTTTCCCGATAAAAATGATACCTCACTTGTGTGGGTAGGCCTAGCGCCCGCAACAGGAAATGCCCCAAAAAACAGCATGGACACATCCCATTTTTTGACAGAAAACAGAGGTGTTTTTTGCAAAGTGCCTACCTGTAGATTTTGGCCTCTAGCTCAGCCGGCACCTAGGGAAACCTACCAAACCTGTGTATTTTTTAAAACTAGAGACCTAGGGGAATCCAAGATGGGGTGACTTGTGGGGCTCTGATCAGGTTCTGTTACCCAGAATCCTTTGCAAACATCAAAATGTGCCTAAGAAAAACAATTTTCCTGAGATTTCGGTGACAGAAAGTTCTGGAGTCTGAGAGGAGCCACAAATTTCCTTCCACCCTGCGTTCCCTCAAGTCTCCCGATAAAAATGATACCTCACTTGTGAGTGTAGGCCTAGCGCCCGCAAGCAGAAATGCCCAAAACACAAAGTGGACACATCCCATTTTTTTACAGAAAACAGAGGTGTTTTTTGCAAAGTGCCTACCTGTAGATTTTGGCCTCTAGCTCTGCCGGCACCTAGGGAAACCTACCAAACCTGTGCATTTTTTATAACAAGAGACCTAGGGGAATCCAAGATGGGGTGACTTGTGGGGCTCTGACCAGGTTCTGTTACCCCGAATCCTTTGCAAACTTCAAAATATGGCTAAAAACCACATTTTCCTCACATTTCGCTGACAGAAAGTTCAGGAATCTGAGAGGAGCCACAAATTTGCTTCCACCCAGTGTTCCCCCAAGTCTTCCGATAAAAATGATACCTCACTTGTGTGGGAAGGCCTAGCGCCCGCAAGAGGAAATACCCCAAAACACAACGTGGACACATCCCATTTTTTGACAGAAAACAGAGGTGTTTTTTGCAAAGTGCCTACCTGTAGATTTTGGCCTCTAGCTCAACCGGCACCTAGGGAAACCTACCAAACCTGTGCATTTTTGAAAACTTGAGACCTAGGGGAATCCAAGATGGGGTGACTTGTGGGGCTCTGACCAGGTTCTGTTACTCCGAATCCTTTGGAAACCTCAAAATATGGCTAAAAAACACATTTTCCTCACATTTCGGTGACAGAAAGTTCTGGAATCTGAGAGGAGCCACAAATTTCCTTCCACCCAGAGTTCCCCCAAGTCTTCCGCTAAAAATGATACCTCACTTGTGTGGGTAGGCCTAGCGCCCGCAAAAGGAAATGCCCCAAAACACAACGTGGACACATCCCATTTTTTGACAGAAACAGAGGTGTTTTTTGCAAAGTGCCTACTTGTAGATTTTGGCCTCTAGCTCAGCCGGCACCTAGGGAAACCTACCAAACCTGTGCATTTTTTAAAACTAGAGACCTCGGGGAATCCAAGATGGGGTGACTTGTGGGGCTCTGACAAGGTTCTGTTACCCAGAATCCTTTGCACACCTCAAAATGTGGATGAAAAAACACATTTTCCTCACATTTCGGTGACAGAAAGTTCTATCATCTGAGAGGAGCTACACATTTCCTTCCACCCAGCGTTCCCGCAAGTTTCCCGATAAAAATGATACCTCACTTGTGTGGGTAGGCCTAGCGCCCGCAAGAGGAAATGCCCCAAAACACAACGTGGACACATCCCATTTTTTGACAGAAAACAGAGGTGTTTTTAGCAAAGTGCATACCTGTAGATTTTGGCCTCTAGCTCAGCCGGCACCTAGGGAAACCTACCAAACCTGTGCATTTTTGAAAACTAGAGACCTAGGGAAATCCAAGATGGGGTGACTTGTGGGGCTCTGACCAGGTTCTGTTACCCCGAATCCTTTGCAAACCTCAAAATATGGCTAAAAACCACATTTTCCTCACATTTCGCTGACAGAAAGTTCTGGAATCTGAGAGGAGCCACAAATTTCCTTCCACCCAGCGTTCCCCCAAGTCTTCCAATAAAAATGATACCTCACTTGTGTGGGTAGGCCTAGCGCCCGCAGGAGGAAATGCCCCAAGACACAACGTGGACACATCCCATTTTTTGACAGAAAACAGAGGTGTTTTTTGCAAAGTGCCTTACTGTAGATTTTTGCCTCTAGCTCAGCCGGCACCTAGGGAAACCTACCAAACCTGTGCATTTTTTAAAACTAGAGACCTAGGGGAATCCAAGATGGGGTGACTTGTGGGGCTCTGACCAGGTTCTGTTACCCAGAATCTTTTCCACACCTTAAAATGTGGATGAAAAAACACATTTTCCTCACATTTCGGTGACAGAAAGTTCTGGCATCTGAGAGGAGCTACACATTTCCTTCCACCCAGCGTTCCCCCAAGTCTTCCAATAAAAATGATACCTCACTTGTGTGGGTAGGCCTAGCGCCCGCAAGAGGAAATCCCCCAAAACACAACTTGGACACATCCCATTTTTTGACAGAAAACAGAGGTGTTTTTTGCAAAGTGCCTACCTGTAGATTTTGGCCTCTAGCTCTGCCGGCACCTAGGGAAACCTACCAAACCTGTGCATTTTTTATAACTAGAGACCTAGGGGAATCCAAGATGGGGTGACTTGTGGGGCTCTGACAAGGTTCTGTTACCCCGAATCCTTTGCAAACTTCAAAATATGGCTAAAAAACACATTTTCCTCACATTTCGCTGACAGAAAGTTCTGGAATCTGAGAGGAGCCACAAATTTCTTTCCACCCAGCGTTCCCCCAAGTCTTCCGCTAAAAATGATACCTCACTTGTGTGGGTAGGCCTAGCGCCCGCAAGAGGAAATGCCCCAAAACACAACATGGACACATCCCATTTATAGACAGAAAACAGAGGTGTTTTTTGCAAAGTGCCTACCTGTAGATTTTGGCCTCTAGCTCAGCCGGCACCTAGGGAAACCTACCAAACCTGTGCATTTTTTAAAACTAGAGACCTCGGGGAATCCAAGATGGGGTGACTTGTGGGGCTCTGACAATGTTCTGTTACCCAGAATCCTTTGCACACCTCAAAATGTAGATGAAAAAACACATTTTCCTCACATTTCGGTGACAGAAAGTTCTAGCATCTGAGAGGAGCTACACATTTCCTTCCACCTAGCGTTCCCGCAAGTTTCCCCATAAAAATGATACCTCACTTGTGTGGGTAGGCCTAGCGCCCGCAAGAGGAAATGCCCCAAAACACAACGTGGACACATCCCATTTTTTTACAGAAAACAGAGGTGTTTTTAGCAAAGTGCATACCTGTAGATTTTGGCCTCTAGCTCAGCCGGCACCTAGGGAAACCTACCAAACCTGTACATTTTTTAAAACTAGAGACCTAGGGAAATCCAAGATGGGGTGACTTGTGGGGCTCTGACCAGGTTCTGTTACCCCGAATCCTTTGCAAACCTCAAAATATGGCTAAAAAACACATTTTCCTCACATTTCGCTGACAGAAAGTTCTGGAATCTGAGAGGAGCCACAAATTTCCTTCCACCCAGCGTTCCCCCAAGTCTTCCGATAAAAATGATACCTCACTTGTGTGGGTAGGCCTAGCGCTCGCAAGAGGAAATGCCCCAAGACACAACGTGGACACATCCCATTTTTTGACAGAAAACAGAGGTGTTTTTTGCAAAGTGCCTAACTGTAGATTTTGGCCTCTAGCTCAGCCGGCACCTAATGAAACCTACCAAACCTGTGCATTTTTTAAAACTAGAGACCTAGGGGAATCCAAGATGGGGTGACTTCTGGGGCTCTGACCAGGTTCTGTTACCCAGAATCTTTTCCACACCTTAAAATGTGGATGAAAAAACACATTTTCCTCACATTTCGGTGACAGAAAGTTCTGGCATCTGAGAGGAGCTACACATTTCCTTCCACCCAGCGTTCCCCCAAGTCTTCCAATAAAAATGATACCTCACTTGTGTGTGTAGGCCTAGAGCCCGCAAGCAGAAATGCCCAAAACACAAAGTGGACACATCCCATTTTTTGACAGAAAACAGAGGTGTTTTTTGCAAAGTGCCTACCTGTAGATTTTGGCCTCTAGCTCTGGCGGCACCTAGGGAAACCTACCAAACCTGTGCATTTTTTATAACTAGAGACCTAGGGGAATCCAAGATGGGGTGACTTGTGGGGCTCTGACCAGGTTCTGTTACCCCGAATTCTTTGCAAACTTCAAAATATGGCTAAAAAACACATTTTCCTCACATTTCGCTGACAGAAAGTTCTGGAATCTGAGAGGAGCCACAAATTTGCTTCCACCCAGCGTTCCCTCAAGTCTCCCGATAAAAATGATACCTCACTTGTGTGGGTAGGCCTAGCGCCCGCAAGAGGAAATGCCCCAAAAAACAACATGGACACATCCCATTTTTTGACAGAAAACAGAGGTGTTTTTTGCAAAGTGCCTACCTGTAAATTTTGGCCTCTAGCTCAGCCGGCACCTAGGGAAACCTACCAAACCTGTGCATTTTTGAAAACTAGAGACCTAGGGAAATCCAAGATGGGGTGACTTGTGGGGCTCTGATCAGGTTCTGTTACCCAGAATCCTTTGCAAACATCAAAATTTGCCTAAAAAAAACAATTTTCCTTATATTTCGGTGACAGAAAGTTCTGGAGTCTGAGAGGAGCCACAAATTTCCTTCCACCCAGCGTTCCCTCAAGTCTCCCGATAAAAATGATACCTCACTTGTGTGTGTAGGCCTAGCGCCCGCAAGCAGAAATGCCCAAAACACAAAGTGGACACATCCCATTTTTTGACAGAAAACAGAGGTGTTTTTTGCAAAGTGCCTACCTGTAGATTTTGGCCTCTAGCTCTGCCGGCACCTAGGGAAACCTACCAAACCTGTGCATTTTTTATAACTAGAGACCTAGGGGAATCCAAGATGGGGTGACTTGTGGGGCTCTGACCAGGTTCTGTTTCCCCGAATCCTTTGCAAACTTCAAAATATGGCTAAAAAACACATTTTCCTCACATTTCGCTGACAGAAAGTTCTGGAATCTGAGAGGAGCCACAAATTTGCTTCCACCCAGCGTTCCCCCAAGTCTTCCGATAAAAATGATACCTCACTTGTGTGGGTAGGTCTAGCGCCCGCAAGAGGAAATACCCCAAAACACAACGTAGACACATCCCATTTTTTTCAGAAAACAGAGGTGTTTTTTGCAAAGTGCCTACCTGTAGATTTTGGCCTCTAGCTCAGCCGGCACCTAGGGAAACCTACCAAACCTGTGCATTTTTGAAAACTAGAGACCTAGGGAAATCCAAGATGGGGTGACTTGTGGGGCTCTGACCAGGTTCTGTTACCCCGAATCCTTTGCAAACCTCAAAATATGGCTAAAAAACCATTTTCCTCACATTTCGCTGACAGAAAGTTCTGGAATCTGAGAGGAGCCACAAATTTCCTTCCACCCAGCGTTCCCCCAAGTCTTCCGATAAAAATGATACCTCACTTGTGTGGGTAGGCCTAGCGCCCGCAAGAGGAAATGCCCCAAAACACAACGTGGACACATCCCATTTTTTGACAGAAAACCGAGGTGTTTTTTGCAAAGTGCCTACCTGTAGATTTTGGCCTCTAGCTCAGCCGGCACCTAGGGAAACCTACCAAACCTGTGCATTTTTGAAAACTAGAGACCTAGGGAAATCCAAGATGGGGTGACTTGTGGGGCTCTGTCCAGGTTCTGTTACCCAGAATCTTTTCCACACCTCAAAATGTGGATGAAAAAACACATTTTCCTCACATTTCGGTGACAGAAAGTTCTGGAATCTGAGAGGAGCCACAAATTTCCTTCCACCCAGAGTTCCCCCAAGTCTTCCGCTAAAAATGATACCTCACTTGTGTGGGTAGGCCTAGCGCCCGCAAAAGGAAATGCCCCAAAACACAACGTGGACACATCCCATTTTTTGACAGAAACAGAGGTGTTTTTTGCAAAGTGCCTACTTGTAGATTTTGGCCTCTAGCTCAGCCGGCACCTAGGGAAACCTACCAAACCTGTGCATTTTTTAAAACTAGAGACCTCGGGGAATCCAAGATGGGGTGACTTGTGGGGCTCTGACAAGGTTCTGTTACCCAGAATCCTTTGCACACCTCAAAATGTGGATGAAAAAACACATTTTCCTCACATTTCGGTGACAGAAAGTTCTATCATCTGAGAGGAGCTACACATTTCCTTCCACCCAGCGTTCCCGCAAGTTTCCCGATAAAAATGATACCTCACTTGTGTGGGTAGGCCTAGCGCCCGCAAGAGGAAATGCCCCAAAACACAACGTGGACACATCCCATTTTTTGACAGAAAACAGAGGTGTTTTTAGCAAAGTGCATACCTGTAGATTTTGGCCTCTAGCTCAGCCGGCACCTAGGGAAACCTACCAAACCTGTGCATTTTTGAAAACTAGAGACCTAGGGAAATCCAAGATGGGGTGACTTGTGGGGCTCTGACCAGGTTCTGTTACCCCGAATCCTTTGCAAACCTCAAAATATGGCTAAAAACCACATTTTCCTCACATTTCGCTGACAGAAAGTTCTGGAATCTGAGAGGAGCCACAAATTTCCTTCCACCCAGCGTTCCCCCAAGTCTTCCAATAAAAATGATACCTCACTTGTGTGGGTAGGCCTAGCGCCCGCAGGAGGAAATGCCCCAAGACACAACGTGGACACATCCCATTTTTTGACAGAAAACAGAGGTGTTTTTTGCAAAGTGCCTTACTGTAGATTTTTGCCTCTAGCTCAGCCGGCACCTAGGGAAACCTACCAAACCTGTGCATTTTTTAAAACTAGAGACCTAGGGGAATCCAAGATGGGGTGACTTGTGGGGCTCTGACCAGGTTCTGTTACCCAGAATCTTTTCCACACCTTAAAATGTGGATGAAAAAACACATTTTCCTCACATTTCGGTGACAGAAAGTTCTGGCATCTGAGAGGAGCTACACATTTCCTTCCACCCAGCGTTCCCCCAAGTCTTCCAATAAAAATGATACCTCACTTGTGTGGGTAGGCCTAGCGCCCGCAAGAGGAAATCCCCCAAAACACAACTTGGACACATCCCATTTTTTGACAGAAAACAGAGGTGTTTTTTGCAAAGTGCCTACCTGTAGATTTTGGCCTCTAGCTCTGCCGGCACCTAGGGAAACCTACCAAACCTGTGCATTTTTTATAACTAGAGACCTAGGGGAATCCAAGATGGGGTGACTTGTGGGGCTCTGACCAGGTTCTGTTACCCCGAATCCTTTGCAAACTTCAAAATATGGCTAAAAAACACATTTTCCTCACATTTCGCTGACAGAAAGTTCTGGAATCTGAGAGGAGCCACAAATTTGCTTCCACCCAGCGTTCCCCCAAGTCTTCCGATAAAAATGATACCTCACTTGTGTGGGTAGGTCTAGCGCCCGCAAGAGGAAATACCCCAAAACACAACGTAGACACATCCCATTTTTTTCAGAAAACAGAGGTGTTTTTTGCAAAGTGCCTACCTGTAGATTTTGGCCTCTAGCTCAGCCGGCACCTAGGGAAACCTACCAAACCTGTGCATTTTTGAAAACTAGAGACCTAGGGAAATCCAAGATGGGGTGACTTGTGGGGCTCTGACCAGGTTCTGTTACCCCGAATCCTTTGCAAACCTCAAAATATGGCTAAAAAACCATTTTCCTCACATTTCGCTGACAGAAAGTTCTGGAATCTGAGAGGAGCCACAAATTTCCTTCCACCCAGCGTTCCCCCAAGTCTTCCGATAAAAATGATACCTCACTTGTGTGGGTAGGCCTAGCGCCCGCAAGAGGAAATGCCCCAAAACACAACGTGGACACATCCCATTTTTTGACAGAAAACCGAGGTGTTTTTTGCAAAGTGCCTACCTGTAGATTTTGGCCTCTAGCTCAGCCGGCACCTAGGGAAACCTACCAAACCTGTGCATTTTTGAAAACTAGAGACCTAGGGAAATCCAAGATGGGGTGACTTGTGGGGCTCTGTCCAGGTTCTGTTACCCAGAATCTTTTCCACACCTCAAAATGTGGATGAAAAAACACATTTTCCTCACATTTCGGTGACAGAAAGTTCTGGAATCTGAGAGGAGCCACAAATTTCCTTCCACCCAGCGTTCCCCCAAGTCTTCTGATAAAAATGATACCTCACTTTTGTGGGTAGGCCTAGCGCCCGCAAGAGGAAATGCCCCAAGACACAACTTGGACACATCCCATTTTTTGACAGAAAACAGAGGTGTTTTTTGCAAAGTGCCTAACTGTAGATTTTGGCCTCTAGCTCAGCCGGCACCTAGGGAAACCAACCAAACCTGTGCATTTTTTAAAACTAGAGACCTAGGGGAATCCAAGATGGGGTGACTTGTGGGGCTCTGACCAGGTTCTGTTACCCAGAATCTTTTCCACACCTCAAAATGTGGATGAAAAAACACATTTTCCTCACATTTCGGTGACAGAAAGTTCTGGCATCTGAGAGGAGCTACACATTTCCTTCCACCCAGCGTTCCCCCAAGTCTTCCGATAAATATGATACCTCACTTGTGTGGGTAGGCCTAGCGCCCGCAAGAGGAAATCCCCCAAAACACAACGTGGACACATCCCATTTTTTGACAGAAAACAGAGGTGTTTTTTGCAAAGTGCCTACCTGTAGATTTTGGCCTCTAGCTCTGCCGGCACCTAGGGAAACCTACCAAACATGTGCATTTTTTATAACTAGAGACCTAGGGGAATCCAAGAATGGGTGACTTGTGGGGCTCTGACCAGGTTCTGTTACCCCGAATCCTTTGCAAACTTCAAAATATGGCTAAAAACCACATTTTCCTCACATTTCGCTGACAGAAAGTTCTGGAATCTGAGAGGAGCCACAAATTTCTTTCCACCCAGCGTTGCCCTAAGTCTTCCGATAAAAATGATACCTCACTTGTGTGGGTAGGCCTAGCGCCCGCAACAGGAAATGCCCCAAAAAACAACATGGACACATCCCATTTTTTGACAGAAAACAGAGGTGTTTTTTGCAAAGGGCCTACCTGTAAATTTTGGCCCATAGCTCAGCCGGCACCTAGGGAAACCTACCAAACCTGTGCATTTTTTAAAACTAGAGACCTAGGGGAATCCAAGCTGGGGTGACTTGTGGGCTCTGATCAGGTTCTGTTACCCAGAATCCTTTGCAAACATCAAAATTTGCCTAAAAAAAAAAATTTTCCTTATATTTCGGTGACAGAAAGTTCTGGAATCTGAGAGGAGCCACAAATTTGCTTCCACCCAGCGTTCCCCCAAGTCTTCCGATAAAAATGATACCTCACTTGTGTGGGTAGGCCTAGCGCCGGCAAGAGGAAATACCCCAAAACACAAAGTGGACACATCCCATTTTTTTTCAGAAAACAGAGGTGTTTTTTGCAAAGTGCCTACCTGTAGATTTTGGCCTCTAGCTCAGCCGGCACCTAGGGAAACCTACCAAACCTGTGCATTTTTGAAAACTAGAGACCTAGGGAAATCCAAGATGGGGTGACTTGTGGGGCTCTGACCAGGTTCTGTTACCCCGAATCCTTTGCAAACCTCAAAATATGGCTAAAAACCACATTTTCCTCACATTTCGCTGACAGAAAGTTCTGGAATCTGAGAGGAGCCACAAATTTCCTTCCACCCAGCGTTCCCCCAAGTCTTCCGATAAAAATGATACCTCACTTGTGTGGGTAGGCCTAGCGCCCGCAAGAGGAAATGCCCCAAGACACAACATGGACACATCCCATTTTTTGACAGAAAACAGAGGTGTTTTTTGCAAAGTGCCTACCTGTAGATTTTGGCCTCTAGCTCAGCCGGCACCTAGGGAAACCTACCAAACCTGTGCATTTTTTAAAACTAGAGACCTAGGGGAATCCAAGATGGGGTGACTTGTGGGGCTCTGACCAGGTTCTGTTACCCAGAATCTTTTCCACACCTCAAAATGTGGATGAAAAAACACATTTTCCTCACATTTCGGTGACAGAAAGTTCTGGCATCTGAGAGGAGCTACACATTTCCTTCCACCCAGCGTTCCCCCAAGTTTCCCGATAAAAATTATACCTCACTTGTGTGGGTAGGCCTAGCGCCCGTGACAGGAAATGCCCCAAAACACAACATTGACACATCCCATTTTTTGACAAAAAACAGAGGTGTTTTTTGCAAAGTGCTACGTGTAGATTTTGACCTCTAGCTCAGCCTGCACCTAGGGAAACCTACCAAACAGTGCATTTTTTAAAACTAGAGACCGAGGGGAATCAAAGATGGGGTGACTTGTGGGGCTTTGACCAGGTTCTATTACCCAGAATCCTTTGCAAACCTCAAAATGTGTCTAAAAAAACACATTTTCATCACATTTCGGTGACAGAAAGTTCTGGCATCAGACAGGAGCTCCACATTTCCTTCCACCAACGTTCCCCCAAGTTTCCCGATAAAAATGATACCTCACTTGTGTGGGTAGGCCTAGCGCCCGCAACAGGAAATGCCCCAAAAAACAGCATGGACACATCCCATTTTTTTACAGAAAACAGAGGTGTTTTTTGCAAAGTGCCTACCTGTAGATTTTGGCCTCTAGCTCAGCCGGCACCTAGGGAAACCTACCAAACCTGTGCATTTTTTAAAACTAGAGACCTAGGGGAATCCAAGATGGGGTGACTTGTGGGGCTCTGATCAGGTTCTGTTACCCAGAATCCTTTGCAAACATCAAAATTTGCCTAAGAAAAACAATTTTCCTGAGATTTCGGTGACAGAAAGTTCTGGAGTCTGAGAGGAGCCACAAATTTCCTTCCACCCAGCGTTCCCTCAAGTCTCCCGATAAAAATGATATCTCACTTGTGAGTGTAGGCCTAGCGCCCGCAAGCAGAAATGCCCAAAACACAAAGTGGACACATCCCATTTTTTTACAGAAAACAGAGGTGTTTTTTGCAAAGTGCCTACCTGTAGATTTTGGCCTCTAGCTCTGCCGGCACCTAGGGAAACCTACCAAACCTGTGCATTTTTTATAACAAGAGACCTAGGGGAATCCAAGATGGGGTGACTTGTGGGGCTCTGACCAGGTTCTGTTACCCCGAATCCTTTGCGAACTTCAAAATATGGCTAAAAACCACATTTTCCTCACATTTCGCTGACAGAAAGTTCAGGAATCTGAGAGGAGCCACAAATTTGCTTCCACCCAGTGTTCCCCCAAGTCTTCCGATAAAAATGATACCTCACTTGTGTGGGAAGGCCTAGCGCCCGCAAGAGGATATACCCCAAAACACAACGTGGACACATCCCATTTTTTGACAGAAAACAGAGGTGTTTTTTGCAAAGTGCCTACCTGTAGATTTTGGCCTCTAGCTCAACCGGCACCTAGGGAAACCTACCAAACCTGTGCATTTTTGAAAACTTGAGACCTAGGGGAATCCAAGATGGGCTGACTTGTGGGGCTCTGACCAGGTTCTGTTACTCCGAATCCTTTGGAAACCTCAAAATATGGCTAAAAAACACATTTTCCTCACATTTCGGTGACAGAAAGTTCTGGAATCTGAGAGGAGCCACGAATTTCCTTCCACCCAGAGTTCCCCCAAGTCTTCCGCTAAAAATGATACCTCACTTGTGTGGGTAGGCCTAGCGCCCGCAAGAGGAAATGCCCCAAAACACAACGTGGACACATCCCATTTCTTGACAGAAAACAGAGGTGTTTTTTGCAAAGTGCCTACCTGTAGATTTTGGCCACTAGCTCAGCAGGCACCTAGGGAAACCTACCAAACCTGTGCATTTTTGAAAACTAGAGACCTAGGGGAATCCAAGATGGGGTGACTTGTGGGGCTCTGACCAGGTTCTGTTACCCCGAATCCTTTGCAAACCTCAAAATATGGCTAAAAAACACATTTTCCTCACATTTCGGTGACAGAAAGTTCTTGAATCTGAGAGGAGCCACAAATTTCCTTCCTCCCAGCATTCCCCCAAGTTTCCCGATAAAAATGATACCTCACTTGTGTGTGTAGGCCTAGCGCCCGCAAGCAGAAATGCCCCAAAACACAAGGTGGACACATCCCATTTTTTGACAGAAACAGAGGTGTTTTTTGCAAAGTGCCTACTTGTAGATTTTGTCCTCTAGCTCAGCCAGCACCTAGGGAAACCTACCAAACCTGTGCATTTTTGAAAACTAGAGACCTCGGGGAATCCAAGATGGGGTGACTTGTGGGGCTCTGACAAGGTTCTGTTACCCAGAATCCTTTGCACACCTCAAAATGTGGATGAAAAAACACATTTTCCTCACATTTCGGTGACAGAAAGTTCTAGCATCTGAGAGGAGCTACACATTTCCTTCCACCCAGCGTTCCCGCAAGTTTCCCGATAAAAATGATACCTCACTTGTGTGGGTAGGCCTAGCGCCCGCAAGAGGAAATGCCCCAAAACACAACGTGGACACATCCCATTTTTTGACAGAAAACAGAGGTGTTTTTAGCAAAGTGCATACCTGTAGATTTTGGCCTCTAGCTCAGCCGGCACCTAGGGAAACCTACCAAACCTGTGCATTTTTGAAAACTAGAGACCTAGGGAAATCCAAGATGGGGTGACTTGTGGGGCTCTGACCAGGTTCTGTTACCCCGAATCCTTTGCAAACCTCAAAATATGGCTAAAAACCACATTTTCCTCACATTTCGCTGACAGAAAGTTCTGGAATCTGAGAGGAGCCACAAATTTCCTTCCACCCAGCGTTCCCCCAAGACTTCCAATAAAAATGATACCTCACTTGTGTGGGTAGGCCTAGCGCCCGCAGGAGGAAATGCCCCAAGACACAACGTGGACACATCCCATTTTTTGACAGAAAACAGAGGTGTTTTTTGCAAAGTGCCTTACTGTAGGTTTTTGCCTCTAGCTCAGCCGGCACCTAGGGAAACCTACCAAACCTGTGCATTTTTTAAAACTAGAGACCTAGGGGAATCCAAGATGGGGTGACTTGTGGGGCTCTGACCAGGTTCTGTTACCCAGAATCTTTTCCACACCTTAAAATGTGGATGAAAAAACACATTTTCCTCACATTTCGCTGACAGAAAGTTCTGGAATCTGAGAGGAGCCACACATTTCCTTCCACCCAGCGTTCCCCCAAGTCTTCCAATAAAAATGATACCTCACTTGTGTGGGTAGGCCTAGCGCCCGCAAGAGGAAATCCCCCAAAACACAACTTGGACACATCCCATTTTTTGACAGAAAACAGAGGTGTTTTTTGCAAAGTGCCTACCTGTAGATTTTGGCCTCTAGCTCTGCCGGCACCTAGGGAAACCTACCAAACCTGTGCATTTTTTATAACTAGAGACCTAGGGGAATCCAAGATGGGGTGACTTGTGGGGCTCTGACAAGGTTCTGTTACCCCGAATCCTTTGCAAACTTCAAAATATGGCTAAAAAACACATTTTCCTCACATTTCGCTGACAGAAAGTTCTGGAATCTGAGAAGAGCCACAAATTTCTTTCCACCCAGCGTTCCCCCAAGTCTTCCGCTAAAAATGATACCTCACTTGTGTGGGTAGGCCTAGCGCCCGCAAGAGGAAATGCCCCAAAACACAACGTGGACAGATCCCATTTATAGACAGAAAACAGAGGTGTTTTTTGCAAAGTGCCTACCTGTAGATTTTGGCCTCTAGCTCAGCCGGCACCTAGGGAAACCTACCAAACCTGTGCATTTTTTAAAACTAGAGACCTCGGGGAATTTAAGATGGGGTGACTTGTGGGGCTCTGACAAGGTTCTGTTACCCAGAATCCTTTGCACACCTCAAAATGTAGATGAAAAAACACATTTTCCTCACATTTCGGTGACAGAAAGTTCTAGCATCTGAGAGGAGCTACACATTTCCTTCCACCCAGCGTTCCCGCAAGTTTCCCGATAAAAATGATACCTCACTTGTGTGGGTAGGCCTAGCGCCCGCAAGAGGAAATGCCCCAAAACACAACGTGGACACATCCCATTTTTTTACAGAAAACAGAGGTGTTTTTAGCAAAGTGCATACCTGTAGATTTTGGCCTCTAGCTCAGCCGGCACCTAGGGAAACCTACCAAACCTGTACATTTTTTAAAACTAGAGACCTAGGGAAATCCAAGATGTGGTGACTTGTGGGGCTCTGACCAGGTTCTGTTACCCCGAATCCTTTGCAAACCTCAAAATATGGCTAAAAACCACATTTTCCTCACATTTCGCTGACAGAAAGTTCTGGAATCTGAGAGGAGCCACAAATTTCCTTCCACCCAGCGTTCCCCCAAGTCTTCCGATAAAAATGATACCTCATTGTGTGGGTAGTCCTAGCGCTCGCAAGAGGAAATGCCCCAAGACACAACGTGGACACATCCCATTTTTTGACAGAAAACAGAGGTGTTTTTTGCAAAGTGCCTAACTGTAGATTTTGGCCTCTAGCTCAGCCGGCACCTAATGAAACCTACCAAACCTGTGCATTTTTTAAAACTAGAGACCTAGGGGAATCCAAGATGGGGTGACTTCTGGGGCTCTGACCAGGTTCTGTTACCCAGAATCTTTTCCACACCTTAAAATGTGGATGAAAAAACACATTTTCCTCACATTTCGGTGACAGAAAGTTCTGGCATCTGAGAGGAGCTACACATTTCCTTCCACCCAGTGTTCCCCCAAGTCTTCCAATAAAAATGATACCTCACTTGTGTGTGTAGGCCTAGCGCCCGCAAGCAGAAATGCCCAAAACACAAAGTGGACACATCCCATTTTTTGACAGAAAACAGAGGTGTTTTTTGCAAAGTGCCTACCTGTAGATTTTGGCCTCTAGCTCTGGCAGCACCTAGGGAAACCTACCAAACCTGTGCATTTTTTATAACTAGAGACCTAGGGGAATCCAAGATGGGGTGACTTGTGGGGCTCTGACCAGGTTCTGTTACCCCGAATCCTTTGCAAACTTCAAAATAAGGCTGAAAAACACATTTTCCTCACATTTCGCTGACAGAAAGTTCTGGAATCTGAGAGGAGCCACAAATTTGCTTCCACCCAGCGTTCTCTCAAGTCTCCCGATAAAAATGATACCTCACTTGTGTGGGTAGGCCTAGCGCCCGCAAGAGGAAATGCCCCAAAAAACAACATGGACACATCCCATTTTTTGACAGAAAACAGAGGTGTTTTTTGCAAAGTGCCTACCTGTAAATGTTGGCCTCTAGCTCAGCCGGCACCTAGGGAAACCTACCAAACCTGTGCATTTTTGAAAACTAGAGACCTAGGGAAATCCAAGATGGGGTGACTTGTGGGGCTCTGATCAGGTTCTGTTACCCAGAATCCTTTGCAAACATCAAAATTTGCCTAAAAAAAACAATTTTCCTTATATTTCGGTGACAGAAAGTTCTGGAGTCTGAGAGGAGCCACAAATTTCCTTCCACCCAGCGTTCCCTCAAGTCTCCCGATAAAAATGATACCTCACTTGTGTGTGTAGGCCTAGCGCCCGCAAGCAGAAATGCCCAAAACACAAAGTGGACACATCCCATTTTTTGACAGAAAACAGAGGTGTTTTTTGCAAAGTGCCTACCTGTAGATTTTGGCCTCTAGCTCTGCCGGCACCTAGGGAAACCTACCAAACCTGTGCATTTTTTATAACTAGAGACCTAGGGGAATCCAAGATGGGGTGACTTGTGGGGCTCTGACCAGGTTCTGTTTCCCCGAATCCTTTGCAAACTTCAAAATATGGCTAAAAAACACATTTTCCTCACATTTCGCTGACAGAAAGTTCTGGAATCTGAGAGGAGCCACAAATTTGCTTCCACCCAGCGTTCCCCCAAGTCTTCCGATAAAAATGATACCTCACTTGTGTGGGTAGGCCTAGCGCCCGCAAGAGGAAATACCCCAAAACACAACGTAGACACATCCCATTTTTTTTCAGAAAACAGGTGTTTTTTGCAAAGTGCCTACCTGTAGATTTTGGCCTCTAGCTCAGCCGGCACCTAGGGAAACCTACCAAACCTGTGCATTTTTTAAAACTAGAGACCTAGGGGAATCCAAGATGGGGTGACTTGTGGGGCTCTGACCAGGTTCTGTTACCCCGAATCCTTTGCAAACTTCAAAATATGGCTAAAAACCACATTTTGCTCACATTTCGCTGACAGAAAGTTCTGGAATCTGAGAGGAGCCACAAATTTCCTTCCACCCAGCGTTCCCCTAAGTCTTCCGATAAAATTGATACCTCACTTTGGTGTGTAGGACTAGCGCCCGCAAGCGGAAATGCCCCAAAACACAATGTGGACACATCCCATTTTTTGACAGAAAACAGAGGTGTTTTTTGCAAAGTGCCTACCTGTAGATTGTGGCCTCTAGCTCTACCGCCACCTAGGGAAACCTACCAAACCAGTGCATTTTTTAAAACTAGAGACCTAGGGGAATCCAAGATGGGGTGACTTGTGGGGCTCTGACCAGGTTATATTACCCAGAATCCTTTGCAAACCTCAAAATGTGGCTAAAAAAAAACATTTTCATCACATTTCGGTGACAGAAAGTTCTGGCATCTGACAGCAGCTCCACATTTCTTTCCACCAACGTTCCCCCAAGTTTCCCGATAAAAATGATACCTCACTTGTGTGGGTAGGCCTAGCGCCCGCAACAGGAAATGCCCCAAAAAACAACATGGACACATCCCATTTTTTGACAGAAAACAGAGGTGTTTTTTGCAAAGTGCCTACCTGTAGATTTTGGCCTCTAGCTCAGCCGGCACCTAGGGAAACCTACCAAACCTGTGCATTTTTTAAAACTAGAGACGAAGGGGAATCCAAGATGGGGTGAATTGTGGGGCTCTGATCAGGTTCTGTTACCCAGAATCCTTTGCAAACATCAAAATTTGCCTAAAAAAAACAATTTTCCTTATATTTCGGTGACAGAAAGTTCTGGAATCTGAGAGGAGCCACAAATTTCCTGCCACCCAGCGTTCCCTCAAGTCTCCCGATAAAAATGATACCTCACTTGTGTGTGTAGGCCTAGCGCCCGCAAGCAGAAATGCCCCAAAACACAAAGTGGACACATCCCATTTTTTGACAGAAAACAGAGGTGTTTTTTGCAAAGTGCCTACCTGTAGATTTTGGCCTCTAGCTCTGCCGGCACCTAGGGAAACCTACCAAACCTGTGCATTTTTTATAACTAGAGACCTAGGGGAATCCAAGATGGGGTGACTTGTGGGGCTCTGACCAGGTTCTGTTACCCCAAATCCTTTGCAAACTTCAAAATATGGCTAAAAACCACATTTTCCTCATATTTCTCTGACAGAAAGTTCTGGAATCTGAGAGGAGCCACAAATTTCTTTCCACCCAGCGTTCCCAAAAGTCTTCCGATAAAAATGATACCTCACTTGTGTGGGTAGGCCTAGCGCTCGCAAGAGGAAATACCCCAAAACACAATGTGGACACATCCCATTTTTTGACAGAAAACAGAGGTGTTTCTTGCAAAGTGCCTACCTGTAGATTTTGGCCTCTAGCTCAGCCGGCACCTAGGGAAACCTACCAAACCTGTGCATTTTTGAAAACTAGAGACCTAGGGGAATCCAAGATGGGGTGACTTGTGGGGCTCTGACCAGGTTCTGTTACCCAGAATCCTTTGCACACCTCAAAATGTGGATGAAAAAACACATTTTCCTCACATTTTGGTGACAGAAAGTTCTAGCATCTGAGAGGAGCTACACATTTTCTTCCACCCAGCGTTCCCGCAAGTTTCCCGATAAAAATGATACCTCACTTGTGTGGGTAGGCCTAGCACCCGCGACAGGAAATGCACCAAAACACAACATGGACACATCCCATTTTTTGACAGAAAACAGAGGTGTTTTTTGCAAAGTGCCTACCTGTAGATTTTGGCCTCTAGCTCAGCCAGCACCTAGGGAAACCTACCAAACCTGTGCATTTTTTAAAACTAGAGACCTAGGGGAATCCAAGATGGGGTGACTTGTGGGGCTCTGATCAGGTCCTGGTGCCCAGCATCCTTTGCAAACCTCAAAATGTGGCTAAAAAACACATTTTCCTCACATTTCGGTGACAGAAAGTTCTGGAATCTGAGAGGAGCCACAAATTTCCTTCCACCCAGCGTTCCCCCAAGTCTTCTGATAAAAATGATACCTCACTTTGGTGTGTAGGCCTAGCGCCCGCAAGCGGAAATGCCCCAAAACACAATGTGGACACATCCCATTTTTTGACAGAAAACAGAGGTGTTTTTTGCAAAGTGCCTACCTGTAGATTTTGGCCTCTAGCTCTACCGCCACCTAGGGAAACCTACCAAACCAGTGCATTTTTTAAAACTAGAGACCTAGGGGAATCCAAGATGGGGTGACTTGTGGGGCTCTGACCAGGTTATATTACCCAGAATCCTTTGCAAACCTCAAAATGTGGCTAAAAAAAAACATTTTCATCACATTTCGGTGACAGAAAGTTCTGGCATCTGACAGCAGCTCCACATTTCCTTCCACCAATGTTCCCCCAAGTTTCCCGATAAAAATGATACCTCACTTGTGTGGGTAGGCCTAGCGCCCGCGACAGGAAATGCCCCAAAATACAACATGGACACATCCCATTTTTTGACAGAAAACAGAGGTGTTTTTTGCAAAGTGCCTACCTGTAGATTTTGGCCTCTAGCTCAGCCGGCACCTAGGGAAACCTACCAAACCTGTGCATTTTTTAAAACTAGAGACCTAGGGGAATCCAAGATGGGGTGACTTGTGGGGCTCTGATCAGGTCCTGGTGCCCAGCATCCTTTGCAAACCTCAAAATGTGGCTAAAAAACACATTTTCCTCACATTTCGGTGACAGAAAGTTCTGGAATCTGAGAGGAGCCACAAATTTCCTTCCACCCAGCGTTCCCCCAAGTCTTCTGATAAAAATGATACCTCACTTTGGTGTGTAGGCCTAGCGCCCGCAAGCGGAAATGCCCCAAAACACAATGTGGACACATCCCATTTTTTGACAGAAAACAGAGGTGTTTTTTGCAAAGTGCCTACCTGTAGATTTTGGCCTCTAGCTCTACCGCCACCTAGGGAAACCTACCAAACCAGTGCATTTTTTAAAACTAGAGACCTAGGGGAATCCAAGATGGGGTGACTTGTGGGGCTCTGACCAGGTTATATTACCCAGAATCCTTTGCAAACCTCAAAATGTGGCTAAAAAAAAACATTTTCATCACATTTCGGTGACAGAAAGTTCTGGCATCTGACAGCAGCTCCACATTTCCTTCCACCAATGTTCCCCCAAGTTTCCCGATAAAAATGATACCTCACTTGTGTGGGTAGGCCTAGCGCCCGCGACAGGAAATGCCCCAAAATACAACATGGACACATCCCATTTTTTGACAGAAAACAGAGGTGTTTTTTGCAAAGTGCCTACCTGTAGATTTTGGCCTCTAGCTCAGCCGGCACCTAGGGAAACCTACCAAACCTGTGCATTTTTTAAAACTAGAGACCTAGGGGAATCCAAGATGGGGTGACTTGTGGGGCTCTGATCAGGTTCTGTTACCCAGAATCCTTTGCAAACATCAAAATTTGCCTAAAAAAACTATTTTCCTTATATTTCGGTGACAGAAAGTTCTGGAATCTGACAGCAGCTCCACATTTCCTTCCACCAATGTTCCCCCAAGTTTCCCGATAAAAATGATACCTCACTTGTGTGGGTAGGCCTAGCGCCCGCGACAGGGAATGCCCCAAAATACAACATGGACACATCCCATTTTTTGACAGAAAACAGAGGTGTTTTTTGCAAAGTGCCTACCTGTAGATTTTGGCCTCTAGCTCAGCCGGCACCTAGGGAAACCTACCAAACCTGTGCATTTTTTAAAACTAGAGACCTAGGGGAATCCAAGATGGGGTGACTTGTGGGGCTCTGATCAGGTTCTGTTACCCAGAATCCTTTGCAAACATCAAAATTTGCCTAAAACAACTATTTTCCTTATATTTCGGTGACAGAAAGTTCTGGAATCTGAGAGGCGCCACAAATTTCCTTCCACCAAGCGTTCCCTCAAGTCTCCCGATAAAAATGATACCTCACTTGTGTGTGTAGGCCTAGCGCCCGCAAGCAGAAATGCCCCAAAACACAAAGTGGACACATCCCATTTTTTGACATAAAACAGAGGTGTTTTTTGCAAAGTGCCTACCTGTAGATTTTGGCCTCTAGCTCTGCTGGCACCTAGGGAATCCTACCAAACCTGTGCATTTTTTAAAACTAGAGACCTAGGGGAATCCAAGATGGGGTGACTTGTGGGGCTCTGACCAGGTTCTGTTACCCCGAATCCTTTGCAAACTTCAAAATATGGCTAAAAACCACATTTTGCTCACATTTAGCTGACAGAAAGTTCTGGAATCTGAGAGGAGCCACAAATTTCCTTCCACCCAGCGTTCCCCTAAGTCTTCTGATAAAATTGATACCTCACTTTGTTGTGTAGGACTAGCGCCTGCAAGCGGAAATGCCCCAAAACACAATGTGGACACATCCCATTTTTTGACAGAAAACAGAGGTGTTTTTTGCAAAGTGCCTACCTGTAGATTTTGGCCTCTAGCTCTACCGCCACCTAGGGAAACCTACCAAACCAGTGCATTTTTTAAAACTAGAGACCTAGGGGAATCCAAGATGGGGTGACTTGTGGGGCTCTGACCAGGTTATATTACCCAGAATCCTTTGCAAACCTCAAAATGTGGCTAAAAAAAAACATTTTCATCACATTTCGGTGACAGAAAGTTCTGGCATCTGACAGCAGCTCCACATTTCCTTCCACCAATGTTCCCCCAAGTTTCCCGATAAAAATGATACCTCACTTGTGTGGGTAGGCCTAGCGCCCGCGACAGGAAATGCCCCAAAATACAACATGGACACATCCCATTTTTTGACAGAAAACAGAGGTGTTTTTTGCAAAGTGCCTACCTGTAGATTTTGGCTTCTAGCTCAGCCGGCACCTAGGGAAACCTACCAAACCTGTGCATTTTTTAAAACTAGAGACCTAGGGGAATCCAAGATGGGGTGACTTGTGGGGCTCTGATCAGGTTCTGTTACCCAGAATCCTTTGCAAACATCAAAATTTGCCTAAAAAAACTATTTTCCTTATATTTCGGTGACAGAAAGTTCTGGAATCTGACAGCAGCTCCACATTTCCTTCCACCAATGTTCCCCCAAGTTTCCCGATAAAAATGATACCTCACTTGTGTGGGTAGGCCTAGCGCCCGCGACAGGAAATGCCCCAAAATACAACATGGACACATCCCATTTTTTGACAGAAAACAGAGGTGTTTTTTGCAAAGTGCCTACCTGTAGATTTTGGCCTCTAGCTCAGCCGGCACCTAGGGAAACCTACCAAACCTGTGCATTTTTTAAAACTAGAGACGAAGGGGAATCCAAGATGGGGTGAATTGTGGGGCTCTGATCAGGTTCTGTTACCCAGAATCCTTTGCAAACATCAAAATTTGCCTAAAAAAACTATTTTCCTTATATTTCGGTGACAGAAAGTTCTGGAATCTGAGAGGCGCCACAAATTTCCTTCCACCAAGCGTTCCCTCAAGTCTCCCGATAAAAATGATACCTCACTTGTGTGTGTAGGCCTAGCGCCCGCAAGCAGAAATGCCCCAAAACACAAAGTGGACACATCCCATTTTTTGACATAAAACAGAGGTGTTTTTTGCAAAGTGCCTACCTGTAGATTTTGGCCTCTAGCTCTGCTGGCACCTAGGGAATCCTACCAAACCTGTGCATTTTTTAAAACTAGAGACCTAGGGGAATCCAAGATGGGGTGACTTGTGGGGCTCTGACCAGGTTCTGTTACCCCGAATCCTTTGCAAACTTCAAAATATGGCTAAAAACCACATTTTGCTCACATTTAGCTGACAGAAAGTTCTGGAATCTGAGAGGAGCCACAAATTTCCTTCCACCCAGCGTTCCCCTAAGTCTTCTGATAAAATTGATACCTCACTTTGTTGTGTAGGACTAGCGCCCGCAAGCGGAAATGCCCCAAAACACAATGTGGACACATCCCATTTTTTGACAGAAAACAGAGGTGTTTTTTGCAAAGTGCCTACCTGTATATTTTGGCCTCTAGCTCTACCGCCACCTAGGGAAACCTACCAAACCAGTGCATTTTTTAAAACTAGAGACCTAGGGGAATCCAAGATGGGGTGACTTGTGAGGCTCTGACCAGGTTATATTACCCAGAATCCTTTGCAAACCTCAAAATGTGGCAAAAAAAAAAATTTTCATCACATTTCTGTGACAGAAAGTTCTGGCATCTGACAGGAGCTCAACATTTCCTTCCACCAATGTTCCCCCAAGTTTCCCGATAAAAATGATACCTCACTTGTGTGGGTAGGCCTAGCGCCCGCGACAGGAAATGCCCCAAAATACAACATGGACACATCCCATTTTTTGACAGAAAACAGAGGTGTTTTTTGCAAAGTGCCTACCTGTAGATTTTGGCCTCTAGCTCAGCCGGCACCTATGGAAACCTACCAAACCTGTGCATTTTTTAAAACTAGAGACCTAGGGGAATCCAAGATGGGGTGACTTGTGGGGCTCTGATCAGGTTCTGTTACCCAGAATCCTTTGCAAACATCAAAATTTGCCTAAAAAAAACTATTTTCCTTATATTTCGGTGACAGAAAGTTCTGGAATCTGAGAGGAGCCACAAATTTCCTTCCACCCAGCGTTCCCTCAAGTCTCCTGATAAAAATGATACCTCACTTGTGTGTGTAGGCCTAGCGCCCGCAAGCAGAAATGCCCCAAAACACAATGTGGACACATCCCATTTTTTTACAGAAAACAGAGGTGTTTTTTGCAATGTGCCTACCTGTAGATTTTGGCCTCTAGCTCTACCGCCACCTAGGGAAACCTACCAAACCAGTGCATTTTTTAAAACTAGAGACCTAGGGGATTCCAAGATGGGGTGACTTGTGGGGCTCTGACCAGGTTATATTACCCAGAATCCTTTGCAAACCTCAAAATGTGGCTAAAAAAAAAAAATTTCATCACATTTCGGTGACAGAAAGTTCTGGCATCTGACAGGAGCTCAACATTTCCTTCCACCAATGTTCCCCCAAGTTTCCCGATAAAAATGATACCTCACTTGTGTGGGTAGGCCTAGCGCCCGCGACAGGAAATGCCCCAAAATACAACATGGACACATCCCATTTTTTGACAGAAAACAGAGGTGTTTTTTGCAAAGTGCCTACCTGTAGATTTTGGACTCTAGCTCAGCCGGCACCTAGGGAAACCTACCAAACCTGTGCATTTTTTAAAACTAGAGACCTAGGGGAATCCAAGATGGGGTGACTTGTGGGGCTCTGATCAGGTTAGGTTACCCAGAATCCTTTGCAAACATCAAAATTTGCCTAAAAAAACTATTTTCCTTATATTTCGGTGACAGAAAGTTCTGGAATCTGAGAGGAGCCACAAATTTCCTTCCACCCAGCGTTCCCTCAAGTCTCCCGATAAAAGTGATACCTCACTTTGGTGTGTAGGCCTAGCGCCCGCAAGCAGAAATGCCCCAAAACACAAAGTGGACACATCCCATTTTTTGACATAAAACAGAGGTGTTTTTTGCAAAGTGCCTACCTGTAGATTTTGGCCTCTAGCTCTGTCGGCACCTAGGGAATCCTACCAAACCTGTGCATTTTTTAAAACTAGAGACCTAGGGGAATCCAAGATGGGGTGACTTGTTGGGCTCTGACCAGGTTCTGTTACCCCGAATCCTTTGCAAACTTCAAAATATGGCTAAAAACTACATTTTCCTCACATTTCGCTGACAGAAAGTTCTGGAATCTGAGAGGAGCCACAAATTTCCTTCCACCCAGCGTTCCCCTAAGTCTTCCGATAAAATTGATACCTCACTTGTGTGGGTAGGCCTAGCGCCCGCAAGAGGAAATACCCCAAAACACAACGTGGACACATCCCATTTTTTGACAGAAAACAGAGGTGTTTTTTGCAAAGTGCCTACCTGTAGATTTTGGCCTCTAGCTCAGCCGGCACCTAGGGAAACCTACAAAACCTGTGCATTTTTTAAAACTAGAGACCTAGGGGAATCCAAGATGGGGTGACTTGTGGGGCTCTGACCAGGTTCTGTTACCCTGAATCCTTTGCAAACCTCAAAATATGGCTAAAAAACACATTTTCCTCACATTTCGGTGACAGAAAGTAATGCAATCTGAGAGGAACCACAAATTTCCTTCCACCCAGTGTTCCCCCAAGTCTTCCGATAAAAATGATACCTCACTTGTGTGGGTAGGCCTAGCGCCCGCAAGAGGAAATGCCCCAAAACACAACATGGACACATCCCATTTTTTGACATAAAACAGAGGTGTTTTTTGCAAAGTGCCTACCTGTAGATTTTGGCCTCTAGCTCAGCCGGCACCTAGGGAAACCTACCAAACCTGTGCATTTTTTAAAACTAGAGACCTAGGGGAACCCAAGATGGGGTGACTTGTGGGGCTCTGAACAGGTTCTGTTACCCAGAATCCTTGGCACACCTCAAAATGTGGATGAAAAAACACATTTTACTCACATTTCGGTGACAGAAAGTTCTAGCATCTGAGAGGAACCACAAATTTCCTTCCACCCAGCGTTCCCCCAAGTCTTCCGATAAAAATGATACCGCACTTGTGTGTGTAGGCCTAGCGCCCGCAAGAGGAAATGCCCCAAAACACAACATGGACACATCCCATTTTTTGACATAAAACAGAGGTGTTTTTTGCAAAGTGCCTACCTGTAGATTTTGGCCTCTAGCTCAGCCGGCACCTAGGGAAACCTACCAAACCTGTGCATTTTTTATAACTAGAGACCTAGGGGAATCCAAGATGGGGTGACTTGTGGGGCTCTGACCAGGTTCTGTTACCCCGAATCCTTTGCAAACTTCAAAATATGGCTAAAAAACACATTTTCCTCACATTTCGCTGACAGAAAGTTCTGGAATCTGAGAAGAGCCACAAATTTCTTTCCACCCAGCGTTCCCCCAAGTCTTCCGCTAAAAATGATACCTCACTTGTGTGGGTAGGCCTAGCGCCCGCAAGAGGAAATGCCCCAAAACACAACGTGGACACATCCCATTTATAGACAGAAAACAGAGGTGTTTTTTGCAAAGTGCCTACCTGTAGATTTTGGCCTCTAGCTCAGCCGGCACCTAGGGAAACCTACCAAACCTGTGCATTTTTTAAAACTAGAGACCTCGGGGAATTTAAGATGGGGTGACTTGTGGGGCTCTGACAAGGTTCTGTTACCCAGAATCCTTTGCACACCTCAAAATGTAGATGAAAAAACACATTTTCCTCACATTTCGGTGACAGAAAGTTCTAGCATCTGAGAGGAGCTACACATTTCCTTCCACCCAGCGTTCCCGCAAGTTTCCCGATAAAAATGATACCTCACTTGTGTGGGTAGGCCTAGCGCCCGCAAGAGGAAATGCCCCAAAACACAACGTGGACACATCCCATTTTTTGACAGAAAACAGAGGTGTTTTTAGCAAAGTGCATACCTGTAGATTTTGGCCTCTAGCTCAGCCGGCACCTAGGGAAACCTACCAAACCTGTACATTTTTTAAAACTAGAGACCTAGGGAAATCCAAGATGTGGTGACTTGTGGGGCTCTGACCAGGTTCTGTTACCCCGAATCCTTTGCAAACCTCAAAATATGGCTAAAAACCACATTTTCCTCACATTTCGCTGACAGAAAGTTCTGGAATCTGAGAGGAGCCACAAATTTCCTTCCACCCAGCGTTCCCCCAAGTCTTCCGATAAAAATGATACCTCACTTGTGTGGGTAGTCCTAGCGCTCGCAAGAGGAAATGCCCCAAGACACAACGTGGACACATCCCATTTTTTGACAGAAAACAGAGGTGTTTTTTGCAAAGTGCCTAACTGTAGATTTTGGCCTCTAGCTCAGCCGGCACCTAATGAAACCTACCAAACCTGTGCATTTTTTAAAACTAGAGACCTAGGGGAATCCAAGATGGGGTGACTTCTGGGGCTCTGACCAGGTTCTGTTACCCAGAATCTTTTCCACACCTGAAAATGTGGATGAAAAAACACATTTTCCTCACATTTCGGTGACAGAAAGTTCTGGCATCTGAGAGGAGCTACACATTTCCTTCCACCCAGCGTTCCCCCAAGTCTTCCAATAAAAATGATACCTCACTTGTGTGGGTAGGCCTAGCGCCCGCAAGAGGAAATCCCCCAAAACACAACTTGGACACATCCCATTTTTTGACAGAAAACAGAGGTGTTTTTTGCAAAGTGCCTACCTGTAGATTTTGGCCTCTAGCTCTGCCGGCACCTAGGGAAACCTACCAAACCTGTGCATTTTTTATAACTAGAGACCTAGGGGAATCCAAGATGGGGTGACTTGTGGGGCTCTGACAAGGTTCTGTTACCCCGAATCCTTTGCAAACTTCAAAATATGGCTAAAAAACACATTTTCCTCACATTTCGCTGACAGAAAGTTCTGGAATCTGAGAGGAGCCACACATTTCTTTCCACCCAGCGTTCCCCCAAGTCTTCCGCTAAAAATGATACCTCACTTGTGTGGGTAGACCTAGCGCCCGCAAGAGGAAATGCCCCAAAACACAACGTGGACACATCCCATTTATAGACAGAAAACAGAGGTGTTTTTTGCAAAGTGCCTACCTGTAGATTTTGGCCTCTAGCTCAGCCGGCACCTAGGGAAACCTACCAAACCTGTGCATTTTTTAAAACTAGAGACCTCGGGGAATCCAAGATGGGGTGACTTGTGGGGCTCTGACAAGGTTCTGTTACCCAGAATCCTTTGCACACCTCAAAATGTAGATGAAAAAACACATTTTCCTCACATTTCGGTGACAGAAAGTTCTAGCATCTGAGAGGAGCTACACATTTCCTTCCACCCAGCGTTCCCGCAAGTTTCCCGATAAAAATGATACCTCACTTGTGTGGGTAGGCCTAGCGCCCGCAAGAGGAAATGCCCCAAAACACAACGTGGACACATCCCATTTTTTTACAGAAAACAGAGGTGTTTTTAGCAAAGTGCATACCTGTAGATTTTGGCCTCTAGCTCAGCCGGCACCTAGGGAAACCTACCAAACCTGTATATTTTTTAAAACTAGAGACCTAGGGAAATCCAAGATGGGGTGACTTGTGGGGCTCTGACCAGGTTCTGTTACCCCGAATCCTTTGCAAACCTCAAAATATGGCTAAAAACCACATTTTCCTCACATTTCGCTGACAGAAAGTTCTGGAATCTGAGAGGAGCCACAAATTTCCTTCCACCCAGCGTTCCCCCAAGTCTTCCGATAAAAATGATACCTCATTGTGTGGGTAGTCCTAGCGCTCGCAAGAGGAAATGCCCCAAGACACAACGTGGACACATCCCATTTTTTGACAGAAAACAGAGGTGTTTTTTGCAAAGTGCCTAACTGTAGATTTTGGCCTCTAGCTCAGCCGGCACCTAATGAAACCTACCAAACCTGTGCATTTTTTAAAACTAGAGACCTAGGGGAATCCAAGATGGGGTGACTTCTGGGGCTCTGACCAGGTTCTGTTACCCAGAATCTTTTCCACACCTTAAAATGTGGATGAAAAAACACATTTTCCTCACATTTCGGTGACAGAAAGTTCTGGCATCTGAGAGGAGCTACACATTTCCTTCCACCCAGCGTTCCCCCAAGTCTTCCAATAAAAATGATACCTCACTTGTGTGTGTAGGCCTAGCGCCCGCAAGCAGAAATGCCCAAAACACAAAGTGGACACATCCCATTTTTTGACAGAAAACAGAGGTGTTTTTTGCAAAGTGCCTACCTGTAGATTTTGGCCTCTAGCTCTGGCGGCACCTAGGGAAACCTACCAAACCTGTGCATTTTTTATAACTAGAGACCTAGGGGAATCCAAGATGGGGTGACTTGTGGGGCTCTGACCAGGTTCTGTTACCCCGAATCCTTTGCAAACTTCAAAATAAGGCTAAAAAACACATTTTCCTCAAATTTCGCTGACAGAAAGTTCTGGAATCTGAGAGGAGCCACAAATTTGCTTCCACCCAGCGTTCTCTCAAGTCTCCCGATAAAAATGATACCTCACTTGTGTGGGTAGGCCTAGCGCCCGCAAGAGGAAATGCCCCAAAAAACAACATGGACACATCCCATTTTTTGACAGAAAACAGAGGTGTTTTTTGCAAAGTGCCTACCTGTAAATGTTGGCCTCTAGCTCAGCCGGCACCTAGGGAAACCTACCAAACCTGTGCATTTTTTAAAACTAGAGACCTAGGGAAATCCAAGATGGGGTGACTTGTGGGGCTCTGATCAGGTTCTGTTACTCAGAATCCTTTGCAAACATCAAAATTTGCCTAAAAAAAAAATTTTCCTTATATTTCGGTGACAGAAAGTTCTGGAGTCTGAGAGGAGCCACAAATTTCCTTCCACCCAGCGTTCCCTCAAGTCTCCCGATAAAAATGATACCTCACTTGTGTGTGTAGGCCTAGCGCCCGCAAGCAGAAATGCCCAAAACACAAAGTGGACACATCCCATTTTTTGACAGAAAACAGAGGTGTTTTTTGCAAAGTGCCTACCTGTAGATTTTGGCCTCTAGCTCTGCCGGCACCTAGGGAAACCTACCAAACCTGTGCATTTTTTATAACTAGAGACCTAGGGGAATCCAAGATGGGGTGACTTGTGGGGCTCTGACCAGGTTCTGTTTCCCCGAATCCTTTGCAAACTTCAAAATATGGCTAAAAAACACATTTTCCTCACATTTCGCTGACAGAAAGTTCTGGAATCTGAGAGGAGCCACAAATTTGCTTCCACCCAGCGTTCCCCTAAGTCTTCCGATAAAATTGATACCTCACTTTGGTGTGTAGGACTAGCGCCCGCAAGCGGAAATGCCCCAAAACACAATGTGGACACATCCCATTTTTTGACAGAAAACAGAGGTGTTTTTTGCAAAGTGCCTACCTGTAGATTGTGGCCTCTAGCTCTACCGCCACCTAGGGAAACCTACCAAACCAGTGCATTTTTTAAAACTAGAGACCTAGGGGAATCCAAGATGGGGTGTCTTGTGGGGCTCTGACCAGGTTATATTACCCAGAATCCTTTGCAAACCTCAAAATGTGGCTAAAAAAAAACATTTTCATCACATTTCGGTGACAGAAAGTTCTGGCATCTGACAGCAGCTCCACATTTCTTTCCACCAACGTTCCCCCAAGTTTCCCGATAAAAATGATACCTCACTTGTGTGGGTAGGCCTAGCGCCCGCAACAGGAAATGCCCCAAAAAACAACATGGACACATCCCATTTTTTGACAGAAAACAGAGGTGTTTTTTGCAAAGTGCCTACCTGTAGATTTTGGCCTCTAGCTCAGCCGGCACCTAGGGAAACCTACCAAACCTGTGCATTTTTTAAAACTAGAGACGAAGGGGAATCCAAGATGGGGTGAATTGTGGGGCTCTGATCAGGTTCTGTTACCCAGAATCCTTTGCAAACATCAAAATTTGCCTAAAAAAAACAATTTTCCTTATATTTCGGTGACAGAAAGTTCTGGAATCTGAGAGGAGCCACAAATTTCCTTCCACCCAGCGTTCCCTCAAGTCTCCCGATAAAAATGATACCTCACTTGTGTGTGTAGGCCTAGCGCCCGCAAGCAGAAATGCCCCAAAACACAAAGTGGACACATCCCATTTTTTGACAGAAAACAGAGGTGTTTTTTGCAAAGTGCCTACCTGTAGATTTTGGCCTCTAGCTCTGCCGGCACCTAGGGAAACCTACCAAACCTGTGCATTTTTTATAACTAGAGACCTAGGGGAATCCAAGATGGGGTGACTTGTGGGGCTCTGACCAGGTTCTGTTACCCCGAATCCTTTGCAAACTTCAAAATATGGCTAAAAACCACATTTTCCTCATATTTCGCTGACAGAAAGTTCTGGAATCTGAGAGGAGCCACAAATTTCTTTCCACCCAGCGTTCCCAAAAGTCTTCCGATAAAAATGATACCTCACTTGTGTGGGTAGGCCTAGCGCCCGCAAGAGGAAATACCCCAAAACACAATGTGGACACATCCCATTTTTTGACAGAAAACAGAGGTGTTTCTTGCAAAGTGCCTACCTGTAGATTTTGGCCTCTAGCTCAGCCGGCACCTAGGGAAACCTACCAAACCTGTGCATTTTTGAAAACTAGAGACCTAGGGGAATCCAAGATGGGGTGACTTGTGGGGCTCTGACCAGGTTCTGTTACCCAGAATCCTTTGCACACCTCAAAATGTGGATGAAAAAACACATTTTCCTCACATTTTGGTGACAGAAAGTTCTAGCATCTGAGAGGAGCTACACATTTCCTTCCACCCAGCGTTCCCGCAAGTTTCCCGATAAAAATGATACCTCACTTGTGTGGGTAGGCCTAGCACCCGCGACAGGAAATGCACCAAAACACAACATGGACACATCCCATTTTTTGACAGAAAACAGAGGTGTTTTTTCAAAGTGCCTACCTGTAGATTTTGGCCTCTAGCTCAGCCGGCACCTAGGGAAACCTACCAAACCTGTGCATTTTTTAAAACTAGAGACGAAGGGGAATCCAAGATGGGGTGAATTGTGGGGCTCTGATCAGGTTCTGTTACCCAGAATCCTTTGCAAACATCAAAATTTGCCTAAAAAAAACAATTTTCCTTATATTTCGGTGACAGAAAGTTCTGGAATCTGAGAGGAGCCACAAATTTCCTTCCACCCAGCGTTCCCTCAAGTCTCCCGATAAAAATGATACCTCACTTGTGTGTGTAGGCCTAGCGCCCGCAAGCAGAAATGCCCCAAAACACAAAGTGGACACATCCCATTTTTTGACAGAAAACAGAGGTGTTTTTTGCAAAGTGCCTACCTGTAGATTTTGGCCTCTAGCTCTGCCGGCACCTAGGGAAACCTACCAAACCTGTGCATTTTTTATAACTAGAGACCTAGGGGAATCCAAGATGGGGTGACTTGTGGGGCTCTGACCAGGTTCTGTTACCCAGAATCCTTTGCAAACTTCAAAATATGGCTAAAAACCACATTTTCCTCATATTTCGCTGACAGAAAGTTCTGGAATCTGAGAGGAGCCACAAATTTCTTTCCACCCAGCGTTCCCAAAAGTCTTCCGATAAAAATGATACCTCACTTGTGTGGGTAGGCCTAGCGCCCGCAAGAGGAAATACCCCAAAACACAATGTGGACACATCCCATTTTTTGACAGAAAACAGAGGTGTTTCTTGCAAAGTGCCTACCTGTAGATTTTGGCCTCTAGCTCAGCCGGCACCTAGGGAAACCTACCAAACCTGTGCATTTTTGAAAACTAGAGACCTAGGGGAATCCAAGATGGGGTGACTTGTGGGGCTCTGACCAGGTTCTGTTACCCAGAATCCTTTGCACACCTCAAAATGTGGATGAAAAAACACATTTTCCTCACATTTTGGTGACAGAAAGTTCTAGCATCTGAGAGGAGCTACACATTTCCTTCCACCCAGCGTTCCCGCAAGTTTCCCGATAAAAATGATACCTCACTTGTGTGGGTAGGCCTAGCACCCGCGACAGGAAATGCACCAAAACACAACATGGACACATCCCATTTTTTGACAGAAAACAGAGGTGTTTTTTGCAAAGTGCCTACCTGTAGATTTTGGCCTCTAGCTCAGCCAGCACCTAGGGAAACCTACCAAACCTGTGCATTTTTTAAAACTAGAGACCTAGGGGAATCCAAGATGGGGTGACTTGTGGGGCTCTGATCAGGTCCTGGTGCCCAGCATCCTTTGCAAACCTCAAAATGTGGCTAAAAAACACATTTTCCTCACATTTCGGTGACAGAAAGTTCTGGAATCTGAGAGGAGCCACAAATTTCCTTCCACCCAGCGTTCCCCCAAGTCTTCTGATAAAAATGATACCTCACTTTGGTGTGTAGGCCTAGCGCCCGCAAGCGGAAATGCCCCAAAACACAATGTGGACACATCCCATTTTTTGACAGAAAACAGAGGTGTTTTTTGCAAAGTGCCTACCTGTAGATTTTGGCCTCTAGCTCTACCGCCACCTAGGGAAACCTACCAAACCAGTGCATTTTTTAAAACTAGAGACCTAGGGGAATCCAAGATGGGGTGACTTGTGGGGCTCTGACCAGGTTATATTACCCAGAATCCTTTGCAAACCTCAAAATGTGGCTAAAAAAAAACATTTTCATCACATTTCGGTGACAGAAAGTTCTGGCATCTGACAGCAGCTCCACATTTCCTTCCACCAATGTTCCCCCAAGTTTCCCGATAAAAATGATACCTCACTTGTGTGGGTAGGCCTAGCGCCCGCGACAGGAAATGCCCCAAAATACAACATGGACACATCCCATTTTTTGACAGAAAACAGAGGTGTTTTTTGCAAAGTGCCTACCTGTAGATTTTGGCCTCTAGCTCAGCCGGCACCTAGGGAAACCTACCAAACCTGTGCATTTTTTAAAACTAGAGACCTAGGGGAATCCAAGATGGGGTGACTTGTGGGGCTCTGATCAGGTTCTGTTACCCAGAATCCTTTGCAAACATCAAAATTTGCCTAAAAAAACTATTTTCCTTATATTTCGGTGACAGAAAGTTCTGGAATCTGACAGCAGCTCCACATTTCCTTCCACCAATGTTCCCCCAAGTTTCCCGATAAAAATGATACCTCACTTGTGTGGGTAGGCCTAGCGCCCGCGACAGGAAATGCCCCAAAATACAACATGGACACATCCCATTTTTTGACAGAAAACAGAGGTGTTTTTTGCAAAGTGCCTACCTGTAGATTTTGGCCTCTAGCTCAGCCGGCACCTAGGGAAACCTACCAAACCTGTGCATTTTTTAAAACTAGAGACCTAGGGGAATCCAAGATGGGGTGACTTGTGGGGCTCTGATCAGGTTCTGTTACCCAGAATCCTTTGCAAACATCAAAATTTGCCTAAAAAAACTATTTTCCTTATATTTCGGTGACAGAAAGTTCTGGAATCTGAGAGGCGCCACAAATTTCCTTCCACCAAGCGTTCCCTCAAGTCTCCCGATAAAAATGATACCTCACTTGTGTGTGTAGGCCTAGCGCCCGCAAGCAGAAATGCCCCAAAACACAAAGTGGACACATCCCATTTTTTGACATAAAACAGAGGTGTTTTTTGCAAAGTGCCTACCTGTAGATTTTGGCCTCTAGCTCTGCTGGCACCTAGGGAATCCTACCAAACCTGTGCATTTTTTAAAACTAGAGACCTAGGGGAATCCAAGATGGGGTGACTTGTGGGGCTCTGACCAGGTTCTGTTACCCCGAATCCTTTGCAAACTTCAAAATATGGCTAAAAACCACATTTTGCTCACATTTAGCTGACAGAAAGTTCTGGAATCTGAGAGGAGCCACAAATTTCCTTCCACCCAGCGTTCCCCTAAGTCTTCTGATAAAATTGATACCTCACTTTGTTGTGTAGGACTAGCGCCCGCAAGCGGAAATGCCCCAAAACACAATGTGGACACATCCCATTTTTTGACAGAAAACAGAGGTGTTTTTTGCAAAGTGCCTACCTGTATATTTTGGCCTCTAGCTCTACCGCCACCTAGGGAAACCTACCAAACCAGTGCATTTTTTAAAACTAGAGACCTAGGGGAATCCAAGATGGGGTGACTTGTGAGGCTCTGACCAGGTTATATTACCCAGAATCCTTTGCAAACCTCAAAATGTGGCAAAAAAAAAAATTTTCATCACATTTCTGTGACAGAAAGTTCTGGCATCTGACAGGAGCTCAACATTTCCTTCCACCAATGTTCCCCCAAGTTTCCCGATAAAAATGATACCTCACTTGTGTGGGTAGGCCTAGCGCCCGCGACAGGAAATGCCCCAAAATACAACATGGACACATCCCATTTTTTGACAGAAAACAGAGGTGTTTTTTGCAAAGTGCCTACCTGTAGATTTTGGCCTCTAGCTCAGCCGGCACCTATGGAAACCTACCAAACCTGTGCATTTTTTAAAACTAGAGACCTAGGGGAATCCAAGATGGGGTGACTTGTGGGGCTCTGATCAGGTTCTGTTACCCAGAATCCTTTGCAAACATCAAAATTTGCCTAAAAAAAACTATTTTCCTTATATTTCGGTGACAGAAAGTTCTGGAATCTGAGAGGAGCCACAAATTTCCTTCCACCCAGCGTTCCCTCAAGTCTCCTGATAAAAATGATACCTCACTTGTGTGTGTAGGCCTAGCGCCCGCAAGCAGAAATGCCCCAAAACACAATGTGGACACATCCCATTTTTTTACAGAAAACAGAGGTGTTTTTTGCAATGTGCCTACCTGTAGATTTTGGCCTCTAGCTCTACCGCCACCTAGGGAAACCTACCAAACCAGTGCATTTTTTAAAACTAGAGACCTAGGGGAATCCAAGATGGGGTGACTTGTGGGGCTCTGACCAGGTTATATTACCCAGAATCCTTTGCAAACCTCAAAATGTGGCTAAAAAAAAAAAATTTCATCACATTTCGGTGACAGAAAGTTCTGGCATCTGACAGGAGCTCAACATTTCCTTCCACCAATGTTCCCCCAAGTTTCCCGATAAAAATGATACCTCACTTGTGTGGGTAGGCCTAGCGCCCGCGACAGGAAATGCCCCAAAATACAACATGGACACATCCCATTTTTTGACAGAAAACAGAGGTGTTTTTTGCAAAGTGCCTACCTGTAGATTTTGGACTCTAGCTCAGCCGGCACCTAGGGAAACCTACCAAACCTGTGCATTTTTTAAAACTAGAGACCTAGGGGAATCCAAGATGGGGTGACTTGTGGGGCTCTGATCAGGTTAGGTTACCCAGAATCCTTTGCAAACATCAAAATTTGCCTAAAAAAACTATTTTCCTTATATTTCGGTGACAGAAAGTTCTGGAATCTGAGAGGAGCCACAAATTTCCTTCCACCCAGCGTTCCCTCAAGTCTCCCGATGAAAGTGATACCTCACTTTGGTGTGTAGGCCTAGCGCCCGCAAGCAGAAATGCCCCAAAACACAAAGTGGACACATCCCATTTTTTGACATAAAACAGAGGTGTTTTTTGCAAAGTGCCTACCTGTAGATTTTGGCCTCTAGCTCTGCCGGCACCTAGGGAATCCTACCAAACCTGTGCATTTTTTAAAACTAGAGACCTAGGGGAATCCAAGATGGGGTGACTTGTTGGGCTCTGACCAGGTTCTCTTACCCCGAATCCTTTGCAAACTTCAAAATATGGCTAAAAACTACATTTTCCTCACATTTCGCTGACAGAAAGTTCTGGAATCTGAGAGGAGCCACAAATTTCCTTCCACCCAGCGTTCCCCTAAGTCTTCCGATAAAATTGATACCTCACTTGTGTGGGTAGGCCTAGCGCCCGCAAGAGGAAATACCCCAAAGCACAACGTGGACACATCCCATTTTTTGACAGAAAACAGAGGTGTTTTTTGCAAAGTGCCTACCTGTAGATTTTGGCCTCTAGCTCAGCCGGCACCTAGGGAAACCTACAAAACCTGTGCATTTTTTAAAACTAGAGACCTAGGGGAATCCAAGATGGGGTGACTTGTGGGGCTCTGACCAGGTTCTGTTACCCTGAATCCTTTGCAAACCTCAAAATATGGCTAAAAAACACATTTTCCTCACATTTCGGTGACAGAAAGTAATGCAATCTGAGAGGAACCACAAATTTCCTTCCACCCAGTGTTCCCCCAAGTCTTCCGATAAAAATGATACCTCACTTGTGTGGGTAGGCCTAGCGCCCGCAAGAGGAAATGCCCCAAAACACAACATGGACACATCCCATTTTTTGACATAAAACAGAGGTGTTTTTTGCAAAGTGCCTACCTGTAGATTTTGGCCTCTAGCTCAGCCGGCACCTAGGGAAACCTACCAAACCTGTGCATTTTTTAAAACTAGAGACCTAGGGGAACCCAAGATGGGGTGACTTGTGGGGCTCTGAACAGGTTCTGTTACCCAGAATCCTTGGCACACCTCAAAATGTGGATGAAAAAACACATTTTACTCACATTTCGGTGACAGAAAGTTCTAGCATCTGAGAGGAACCACAAATTTCCTTCCACCCAGCGTTCCCCCAAGTCTTCCGATAAAAATGATACCTCACTTGTGTGTGTAGGCCTAGCGCCCGCAAGAGGAAATGCCCCAAAACACAACATGGACACATCCCATTTTTTGACATAAAACAGAGGTGTTTTTTGCAAAGTGCCTACCTGTAGATTTTGGCCTCTAGCTCAGCCGGCACCTAGGGAAACTTACCAAACCTGTGCATTTTTTATAACTAGAGACCTAGGGGAATCCAAGATGGGGTGACTTGTGGGGCTCTGACCAGGTTCTGTTATCCCGAATCCTTTGCAAACTTCAAAATATGGCTAAAAAACACATTTTCCTCACATTTCGCTGACAGAAAGTTCTGGAATCTGAGAAGAGCCACAAATTTCTTTCCACCCAGCGTTCCCCCAAGTCTTCCGCTAAAAATGATACCTCACTTGTGTGGGTAGGCCTAGCACCCGCAAGAGGAAATGCCCCAAAACACAACGTGGACACATCCCATTTATAGACAGAAAACAGAGGTGTTTTTTGCAAAGTGCCTACCTGTAGATTTTGGCCTCTAGCTCAGCCGGCACCTAGGGAAACCTACCAAACCTGTGCATTTTTTAAAACTAGAGACCTCGGGGAATTTAAGATGGGGTGACTTGTGGGGCTCTGACAAGGTTCTGTTACCCAGAATCCTTTGCACACCTCAAAATGTAGATGAAAAAACACATTTTCCTCACATTTCGGTGACAGAAAGTTCTAGCATCTGAGAGGAGCTACACATTTCCTTCCACCCAGCGTTCCCGCAAGTTTCCCGATAAAAATGATACCTCACTTGTGTGGGTAGGCCTAGCGCCCGCAAGAGGAAATGCCCCAAAACACAACGTGGACACATCCCATTTTTTGACAGAAAACAGAGGTGTTTTTAGCAAAGTGCATACCTGTAGATTTTGGCCTCTAGCTCAGCCGGCACCTAGGGAAACCTACCAAACCTGTACATTTTTTAAAACTAGAGACCTAGGGAAATCCAAGATGTGGTGACTTGTGGGGCTCTGACCAGGTTCTGTTACCCCGAATCCTTTGCAAACCTCAAAATATGGCTAAAAACCACATTTTCCTCACATTTCGCTGACAGAAAGTTCTGGAATCTGAGAGGAGCCACAAATTTCCTTCCACCCAGCGTTCCCCCAAGTCTTCCGATAAAAATGATACCTCACTTGTGTGGGTAGTCCTAGCGCTCGCAAGAGGAAATGCCCCAAGACACAACGTGGACACATCCCATTTTTTGACAGAAAACAGAGGTGTTTTTTGCAAAGTGCCTAACTGTAGATTTTGGCCTCTAGCTCAGCCGGCACCTAATGAAACCTACCAAACCTGTGCATTTTTTAAAACTAGAGACCTAGGGGAATCCAAGATGGGGTGACTTCTGGGGCTCTGACCAGGTTCTGTTACCCAGAATCTTTTCCACACCTGAAAATGTGGATGAAAAAACACATTTTCCTCACATTTCGGTGACAGAAAGTTCTGGCATCTGAGAGGAGCTACACATTTCCTTCCACCCAGCGTTCCCCCAAGTCTTCCAATAAAAATGATACCTCACTTGTGTGGGTAGGCCTAGCGCCCGCAAGAGGAAATCCCCCAAAACACAACTTGGACACATCCCATTTTTTGACAGAAAACAGAGGTGTTTTTTGCAAAGTGCCTACCTGTAGATTTTGGCCTCTAGCTCTGCCGGCACCTAGGGAAACCTACCAAACCTGTGCATTTTTTATAACTAGAGACCTAGGGGAATCCAAGATGGGGTGACTTGTGGGGCTCTGACAAGGTTCTGTTACCCCGAATCCTTTGCAAACTTCAAAATATGGCTAAAAAACACATTTTCCTCACATTTCGCTGACAGAAAGTTCTGGAATCTGAGAGGAGCCACACATTTCTTTCCACCCAGCGTTCCCCCAAGTCTTCCGCTAAAAATGATACCTCACTTGTGTGGGTAGGCCTAGCGCCCGCAAGAGGAAATGCCCCAAAACACAACGTGGACACATCCCATTTATAGACAGAAAACAGAGGTGTTTTTTGCAAAGTGCCTACCTGTAGATTTTGGCCTCTAGCTCAGCCGGCACCTAGGGAAACCTACCAAACCTGTGCATTTTTTAAAACTAGAGACCTCGGGGAATCCAAGATGGGGTGACTTGTGGGGCTCTGACAAGGTTCTGTTACCCAGAATCCTTTGCACACCTCAAAATGTAGATGAAAAAACACATTTTCCTCACATTTCGGTGACAGAAAGTTCTAGCATCTGAGAGGAGCTACACATTTCCTTCCACCCAGCGTTCCCGCAAGTTTCCCGATAAAAATGATACCTCACTTGTGTGGGTAGGCCTAGCGCCCGCAAGAGGAAATGCCCCAAAACACAACGTGGACACATCCCATTTTTTTACAGAAAACAGAGGTGTTTTTAGCAAAGTGCATACCTGTAGATTTTGGCCTCTAGCTCAGCCGGCACCTAGGGAAACCTACCAAACCTGTATATTTTTTAAAACTAGAGACCTAGGGAAATCCAAGATGGGGTGACTTGTGGGGCTCTGACCAGGTTCTGTTACCCCGAATCCTTTGCAAACCTCAAAATATGGCTAAAAACCACATTTTCCTCACATTTCGCTGACAGAAAGTTCTGGAATCTGAGAGGAGCCACAAATTTCCTTCCACCCAGCGTTCCCCCAAGTCTTCCGATAAAAATGATACCTCATTGTGTGGGTAGTCCTAGCGCTCGCAAGAGGAAATGCCCCAAGACACAACGTGGACACATCCCATTTTTTGACAGAAAACAGAGGTGTTTTTTGCAAAGTGCCTAACTGTAGATTTTGGCCTCTAGCTCAGCCGGCACCTAATGAAACCTACCAAACCTGTGCATTTTTTAAAACTAGAGACCTAGGGGAATCCAAGATGGGGTGACTTCTGGGGCTCTGACCAGGTTCTGTTACCCAGAATCTTTTCCACACCTTAAAATGTGGATGAAAAAACACATTTTCCTCACATTTCGGTGACAGAAAGTTCTGGCATCTGAGAGGAGCTACACATTTCCTTCCACCCAGCGTTCCCCCAAGTCTTCCAATAAAAATGATACCTCACTTGTGTGTGTAGGCCTAGCGCCCGCAAGCAGAAATGCCCAAAACACAAAGTGGACACATCCCATTTTTTGACAGAAAACAGAGGTGTTTTTTGCAAAGTGCCTACCTGTAGATTTTGGCCTCTAGCTCTGGCGGCACCTAGGGAAACCTACCAAACCTGTGCATTTTTTATAACTAGAGACCTAGGGGAATCCAAGATGGGGTGACTTGTGGGGCTATGACCAGGTTCTGTTACCCCGAATCCTTTGCAAACTTCAAAATAAGGCTAAAAAACACATTTTCCTCAAATTTCGCTGACAGAAAGTTCTGGAATCTGAGAGGAGCCACAAATTTGCTTCCACCCAGCGTTCTCTCAAGTCTCCCGATAAAAATGATACCTCACTTGTGTGGGTAGGCCTAGCGCCCGCAAGAGGAAATGCCCCAAAAAACAACATGGACACATCCCATTTTTTGACTGAAAACAGAGGTGTTTTTTGCAAAGTGCCTACCTGTAAATGTTGGCCTCTAGCTCAGCCGGCACCTAGGGAAACCTACCAAACCTGTGCATTTTTGAAAACTAGAGACCTAGGGAAATCCAAGATGGGGTGACTTGTGGGGCTCTGATCAGGTTCTGTTACCCAGAATCCTTTGCAAACATCAAAATTTGCCTAAAAAAAACAATTTTCCTTATATTTCGGTGACAGAAAGTTCTGGAGTCTGAGAGGAGCCACAAATTTCCTTCCACCCAGCGTTCCTTCAAGTCTCCCGATAAAAATGATACCTCACTTGTGTGTGTAGGCCTAGCGCCCGCAAGCAGAAATGCCCAAAACACAAAGTGGACACATCCCATTTTTTGACAGAAAACAGAGGTGTTTTTTGCAAAGTGCCTACCTGTAGATTTTGGCCTCTAGCTCTGCCGGCACCTAGGGAAACCTACCAAACCTGTGCATTTTTTATAACTAGAGACCTAGGGGAATCCAAGATGGGGTGACTTGTGGGGCTCTGACCAGGTTCTGTTTCCCCGAATCCTTTGCAAACTTCAAAATATGGCTAAAAAACACATTTTCCTCACATTTCGCTGACAGAAAGTTCTGGAATCTGAGAGGAGCCACAAATTTGCTTCCACCCAGCGTTCCCCTAAGTCTTCCGATAAAATTGATACCTCACTTTGGTGTGTAGGACTAGCGCCCGCAAGCGGAAATGCCCCAAAACACAATGTGGACACATCCCATTTTTTGACAGAAAACAGAGGTGTTTTTTGCAAAGTGCCTACCTGTAGATTGTGGCCTCTAGCTCTACCGCCACCTAGGGAAACCTACCAAACCAGTGCATTTTTTAAAACTAGAGACCTAGGGGAATCCAAGATGGGGTGACTTGTGGGGCTCTGACCAGGTTATATTACCCAGAATCCTTTGCAAACCTCAAAATGTGGCTAAAAAAAAACATTTTCATCACATTTCGGTGACAGAAAGTTCTGGCATCTGACAGCAGCTCCACATTTCTTTCCACCAACGTTCCCCCAAGTTTCCCGATAAAAATGATACCTCACTTGTGTGGGTAGGCCTAGCGCCCGCAACAGGAAATGCCCCAAAAAACAACATGGACACATCCCATTTTTTGACAGAAAACAGAGTTGTTTTTTGCAAAGTGCCTACCTGTAGATTTTGGCCTCTAGCTCAGCCGGCACCTAGGGAAACCTACCAAACCTGTGCATTTTTTAAAACTAGAGACGAAGGGGAATCCAAGATGGGGTGAATTGTGGGGCTCTGATCAGGTTCTGTTACCCAGAATCCTTTGCAAACATCAAAATTTGCCTAAAAAAAACAATTTTCCTTATATTTCGGTGACAGAAAGTTCTGGAATCTGAGAGGAGCCACAAATTTCCTTCCACCCAGCGTTCCCTCAAGTCTCCCGATAAAAATGATACCTCACTTGTGTGTGTAGGCCTAGCGCCCGCAAGCAGAAATGCCCCAAAACACAAAGTGGACACATCCCATTTTTTGACAGAAAACAGAGGTGTTTTTTGCAAAGTGCCTACCTGTAGATTTTGGCCTCTAGCTCTGCTGGCACCTAGGGAAACCTACCAAACCTGTGCATTTTTTATAACTAGAGACCTAGGGGAATCCAAGATGGGGTGACTTGTGGGGCTCTGACCAGGTTCTGTTACCCCGAATCCTTTGCAAACTTCAAAATATGGCTAAAAACCACATTTTCCTCATATTTCGCTGACAGAAAGTTCTGGAATCTGAGAGGAGCCACAAATTTCTTTCCACCCAGCGTTCCCAAAAGTCTTCCGATAAAAATGATACCTCACTTGTGTGGGTAGGCCTAGCGCCCGCAAGAGGAAATACCCCAAAACACAATGTGGACACATCCCATTTTTTGACAGAAAACAGAGGTGTTTCTTGCAAAGTGCCTACCTGTAGATTTTGGCCTCTAGCTCAGCCGGCACCTAGGGAAACCTACCAAACCTGTGCATTTTTGAAAACTAGAGACCTAGGGGAATCCAAGATGGGGTGACTTGTGGGGCTCTGACCAGGTTCTGTTACCCAGAATCCTTTGCACACCTCAAAATGTGGATGAAAAAACACATTTTCCTCACATTTTGGTGACAGAAAGTTCTAGCATCTGAGAGGAGCTACACATTTCCTTCCACCCAGCGTTCCCGCAAGTTTCCCGATAAAAATGATACCTCACTTGTGTGGGTAGGCCTAGCACCCGCGACAGGAAATGCACCAAAACACAACATGGACACATCCCATTTTTTGACAGAAAACAGAGGTGTTTTTTGCAAAGTGCCTACCTGTAGATTTTGGCCTCTAGCTCAGCCAGCACCTAGGGAAACCTACCAAACCTGTGCATTTTTGAAAACTAGAGACCTAGGGGAATCCAAGATGGGGTGACTTGTGGGGCTCTGATCAGGTCCTGGTGCCCAGCATCCTTTGCAAACCTCAAAATGTGGCTAAAAAACACATTTTCCTCACATTTCGGTGACAGAAAGTTCTGGAATCTGAGAGGAGCCACAAATTTCCTTCCACCCAGCGTTCCCCCAAGTCTTCTGATAAAAATGATACCTCACTTTGGTGTGTAGGCCTAGCGCCCGCAAGCGGAAATGCCCCAAAACACAATGTGGACACATCCCATTTTTTGACAGAAAACAGAGGTGTTTTTTGCAAAGTGCCTACCTGTAGATTTTGGCCTCTAGCTCTACCGCCACCTAGGGAAACCTACCAAACCAGTGCATTTTTTAAAACTAGAGACCTAGGGGAATCCAAGATGGGGTGACTTGTGGGGCTCTGACCAGGTTATATTACCCAGAATCCTTTGCAAACCTCAAAATGTGGCTAAAAAAAAACATTTTCATCACATTTCGGTGACAGAAAGTTCTGGCATCTGACAGCAGCTCCACATTTCCTTCCACCAATGTTCCCCCAAGTTTCCCGATAAAAATGATACCTCACTTGTGTGGGTAGGCCTAGCGCCCGCGACAGGAAATGCCCCAAAATACAACATGGACACATCCCATTTTTTGACAGAAAACAGAGGTGTTTTTTGCAAAGTGCCTACCTGTAGATTTTGGCCTCTAGCTCAGCCGGCACCTAGGGAAACCTACCAAACCTGTGCATTTTTTAAAACTAGAGACCTAGGGGAATCCAAGATGGGGTGACTTGTGGGGCTCTGATCAGGTTCTGTTACCCAGAATCCTTTGCAAACATCAAAATTTGCCTAAAAAAACTATTTTCCTTATATTTCGGTGACAGAAAGTTCTGGAATCTGACAGCAGCTCCACATTTCCTTCCACCAATGTTCCCCCAAGTTTCCCGATAAAAATGATACCTCACTTGTGTGGGTAGGCCTAGCGCCCGCGACAGGAAATGCCCCAAAATACAACATGGACACATCCCATTTTTTGACAGAAAACAGAGGTGTTTTTTGCAAAGTGCCTACCTGTAGATTTTGGCCTCTAGCTCAGCCGGCACCTAGGGAAACCTACCAAACCTGTGCATTTTTTAAAACTAGAGACCTAGGGGAATCCAAGATGGGGTGACTTGTGGGGCTCTGATCAGGTTCTGTTACCCAGAATCCTTTGCAAACATCAAAATTTGCCTAAAACAACTATTTTCCTTATATTTCGGTGACAGAAAGTTCTGGAATCTGAGAGGCGCCACAAATTTCCTTCCACCAAGCGTTCCCTCAAGTCTCCCGATAAAAATGATACCTCACTTGTGTGTGTAGGCCTAGCGCCCGCAAGCAGAAATGCCCCAAAACACAAAGTGGACACATCCCATTTTTTGACATAAAACAGAGGTGTTTTTTGCAAAGTGCCTACCTGTAGATTTTGGCCTCTAGCTCTGCTGGCACCTAGGGAATCCTACCAAACCTGTGCATTTTTTAAAACTAGAGACCTAGGGGAATCCAAGATGGGGTGACTTGTGGGGCTCTGACCAGGTTCTGTTACCCCGAATCCTTTGCAAACTTCAAAATATGGCTAAAAACCACATTTTGCTCACATTTAGCTGACAGAAAGTTCTGGAATCTGAGAGGAGCCACAAATTTCCTTCCACCCAGCGTTCCCCTAAGTCTTCTGATAAAATTGATACCTCACTTTGTTGTGTAGGACTAGCGCCCGCAAGCGGAAATGCCCCAAAACACAATGTGGACACATCCCATTTTTTGACAGAAAACAGAGGTGTTTTTTGCAAAGTGCCTACCTGTATATTTTGGCCTCTAGCTCTACCGCCACCTAGGGAAACCTACCAAACCAGTGCATTTTTTAAAACTAGAGACCTAGGGGAATCCAAGATGGGGTGACTTGTGAGGCTCTGACCAGGTTATATTACCCAGAATCCTTTGCAAACCTCAAAATGTGGCAAAAAAAAAAATTTTCATCACATTTCTGTGACAGAAAGTTCTGGCATCTGACAGGAGCTCAACATTTCCTTCCACCAATGTTCCCCCAAGTTTCCCGATAAAAATGATACCTCACTTGTGTGGGTAGGCCTAGCGCCCGCGACAGGAAATGCCCCAAAATACAACATGGACACATCCCATTTTTTGACAGAAAACAGAGGTGTTTTTTGCAAAGTGCCTACCTGTAGATTTTGGCCTCTAGCTCTACCGCCACCTAGGGAAACCTACCAAACCAGTGCATTTTTTAAAACTAGAGACCTAGGGGAATCCAAGATGGGGTGACTTGTGGGGCTCTGACCAGGTTATATTACTCAGAATCCTTTGCAAACCTCAAAATGTGGCTAAAAAAAAACATTTTCATCACATTTCGGTGACAGAAAGTTCTGGCATCTGACAGCAGCTCCACATTTCCTTCCACCAATGTTCCCCCAAGTTTCCCGATAAAAATGATACCTCACTTGTGTGGGTAGGCCTAGCGCCCGCGACAGGAAATGCCCCAAAATACAACATGGACACATCCCATTTTTTGACAGAAAACAGAGGTGTTTTTTGCAAAGTGCCTACCTGTAGATTTTGGCCTCTAGCTCAGCCGGCACCTAGGGAAACCTACCAAACCTGTGCATTTTTTAAAACTAGAGACCTAGGGGAATCCAAGATGGGGTGACTTGTGGGGCTCTGATCAGGTTCTGTTACCCAGAATCCTTTGCAAACATCAAAATTTGCCTAAAAAAACTATTTTCCTTATATTTCGGTGACAGAAAGTTCTGGAATCTGACAGGAGCTCCACATTTCCTTCCACCAATGTTCCCCCAAGTTTCCCGATAAAAATGATACCTCACTTGTGTGGGTAGGCCTAGCGCCCGCGACAGGAAATGCCCCAAAACACAACATGGACACATCCCATTTTTTGACAGAAAACAGAGGTGTTTTTTGCAAAGTGCCTACCTGTAGATTTTGGCCTCTAGCTCAGCCGGCACCTAGGGAAACCTACCAAACCTGTGCATTTTTTAAAACTAGAGACCTAGGGGAATCCAAGATGGGGTGACTTGTGGGGCTCTGATCAGGTTCTGTTACCCAGAATCCTTTGCAAACATCAAAATCTGCCTATAAAAACTATTTTCCTTATATTTCGGTGACAGAAAGTTCTGGAATCTGAGAGGCGCCACAAATTTCCTTCCACCAAGCATTCCCTCAAGTCTCCCGATAAAAATGATACCTCACTTGTGTGTGTAGGCCTAGCGCCCGCAAGCAGAAATGCCCCAAAACACAAAGTGGACACATCCCATTTTTTGACATAAAACAGAGGTGTTTTTTGCAAAGTGCCTACCTGTAGATTTTGGCCTCTAGCTCTGCTGGCACCTAGGGAATCCTACCAAACCTGTGCATTTTTTAAAACTAGAGACCTAGGGGAATCCAAGATGGGGTGACTTGTGGGGCTCTGACCAGGTTCTGTTACCCCGAATCCTTTGCAAACTTCAAAATATGGCTAAAAACCACATTTTGCTCACATTTAGCTGACAGAAAGTTCTGGAATCTGAGAGGAGCCACAAATTTCCTTCCACCCAGCGTTCCCCTAAGTCTTCTGATAAAATTGATACCTCACTTTGTTGTGTAGGACTAGCGCCCGCAAGCGGAAATGCCCCAAAACACAATGTGGACACATCCCATTTTTTGACAGAAAACAGAGGTGTTTTTTGCAAAGTGCCTACCTGTATATTTTGGCCTCTAGCTCTACCGCCACCTAGGGAAACCTACCAAACCAGTGCATTTTTTAAAACTAGAGACCTAGGGGAATCCAAGATGGGGTGACTTGTGAGGCTCTGACCAGGTTATATTACCCAGAATCCTTTGCATACCTCAAAATGTGGCAAAAAAAAAAATTTTCATCACATTTCTGTGACAGAAAGTTCTGGCATCTGACAGGAGCTCAACATTTCCTTCCACCAATGTTCCCCCAAGTTTCCCGATAAAAATGATACCTCACTTGTGTGGGTAGGCCTAGCGCCCGCGACAGGAAATGCCCCAAAATACAACATGGACACATCCCATTTTTTGACAGAAAACAGAGGTGTTTTTTGCAAAGTGCCTACCTGTAGATTTTGGCCTCTAGCTCAGCCTGCACCTATGGAAACCTACCAAACCTGTGCATTTTTTAAAACTAGAGACCTAGGGGAATCCAAGATGGGGTGACTTGTGGGGCTCTGATCAGGTTCTGTTACCCAGAATCCTTTGCAAACATCAAAATTTGCCTAAATAAAACTATTTTCCTTATATTTCGGTGACAGAAAGTTCTGGAATCTGAGAGGAGCCACAAATTTGCTTCCACCCAGCGTTCCCTCAAGTCTCCTGATAAAAATGATACCTCACTTGTGTGTGTAGGCCTAGCGCCCGCAAGCAGAAATGCCCCAAAACACAATGTGGACACATCCCATTTTTTTACAGAAAACAGAGGTGTTTTTTGCAATGTGCCTACCTGTAGATTTTGGCCTCTAGCTCTACCGCCACCTAGGGAAACCTACCAAACCAGTGCATTTTTTAAAACTAGAGACCTAGGGGAATCCAAGATGGGGTGACTTGTGGGGCTCTGACCAGGTTATATTACCCAGAATCCTTTGCAAACCTCAAAATGTGGCTAAAAAAAAAAAATTTCATCACATTTCGGTGACAGAAAGTTCTGGCATCTGACAGGAGCTCAACATTTCCTTCCACCAATGTTCCCCCAAGTTTCCCGATAAAAATGATACCTCACTTGTGTGGGTAGGCCTAGCGCCCGCGACAGGAAATGCCCCAAAATACAACATGGACACATCCCATTTTTTGACAGAAAACAGAGGTGTTTTTTGCAAAGTGCCTACCTGTAGATTTTGGACTCTAGCTCAGCCGGCACCTAGGGAAACCTACCAAACCTGTGCATTTTTTAAAACTAGAGACCTAGGGGAATCCAAGATGGGGTGACTTGTGGGGCTCTGATCAGGTTAGGTTACCCAGAATCCTTTGCAAACATCAAAATTTGCCTAAAAAAACTATTTTCCTTATATTTCGGTGACAGAAAGTTCTGGAATCTGAGAGGAGCCACAAATTTCCTTCCACCCAGCGTTCCCTCAAGTCTCCCGATAAAAGTGATACCTCACTTTGGTGTGTAGGCCTAGCGCCCGCAAGCAGAAATGCCCCAAAACACAAAGTGGACACATCCCATTTTTTGACATAAAACAGAGGTGTTTTTTGCAAAGTGCCTACCTGTAGATTTTGGCCTCTAGCTCTGCCGGCACCTAGGGAATCCTACCAAACCTGTGCATTTTTTAAAACTAGAGACCTAGGGGAATCCAAGATGGGGTGACTTGTTGGGCTCTGACCAGGTTCTGTTACCCCGAATCCTTTGCAAACTTCAAAATATGGCTAAAAACTACATTTTCCTCACATTTCGCTGACAGAAAGTTCTGGAATCTGAGAGGAGCCACAAATTTCCTTCCACCCAGCGTTCCCCTAAGTCTTCCGATAAAATTGATACCTCACTTGTGTGGGTAGGCCTAGCGCCCGCAAGAGGAAATACCCCAAAACACAACGTGGACACATCCCATTTTTTGACAGAAAACAGAGGTGTTTTTTGCAAAGTGCCTACCTGTAGATTTTGGCCTCTAGCTCAGCCGGCACCTAGGGAAACCTACAAAACCTGTGCATTTTTTAAAACTAGAGACCTAGGGGAATCCAAGATGGGGTGACTTGTGGGGCTCTGACCAGGTTCTGTTACCCTGAATCCTTTGCAAACCTCAAAATATGGCTAAAAAACACATTTTCCTCACATTTCGGTGACAGAAAGTAATGCAATCTGAGAGGAACCACAAATTTCCTTCCACCCAGTGTTCCCCCAAGTCTTCCGATAAAAATGATACCTCACTTGTGTGGGTAGGCCTAGCGCCCGCAAGAGGAAATGCCCCAAAACACAACATGGACACATCCCATTTTTTGACATAAAACAGAGGTGTTTTTTGCAAAGTGCCTACCTGTAGATTTTGGCCTCTAGCTCAGCCGGCACCTAGGGAAACCTACCAAACCTGTGCATTTTTTAAAACTAGAGACCTAGGGGAACCCAAGATGGGGTGACTTGTGGGGCTCTGAACAGGTTCTGTTACCCAGAATCCTTGGCACACCTCAAAATGTGGATGAAAAAACACATTTTACTCACATTTCGGTGACAGAAAGTTCTAGCATCTGAGAGGAACCACAAATTTCCTTCCACCCAGCGTTCCCCCAAGTCTTCCGATAAAAATGATACCTCACTTGTGTGTGTAGGCCTAGCGCCCGCAAGAGGAAATGCCCCAAAACACAACATGGACACATCCCATTTTTTGACATAAAACAGAGGTGTTTTTTGCAAAGTGCCTACCTGTAGATTTTGGCCTCTAGCTCAGCCGGCACCTAGGGAAACCTACCAAACCTGTGCATTTTTTATAACTAGAGACCTAGGGGAATCCAAGATGGGGTGACTTGTGGGGCTCTGACCAGGTTCTGTTACCCTGAATCCTTTGCAAACTTCAAAATATGGCTAAAAACCACATTTTCCTCACATTTCGCTGACAGAAAGTTCTGGAATCTGAGAGGAGCCACAAATTTCTTTCCACCCAGCGTTCCCCTAAGTCTTCCGATAAAAATGATACCTCACTTGTGTGGGTAGGCCTAGCGCCCGCAAGAGGAAATGCCCCAAAACACAACATGGACACATCCCATTTTTTGACATAAAACAGAGGTGTTTTTTGCAAAGTGCCTACCTGTAGATTTTGGCCTCTAGCTCAGCCGGCACCTAGGGAAACCTACCAAACCTGTGCATTTTTGAAAACTAGAGACCTAGGGGAATCCAAGATGGGGTGACTTGTGGGGCTCTGACCAGGTTCTGTTACCCAGAATCCTTTGCACACCTCAAAATGTGGATGAAAAAACACATTTTCCTCACATTTTGGTGACAGAAAGTTCTAGCATCTGAGAGGAGCTACACATTTCCTTCTACCCAGCGTTCCAGCAAGTTTCCCGATAAAAATGATACCTCACTTGTGTGGGTAGGCCTAGCACCCGCGACAGGAAATGCACCAAAACACAACATGGACACATCCCATTTTTTGACAGAAAACAGAGGTGTTTTTTGCCAAGTGCCTACCTGTAGATTTTGGCCTCTAGCTCAGCCAGCACCTAGGGAAACCTACCAAACCTGTGCATTTTTGAAAACTAGAGACCTAGGGGAATCCAAGATGGGGTGACTTGTGGGGCTCTGATCAGGTCCTGGTGCCCAGAATCCTTTGCAAACCTCAAAATGTGGCTAAAAAACACATTTTCCTCACATTTCGGTGACAGAAAGTTCTGGAATCTGAGAGGAGCCACAAATTTCCTTCCACCCAGCGTTCCCCCAAGTCTTCTGATAAAAATTATACCTCACTTTGGTGTGTAAGCCTAGCGCCCGCAAGCGGAAATGCCCCAAAACACAATGTGAACACATCCCATTTTTTGACAGAAAACAGAGGTGTTTTTTGCAAAGTGCCTACCTGTAGATTTTGGCCTCTAGCTCTACCGCCACCTAGGGAAACCTACCAAACCAATGCATTTTTTAAAACTAGAGACCTAGGGGAATCCAAGATGGGGTGACTTGTGGGGCTCTGACCAGGTTATATTACCCAGAATCCTTTGCAAACCTCAAAATGTGGCTAAAAAAAAACATTTTCATCACATTTCGGTGACAGAAAGTTCTGGCATCTGACAGGAGCTCCACATTTCCTTCCACCAATGTTCCCCCAAGTTTCCCGATAAAAATGATACCTCACTTGTGTGGGTAGGCCTAGCGCCCGCGACAGGAAATGCCCCAAAACACAACATGGACACATCCCATTTTTTGACAGAAAACAGAGGTGTTTTTTGCAAAGTGCCTACCTGTAGATTTTGGCCTCTAGCTCAGCCGGCACCTAGGGAAACCTACCAAACCTGTGCATTTTTTAAAACTAGAGACCTAGGGGAATCCAAGATGGGGTGACTTGTGGGGCTCTGATCAGGTTCTGTTACCCAGAATCCTTTGCAAACATCAAAATTTGCCTATAAAAACTATTTTCCTTATATTTCGGTGACAGAAAGTTCTGGAATCTGAGAGGAGCCACAAATTTCCTTCCACCAAGCGTTCCCTCAAGTCTCCCGATAAAAATGATACCTCACTTGTGTGTGTAGGCCTAGCGCCCGCAAGCAGAAATGCCCCAAAACACAAAGTGGACACATCCCATTTTTTGACATAAAACAGAGGTGTTTTTTGCAAAGTGCCTACCTGTAGATTTTGGCCTCTAGCTCTGCTGGCACCTAGGGAATCCTACCAAACCTGTGCATTTTTTAAAACTAGAGACCTAGGGGAATCCAAGATGGGGTGACTTGTGGGGCTCTGACCAGGTTCTGTTACCCCGAATCCTTTGCAAACTTCAAAATATGGCTAAAAACCACATTTTGCTCACATTTCGCTGACAGAAAGTTCTGGAATCTGAGAGGAGCCACAAATTTCCTTCCACCCAGCATTCCCCTAAGCCTTCCGATAAAATTGATACCTCACTTTGGTGTGTAGGACTAGCGCCCGCAAGAGGAAATGCCCCAAAACACAATGTGGACACATCCCATTTTTTGACAGAAAACAGAGGTGTTTTTTGCAAAGTGCCTACCTGTATATTTTGGCCTCTAGCTCTACCGCCACCTAGGGAAACCTACCAACCCAGTGCATTTTTTAAAACTAGAGACCTAGGGGAATCCAAGATGGGGTGACTTGTGGGGCTCTGACCAGGTTATATTACCCAGAATCCTTTGCAAACCTCACAATGTGGCTAAAAAAAAACATTTTCATCACATTTCTGTGACAGAAAGTTCTGGCATCTGACAGGAGCTCAACATTTCCTTCCACCAATGTTCCCCCAAGTTTCCCGATAAAAATGATACCTCAATTGTGTGGGTAGGCCTAGCGCCCGCGACAGGAAATGCCCCAAAATACAACATGGACACATCCCATTTTTTGACAGAAAACAGAGGTGTTTTTTGCAAAGTGCCTACCTGTAGATTTTGGCCTCTAGCTCAGCCGGCACCTAGGGAAACCTACCAAACCTGTGCATTTTTTAAAACTAGAGACCTAGGGGAATCCAAGATGGGGTGACTTGTGGGGCTCTGATCAGGTTCTGTTACCCAGAATCCTTTGCAAACATCAAAATTTGCCTAAAAAAAACTATTTTCCTTATATTTCGGTGACAGAAAGTTCTGGAATCTGAGAGGAGCCACAAATTTCCTTCCACCCAGCGTTCCCTCAAGTCTTCAGATAAAAATGATACCTCACTTGTGTGTGTAGGCCTAGCGCCCGCAAGCAGAAATGCCCCAAAACACAATGTGGACACATCCCATTTTTTGACAGAAAACAGAGGTGTTTTTTGCAAAGTGCCTACCTGTAGATTTTGGCCTCTAGCTCTACCGCCACCTAGGGAAACCTACCAAACCAGTGCATTTTTTAAAACTAGAGACCTAGGGGAATCCAAGATGGGGTGACTTGTGGGGCTCTGACCAGGTTTTATTACCCAGAATCCTTTGCAAACCTCAAAATGTGGCTAAAAAAAAACATTTTCATCACATTTCGGTGACAGAAAGTTCTGGCATCTGACAGGAGCTCCACATTTCCTTCCACCAATGTTCCCCCAAGTTTCTCGATAAAAATGATACCTCACTTGTGTGGGTAGGCCTAGCGCCCGCGACAGGAAATGCCCCAAAATACAACATGGACACATCCCATTTTTTGACAGAAAACAGAGGTGTTTTTTGCAAAGTGCCTACCTGTAGATTTTGGACTCTAGCTCAGCCGGCACCTAGGGAAACCTACCAAACCTGTGCATTTTTTAAAACTAGAGACCTAGGGGAATCCAAGATGGGGTGACTTGTGGGGCTCTGATCAGGTTAGGTTACCCAGAATCCTTTGCAAACATCAAAATTTGCCTAAAAAAACTATTTTCCTTATATTTCGGTGACAGAAAGTTCTGGAATCTGAGAGGAGCCACAAATTTCCTTCCACCCAGCGTTCCCCCAAGTCTCCCGATAAAAATGATACCTCACTTGTGTGTGTAGGCCTAGCGCCTGCAAGCAGAAATGCCCCAAAACACAAAGTGGACACATCCCATTTTTTGACATAAAACAGAGGTGTTTTTTGCAAAGTGCCTACCTGTAGATTTTGGCCTCTAGCTCTGCCGGCACCTAGGGAATCCTACCAAACCTGTGCATTTTTTAAAACTAGAGACCTAGGGGAATCCAAGATGGGGTGACTTGTTGGGCTCTGACCAGGTTCTGTTACCCCGAATCCTTTGCAAACTTCAAAATATGGCTAAAAACTACATTTTCCTCACATTTCGCTGACAGAAAGTTCTGGAATCTGAGAGGAGCCACAAATTTCCTTCCACCCAGCGTTCCCCTAAGTCTTCTGATAAAATTGATACCTCACTTGTGTGGGTAGGCCTAGCGCCCGCAAGAGGAAATACCCCAAAACACAACGTGGACACATCCCATTTTTTGACAGAAAACAGAGGTGTTTTTTGCAAAGTGCCTACCTGTAGATTTTGGCCTCTAGCTCAGCCGGCACCTAGGGAAACCTACCAAACCTGTGCATTTTTGAAAACTAGAGACCTAGGGGAATCCAAGATGGGGTGACTTGTGGGGCTCTGACCAGGTTCTGTTACCCTGAATCCTTTGCAAACCTCAAAATATGGCTAAAAAACACATTTTCCTCACATTTCGGTGACAGAAAGTAATGGAATCTGAGAGGAACCACAAATTTCCTTCCACCCAGTGTTCCCCCAAGTCTTCCGATAAAAATGATACCTCACTTGTGTGGGTAGGCCTAGCGCCCGCAAGAGGAAATGCCCCAAAACACAACATGGACACATCCCATTTTTTTACATAAAACAGAGGTGTTTTTTGCAAAGTGCCTACCTGTAGAATTTGGCCTCTAGCTCAGCCAGCACCTAGGGAAACCTACCAAACCTGTGCATTTTTTAAAACTAGAGACCTAGGGGAATCCAAGATGGGGTGACTTGTGGGGCTCTGAACAGGTTCTGTTACCCAGAATCCTTGGCACACCTCAAAATGTGGATGAAAAAACACATTTTACTCACATTTCGGTGACAGAAAGTTCTAGCATCTGAGAGGAACCACAAATTTCCTTCCACCCAGCGTTCCCCCAAGTCTTTTTTAAAACTAGAGACCTAGGGGAATCCAAGATGGGGTGACTTGTGGGGCTCTGACCAGGTTCTGTTACCCTGAATCTTTTGCAAACCTCAAAATGTGGATGAAAAAACACATTTTCCTCACATTTTGGTGACAGAAAGTTCTAGCATCTGAGAGGAGCTACACATTTCCTTCCACCCAGCGTTCCGGCAAGTTTCCCGATAAAAATGATACCTCACTTGTGTGGGTAGGCCTAGCACCCGCGACAGGAAATGCACCAAAACACAACATGGACACATCCCATTTTTTGACAGAAAACAGAGGTGTTTTTTGCAAAGTGCCTACCTGTAGATTTTGGCCTGTAGCTCAGCCAGCACCTAGGGAAACCTACCAAACCTGTGCATTTTTGAAAACTAGAGACCTAGGGGAATCCAAGATGGGGTGACTTGTGGGGCTCTGATCAGGTCCTGGTGCCCAGAATACTTTGCAAACATCAAAATTTGCCTAACAAAAACAATTTTCCTTATATTTCGGTGACAGAAAGTTCTGGAATCTGAGAGGAGCCACAAATTTCCTTCCACCCAGCGTTCCCCCAAGTCTCCCGATAAAAATGATACCTCACTTGTGTGTGTACGCCTAACGCCCACAAGCGGAAATGCCCCAAAACACAACGTGGACACATCCCATTTTTTGACAGAAAACAAAGGTGTTTTTTGCAAAGTGCCTACCTTTAGATTTTGGCCTCTAGCTCTGCCGGCACCTAGGGAAACCTACCAAACCTGTGCATTTTTTAAAACTAGAGACCTAGGGGAATCCAAGATGGGGTGACTTGTGGGGCTGTGACCAGGTTCTGTTACCCAGAATCCTTTGCAAACCTCAAAATGTGGCTAAAAAACACATTTTCCTCACATTTCGGTGACAGAAAGTTCTGGAATCTGAGAGGAGCCACAAATTTCCTTCCACCCAGCGTTCCCCCAAGTCTCCCGATAAAAATGATACCTCACTTGTGTGGGTAGGCCTAGCGCCCGCAACAGGAAATGCCCCAAAACCCAACGTGGACACATCCCATTTTTTGACAGAAAACAGAGGTGTTTTTTGCAAAGTGCCTACCTGTAGATTTTGGCCTCTAGCTCAGCCTGCACCTAGGGAAACCTACCAAACCTGTGCATTTTTGAAAACTAGAGACCTAGGGGAATCCAAGATGGGGTGACTTGTGGGGCTCTGATCAGGTCCTGTTACCCAGAGTCCTTTGCAAACATCAAAATTTGCCTAAAAAACACATTTTCCTCACATTTCGGTGACAGAAAGTTCTGAAATCTGAGACGAGACACTAATTTCCTTCCACCCAGCGTTCCCCCAAGTCTCCCAATAAAAATGATACCTCACTTGTGTGGGTAGGTCTAGCGCCCGCGACAGGAAATGCCCCAAAACACAACGTGGACACATCACATTTTTTGACAGAAAACAGAGGTGTTTTTTGGAAAGTGCCTAGCTGGAGATTTTGGCCTCTAGCTCAGCCGGCACCTAGGGAAACCTACCAAACCTGTGCATTTTTGAAAACTAGAGACCTAGGGAAATCCAAGATGGGGTGATTTGTGCGGCTGTGACGAGGTTCTGTTACCCCGAATCCTTTGCAAACCTCAAAATGTGGATGAAAAAACACATTTTCCTCACATTTCGGTGACAGAAAGTTCTGGCATCTGAAAGGAGCTTCACATTTCCTTCCACCCAGCGTTCCCCCAAGTTTCCCGATAAAAATGATACCTCACTTGTGTGGGTAGGCCTAGCACCCGCGACAGGAAATGCACCAAAATACAACATGGACACATCCCATTTTTTGACAGAAAACAGAGGTGTTTTTTGCAAAGTGCCTACCTGTATATTTTGGCCTCTAGCTCTACCGCCACCTAGGGAAACCTACCAAACCAGTGCATTTTTTAAAACTAGAGGCCTAGGGGAATCCAAGATGGGGTGACTTGTGGGGCTCTGACCAGGTTATATTACCCAGAATCCTTTGCAAACCTCAAAATGTGGCTAAAAAAAAACATTTTCATCACATTTCGGTGACAGAAAGTTCTGGCATCTGACAGGAGCTCCACATTTCCTTCCACCAATGTTCCCCCAAGTTTCCCGATAAAAAGTATACCTCACTTGTGTGGGTAGGCCTAGCGCCCGCGACAGGAAATGCCCCAAAATACAACATGGACACATCCCATTTTTTGACAGAAAACAGAGGTGTTTTTTGCAAAGTGCCTACCTGTAGATTTTGGCCTCTAGCTCAGCCGGCACCTAGGGAAACCTACCAAACCTGTGCATTTTTTAAAACTAGAGACCTAGGGGAATCCAAGATGGGGTGACTTGTGGGGCTCTGATCAGGTTCTGTTACCCAGAATCCTTTGCAAACATCAAAATTTGCCTAAAAAAAACTATTTTCCTTATATTTCGGTGACAGAAAGTTCTGGAATCTGAGAGGAGCCACAAATTTCCTTCCACCCAGCGTTCCCTCAAGTCTTCAGATAAAAATGATACCTCACTTGTGTGTGTAGGCCTAGCGCCCGCAAGCAGAAATGCCCCAAAACACAATGTGGACACATCCCATTTTTTGACAGAAAACAGAGGTGTTTTTTGCAAAGTGCCTACCTGTAGATTTTGGCCTCTAGCTCTACCGCCACCTAGGGAAACCTACCAAACCAGTGCATTTTTTAAAACTAGAGACCTAGGGGAATCCAAGATGGGGTGACTTGTGGGGCTCTGACCAGGTTATATTACCCAGAATCCTTTGCAAACCTCAAAATGTGGCTAAAAAAAAACATTTTCATCACATTTCGGTGACAGAAAGTTCTGGCATCTGACAGGAGCTCCACATTTCCTTCCACCAATGTTCCCCCAAGTTTCTCGATAAAAATGATACCTCACTTGTGTGGGTAGGCCTAGCGCCCGCGACAGGAAATGCCCCAAAATACAACATGGACACATCCCATTTTTTGACAGAAAACAGAGGTGTTTTTTGCAAAGTGCCTACCTGTAGATTTTGGACTCTAGCTCAGCCGGCACCTAGGGAAACCTACCAAACCTGTGCATTTTTTAAAACTAGAGACCTAGGGGAATCCAAGATGGGGTGACTTGTGGGGCTCTGATCAGGTTAGGTTACCCAGAATCCTTTGCAAACATCAAAATTTGCCTAAAAAAACTATTTTCCTTATATTTCGGTGACAGAAAGTTCTGGAATCTGAGAGGAGCCACAAATTTCCTTCCACCCAGCGTTCCCCCAAGTCTCCCGATAAAAATGATACCTCACTTGTGTGTGTAGGCCTAGCGCCCGCAAGCAGAAATGCCCCAAAACACAAAGTGGACACATCCCATTTTTTGACATAAAACAGAGGTGTTTTTTGCAAAGTGCCTACCTGTAGATTTTGGCCTCTAGCTCTGCCGGCACCTAGGGAATCCTACCAAACGTGTGCATTTTTTAAAACTAGAGACCTAGGGGAATCCAAGATGGGGTGACTTGTTGGGCTCTGACCAGGTTCTGTTACCCCGAATCCTTTGCAAACTTCAAAATATGGCTAAAAACTACATTTTCCTCACATTTCGCTGACAGAAAGTTCTGGAATCTGAGAGGAGCCACAAATTTCCTTCCACCCAGCGTTCCCCTAAGTCTTCTGATAAAATTGATACCTCACTTGTGTGGGTAGGCCTAGCGCCCGCAAGAGGAAATACCCCAAAACACAACGTGGACACATCCCATTTTTTGACAGAAAACAGAGGTGTTTTTTGCAAAGTGCCTACCTGTAGATTTTGGCCTCTAGCTCAGCCGGCACCTAGGGAAACCTACCAAACCTGTGCATTTTTGAAAACTAGAGACCTAGGGGAATCCAAGATGGGGTGACTTGTGGGGCTCTGACCAGGTTCTGTTACCCTGAATCCTTTGCAAACCTCAAAATATGGCTAAAAAACACATTTTCCTCACATTTCGGTGACAGAAAGTAATGGAATCTGAGAGGAACCACAAATTTCCTTCCACCCAGTGTTCCCCCAAGTCTTCCGATAAAAATGATACCTCACTTGTGTGGGTAGGCCTAGCGCCCGCAAGAGGAAATGCCCCAAAACACAACATGGACACATCCCATTTTTTTACATAAAACAGAGGTGTTTTTTGCAAAGTGCCTACCTGTAGAATTTGGCCTCTAGCTCAGCCAGCACCTAGGGAAACCTACCAAACCTGTGCATTTTTTAAAACTAGAGACCTAGGGGAATCCAAGATGGGGTGACTTGTGGGGCTCTGAACAGGTTCTGTTACCCAGAATCCTTGGCACACCTCAAAATGTGGATGAAAAAACACATTTTACTCACATTTCGGTGACAGAAAGTTCTAGCATCTGAGAGGAACCACAAATTTCCTTCCACCCAGCGTTCCCCCAAGTCTTTTTTAAAACTAGAGACCTAGGGGAATCCAAGATGGGGTGACTTGTGGGGCTCTGACCAGGTTCTGTTACCCTGAATCTTTTGCAAACCTCAAAATGTGGATGAAAAAACACATTTTCCTCACATTTTGGTGACAGAAAGTTCTAGCATCTGAGAGGAGCTACACATTTCCTTCCACCCAGCGTTCCGGCAAGTTTCCCGATAAAAATGATACCTCACTTGTGTGGGTAGGCCTAGCACCCGCGACAGGAAATGCACCAAAACACAACATGGACACATCCCATTTTTTGACAGAAAACAGAGGTGTTTTTTGCAAAGTGCCTACCTGTAGATTTTGGCCTGTAGCTCAGCCAGCACCTAGGGAAACCTACCAAACCTGTGCATTTTTGAAAACTAGAGACCTAGGGGAATCCAAGATGGGGTGACTTGTGGGGCTCTGATCAGGTCCTGGTGCCCAGAATACTTTGCAAACATCAAAATTTGCCTAACAAAAACAATTTTCCTTATATTTCGGTGACAGAAAGTTCTGGAATCTGAGAGGAGCCACAAATTTCCTTCCACCCAGCGTTCCCCCAAGTCTCCCGATAAAAATGATACCTCACTTGTGTGTGTACGCCTAACGCCCACAAGCGGAAATGCCCCAAAACACAACGTGGACACATCCCATTTTTTGACAGAAAACAAAGGTGTTTTTTGCAAAGTGCCTACCTTTAGATTTTGGCCTCTAGCTCTGCCGGCACCTAGGGAAACCTACCAAACCTGTGCATTTTTTAAAACTAGAGACCTAGGGGAATCCAAGATGGGGTGACTTGTGGGGCTGTGACCAGGTTCTGTTACCCAGAATCCTTTGCAAACCTCAAAATGTGGCTAAAAAACACATTTTCCTCACATTTCGGTGACAGAAAGTTCTGGAATCTGAGAGGAGCCACAAATTTCCTTCCACCCAGCGTTCCCCCAAGTCTCCCGATAAAAATGATACCTCACTTGTGTGGGTAGGCCTAGCGCCCGCAACAGGAAATGCCCCAAAACCCAACGTGGACACATCCCATTTTTTGACAGAAAACAGAGGTGTTTTTTGCAAAGTGCCTACCTGTAGATTTTGGCCTCTAGCTCAGCCTGCACCTAGGGAAACCTACCAAACCTGTGCATTTTTGAAAACTAGAGACCTAGGGGAATCCAAGATGGGGTGACTTGTGGGGCTCTGATCAGGTCCTGTTACCCAGAGTCCTTTGCAAACATCAAAATTTGCCTAAAAAACACATTTTCCTCACATTTCGGTGACAGAAAGTTCTGAAATCTGAGACGAGACACTAATTTCCTTCCACCCAGCGTTCCCCCAAGTCTCCCAATAAAAATGATACCTCACTTGTGTGGGTAGGTCTAGCGCCCGCGACAGGAAATGCCCCAAAACACAACGTGGACACATCACATTTTTTGACAGAAAACAGAGGTGTTTTTTGGAAAGTGCCTAGCTGGAGATTTTGGCCTCTAGCTCAGCCGGCACCTAGGGAAACCTACCAAACCTGTGCATTTTTGAAAACTAGAGACCTAGGGAAATCCAAGATGGGGTGATTTGTGCGGCTGTGACGAGGTTCTGTTACCCCGAATCCTTTGCAAACCTCAAAATGTGGATGAAAAAACACATTTTCCTCACATTTCGGTGACAGAAAGTTCTGGCATCTGAAAGGAGCTTCACATTTCCTTCCACCCAGCGTTCCCCCAAGTTTCCCGATAAAAATGATACCTCACTTGTGTGGGTAGGCCTAGCACCCGCGACAGGAAATGCACCAAAATACAACATGGACACATCCCATTTTTTGACAGAAAACAGAGGTGTTTTTTGCAAAGTGCCTACCTGTATATTTTGGCCTCTAGCTCTACCGCCACCTAGGGAAACCTACCAAACCAGTGCATTTTTTAAAACTAGAGGCCTAGGGGAATCCAAGATGGGGTGACTTGTGGGGCTCTGACCAGGTTATATTACCCAGAATCCTTTGCAAACCTCAAAATGTGGCTAAAAAAAAACATTTTCATCACATTTCGGTGACAGAAAGTTCTGGCATCTGACAGGAGCTCCACATTTCCTTCCACCAATGTTCCCCCAAGTTTCCCGATAAAAAGTATACCTCACTTGTGTGGGTAGGCCTAGCGCCCGCGACAGGAAATGCCCCAAAATACAACATGGACACATCCCATTTTTTGACAGAAAACAGAGGTGTTTTTTGCAAAGTGCCTACCTGTAGATTTTGGCCTCTAGCTCAGCCGGCACCTAGGGAAACCTACCAAACCTGTGGATTTTTTAAAACTAGAGACCTAGGGGAATCCAAGATGGGGTGACTTGTGGGGCTCTGATCAGGTTCTGTTACCCAGAATCCTTTGCAAACATCAAAATTTGCCTAAAAAAAACTATTTTCCTTATATTTCGGTGACAGAAAGTTCTGGAATCTGAGAGGAGCCACAAATTTCCTTTCACCCAGCGTTCCCTCAAGTCTCCCGATAAAAATGATACCTCACTTGTGTGTGTAGGCCTAGCGCCCGCAAGCAGAAATGCCCCAAAACACAAAGTGGACACATCCCATTTTTTGACATAAAACAGAGGTGTTTTTTGCAAAGTGCCTACCTGTAGATTTTGGCCTCTAGCTCTGCCGGCACCTAGGGAATCCTACCAAACCTGTGCATTTTTGAAAACTACAGACCTAGGGGAATCCAAGATGGGGTGACTTGTGGGGCTCTGACCAGGTTCTGTTACCCCGAATCCTTTGCAAACTTCAAAATATGGCTAAAAACCACATTTTCCTCACATTTCGCTGACAGAAAGTTCTGGAATCTGAGAGGAGCCACAAATTTCCTTCCACCCAGCGTTCCCCTAAGTCTTCCGATAAAATTGATACCTCACTTGTGTGGGTAGGCCTAGCGCCCGCAAGAGGAAATACTCAAAAACACAACGTGGACACATCCCATTTTTTGACAGAAAACAGAGGTGTTTTTTGCAAAGTGCCTACCTGTAGATTTTGGCCTCTAGCTCAGCCGGCACCTAGGGAAACCTACCAAACCTGTGCATTTTTGAAAACTAGAGACCTAGGGGAATCCAAGATGGGGTGACTTGTGGGGCTCTGACCAGGTTCTGTTACCCAGAATCCTTTGCAAACCTCAAAATATGGCTAAAAAACACATTTTCCTCACATTTCGGTGACAGAAAGTAATGGAATCTGAGAGGAACCACAAATTTCCTTCCACCCAGCGTTCCCCCAAGTCTTCCGATAAAAATGATACCTCACTTGTGTGGGTAGGCCTAGCGCCCGCAAGAGGAAATGCCCCAAAACACAACATGGACACATCCCATTTTTTGACATAAAACAGAGGTGTTTTTTGCAAAGTGCCTACCTGTAGATTTTGGCCTCTAATTTAGCCGGCACCTAGGGAAACCTACCAAACCTGTGCATTTTTTAAAACTAGAGACCTAGGGGAATCCAAGATGGGGTGACTTGTGGGGCTCTGAACAGGTTCTGTTACCCAGAATCCTTGGCACACCTCAAAATGTGAATGAAAAAACACATTTTACTCACATTTCGGTGACAGAAAGTTCTAGCATCTGAGAGGAACCACAAATTTCCTTCCACCCAGCGTTCCCCCAAGTCTTCCGATAAAAATGATACCTCACTTGTGTGGGTAGGCCTAGTGCCCGCAAGAGGAAATGCCCCAAAACACAACATGGACACATCCCATTTTTTGACATAAAACAGAGGTGTTTTTTGCAAAGCGCCTACCTTTAGATTTTGGCCTCTAGCTCTGCCGGCACCTAGGGAAACCTACCAAACCTGTGCATTTTTTAAAACTAGAGACCTAGGGGAATCCAAGATGGGGTGACTTGTGGGGCTCTGACCAGGTTCTGTTACCCAGAATCCTTTGCAAACCTCAAAATGTGGCTAAAAAACACATTTTCCTCAGATTTCGGTGACAGAAAGTTCTGGAATCTGAGAGGAGCCACAAATTTCCTTCCACCCAGCTTTCCCCCAAGTCTTCTGATAAAAATGATACCTCACTTTGGTGTGTAGGCCTAGCGCCTGCAAGCGGAAATGCCCCAAAACACAATGTGGACACATCCCATTTTTTGACAGAAAACAGAGGTGTTTTTTGCAAAGTGCCTACCTGTAGATTTTGGCCTCTAGCTCTACCGCCACCTAGGGAAACCTACCAAACCTGTGCATTTTTTAAAACTAGAGACCTAGAGGAATCCAAGATGGGGTGACTTGTGGGGCTCTGACCAGGTTCTGTTACCCCGAATCCTTTGCAAACTTCAAAATATGGCTAAAAACCACATTTTCCTCACATTTCGCTGACAGAAAGTTCTGGAATCTGAGAGGAGCCACAAATTTCCTTCCACCCAGCGTTCCACTAAGTCTTCCGATAAAACTGATACCTCACTTTGGTGTGTAGGACTAGCGCCCGCAAGCGGAAATGCCCCAAAACACAATGTGGACACATCCCATTTTTTGACAGAAAACAGAGGTGTTTTTTGCAAAGTGCCTACCTGTATATTTTGGCCTCTAGCTCTACTGCCACCTAGGGAAACATACTAAACCAGTGCATTTTTTTAAACTAGAGACCTAGGGGAATCCAAGATGGGGTGACTTGTGGGGCTCTGAGTAGGTTATATTACCCAGAATCCTTTGTAAACCTCAAAATGTGGCTAAAAAAAAACATTTTCATCACATTTCGGTGACAGAAAGTTCTGGCATCTGACAGGAGCTCCACATTTCCTTCCACCAATGTTCCCCCAAGTTTCCCGATAAAAATGATACCTCACTTGTGTGGGTAGGCCTAGCGCCCGCGACAGGAAATGCCCCAAAATACAACATGGACACATCCCATTTTTTGACAGAAAACAGAGGTGTTTTGTGCAAAGTGCCTACCTGTAGATTTTGGACTCTAGCTCAGCCGGCACCTAGGGAAACCTACCAAACCTGTGCATTTTTTAAAACTAGAGACCTAGGGGAATCCAAGATGGGGTGACTTGTGGGGCTCTGATCAGGTTAGGTTACCCAGAATCCTTTGCAAACATCAAAATTTGCCTAAAAAAAACTATTTTCCTTATATTTCGGTGACAGAAAGTTCTGGAATCTGAGAGGAGCCACAAATTTCCTTCCACCCAGCGTTCCCTCAAGTCTCCCGATAAAAATGATACCTCACTTGTGTGTGTAGGCCTAGCGCCCGCAAGCAGAAATGCCCCAAAACACAAAGTGGACACATCCCATTTTTTGACATAAAACAGAGGTGTTTTTTGCAAAGTGCCTACCTGTAGATTTTGGCCTCTAGCTCTGCCGGCACCTAGGGAATCCTACCAAACCTGTGCATTTTTTAAAACTAGAGACCTAGGGGAATCCAAGATGGGGTGACTTGTTGGGCTCTGACCAGGTTCTGTTACCCCGAATCCTTTGCAAACTTCAAAATATGGCTAAAAACTACATTTTCCTCACATTTCGCTGACAGAAAGTTCTGGAATCTGAGAGGAGCCACAAATTTCCTTCCACCCAGCGTTCCCCTAAGTCTTCCGATAAAATTGATACCTCACTTGTGTGGGTAGGCCTAGCGCCCGCAAGAGGAAATACCCCAAAACACAACGTGGACACATCCCATTTTTTGACAGAAAACAGAGGTGCTTTTTGCAAACTGCCTAAATGTAGATTTTGGCCTCTAGCTCAGCCGGCACCTAGGGAAACCTACCAAACCTGTGCATTTTTGAAAACTAGAGACCTAGGGGAATCCAAGATGGGGTGACTTGTGGGGCTCTGACCAGGTTCTGTTACCCCGAATCCTTTGCAAACCTTAAAATATGGCTAAAAAATAAATTTTCCTCACATTTCGGTGACAGAAAGTTCTAGCATCTGAGAGGAACCACAAATTTCCTTCCACCCAGCGTTCCCCCAAGTCTTCCGATAAAAATGATACCTCACTTGTGTGGGTAGGCCTAGCGCCCGCAAGAGGAAATGCCCCAAAACACAACATGGACCCATCCCATTTTTTGACATAAAACAGAGGTGTTTTTTGCAAAGTGCCTACCTTTAGATTTTGGCCTCTAGCTCTGCCGGCACCTAGAGAAACCTACCAAACCTGTGCATTTTTTTAAACTAGAGACCTAGGGGAATCCAAGATGGGGTGACTTGTGGGGCTCTGACCAGGTTCTGTTACCCAGAATCCTTTGCAAACCTCAAAATGTGGCTAAAAAACACATGTTCCTCACATTTCGGTGACAGAAAGTTCTGGAATCTGAGAGGAGCCACAAATTTCCTTCCACCCAGCGTTCCCCCAAGTCTTCTGATAAAAATGATACCTCACTTTGGTGTGTAGGCCTAGCGCCCGCAAGCGGAAATGCCCCAAAACACAATGTGGACACATCCCATTTTTTGACAGAAAACAGAGGTGTTTTTTGCAAAGTGCCTACCTGTAGATTTTGGCCTCTAGCTCTACCGCCACCTAGGGAAACCTACCAAACCTGTGCATTTTTTAAAACTAGAGAACTAGAGGAATCCAAGATGGGGTGACTTGTGGGGCTCTGACCAGGTTCTGTTACCCCGAATCCTTTGCAAACTTCAAAATATGGCTAAAAACCAAATTTTCCTCACATTTCGCTGACAGAAAGTTCTGGAATCTGAGAGGAGCCACAAATTTCCTTCCACCCAGCGTTCCCCTAAGTCTTCCGATAAAATTGATACCTCACTTTGGTGTGTAGGACTAGCGCCCGCAAGCGGAAATGCCCCAAAACACAATGTGGACACATCCCATTTTTTGACAGAAAACAGAGGTGTTTTTTGCAAAGTGCCTACCTGTATATTTTGGCCTCTAGCTCTACTGCCACCTAGGGAAACCTACCAAACCAGTGCATTTTTTAAAACTAGAGACCTAGGGGAATCCAAGATGGGGTGACTTGTGGGGCTCTGACCAGGTTATATTACCCAGAATCCTTTGCAAACCTCAAAATGTGGCTAAAAAAAAACATTTTCATCACATTTCGGTGACAGAAAGTTCTGGCATCTGACAGGAGCTCCACATTTCCTTCCACCAATGTTCCCCCAAGTTTCCCGATAAAAATGATACCTCACTTGTGTGGGTAGGCCTAGCGCCCGCGACAGGAAATGCCCCAAAATACAACATGGACACATCCCATTTTTTGACAGAAAACAGAGGTGTTTTGTGCAAAGTGCCTACCTGTAGATTTTGGACTCTAGCTCAGCCGGCACCTAGGGAAACCTACCAAACCTGTGCATTTTTTAAAACTAGAGACCTAGGGGAATCCAAGATGGGGTGACTTGTGGGGCTCTGATCAGGTTAGGTTACCCAGAATCCTTTGCAAACATCAAAATTTGCCTAAAAAAACTATTTTCCTTATATTTCGGTGACAGAAAGTTCTGGAATCTGAGAGGAGCCACAAATTTCCTTACAACCAGCGTTCCCTCAAGTCTCCCGATAAAAATGATACCTCACTTGTGTGTGTAGGCCTAGCGCCCGCAAGCAGAAATGCCCCAAAACACAAAGTGGACACATCCCATTTTTTGACATAAAACAGAGGTGTTTTTTGCAAAGTGCCTACCTGTAGATTTTGGCCTCTAGCTCTGCCGGCACCTAGGGAATCCTACCAAACCTGTGCATTTTTTAAAACTAGAGACCTAGGGGAATCCAAGATGGGGTGACTTGTTGGGCTCTGACCAGGTTCTGTTACCCCGAATCCTTTGCAAACTTCAAAATATGGCTAAAAACTACATTTTCCTCACATTTCGCTGACAGAAAGTTCTGGAATCTGAGAGGAGCCACAAATTTCCTTCCACCCAGCGTTCCCCTAAGTCTTCCGATAAAATTGATACCTCACTTGTGTGGGTAGGCCTAGCGCCCGCAAGAGGAAATACCCCAAAACACAACGTGGACACATCCCATTTTTTACAGAAAACAGAGGTGTTTTTTGCAAAGTGCCTAAATGTAGATTTTGGCCTCTAGCTCAGCCGGCACCTAGGGAAACCTACCAAACCTGTGCATTTTTGAAAACTAGAGACCTAGGGGAATCCAAGATGGGGTGACTTGTGGGGCTCTGACCAGGTTCTGTTACCCCGAATCCTTTGCAAACCTCAAAATATGGCTAAAAAATACATTTTCCTCACATTTCGGTTACAGAAAGTAATGGAATCTGTGAGGAACCACAAATTTCCTTCCACCCAGCGTTCCCCCAAGTCTTCCGATAAAAATGATACCTCACTTGTGTGGGTAGGCCTAGCGCCCGCAAGAGGAAATGCCCCAAAACACAACATGGACACATCCCATTTTTTGACATAAAACAGACGTGTTTTTTGCAAAGTGCCTACCTGTAGATTTTGGCCTCTAACTCAGCCGGCACCTAGGGAAACCTACCAAACCTGTGCATTTTTTAAAACTAGAGACCTAGGGGAATCCAAGATGGGGTGACTTGTGGGGCTCTGACCAGGTTCTGTTACCCAGAATCCTTGGCACACCTCAAAATGTGGATGAAAAAACACATTTTACTCACATTTCGGTGACAGAAAGTTCTGGAATCTGAGAGGAGCCACAAATTTCCTTCCACCCAGCGTTCCCCTAAGTCTTCCGATAAAATTGATACCTCACTTGTGTGGGTAGGCCTAGCGCCCGCAAGAGGAAATACCCAAAAACACAACGTGGACACATCCCATTTTTTGACAGAAAACAGAGGTGTTTTTTGCAAAGTGCCTACCTGTAGATTTTGGCCTCTAGCTCAGCCGGCACCTAGGGAAACCTACCAAACCTGTGCATTTTTTAGAACTAGAGACCTAGGGGAATCCAAGATGGGGTGACTTGTGGGGCTCTGACCAGGTTCTGTTACCCCGAATCCTTTGCAAACCTCAAAATATGGCTAAAAAACACATTTTCCTCACATTTCGGTGACAGAAAGTTCTAGCATCTGAGAGGAACCACAAATTTCCTTCCACCCAGCGTTGCCCCAAGTCTTCCGATAAAAATGATACCTCACTTGTGTGGGTAGGCCTAGCGCCCGCAAGAGGAAATGCCCCAAAACACAACATGGACACATCCCATTTTTTGACATAAAACAGAGGTGTTTTTTGCAAAGTGCCTACCTTTAGATTTTGGCCTCTAGCTCTGCCGGCACCTAGGGAAACCTACCAAACCTGTGCATTTTTTAAAACTAGAGACCTAGGGGAATCCATGATGGGGTGACTTGTGGGGCTCTGACCAGGTTCTGTTACCCAGAATCCTTTGCAAACCTCAAAATGTGGCTAAAAAACACATTTTCCTCACATTTCGGTGACAGAAAGTTCTGGAATCTGAGAGGAGCCACAAATTTCCTTCCACCCAGCGTTCCCCCAAGTCTTCTGATAAAAATGATACCTCACTTTGGTGTGTAGGCCTAGCGCCCGCAACCGGAAATGCCCCAAAACACAATGTGGACACATCCCATTTTTTGACAGAAAACAGAGGTGTTTTTTGCAAAGTGCCTACCTGTAGATTTTGGCCTCTAGCTCTACCGCCACCTAGGGAAACATACCAAACCAGTGCATTTTTTAAAACTAGAGACCTAGGGGAATCCAAGATGGGGTGACTTGTGGGGCTCTGACCAGGTTATATTACCCAGAATCCTTTGCAAACCTCAAAATGTGGCTAAAAAAAAACATTTTCATCACATTTCGGTGACAGAAAGTTCTGGCATCTGACAGGAGCTCCACATTTCCTTCCACCAATGTTCCCCCAAGTTTCCCGATAAAAATGATACCTCACTTGTGTGGGTAGGCCTAGCGCCCGCGACAGGAAATGCCCCAAAATACAACATGGACACATCCCATTTTTTGACAGAAAACAGAGGTGTTTTGTGCAAAGTGCCTACCTGTAGATTTTGGACTCTAGCTCAGCCGGCACCTAGGGAAACCTACCAAACCTGTGCATTTTTTAAAACTAGAGACCTAGGGGAATCCAAGATGGGGTGACTTGTGGGGCTCTGATCAGGTTAGGTTACCCAGAATCCTTTGCAAACATCAAAATTTGCCTAAAAAAACTATTTTCCTTATATTTCGGTGACAGAAAGTTCTGGAATCTGAGAGGAGCCACAAATTTCCTTCCACCCAGCGTTCCCTCAAGTCTCCTGATAAAAATGATACCTCACTTGTGTGTGTAGGCCTAGCGCCCGCAAGCAGAAATGCCCCAAAACACAAAGTGGACACATCCCATTTTTTGACATAAAACAGAGGTGTTTTTTGCAAAGTGCCTACCTGTAGATTTTGGCCTCTAGCTCTGCCGGCACCTAGGGAATCCTACCAAACCTGTGCATTTTTTTAAACTAGAGACCTAGGGGAATCCAAGATGGGGTGACTTGTTGGGCTCTGACCAGGTTCTGTTACCCCGAATCCTTTGCAAACTTCAAAATATGGCTAAAAACTACGTTTTCCTCACATTTCGCTGACAGAAAGTTCTGGAATCTGAGAGGAGCCACAAATTTCCTTCCACCCAGCGTTCCCCTAAGTCTTCCGATAAAATTGATACCTCACTTGTGTGGGTAGGCCTAGCGCCCGCAAGAGGAAATACCCCAAAACACAACGTGGACACATCCCATTTTTTGACAGAAAACAGAGGTGTTTTTTGCAAAGTGCCTAAATGTAGATTTTGGCCTCTAGCTCAGCCGGCACCTAGGGAAACCTACCAAACCAGTGCATTTTTTAAAACTAGAGACCTAGGGGAATCCAAGATGGGGTGACTTGTGGGGCTCTGACCAGGTTATATTACCCAGAATCCTTTGCAAACCTCAAAATGTGGCTAAAAAAAAACATTTTCATCACATTTTGGTGACAGAAAGTTCTGGCATCTGACAGGAGCTCCACATTTCCTTCCACCAATGTTCCCCCAAGTTTCCCGATAAAAATGATACCTCACTTGTGTGGGTAGGCCTAGCGCCCGCGACAGGAAATGCCCCAAAATACAACATGGACACATCCCATTTTTTGACAGAAAACAGAGGTGTTTTTTGCAAAGTGCCTACCTGTAGATTTTGGACTCTAGCTCAGCCGGCACCTAGGGAATTCTACCAAACCTGTGCATTTTTTAAAACTAGAGACCTAGGGGAATCCAAGATGGGGTGACTTGTGGGGCTCTGATCAGGTTAGGTTACCCAGAATCCTTTGCAAACATCAAAATTTGCCTAAAAAAACTATTTTCCTTATATTTCGGTGACAGAAAGTTCTGGAATCTGAGAGGAGCCACAAATTTCCTTCCACCCAGCGTTCCCTCAAGTCTCCCGATAAAAATGATACCTCACTTGTGTGTGTAGGCCTAGCGCCCGCAAGCAGAAATGCCCCAAAACACAAAGTGGACACATCCCATTTTTTGACATAAAACAGAGGTGTTTTTTGCAAAGTGCCTACCTGTAGATTTTGGCCTCTAGCTCTGCCGGCACCTAGGGAATCCTACCAAACCTGTGCATTTTTTAAAACTAGAGACCTAGGGGAATCCAAGATGGGGTGACTTGTTGGTCTCTGACCAGGTTCTGTTACCCCGAATCCTTTGCAAACTTCAAAATATGGCTAAAAAACACATTTTCCTCACATTTCGCTGACAGAAAGTTCTGGAATCTGAGAGGAGCCACAAATTTCCTTCCACCCAGCGTTCCCCTAAGTCTTCCGATAAAATTGATACCTCACTTGTGTGGGTAGGCCTAGCGCCCGCAAGAGGAAATACCCCAAAACACAACATGGACACATCCCATTTTTTGACAGAAAACAGAGGTGTTTTTTGCAAAGTGCCTACCTGTAGATTTTGGCCTCTAGCTCTGCCGGCACCTTGGGAAACCTACCAAACCTGTGCATTATTTAAAACTAGAGACCTAGGGGAATCCAAGATGGGGTGACTTGTGGGGCTCTGACCAGGTTCTGTTACCCCGAATCCTTTGCAAACCTCAAAATATGGCTAAAAAACACATTTTCCTCACATTTCGGTGACAGAAAGTAATGGAATCTGAGAGGAGCCACAAATTTCCTTCCACCCAGCGTTCCCCCAAGTCTTCTGATAAAAATGATACCTCACTTTGGAGTGTAGGCCTAGCGCCCGCAAGCGGAAATGCCCCAAAACACAATGTGGACACATCCCATTTTTTGACAGAAAACAGAGGTGTTTTTTGCAAAGTGCCTACCTGTAGATTTTGGCCTCTAGCTCTACCGCCACCTAGGGAAACCAACCAAACCAGTGCATTTTTTAAAACTAGAGACCTACGGGAATCCAAGATGGGGTGACTTGTGGGGCTCTGACCAGGTTATATTACCCAGAATCCTTTGCAAACCTCAAAATGTGGCTAAAAAAAAACATTTTCATCACATTTCGGTGACAGAAAGTTCTGGCATCTGACAGGAGCTCCACATTTCCTTCCACCAATGTTCCCCCAAGTTTCCCGATAAAAATGATACCTCACTTGTGTGGGTAGGCCTAGCGCCCGCGACAGGAAATGCCCCAAAATACAACATGGACACATCCCATTTTTTGACAGAAAACAGAGGTGTTTTTTGCAAAGTGCCTACCTGTAGATTTTGGCCTCTAGCTCAGCCGGCACCTAGGGAAACCTACCAAACCTGTGCATTTTTTAAAACTAGAGACCTAGGGGAATCCAAGATGGGGTGACTTGTGGGGCTCTGATCAGGTTAGGTTACCCAGAATCCTTTGCAAACATCAAAATTTGCCTAAAAAAACTATTTTCCTTATATTTCGGTGACAGAAAGTTCTGGAATCTGAGAGGAGCCACAAATTTCCTTCCACCCAGCGTTCCCTCAAGTCTCCCGATAAAAATGATACCTCACTTGTGTGTGTAGGCCTAGCGCCCGCAAGCAGAAATGCCCCAAAACACACAGTGGACACATCCCATTTTTTGACATAAAACAGAAGTGTTTTTTGCAAAGTGCCTACCTGTAGATTTTAGCCTCTAGCTCTGCCGGCACCTAGGGAATCCTACCAAAACTGTGCATTTTTTAAAACTAGAGACCTAGGGGAATCCAAGATGGGGTGACTTGTTGGGCTCTGACCAGGTTCTGTTACCCCGAATCCTTTGCAAACTTCAAAATATGGCTAAAAACCACATTTTCCTCACATTTCGCTGACAGAAAGTTCTGGAATCTGAGATGAGGCACAAATTACCTTCCAACCAGCGTTCCTCCAAGTCTCCCGATAAAAATGATACCTCACTTGTGTGGGTAGGCCTAGCGCCCGCGACAGGAAATGCCCCAAAGCGCAACGTGGACACATCCCATTTTTTGACAGAAAACAGAGTTGTTTTTTGCAAAGTGCCTACCTGTAGATTTTGGCCTCTAGCTCTGCCAGCACCTAGGGAAACCTACCAAACCTGTGCCTTTTTGAAAACTAGAGACCTAGGGGAATCCAAGATGGGGTGACTTGTGGGGCTCTGACCAGGTTCTGTTACCCCGAATCCTTTGCAAACCTTAAAATATGGCTAAAAAACACATTTTCCTCACATTTCGGTGACAGAAAGTAATGGAATCTGAGAGGAACCACAAATTTCCTTCCACCCAGCGTTCCCCCAAGTCTTCCGATAAAAATGATACCTCACTTGTGTGGGTAGGCCTAGCGCCCGCAAGAGGAAATGCCCCAAAACACAACATGGACACATCCCATTTTTTGACATAAACCAGAGGTGTTTTTTGCAAAGTGCCTCCCTGTAGATTTTGGCCTCTAGCTCAGCCGGCACCTAGGGAAACCTACCAAACCTGTGCATTTTTTAAAACTAGAGACCTAGGGGCATCCAAGATGGGGTGACTTGTGGGGCTCTGAACAGGTTCTGTTACCCAGAATCCTTTGCACACCTCAAAATGTGGATGAAAAAACACATTTTACTCACATTTCGGTGACAGAAAGTTCTAGCATCTGAGAGGAGCAACACATTTCCTTCCACCCAGCGTTCCCGCAAGTCTTCTGATAAAAATGATACCTCACTTGGGTGTGTAGGCCTAGCACCCGCAAGTGGAAATGCCCCAAAACACAACGTGGACACATCCCATTTTTTGACAGAAAACAGAGGTGTTTTTTCCAAAGTGACTACCTGTAGATTTTGGCCTCTAGCTCTGCCGCCACCTAGGGAAACCTACCAAACCTGTGCATTTTTGAAAACTAGAGACCTAGGGGAATCCAAGATGGGGTGACTTGTGGGGCTCTGACCAGGTTCTGTTACCCCGAATCCTTTGCAAACCTCAAAATATGGCTAAAAAACACATTTTCCTCACATTTCGGTGACAGAAAGTAATGGAATCTGAGAGGAACCACAAATTTCCACCCACCCAGCGTTCCCCCAAGTCTTCCGATAAAAATGATACCTCACTTGTGTTGGTAGGCCTAGCGCCCGCAAGAGGAAATGCCCCAAAACGCAACATGGACACATCCCATTTTTTGACATAAAACAGAGGTGTTTTTTGCAAAGTGCCTACCTGTAGATTTTGGCCTCTAGCTCAGCCGGCACCTAGGGAAACCTACCAAACCTGTGCATTTTTTAAAACTAGAGACCTAGGGGCATCCAAGATGGGGTGACTTGTGGGGCTCTGAACAGCTCTGTTACCCAGAATCCTTTGCACACCTCAAAATGTGGATGAAAAAACACATTTTACTCACATTTCGGTGACAGAAAGTTCTGGAATCTGAGAGGAGCAACACATTTCCTTCCACCCAGCGTTCCCGCAAGTCTTCTGATAAAAATGATACCTCACTTGGGTGTGTAGGCCTAGCACCCGCAAGTGGAAATGCCCCAAAACACAACGTGGACACATCCCATTTTTTGACCGAAAACAGAGGTGTTTTTTGCAAAGTGCCTACCTGTAGATTTTGGCCTCTAGCTCTGCCGCCACCTAGGGAAACCTACCAAACCTGTGCATTTTTGAAAACTAGAGACCTAGGGAAATCCAAGATGGGGTGACTTGTGGGGCTCTGACCAGGTTCTGTTACCCTGAATCCTTTGCATACCTCAAAATGTGTCTAAAAAACTAATTTTCCTAACATTTCGGTGACAGAAAGTTCTGGAATCTGAGAGGAGCCACACATTTCCTTCCACCAAGCGTTCCCCCAAGTCTTCTGATAAAAATGATACCTCACTTTGGTGTGTAGGCCTAGCGCCCGCAAGCGGAAATGCCCCAAAACACATCGTGGACACATCCCATTTTTTTAAAGAAAACAGAGGTGTTTTTTGCAAAGTGCCTACCTGTAGATATTGGCCTCTAGCTCTGCTGGCACCTAGGGAAACCTACCAAACCTGTGCATTTTTTAAAACTAGAGAGCTAGGGGAATCCAAGATGGGGTGACTTGTGGGGCTCTGACCAGGTTCTGTTACCCAGAATCCTTTGCAAACCTCAAAATGTGGCTAAAAAACAAATTTTCCTCACATTTCGGTGACAGAAAGTTCTGGAATCTAAGAGGAGCCACACATTTCCTTCCACCCAGCATTCCCCCAAGTCTTCTTATAAAAATGATACCTCACTTGGGTGTGTAGGCCTAGCGCCCGCAAGCGGAAATGCCCCAAAACACAACGTGGACACATCCCATTTTTTGACAGAAAACAGAGGTGTTTTTTGCAAAGTGCCTACCTGTAGATTTTGGCCTCTAGCTCTGCCGGCACCTAGGGAAACCTACCATACCTGTGCATTTTTTAAAACTAGAGACCTAGAGGAATCCAAGATGGGGTGACTTGTGGTGCTCTGACCAGGTTCTATTACCCAGAATCCTTTGCAAACCTCAAAATGTGGCTAAAAATACACATTTTCATCACATTTCGGTGACAGAAAGTTCTAGCATCTGACAGGAGCTACACATTTCCTTCCACCAACGTTCCCCCAAGTTTCCCGATAAAAATGATACCTCACTTGTCTGTGTAGGCCTAGCGCCCGCAAGCAGAAATGCCCCAAAACACAAGGTGGACACATCCCATTTTTTGACCGAAAACAGAGGTGTTTTTTGCAAAGTGCCTACCTGTAGATTTTGGCCTCTAGCTCAGCCGGCACCTAGGGAAACCTACCAAACCTGTGCATTTTTGAAAACTAGAGACCTAGGGGAATCCAAGATGGGGTGACTTGTGGGGCTCTGACCAGGTTCTGTTACCCCGAATCCTTTGCAAACTTCAAAATATGGCTAAAAACCACATTTTCCTCACATTTCGCTGACAGAAAGTTCTGGAATCTGAGAGGAGCCACAAATTTCCTTCCACCCAGCGTTCCCCTAAGTCTTCGGATAAAAATGATACCTCACTTGTGTGGGTAGGCCTAGCGCCTGCAAGAGGAAATACCCCAAAACACAACGTGGACACATCCCATTTCTTGACAGAAAACAGAGGTGTTTTTTCCAAAGTGCCTACCTGTAGATTTTGGCCACTAGCTCAGCCGGCACCTAGGGAAACCTACCAAACCTGTGCATTTTTGAAAACTAGAGACCTAGGGGAATCCAAGATGGGGTGACTTGTGGGGCTCTGACCAGGTTCTGTTACCCCGAATCCTTTGCAAACCTCAAAATATGGCTAAAAAACACATTTTCCTCACATTTCGGTGACAGAAAGTTCTAGAATCTGAGAGGAGCCACAAATTTCCTTCCTCCCAGCATTTCCCCAAGTCTTCCGATAAAAATGATACCTCACTTGTGTGGGTAGGCCTAGCGCCCGCAAGAGGAAATGCCCCAAAACACAACATAGACACATCCCATTTTTTGACATAAAACAGAGGTGTTTTTTGCAAAGTGCCTACCTGTAGATTTTGGCCTCTAGCTCAGCCGGCACCTAGTGAAACATACCAAACCTGTGCCTTTTTGAAAACTAGAGACCTAGGGGAATCCAAGATGGGGTGACTTGTGGGGCTCTGACCAGGTTCTGTTACCCAGAATCCTTTGCAAACCTCAAAATTTGGCTAAAAAACACATGTTCCTTACATTTCTGTGGCAGAAAGTTCTGGAATCTGAGATGAGGCACAAATTACCTTCCAACCAGCATTCCCCCAAGTCTCCCGATAAAAATGATACCTCACTTGTGTGGGTAGGCCTAGCGCCCGCGACAGGAAATGCCCCAAAGCGCAACGTGGACACATCCCATTTTTTGACAGAAAACAGAGCTGTTTTTTGCAAAGTGCCTACCTGTAGATTTTGGCCTCTAGCTCAGCCGGCACCTAGGGAAACCTACCAAACATGTGCCTTTTTGAAAACTAGAGACCTAGGGGAATCCAAGATGGGGGGACTTGTGGGGCTCTGACCAGGTTCTGTTACCCCGAATCCTTTGCAAACCTTAAAATATGGCTAAAAAACACATTTTCCTCACATTTCGGTGACAGAAAGTAATGTAATCTGAGAGGAACCACAAATTTCCTTTCACCCAGCGTTCCCCCAAGTCTTCCGATAAAAATGATACCTCACTTGTGTGGGTAGGCCTAGCGCCCGCAAGAGGAAATGCCCCAAAACACAACATGGACACATCCCATTTTTTGACAGAAAACAGAGGTGTTTTTTGCAAAGTCCCTACCTGTAGATTTTGGCCTCTAGCTCTGCCGGCACCTAGGGAAACCTACCAAACCTGTGCATTTTTTAAAACTAGAGACCTAGAGGAATCCAAGATGGGGTGACTTGTGGGGCTCTGACCAGGTTCTATTACCCAGAATCCTTTGCAAACCTCAAAATGTGGCTAAAAATACACATTTTCATCACATTTCGGTGACAGAAAGTTCTAGCATCTGACAGGAGCTACACATTTCCTTCCACCAACGTTCCCCCAAGTTTCCCGATAAAAATGATACCTCACTTGTGTGGGTAGGCCTAGCGCCTGCGACAGGAAATGCCCCAAAACACAACATGGACACATCCCATTTTTTGACAGAAACAGAGGTTTTTTTTGCAAAGTGCCTACCTGTAGATATTGGCCTCTAGCTCATCCGGCACCTAGCGAAACCTATCAAACCTGTGCATTTTTGAAAACTAGAGACCTAGGGGAATCCAAGATGGGGTGACTTGTGGGGCTCTGATCAGGTTCTGTTTCCCAGAATCCTTTGTAAACATCAAAATTTGCCGAAAAAAAAAAAAAAATCCTTATATTTCGGTGACAGAAAGTTCTGGAATCTGAGAGGAGCCACAAATTTCCTTCCACCCAGCGTTCCCCCAAGTCTCCCGATAAAAATGATACCTCACTTTTGTGTGTAGGCCTAGCGTCCGCAAGCAGAAATGCCCCAAAACACAAAGTGGACACATCCCATTTTTTGACAGAAAACAGAGGTGTTTTTTGCAAAGTGCCTACCTGTAGATTTTTACCTCTAGCTCAGCCGGCACCTAGGGAAACCTACCAAACCTGTGCATTTTTGAAAACTAGAGACCTAGGGGAATCTAGATGGGGTGACTTGTGGGGCTCTGACCAGGTTCTGTTACCCCGAATCCTTTGCAAACTTCAAAATATGGCTAAAAACCACATTTTCCTCACATTTCGCTGACAGAAAGTTCTGGAATCTGAGAGGAGCCACAAATTTCCTTCCACCCAGCGTTCCCCTAAGTCTTCCGATAAAAATGATACCTCACTTGTGTGGGTAGGCCTAGCGCCCGCAAGAGGAAATACCCCAAAACACAACGTGGACACATCCCATTTCTTGACAGAAAACAGAGGTGTTTTTTGCAAAGTGCCTACCTGTAGATTTTGGCCACTAGCTCAGCCGGCACCTAGGGAAACCTACCAAACCTTTGCATTTTTGAAAACTAGAGACCTAGGGGAATCCAAGATGGGGTGACTTGTGGGGCTCTGACCAGGTTCTGTTACCCCGAATCCTTTGCAAACCTCAAAATATGGCTGAAAAACACATTTTCCTCACATTTCGGTGACAGAAAGTTCTAGAATCTGAGAGGAGCCCCAAATTTCCTTCTACGCAGCGTTCCCCCAAGTCTTCCGATAAAAATGATACCTCACTTGTGTGGGTAGGCCTATCGCCCGCAAGAGGAAATACCCCAAAACACAACGTGGACACATCCCATTTTTTGACAGAAAACAGGTGTTTTTTGCAAAGTGCCTACCTGTAGATTTTGGACTCTAGCTCAGCCTGTACCTAGGGAAACCTACCAAACCTGTGCATTTTTTAAAACTAGAGACCTAGGGGAATCCAAGATAGGGTGACTTGTGGGGCTCTGATCAGGTTCTGTTACCCAGAAACCTTTGCAAACATCAAAATTTGTCTAAAAAAAACAATTTTCCTTATATTTCGGTGACAGAAAGTTCTGGAATCTGAGAGGAGCCACAAATTTCCTTCCACCCAGCGTTCCCTCAAGTCTCCCGATAAAAATGATACCTCACTTGTGTGTCTAGGCCTAGCGCCCGCAAGCAGAAATGCCCCAAAACACAAAGTGGACACATCCCATTTTCTGACATAAAACAGAGGTGTTTTTTCCAAAGTGCCTGCCTGTAGATTTTGGCCTCTAGCTCTGCCGGCACCTAGGGAAACCTACTAAACCTGTGCATTTTTTAAAACTAGAGATCTAGGGGAATCCAAGATGGGGTGACTTGTGGGGCTCTGACCAGGTTCTGTTACCCCGAATCCTTTGCAAACCTCAAAATATGGCTAAAAAACATATTTTCCTCACATTTCGGTGACAGAAAGTTCTGGAATCTGAGAGGAACCACAAATTTCCTTCCACCCAGCATTCCCCCAAGTATTCTGATAAAAATGATACCTCACTTGGGTGTGTAGGCCTAGCGCCCGCAAGCGGAAATGCCCCAAAACACAACGTGGACACATCCCATTTTTTGACAGAAAACAGAGGTGTTTTTTGCAAAGTGCCTACCTGTAGATTTTGGCCTCTAGCTCTGCCGGCACCTAGGGAAACCTACCAAACCTGTGCATTTTTTAAAACTAGAGACCTAGGGGAATCCAAGATGGGGTGACTTGTGGGGCTCTGACCAGGTTCTATTACCCAGAATCCTTTGCAAACCTCAAAATGTGGCTAAAAAAACACATTTTCATCACATTTCGGTGACAGAAAGTTCTAGCATCCGACAGGAGCTACAAATTTCCTTCCACCAACGTTCCCCCAAGTTTCCCAATAAAAATGATACCTCACTTGTGTGGGTAGGCCTAGCGCCCGCGACAGGAAATGCCCCAAAACACAACATGGACACATCCCATTTTTTGACAGAAACAGAGGTGTTTTTTGCAAAGTGCCTACCTGTAGATTTTGGCCTCTAGCTCAGCCGGCACCTAGGGAAACATACCAAACCTGTGCATTTTTGAAAACTAGAGACCTAGGGGAATCCAAGATGGGATGATTTGTGGGGCTCTGACCAGGTTCTGTTACCCAGAATCCTTTGCAAACCTCAAAATATGACTAAAAAACACATTTTCCTCACATTTCGGTGACAGAAAGTTCTGGAATCTGAGAGGAGTCACAAATGTCCTTCAACCAGCATTCCCCCAAGTCTTCCGATAAAAATGATACCTCACTTGTGTGGGTAGGCCTAGCGCCCGCAAGAGGAAATGCCCAAAACACAACGTGGACACATCCCATTTTTTGACATAAAACAGAGGTGTTTATTGCAAAGTGCCTACCCGTAGATTTTGGCCTCTAGCTCAGCCGGCACCTAGGGAAACCTACCAAACCTGTGCATTTTTGAAAACTAGAGACCTAGGGGAATCCAAGATGGGGTGACTTGTGTGGCTCTGACCAGGTTCTATTACCCAGAATCCTTTGCAAACCTCAAAATGTGGCTAAAAAAACACATTTTCATCACATTTCGGTGACAGAAAGTTTAGGCATCTGACAGGAGCTACACATTTCCTTCCACCAACATTCCCCCAAGTGTCCCGATAAAAATGATATCTCACTTGTGTGGGTAGGCCTAGCGCCCGCAAGAGGAAATACCTCAAAACACAACGTGGACACATCCCATTTTTTGCCAGAAAAAAAAGGTGTTTTTTGCAAAGTGCCTACCTGTAGATTTTGGCCACTAGCTCAGCCGGCACCTAGGGAAACCTACCAAACCTGTGCATTTTTGAAAACTAGAGACCTAGGGGAATCCAAGATGGGGTGACTTGTGGGGCTCTGACCAGGTTCTGTTACCCCGAAACCTTTGCAAACCTCAAAATATGGCTAAAAAACATATTTTCCTCACATTTTGGTGACAGAAAGTTCTAGAATCTGAGAGTAGCCACAAATTTCCTTCCTCCCAGCATTCCCCCAAGTCTTCTGATAAAAATGATACCTCACTTGTGTGGGTAGGCCTAGCGCCCGCAAGAGGAAAAGCCCCAAAACACAACGTGGACACATGCCATTTTTTGACAGAAAACAGAGGTGTTTTTTGCAAAGTGCCTCCCTGTAGATTTTGGCCTGTAGCTCAGCCGGCACCTAGGGAAACTTACCAAACCTGTGCATTTTTTAAAACTAGAGACCTAGGGGAATCCAAGATGGGGTGACTTGTGGGGCTCTGACCAGGTTCTGTTACCCAGAATCCTTTGCACACCTCAAAATGTGGATGAAAAAACACATTTTCCTCATATTTCGGTGTCAGAAAGTTCCAGCATCTGAGAGGAGCTACACATTTCCTTCCACCCAGCGTTACTGCAAGTTTCCCAATAAAAATGATACCTCACTTGTGTGGGTAGGCCTAGCGCCCGCGACAGGAAATGCCCCAAAACACAACATGGACACATCCCATTTTTTGACAGAAAACAGAGGTGTTTTTTTCAAAGTGCCTACCTGTAGATTTTGGCCTCTAGCTCAGCCGGCACCTATGGAAACCTACAAAACCTGTGCATTTTTTTAAACTAGAGACCTAGGGGAATCCAAGATGGGGTGACTTGTGGGGCTCTGACCAGGTTCTATTACCCAGAATCCTTTGCAAACCTCAAAATGTGGCTAAAAAAACACATTTTCATCACTTTTCGGTGACAGAAAGTTTAGGCATCTGACAGGAGCTACACATTTCCTTCCACCAACATTCCCCCAAGTGTCCCGATAAAAATGATATCTCACTTGTGTGGGTAGGCCTAGCGCCCGCAAGAGGAAATACCTCAAAACACAACGTGGACACATCCCATTTTTTGACAGAAAACAGAGGTGTTTTTTGCAAAGTGCCTACCTGTAGGTTTTGGCCACTAGCTCAGCCGGCACCTAGAGAAACCTACCAAACCTGTGCATTTTTGAAAACTAGAGACCTAGGGGAATCCAAGATGGGGTGACTTGTGGGGCTCTGACCAGGTTCTGTTACCCCGAATCCTTTGCAAACCTCAAAATATGGCTAAAAAACACATTTTCCTCACATTTCGGTGACAGAAAGTTCTAGAATCTGAGAGGAGCCACAAATTTCCTTCTACGCAGCGTTCCCCCAAGTCTTCCGATAAAAATGATACCTCACTTGTGTGGGTAGGCCTAGCGCCCGCAAGAGGAAATACCCCAAAACACAACGTGGACACATCCCATTTTTTGACAGAAAACAGAGGTGTTTTTTGCAAAGTGCCTACCTGTAGATTTTGGACTCTAGCTCAGCCTGTACCTAGGGAAACCCACCAAACCTGTGCATTTTTTAAAACTAGAGACCTAGGGGAATCCAAGATAGGGTGACTTGTGGGGCTCTGATCAGGTTCTGTTACCCAGAAACCTTTGCAAACATCAAAATTTGCCTAAAAAAAACAATTTTCCTTATATTTCGGTGACAGAAAGTTTTGGAATCTGAGTGGAGCCACAAATTTCCTTCCACCCAGCGTTCCCTCAAGTCTCCCGATAAAAATGATACCTCACTTGTGTGTCTAGGCCTAGCGCCCGCAAGCAGAAATGCCCCAAAACACAAAGTGGACACATCCCATTTTCTGACATAAAACAGAGGTGTTTTTTCCAAAGTGCCTGCCTGTAGATTTTGGCCTCTAGCTCTGCCGGCACCTAGGGAAACCTACCTAACCTGTGCATTTTTTAAAACTAGAGATCTAGGGGAATCCAAGATGGGGTGACTTGTGGGGCTCTGACCAGGTTCTGTTACCCCGAATCCTTTGCAAACCTCAAAATATGGCTAAAAAACATATTTTCCTCATATTTCGGTGACAGAAAGTTCTGGAATCTGAGAGGAAACACAAATTTCCTTCCACCCAGCATTCCCCCAAGTCTTCTGATAAAAATGATACCTCACTTGGGTGTGTAGGCCTAGCGCCCGCAAGCGGAAATGCCCCAAAACACAACGTGGACACATCCCATTTTTTGATATAAAACAGAGGTGTTTATTGCAAAGTGACTACCCGTAGATTTTGGCCTCTAGCTCAGCCGGCACCTAGGGAAACCTACCAAACCTGTGCATTTTTGATAACTAGAGACCTAGGGGAATCCAAGATGGGGTGACTTGTGGGGCTCTGACCAGGTTCTATTACCCAGAATCCTTTGCAAACCTCAAAATGTGGCTAAAAAAACACATTTTCATCACATTTCGGTGACAGAAAGTTCTAGCATCCGACAGGAGCTACAAATTTCCTTCCACCAACGTTCCCCCAAGTTTCCCAATAAAAATGATACCTCACTTGTGTGGGTAGGCCTAGCGCCCGCGACAGGAAATGCCCCAAAACACAACATGGACACATCCCATTTTTTGACAGAAACAGAGGTGTTTTTTGCAAAGTGCCTACCTGTAGATTTTGGCCTCTAGCTCAGCCGGCACCTAGGGAAAAATACCAAACCTGTGCATTTTTTAAAACTAGAGACCTAGGGGAATCCAAGATGGGATGATTTGTGGGGCTCTGACCAGGTTCTGTTACCCAGAATCCTTTGCAAACCTCAAAATATGGCTAAAAAACACATTTTCCTCACATTTCGGTAACAGAAAGTTCTGGAATCAGAGAGGAGCCACAAATGTCCTTCAACCAGCATTCCCCCAAGTCTTCCGATAAAAATGATACCTCACTTGTGTGGGTAGGCCTAGCGCCCGCAAGAGGAAATGCCCCAAAACACAACGTGGACACATCCCATTTTTTGACATAAAACAGAGGTGTTTATTGCAAAGTGCCTACCCGTAGATTTTGGCCTCTAGCTCAGCCGGCACCTAGGGAAACCTACCAAACCTGTGCATTTTTGAAAACTAGAGACCTAGGGGAATCCAAGATGGGGTGACTTGTGGGGCTCTGACCTGGTTCTATTACCCAGAATCCTTTGCAAACCTCAAAATGTTTCTAAAAAAACACATTTTCATCACATTTCGGTGACAGAAAGTTTAGGCATCTGACAGGAGCTACACATTTCCTTCCACCAACATTCCCCCAAGTGTCCCGATAAAAATGATATCTCACTTGTGTGGGTAGGCCTAGTGCCCGCAAGAGGAAATACCTCAAAACACAACGTGGACACATCCCATTTTTTGACAGAAAACAGAGGTGTTTTTTGCAAAGTGCCTACCTGTAGATTTTGGCCACTAGCTCAGCCGGCACCTAGGGAAACCTACCAAACCTGTGCATTTTTTAAAACTAGAGACCTACGGGAATCCAAGATGGGGTGACTTATGGGGCTCTGACCAGGTTCTGTTACCCCGAATCCTTTGCAAACCTCAAAATATGGCTAAAAAACACATTTTCCTCACATTTCGGTGACAGAAAGTTCTAGAATCTGAGAGGAGCCACAAATTTCCTTCTACGCAGCGTTCCCCCAAGTCTTCCGATAAAAATGATACCTCACTTGTGTGGGTAGGCCTAGCGCCCGCAAGAGGAAATACCCCAAAACACAACGTGGACACATCCCATTTTTTGACAGAAAACAGAGGTGTTTTTTGCAAAGTGCCTAGCTATAGATTTTGGACTCTAGCTCAGCCGGTACCTAGGGAAACCTACCAAACCTGTGCATTTTTGAAAACTAGAGACCTAGGGAAATCCAAGATGGGGTGACTTGTGTGGCTCTGACCAGGTTCTGTTACCCCGAATCCTTTGCAAACCTCAAAATAGGGCTAAAAAACACATTTTCCTCACATTTCGGTGACAGAAAGTTCTGTAATCTGAGAGGAGCCACAAATTTCCTTCCACCCAGCGTTCCCCCAAGTCTCCCGATAAAAATGATACCTCACTTGTGTGGGTAGGCATAGCGCCCGCGACAGGAAACTCCCCAAAGCGCAACGTGGACACATCCAAATTTTTTAAAGAAAACAGAGGTGTTTTTTGCAAAGTGCCTACCTGTAGATTTTGGCCTCTAGCTCAGCCGGCACCTAGGGAAACCTCCCAAACCTGTGCATTTTTGCAAACTAGAGACCTAGGGAAATCCAAGATGGGGTGACTTGTGGGGCTCTGACCAGGTTCTGTTACCCCGAATCCTTTGCAAACCTCAAAATATGGCAAAAAAACACATTTTCCTCACATTTCGCTGACAGAAAGTTCTGGAATCTGAGAGGAGCAACAAATTTCCTTCCACCCAGCGTTCCCTCAAGTCTCCCGATAAAAATGATACCTCACTTGTGTGTGTAGGCCTAGCGCCCGCAAGCAGAAATGACCAAAAACACAAAGTGGACACATCCAATTTTTTGACATAAAACAGAGGTGTTTTTTGCAAAGTGCCTGCCTGTAGATTTTGGCCTCTAGCTCTGCCGGCACCTAGTGAAATCTACTAAACCTGTGCATTTTTTAAAACTAGAGACCTAGGGGAATTCAAGATGGGGTGACTTGTGGGGCTCTGACCAGGTTCTGTTACCCCGAATCCTTTGCAAACCTCAAAATATGGCTAAAAAACACATTTTCCTCACATTTCGGTGACAGAAAGTTCTGGAATCTGAGAGGAACCACAAATTGCCTTCCACCCAGCATTCCCCCAAGTCTTCTGATAAAAATGATACCTCACTTGGGTGTGTAGGCCTAGCGCCCGCAAGCGGAAATGCCCCAAAACACAACATGAACACATCCCATTTTTTTACAGAAACCAGAGGTGTTTTTTGCAAAGTGCTTACCTGTAGATTTTGGCCTCTAGCTCAGCCGGCACCTAGGGAAACCTACCAAACCTGTGCATTTTTGAAAACTAGAGACCTAGGGGAATCCAAGATGGGGTGACTTGTGGGGCTCTGATCAGGTCCTGTTACCCAGAATCCTTTGCAAACATCAAAATTTGCCTAAAAAAACAAATTTTCCTTATATTTCGGTGACAGAAAGTTCTGGAATCTGAGAGGAACCACAAATTTCCTTCCACCCAGTGTTCCCCCAAGTCTCCCGATAAAAATGATACCTCACTTGTGTCGGTAGGCATGGCGCCCGCAACAGGAAATGCCCCAAAACACAACGTGGACACATCAAATTGGTTGACATAAAACAGGTGTTTTTTGCAAAGTGCCTACATTGTAGATTTTGGCCTCTAGCTCAGCCGGCACCTAGGGAAACCGATCAAACCTGTGCATTTTTGAAAACTAGAGACCTAGGGGAATCCGAGATGGGGTGACTTGTGGGGCTCTAATCAGGTCCTGTTACGCAGAATCCTTTTCAAACCTCAAAATGTGGCTAAAAAACACATTTTCCTCACATTTCGGTGACAGAAAGTTCTGTAATCTGAGAGGAGCCACAAATTTCCTTCCACCCAGCGTTCCCCCAAGTCTCCCGATAAAAATGATACCTCACTTGTGTGGGTAGGCATAGCGCCCGCGACAGGAAACTCCCCAAAGCGCAACGTGGACACATCCAAATTTTTTAAAGAAAACAGAGGTGTTTTTTGCAAAGTGCCTACCTGTAGATTTTGGCCTCTAGCTCAGCCGGCACCTAGGGAAACCTCCCAAACCTGTGCATTTTTGCAAACTAGAGACCTAGGGAAATCCAAGATGGGGTGACTTGTGGGGCTCTGACCAGGTTCTGTTACCCCGAATCCTTTGCAAACCTCAAAATATGGCAAAAAAACACATTTTCCTCACATTTCGCTGACAGAAAGTTCTGGAATCTGAGAGGAGCCACAAATTTCCTTCCACCCAGCGTTCCCTCAAGTCTCCCGATAAAAATGATACCTCACTTGTGTGTGTAGGCCTAGCGCCCGCAAGCAGAAATGACCAAAAACACAAAGTGGACACATCCAATTTTTTGACATAAAACAGAGGTGTTTTTTGCAAAGTGCCTGCCTGTAGATTTTGGCCTCTAGCTCTGCCGGCACCTAGTGAAATCTACTAAACCTGTGCATTTTTTAAAACTAGAGACCTAGGGGAATTCAAGATGGGGTGACTTGTGGGGCTCTGACCAGGTTCTGTTACCCCGAATCCTTTGCAAACCTCAAAATATGGCTAAAAAACACATTTTCCTCACATTTCGGTGACAGAAAGTTCTGGAATCTGAGAGGAACCACAAATTGCCTTCCACCCAGCATTCCCCCAAGTCTTCTGATAAAAATGATACCTCACTTGGGTGTGTAGGCCTAGCGCCCGCAAGCGGAAATGCCCCAAAACACAACATGAACACATCCCATTTTTTTACAGAAACCAGAGGTGTTTTTTGCAAAGTGCTTACCTGTAGATTTTGGCCTCTAGCTCAGCCGGCACCTAGGGAAACCTACCAAACCTGTGCATTTTTGAAAACTAGAGACCTAGGGGAATCCAAGATGGGGTGACTTGTGGGGCTCTGATCAGGTCCTGTTACCCAGAATCCTTTGCAAACATCAAAATTTGCCTAAAAAAACAAATTTTCCTTATATTTCGGTGACAGAAAGTTCTGGAATCTGAGAGGAACCACAAATTTCCTTCCACCCAGTGTTCCCCCAAGTCTCCCGATAAAAATGATACCTCACTTGTGTCGGTAGGCATGGCGCCCGCAACAGGAAATGCCCCAAAACACAACGTGGACACATCAAATTGGTTGACAGAAAACAGGTGTTTTTTGCAAAGTGCCTACATTGTAGATTTTGGCCTCTAGCTCAGCCGGCACCTAGGGAAACCGATCAAACCTGTGCATTTTTGAAAACTAGAGACCTAGGGGAATCCGAGATGGGGTGACTTGTGGGGCTCTAATCAGGTCCTGTTACGCAGAATCCTTTTCAAACCTCAAAATGTGGCTAAAAAACACATTTTCCTCACATTTCGGTGACAGAAAGTTCTGGAATCTGAGAGGAGCTACAAATTTCCTTCCACCCAGCGTTCCCTCAAGTCTCCCGATAAAAATGATACCTCACTTGTGTGTGTAGGCCTAGCGCCCGCAAGCAGAAATGACCCAAAACACAAAGTGGACACATCCCATTTTTTGACATAAAACAGAGGTGTTTTTTGCAAAGTGCCTGCCTGTGGATTTTGGCCTCTAGCTCTGCCGGCACCTAGTGAAATCTACTAAACCTGTGCATTTTTTAAAACTAGAGAGCTAGGGGAATTCAAGATGGGGTGACTTGTGGGGCCCTGACCAGGTTCTGTTACCCCGAATCATTTGCAAACCTCAAAATATGGCTAAAAAACACATTTTCCTCACATTTCGGTGACAGAAAGTTCTGGAATCTGAGAGGAACCACAAATTGCCTTCCACCCAGCATTCCCCCAAGTCTTCTGATAAAAATGATACCTCACTTGGGTGTGTAGGCCTAGCGCCCGCAAGCGGAAATGCCCCAAAACACAACATGAACCCATCCCATTTTTTTACAGAAACCAGAGGTGTTTTTTGCAAAGTGCTTACCTGTAGATTTTGGCCTCTAGCTCAGCCGGCACCTAGGGAAACCAACCAAACCTGTGCATTTTTGAAAACTATAGACCTAGGGGAATCCAAGATGGGGTGACTTGTGGGGCTCTGATCAGGTCCTGTTACCCAGAATCCTTTGCAAACATCAAAATTTGCCTAAAAAAACAAATTTTCCTTATATTTCGGTGACAGAAAGTTCTGGAATCTGAGAGGAACCACAAATTTCCTTCCACCCAGTGTTCCCCCAAGTCTCCCGATAAAAATGATACCTCACTTGTGTCGGTAGGCATGGCGCCCGCAACAGGAAATGCCCCAAAACACAATTTGGACACATCAAATTGGTTGACAGAAAACAGGTGTTTTTTGCAAAGTGCCTACCTGTAGATTTTGGCCTCTAGCTGAGCTGGCACCTAGGGAAACCGATCAAACCTGTGCATTTTTGAAAACTAGAGACCTAGGGGAATCCGAGATGGGGTGACTTGTGGGGCTCTGATCAGGTCCTGTTACGCAGAATAATTTTCAAACCTCAAAATGTGGCTAAAAAACACATTTTCCTCACATTTCGGTGACAGAAAGTTCTGGAATCTGAGAGGAGCCACAAATTTCCTTCCACCCAGCATTCCCCCAAGTCTTCCGATAAAAATTATACCTCACTTGTGTGTGTAGGCCTAGCGCCCGCAAGCGGAAATGCCCCAAAACACAACGTGGACACATCCCATTTTTTGACAGAAAACAGAGGTGTTTTTTGCAAAGTGCCTACCTGTAGATTTTGGCATCCTGCACAGCCGGCACCTAGGGAAACCTACCAAACCTGTGCATTTTTTAAAACTAGAGACCTAGGGGAATCCAAGATGGGGTGACTTCTGGGGCTCTGACCAGGTTCTGTTACCCAGAATCTTTTGCACACCTCACAATGTGGATGAAAAAACACATTTTCCTCACATTTCGGTGACAGAAAGTTCTGGCATCTGAGAGGAGCTACACATTTCCTTCCACCCAGCGGTCCCCCAAGTTTCCCGATAAAAATGATACCTCACTTGTGTGGGTAGGCCTAGCTTCCGCGACAGGAAATGCCCCAAAACACAACATGAACACATCCCATTTTTTTACAGAAAACAGAGGTGTTTTTTGCAAAGTGCCTACCTGTAGATTTTGGCCTCTAGCTCAGCCAGCACCTAGGGAAACCTACCAAACCTGTGCATTTTTGAAAACTAGAGACCTAGGGAAATCCAAGATGGGGTGACTTGTGAGGCTCTGACGAGGTTCTGTTACCCCGAATCCTTTGTAAACCTCAAAATATGGCTAAAAAACAAATTTTCCTCACATTTCGCTGACAGAAAGTTCTGGAATCTGAGAGGAGCCACAAATTTCCTTCCACCCAGCGTTCCCCTAAGTCTTCCGATAAAAATGATACCTCACTTGTGTGGGTAGGCCTAGCGCCCGCAAGCAGAAATGACCCAAAACACAAAGTGGACACATCCCATTTTTTGACATAAAACAGAGGTGTTTTTTGCAAAGTGCCTGCCTGTGGATTTTGGCCTCTAGCTCTGCCGGCACCTAGTGAAATCTACTAAACCTGTGCATTTTTTAAAACTAGAGAGCTAGGGGAATTCAAGATGGGGTGACTTGTGGGGCTCTGACCAGGTTCTGTTACCCCGAATCCTTTGCAAACCTCAAAATATGGCTAAAAAACACATTTTCCTCACATTTCGGTGACAGAAAGTTCTGGAATCTGAGAGGAACCACAAATTGCCTTCCACCCAGCATTCCCCCAAGTCTTCTGATAAAAATGATACCTCACTTGGGTGTGTAGGCCTAGCGCCCGCAAGCGGAAATGCCCCAAAACACAACATGAACCCATCCCATTTTTTTACAGAAACCAGAGGTGTTTTTTGCAAAGTGCTTACCTGTAGATTTTGGCCTCTAGCTCAGCCGGCACCTAGGGAAACCAACCAAACCTGTGCATTTTTGAAAACTAGAGACCTAGGGGAATCCAAGATGGGGTGACTTGTGGGGCTCTGATCAGGTCCTGTTACCCAGAATCCTTTGCAAACATCAAAATTTGCCTAAAAAAACAAATTTTCCTTATATTTCGGTGACAGAAAGTTCTGGAATCTGAGAGGAACCACAAATTTCCTTCCACCCAGTGTTCCCCCAAGTCTCCCGATAAAAATGATACCTCACTTGTGTGGGTAGGCATGGCGCCCGCAACAGGAAATGCCCCAAAACACAATTTGGACACATCAAATTGGTTGACAGAAAACAGGTGTTTTTTGCAAAGTGCCTACCTGTAGATTTTGGCATCTAGCTGAGCCGGCACCTAGGGAAACCGATCAAACCTGTGCATTTTTGAAAACTAGAGACCTAGGGGAATCCGAGATGGGGTGACTTGTGGGGCTCTGATCAGGTCCTGTTACGCAGAATCCTTTTCAAACCTCAAAATGTGGCTAAAAAACACATTTTCCTCACATTTCGGTGACAGAAAGTTCTGGCATCTGAGAGGAGCTACACATTTCATTCCACCCAGCGGTCCCCCAAGTTTCCCGATAAAAATGATACCTCACTTGTGTGGGTAGGCCTAACTTCCGCAACAGGAAATGCCCCAAAACACAACATGAACACATCCCATTTTTTGACAGAAAACAGAGGTGTTTTTTGCAAAGTGCCTACCTGTAGATTTTGGCCTCTAGCTCAGCCAGCACCTAGGGAAACCTACCAAACCTGTGCATTTTTTAAAACTAGAGACCTAGGGAAATCCAAGATGGGGTGACTTGTGAGGCTCTGACGAGGTTCTGTTACCCCGAATCCTTTGTAAACCTCAAAATATGGCTAAAAAACAAATTTTCCTCACATTTCGCTGACAGAAAGTTCTGGAATCTGAGAGGAGCCACAAATTTCCTTCCACCCAGCGTTCCCCTAAGTCTTCCGATAAAAATGATACCTCACTTGTGTGGGTAGGCATAGCGCCCGCAAGAGGAAATACCCCAAAACACAACGTGGACACATCCCATTTTTTGACAGAAAACAGGTGTTTTTTGCAAAGTGCCTACCTGTAGATTTTGGCCTCTAGCTCAGCCGGCACCTAGGGAAACCTACCAAACCTGTGCATTTTTGAAAACTAGAGACCTAGGGGAATCCAAGATGGCGTGACTTGTGGGGCTCTGACCAGGTTCTGTTACCCCGAATCCTTTGCAAACCTCAAAATATGGCTAAAAAACACATTTTCCTCACATTTCGGTGACAGAAAGTTCTAGAATCTGAGAGGAGTCACACATTTCCTTCCACCCAGCGTTCCCCCAAGTCTTCCGATAAAAATGATACCTCACTTGTGTGGGTAGGCCTAGCTTCCGCGACAGGAAATGCCCCAAAACACAACATGGACACATCCCATTTTTTGACAGAAAACAGAGGTGTTTTTTGCAAAGTGCCTACCTGTAGATTTTGGCCTCTAGCTCAGCCAGCACCTAGGAAAACCTATCAAACCTGTGCATTTTTGAAAACTAGAGACCTAGGGAAATCCAAGATGGGGTGACTTGTGAGGCTCTGACGAGGTTCTGTTACCCCGAATCCTTTGTAAACCTCAAAATATGGCTAAAAACCACATTTTCCTCACATTTCGCTGACAGAAAGTTCTGGAATCTGAGAGGAGCCACAAATTTCCTTCCACCCAGCGTTCCCTAAGTCTTCCGATAAAAATGATACCTCACTTGTGTGGGTAGGCCTAGCGCCCGCAAGAGGAAATACCCCAAAACACAACGTGGACACATCCCATTTTTTGACAGAAAACAGGTGTTTTTTGCAAAGTGCCTACCTGTAGATTTTGGCCTCTAGCTCAGCCGGCACCTAGGGAAACCTACCAAACCTGTGCATTTTTTAAAACTAGAGACCTAGAGGAATCCAAGATGGGGTGACTTGTGGGGCTCTGACCAGGTTCTATTACCCAGAATCCTTTGCAAACCTCAAAATGTGGCTAAAAATACACATTTTCATCACATTTCGGTGACAGAAAGTTCTAGCATCTGACAGGAGCTACACATTTCCTTCCACCAACGTTCCCCCAAGTTTCCCGATAAAAATGATACCTCACTTGTGTGGGTAGGCCTAGCGCCTGCGACAGGAAATGCCCCAAAACACAACATGGACACATCCCATTTTTTGACAGAAACAGAGTTTTTTTTTGCAAAGTGCCTACCTGTAGATATTGGCCTCTAGCTCATCCGGCACCTAGCGAAACCTACCAAACCTGTGCATTTTTGAAAACTAGAGACCTAGGGGAATCCAAGATGGGGTGACTTGTGGGGCTCTGATCAGGTTCTGTTTCCCAGAATCCTTTGCAAACATCAAAATTTGCCGAAAAAAAAAAAAATCCTTATATTTCGGTGACAGAAAGTTCTGGAATCTGAGAGGAGCCACAAATTTCCTTCCACCCAGCGTTCCCCCAAGTCTCCCGATAAAAATGATACCTCACTTTTGTGTGTAGGCCTAGCGTCCGCAAGCAGAAATGCCCCAAAACACAAAGTGGACACATCCCATTTTTTGACAGAAAACAGAGGTGTTTTTTGCAAAGTGCCTACCTGTAGATTTTGGCCTCTAGCTCAGCCGGCACCTAGGGAAACCTACCAAACCTGTGCATTTTTGAAAACTAGAGACCTAGGGGAATCCAGATGGGGTGACTTGTGGGGCTCTGACCAGGTTCTGTTACCCCGAATCCTTTGCAAACTTCAAAATATGGCTAAAAACCACATTTTCCTCACATTTCGCTGACAGAAAGTTCTGGAATCTGAGAGGAGCCACAAATTTCCTTCCACCCAGCGTTCCCCTAAGTCTTCCGATAAAAATGATACCTCACTTGTGTGGGTAGGCCTAGCGCCCGCAAGAGGAAATACCCCAAAACACAACGTGGACACATCCCATTTCTTGACAGAAAACAGAGGTGTTTTTTGCAAAGTGCCTACCTGTAGATTTTGGCCACTAGCTCTGCCGGCACCTAGGGAAACCTACCAAACCTTTGCATTTTTGAAAACTAGAGACCTAGGGGAATCCAAGATGGGGTGACTTGTGGGGCTCTGACCAGGTTCTGTTACCCCGAATCCTTTGCAAACCTCAAAATATGGCTAAAAAACACATTTTCCTCACATTTCGGTGACAGAAAGTTCTAGAATCTGAGAGGAGCCCCAAATTTCCTTCTACGCAGCGTTCCCCCAAGTCTTCCGATAAAAATGATACCTCACTTGTGTGGGTAGGCCTATCGCCCGCAAGAGGAAATACCCCAAAACAAAACGTGGACACATCCCATTTTTTGACAGAAAACAGAGGTGTTTTTTGCAAAGTGCCTGCCTGTAGATTTTGAACTCTAGCTCTGCCGGCACCTAGGGAAACCTACTAAACCTGTGCATTTTTTTAAACTAGAGATCTAGGGGAATCCAAGATGGGGTGACTTGTGGGGCTCTGACCAGGTTCTGTTACCCCGAATCCTTTGCAAACCTCAAAATATGGCTAAAAAACATATTTTCCTCACATTTCGGTGACAGAAAGTTCTGGAATCTGAGAGGAACCACAAATTTCCTTCCACCCAGCATTCCCCCAAGTCTTCTGATAAAAATGATACCTCACTTGGGTTGTAGGCCTAGCGCCCGCAAGCGGAAATGCCCCAAAACACAACGTGGACACATCCCATTTTTTGACAGAAAACAGAGGTGTTTTTTGCAAAGTGCCTACCTGTAGATTTTGGCCTCTAGCTCTGCCGGCACCTAGGGAAACCTACCAAACCTGTGCATTTTTTAAAACTAGAGACCTAGGGGAATCCAAGATGGGGTGACTTGTGGGGCTCTGACCAGGTTCTATTACCCAGAATCCTTTGCAAACCTCAAAATGTGGCTAAAAAAACACATTTTCATCACATTTCGGTGACAGAAAGTTCTAGCATCCGACAGGAGCTACAAATTTCCTTCCACCAACGTTCCCCCAAGTTTCCCAATAAAAATGATACCTCACTTGTGTGGGTAGGCCTAGCGCCCGCGACAGGAAATGCCCCAAAACACAACATGGACACATCCCATTTTTTGACAGAAACAGAGGTGTTTTTTGCAAAGTGCCTACCTGTAGATTCTGGCCTCTAGCTCAGCCGGCACCTAGGGAAACATACCAAACCTGTGCATTTTTGAAAACTAGAGACCTAGGGGAATCCAAGATGGGATGATTTGTGGGGCTCTGACCAGGTTCTGTTACCCAGAATCCTTTGCAAACCTCAAAATATGACTAAAAAACACATTTTCCTCACATTTCGGTGACAGAAAGTTCTGGAATCTGAGAGGAGCCACAAATGTCCTTCAACCAGCATTCCCCCAAGTCTTCCGATAAAAATGATACCTCACTTGTGTGGGTAGGCCTAGCGCCCGCAAGAGGAATGCCCAAAACACAACGTGGACACATCCCATTTTTTGACATAAAACAGAGGTGTTTATTGCAATGTGCCTACCCGTAGATTTTGGCCTCTAGCTCAGCCGGCACCTAGGGAAACCTACCAAACCTGTGCATTTTTGAAAACTAGAGACCTAGGGGAATCCAAGATGGGGTGACTTGTGGGGCTCTGACCAGGTTCTATTACCCAGAATCCTTTGCAAACCTCAAAATGTGGCTAAAAAAACACATTTTCATCACATTTCGGTGACAGAAAGTTTAGGCATCTCACAGGAGCTACACATTTCCTTCCACCAACATTCCCCCAAGTGTCCCGATAAAAATGATATCTCACTTGTGTGGGTAGGCCTAGCGCCCGCAAGAGGAAATACCTCAAAACACAACGTGGACACATCCCATTTTTGACAGAAAACAGAGGTGTTTTTTGCAAAGTGCCTACCTGTAGATTTTGGCCATTAGCTCAGCCGGCACCTAGGGAAACCTACCAAACCTGTGCATTTTTGAAAACTAGAGACCTAGGGGAATCCAAGATGGGGTGACTTGTGGGGCTCTGACCAGGTTCTGTTACCCCGAATCCTTTGCAAACCTCAAAATATGGCTAAAAAACACATTTTCCTCACATTTCGGTGACAGAAAGTTCTAGAATCTGAGAGGAGCCACAAATTTCCTTCTACGCAGCGTTCCCCCAAGTCTTCTGATAAAAATGATACCTCATTTGTGTGGGTAGGCCTAGTGCCCTCAAGAGGAAATACCCCAAACACAACGTGGACACATCCATTTTTTGACAGAAAACAGAGGTGTTTTTTGCAAAGTGCCTACCTATAGATTTTGGACTCTAGCTCAGCCGGTACTAGGGAAACCTACCAAACCTGTGCATTTTTGAAAACTAGAGACCTAGGGGAATCCAAGATGGGGTGACTTGTGTGGCTCTGACCAGGTTCTGTTACCCCGAATCCTTTGCAAACCTCAAAATATGGCTAAAAAACACATTTTCCTCACATTTCGGTGACAGAAAGTTCTAGAATCTGAGAGGAGCTACAAATTTCCTTCCACTCAGCGTTCCCCCAAGTCTTCCGATAAAAATGATACCTCACTTGTGTGGGTAGGCCTAGCGCCCGCAAGAGGAAATGCCCCAAAACACAACGTGGACACATCCCATTTCTTGACAGAAAACAGAGGTGTTTTTTGCAAAGTGCCTACCTGTAGATTTTGGCCTGTAGCTCAGCCGGCACCTAGGGAAACCTACCAAACCTGTGCATTTTTTAAAACTAGAGACCTAGGGGAATCCAAGATGGGGTGACTTGTGGGGCTCTGACCAGGTTCTGTTACCCAGAATCCTTTGCACACCTCAAAATGTGATGAAAAAACACATTTTCCTCATATTTCGGTGTCAGAAAGTTCCAGCATCTGAGAGGAGCTACACATTTCCTTCCACCCAGCGTTACTGCAAGTTTCCAATAAAAATGATACCTCACTTGTGTGGGTAGGCCTAGCGCCCGCGACAGGAAATGCCCCAAAACACAACATGGACACATCCCATTTTTTGACAGAAAACAGAGGTGTTTTTTTCAAAGTGCCTACCTGTAGATTTTGGCCTCTAGCTCAGCCGGCACCTATGGAAACCTACAAAACCTGTGCATTTTTTTAAACTAGAGACCTAGGGGAATCCAAGATGGGGTGACTTGTGGGGCTCTGACCAGGTTCTATTACCCAGAATCCTTTGCAAACCTCAAAATGTGGCTAAAAAAACACATTTTCATCACTTTTCGGTGACAGAAAGTTTAGGCATCTGACAGGAGCTACACATTTCCTTCCACCAACATTCCCCCAAGTGTCCCGATAAAAATGATATCTCACTTGTGTGGGTAGGCCTAGCGCCCGCAAGAGGAAATACCTCAAAACACAACGTGGACACATCCCATTTTTTGACAGAAAACAGAGGTGTTTTTTGCAAAGTGCCTACCTGTAGATTTTGGCCACTAGCTCAGCCGGCACCTAGGGAAACCTACCAAACCTGTGCATTTTTGAAAACTAGAGACCTAGGGGAATCCAAGATGGGGTGACTTGTGGGGCTCTGACCAGGTTCTGTTACCCCGAATCCTTTGCAAACCTCAAATATGGCTAAAAAACACATTTTCCTCACATTTCGGTGACAGAAAGTTCTAGAATCTGAGAGGAGCCACAAATTTCCTTCTACGCAGCGTTCCCCCAAGTCTTCTGATAAAAATGATACCTCATTTGTGTGGGTAGGCCTAGTGCCCTCAAGAGGAAATACCCCAAAACACAACGTGGACACATCCCATTTTTTGACAGAAAACAGAGGTGTTTTTTGCAAAGTGCCTACCTATAGATTTTGGACTCTAGCTCAGCCGGTACCTAGGGAAACCTACCAAACCTGTGCATTTTTGAAAACTAGAGACCTAGGGGAATCCAAGATGGGGTGACTTGTGTGGCTCTGACCAGGTTCTGTTACCCCGAATCCTTTGCAAACCTCAAAATATGGCTAAAAAACACATTTTCCTCACATTTCGGTGACAGAAAGTTCTAGAATCTGAGAGGAGCTACAAATTTCCTTCCACTCAGCGTTCCCCCAAGTCTCCCGATAAAAATGATACCTCACTTTTGTGGGTAGGCCTAGCACCCGCAAGAGGAAATGCCCCAAAACACAACGTGGACACATCCCATTTCTTGACAGAAAACAGAGGTTTTTTTTGCAAAGTGCCTACCTGTAGATTTTGGCCACTAGGTCAGCCGGCACCTAGGGAAACCTACCAAACCTGTGCATTTTGAAAACTAGAGACCTAGGGGAATCCATGATGGGGTGACTTGTGGGGCTCTGACCAGGTTCTGTTACCCCGAAACCTTTGCAAACCTCAAAATATGGCTAAAAAACATATTTTCCTCACATTTTGGTGACAGAAAGTTCTAGAATCTGAGAGTAGCCACAAATTTCCTTCCTCCCAGCATTCCCCAAGTCTTCCGATAAAAATGATACCTCACTTGTGTGGGTAGGCCTAGCGCCCGCAAGAGGAAATGCCCCAAAACACAACGTGGACACATGCCATTTTTTGACAGAAAACAGAGGTGTTTTTTGCAAAGTGCCTACCTGTAGATTTTGGCCTGTAGCTCAGCCGGCACCTAGGGAAACCTACCAAACCTGTGCATTTTTTAAAACTAGAGACCTAGGGGAATCCAAGATGGGGTGACTTGTGGGGCTCTGACCAGGTTCTGTTACCCAGAATCCTTTGCACACCTCAAAATGTGGATGAAAAAACACATTTTCCTCATATTTCGGTGTCAGAAAGTTCCAGCATCTGAGAGGAGCTACACATTTCCTTCCACCCAGCGTTACTGCAAGTTTCCCAATAAAAATGATACCTCACTTGTGTGGGTAGGCCTAGCGCCCGCGACAGGAAATGCCCCAAAACACAACATGGACACATCCCATTTTTTGACAGAAAACAGAGGTGTTTTTTTCAAAGTGCCTACCTGTAGATTTTGGCCTCTAGCTCAGCCGGCACCTATGGAAACCTACAAAACCTGTGCATTTTTTTAAACTAGAGACCTAGGGGAATCCAAGATGGGGTGACTTGTGGGGCTCTGACCAGGTTCTATTACCCAGAATCCTTTGCAAACCTCAAAATGTGGCTAAAAAAACACATTTTCATCACTTTTCGGTGACAGAAAGTTTAGGCATCTGACAGGAGCTACACATTTCCTTCCACCAACATTCCCCCAAGTGTCCCGATAAAAATGATATCTCACTTGTGTGGGTAGGCCTAGCGCCCGCAAGAGGAAATACCTCAAAACACAACGTGGACTCATCCCATTTTTTGACAGAAAACAGAGGTGTTTTTTGCAAAGTGCCTACCTGTAGATTTTGGCCACTAGCTCAGCCGGCACCTAGGGAAACCTACCAAACCTGTGCATTTTTGAAACTAGAGACCTAGGGGAATCCAAGATGGGGTGACTTGTGGGGCTCTGACCAGGTTCTGTTACCCCGAATCCTTTGCAAACCTCAAAATATGGCTAAAAAACAAATTTTCCTCACATTTCGGTGACAGAAAGTCCTAGAATCTGAGAGGAGCCACAAATTTCCTTCTACGCAGCGTTCCCCCAAGTCTTCTGATAAAAATGATACCTCACTTGTGTGGGTAGGCCTAGCGCCCGCAAGAGGAAATACCCCAAAACACAACGTGGACACATCCCATTTTTTGACAGAAAACAGAGGTGTTTTTTGCAAAGTGCCTACCTGTAGATTTTGGACTCTAGCTCAGCCTGTACCTAGGGAAACCCACCAAACCTGTGCATTTTTTAAAACTAGAGACCTAGGGGAATCCAAGATAGGGTGACTTGTGGGGCTCTGATCAGGTTCTGTTACCCAGAAACCTTTGCAAACATCAAAATTTGCCTAAAAAAAACAATTTTCCTTATATTTCGGTGACAGAAAGTTTTGGAATCTGAGAGGAGCCACAAATTTCCTTCCACCCAGCGTTCCCTCAAGTCTCCCGATAAAAATGATCCCTCACTTGTGTGTCTAGGCCTAGCGCCCGCAAGCAGAAATGCCCCAAAACACAAAGTGGACACATCCCATTTTTTGACATAAAACAGAGGTGTTTATTGCAAAGTGCCTACCCGTAGATTTTGGCCTCTAGCTCAGCCGGCACCTAGGGAAACCTACCAAACCTGTGCATTTTTGAAAACTAGAGACCTAGGGGAATCCAAGATGGGGTGACTTGTGGGGCTCTGACCTGGTTCTATTACCCAGAATCCTTTGCAAACCTCAAAATGTGGCTAAAAAAACACATTTTCATCACATTTCGGTGACAGAAAGTTTAGGCATCTGACAGGAGCTACACATTTCCTTCCACCAACATTCCCCAAGTGTCCCGATAAAAATGATATCTCACTTGTGTGGGTAGGCCTAGCGCCCGCAAGAGGAAATACCTCAAAACACAACGTGGACACATCCCATTTTTTGACAGAAAACAGAGGTGTTTTTTGCAAAGTGCCTACCTGTAGATTTTGGCCACTAGCTCAGCCGGCACCTAGGGAAACCTACCAAACCTGTGCATTTTTTAAAACTAGAGACCTAGGGGAATCCAAGATGGGGTGACTTGTGGGGCTCTGACCAGGTTCTGTTACCCCGAATCCTTTGCAAACCTCAAAATATGGCTAAAAAACACATTTTCCTCACATTTCGGTGACAGAAAGTTCTAGAATCTGAGAGGAGCCACAAATTTCCTTCTACGCAGCGTTCCCCCAAGTCTTCCGATAAAAATGATACCTCACTTGTGTGGGTAGGCCTAGCGCCCGCAAGAGGAAATGCCCCAAAACACAACGTGGACACATCCCATTTTTTGACAGAAAACAGAGGTGTTTTTTGCAAAGTGCCTACCTGTAGATTTTGGCCTCTAGCTCAGCCGGCACCTAGGGAAACCTCCCAAACCTGTGCATTTTTGCAAACTAGAGACCTAGGGAAATCCAAGATGGGGTGACTTGTGGGGCTCTGACCAGGTTCTGTTACCCCGAATCCTTTGCAAACATCAAAATATGGCAAAAAAACACATTTTCCTCACATTTCGCTGACAGAAAGTTCTGGAATCTGAGAGGAGCCACAAATTTCCTTCCACCCAGCGTTCCCTCAAGTCTCCCGATAAAAATGATACCTCACTTGTGTGTGTAGGCCTAGCGCCCGCAAGCAGAAATGACCAAAAACACAAAGTGGACACATCCAATTTTTTGACATAAAACAGAGGTGTTTTTTGCAAAGTGCCTGCCTGTAGATTTTGGCCTCTAGCTCTGCCGGCACCTAGTGAAATCTACTAAACCTGTGCATTTTTTAAAACTAGAGACCTAGGGGAATTCAAGATGGGGTGACTTGTGGGGCTCTGACCAGGTTCTGTTACCCCGAATCCTTTGCAAACCTCAAAATATGGCTAAAAAACACATTTTCCTCACATTTCGGTGACAGAAAGTTCTGGAATCTGAGAGGAACCCAAATTGCCTTCCACCCAGCATTCCCCCAAGTCTTCTGATAAAAATGATACCTCACTTGGGTGTGTAGGCCTAGCGCCCGCAAGCGGAAATGCCCCAAAACACAACATGAACACATCCCATTTTTTTACAGAAACCAGAGGTGTTTTTTGCAAAGTGCTTACCTGTAGATTTTGGCCTCTAGCTCAGCCGGCACCTAGGGAAACCTACCAAACCTGTGCATTTTTGAAAACTAGAGACCTAGGGGAATCCAAGATGGGGTGACTTGTGGGGCTCTGATCAGGTCCTGTTACCCAGAATCCTTTGCAAACATCAAAATTTGCCTAAAAAAACAAATTTTCCTTATATTTCGGTGACAGAAAGTTCTGGAATCTGAGAGGAACCACAAATTTCCTTCCACCCAGTGTTCCCCCAAGTCTCCCGATAAAAATGATACCTCACTTGTGTCGGTAGGCATGGCGCCCGCAACAGGAAATGCCCAAAACACAACGTGGACACATCAAATTGGTTGACAGAAAACAGGTGTTTTTTGCAAAGTGCCTACCTGTAGATTTTGGCCTCTAGCTCAGCCGGCACGTAGGGAAACCGATCAAACCTGTGCATTTTTGAAAACTAGACACCTAGGGGAATCCGAGATGGGGTGACTTGTGGGGCTCTGACCAGGCTCTGTTACCCAGAATCCTTTGCAAACATCAAAATTTGCCTAAAAAAACAAATTTTCCTTATATTTCGGTGACAGAAAGTTCTGGAATCTGAGAGGAAGCACAAATTTCCTTCCACCCAGTGTTCCCCCAAGTCTCCCGATAAAAATGATACCTCACTTGTGTCGGTAGGCATGGCGCCCGCAACAGGAAATGCCCCAAAACACAATTTGGACACATCAAATTGGTTGACAGAAAACAGGTGTTTTTTGCAAAGTGCCTACCTGTAGATTTTGGCCTCTAGCTGAGCCGGCACCTAGGCACCTAGGGAAACCGATCAAACCTGTGCATTTTTGAAAACTAGAGACCTAGGGGAATCCGAGATGTGGTGACTTGTGGGGCTCTGATCAGGTCCTGTTACGCAGAATCCTTTTCAAACCTCAAAATGTAGCTAAAAAACAAATTTTCCTCACATTTCGGTGACAGAAAGTTCTGGAATCTGAGAGGAGCCACAAATTTCCTTCCACCCAGCATTCCCCCAAGTCTTCCGATAAAAATTATACCTCACTTGTGTGTGTAGGCCTAGCGCCCGCAAGCGGAAATGCCCCAAAACACAACGTGGACACATCCCATTTTTTGACAGAAAACAGAGGTGTTTTTTGCAAAGTGCATACCTGTAGATTTTGGCATCCTGCACAGCCGGCACCTAGGGAAACCTACCAAACCTGTGCATTTTTTAAAACTAGAGACCTAGGGGAATCCAAGATGGGGTGACTTGTGGGGCTCTGACCAGGTTCTGTTACCCAGAATCCTTTGCACACCTCAAAATGTGGATGAAAAAACACATTTTCCTCATATTTCGGTGTCAGAAAGTTCCAGCATCTGAGAGGAGCTACACATTTCCTTCCACCCAGCGTTACTGCAAGTTTCCCAATAAAAATGATACCTCACTTGTGTGGGTAGGCCTAGCGCCCGCGACAGGAAATGCCCCAAAACACAACATGGACACATCCCATTTTTTGACAGAAAACAGAGGTGTTTTTTTCAAAGTGCCTACCTGTAGATTTTGGCCTCTAGCTCAGCCGGCACCTATGGAAACCTACAAAACCTGTGCATTTTTTTAAACTAGAGACCTAGGGGAATCCAAGATGGGGTGACTTGTGGGGCTCTGACCAGGTTCTATTACCCAGAATCCTTTGCAAACCTCAAAATGTGGCTAAAAAAACACATTTTCATCACTTTTCGGTGACAGAAAGTTTAGGCATCTGACAGGAGCTACACATTTCCTTCCACCAACATTCCCCCAAGTGTCCCGATAAAAATGATATCTCACTTGTGTGGGTAGGCCTAGCGCCCGCAAGAGGAAATACCTCAAAACACAACGTGGACTCATCCCATTTTTTGATAGAAAACAGAGGTGTTTTTTGCAAAGTGCCTACCTGTAGATTTTGGCCACTAGCTCAGCCGGCACCTAGGGAAACCTACCAAACCTGTGCATTTTTGAAAACTAGAGACCTAGGGGAATCCAAGATGGGGTGACTTGTGGGGCTCTGACCAGGTTCTGTTACCCCGAATCCTTTGCAAACCTCAAAATATGGCTAAAAAACAAATTTTCCTCACATTTCGGTGACAGAAAGTTCTAGAATCTGAGAGGAGCCACAAATTTCCTTCTACGCAGCGTTCCCCCAAGTCTTCTGATAAAAATGATACCTCACTTGTGTGGGTAGGCTTAGCGCCCGCAAGAGGAAATACCCCAAAACACAACGTGGACACATCCCATTTTTTGACAGAAAACAGAGGTGTTTTTTGCAAAGTGCCTACCTGTAGATTTTGGACTCTAGCTCAGCCTGTACCTAGGGAAACCCACCAAACCTGTGCATTTTTTAAAACTAGAGACCTAGGGGAATCCAAGATAGGGTGACTTGTGGGGCTCTGATCAGGTTCTGTTACCCAGAAACCTTTGCAAACATCAAAATTTGCCTAAAAAAAACAATTTTCCTTATATTTCGGTGACAGAAAGTTTTGGAATCTGAGAGGAGCCACAAATTTCCTTCCACCCAGCGTTCCCTCAAGTCTCCCGATAAAAATGATCCCTCACTTGTGTGTCTAGGCCTAGCGCCCGCAAGCAGAAATGCCCCAAAACACAAAGTGGACACATCCCATTTTTTGACATAAAACAGAGGTGTTTATTGCAAAGTGCCTACCCGTAGATTTTGGCCTCTAGCTCAGCCGGCACCTAGGGAAACCTACCAAACCTGTGCATTTTTGAAAACTAGAGACCTAGGGGAATCCAAGATGGGGTGACTTGTGGGGCTCTGACCTGGTTCTATTACCCAGAATCCTTTGCAAACCTCAAAATGTGGCTAAAAAAACACATTTTCATCACATTTCGGTGACAGAAAGTTTAGGCATCTGACAGGAGCTACACATTTCCTTCCACCAACATTCCCCCAAGTGTCCCGATAAAAATGATATCTCACTTGTGTGGGTAGGCCTAGCGCCCGCAAGAGGAAATACCTCAAAACACAACATGGACACATCCCATTTTTTGACAGAAAACAGAGGTGTTTTTTGCAAAGTGCCTACCTGTAGATTTTGGCCACTAGCTCAGCCGGCACCTAGGGAAACCTACCAAACCTGTGCATTTTTTAAAACTAGAGACCTAGGGGAATCCAAGATGGGGTGACTTGTGGGGCTCTGACCAGGTTCTGTTACCCCGAATCCTTTGCAAACCTCAAAATATGGCTAAAAAACACATTTTCCTCACATTTCGGTGACAGAAAGTTCTAGAATCTGAGAGGAGCCACAAATTTCCTTCTACGCAGCGTTCCCCCAAGTCTTCCGATAAAAATGATACCTCACTTGTGTGGGTAGGCCTAGCGCCCGCAAGAGGAAATGCCCCAAAACACAACGTGGACACATCCCATTTTTTGACAGAAAACATAGGTGTTTTTTGCAAAGTGCCTACCTGTAGATTTTGGCCTCTAGCTCAGCCGGCACCTAGGGAAACCTCCCAAACCTGTGCATTTTTGCAAACTAGAGACCTAGGGAAATCCAAGATGGGGTGACTTGTGGGGCTCTGACCAGGTTCTGTTACCCCGAATCCTTTGCAAACATCAAAATATGGCAAAAAAACACATTTTCCTCACATTTCGCTGACAGAAAGTTCTGGAATCTGAGAGGAGCCACAAATTTCCTTCCACCCAGCGTTCCCTCAAGTCTCCTGATAAAAATGATACCTCACTTGTGTGTGTAGGCCTAGCGCCCGCAAGCAGAAATGACCAAAAACACAAAGTGGACACATCCAATTTTTTGACATAAAACAGAGGTGTTTATTGCAAAGTGCCTACCCGTAGATTTTGGCCTCTAGCTCAGCCGGCACCTAGGGAAACCTACCAAACCTGTGCATTTTTTAAAACTAGAGACCTAGGGGAATCCAAGATGGGGTGACTTGTGGGGCTCTGACCTGGTTCTATTACCCAGAATCCTTTGCAAACCTCAAAATGTGGCTAAAAAAACACATTTTCATCACATTTCGGTGACAGAAAGTTTAGGCATCTGACAGGAGCTACACATTTCCTTCCACCAACATTCCCCCAAGTGTCCCGATAAAAATGATATCTCACTTGTGTGGGTAGGCCTAGCGCCCGCAAGAGGAAATACCTCAAAACACAACATGGACACATCCCATTTTTTGACAGAAAACAGAGGTGTTTTTTGCAAAGTGCCTACCTGTAGATTTTGGCCACTAGCTCAGCCGGCACCTAGGGAAACCTACCAAACCTGTGCATTTTTTAAAACTAGAGACCTAGGGGAATCCAAGATGGGGTGACTTGTGGGGCTCTGACCAGGTTCTGTTACCCCGAATCCTTTGCAAACCTCAAAATATGGCTAAAAAACACATTTTCCTCACATTTCGGTGACAGAAAGTTCTAGAATCTGAGAGGAGCCACAAATTTCCTTCTACGCAGCGTTCCCCCAAGTCTTCCGATAAAAATGATACCTCACTTGTGTGGGTAGGCCTAGCGCCCGCAAGAGGAAATGCCCCAAAACACAACGTGGACACATCCCATTTTTTGACAGAAAACAGAGGTGTTTTTTGCAAAGTGCCTACCTGTAGATTTTGGCCTCTAGCTCAGCCGGCACCTAGGGAAACCTCCCAAACCTGTGCATTTTTGCAAACTAGAGACCTAGGGAAATCCAAGATGGGGTGACTTGTGGGGCTCTGACCAGGTTCTGTTACCCCGAATCCTTTGCAAACATCAAAATATGGCAAAAAAACACATTTTCCTCACATTTCGCTGACAGAAAGTTCTGGAATCTGAGAGGAGCCACAAATTTCCTTCCACCCAGCGTTCCCTCAAGTCTCCTGATAAAAATGATACCTCACTTGTGTGTGTAGGCCTAGCGCCCGCAAGCAGAAATGACCAAAAACACAAAGTGGACACATCCAATTTTTTGACATAAAACAGAGGTGTTTTTTGCAAAGTGCCTGCCTGTAGATTTTGGCCTCTAGCTCTGCCGGCACCTAGTGAAATCTACTAAACCTGTGCATTTTTTAAAACTAGAGACCTAGGGGAATTCAAGATGGGGTGACTTGTGGGGCTCTGACCAGGTTCTGTTACCCCGAATCCTTTGCAAACCTCAAAATATGGCTAAAAAACACATTTTCCTCACATTTCGGTGACAGAAAGTTCTGGAATCTGAGAGGAACCCCAAATTGCCTTCCACCCAGCATTCCCCCAAGTCTTCTGATAAAAATGATACCTCACTTGGGTGTGTAGGCCTAGCGCCCGCAAGCGGAAATGCCCCAAAACACAACATGAACACATCCCATTTTTTTACAGAAACCAGAGGTGTTTTTTGCAAAGTGCTTACCTGTAGATTTTGGCCTCTAGCTCAGCCGGCACCTAGGGAAACCTACCAAACCTGTGCATTTTTGAAAACTAGAGACCTAGGGGAATCCAAGATGGGGTGACTTGTGGGGCTCTGATCAGGTCCTGTTACCCAGAATCCTTTGCAAACATCAAAATTTGCCTAAAAAAACAAATTTTCCTTATATTTCGGTGACAGAAAGTTCTGGAATCTGAGAGGAACCACAAAGTTCCTTCCACCCAGTGTTCCCCCAAGTCTCCCGATAAAAATGATACCTCACTTGTGTCGGTAGGCATGGCGCCCGCAACAGGAAATGCCCCAAAACACAACGTGGACACATCAAATTGGTTGACAGAAAACAGGTGTTTTTTGCAAAGTGCCTACCTGTAGATTTTGGCCTCTAGCTCAGCCGGCACCTAGGGAAACCGATCAAACCTGTGCATTTTTTAAAACTAGACACCTAGGGGAATCCGAGATGGGGTGACTTGTGGGGCTCTGACCAGGCTCTGTTACCCAGAATCCTTTGCAAACATCAAAATTTGCCTAAAAAAACAAATTTTCCTTATATTTCGGTGACAGAAAGTTCTGGAATCTGAGAGGAAGCACAAATTTCCTTCCACCCAGTGTTCCCCCAAGTCTCCCGATAAAAATGATACCTCACTTGTGTCGGTAGGCATGGCGCCCGCAACAGGAAATGCCCCAAAACACAATTTGGACACATCAAATTGGTTGACAGAAAACAGGTGTTTTTTGCAAAGTGCCTACCTGTAGATTTTGGCCTCTAGCTGAGCCGGCACCTAGGGAAACCGATCAAACCTGTGCATTTTTGAAAACTAGAGACCTAGGGGAATCCGAGATGTGGTGACTTGTGGGGCTCTGATCAGGTCCTGTTACGCAGAATCCTTTTCAAACCTCAAAATGTAGCTAAAAAACAAATTTTCCTCACATTTCGGTGACAGAAAGTTCTGGAATCTGAGAGGAGCCACAAATTTCCTTCCACCCAGCATTCCCCCAAGTCTTCCGATAAAAATTATACCTCACTTGTGTGTGTAGGCCTAGCGCCCGCAAGCGGAAATGCCCCAAAACACAACGTGGACACATCCCATTTTTTGACAGAAAACAGAGGTGTTTTTTGCAAAGTGCATACCTGTAGATTTTGGCATCCTGCACAGCCGGCACCTAGGGAAACCTACCAAACCTGTGCATTTTTTAAAACTAGAGACCTAGGGGAATCCAAGATGGGGTGACTTGTGGGGCTCTGACCAGGTTCTGTTACCCAGAATCTTTTGCACACCTCACAATGTGGATGAAAAAACACATTTTCCTCACATTTCGGTGACAGAAAGTTCTGGCATCTGAGAGGAGCTACACATTTCCTTCCACCCAGCGGTCCCCCAAGTTTCCCGATAAAAATGATACCTCACTTGTGTGGGTAGGCCTAGCTTCCGCGACAGGAAATGCCCCAAAACACAACATGAACACATCCCATTTCTTGACAGAAAACAGAGGTGTTTTTTGCAAAGTGCCTACCTGTAGATTTTGGCCACTAGGTCAGCCGGCACCTAGGGAAACCTACCAAACCTGTGCATTTTTGAAAACTAGAGACCTAGGGGAATCCAAGATGGGGTGACTTGTGGGGCTCTGACCAGGTTCTGTTACCCCGAAACCTTTGCAAACCTCAAAATATGGCTAAAAAACATATTTTCCTCACATTTTGGTGACAGAAAGTTCTAGAATCTGAGAGTAGCCACAAATTTCCTTCCTCCCAGCATTCCCCCAAGTCTTCCGATAAAAATGATACCTCACTTGTGTGGGTAGGCCTAGCGCCCGCAAGAGGAAATGCCCCAAAACACAACGTGGACACATGCCATTTTTTGACAGAAAACAGAGGTGTTTTTTGCAAAGTGCCTACCTGTAGATTTTGGCCTGTAGCTCAGCCGGCACCTAGGGAAACCTACCAAACCTGTGCATTTTTTAAAACTAGAGACCTAGGGGAATCCAAGATGGGGTGACTTGTGGGGCTCTGACCAGGTTCTGTTACCCAGAATCCTTTGCACACCTCAAAATGTGGATGAAAAAACACATTTTCCTCATATTTCGGTGTCAGAAAGTTCCAGCATCTGAGAGGAGCTACACATTTCCTTCCACCCAGCGTTACTGCAAGTTTCCCAATAAAAATGATACCTCACTTGTGTGGGTAGGCCTAGCGCCCGCGACAGGAAATGCCCCAAAACACAACATGGACACATCCCATTTTTTGACAGAAAACAGAGGTGTTTTTTTCAAAGTGCCTACCTGTAGATTTTGGCCTCTAGCTCAGCCGGCACCTATGGAAACCTACAAAACCTGTGCATTTTTTTAAACTAGAGACCTAGGGGAATCCAAGATGGGGTGACTTGTGGGGCTCTGACCAGGTTCTATTACCCAGAATCCTTTGCAAACCTCAAAATGTGGCTAAAAAAACACATTTTCATCACTTTTCGGTGACAGAAAGTTTAGGCATCTGACAGGAGCTACACATTTCCTTCCACCAACATTCCCCCAAGTGTCCCGATAAAAATGATATCTCACTTGTGTGGGTAGGCCTAGCGCCCGCAAGAGGAAATACCTCAAAACACAACGTGGACACATCCCATTTTTTGACAGAAAACAGAGGTGTTTTTTGCAAAGTGCCTACCTGTAGATTTTGGCCACTAGCTCAGCCGGCACCTAGGGAAACCTACCAAACCTGTGCATTTTTGAAAACTAGAGACCTAGGGGAATCCAAGATGGGGTGACTTGTGGGGCTGTGACCAGGTTCTGTTACCCCGAATCCTTTGCAAACCTCAAAATATGGCTAAAAAACACATTTTCCTCACATTTCGGTGACAGAAAGTTCTAGAATCTGAGAGGAGCCACAAATTTCCTTCTACGCAGCGTTCCCCCAAGTCTTCTGATAAAAATGATACCTCATTTGTGTGGGTAGGCCTAGTGCCCTCAAGAGGAAATACCCCAAAACACAACGTGGACACATCCCATTTTTTGACAGAAAACAGAGGTGTTTTTTGCAAAGTGCCTACCTATAGATTTTGGACTCTAGCTCAGCCGGTACCTAGGGAAACCTACCAAACCTGTGCATTTTTGAAAACTAGAGACCTAGGGGAATCCAAGATGGGGTGACTTGTGTGGCTCTGACCAGGTTCTGTTACCCCGAATCCTTTGCAAACCTCAAAATATGGCTAAAAAACACATTTTCCTCACATTTCGGTGACAGAAAGTTCTAGAATCTGAGAGGAGCTACAAATTTCCTTCCACTCAGCGTTCCCCCAAGTCTTCCGATAAAAATGATACCTCACTTGTGTGGGTAGGCCTAGCACCCGCAAGAGGAAATGCCCCAAAACACAACGTGGACACATCCCATTTCTTGACAGAAAACAGAGGTGTTTTTTGCAAAGTGCCTACCTGTAGATTTTGGCCACTAGGTCAGCCGGCACCTAGGGAAACCTACCAAACCTGTGCATTTTTGAAAACTAGAGACCTAGGGGAATCCATGATGGGGTGACTTGTGGGGCTCTGACCAGGTTCTGTTACCCCGAAACGTTTGCAAACCTCAAAATATGGCTAAAAAACATATTTTCCTCACATTTTGGTGACAGAAAGTTCTAGAATCTGAGAGTAGCCACAAATTTCCTTCCTCCCAGCATTCCCCCAAGTCTTCCGATAAAAATGATACCTCACTTGTGTGGGTAGGCCTAGCGCCCGCAAGAGGAAATGCCCCAAAACACAACGTGGACACATGCCATTTTTTGACAGAAAACAGAGGTGTTTTTTGCAAAGTGCCTACCTGTAGATTTTGGCCTGTAGCTCAGCCGGCACCTAGGGAAACCTACCAAACCTGTGCATTTTTTAAAACTAGAGACCTAGGGGAATCCAAGATGGGGTGACTTGTGGGGCTCTGACCAGGTTCTGTTACCCAGAATCCTTTGCACACCTCAAAATGTGGATGAAAAAACACATTTTCCTCATATTTCGGTGTCAGAAAGTTCCAGCATCTGAGAGGAGCTACACATTTCCTTCCACCCAGCGTTACTGCAAGTTTCCCAATAAAAATGATACCTCACTTGTGTGGGTAGGCCTAGCGCCCGCGACAGGAAATGCCCCAAAACACAACATGGACACATCCCATTTTTTGACAGAAAACAGAGGTGTTTTTTTCAAAGTGCCTACCTGTAGATTTTGGCCTCTAGCTCAGCCGGCACCTATGGAAACCTACAAAACCTGTGCATTTTTTTAAACTAGAGACCTAGGGGAATCCAAGATGGGGTGACTTGTGGGGCTCTGACCAGGTTCTATTACCCAGAATCCTTTGCAAACCTCAAAATGTGGCTAAAAAAACACATTTTCATCACTTTTCGGTGACAGAAAGTTTAGGCATCTGACAGGAGCTACACATTTCCTTCCACCAACATTCCCCCAAGTGTCCCGATAAAAATGATATCTCACTTGTGTGGGTAGGCCTAGCGCCCGCAAGAGGAAATACCTCAAAACACAACGTGGACTCATCCCATTTTTTGACAGAAAACAGAGGTGTTTTTTGCAAAGTGCCTACCTGTAGATTTTGGCCACTAGCTCAGCCGGCACCTAGGGAAACCTACCAAACCTGTGCATTTTTGAAAACTAGAGACCTAGGGGAATCCAAGATGGGGTGACTTGTGGGGCTCTGACCAGGTTCTGTTACCCCGAATCCTTTGCAAACCTCAAAATATGGCTAAAAAACAAATTTTCCTCACATTTCGGTGACAGAAAGTTCTAGAATCTGAGAGGAGCCACAAATTTCCTTCTACGCAGCGTTCCCCCAAGTCTTCTGATAAAAATGATACCTCACTTGTGTGGGTAGGCCTAGCGCCCGCAAGAGGAAATACCCCAAAACACAACGTGGACACATCCCATTTTTTGACAGAAAACAGAGGTGTTTTTTGCAAAGTGCCTACCTGTAGATTTTGGACTCTAGCTCAGCCTGTACCTAGGGAAACCCACCAAACCTGTGCATTTTTTAAAACTAGAGACCTAGGGGAATCCAAGATAGGGTGACTTGTGGGGCTCTGATCAGGTTCTGTTACCCAGAAACCTTTGCAAACATCAAAATTTGCCTAAAAAAAACAATTTTCCTTATATTTCGGTGACAGAAAGTTTTGGAATCTGAGAGGAGCCACAAATTTCCTTCCACCCAGCGTTCCCTCAAGTCTCCCGATAAAAATGATCCCTCACTTGTGTGTCTAGGCCTAGCGCCCGCAAGCAGAAATGCCCCAAAACACAAAGTGGACACATCCCATTTTTTGACATAAAACAGAGGTGTTTATTGCAAAGTGCCTACCCGTAGATTTTGGCCTCTAGCTCAGCCGGCACCTAGGGAAACCTACCAAACCTGTGCATTTTTGAAAACTAGAGACCTAGGGGAATCCAAGATGGGGTGACTTGTGGGGCTCTGACCTGGTTCTATTACCCAGAATCCTTTGCAAACCTCAAAATGTGGCTAAAAAAACACATTTTCATCACATTTCGGTGACAGAAAGTTTAGGCATCTGACAGGAGCTACACATTTCCTTCCACCAACATTCCCCCAAGTGTCCCGATAAAAATGATATCTCACTTGTGTGGGTAGGCCTAGCGCCCGCAAGAGGAAATACCTCAAAACACAACGTGGACACATCCCATTTTTTGACAGAAAACAGAGGTGTTTTTTGCAAAGTGCCTACCTGTAGATTTTGGCCACTAGCTCAGCCGGCACCTAGGGAAACCTACCAAACCTGTGCATTTTTTAAAACTAGAGACCTAGGGGAATCCAAGATGGGGTGACTTGTGGGGCTCTGACCAGGTTCTGTTACCCCGAATCCTTTGCAAACCTCAAAATATGGCTAAAAAACACATTTTCCTCACATTTCGGTGACAGAAAGTTCTAGAATCTGAGAGGAGCCACAAATTTCCTTCTACGCAGCGTTCCCCCAAGTCTTCCGATAAAAATGATACCTCACTTGTGTGGGTAGGCCTAGCGCCCGCAAGAGGAAATGCCCCAAAATACAACGTGGACACATCCCATTTTTTGACAGAAAACAGAGGTGTTTTTTGCAAAGTGCCTACCTGAAGATTTTGGCCTCTAGCTCAGCCGGCACCTAGGGAAACCTCCCAAACCTGTGCATTTTTGCAAACTAGAGACCTAGGGAAATCCAAGATGGGGTGACTTGTGGGGCTCTGACCAGGTTCTGTTACCCCGAATCCTTTGCAAACATCAAAATATGGCAAAAAAACACATTTTCCTCACATTTCGCTGACAGAAAGTTCTGGAATCTGAGAGGAGCCACAAATTTCCTTCCACCCAGCGTTCCCTCAAGTCTCCCGATAAAAATGATACCTCACTTGTGTGTGTAGGCCTAGCGCCCGCAAGCAGAAATGACCAAAAACACAAAGTGGACACATCCAATTTTTTGACATAAAACAGAGGTGTTTTTTGCAAAGTGCCTGCCTGTAGATTTTGGCCTCTAGCTCTGCCGGCACCTAGTGAAATCTACTAAACCTGTGCATTTTTTAAAACTAGAGACCTAGGGGAATCCAAGATGGGGTGACTTGTGGGGCTCTGATCAGGTCCTGTTACCCAGAATCCTTTGCAAACATCAAAATTTGCCTAAAAAAACAAATTTTCCTTATATTTCGGTGACAGAAAGTTCTGGAATCTGAGAGGAACCACAAATTTCCTTCCACCCAGTGTTCCCCCAAGTCTCCCGATAAAAATGATACCTCACTTGTGTTGGTAGGCATGGCGCCCGCAACAGGAAATGCCCCAAAACACAACGTGGACACATCAAATTGGTTGACAGAAAACAGGTGTTTTTTGCAAAGTGCCTACATTGTAGATTTTGGCCTCTAGCTCAGCCGGCACCTAGGGAAACCGATCAAACCTGTGCATTTTTGAAAACTAGAGACCTAGGGGAATCCGAGATGGGGTGACTTGTGGGGCTCTGATCAGGTCCTGTTATGCAGAATCCTTTTCAAACCTCAAAATGTGGCTAAAAAACACATTTTCCTCACATTTCGGTGACAGAAAGTTCTGAAATCTGCGAGGAGCTACAAATTTCCTTCCACCCAGCGTTCCCTCAAGTCTTCCGATAAAAATGATACCTCACTTGTGTGGGTAGGCCTAGCGCCCGCAAGAGGAAATGCCCCAAAACACAACGTGGACACATGCCATTTTTTGACAGAAAACAGAGGTGTTTTTTGCAAAGTGCCTACCTGTAGATTTTGGCCTGTAGCTCAGCCGGCACCTAGGGAAACCTACCAAACCTGTGCATTTTTTAAAACTAGAGACCTAGGGGAATCCAAGATGGGGTGACTTGTGGGGCTCTGACCAGGTTCTGTTACCCAGAATCCTTTGCACACCTCAAAATGTGGATGAAAAAACACATTTTCCTCATATTTCGGTGTCAGAAAGTTCCAGCATCTGAGAGGAGCTACACATTTCCTTCCACCCAGCGTTACTGCAAGTTTCCCAATAAAAATGATACCTCACTTGTGTGGGTAGGCCTAGCGCCCGCGACAGGAAATGCCCCAAAACACAACATGGACACATCCCATTTTTTGACAGAAAACAGAGGTGTTTTTTTCAAAGTGCCTACCTGTAGATTTTGGCCTCTAGCTCAGCCGGCACCTATGGAAACCTACAAAACCTGTGCATTTTTTTAAACTAGAGACCTAGGGGAATCCAAGATGGGGTGACTTGTGGGGCTCTGACCAGGTTCTATTACCCAGAATCCTTTGCAAACCTCAAAATGTGGCTAAAAAAACACATTTTCATCACTTTTCGGTGACAGAAAGTTTAGGCATCTGACAGGAGCTACACATTTCCTTCCACCAACATTCCCCCAAGTGTCCCGATAAAAATGATATCTCACTTGTGTGGGTAGGCCTAGCGCCCGCAAGAGGAAATACCTCAAAACACAACGTGGACACATCCCATTTTTTGACAGAAAACAGAGGTGTTTTTTGCAAAGTGCCTACCTGTAGATTTTGGCCACTAGCTCAGCCGGCACCTAGGGAAACCTACCAAACCTGTGCATTTTTGAAAACTAGAGACCTAGGGGAATCCAAGATGGGGTGACTTGTGGGGCTCTGACCAGGTTCTGTTACCCCGAATCCTTTGCAAACCTCAAAATATGGCTAAAAAACACATTTTCCTCACATTTCGGTGACAGAAAGTTCTAGAATCTGAGAGGAGCCACAAATTTCCTTCTACGCAGCGTTCCCCCAAGTCTTCTGATAAAAATGATACCTCATTTGTGTGGGTAGGCCTAGTGCCCTCAAGAGGAAATACCCCAAAACACAACGTGGACACATCCCATTTTTTGACAGAAAACAGAGGTGTTTTTTGCAAAGTGCCTACCTATAGATTTTGGACTCTAGCTCAGCCGGTACCTAGGGAAACCTACCAAACCTGTGCATTTTTGAAAACTAGAGACCTAGGGGAATCCAAGATGGGGTGACTTGTGTGGCTCTGACCAGGTTCTGTTACCCCGAATCCTTTGCAAACCTCAAAATATGGCTAAAAAACACATTTTCCTCACATTTCGGTGACAGAAAGTTCTAGAATCTGAGAGGAGCTACAAATTTCCTTCCACTCAGCGTTCCCCCAAGTCTTCCGATAAAAATGATACCTCACTTGTGTGGGTAGGCCTAGCACCCGCAAGAGGAAATGCCCCAAAACACAACGTGGACACATCCCATTTCTTGACAGAAAACAGAGGTGTTTTTTGCAAAGTGCCTACCTGTAGATTTTGGCCACTAGGTCAGCCGGCACCTAGGGAAACCTACCAAACCTGTGCATTTTTGAAAACTAGAGACCTAGGGGAATCCATGATGGGGTGACTTGTGGGGCTCTGACCAGGTTCTGTTACCCCGAAACGTTTGCAAACCTCAAAATATGGCTAAAAAACATATTTTCCTCACATTTTGGTGACAGAAAGTTCTAGAATCTGAGAGTAGCCACAAATTTCCTTCCTCCCAGCATTCCCCCAAGTCTTCCGATAAAAATGATACCTCACTTGTGTGGGTAGGCCTAGCGCCCGCAAGAGGAAATGCCCCAAAACACAACGTGGACACATGCCATTTTTTGACAGAAAACAGAGGTGTTTTTTGCAAAGTGCCTACCTGTAGATTTTGGCCTGTAGCTCAGCCGGCACCTAGGGAAACCTACCAAACCTGTGCATTTTTTAAAACTAGAGACCTAGGGGAATCCAAGATGGGGTGACTTGTGGGGCTCTGACCAGGTTCTGTTACCCAGAATCCTTTGCACACCTCAAAATGTGGATGAAAAAACACATTTTCCTCATATTTCGGTGTCAGAAAGTTCCAGCATCTGAGAGGAGCTACACATTTCCTTCCACCCAGCGTTACTGCAAGTTTCCCAATAAAAATGATACCTCACTTGTGTGGGTAGGCCTAGCGCCCGCGACAGGAAATGCCCCAAAACACAACATGGACACATCCCATTTTTTGACAGAAAACAGAGGTGTTTTTTTCAAAGTGCCTACCTGTAGATTTTGGCCTCTAGCTCAGCCGGCACCTATGGAAACCTACAAAACCTGTGCATTTTTTTAAACTAGAGACCTAGGGGAATCCAAGATGGGGTGACTTGTGGGGCTCTGACCAGGTTCTATTACCCAGAATCCTTTGCAAACCTCAAAATGTGGCTAAAAAAACACATTTTCATCACTTTTCGGTGACAGAAAGTTTAGGCATCTGACAGGAGCTACACATTTCCTTCCACCAACATTCCCCCAAGTGTCCCGATAAAAATGATATCTCACTTGTGTGGGTAGGCCTAGCGCCCGCAAGAGGAAATACCTCAAAACACAACGTGGACTCATCCCATTTTTTGACAGAAAACAGAGGTGTTTTTTGCAAAGTGCCTACCTGTAGATTTTGGCCACTAGCTCAGCCGGCACCTAGGGAAACCTACCAAACCTGTGCATTTTTGAAAACTAGAGACCTAGGGGAATCCAAGATGGGGTGACTTGTGGGGCTCTGACCAGGTTCTGTTACCCCGAATCCTTTGCAAACCTCAAAATATGGCTAAAAAACAAATTTTCCTCACATTTCGGTGACAGAAAGTTCTAGAATCTGAGAGGAGCCACAAATTTCCTTCTACGCAGCGTTCCCCCAAGTCTTCTGATAAAAATGATACCTCACTTGTGTGGGTAGGCCTAGCGCCCGCAAGAGGAAATACCCCAAAACACAACGTGGACACATCCCATTTTTTGACAGAAAACAGAGGTGTTTTTTGCAAAGTGCCTACCTGTAGATTTTGGACTCTAGCTCAGCCTGTACCTAGGGAAACCCACCAAACCTGTGCATTTTTTAAAACTAGAGACCTAGGGGAATCCAAGATAGGGTGACTTGTGGGGCTCTGATCAGGTTCTGTTACCCAGAAACCTTTGCAAACATCAAAATTTGCCTAAAAAAAACAATTTTCCTTATATTTCGGTGACAGAAAGTTTTGGAATCTGAGAGGAGCCACAAATTTCCTTCCACCCAGCGTTCCCTCAAGTCTCCCGATAAAAATGATCCCTCACTTGTGTGTCTAGGCCTAGCGCCCGCAAGCAGAAATGCCCCAAAACACAAAGTGGACACATCCCATTTTTTGACATAAAACAGAGGTGTTTATTGCAAAGTGCCTACCCGTAGATTTTGGCCTCTAGCTCAGCCGGCACCTAGGGAAACCTACCAAACCTGTGCATTTTTGAAAACTAGAGACCTAGGGGAATCCAAGATGGGGTGACTTGTGGGGCTCTGACCTGGTTCTATTACCCAGAATCCTTTGCAAACCTCAAAATGTGGCTAAAAAAACACATTTTCATCACATTTCGGTGACAGAAAGTTTAGGCATCTGACAGGAGCTACACATTTCCTTCTACCAACATTCCCCCAAGTGTCCCGATAAAAATGATATCTCACTTGTGTGGGTAGGCCTAGCGCCCGCAAGAGGAAATACCTCAAAACACAACGTGGACACATCCCATTTTTTGACAGAAAACAGAGGTGTTTTTTGCAAAGTGCCTACCTGTAGATTTTGGCCACTAGCTCAGCCGGCACCCAGGGAAACCTACCAAACCTGTGCATTTTTTAAAACTAGAGACCTAGGGGAATCCAAGATGGGGTGACTTGTGGGGCTCTGACCAGGTTCTGTTACCCCGAATCCTTTGCAAACCTCAAAATATGGCTAAAAAACACATTTTCCTCACATTTCGGTGACAGAAAGTTCTAGAATCTGAGAGGAGCCACAAATTTCCTTCTACGCAGCGTTCCCCCAAGTCTTCCGATAAAAATGATACCTCACTTGTGTGGGTAGGCCTAGCGCCCGCAAGAGGAAATGCCCCAAAACACAACGTGGACACATCCCATTTTTTGACAGAAAACAGAGGTGTTTTTTGCAAAGTGCCTACCTGAAGATTTTGGCCTCTAGCTCAGCCGGCACCTAGGGAAACCTCCCAAACCTGTGCATTTTTGCAAACTAGAGACCTAGGGAAATCCAAGATGGGGTGACTTGTGGGGCTCTGACCAGGTTCTGTTACCCCGAATCCTTTGCAAACATCAAAATATGGCAAAAAAACACATTTTCCTCACATTTCGCTGACAGAAAGTTCTGGAATCTGAGAGGAGCCACAAATTTCCTTCCACCCAGCGTTCCCTCAAGTCTCCCGATAAAAATGATACCTCACTTGTGTGTGTAGGCCTAGCGCCCGCAAGCAGAAATGACCAAAAACACAAAGTGGACACATCCAATTTTTTGACATAAAACAGAGGTGTTTTTTGCAAAGTGCCTGCCTGTAGATTTTGGCCTCTAGCTCTGCCGGCACCTAGTGAAATCTACTAAACCTGTGCATTTTTTAAAACTAGAGACCTAGGGGAATCCAAGATGGGGTGACTTGTGGGGCTCTGATCAGGTCCTGTTACCCAGAATCCTTTGCAAACATCAAAATTTGCCTAAAAAAACAAATTTTCCTTATATTTCGGTGACAGAAAGTTCTGGAATCTGAGAGGAACCACAAATTTCCTTCCACCCAGTGTTCCCCCAAGTCTCCCGATAAAAATGATACCTCACTTGTGTTGGTAGGCATGGCGCCCGCAACAGGAAATGCCCCAAAACACAACGTGGACACATCAAATTGGTTGACAGAAAACAGGTGTTTTTTGCAAAGTGCCTACATTGTAGATTTTGGCCTCTAGCTCAGCCGGCACCTAGGGAAACCGATCAAACCTGTGCATTTTTGAAAACTAGAGACCTAGGGGAATCCGAGATGGGGTGACTTGTGGGGCTCTGATCAGGTCCTGTTATGCAGAATCCTTTTCAAACCTCAAAATGTGGCTAAAAAACACATTTTCCTCACATTTCGGTGACAGAAAGTTCTGAAATCTGCGAGGAGCTACAAATTTCCTTCCACCCAGCGTTCCCTCAAGTCTCCCGATAAAAATGATACCTCCCTTGTGTGTGTAGGCCTAGCGCCCGCAAGCAGAAATGACCCAAAACACAAAGTGGACACATCCCATTTTTTGACATAAAACAGAGGTGTTTTTTGCAAAGTGCCTGCCTGTAGATTTTGGCCTCTAGCTCTGCCGGCACCTAGTGAAATCTACTAAACCTGTGCATTTTTTAAAACTAGAGAGCTAGGGGAATTCAAGATGGGGTGACTTGTGGGGCTCTGACCAGGTTCTGTTACCCCGAATCCTTTGCAAACCTCAAAATATGGCTAAAAAACACATTTTCCTCACATTTCGGTGACAGAAAGTTCTGGAATCTGAGAGGAACCACAAATTGCCTTCCACCCAGCATTCCCCCAAGTCTTCTGATAAAAATGATACCTCACTTGGGTGTGTAGGCCTAGCGCCCGCAAGCGGAAATGCCCCAAAACACAACATGAACCCATCCCATTTTTTTACAGAAACCAGAGGTGTTTTTTGCAAAGTGCTTACCTGTAGATTTTGGCCTCTAGCTCAGCCGGCACCTAGGGAAACCTACCAAACCTGTGCATTTTTTAAAACTAGAGACCTAGGGGAATCCAAGATGGGGTGACTTGTGGGGCTCTGATCAGGTCCTGTTACCCAGAATCCTTTGCAAACATCAAAATTTGCCTAAAAAAACAAATTTTCCTTATATTTCGGTGACAGAAAGTTCTGGAATCTGAGAGGAACCACAAATTTCCTTCCACCCAGTGTTCCCCCAAGTCTCCCGATAAAAATTATACCTCACTTGTGTCGGTAGGCATGGCGCCCGCAACAGGAAATGCCCCAAAACACAACGTGGACACATCAAATTGGTTGACAGAAAACAGGTGTTTTTTGCAAAGTGCCTACCTGTAGATTTTGGCCTCTAGCTCAGCCGGCACCTAGGGAAACCGATCAAACCTGTGCATTTTTGAAAACTAGACACCTAGGGGAATCCGAGATGGGGTGACTTGTGGGGCTCTGACCAGGCTCTGTTACCCAGAATCCTTTGCAAACATCAAAATTTGCCTAAAAAAACAAATTTTCCTTATATTTCGGTGACAGAAAGTTCTGGAATCTGAGAGGAAGCACAAATTTCCTTCCACCCAGTGTTCCCCCAAGTCTCCCGATAAAAATGATACCTCACTTGTGTCGGTAGGCATGGCGCCCGCAACAGGAAATGCCCCAAAACACAATTTGGACACATCAAATTGGTTGACAGAAAACAGGTGTTTTTTGCAAAGTGCCTACCTGTAGATTTTGGCCTCTAGCTGAGCCGGCACCTAGGGAAACCGATCAAACCTGTGCATTTTTGAAAACTAGAGACCTAGGGGAATCCGAGATGTGGTGACTTGTGGGGCTCTGATCAGGTCCTGTTACGCAGAATCCTTTTCAAACCTCAAAATGTAGCTAAAAAACAAATTTTCCTCACATTTCGGTGACAGAAAGTTCTGGAATCTGAGAGGAGCCACAAATTTCCTTCCACCCAGCATTCCCCCAAGTCTTCCGATAAAAATTATACCTCACTTGTGTGTGTAGGCCTAGCGCCCGCAAGCGGAAATGCCCCAAAACACAACGTGGACACATCCCATTTTTTGACAGAAAACAGAGGTGTTTTTTGCAAAGTGCATACCTGTAGATTTTGGCATCCTGCACAGCCGGCACCTAGGGAAACCTACCAAACCTGTGCATTTTTTAAAACTAGAGACCTAGGGGAATCCAAGATGGGGTGACTTGTGGGGCTCTGACCAGGTTCTGTTACCCAGAATCTTTTGCACACCTCACAATGTGGATGAAAAAACACATTTTCCTCACATTTCGGTGACAGAAAGTTCTGGCATCTGAGAGGAGCTACACATTTCCTTCCACCCAGCGGTCCCCCAAGTTTCCCGATAAAAATGATACCTCACTTGTGTGGGTAGGCCTAGCTTCCGCGACAGGAAATGCCCCAAAACACAACATGAACACATCCCATTTTTTGACAGAAAACAGAGGTGTTTTTTGCAAAGTGCCTACCTGTAGATTTTGGCCTCTAGCTCAGCCAGCACCTAGGGAAACCTACCAAACCTGTGCATTTTTGAAAACTAGAGACCTAGGGAAATCCAAGATGGGGTGACTTGTGAGGCTCTGACGAGGTTCTGTTACCCCGAATCCTTTGTAAACCTCAAAATATGGCTAAAAAACAAATTTTCCTCACATTTCGCTGACAGAAAGTTCTGGAATCTGAGAGGAGCCACAAATTTCCTTCCACCCAGCGTTCCCCCAAGTCTTCCGATAAAAATGATACCTCACTTGTGTGGGTAGGCCTAGCGCCCGCGACAGGAATTGCCCCAAAACACAACATGAACACATCCCATTTTTTTACAGAAAACAGAGGTGTTTTTTGCAAAGTGCTTACCTGTAGATTTTGGCCTCTAGCTCAGACGGCACCTAGGGAAACCGATCAAACCTGTGCATTTTTGAAAACTAGAGACCTAGGGGAATCCGAGATGGTGTGACTTGTGGGGCTCTGGCCAGGTTCTGTTACCCAGAATCCTTTGCAAACCTCAAAATTTGGCTAAAAAAACACATTTTCCTTACATTTCGGTGACAGAAAGTTCTGGAATCTGAGAGAAGCCACAAATTTCCTTCCACCCAGCGTTCCCCCAAGTCTCCTGATACAAAATGATACCTCACTTGTGTGGGTGGCCTAACGCATGCGACAGGAAATGCCCCAAAACACAACGTGGACATATCCCATTTTTTGACAGAAAACAGAAGTGTTTTTTACAAAGTGCCTACCTGTAGATTTTGGCCTCTAGCTCAGCCGGCACCTAGGGAAACCTACCAAACCTGTGCATTTTTTAAAACTAGAGACCTAGGGAAATCCAAGATGGGGTGACTTGTGAGGCTCTGACGAGTTTCTGTTACCCTGAATCCTTTGCAAACTTCAAAATATGGCTAAAAAACAAATTATCCTCACATTTCGCTGACAGAAAGTTCTGGAATCTGAGAGGAGCCACAAATTTCCTTCCACCCAGAGTTCCCCTAAGTCTTCCGATAAAAATGATACCTCACTTGTGTGGGTAGGCCTAGCGCCCGCAAGAGGAAATGCCCCAAAACACAACGTGGACACATCCCATTTTTTGACAGAAAACAGCGGTGTTTTTTGCAAAGTGCCTACCTGTAGATTTTGGCCTCTAGCTCAGCCGGCACCTAGGGAAACCTACCAAACCTGTGCATTTTTGAAAACTAGAGACCTAGGGGAATCCAAGATGGGGTGACTTGTGGGGCTCTGACCAGGTTCTGTTACCCAGAATCTTTTGCACACCTCACAATGTGGATGAAAAAACACATTTTCCTCACATTTCAGTGACAGAAAGTTCTGGCATCTGAGAGGAGCTACACATTTCCTTCCACCCAGCGTTCCCCCAAGTTTCCCGATAAAAATGATACCTCACTTGAGTGGGTAGGCCTAGCGCCCGCGACAGGAAATGCCCCAAAACACAACATGGACACATCCCATTTTTTGACAGAAAACAGAGGTGTTTTTTGCAAAGTGCCTACCTGTAGATTTTGGCCTCGAGCTCAGCCGGCACCTAGGGAAACCTAACAAACCTGTGCATTTTTGAAAACTAGAGACCTAGGGAAATCCAAGATGGGGTGACTTGTGAGGCTCTGACGAGGTTCTGTTACCCCGAATCCTTTGTAAACCTCAAAATATGGCTAAAAAACACATTTTCCTCACATTTCGCTGACAGAAAGTTCTGAAATCTGAGAGGAGCCACAAATTTCCTTCCAACCAGCGTTCCCCTAAGTCTTCCGATAAAAATGATACCTCACATGTGTGGGAAGGCCTAGCGCCCGCAAGAGGAAATACCCCAAAACACAACGTGGACACATCCCATTTTTTAACAGAAAACAGGTGTTTTTTGCAAAGTGCCTACCTGTAGATTTTGGCCTCTAGCTCAGCCGGCACCTAGGGAAACCTACCAAACCTGTGCATTTTTGAAAACTAGAGACATAGGGGAATCCAAGATGGCGTGACTTGTGGGGCTCTGACCAGGTTCGGTTACCCCGAATCCTTTGCAAACCTCAAAATATGGCTAAAAAACACATTTTCCACACATTTCGGTGACAGAAAGTTCTAGAATCTGAGAGGAGCCACAAATTTCCTTCCACCCAGCGTTCCCCCAAGTCTTCTGATAAAAACAATACCACGCTTGTGTGGGTAGGCCTCTCGCCCGCAAGAGGAAATACCCCAAAACACAACGTGGACACATCCCATTTTTTGACAGAAATCAGAGGTGTTTTTTGCAAAGTGCCTACCTGTAGATTTTGGCCTCTAGCTCAGCTGGCACCTAGGGAAACCTACCAAACCTGTGCATTTTTGAAAACTAGAGACCTAGGGAATCCAAAATGGGGTGACTTGTGGGGCTCTGACCAGGTTCTGTTACCCAGAATCTTTTGCACACCTCAAAATGCGGATGAAAGAACACATTTTCCTCACATTTCGTTGACAGAAAGTTCTGGCATCTGAGAGGAGCTACACATTTCCTTCCACCCAGCGTTCCCCCAAGTTTCTCGATAAAAATTATAACTCACTTGTGTGGGTAGGCCTAGCGCCCGCGACAGGAAATGCCCCAAAACACAACATGGACACATCCCATTTTTTGACAGAAAACAGAGGTGTTTTTTGCAAAGTGCCTACCTGTAGATTTTGGCCTCTAGCTCAGCCAGCACCTAGGGAAACCTACCAAACCTGTGCATTTTTGAAAACTAGAGACCTAGGGAAATCCAAGATGGGGTGACTTGTGAGGCTCTGACGAGGTTCTGTTACCCCGAATCCTTTGTAAACCTCAAAATATGGCTAAAAAACAAATTTTCCTCACATTTCGCTGACAGAAAGTTCTGGAATCTGAGAGGAGCCACAAATTTCCTTCCACCCAGCGTTCCCCCAAGTCTTCCGATAAAAATGATACCTCACTTGTGTGGGTAGGCCTAGCGCCCGCGACAGGAATTGCCCCAAAACACAACATGAACACATCCCATTTTTTTACAGAAAACAGAGGTGTTTTTTGCAAAGTGCTTACCTGTAGATTTTGGCCTCTAGCTCAGACGGCACCTAGGGAAACCGATCAAACCTGTGCATTTTTGAAAACTAGAGACCTAGGGGAATCCGAGATGGTGTGACTTGTGGGGCTCTGGCCAGGTTCTGTTACCCAGAATCCTTTGCAAACCTCAAAATTTGGCTAAAAAAACACATTTTCCTTACATTTCGGTGACAGAAAGTTCTGGAATCTGAGAGAAGCCACAAATTTCCTTCCACCCAGCGTTCCCCCAAGTCTCCTGATACAAAATGATACCTCACTTGTGTGGGTGGCCTAACGCATGCGACAGGAAATGCCCCAAAACACAACGTGGACATATCCCATTTTTTGACAGAAAACAGAAGTGTTTTTTACAAAGTGCCTACCTGTAGATTTTGGCCTCTAGCTCAGCCGGCACCTAGGGAAACCTACCAAACCTGTGCATTTTTTAAAACTAGAGACCTAGGGAAATCCAAGATGGGGTGACTTGTGAGGCTCTGACGAGTTTCTGTTACCCTGAATCCTTTGCAAACTTCAAAATATGGCTAAAAAACAAATTTTCCTCACATTTCGCTGACAGAAAGTTCTGGAATCTGAGAGGAGCCACAAATTTCCTTCCACCCAGAGTTCCCCTAAGTCTTCCGATAAAAATGATACCTCACTTGTGTGGGTAGGCCTAGCGCCCGCAAGTGGAAATGCCCCAAAACACAACGTGGACACATCCCATTTTTTGACAGAAAACAGCGGTGTTTTTTGCAAAGTGCCTACCTGTAGATTTTGGCCTCTAGTTCAGCCGGCACCTAGGGAAACCTACCAAACCTGTGCATTTTTGAAAACTAGAGACCTAGGGGAATCCAAGATGGGGTGACTTGTGGGGCTCTGACCAGGTTCTGTTACCCAGAATCTTTTGCACACCTCACAATGTGGATGAAAAAACACATTTTCCTCACATTTCAGTGACAGAAAGTTCTGGCATCTGAGAGGAGCTACACATTTCCTTCCACCCAGCGTTCCCCCAAGTTTCCCGATAAAAATGATACCTCACTTGAGTGGGTAGGCCTAGCGCCCGCGACAGGAAATGCCCCAAAACACAACATGGACACATCCCATTTTTTGACAGAAAACAGAGGTGTTTTTTGCAAAGTGCCTACCTGTAGATTTTGGCCTCGAGCTCAGCCGGCACCTAGGGAAACCTAACAAACCTGTGCATTTTTGAAAACTAGAGACCTAGGGAAATCCAAGATGGGGTGACTTGTGAGGCTCTGATGAGGTTCTGTTACCCCGAATCCTTTGTAAACCTCAAAATATGGCTAAAAAACACATTTTCCTCACATTTCGCTGACAGAAAGTTCTGAAATCTGAGAGGAGCCACAAATTTCCTTCCAACCAGCGTTCCCCTAAGTCTTCCGATAAAAATGATACCTCACATGTGTGGGAAGGCCTAGCGCCCGCAAGAGGAAATACCCCAAAACACAACGTGGACACATCCCATTTTTTAACAGAAAACAGGTGTTTTTTGCAAAGTGCCTACCTGTAGATTTTGGCCTCTAGCTCAGCCGGCACCTAGGGAAACCTACCAAACCTGTGCATTTTTGAAAACTAGAGACATAGGGGAATCCAAGATGGCGTGACTTGTGGGGCTCTGACCAGGTTCGGTTACCCCGAATCCTTTGCAAACCTCAAAATATGGCTAAAAAACACATTTTCCACACATTTCGGTGACAGAAAGTTCTAGAATCTGAGAGGAGCCACAAATTTCCTTCCACCCAGCGTTCCCCCAAGTCTTCTGATAAAAACAATACCACGCTTGTGTGGGTAGGCCTCTCGCCCGCAAGAGGAAATACCCCAAAACACAACGTGGACACATCCCATTTTTTGACAGAAATCAGAGGTGTTTTTTGCAAAGTGCCTACCTGTAGATTTTGGCCTCTAGCTCAGCTGGCACCTAGGGAAACCTACCAAACCTGTGCATTTTTGAAAACTAGAGACCTAGGGAATCCAAGATGGGGTGACTTGTGGGGCTCTGACCAGGTTCTGTTACCCAGAATCTTTTGCACACCTCAAAATGCGGATGAAAGAACACATTTTCCTCACATTTCGTTGACAGAAAGTTCTGGCATCTGAGAGGAGCTACACATTTCCTTCCACCCAGCGTTCCCCCAAGTTTCTCGATAAAAATTATAACTCACTTGTGTGGGTAGGCCTAGCGCCCGCGACAGGAAATGCCCCAAAACACAACATGGACACATCCCATTTTTTGACAGAAAACAGAGGTGTTTTTTTGCAAAGTGCCTACCTGTAGATTTTGACCTCTAGCTCAGCCGGCACCTAGGGAAACCTACGAACCTGTGCATTTTTGAAAACTAGACACCTAGGGGAATCCAAGAAGGGGTGACTTGTGGCGCTCTGATCAGGTCCTGTTACCCAGAATCCTTTGCAAACATCAACATTTGTGTAATTTTTTTTATTTATTTATATTTCGGTGACAGAAGGTTCTGGAATCTGAGAGGAGCCACAAATTTCCTTCCACCCAGCGTTCCCCCAAGTCTCCCGATAAAAATGATACCTCACTTGTGTCGGTAGGCATGGCGCCCGCGACAGGAAATGCCCCAAAACACAGCGTGGACACATCAAATTGGTTGACAGAAAACAGGTGTTTTTTGCAAAGTGCCTACCTGTAGATTTTGGCCTCTAGCTCAGACGGCACCTAAGGAAACCGATCAAACCTGTGCATTTTTGAAAACTAGAGACCTAGGGGAATCCGAGATGGGGTGACTTGTGGGGCTCTGGCCAGTTTCTGTTACCCAGAATCCTTTGCAAACCTCAAAATTTGGCTAAAAAAACACATTTTCCTTACATTTCGGTGACAGAAAGTTCTGGAATCTGAGAGAAGCCACAAATTTCCTTCCACCCAGCGTTCCCCTAAGTCTCCTGATACAAAATGATACCTCACTTGTGTGGGTGGCCTAGCGCATGCGACAGGAAATGGCCCAAAACACAATGTGGACACATCCCATTTTTTGACAGAAAACAGAAGTGTTTTTTACAAAGTGCCTACCTGTAGATTTTGGCCTCTAGCTCAGCCGGCACCTAGGGAAACCTACCAAACCTGTGCATTTTTGAAAACTAGAGACCTAGGGAAATCCAAGATGGGGTGACTTGTGGGGCTCTGACGAGGTTCTGTTACCCCGAATCCTTTGCAAACCTCAAAATATGGCTAAAAAACAAATTCTCCTCACATTTCGCTGACAGAAAGTTTAGGCATCTGACAGGAGCTACACATTTCCTTCCACCAACGTTCCCCCAAGTTTCCTGATAAAAATGATACCTCACTTGTGTGGGTAGGCCTAGTGCCCGCGACAGGAATTGCCCCAAAACACAACATGAACACATCCCATTTTTTTACAGAAAACAGAGGTGTTTTTTGCAAAGTGCTTACCTGTAGATTTTGGCCTCTAGCTCAGCCGGCACCTGGGGAAACCTACCAAACCTGTGCATTTTTGGAAACTAGAGACCTAGGGGAATCCAAGATGGGGTGACTTGTGGGGCTCTGACCAGGTTCTGTTACCCAGAATCTTTTGCACACCTCACAATGTGGATGAAAAATCACATTTTCCTCACATTTCAGTGACAGAAAGTTCTGGCATCTGAGAGGAGCTACACATTTCCTTCCACCCAGCGTTCCCCCAAGTTTCCCGATAAAAATGATACCTCACTTGTGTGGGTAGGCCTAGCGCCCGCGACAGGAATTGCCCCAAAACACAACATGAACACATCCCATTTTTTTACAGAAAACAGAGGTGTTTTTTGCAAAGTGCTTACCTGTAGATTTTGGCCTCTAGCTCAGACGGCACCTAGGGAAACCGATCAAACCTGTGCATTTTTGAAAACTAGAGACCTAGGGAAATCCAAGATGGGGTGACTTGTGAGGCTCTGACGAGGTTCTGTTACCCCGAATCCTTTGTAAACCTCAAAATATGGCTAAAAAACAAATTTTCCTCACATTTCGCTGACAGAAAGTTCTGGAATCTGAGAGGAGCCACAAATTTCCTTCCACCCAGCGTTCCCCTAAGTCTTCCGATAAAAATGATACCTCACTTGTGTGGGTAGGCATAGCGCCCGCAAGAGGAAATACCCCAAAACACAACGTGGACACATCCCATTTTTTGACAGAAAACAGGTGTTTTTTGCAAAGTGCCTACCTGTAGATTTTGGCCTCTAGCTCAGCCGGCACCTAGGGAAACCTACCAAACCTGTGCATTTTTGAAAACTAGAGACCTAGGGGAATACAAGATGGCGTGACTTGTGGGGCTCTGACCAGGTTCTGTTACCCCGAATCCTTTGCAAACCTCAAAATATGGCTAAAAAACACATTTTCCTCACATTTCGGTGACAGAAAGTTCTAGAATCTGAGAGGAGTCACACATTTCCTTCCACCCAGCGTTCCCCCAAGTCTTCCGATAAAAATGATACCTCACTTGTGTGGGTAGGCCTAGCGCCCGCGACAGGAATTGCCCCAAAACACAACATGAACACATCCCATTTTTTTACAGAAAACAGAGGTGTTTTTTGCAAAGTGCTTACCTGTAGATTTTGGCCTCTAGCTCAGACGGCACCTAGGGAAACCGATCAAACCTGTGCATTTTTGAAAACTAGAGACCTAGGGGAATCCGAGATGGTGTGACTTGTGGGGCTCTGACCAGGTTCTGTTACCCAGAATCCTTTGCAAACCTCAAAATTTGGCTAAAATAACACATTTTCCTTACATTTCGGTGACAGAAAGTTTTGGAATCTGAGAGAAGCCACAAATTTCCTTCCACCCAGCGTTCCCCCAAGTCTCCTGATACAAAATGATACCTCACTTGTGTGGGTGGCCTAACGCATGCGACAGGAAATGCTCCAAAACACAACGTGGACATATCCCATTTTTTGACAGAAAACAGAAGTGTTTTTTACAAAGTGCCTACCTGTAGATTTTGGCCTCTAGCTCAGCCGGCACCTAGGGTAACCTACCAAACCGGTGCATTTTTTAAAACTAGAGACCTAGGGAAATCCAAGATGGGGTGACTTGTGAGGCTCTGACGAGTTTCTGTTACCCTGAATCCTTTGCAAACTTCAAAATATGGCTAAAAAACAAATTTTCCTCACATTTCACTGACAGAAAGTTCTGGAATCTGAGAGGAGCCACAAATTTCCTTCCACCCAGAGTTCCCCTAAGTCTTCCAATAAAAATGATACCTCACTTGTGTGGGTAGGCCTAGCGCCCGCAAGAGGAAATGCCCCAAAACACAACGTGGACACATCCCATTTTTTGACAGAAAACAGAGGTGTTTTTTGCAAAGTGCCTACCTGTAGATTTTGGCCTCTAGCTCAGCCGGCACCTAGGGAAACCTACCAAACCTGTGCATTTTTGAAAACTAGAGACCTAGGGGAATCCAAGATGGGGTGACTTGTGGGGCTCTGACCAGGTTCTGTTACCCAGAATCTTTTGCACACCTCACAATGTGGATGAAAAAACACATTTTCCTCACATTTCAGTGACAGAAAGTTCTGGCATCTGAGAGGAGCTACACATTTCCTTCCACCCAGCGTTCCCCCAAGTTTCCCGATAAAAATGATACCTCACTTGAGTGGGTAGGCCTAGCGCCCGCGACAGGAAATGCCCCAAAACACAACATGGACACATCCCATTTTTTGACAGAAAACAGAGGTGTTTTTTGCAAAGTGCCTACCTGTAGATTTTGGCCTCGAGCTCAGCCGGCACCTAGGGAAACCTAACAAACCTGTGCATTTTTGAAAACTAGAGACCTAGGGAAATCCAAGATGGGGTGACTTGTGAGGCTCTGACGAGGTTCTGTTACCCCGAATCCTTTGTAAACCTCAAAATATGGCTAAAAAACACATTTTCCTCACATTTCGCTGACAGAAAGTTCTGAAATCTGAGAGGAGCCACAAATTTCCTTCCAACCAGCGTTCCCCTAAGTCTTTCGATAAAAATGATACCTCACATGTGTGGGAAGGCCTAGCGCCCGCAAGAGGAAATACCCCAAAACACAACGTGGACACATCCCATTTTTTAACAGAAAACAGGTGTTTTTTGCAAAGTGCCTACCTGTAGATTTTGGCCTCTAGCTCAGCCGGCACCTAGGGAAACCTACCAAACCTGTGCATTTTTTAAAACTAGAGACATAGGGGAATCCAAGATGGCGTGACTTGTGGGGCTCTGACCAGGTTCGGTTACCCCGAATCCTTTGCAAACCTCAAAATATGGCTAAAAAACACATTTTCCACACATTTCGGTGACAGAAAGTTCTGGAATCTGAGAGGAGCCACAAATTTCCTTCCACCCAGCGTTCCCCCAAGTCTTCTGATAAAAACAATACCACGCTTGTGTGGGTAGGCCTCTCGCCCGCAAGAGGAAATACCCCAAAACACAACGTGGACACATCCCATTTTTTGACAGAAATCAGAGGTGTTTTTTGCAAAGTGCCTACCTGTAGATTTTGGCCTCTAGCTCAGCTGGCACCTAGGGAAACCTACCAAACCTGTGCATTTTTGAAAACTAGAGACCTAGGGAATCCAAGATGGGGTGACTTGTGGGGCTCTGACCAGGTTCTGTTACCCAGAATCTTTTGCACACCTCAAAATGCGGATGAAAGAACACATTTTCCTCACATTTCGTTGACAGAAAGTTCTGGCATCTGAGAGGAGCTACACATTTCCTTCCACCCAGCGTTCCCCCAAGTTTCTCGATAAAAATTATAACTCACTTGTGTGGGTAGGCCTAGCGCCCGCGACAGGAAATGCCCCAAAACACAACATGGACACATCCCATTTTTTGACAGAAAACAGAGGTGTTTTTTTGCAAAGTGCCTACCTGTAGATTTTGGCCTCTAGCTCAGCCGGCACCTAGGGAAACCTACGAACCTGTGCATTTTTGAAAAATAGACACCTAGGGGAATCCAAGATGGGGTGACTTGTGGCGCTCTGATCAGGTCCTGTTACCCAGAATCCTTTGCAAACATCAACATTTGTGTAATTTTTTTTATTTATTTATATTTCGGTGACAGAAGGTTCTGGAATCTGAGAGGAGCCACAAATTTCCTTCCACCCAGCGTTCCCCCAAGTCTCCCGATAAAAATGATACCTCACTTGTGTCGGTAGGCATGGCGCCCGCAACAGGAAATGCCCCAAAACACAGCGTGGACACATCAAATTGGTTGACAGAAAACAGGTGTTTTTTGCAAAGTGCCTACCTGTAGATTTTGGCCTCTAGCTCAGACGGCACCTAAGGAAACCGATCAAACCTGTGCATTTTTGAAAACTAGAGACCTAGGGGAATCCGAGATGGGGTGACTTGTGGGGCTCTGGCCAGTTTCTGTTACCCAGAATCCTTTGCAAACCTCAAAATTTGGCTAAAAAACCACATTTTCCTTACATTTCGGTGACAGAAAGTTCTGGAATCTGAGAGAAGCCACAAATTTCCTTCCACCCAGCGTTCCCCTAAGTCTCCTGATACAAAATGATACCTCACTTGTGTGGGTGGCCTAGCGCATGCGACAGGAAATGGCCCAAAACACAATGTGGACACATCCCATTTTTTGACAGAAAACAGAAGTGTTTTTTACAAAGTGCCTACCTGTAGATTTTGGCCTCTAGCTCAGCCGGCACCTAGGGAAACCTACCAAACCTGTGCATTTTTGAAAACTAGAGACCTAGGGAAATCCAAGATGGGGTGACTTGTGGGGCTCTGACGAGGTTCTGTTACCCCGAATCCTTTGCAAACCTCAAAATATGGCTAAAAAACAAATTCTCCTCACATTTCGCTGACAGAAAGTTTAGGCATCTGACAGGAGCTACACATTTCCTTCCACCAACGTTCCCCCAAGTTTCCTGATAAAAATGATACCTCACTTGTGTGGGTAGGCCTAGTGCCCGCGACAGGAATTGCCCCAAAACACAACATGAACACATCCCATTTTTTTACAGAAAACAGAGGTGTTTTTTGCAAAGTGCTTACCTGTAGATTTTGGCCTCTAGCTCAGCCGGCACCTGGGGAAACCTACCAAACCTGTGCATTTTTGGAAACTAGAGACCTAGGGGAATCCAAGATGGGGTGACTTGTGGGGCTCTGATCAGGTCCTGTTACCCAGAATCCTTTGCAAACATCAAAATTTGCCTAAAAAAACAAATTTTCCTTATATTTCAGTGACAGAAAGTTCTGGAATATGAGAGGAACCACAAATTTCCTTCCACCCAGCGTTAGCCCAAGTCTCCCGATAAAAATGATACCTCACTTGAGTCGGTAGGCATGGCGCCCGCGACAGGAAATGCCCCAAAACACAACGTGGACACATCAAATTGGTTGACAGAAAACAGGTGTTTTTTGCAAAGTGCCTACCTGTAGATTTTGGCCTCTAGCTCAGTCGGCACCTAGGGAAACCGATCAAACCTGTGCATTTTTGAAAACTAGAGACCTAGGGGAATCCGAGATGGGGTGACTTGTGGGGCTCTGGCCAGGTTCTGTTACCCAGAATCCTTTGCAAACCTCAAAATATGGCTAAAAAAACACATTTTCCTTACATTTCGGTGACAGAAAGTTCTGGAATCTGAGAGAAGCCACAAATTTCCTTCCACCCAGCGTTCCCCCAAGTCTCCTGATACAAAATGATACCTCACTTTTGTGGGTGGCCTAGCGCATGCGACAGGAAATGCCCCAAAACACAACGTGGACATATCCCATTTTTTTGACAGAAAACAGAAGTGTTTTTTACAAAGTGCCTACCTGTAGATTTTGGCCTCTAGCTCAGCCGGCACCAAGGGAAACCTACCAAACCTGTGCATTTTTTAAAACTAGAGACCTAGGGAAATCCAAGATGGGGTGACTTGTGAGGCTCTGACGAGGTTCTGTTACCCCGAATCCTTTGCAAACCTCAAAATATGGCTAAAAAACAAATTTTCCTCACATTTCGCTGACAGAAAGTTCTGGAATCTGAGAGGAGACACAAATTTCCTTCCACCCAGCGTTCCCCTAAGTCTTCCGATAAAAATGATACCTCACTTGTGTGGGTAGGCCTAGCGCCCGCAAGAGGAAATGCCCCAAAACACAACGTGGACACATCCCATTTTTTGACAGAAAACAGAGGTGTTTTTTGCAAAGTGCCTACCTGTAGATTTTGGCCTCTAGCTCAGCCGGCACCTAGGGAACCCTACCAAACCTGTGCATTTTTGAAAACTAGAGACCTAGGGGAATCCAAGATGGGGTGACTTGTGGGGCTCTGACCAGGTTCTGTTACCCAGAATCTTTTGCACACCTCACAATGTGGATGAAAAATCACATTTTCCTCACATTTCAGTGACAGAAAGTTCTGGCATCTGAGAGGAGCTACACATTTCCTTCCACCCAGCGTTCCCCCAAGTTTCCCGATAAAAATGATACCTCACTTGTGTGGGTAGGCCTAGCGCCCGCGACAGGAATTGCCCCAAAACACAACATGAACACATCCCATTTTTTTACAGAAAACAGAGGTGTTTTTTGCAAAGTGCTTACCTGTAGATTTTGGCCTCTAGCTCAGACGGCACCTAGGGAAACCGATCAAACCTGTGCATTTTTGAAAACTAGAGACCTAGGGAAATCCAAGATGGGGTGACTTGTGAGGCTCTGACGAGGTTCTGTTACCCCGAATCCTTTGTAAACCTCAAAATATGGCTAAAAAACAAATTTTCCTCACATTTCGCTGACAGAAAGTTCTGGAATCTGAGAGGAGCCACAAATTTCCTTCCACCCAGCGTTCCCCTAAGTCTTCCGATAAAAATGATACCTCACTTGTGTGGGTAGGCATAGCGCCCGCAAGAGGAAATACCCCAAAACACAACGTGGACACATCCCATTTTTTGACAGAAAACAGGTGTTTTTTGCAAAGTGCCTACCTGTAGATTTTGGCCTTTAGCTCAGCCGGCACCTAGGGAAACCTACCAAACCTGTGCATTTTTGAAAACTAGAGACCTAGGGGAATACAAGATGGCGTGACTTGTGGGGCTCTGACCAGGTTCTGTTACCCCGAATCCTTTGCAAACCTCAAAATATGGCTAAAAAACACATTTTCCTCACATTTCGGTGACAGAAAGTTCTAGAATCTGAGAGGAGTCACACATTTCCTTCCACCCAGCGTTCCCCCAAGTCTTCCGATAAAAATGATACCTCACTTGTGTGGGTAGGCCTAGCTTCCGCGACAGGAAATGCCCCAAAACACAACATGGACACATCCCATTTTTTTACAGAAAACAGAGGTGTTTTTTGCAAAGTGCCTACCTGTAGATTTTGGCCTCTAGCTCAGCCAGCACCTAGGGAAACCTACCAAACCTGTGCATTTTTGAAAACTAGAGACCTAGGGAAATCCAATATGGGGTGACTTGTGAGGCTCTGACGAGGTTCTGTTACCCCGAATCCTTTGTAAACCTCAAAATATGGCTAAAAACCACATTTTCCTCACATTTCGCTGACAGAAAGTTCTGGAATCTGAGAGGAGCCACAAATTTCCTTCCACCCAGCGTTCCCTAAGTCTTCCGATAAAAATGATACCTCACTTGTGTGGGTAGGCCTAGCGCCCGCAAGAGGAAATACCCCAAAACACAACGTGGACACATCCCATTTTTTGACAGAAAACAGGTGTTTTTTGCAAAGTGCCTACCTGTAGATTTTGGCCTCTAGCTCAGCCGGCACCTAGGGAAACCTACCAAACCTGTGCATTTTTGAAAACTAGAGACCTAGGGGAATCCGAGATGGGGTGACTCGTGGGGCTCTGACCAGGTTCTGTTACCCAGAATCCTTTGCAAACATCAAAATTTGCCTAAAAAAACACATTTTCCTTATATTTCGGTGACAGAAAGTTCTGGAATCTGAGAGGAACCACAAATTTCCTTCCACCCAGTGTTCCCCCAAGTCTCCCGATAAAAATGATACCTCACTTGTGTCGGTAGGCATGGCGCCCGCAACAGGAAATGCCCCAAAACACAACGTGGACACATCAAATTGGTTGACAGAAAACAGGTGTTTTTTGCAAAGTGCCTACCTGTAGATTTTGGCCTCTAGCTCAGCCGGCACCTAGGGAAAGCGATCAAACCTGTGCATTTTTGAAAACTAGAGACCGAGGGGAATCCGAGATGGTGTGACTTGTGGGGCTCTGACCAGGTTCTGTTACCCAGAATCCTTTGCAAACCTCAAAATTTGGCTAAAAAAACACATTTTCCTCACATTTCGGTGACAGAAAGTTCTGGAATCTGAGAGAAGCCACAAATTTCCTTCCACCCAGCGTTCCCCTAAGTCTCCTGATACAAAATGATACCTCACTTGTGTGGGTGGCCTAGCGCATGCGACAGGAAATGGCCCAAAACACAACGTGGACATATCCCATTTTTTGACAGAAAACAGAAGTGTTTTTTACAAAGTGCCTACCTGTAGATTTTGGCCTCTAGCTCAGCCGGCACCTAGGGAAACCTACCAAACCTGTGCATTTTTGAAAACTAGAGACCTAGGGAAATCCAAGATGGGGTGACTTGTGGGGCTCTGACGAGGTTCTGTTACCCCGAATCCTTTGCAAACCTCAAAATATGGCTAAAAAACAAATTCTCCTCACATTTCGCTGACAGAAAGTTTAGGCATCTGACAGGAGCTACACATTTCCTTCCACGAACGTTCCCCCAAGTTTCCTGATAAAAATGATACCTCACTTGTGTGGGTAGGCCTAGCGCCCGCGACAGGAATTGCCCCAAAACACAACATGAACACATCCCATTTTTTTACAGAAAACAGAGGTGTTTTTTGCAAAGTGCTTACCTGTAGATTTTGGCCTCTAGCTCAGACGGCACCTAGGGAAACCGATCAAACCTGTGCATTTTTGAAAACTAGAGACCTAGGGGAATCCGAGATGGTGTGACTTGTGGGGCTCTGGCCAGGTTCTGTTACCCAGAATCCTTTGCAAACCTCAAAATTTGGCTAAAAAAACACATTTTCCTTACATTTCGGTGACAGAAAGTTCTGGAATCTGAGAGAAGCCACAAATTTCCTTCCACCCAGCGTTCCCCCAAGTCTCCTGATACAAAATGATACCTCACTTGTGTGGGTGGCCTAACGCATGCGACAGGAAATGCCCCAAAACACAACGTGGACATATCCCATTTTTTGACAGAAAACAGAAGTGTTTTTTACAAAGTGCCTACCTGTAGATTTTGGCCTCTAGCTCAGCCGGCACCTAGGGAAACCTACCAAACCTGTGCATTTTTTAAAACTAGAGACCTAGGGAAATCCAAGATGGGGTGACTTGTGAGGCTCTGACGAGTTTCTGTTACCCTGAATCCTTTGCAAACCTCAAAATATGGCTAAAAAACAAATTTTCCTCACATTTCGCTGACAGAAAGTTCTGGAATCTGAGAGGAGCCACAAATTTCCTTCCACCCAGAGTTCCCCTAAGTCTTCCGATAAAAATGATACCTCACTTGTGTGGGTAGGCCTAGCGCCCGCAAGAGGAAATGCCCCAAAACACAACGTGGACACATCCCATTTTTTGACAGAAAACAGAGGTGTTTTTTGCAAAGTGCCTACCTGTAGATTTTGGCCTCTAGCTCAGCCGGCACCTAGGGAAACCTACCAAACCTGTGCATTTTTGAAAACTAGAGACCTAGGGAAATCCAAGATGGGGTGACTTGTGGGGCTCTGACCAGGTTCTGTTACCCAGAATCTTTTGCACACCTCACAATGTGGATGAAAAAACACATTTTCCTCACATTTCAGTGACAGAAAGTTCTGGCATCTGAGAGGAGCTACACATTTCCTTCCACCCAGCGTTCCCCCAAGTTTCCCGATAAAAATGATACCTCACTTGTGTGGGTAGGCCTAGCGCCCGCGACAGGAAATGCCCCAAAACACAACATGGACACATCCCATTTTTTGACAGAAAACAGAGGTGTTTTTTGCAAAGTGCCTACCTGTAGATTTTGGCCTCGAGCTCAGCCGGCACCTAGGGTCACCTAACAAACCTGTGCATTTTTGAAAACTAGAGACCTAGGGAAATCCAAGATGGGGTGACTTGTGAGGCTCTGACGAGGTTCTGTTACCCCGAATCCTTTGTAAACCTCAAAATATGGCTAAAAAACACATTTTCCTCACATTTCGCTGACAGAAAGTTCTAGAATCTGAGAGGAGCCACAAATTTCCTTCCACCCAGCGTTCCCCTAAGTCTTCCGATAAAAATGATTCCTCACATGTGTGGGTAGGCCTAGCGCCCGCAAGAGGAAATACCCCAAAACACAACGTGGACACATCCCATTTTTTGACAGAAAACAGGTGTTTTTTGCAAAGTGCCTACCTGTAGATTTTGGCCTCTAGCTCAGCCGGCAACTAGGGAAACCTACCAAACCTGTGCATTTTTAAAAACTAGAGACCTAGGGGAATCCAAGATGGCGTGACTTGTGGGGCTCTGACCAGTTTCTGTTACCCCGAATCCTTTGCAAACCTCAAAACATGGCTAAAAAACACATTTTCCACACATTTCGGTGACAGAAAGTTCTAGAATCTGAGAGGAGCCACAAATTTCCTTCCACCCAGCGTTCCCCCAAGTCTTCTGATAAAAACAATACCTCACTTGTGTGGGTAGGCCTCTCGTCCGCAAGAGGAAATACCCCAAAACACAACGTGGACACATCCCATTTTTTGACAGAAATCAGAGGTGTTTTTTGCAAAGTGCCTACCTGTAGATTTTGGCCTCTAGCTCAGCTGGCACCTAGGGAAACCTACCAAACCTGTGCATTTTTGAAAACTAGAGACCTAGGGAATCCAAGATGGGGTGACTTGTGGGGCTCTGACCAGGTTCTGTTACCCAGAATCTTTTGCACACATCAAAATGCGGATGAAAAAACACATTTTCCTCACATTTCGTTGACAGAGAGTTCTGGCATCTGAGAGGAGCTACACATTTCCTTCCACCCAGCGTTCCCCCAAGTTTCCCGATAAAAATTATAACTCACTTGTGTGGGTAGGCCTAGCGCCCGCGACAGGAAATGCCCCAAAACACAACATGGACACATCCCATTTTTTGACAGAAAACAGAGGTGTTTTTTTGCAAAGTGCCTACCTGTAGATTTTGGCCTCTAGCTTAGCCGGCACCTAGGGAAACCTACGAACCTGTGAATTTTTGAAAACTAGAGACCTAGGGGAATCCAAGATGGGGTGACTTGTGGGGCTCTGATCAGGTCCTGTTACCCAGAATCCTTTGCAAACATAAAGATTTTCCTAAAAAAAAAATTTTCCTTATATTTCGGTGACAGAAAGTTCTGGAATCTGAGAGGCTCCACAAATTTCCTTCCACCCAGCGTTCCCCCAAGTCTCCCGATAAAAATGATACCTCACTTGTGTGTGTAGGCCTAGCGCCCGCAAGCGGAAATGCCCCAAAACACAACGTGGATACATCCCATTTTTTTTACAGAAAACAGAGGTGTTTTTTGCAAAGTGCCTACCTGTAGATTTTGGCCTCTAGCTCAGTCGACACCTAGGGAAACCTACCAAACCTGTGCATTTTTGAAAACTAGAGACCTAGGGAAATCCAAGATGGGGTGATTTGTGGGGCTCTGACAAGGTTCTGTTACCCTGAATCCTTTGCAAACCTCAAAATGTGGATGAAAAAACACATTTTCCTCACATTTCGGTGACAGAAAGTTCTGGCATCTGAGAGGAGCTACACATTTCCTTCCACCCAGCGTTCCCCCAAGTTTCCCGATAAAAATGATACCTCACTTGTGTGGGTAGGCCTAGTGCCCGCGACAGGAAATGCCCCAAAACACAACGTGGACACATCCTATTTTCTGACAGAAAACAGAGGTGTTTTTTGCAAAGTGCCTACCTGTAGATTTTGGCCTCTAGCTGAGCCGGCACCTAGGGAAACCTACCAAACCTGTGCATTTTTGAACACTAGAGAGCTAAGGGAATCCAAGTTGGGGTGACTTGTGGGGCTCTGACCAGGCTCTGATACCCAGAATCCTTTGCAAAGCTCAAAATGTTGCTAAAAAAACACATTTTCCTCACATTTCGGTGACAGAAAGTTCTGGAATCTGAGAGGAGCCACAAATTTCCTTCCACCCAGCGTTCCCCCAAGTCTCCCGATAAAAATGATACCTCACTTGTGTGGGTAGGCCTAGCGCCCGCAACAGGAAATGCCCCAAAACACAACGTGGACACATCCCATTTTTTGACAGAAAACAGAGGTGTTTTTTGCAAAGTGCCTACCTGTAGATTTTGGCCTCTAGCTCAGCCGGCACCTAGGGAAACCTACCAAACCTGTGCATTTCTGAAAACTAGAGACCTAGGGGAATCCAAGATGGGGTGACTTGTGGGGCTCTGACCAGGTTATATTACCCAGAATCCTTTGCAAACCTCAAAATATGGCTAAAAAACACATTTTCCACACATTTCGGTGACAGAAAGTTCTAGAATCTGAGAGGAGCCACAAATTTCCTTCCACCCAGCGTTCCCCCAAGTCTCCCGATAAAAATGATACCTCACTTGTGTGGGTAGGCCTAGCGCCCGCAACAGGAAATGCCCCAAAACACAACGTGGACACATCCCATTTTTTGACAGAAAACAGAGGTGTTTTTTGCAAAGTGCCTACCTGTAGATTTTGGCCTCTAGCTCAGCTGGCACCTAGGGAAACCTACCAAACCTGTGCATTTTTGAAAACTAGAGACCTAGGGAATCCAAGATGGGGTGACTTGTGGGGCTCTGACCAGGTTCTGTTACCCAGAATCTTTTGCACACCTCAAAATGCGGATGAAAAAACACATTTTCCTCACATTTCGTTGACAGAGAGTTCTGGCATCTGAGAGGAGCTACACATTTCCTTCCACCCAGCGTTCCCCCAAGTTTCCCGATAAAAATTATAACTCACTTGTGTGGGTAGGCCTAGCGCCCGCGACAGGAAATGCCCCAAAACACAACATGGACACATCCCATTTTTTGACAGAAAACAGAGGTGTTTTTTTGCAAAGTGCCTACCTGTAGATTTTGGCCTCTAGCTTGGCCGGCACCTAGGGAAACCTACGAACCTGTGCATTTTTGAAAACTAGAGACCTAGGGGAATCCAAGATGGGGTGACTTGTGGGGCTCTGATCAGTTCCTGTTACCCAGAATCCTTTGCAAACTTCAAAATTTGCGTAATTTTTTTTATTTATTTATATTTCGGTGACAGAATGTTCTGGAATCTGAGAGGAGCCACAAATTTCCTTCCACCCAGCGTTCCCCCAAGTCTCCCGATAAAAATGATACCTCACTTGTGTGGGTAGGCCTAGCGCCCGCAACAGGAAATGCCCCAAAACACAACGTGGACACATCCCATTTTTTGACAGAAAACAGAGGTGTTTTTTGCAAAGTGCCTACCTGTAGATTTTGGCCTCTAGCTCAGCCTGCACCTAGGGAAATCTACCAAACCTGTGCATTTTTGAAAACTAGAGACCTAGGGGAATCCAAGATGGGGTGATTTGTGGGGCTCTGATCAGGTCCTGTTACCCAGAATCCTTTGCAAACATCAAAATTTGCCTAAAAAACACATTTTCGTCACATTTCGGTGACAGAAAGTTCTGAAATCTGAGACGAGACACTAATTTCCTTCCACCCAGCGTTCCCCCAAGTCTCCCGATAAAAATGATACCTCACTTGTGTGGGTAGGTCTAGCGCCCGCGACAGGAAATGCCCCAAAACACAACGTGGACACATCCCATTTTTTGACAGAAAACAGAGGTGTTTTTTGGAAAGTGCCTAGCTGGAGATTTTGGCCTCTAGCTCAGCCGGCACCTAGGGAAACCTACCAAACCTGTGCATTTTTGAAAACTAGAGACCTAGGGAAATCCAAGATGGGGTGATTTGTCCGGCTGTGACGAGGTTCTGTTACCCTGAATCCTTTGCAAACCTCAAAATGTGGATGAAAAAACACATTTTCCTCACATTTCGGTGACAGAAAGTTCTGGCATCTGAAAGGAGCTTCACATTTCCTTCCACCCAGCGTTCCCCCAAGTTTCCCGATAAAAATGATACTTCACATGTGTGTGTAGGCCTAGCGCCCGCAAGTGGAAATGCCCTAAAACACAACGTGGACACATCCCATTTTTTGACAGAAAACAGAGGTCTTTTTTGCAAAGTGCCTACCTGTAGATTTTGGCCTCTAGCTCTGCCGGTACCTAGGGAAACCTACCAAACCTGTGCATTTTTTAAAACTAGAGACCTAGGGGAATCCAAGATGGGGTGACTTGTGGGGCTCTGACCAGGTTCTATTACCCAGAATCCTTTGCAAACCTCAAATTGTGGCTAAAAAAACACATTTTCCTCACATTTCGGTGACAGAAAGTTCTGGCATCTGACAGGAGCTACACATTTCCTTCCACCAACGTTCCCCAAAGTTTCCAGATAAAAATGATACCTCACTTGTGTGTGGGCAGGCCTAGCGCCCGCGACAGGAAATGCCCCAAAACACAACATGGACACATCCCATTTTTTGACAGAAAACAGAGGTGTTTTTTGCAAAGTGCCTACCTGTAGATTTTGTCCTCTAGCTCAGCCAGCACCTAGGGAAACCTACAAAACCTGTGCATTTTGGAAAACTAGAGACCTAGGGGAATCCAAGATGGGGTGACGTGTGGGGCTCTGATCAGGTCCTGTTACCCAGAATCCTTTGCAAACCTCAAAATTTGGCTAAAAAAACACATTTTCATCACATTTCGGTGACAGAAAGTTGTGGCATCTCACAGGAGCTACACATTTCCTTCCACCAGCGTTCCCCCAAGTCACCCGATAAAAATGATACCTCACTTGTGTGGGTAGGCCTAGCGCCCGTGACAGGAAATGCCCCAAAACACAACATGGACACATCCCATTTTTTGACAGAAAACAGAGGTGTTTTTTACAAAGTGCTTACCTGTAGATTTTGGCCTCTAGCTCAGCCGCCACCTAGGGAAACCTACCAAACCTGTGCATTGTTTAAAACTAGAGACCTAGGGGAATCCAAGATGGGGTGACTTGTGGGGCTCTGACCAGGTTCTGTTACCCAGAATCCTTTGCAAACCTCAAAATGTGGCTAAAAAACACATTTTCCTCACATTTCGGAGACAGAAAGTTCTGGAATCTGAGAGGAGCCACAAATTTTCTTCCAGCCAGCGTTCCCCCAAGTCTTCCGATAAAAATGATACTTCACATGTGTGTGTAGGCCTAGCGCCCGCAAGTGGAAATGCCCCAAAACACAACGTGGACACATCCCATTTTTTGACAGAAAACAGAGGTCTTTTTTGCAAAGTGCCTACCTGTAGATTTTGGCCTCTAGCTCTGCCGGTACCTAGGGAAACCTACCAAACCTGTGCATTTTTTAAAACTGGAGACCTAGGGGAATCCAAGATGGGGTGACTTGTGGGGCTCTGAACAGGTTCTATTACCCAGAATCCTTTGCAAACCTCAAATTGTGGCTAAAAAAACACATTTTCCTCACATTTCGGTGACAGAAAGTTCTGGCATCTGACAGGAGCTACACATTTCCTTCCACCAACGTTCCCCAAAGTTTCCCGATAAAAATGATACCTCACTTGTGTGTGGGCAGGCCTAGCGCCCACAACAGGAAATGCCCCAAAACACAACATGGACACATCCCATTTTTTGACAGAAAACAGAGGTGTTTTTTGCAAAGTGCCTACCTGTAGATTTTGTCCTCTAGCTCAGCCGGAACCTAAGGAAACCTACAAAACCTGTGCATTTTGGAAAACTAGAGACCTAGGGGAATCCAAGATGGGGTGACTTGTGGGGCTCTGATCAGGTCCTGTTACCCAGAATCCTTTGCAAACATCAAAATTTGCCTAAAAAAAACAATTTTCCTTATATTTTGGTGACAGAAAGTTCTGGAATCTGAGAGGAGCCACAAATTTCCTTCCACCCAGCATTCCCCCAAGTCTCCCGATAAAAATGATACCTCACTTGTGTCGGTAGACATAGCGCCCGCGACAGGAAATGCCCCAAAACACAACGTGGACACATCCCATTTTTTTACAGAAAACAGAGGTGTTTTTTGCAAAGTGCCTACCTGTAGATTTTGGCCTCCAGCTCAGCCGGCACCTAGGGAAACCTACCAAACCTGTGCATTTTTGAAAACTAGAGACCTAGGGGAATCCAAGATGGGGTGACTTGTGGGGCTCTGACCAGGTTCTGTTACCCAGAATCCTTTGCAAACCTCAAAATTTGGCTAAAAAAACACATTTTCATCACATTTCGGTGACAGAAAGTTGTGGCATCTGACAGGAGCTACACATTTCCTTCCACCAGCGTTCCCCCAAGTCACCCGATAAAAATGATACCTCACTTGTGTGGGTAGGCCTAGCGCCCGTGACAGGAAATGCCCCAAAACACAACATGGACACATCCTATTTTTTGACAGAAAACAGAGGTGTTTTTTACAAAGTGCTTACCTGTAGATTTTGGCCTCTAGCTCAGCCGCCACCTAGGGAAACCTACCAAACCTGTGCATTGTTTAAAACTAGAGACCTAGGGGAATCCAAGATGGGGTGACTTGTGGGGCTCTGACCAGGTTCTGTTACCCAGAATCCCTTGCAAACCTCAAAATGTGGCTAAAAAACACATTTTCCTCACATTTCGGTGACAGAAAGTTCTGGAATCTGAGAGGAGCCACAAATTTTCTTCCAGCCAGCGTTCCCCCAAGTCTTCCGATAAAAATGATACTTCACATGTGTGTGTAGGCCTAGCGCCTGCAAGTGGAAATGCCCCAAAACACAACGTGGACACATCCCATTTTTTGACAGAAAACAGAGGTCTTTTTTGCAAAGTGCCTACCTGTAGATTTTGGCCTCTAGCTCTGCCGGTACCTAGGGAAACCTACCAAACCTGTGCATTTTTTAAAACTAGAGACCTAGGGGAATCCAAGATGGGGTGACTTGTGGGGCTCTGACCAGGTTCTATTACCCAGAATCCTTTGCAAACCTCAAATTGTGGCTAAAAAAACACATTTTCCTCACATTTCGGTGACAGAAAGTTCTGGCATCTGACAGGACCTACACATTTCCTTCCACCAACGTTCCCCAAAGTTTCCTGATAAAAATGATACCTCACTTGTGTGTGGGCAGGCCTAGCGCCCGCGACAGGAAATGCCCCAAAACATAACATGGACACATCCCATTTTTTGACAGAAAACAGAGGTGTTTTTTGCAAAGTGCCTACCTGTAGATTTTGTCCTCTAGCTCAGCCGGAACCTAGGGAAACCTACAAAACCTGTGCATTTTGGAAAACTAGAGACCTAGGGGAATCCAAGATGGGGTGACTTGTGGGGCTCTGATCAGGTCCTGTTACCCAGAATCCTTTGCAAACATCAAAATTTGCCTAAAAAAAACAATTTTCCTTATATTTCGGTGACAGAAAGTTCTGGAATCTGAGAGGAGCCACAAATTTCCTTCCACCCAGCGTTCTCCCAAGTCTCCCGATAAAAATGATACCTCACTTGTGTCGGTAGACATAGCGCCCTCGACAGGAAATGCCCCAAAACACAACATGGACACATCCCATTTTTTGACAGAAAACAGAGGTGTTTTTTGCAAAGTGCCTACCTGTAGATTTTGGCCTCCAGCTCAGCCGGCACCTAGGGAAACCTACCAAACCTGTGCATTTTTGAAAACTAGAGACCTAGGGGAATCCAAGATGGGGTGACTTGTGGGGCTCTGACCAGGTTCTGTTACCCAGAATCCTTTGCAAACCTCAAATTTTGGCTAAAAAAACACATTTTCATCACATTTCGGTGACAGAAAGTTGTGGCATCTGACAGGAGCTACACATTTCCTTCCACCAGCGTTCCCCCAAGTCACCCGATAAAAATGATACCTCACTTGTGTGGGTAGGCCTAGCGCCCGTGACAGGAAATGCCCCAAAACACAACATGGACACATCCCATTTTTTGACAGAAAACAGAGGTGTTTTTTACAAAGTGCTTACCTGTAGATTTTGGCCTCTAGCTCAGCCGCCACCCAGGGAAACCTACCAAAACTGTGCATTTTTGAAAACTAGAGACCGAGGGGAATCCAACTTGGGGTGACTTGTGGGGCTCTGATCAGGTCCTGTTACCCAGAATCCTTTGCAAACATCAAAATTTGGCTAAAAAAATGTTTTTCCTTATATTTTGGTGACAGAAAGTTCTGGAATCTGAGAGGAGCCACAAATTTCCTTCCACCCAGCGTTCCCCCAAGTCTCCCGATAAAAATGATACCTCACTTGTGTCGGTAGGCATAGCGCCCGCGACAGGAAATGCCCCAAAACACAACGTGGACACATCCTATTTTTTGACAGAAAACAGAGGTGTTTTTTAAAAAGTGCCTACCTGCAGATTTTGGCCTCCAGCTCAGCTGGCACCTAGGGAAACCTACCAAACCTGTGCATTTTTGAAAACTAGAGACCTAGGGGAATCCAAGATGGGGTGACTTGTGGGGCTCTGACCAGGATCTGTTACCCAGAATCCTTTGCACACCTCAAAATGTGGATGAAAAAACAAATTTTCCTCACATTTCGGTGACAGAAAGTTCTGGCATCTGAGAGGAGCTACACATTTCCTTCCACCCAGCGTTCCCCCAAGTTTCCCGATAAAAATGATACCTCACTTGTGTGGGTAGGCCTAGCGCCCGCGACAGGAAATGCCCCAAAACACAACATGGACACATCCCATTTTTTGACAGAAAACAGAGGTGTTTTTTGCAAAGTGCCTACCTGTAGATTTTGGCCTCTAGCTCAGCCGGCACCTAGGGAAACCTACCAAACCTGTGCATTTTTTAACACTAGAGAGCTAAGGGAATCCAAGTTGGGGTGACTTGTGGGGCTCTGACCAGGCTCTGATACCCAGAATCCTTTGCAAAGCTCAAAATGTTGCTAAAAAAACACATTTTCCTCACATTTCGGTGACAGAAAGTTCTGGAATCTGAGAGGAGCCACAAATTTCCTTCCACCCAGCGTTCCCCCAAGTCTCCCGATAAAAATGATACCTCACTTGTGTGGGTAGGCCTAGCGCCCGCAACAGGAAATGCCCCAAAACACAACGTGGACACATCCCATTTTTTGACAGAAAACAGAGGTGTTTTTTGCAAAGTGCCTACCTGTAGATTTTGGCCTCTAGCTCAGCCGGCACCTAGGGAAACCTACCAAACCTGTGCATTTTTGAAAACTAGAGATCTAGGGGAATCCAAGATGGGGTGACTTGTGGGGCTCTGATCAGGTCCTGTTACCCAGAATCCTTTGCAAACATCAAAATTTGCCTAAAAAACACATTTTCCTCACATTTCGGTGACAGAAAGTTCTGAAATCTGAGACGAGACACTAATTTCCTTCCACCCAGCGTTCCCCCAAGTCTCCCGATAAAAATGATACCTCACTTGTGTGGGTAGGTCTAGCGCCCGCGACAGGAAATGCCCCAAAACACAACGTGGACACATCCCATTTTTTGACAGAAAACAGAGGTGTTTTTTGGAAAGTGCCTAGCTGGAGATTTTGGCCTCTAGCTCAGCCGGCACCTAGGGAAACCTACCAAACCTGTGCATTTTTGAAAACTAGAGACCTAGGGAAATCCAAGATGGGGTGATTTGTGCGGCTGTGACGAGGTTCTGTTACCCCGAATCCTTTGCAAACCTCAAAATGTGGATGAAAAAACACATTTTCCTCACATTTCGGTGACAGAAAGTTCTGGCATCTGAAAGGAGCTTCACATTTCCTTCCACCCAGCGTTCCCCCAAGTTTCCCGATAAAAATGATACCTCACTTGTGTGGGTAGGCCTAGCGCCCGCAACAGGAAATGCCCCAAAACACAACGTGGACACATCCCATTTTTTGACAGAAAACAGAGGTGTTTTTTGCAAAGTGCCTACCTGTAGATTTTGGCCTCTAGCTCAGCCGGCACCTAGGGAAACCTACCAAACCTGTGCATTTTTGAAAACTAGAGACCTAGGGGAATCCAAGATGGGGTGACTTGTGGGGCTCTGATCAGGTCCTGTTACCCAGAATCCTTTGCAAACATCAAAATTTGCCTAAAAAAACAAATTTTCCTTATATTTCGGTGACAGAAAGTTCTGGAATCTGAGAGGAACCACAAATTTCCTTCCACTCAGCGTTCCCCCATGTCTCCCGATAAAAATGATACCTCACTTGTGTTGGTAGGCATAGCGCCTGCGACAGGAAATCCCCCAAAACACAACGTGGACACATCAAATTGTGTGACAGAAAACAGGTGTTTTTTGCAAAGTGCCTACCTGTAGATTTTGGCCTCTAGCTCAGCCGGCACCTAGGGAAACCTACCAAACCTGTGCATTTTTTAAAACTAGAGACCTAAGGGAATCCAATTTGGGGTGACTTGTGGGGCTCTGACCAGGTTCTGATACCCAGAATCCTTTGCAAAGCTCAAAATGTTGCTAAAAAAGCACATTTTCCTCACATTTCGGTGACAGAAAGTTCTGGAATCTGAGAGGAGACACTAATTTCCTTCCACCCAGCGTTCCCCCAAGTCTCCCGAAAAAAATGATACCTCACTTGTGTGGGTAGGTCTAGCGCCCGCGACAGGAAATGCCCCAAAACACAACGTGGACACATCCCATTTTTTGACAGAAAACAGAGGTGTTTTTTGGAAAGTGCCTAGCTGGAGATTTTGGCCTCTAGCTCAGCCGGCACCTAGGGAAACCTACCAAACCTGTGCATTTTTGAAAACTAGAGACCTAGGGAAATCCAAGATGGGGTGATTTGTGCGGCTCTGACGAGGTTCTGTTACCCCGAATCCTTTGCAAACCTCAAAATGTGGATGAAAAAACACATTTTCCTCACATTTCGGTGACAGAAAGTTCTGGCATCTGAGAGGAGCTACACATTTCCTTCCACCCAGCGTTCCCCCAAGTTTCCCGATAAAAATGATACCTCACTTGTGTGGGTAGGCCTAGTGCCCGCGATAGGAAATGCCCCAAAACACAACGTGGACACATCCTATTTTTTGACAGAAAACAGAGGTTTTTTTTGCAAAGTGCCGACCTGTAGATAGTGGCCTCTTGCTCTGCCGGCACCTAGGGTAACCTACCAAACCTGTGCATTTATGAAAACTAGAGACCTAGGGGAATCCAAGATGGGGTGAATTGTGGGGCTCTGACCAGGTTCTGTTACCCCGAATCCTTTGCAAACGTCAAAATATGGCTAAAAAATACATATTCCTCACATTTCGGTGACAGAAAGTTCTGGAATCTGAGAGGAGCCACCAATTTCCTTCCACCCAGCGTTCCCCCAAGTCTTCCGATAAAAATGATACCTCACTTGTGTGGGTAGGCCTAGCGCCCGCAAGAGGAAATGGCCCAATACACAACGTGGACACATCCCATTTTTTGACAGAAAACAGAGGTGTTTTTTGCAAAGTGCCTACCTGTAGATTTTGGCCTCTAGGTCAGCCGGCACCGAGGGAAACCTACCAAACCTGTGCATTTTGGAAAACTAGAGACCTAGGGAAATCCAAGATGGGGTGACTTGTGGGTCTCTGACGAGGTTCTGTTACCCCGAATCCTTTGCAAACCTCAAAATGTGGATGTAAAAACACATTTTCCTCACATTTCGGTGACAGAAAGTTCTGGAATCTGAGAGGAGCCACAAATTTCCTTCCACCCAGCGTTCCCCCAAGTCTTCCGATAAAAATGATAGCTCACTTGTGTGGGTAGGCCTAGCGCCTGCAAGAGGAAATGCCCCAAAACACAACGTGGACACATCCCATTTTTTGACAGAAAACAGAGGTGTTTTTTGCCAAGTGCCTACCTGTAGATTTTGGCATCCTGCACAGCCGGCACCTAGGGAAACCTACCAAACCTGTGCATTTTTTAAAACTAGAGAACTAGGGGAATCCATGATGGGGTGACTTGTGGGGCTCTGGCCAGGTTCTGTTACCCAGAATCCTTTGCAAACCTCAAAATGTGGCTAAAAAACACATTTTCCTCACATTTCGGTGACAGAAAGTTCTGGAATCTGAGAGGAGCCACACATTTCCTTCCACCCAGCCTTCCCCTAAGTATCCCGATAAAAATGATACCTCACTTGTGTGGGTAGGCCTAGCGCCCGCGACAGGAAATGCCCCAAAACACAACGTGGACACATCCCATTTTTTGACAGAAAACAGAGGTGTTTTTTGCAAAGTGCCTACCTGTAGATTTTGGCCTCTAGCTCAGCCGGCACCTAGGGAAACCTACCAAACCTGTGCATTTTTGAAAAATAGAGACCTAGGGAAATCCAAGATGGGGTGATTTGTGGGGCTCTGACGAGGTTCTGTTACCCCGAATCCTTTGCAAACCTCAAAATGTGGATGAAAAAACACATTTTCCTCACATTTCGGTGACAGAAAGTTCTGGCATCTGAGAGGAGCTACACATTTCCTTCCACCCAGCGTTCCCCCAAGTTTCCCGATAAAAATGATACCTCACTTGTCTGGGTAGGCCTAGTGCCCGCGACAGGAAATGCCCCAAAACACAACGTGGACACATCCTATTTTTTGACAGAAAATAGAGGTGTTTTTTGCAAAGTGCCTACCTGTAGATTTTGGCCTCTAGCTGAGCCGGCACCTAGGGAAACCTACCAAACCTGTGCATTTTTTAACACTAGAGAGCTAAGGGAATCCAAGTTGGGGTGACTTGTGGGGCTCTGACCAGGCTCTGATACCCAGAATCCTTTGCAAAGCTCAAAATGTTGCTAAAAAAACACATTTTCCTCACATTTCGGTGACAGAAAGTTCTGGAATCTGAGAGGAGCCACACATTTCCTTCCACCCAGCGTTCCCCCAAGTCTCCCGATAAAAATGATACCTCACTTGTGTGGGTAGGCCTAGCGCCCGCAACAGGAAATGCCCCAAAACACAACATGGACACATCCCATTTTTTGACAGAAAACAGAGGTGTTTTTTGCAAAGTGCCTACCTGTAGATTTTGGCCTCTAGCTCAGCCAGCACCTAGGGAAACCTACCAAACCTGTGCATTTTTGAAAACTAGAGATCCTAGGGGAATCCAAGATGGGGTGACTTGTGGGGCTCTGATCAGGTCCTGTTACCCAGAATCCTTTGCAAACATCAAACTTTGCCTAAAAAAACACATTTTCCTCACATTTCGGTGACAGAAAGTTCTGAAATCTGAGACGAGCCACTAATTTCCTTCCACCCAACGTTCCCCCAAGTCTCCCGATAAAAATGATACCTCACTTGTGTGGGTAGGTCTAGCGCCCGCGACAGGAAATGCCCCAAAACACAACGTGGACACATCCCATTTTTTGACAGAAAACAGAGGTGTTTTTTGGAAAGTGCCTAGCTGGAGATTTTGGCCTCTAGGTCAGCCGGCACCTAGGGAAACCTACCAAACCTGTGCATTTTGGAAAACTAGAGACCTAGGGAAATCCAAGATGGGGTGACTTGTGGGGCTCTGACGAGGTTCTGTTACCCCGAATCCTTTGCAAACCTCAAAATGTGGATGAAAAAACAAATTTTCCTCACATTTCGGTGACAGAAAGTTCTGGCATCTGAGAGGAGCTACACATTTCCTTCCACCCAGCGTACCCCCAAGTTTCCCGATAAAAATGATACCTCACTTGTGTGGGTAGGCCTAGTGCCCGCGACAGGAAATGCCCCAAAACACAACGTGGACACATCCTATTTTTTTACAGAAAACAGAGGTGTTTTTTGCAAAGTGCCTACCTGTAGATTTTGGCCTCTAGCAGAGCCGGCACCTAGGGAAACCTACCAAACCTGTGCATTTTTGAACACTAGAGAGCTAAGGGAATCCAAGTTGGGGTGACTTGTGGGGCTCTGACCAGGCTCTGATACCCAGAATCCTTTGCAAAGCTCAAAATGTTGCTAAAAAAACACATTTTCCTCACATTTCGGTGACAGAATGTTCTGGAATCTGAGAGGAGCCACAAATTTCCTTCCACCCAGCGTTGCCCCAAGTCTCCCGATAAAAATGATACCTCACTTGTGTGGGTAGGCCTAGCGCCCGCAACAGGAAATGCCCCAAAACACAACGTGGACACATCCCATTTTTTGACAGAAAACAGAGGTGTTTTTTGCAAAGTGCCTACCTGTAGATTTTGGCCTCTAGCTCAGCCGGCACCTAGGGAAACCTACCAAACCTGTGCATTTTTGAAAACTAGAGATCTAGGGGAATCCAAGATGGGGTGACTTGTGGGGCTCTGATCAGGTCCTGTTACCCAGAATCCTTTGCAAACATCAAAATTTGCCTAAAAAACTCATTTTCCTCACATTTCGGTGACAGAAAGTTCTGAAATCTGAGACGAGCCACTAATTTCCTTCCACCCAGCGTTCCCCCAAGTCTCCCGATAAAAATGATACCTCACTTGTGTGGGTAGGTCTAGCGCCTGCGACAGCAAATGTCCCAAAACACAGCGTGGACACATCCCATTTTTTTACAGAAAACAGAGATGTTTTTGGCAAAATGCCTACCAGTAGATTTTGGCCTCTAGCTCAGCCGGCACCTAGGGAAACCTACCAAACCTGTGCATTTTTTAAAACTAGAGACCTAGGGGAATCCAAGATGGGGTGACTTGTGGGGCTCTGACCAGGTTCTTTTACCCAGAATCCTTTGCAAACCTCAAAATTTGGCTAAAAAAACACATTTTCCTCACATTTCGGTGACAGAAAGTTCTGGAATCTGAGAGGAGCCACACATTTCCATCCACCCAGCCTTCCCCTAAGTCTCCCGATAAAAATGATTCCTCACTTGTGTGGGTAGTTCTAGCGCCCGCGACAGGAAATGCCCCAAAACACAACGTGGACACATCCCATTTTTTGACAGAAAACAGAGGTTTTTTTTGCAAAGTGCATAGCTGTAGATTTTGGCTTCTAGCTCAGCCGGCACCGAGGGAAACCTACCAAACCTGTGCATTTTTGAAAACTACAGACCTAGGGGAATCCAAGATGGGGTGACTTGTGGGGCTCTGACCAGGTTCTGTTACACAGAATCCTTTGCAAACCTCAAAATGTGACTAAAAACACATTTTCCTGACATTTCAGTGACAAAAATTTCTGGAATCTGAGAGGAGCCACACATTTCCTTCCACCCAGCATTCCCCTAAGTTTCCCGATAAAAATGGTACCTCACTTGTGTGGGTAGGCCTAGCGCCCGCAACAGCAAATGTCCCAAAACACATCGTGGACACATCCCATTTTTTGACAGAAAACAGAGATGTTTTTGGCAAAATGCCTACCTGTAGATTTTGGCCTCTAGTTCTGCCGGCACCTAGGGAAACCTGCCAAACCTGTGCATTTTTTTAAAACTAGAGACCTAGGGGAATCCAAGATGGGGTGACTTGTGGGGCTCTGACCAGGTTCTATTACCCAGAATCCTTTGCAAACCTCAAAATGTGGCTATAAAAAACACATTTTCCTCACATTTCGGTGACAGAAAATTCTGAAATCTCAGAGGAGCCACACATTTCCTTCCACCCAGCCTTCCCCTAAGTCTCTCGATGAAAATGATACCTCACTTGTGTGGGTAGGCCTAGCGCCCGCAACAGGTAATGCCCCAAAACACAACGTGGACACATCCCATTTTTTGACAGAAAACAGAGGTGTTTTTTGCAAAGTGTCTACCTGTAGATTTTGGCCTCTAGCTCAGCTGGCACCTAGGGAAACCCACCAAACCTGTGCGGTTTTTGAAAACTAGATACCTAGGGGAATCCAAGATGGGGTGACTTGTGGGGCTCTGACCAGGTTCTATTACCCAGAATCCTTTGCAAACCTCAAAATGTGGCTAAAAAAACACATTTTCCTCACATTTCGGTGACAGAAAGTTCTGGCATCTGAGAGGAGCCACACATTTCCTTCCACCCAGCGTTCCCCCAAGTTTCCCGATAAAAATGATACCTCACTTGTGTGGGTAGGCCTAGCGCCCGCGACAGGAAATGCCCCAAAACACAACATGGACACATCCCATTTTTTGACAGAAAACAGGTGTTTTTTGCAAAGTGCCTACCTGTAGATTGTGGCCTCTAGCTCTGCCGGCACCTAGGGAAACCTACCAAACATGTGCATTTTTGAAAACTAGAGACCTATGGGAATCCATGATGGGGTGACTTGTGGGGCTATGACCAGGTTCTATTACCCAGAATCCTGTGCAAACCTCAAAATTTGGCTATAAAAAACACATTTTCCTCACATTTCGGTGACAGAAAGTTCTGAAATCTGAGAGGAGCCACACATTTCCTTCCACCCAGCCTTCCCATAAGTCTCTCGATGAAAATGATACCTCACTGGTGTGGGTAGGCCTAGCGCCACAACAGGTAATGCCCCAAAACACAACGTGGACACATCCCATTTTTTGACAGAAAACAGAGGTGTTTTTTGCAAAGTGCCTACCTGTAGATTTTAGCCTCCAGCTCAGCCGGCACCTAGGGAAACCTACCAAACCTGTGCATTTTTGAAAACTAGAGACCTAGGGGAATCCAAGATGGGGTGACTTGTGGGGCTCTGACCAGGTTCTATTACCCAGAATCCTTTGCAAACCTCAATATTTGGCTAAAAAAACACATTTTCCTCACATTTCGGTGACAGAAAGTTCAGGAATCTGAGAGGAGCCACACATTTCCTTCCACCCAGCCTTCCCCTAAGTCTCCCGATAAAAATGATAACTCACTTGTGTGGGTAGGCCTAGCGCCCGCAACAGGAGATGCCCCAAAACACAACGTGGACACATCCCATTTTTTGACAGAAAACAGAGGTGTTTTTTGCAAAGTGCCTACCTGTAGATTTTGGCCTCTAGCTCAGCTGGCACCTAGGGAAACCCACCAAACCTGTGCAGTTTTTGAAAACTAGAGACCTAGGGGAATCCAAGATGGGGTGACTTGTGGGGCTCTGACCAGGTTCTATTACCCATAATCCTTTGCAAACCTCAAAATGTGGATAAAAAAACACATTTTCCTCACATTTCGGTGACAGAAAGTTCTGGCATCTGAGAGGAGCCACACATTTCCTTCCACCCAGCGTTCCCCCAAGTTTCCCGATAAAAATGATTCCTCACTTGTGTGGGTAGGCCTAACGCCCGTGACAGGAAATGCCCCAAAACACAACGTGGACACATCCCATTTTTTGACAGAAAACATGTGTTTTTTGCAAAGTGCCTACCTGTCGATTGTGGCCTCTAGCTCTGCCGGCACCTAAGGAAACCTACCAAACCTGTGCATTTTTGAAAACTAGAGACCTAGGGGAATCCAAGATGGGGTGACTTGTGGGGCTCTGAACAAGTTCTATTACCCATAATCCTTTGCAAACCTCAAAATGTGTTTAAAAAAACACATTTTCCTCACATTTCGGTGACAGAAAGTTCTGGCATCTGAGAGGAGCCACAAATTTCCTTCCACCCAGCGTTCCCCAAAGTTTCCCGATAAAAATGATACTTCACTTGTGTGGGTAGGCCTAGCGCCCGCGACAGGAAATACCCCAAAACACAACGTGGACACATCCCATTTTTTGACAGAAAACAGGTGTTTTTTGCAAAGTGCCTAACTGTAGAGTGTGGCCTCTAGCTCTGCCGGCACCTAGGGAAACCTACCAAACCTGTGCATTTTTTAAAACTAGAGACCTAGGGGAATCCATGATGTGGTGACTTGTGGGGCTCTGACCAGGTTTTATTACCCAGAATCCTTTTGCAAACCTCAAAATTTGGCGAAAAAAACACATTCTCCTCACATTTCGGTGACAGAAAGTTCTGGCATCTGAGAGGAGCCACACATTTCCTTCCACCCAACGTTCCCCCAAGTCTCCCGATACAAATGATACCTCACTTGTGTGGGTAGGTCTCGCGCCCGCGACAGGAAATGCCCCAAAACACAACGTGGACACATCCCATTTTTTGACAGAAAACAGGTGTTTTTTGCAAAGTGCCTACCTGTAGATTGTGGCCTCTAGCTCTGCCGGCACCTAGGGAAACCTACCAAACCTGTGCATTTTTGAAAACTAGAGACCTAGGGGAATCTATGATGGGGTGACTTGTGGGTCTCTGACCAGGTTCTATTACCCAGAATCCTTTGCAAACCTCAAAAATTGGCTAAAGAAACACATTCTCCTCACATTTCGGTGACAGAAAGTTCTGAAAACTGAGAGGAGCCACAAATTTCCTTCCACCCAGCATTCCCCCAAGTCTTCCGATAAAAATGATACCTCACTTGTGTGGGTAGGTCTAGCGCCCGCGACAGGAAATGCCCCAAAACACAACGTGGACACATCCCATTTTTTGACAGAAAGCAGAGGTGTTTTTTGCAAAGTGCCTAGTTGTAGATTTTGGCCTCTAGCTCAGTTGGCACCTAGGGAAACCTCCCAAACCTGTGCCTTTTTGAAAACTAGAGACCTAGTTGAATCCAAGATGGGGTGACTTGTGGGGCTCTGACCAGGTTCTGTTACCCAGAATCCTTTGCAAACCTCAAAATGTGGCTAAAAACACATTTTCCTGATATTTCGGTGACAAAAAGTTCTGGAATCTGAGAGGAGCCACAAATTTCCTTCCAACCAGTGTTTCCCCAAGTCTCCCGATAAAAATGATACCTCACTTGTGTGGGTCGGCCTAGCGCCCACGACAGGAAATGCCCCAAAACACAACATGGACACATCCCATTTTTTGACAGAATACAGAGGTGTTTTTTGCAAAGTGCCTACCAGTAGATTTTGGCCTCTAGCTCAGTCAGCTGGCACCTAGGAAAACCCACCAAACCTGTGCATTTTTTAAAACAAGAGACCTAGGGGAATCCAAGATGGGGTGACTTGTGGTGCTCTGACCAGGTTCTATTACCCAGAATCCTTTGCAAACCTCAAAATGTGGCTAAAAAAACACATTTTCCTCACATTTCGGTGACAGAAAGTTCTGGCATCTGAGAAGAGCTACACATTTCCTTCCACCCAGCGTTCCTCCAAGTTTCCCAATAAAAATGATACCTCACTTGTGTGGGTAGGCCTAGCACCAGCGACAGGAAATGCCCCAAAACACAACATGGACACATCCCATTTTTTGACAGAAAACAGAGGTGTTTTTTGCAAAGTGCATACCAGTAGATTTTGGCCTCTAGCTCAGCTGGCACCTAGGGAAACCCACCAAACCTGTGCATTTTTTAAAACAAGAGACCTAGGGGAATCCAAGATGGGGTGACTTGTGTGGCTCTGACCAGGTTCTATTACCCAGAATCCTTTGCAAACATCAAAATTTGCCTAAAAAAACACATTTTCCTTATATTTCGGTGACAGAAAGTTCTGGAATCTGAGAGAAGCCACAAATTTCCTTCCACCCAGTGTTCCGCCAAGTCTCCCGATAAAAATGATGCCTCACTTGTGTGGGTAGGCCTAGCGCCCGCGACAGGAAATGCCCCAAAACACAACGAGGACACATCCCATTTTTTGACAGAATTCAGAGGTGTTTTTTGCAAAGTGCCTACCAGTAGATTTTGGCCTCTAGCTCAGCTGGCACCTAGGGAAACCCACCAAACCTGTGCATTTTTTAAAACAAGAGACCTAGGGGAATCCAAGATGGGGTGACTTGTGGGGCTCTGACCAGGTTCTATTACCCAGAATCCTTTGCAAAGCTCAAAATTTGGCTAAAAAAACACATTTTCCTCACATTTCGGTGACAGGAAGTTCTGGAATCTGAGAGGAGCCACACATTTCCTTCCACCCAGCCTTCCCCTAAGTCTCCCGATAAAAATGATACCTCACTTGTGTGGGTAGGCCTGGCGCCCGCAACTGGAAATGCCCCAAAACACAACGTGGACACATCCCATTTTTTGACAGAACTCAGAGGTTTTTTTTGCAAAGTGCCTACCTGTAGATTGTGGCCTCTAGCTCAGCCGGCACGTAGGGAAACCTACCAAACCTGTGCATTTTTGAAAACTAGAGACCTAGGGGAATCCAAGATGGGGTGACTTGTGGGGCTCTGATCAGGTCCTGTTACGCAGAATCCTTTGCAAACATCAAAATTTGCCTAAAACAAACAATTTTCCTTATATTTCGGTGTCAGAAAGTTCTGGAATCTAAGAGGAGCCACAAATTTTCTTCCACCCAGCGTTCCCCCAAGTCTCCCGATAAAAATGATATCTCACTTTTGTCGGTAGGCATAGCGCCCGCGACAGGAAATGCCCCAAAACACAACGTGGACACATCCCATTTTTTGACAGAATACAGAGGTGTTTTTTGCAAAGTGCCTACCTGTAGATTTTGGCATCCAGCACAGCCGGCACCTAGGGAAACCTACCAAACCTGTGCATTTTTGAAAACTAGAGACCTAGGGGAATCCAAGATGGGGTGACTTGTGGGGCTCTCACCAGGTCCTGTTACCCAGAATCCTTTGCAAACATCAAAATTAGCCTAAAAAATCAACTTTTCCTCATATTTCGGTGACAGAAAGTTCTGGAATCTGAGACGAGCCACAAATTTCCTCCCACACAGCGTTCCCCCAAGTCTCCCGATAAAAATGATACCTCACTTGTGTCGGTAAGCATAGCGCCCGCAAGAGGAAATGCCCCAAAACACAACTTGGACACATCCCATTTTTTGACAGAATACAATGGTGTTTTTTGCAAAGTGCCTACCAGTAGATTTTGGCCTCTAGCTCAGCTGGCACCTAGGGAAACCTACCAAACCTGTTCATTTTTTTAAACTAGAGACCTAGGGGAATCCAAGATGGGGTGACTTCTGGGGCTCTGACCAGGTTCTGTTACCCAGAATCCTTTGCACACCTCAAAATGTGGCTGAAAAAACACATTTTCCTCACATTTCGGTGACAGAAAGTTCTGGCAACTGAGAGGAGCTACACATTTCCTTCCACCCAGCGTTCCCCCAAGTTTCCCAATAAAAATGATACCTCACTTGTGTAGGTAGCCTAGCGCCTGTGACAGGAAATGCCCCAAAACACATCTTGGACACATCCCATTTTTTTACAGAATACAGAGGTGTTTTTTACAAAGTGCCTACCTGTAGATTTTGGCCTCTAGCTCAGCTGGCACCTAGGGAAACCCACCAAACCTGTGCATTTTTGAAAACAAGAGACCAGGGGGAATCCAAGATGGGGTGACTTGTGGGGCTCTGACCAGGTTCTATTACCCAGAATCCTTTGCAAACCTCAAAATGAGGCTAAAAAAACACATTTTCCTCACATTTCGGTGACAGAAAGTTCTAGCATCTGAGAGGAGCTACACATTTCCATCCACCCAGCGTTCCTCAAAGTTTCCCGATAAACATGATACCTCACTTGTGTGGGTAGGCCTAGCATTAGCGACAGGAAATGCCCCAAAACACAACAAGGACACATCCCATTTTTTTTTTTACAGAAAATAGAGGTGTTTTTTGCAAAGTGCCTACCTGTAGATTTTGGCCTCTAGCTCAGCCGGCACCTAGGGAAACCTACCAAACCTGTGCATTTTTTAAAACTAGAGACCTAGGGGAATCCAAGATGGGGTGACTTGTGGGGCTCTGACCAGGTCCTGTTACCCAGAATCCTTTGCAAACATCAAAATTTGGCTAAAAAATCAAATTTTCCTCATATTTCGGTGACAGAAAGTTCTGGAATCTGAGAGGAGCCACAAATTTCCTCCCACCCAGCGTTCCCCCAAGTCTCCCGATAAAAATTATACCTCACTTGTGTCGGTAAGCATAGCGCCCGCGACAGGAAATGCCCCAAAACACAACTTGGACACATCCCATTTTTTGACAGAATACAGAGGTGTTTTTTGCAAAGTGCCTACCAGTAGATTTTGGCCTCTAGCTCAGCTGTCACCTAGGGAAACCTACCAAACCTGTGCATTTTTGAAAACTAGAGACCTAGGGGAATCCAAGATGGGGTGACTTGTGGGACTCTGACCAGGTCCTGTTACCCAGAATCCTTTGCAAACATCAACATTTGCCTAAAAAAACACATTTTCCTTATATTTCGGTGACAGAAAGTTCTGGAATCTGAGAGGAGCCACAAATTTCCTTCCACCAAGCGTTTCCCCAAGTCTCCCGATAAAAATTATACCTCACTTGTGTCGGTAGGCATAGCGCCCACGACAGGAAATGCCCCAAAACACAACGTGGACAAATACCATTTTTTGACGGAAAACAGAGGTGTTTTTGCAAAGTGCCTACCTGTAGATTTTAGCCTCTAGCTCTGCCGGCACGTAGGGAAACCTACCAAACCTTTGCATTTTTGAAAACTATAGACCTAGGGGAATCCAAGATGGGGTGACTTGTGGGGTTCTGACCAGGTTCTGTTACCCAGAATCCTTCGCAAACCTCAAAATGTGGCTAAAAAACACATTTTCCTCACATTTCGGTGACAGAAAGTTCTGGAATCTGAGAGGAGCCACAAATTTCCTTCCACCCAGCGTTCCCCCAAGTCTTCCGATAAAAATGATACATCAATTGTGTGTGTAGGCCTAGCGCCCGCAAGCGGAAATGCACCAAAACACAAGGTGGACACATCCCATTTTTTGACAGAAAACAGAGGTGTTTTTTGCAAAGTGCCTACCTGTAGATTTCAGCCTCTAGCTCAGCCGGCACCTAGGGAAACCTACCAAACCTGTGCATTTGTGAAAACTAGAGACCTAGGGAAATCCAAGATGGGGTGACTTGTGGGGCTCTGATCAGGTCCTGTTACCCAGAATCCTTTGCAAACATCAAAATTTGCATTAAAAAAAAACATTTTCCTTATATTTCGATGACAGAAAGTTCTGGAATCTGAGAGGAACTACAAATTTCCTTCCACCCATCGTTCCCCCAAGTCTCTCGATAGAAATCATACCTCACTTGTGTCGGTAGGCATAGCGCCCATGACAGGAAATGCCCCAAAACACAACGTGGACACATCAAATTGTGTGACAGAAAACAGGTGTTTTTTGCAAAGTGCCTACCTGTAGATTTTGGCCTCTAGCTCAGCCGGCACCTTGGGAAACCTACCAAACCTGTGCATTTGTGAAAACTAGAGACCTAGGGGAATCCAAGATGGGGTGACTTGTGGGGCTCTGATCAGGTCCTGTTACCCAGAATCCTTTCCAAACATCAAAATTTGCCTAAAAAAACACATTTTCCTCATATTTCGGTGACAGAAAGTTCTGGAATCTGAGAGGAGCCACACATTTCCTTCCACCCAGCCTTCCCCTAAGTCTCCCGATAAAAATGATACCTCACTTGTGTGGGTAGGTCTAGCGCCCGCGACAGGAAATGCCCCAAAACACAACGTGGACACATCCCATTTTTTGACAGAAGACAGAGGTGTTTTTTGCAAAGTGCCTACCTGTAGATTTTGGCCTCTAGCTCTGCCGGCACGTAGGGAAACCTACCAAACCTGTGCATTTTTGAAAACTATAGACCTAGGGGAATCCAAGATGGGGTGACTTGTGGGGCTCTGACCAGGTTCTGTTACCCAGAATCCTTTGCAAACCTCAAAATGTGGCTAAAAAACAAATTTTCCTCACATTTCGGTGACAGAAAGTTCTGGAATCTGAGAGGAGCCACAAATTTCCTTCCACCCAGCGTTCCCCCAAGTCTTCCGATAAAAATAATACCTCACTTGTGTGTGTAGGCCTAGTGCCCGCAAGCGGAAATGCCCCAAAACACAACGTGGACACATCCCATTTTTTGACAGAAAACAGAGGTGTTTTTTGCAAAGTGACTACCTGTAGATTTTGGCCTCTAGCTCAGCCGGCACCTAGGGAAACCTGCCAAACCTCTGCATTTTTGAAAGCTAGAGACCTAGGGGAATCCAAGATGGGGTGACTTGTGGGGCTCTGATCAGGTCCTGTTACACAGAATCCTTTGCAAACATCAAGATTTGCCTAAAAAAACAAATTTTCCTTGTATTTCGGTGACAGAAAGTTCTGGAATCTGAGAGGAACCCCAAATTTCCTTCCACCCAGCGTTCCCCCAAGTCTCCCGATAAAAATTATACCTCACTTGTGTCGGTAGGCATAGCGCCCGCAACAGGAAATGCCCTAAAACACAACGTGGACACATCAAATTTTTTGACAGAAAACAGGTGTTTTTTGCAAAGTGTCTACCTGTAGATTTTGGCCTCTAGCTCAGCCGGCACCTAGGGAAACCTACCAAACCTGTGCATTTTTGAAAACTAGAGATCTAGGGGAATCCAAAATGGGGTGACTTGGGGGGCTCTGACCACTTTCTGTTACCCAGAATCCTTTGCACACCTCAAAATGTGGCTGAAAAAACACATTTTCCTCACATTTCGGGGACAGAAAGTTCTGGCATCTGAGAGGAGCTACACATTTCCTTCCACCCAGCGTTCCCGATAAAAATGATACCTCACTTGTGTAGGTAGGCCTAGCGCCCGCGACAAGAAATGCCCCAAAACACAACATGGACACATCCCATTTTTCGATAGAAAACAGAGCTGTTTTTTGCAAAGTGCCTACCTGTAGATTTTGGCCGCTAGCTCAGCCGGTACCTAGGGAAACCTACCAAACCTGTGCATTTTTGAAAACTAGAGACCTAGGGAAATCCAAGATGGGGTGACTTGTGGGGCTCTGACCAGGTTCTGTTACCCAGAATCCTTCGCAAACCTCAAAATGTGGCTAAAAAACACATTTTCCTCACATTTCGGTGACAGAAAGTTCTGGAATCTGAGAGGAGCCACAAATTTCCTTCCACCCAGCGTTCCCCCAAGTCTTCCGATAAAAATGATACATCAATTGTGTGTGTAGGCCTAGCGCCCGCAAGCGGAAATGCACCAAAACACAAGGTGGACACATCCCATTTTTTGACAGAAAACAGAGGTGTTTTTTGCAAAGTGCCTACCTGTAGATTTCAGCCTCTAGCTCAGCCGGCACCTAGGGAAACCTACCAAACCTGTGCATTTGTGAAAACTAGAGACCTAGGGGAATCCAAGATGGGGAGACTTGTGGGGCTCTGATCAGGTCCTGTTACCCAGAATCCTTTGCAAACATCAAAATTTGCATTAAAAAAACACATTTTCCTTATATTTCGGTGACAGAAAGTTCTGGAATCTGAGAGGAACTACAAATTTCCTTCCACCCATCGTTCCCCCAAGTCTCTCGATAGAAATCATACCTCACTTGTGTCGGTAGGCATAGCGCCCATGACAGGAAATGCCCCAAAACACAACGTGGACACATCAAATTGTGTGACAGAAAACAGGTGTTTTTTGCAAAGTGCCTACCTGTAGATTTTGGCCTCTAGCTCAGCCGACACCTTGGGAAACCTACCAAACCTGTGCATTTGTGAAAACTAGAGACCTAGGGGAGTCCAAGATGGGGTGACTTGTGGGGCTCTGATCAGGTCCTGTTACCCAGAATCCTTTGCAAACATCAAAATTTGCCTAAAAAAACACATTTTCCTCATATTTCGGTGACAGAAAGTTCTGGAATCTGAGAGGAGCCACACATTTCCTTCCACCCAGCCTTCCCCTAAGTCTCCCGATAAAAATGATACCTCACTTGTGTGGGTAGGTCTAGCGCCCGCGACAGGAAATGCCCCAAAACACAACGTGGACACATCCCATTTTTTGACAGAAAACAGAGGTGTTTTTTGCAAAGTGCCTACCTGTAGATTTTGGCCTCTAGCTCTGCCGGCACGTAGGGAAACCTACCAAACCTGTGCATTTTTGAAAACTATAGACCTAGGGGAATCCAAGATGGGGTGACTTGTGGGGCTCTGACCAGGTTCTGTTACCCAGAATCCTTTGCAAACCTCAAAATGTGGCTAAAAAACACATTTTCCTCACATTTCGGTGACAGAAAGTTCTGGAATCTGAGAGGAGCCACAAATTTCCTTCCACCCAGCGTTCCCCCAAGTCTTCCGATAAAAATAATACCTCACTTGTGTGTGTAGGCCTAGTGCCCGCAAGAGGAAATGCCCCAAAACACAACGTGGACACATCCCATTTTTTGACAGAAAACAGAGGTGTTTTTTGCAAAGTGACTACCTGTAGATTTCGGCCTCTAGCTCAGCCGGCACCTAGGGAAACCTGCCAAACCTCTGCATTTTTGAAAGCTAGAGACCTAGGGGAATCCAAGATGGGGTGACTTGTGGGGCTCTGATCAGGTCCTGTTACACAGAATCCTTTGCAAACATCAAGATTTGCCTAAAAAAACGAATTTTCCTTATATTTCGGTGACAGAAAGTTCTGGAATCTGAGAGGAACCCCAAATTTCCTTCCACCCATCGTTCCCCCAAGTCTCTCGATAGAAATCATACCTCACTTGTGTCGGTAGGCATAGCGCCCATGACAGGAAATGCCCCAAAACACAACGTGGACACATCAAATTGTGTGACAGAAAACAGGTGTTTTTTGCAAAGTGCCTACCTGTAGATTTTGGCCTCTAGCTCAGCCGGCACCTTGGGAAACCTACCAAACCTGTGCATTTGTGAAAACTAGAGACCTAGGGGAATCCAAGATGGGGTGACTTGTGGGGCTCTGATCAGGTCCTGTTACCCAGAATCCTTTGCAAACATCAAAATTTGCCTAAAAAAACACATTTTCCTCATATTTCGGTGACAGAAAGTTCTGGAATCTGAGAGGAGCCACACATTTCCTTCCACCCAGCCTTCCCCTAAGTCTCCCGATAAAAATGATACCTCACTTGTGTGGGTAGGTCTAGCGCCCGCGACAGGAAATGCCCCAAAACACAAAGGGGACACATCCCATTTTTTGACAGAAGACAGAGGTGTTTTTTGCAAAGTGCCTACCTGTAGATTTTGGCCTCTAGCTCTGCCGGCACGTAGGGAAACCTACCAAACCTGTGCATTTTTGAAAACTATAGACCTAGGGGAATCCAAGATGGGGTGACTTGTGGGGCTCTGACCAGGTTCTGTTACCCAGAATCCTTTGCAAACCTCAAAATGTGGCTAAAAAACACATTTTCCTCACATTTCGGTGACAGAAAGTTCTGGAATCTGAGAGGAGCCACAAATTTCCTTCCACCCAGCGTTCCCCCAAGTCTTCCGATAAAAATAATACCTCACTTGTTTGTGTAGGCCTAGTGCCCGCAAGCGGAAATGCCCCAAAACACAACGTGGACACATCCCATTTTTTGACAGAAAACAGAGGTGTTTTTTGCAAAGTGACTACCTGTAGATTTCGGCCTCTAGCTCAGCCGGCACCTAGGGAAACCTGCCAAACCTCTGCATTTTTGAAAGCTAGAGACCTAGGGGAATCCAAGATGGGGTGACTTGTGGGGCTCTGATCAGGTCCTGTTACACAGAATCCTTTGCAAACATCAAGATTTGCCTAAAAAAACAAATTTTCCTTATATTTCGGTGACAGAAAGTTCTGGAATCTGAGAGGAACCCCAAATTTCCTTCCACCCAGCGTTCCCCCAAGTCTCCCGATAAAAATGATACCTCACTTGTGTCGGTAGGCATAGCGCCCGCAACAGGAAATGCCCTAAAACACAACGTGGACACATCAAATTCTTTGACAGAAAACAGGTGTTTTTTGCAAAGTGTCTACCTGTAGATTTTGGCCTCTAGCTCAGCCGGCACCTAGGGAAACCTACCAAACCTGTGCATTTTTGAAAACTAGAGATCTAGGGGAATCCAAGATGGGTTGACTTGTGGGGCTCTGACCAGGTTCTGTTACCCAGAATCCTTTGCACACCTCAAAATGTGGCTGAAAAAACACATTTTCCTCACATTTCGGGGACAGAAAGTTCTGGCATCTGAGAGGAGCTACACATTTCCTTCCACCCAGCGTTCCCCCAAGTTTCCCGATAAAAATGATACCTCACTTGTGTAGGTAGGCCTAGCGCCCGCGACAAGAAATGCCCCAAAACACAACATGGACACATCCCATTTTTCGATAAGAAACAGAGCTGTTTTTTGCAAAGTGCCTACCTGTAGATTTTGGCCGCTAGCTCAGCCGGTACCTAGGGAAACCTACCAAACCTGTGCATTTTTGAAAACTAGAGACCTAGGGGAATCCAAGATGGGGTGACTTGTGGGGCTCTGATCAGGTCCTGTTACCCAGAATCCTTTGCAAACATCAAAATTTGCCTAAAAAAACACATTTTCCTCATATTTCGGTGACAGAAAGTTCTGGAATCGGAGAGGACCCACACATTTCCTTCCACCCAGCCTTCCCCTAAGTCTCCCGATAAAAATGATACCTCACTTGTGTGGGTAGGCCTAGCGCCCGCAACAGGAAATGCCCCAAAACACAACGTGGACACATCCCATTTTTTGACAGAAAACAGAGGTGTTTTTTGCAAAGTGCCTACCTGCAGATTTCAGCCTCTAGCTCAGCCGGCACCTTGGGAAACCTACCAAAACTTGCATTTTTGAAAACTAGAGACCTAAGGGAATCCAAGTTGGGGTGACTTGTGGGGCTCTGACCAGGTTCTGATACACAGAATCCTTTGCAAAGCTCAAAATGTTGCTAAAAAAACACATTTGCCTCACATTTCGGTGACAGAAAGTTCTGGCATCTGAGAGGAGCTACACATTTCCTTCCACCCAGCGTTCCCCCAAGTTTCCCAATAAAAATGAAACCTCACTTGTGTAGGCAGGGATAGCGCCCGCGACAGGAAATGCCCCAAAACACAACATGGACACATCCCATTTTTCGACAGAAAACAGAGGTGTTTCTTGCAAAGTGCCTACCTGTAGATTTTGGGCTCTAGCTCAGCGGGCACCTAAGGAAACCTACCAAACCTGTGCCTTTTTTAAAAATAGAGACCAAGGGGAATCCAAGATTGGGTGACTTGTGGGGCTCTGACCAGGTTCTGTTACCCAGAATCCATTGCAAAACTCAAAATGTGGCTGAAAAAACACATTTCCCTCACATTTCGGTGACAGAAAGTTCTGGAATCTGAGAGGAGCCACGAATTTCCTTCCACCCAGTGTTCCCCCAAGTCTCCCGATAAAAATGATACCTCACTTGTGTGGGTAGGCCTAGCGCCCGCGACAGGAAATGCCCCAACACACAACGTGGATGCATCCCATTTTTTGACAGAATACAGAGGTGTTTTTTACAAAGTGCCTACCTTTGGATTTTGGCACCTAGCTCAGCTGGCACCTAGGGAAACCCATCAAACCTGTGCATTTTTTAAAATAAGAGACCTAGGGGAATCCAAGATGGGGTGACTTGTGGTGCGCTGACCAGGTTCTATTACCCAGAATCCTTTGCAAACCTCAAAATGTGAATAAAAAAACACATCTTCCTCACATTTCGGTGACAGAAAGTTCTGGCATTTGAGAGGAGCTACACATTTCCATCCACCCAGCGTTTCTCAAAGTTTCCCGATAAAAATGATACCTCACTTGTGTGGGTAGGCCTAGCGCCAGCAACAGGAAATGCCCCAAAACACAACATGGACACATCCCATTTTTTGACAGAAAACGGAGGTGTTTTTTGCAAAGCGCCTACCTGTAGATTTTGGTCTCTAGCTCAGCCGGCACCTAGGGAAACCTACCAAACCTCTGCATTTTTTTAAACTAGAGACCTAGGGGAATCCAAGATGGGGTGAATTGTGGGGCTATGACCAGGTCCTGTTACCCAGAATCCTTTGCAAACATCAAAATTTGCCTAAAAAAACACATTTTCCTCATATTTCGGTGACAGAAAGTTCTGGAATCTGAGAGGAGCCACACATTTCCTTCCACCCAGCCTTCCCCCAAGTCTCCCGATAAAAATGATACCTCACTTGTGTCGGTAGGCATAGCGCCCGCAACAGGAAATGCCCTAAAACACAACGTGGACACATCAAATTTTTTGACCGAAAACAGGTGTTTTTTGCAAAGTGTCTACCTGTAGATTTTGGCCTCTAGCTCAGCCGGCACCTAGGGAAACCTACCAAACCTGTGCATTTTTGAAAACTAGAGATCTAGGGGAATCCAAGATGGGGTGACTTGTGGGGCTCTGACCAGGATCTGTTACCCAGAATCCTTTGCACACCTCAAAATGTGGCTGAAAAAACACATTTTCCTCACATTTCGGGGACAGAAAGTTCTGGCATCTCAGAGGAGCTACACATTTCCTTGCACCCAGCGTTCCCCCAAGTTTCCCGATAAAAATGATACCTCACTTGTGTAGGTAGGCCTAGCGCCCGCGACAAGAAATGCCCCAAAACACAACATGGACACATCCCATTTTTCGATAGAAAACAGAGCTGTTTTTTGCAAAGTGCCTAACTGTAGATTTTGGCCGCTATCTCAGCCGGCACCTAGGGAAACCTACCAAACCTGTGCATTTTTGAAAACTAGAGACCTAGGGGAATCCAAGATGGGGTGACTTGTGGGGCTCTGATCAGGTCCTGTTACCCAGAATCCTTTGCAAACATCAAAATTTCCCTAAATAAACACATTTTCCTCATATTTCGGTGACAGAAAGTTCTGGAATCGGAGAGGAGCCACACATTTCCTTCCACCCAGCCTTCCCCTAAGTCTCCCGATAAAAATGATACCTCACTTGTGTGGGTAGGCCTAGCGCCCGCAACAGGAAATGCCCCAAAACACAACGTGGACACATCCCATTTTTTGACAGAAAACAGAGGTGTTTTTTGCAAAGTGCCTACCTGCAGATTTCAGCCTCTAGCTCAGCCGGCACCTTGGGAAACCTACCAAACCTTGCATTTTTGAAAACTAGAGACCTAAGGGAATCCAAGTTGGGGTGACTTGTGAGGCTCTGACCAGGTTCTGATACACAGAATCCTTTGCAAAGCTCAAAATGTTGCTAAAAAAACACATTTGCCTCACATTTCGGTGACAGAAAGTTCTGGCATCTGAGAGGAGCTACACATTTCCTTCCACCCAGCGTTCCCCCAAGTTTCCCAATAAAAATGAAACCTCACTTGTGTAGGCAGGGATAGCGCCCGCGACAGGAAATGCCCCAAAACACAACATGGACACATCCCATTTTTCGACAGAAAACAGAGGTGTTTCTTGCAAAGTGCCTACCTGTAGATTTTGGGCTCTAGCTCAGCGGGCACCTAAGGAAACCTACCAAACCTGTGCCTTTTTTAAAAATAGAGACCAAGGGGAATCCAAGATTGGGTGACTTGTGGGGCTCTGACCAGGTTCTGTTACCCAGAATCCTTTGCAAAACTCAAAATGTGGCTGAAAAAACACATTTCCCTCACATTTCGGTGACAGAAAGTTCTGGAATCTGAGAGGAGCCACGAATTTCCTTCCACCCAGTGTTCCCCCAAGTCTCCCGATAAAAATGATACCTCACTTGTGTGGGTAGGCCTAGCGCCCGCGACAGGAAATGCCCCAAAACACAACGTGGATGCATCCCATTTTTTGACAGAATACAGAGGTGTTTTTTACAAAGTGCCTACCTGTGGATTTTGGCACCTAGCTCAGCTGGCACCTAGGGAAACCCATCAAACCTGTGCATTTTTGAAAATAAGAGACCTAGGGGAATCCAAGATGGGGTGACTTGTGGTGCTCTGACCAGGTTCTATTACCCAGAATCCTTTGCAAACCTCAAAATGTGGATAAAAAAACACATCTTCCTCACATTTCGGTGACAGAAAGTTCTGGCATTTGAGAGGAGCTACACATTTCCATCCACCCAGCGTTTCTCAAAGTTTCCCGATAAAAATGATACCTCACTTGTTTGGGTAGGCCTAGCGCCAGCAACAGGAAATGCCCCAAAACACAACATGGACACATCCCATTTTTTTACAGAAAACGGAGGTGTTTTTTGCAAAGCGCCTACCTGTAGATTTTGGTCTCTAGCTCAGCCGGCACCTAGGGAAACCTACCAAACCTCTGCATTTTTTTAAACTAGAGACCTAGGGGAATCCAAGATGGGGTGAATTGTGGGGCTATGACCAGGTCCTGTTACCCAGAATCCTTTGCAAACATCAAAATTTGCCTAAAAAATCAAATTTTCCTCATATTTCGGTGACAGAAAGTTCTGGAATCTGAGAGGAGCCACAAATTTCCTCCCACCCAGTGTTTCCCCAAGTCTCCCGATAAAAATGATACCTCACTTGTTTCGGTAAGCATAGTGCCCGCAACAGGAAATGCCCCAAAACACAAATTGGACACATCCCATTTTTTGACAGAATACAGAGGTGTTTTTTGCAAAGTGCCTACCAGTAGATTTTGGCCTCTAGCTCAGCTGGCACCTAGGGAAACCTACCCAACCTGTGCCTTTTTGAAAACTAGAGACCTAGGGGAATACAAGGTGGGGTGACTTGTGGGGCTCTGACCAGGTCCTGTTACACAGAATCCTTTACAAACATCAACATTTGCCTAAAAAAACACATTTTCCTTATATTTCGGTGACAGAAAGTTCTGGAATCTGAGAGGAGCCACAAATTTCCTTCCACCCAGCGTTCCCCCAAGTCTCCCGATAAAAATGATACCTCACTTGTGTCGGTAGGCATAGCGCCCGCGACAGGAAATGCCCCAAAACACAACGTGGACACATCAAATTTTTTGACAGAAAACAGGTGTTTTTTGCAAAGTGCCTACCTGTAGATTTTGGCCTCTCGCTCAGCCGGCACCTAGGGAAACCTACCAAACCTGTGCATTTTTGAAAACTAGAGACCTATGGGAATCCAAGATGGGGTGACTTGTGGGGCTCTGACCAGGTTCAGTTACCCAGAATCCTTTACACACCTCAAAATGTGGCTGAAAAAACACATTTTCCTCATATTTCAGTGACAGAAATTTCTGGCATCTGAGAGGAGCTACACATTTCCTTCCACACAGTGTTCCCCCAAGTTTCCCGATAAAAATGATACCTCACTTGTGTGGGTAGGCCTAGCTCCCGCGACAGGAAATGCCCCAAAACACAACATGGACACATCCCATTTTTTGACAGAAGACAGAGGTGTTTTTTGCAAAGTGCCTACCTGTAGATTTCGGCCTCTAACTCAGCCGGCACCTAGGGAAACCTACCAAACCTGTGCATTTTTTAAAGCTAGAGACCTAGGGGAATCCAAGATGGGGTGACTTGTGGGGCTCTGATCAGGTCCTGTTACCCAGAATCCTTTGCAAACATCAAGATTTGCGTAAAAAAACAAATTTTCCTTATATTTCGGTGACAGAAAGTTCTGGAATCTGAGAGGAGCCACAAATTTCCTTCCACCCAGCGTTCCCCCAAGTCTCCCGATAAAAATGATACCTCACTTGTGTCGGTAGACATAGCGCCCGCGACAGGAAATGCCCCAAAACACAACGTGGACACATCAAATTTTTTGACAGAAAACAGGTGTTTTTTGCAAAGTGCCTACCTGTAGATTTTGGCCGCTAGCTCAGCCGGCACCTAGGGAAACCTACCAAACCTGTGCATTTTTGAAAACTAGAGACCTAGGGGAATCCAAGATGGGGTGACTTGTGGGGCTCTGATCAGGTCCTGTTACCCAGAATCCTTTGCAAACATCAAAATTTGCCTAAAAAAACAAATTTTCCTTATATTTCGGACAGAGAAAGTTCTGGAATCTGAGAGGAGCCACAAATTTCCTTCCACCCAGCGTTCCCCCAAGTCTCCCGATAAAAATGATACGTCACTTGTGTCGGTAGGCATAGCGCCCGCGACAGGATAGGCCCCAAAACACAACGTGGACACATCAAATTTTTTGACAAAAAACAGAGGTGTTTTGGGCAAAGTGCCTACCTGTAGATTTTGGCCTCTAGCTCAGCTGGCACCTAGCGAAACCCACCAAACCTGTGCATTTTTTAAAACAAGAGACCTAGGGGAATCGAAGATGGGGTGACTTGTGGGGCTCTGACCAGGTTCTATTACCCAGAATCCTTTGCAAACCTCAAAATGTGGCTAAAAAAACACATTTTCCTCACATTTCGGTGACAGAAAGTTCTGGCATCTGAGAGGAGCTACACATTTCCATCCACCCAGCGTTTCTCAAAGTTTCCCGATAAAAATGATACCTCACTTGTGTGGGTAGGCCTAGCGCCCGCGACAGGAAATGCCCCAAAACACAACGTGGACAAATACCATTTTTTGACGGAAAACAGGGGTGTTTTTTGCAAAGCGCATACCTGTAGATTTTGGCCTCTAGCTCAGCCGGCACCTAGGGAAACCTACCAAACCTGTCCATTTTTTAAAACTAGAGACCTAGGGGAATCGAAGATGGGGTGACTTTTGGGGCTATGACCAAGTCCTGTTACCCAGAATCCTTTGCAAACATCAAAATTTGCCTAAAAAATCAATTTTTCCTCATATTTCGGTGACAGAAAGTTCGGGAATCTGAGAGGAGCCACAAATTTCCTCCCACCCAGCGTTCCCCCAAGTCTCTCGATAAAAATGATACCCCACTTGTGTCGGTAAGCATAGCGCCCGCGACAGGAAATGCCCCAAAACACAACTTGGACACATCCCATTTTTTGACAGAATACAGAGGTGTTTTTTGCAAAGTGCCTACCTGTAGATTTTGGCCTCTAGCTCAGCTGGCACCTAGGGAAACCTACCAATCCTGTGCATCTTTGAAAACTAGAGACCAAGGGGAATCCAAGATGGGGTGACTTGTGGGGCTCTGACCAGGTTCTGTTACCCAGAATCCTTTGCAAACCTCAAAATGTGGCTGAAAAAACACATTTTCCTCACATTTTGGTGACAGAAAGTTCTGGAATCTGAGAGGAGCCACAAAGTTCCTTCCACCCAGTGTTCCCCCAAGTCTCCCGATAAAAATGATACCTCACTTGTGTGGGTAGGCCTAGCGCCCGCGACAGGAAATGCCCCAAAACACAACGTGGAGGCATCCCATTTTTTGACAGAATACAGAGGTGTATTTTACAAAGTGCCTACCTGTAGATTTTGGCCTCTAGCTCAGCTGGCACCTAGGGAAACCCATCAAACCTGTGCATTTTTTAAAATAAGAGACCTAGGGGAATCCAAGATGGGGTGACTTGTGGGGCTCTGACCAGGTTCTATTACCCAGAATCCTTTGCAAACCTCAAAATGTGGATAAAAAAACACATATTCCTCACATTTCGGTGACAGAAAGTTCTGGCATCTGAGAGGAGCTACACATTTCCATCCACCCAGCGTTTCTCAAAGTTTCCCGATAAAAATGATACCTCACTTGTGTGGGTAGGCCTAGCGCCAGCAACAGGAAATGCCCCAAAACACAACATGGACACATCCCATTTTTTGACAGAAAACTGAGGTGTTTTTTGCAAAGCGCCTACCTGTAGATTTTGGTCTCTAGCTCAGCCGGCACCTAGGGAAACCTACCAAACCTCTGCATTTTTTAATACTAGAGACCTAGGGGAATCCAAGATGGGGTGAATTGTGGGGTTATGACCAGGTCCTGTTACCCAGAATCCTTTGCAAACATCAAAATTTGCCTAAAAAATCTAATTTTCCTCATATTTCGGTGACAGGAAGTTCTGGAATCTGAGAGGAGCCACAAATTTCCTCCCACCCAGCGTTCCCCCAAGTCTCCCGATAAAAATGATTCCTCACTTGTGTCGGTAGGCATAGCGCCCTCAACAGGAAATGCCCCAAAACACAACATGGACACATCACATTTTTTGACAGAAAACAGGTGTTTTTTACAAAGTGCCTACCTGTAGATTTTGGCCTCTAGCTCAGCCGGCACCTAGGGAAACCTACCAAACCTGTGCATTTTTGAAAACTAGAGACCTATGGGAATCCAAGATGGGGTGACTTGTGGGGCTCTGACCAGGTTCTGTTACCCAGAATCCTTTACACACCTCAAAATGTGGCTGAAAAAACACATTTTCCTCACATTTCGGTGACAGAAAGTTCTGGCATCTGAGAGGAGCTACACATTTCCTTCCACACAGCGTTCCCCCAAGTTTCCCGATAAAAATGATACCTCACTTGTGTGTGTAGGCCTAGCGCCCGCAAGCGGAAATGCCCCAAAATACAACGTGGACACATCAAATTGTGTGAGAGAAAACAGGTGTTTTTAGCAAAGTGCCTACCTGTAGATTTTGGCCTCTAGCTCAGCCGGCACCTAGGGAAACCTACCAAACCTTGCATTTTTGAAAACTAGAGACCTAAGGGAATCCAAGTTGGGGTGACTTTTGGGGCTCTGACCAGGTTCTGATATCCAGAATCCTTTGCAAAGCTCAAAATGTTGCTAAAAAAACACATTTTCCTCACATTTCGGTGACAGAAAGTTCTGGAATCTGAGAGGAGCCACAAATTTCCTTCCACCCAGCATTCCCTCAAGTCTCCCGATAAAAATGATACCTCACTTGTGTGGGTAGGTCTAGCGCCCGCGACAGGAAATGCCCCAAAACACAACGTGGACACATCCCATTTTTTGACAGAAGACAGAGGTGTTTTTTGCAAAGTGCTTACCTGTAGATTTCGGACTCTAACTCAGCCGGCACCTAGGGAAACCTACCAAACCTGTGCATTTTTTAAAGCTAGAGACCTAGGGGAATCCAAGATGGGGTGACTTGTGGGGGCTCTGATCAGGTCCTGTTACCCAGAATCCTTTGCAAACATCAAGATTTGCTTAAAAAAACAAATTTTCCTTATATTTCGGTGACAGAAAGTTCCGGAATCTGAGAGGAACCACAAATTTCCTTCCACCTAGCGTTCCGCCAAGTCTCCCGATAAAAATGATACCTCACTTGTGTCGGTAGACATAGCGCCCGCGACAGGAAATGCCCCAAAACACAACGTGGACACATCAAATTTTTTGACAGAAAACAGGTGTTTTTTGCAAAGTGTCTACCTGTAGATTTTGGCCTCTAGCTCTGCCGGCACCTAGGGAAACCTACCAAACCTGTGCATTTTAGAAAACTAGAGACCTAGGGGAATCCAAGATGGGGTGACTTATGGGGATCTGACCAGGTTCTGTTACCCAGGATCCTTTGCACACCTCAAAATGTGACTGAAAAAACACATTTTCCTCACATTTCGGTGACAGAAAGTTCTGGCATCTGAGAGGAGCTACACATTTCCTTCCACCCAGTGTTCCCCCAAGTTTCCCAATAAAAATGATACCTCACTTGTGTAGGTAGGCCTAGCGCCCGCGACAGGAAATGCCCCAGAACACAACATGGACACATCCCATTTTTCGACAGAAAACAGAGCTGTTTTTTGCAAAGTGCCTACCTGTAGATTTTGGCCGCAAGCTCAGCCGGCACCTAGGGAAACCTACCAAACCTGTGCATTTTTTAAAACTAGAGACCTAGGGGAATCCAAGATGGGGTGACTTGTGGGGCTCTGATCAGGTCCTGTTACCCAGAATCCTTTACAAACATCAAAATTTGCCTAAAAAAACACATTTTCCTTATATTTCGGACAGAGAAAGTTCTGGAATCTGAGAGGAGCCACAAATTTCCTTCCACCCAGCGTTCCCCCAAGTCTCCCGATAAAAATGATACGTCACTTGTGTCGGTAGGCATAGCGCCCGCGACAGGATATGCCCCAAAACACAACGTGGACACATCACATTTTTTGATAAAAAACAGAGGTGTTTTGGGCAAAGTGCCTACCTGTAGATTTTGGCCTCTAGCTCAGGGGGCACCTAAGGAAACCTACCAAACCTGTGCCTTTTTTAAAACTAGAGACCTAGGGGAATCCAAGATGGGGTGACTTGTGGGGCTCTGACCAGGTTCTGTTACCCAGAATCCTTTGCAAACCTCAAAATGTGGCTGAAAAAACACATTTTCCTCACATTTCGGTGACAGAAAGTTCTGGCATCTGAGAGGAGCTACACATTTCCATCCACGCAGCGTTTCTCAAAGTTTCCCGATAAAAATTACACCTCACTTGTGTGGGTAGGCCTAGCGCCCGCGACAGGAAATGCCCCAAAACACAACGTGGACAAATACAATTTTTTGACGGAAAACAGAGGTGTTTTTTGCAAAGCGCCTACCTGTAGATTTTGGCCTCTAGCTCAGCCGGCACCTAGGGAAACCTACCAAACCTGTCCATTTTTTAAAACTAGAGACCTAGGGGAATCCAAGATGGGGTGACTTTTGGGGCTATGACCAAGTCCTGTTACCCAGAATCCTTTGCAAACATCAAAATTTGCCTAAAAAATCAAATTTTCCTCATTTTTCGGTGACAGAAAGTTCTGGAATCTGAGAGGAGCCACAAATTTCCTCCCACCCAGCGTTCCCCCAAGTCTCTCGATAAAAATGATACCTCACTTGTGTCGGTAAGCATAGCGCCCGCGACAGGAAATGCCCCAAAACACAACTTGGACACATCCCATTTTTTGACAGAATACAGAGGTGTTTTTTGCAAAGTGCCTACCAGTAGATTTTGGCCTCTAGCTCAGCTGGCACCTAGGGAAACCTACCAAACCTGTGCATTGTTGAAAACTAGAGACCTAGGGGAATCCAGGGTGGGGTGACTTGTGGGGCTCTGACCAGGTCCTGTTACCCAGAATCCTTTGCAAACATCAAAATTTGACTAAAAAAACACATTTTCCTTATATTTCGGTGACAGAAATTTCTGGAATCTGAGAGGAGCCACAAATTTCCTTCCACCCAGCGTTCCTCCAAGTCTCCCGATAAAAATGATACCTCACTTGTGTCGGTAGGCATAGCGCCCGCAACAGGAAATGCCCCAAAACACAACGTGAACACATCAAATTTATTGACAGAAAACAGGTGTTTTTTGCAAAGTGCCTACCTGTAGATTTTGGCCTATAGCTCAGCTGGCACCTAGGGAAACCTACCAATCCTGTGCATTTTTGAAAACTAGAGACCTAGGGGAATCCAAGATGGGGTGACTTGTGTGGCTCTGACCAGGTCCTGTTACCCAGAATCCTTTGCAAACATCAAAATTTGCCAAAAAAAAACAAATTTTCCTTATATTTCGGTGACAGAAAGTTCTGGAATCTGAGAGGAGCCACAAATTTCCTTCCACCAAGCGTTCCCCCAAGTCTCCCGATAAAAATGATACCTCACTTGTGTCGGTAGGCATAGCGCCCGCGACAGGAAATACCCCAAAACACAACGTGGACAAATACCATTTTTTGACGGAAAACAGAGGTGTTTTTTGCAAAGTGCCTACCTGTAGATTTTGGCCTCTAGCTCAGCCAGCACCTAGGGAAACCTACCAAACCTGTGCATTTTTGAAAACTAGAGACCTAGGGGAATCCAAGATGGGGTGACTTGTTGGGCTCTGACCAGGTTCTGTTACTCAGAATCCTCTGCACACCTCAAAATGTGGCTGAAAAAACACATTTTCCTCACATTCCGGTGACAGAAAGTTCTGGCATCTGAGAGGAGCTACACATTTCCTTCCACACAGCGATCCCCAAGTTTCCCGATAAAAATGATACCTCACTTGTGTGGGTAGGCCTAGCGCCCGCGACAGGAAATGCCCCAAAACACAACATGGACACATCCCATTTTTTGACAGAAAACAGAGGTGTTTTTTGCAAAGTGCCTACCTGTAGATTTTGGCCTCTAGCTCAGCCGGCACCTGGGGAAACCTACCAAACCTGTGTATTTGTGAAAACTAGAGACCTAGGGGAATCCAAGATGGGGTGACTTGTGGGGCTCTGATCAGGTCCTCTTACCCAGAATCCTTTGCAAACATCAACATTTGCATAAAAAAACACATTTTCCTTATATTTCGGTGACAGAAAATTCTGGAATCTGAGAGGAACCACAAATTTCCTTCCACCCATCGTTCCCCCAAGTCTCTCGATAGAAATGATACCTCACTTGTGTCGGTAGGCATAGCGCCCATGACAGGAAATGCCCCAAAACACATCGTGGACACATCCCATTTTTTGACAGAAAACAGAGGTGTTTTTTGCAAAGTGCCTACCTGTAGATTTTGGCCTCTAGCTCAGCCGGCACCTGGGGAAACCTACCAAACCTGTGTATTTGTGAAAACTAGAGACCTAGGGGAATCCAAGATGGGGTGACTTGTGGGGCTCTGATCAGGTCCTGTTACCCAGAATCCTTAGCAAACATCAACATTTGCATAAAAAAACACATTTTCCTTATATTTCGGTGACAGAAAATTCTGGAATCTGAGAGGAACCACAAATTTCCTTAAACCCATCGTTCCCCCAAGTCTCTCGATAGAAATGATACCTCACTTGTGTCGGTAGGCATAGCGCCCATGACAGGAAATGCCCCAAAACACAACGTGGACACATCAAATTGTGTGACAGAAAACAGGTGTTTTTTGCAAAGTGCCTACCTGTAGATTTTGGCCTCTAGCTCAGCCGGCCCCTTGGGAAACCTACCAAACCTTGCATTTTTGAAAACTAGAGACCTAAGGGAATCCAAGTTGGGGTGATTTGTGGGGCTCTGACCAGGTTCTGATTCACAGAATACTTTGCAAAGCTCAAAATGATGCTAAAAAAACACATTTTCCTCACATTTCGGTGACAGAAAGTTCTGGAATCTGAGAGGAGCCACAAATTTCCTTCCACCCAGCATTCCCTCAAGTCTCCCGATAAAAATGATACCTCACTTGTGTGGGTAGGCCTAGCGCCCGCGACAGGAAATGCCCCAAAACACAACGTGGACACATCCCATTTTTTGACAGAAGACAGAGGTGTTTTTTGCAAAGTGCCTACCTGTAGATTTTGGCCTCTAGCTCTGCCGGCACGTAGGGAAACCTACCAAACCTGTGCATTTTTGAAAACTAGAGACCTAGGGGAATCCAAGATGGGGTGACTTGTGGGGCTCTGACCAGGTTCTGTTACCCAGAATCCTTTGCAAACCTCAAAATCTGGCTAAAAAACACATTTTCCTCACATTTCGGTGACAGAAAGTTCTGGAATCTGAGAGGAGCCACAAATTTCCTTCCACCCAGCGTTCCCCCAAGTCTTCCGATAAAAATGATACCTCATTTGTGTGTGTAGGCCTAGCGTCCGCAAGCGGAAATGCCCCAAAACACAACGTGGACACATCCCATTTTTTGACAGAAATCAGAGGTGTTTTTTGCAAAGTGCCTACCTGTAGATTTCGGCCTCTAGCTCAGCCGGCACCTAGGGAAACCTACCAAACCTGTGCATTTTTGAAAGCTAGAGACCTAGGGGAATCCAGGATGGGGTGATTTGTGGGGCTCTGATCAGGTCCTGTTACCCAGAATCCTTTGCAAACATCAAGATTTGCCTAAAAAAACACATTTTCCTTATATTTCGGTGACAGAAAGTTCTGGAATCTGAGAGGAGCCACAAATTTCCTTCCACCCAGCGTTCCCCATAGTCTCCCGATAAAAATGATACCTCACTTGTGTCGGTAGGCATAACGCCCGCGACAGGAAATGCCCCAAAACACAACGTGGACACATCAAATTTTTGGACAGAAAATAGAGGTGTTTTTTGCAAAGTGCCTACCTGTAGATTTTGGCCTCTAGCTCAGCCGGCAACTAGGGAAACCTACCAAACCTGTGCATTTTTTAAAACTAGAGACCTAGGGGAATCCAAGATGGGGTGACTTGTGGGGCTCTGACCAGGTCCTGTTACCCAGAATCCTTTGCAAACATCAAAATTTGCCTAAAAAATCAAATTTTCCTCATATTTCGGTGAGAGAAAGTTCTGGAATCTGAGAGGAGCAACAAATTTCCTCCCACCCAGCGTTCCCCCAAGTCTCCCGATAAAAATGATACCTCACTTGTGTCGGTAGGCATAGCGCCAGCGACAGGAAATGCCCCAAAACACAACGTGGACACATCAAATTTTTTGACAGAAAACAGAGGTGTTTTGGGCAAAGTGCCTACCTGATTATTTTGGCCTCTAGCTCAGCGGGCACCTAGGGAAACCTACCAAACCTGTGCCTTTTTTAAAACTAGAGACCTAGGGGAATCCAAGATGGGGTGACTTGTTGGGGCTCTGACCAGGTTCTGTTACCCAGAATCCTTTGCAAACCTCAAAATGTGGCTGAAAAAACACATTTTCCTCACATTTCAGTGACAGAAAGTTCTGGAATCTGAGAGGAGCCACAAATTTCCTCCCACCCAGCGTTCCCCCAAGTCTCCTGATAAAAATGATACCTCACTTGTGTCGGTAGGCATAGCGCCCGCGACAGGAAATGCCCCAAAACACAACGTGGACACATCAAATTTTTTGACAGAAAACATGTGTTTTTTGCAAAGTGTCTACCTGTAGATTTTGGCCGCTAGCTCAGCCGGCACCTAGGGAAACCTACCAAACCTGTGCATTTTTTAAAACTAGAGACCTAGGGGAATCCAAGATGGGGTGACTTGTGGGGCTCTGAGCAGGTCCTGTTACCCAGAATCCTTTGCAAACATCAAAATTTGCCTAAAAAAACAAATTTTCCTTATATTTCGGTGACAGAAAGTTCTGGAATCTGAGAGGAGCCACAAATTTCCTTCCACCCAGTGTTCCCCCAAGTCTCCCGATAGAAATGATACCTCACTTGTTTCGGTAGGCATAACGCCTCCGACAGGAAATGCCCCAAAACACAACGTGGACACATCAAATTTTTGGACAGAAAACAGAGGTGTTTTGGGCAAAGTGCCTACCTGTAGATTTTGGCCTCTAGCTCAGCGGGCACCTAGGGAAACCTACCAAACCTGTGCCTTTTTTAAAACTAGAGACCTAGGGGAATCCAAGATGGGGTGACTTGTGGGGCTCTGACCAGGTTCTGTTACCCAGAATCCTTTGCAAACCTCAAAATGTGGCTGAAAAAAAAAAAATGTCCTCACATTTCGGTGACAGAAAGTTCTGGCATCTGAGAGGAGCCACGAATTTCCTTCCACCCAGTGTTCCCCCAAGTCTCCCGATAAAAATGATACCTCACTTGTGTGGGTAGGCCTAGCGCCCGCGACAGGAAATGTCCCAAAACACAACATGGACACATCCCATTTTTTGACAGAAAACAGAGGTGTTTTTTGCAAAGTGCCTACCTGTAGATTTTGGCCTCTAGCTCAGCCGGCACCTAGGGAAACCTACCAAACCTGTGCATTTTTTAAAACTAGAGACCTGGGGGAATCCAAGATGGGGTGACTTGTGGGGCTCTGACCAGGTCCTGTTACCCAGAATCCTTTGCAAACATCAAAATTTGCCTAAAAAATCAAATTTTCCTTATATTTCGGTGAGAGAAAGTTCTGGAATCTGAGAGGAGCCACAAATTTCCTCCCACCCAGCGTTCCCCCAAGTCTCCCGATAAAAATGATACCTCACTTGTGTCGGGAGGCATAACGCCAGCGACAGGAAATGCCCCAAAACACAACGTGGACACATCAAATTTTTGGACAGAAAACAGAGGTGTTTTGGGCAAAGTGCCTACCTGTAGATTTTGGCCTCTAGCTCAGCGGGCACCTAGGGAAACCTACCAAACCTGTGCCTTTTTTAAAACTAGAGACCTAGGGTAATCCAAGATGGGGTGACTTGTGGGGCTCTGACCAAGTTCTGTTACCCAGAATCCTTTGCAAACCTCAAAATGTGGCTGAAAAAACACATTTTCCTCACATTTCGGTGACAGAAAGTTCTGGCATCTGACAGGAGCCACGAATTTCCTTCCACCCAGTGTTCCCCCAAGTCTCCCGATAAAAATGACACCTCACTTATGTGGGTAGGCCTAGCGCCCGCGACAGGAAATGCCCCAAAACACAACGTGGACACATCCCATTTTCTAACAGAATACAGAGGTGTTTTTTACAAAGTGCCTACCTGTAGATTTTGGCCTCTAGCTCAGCTGGCACCTAGGGAAACCCACCAAACCTGTGCATTTTTGAAAACAAGAGACCTAGGGGAATCCAAGATGTGGTGACTTGTGGGGCTCTGACCAGGTTCTATTACCCAGAATCCTTTGCAAACCTAACAATGTGGCTAAAAAAACACATTTTCCTCACATTTCGGTGAAAGAAAGTTCTGGCATCTGAGAGGAGCTACACATTTTCATCCACCTAGCGTTCCCCAAATTTTCCCGATAAAAATTATACCTCACTTGTGTGGGTAGGCCTAGCGCCAGCGACAGGAAATGCCCCAAAACACAACATGGACACATCCCATTTTTTGACAGAAAACAAAGGTGTTTTTTGCAAAGTGCCTACCTGTAGATTTTGGCCTCTAGCTCAGCCGGCACCTAGGGAAACCTACCAAACCTGTGCATTTTTTAAAACTAGAGACCTAGGGGAATCCAAGATGGGGTGACTTGTGGGGCTCTGACCAGGTTCTGTTACCCAGAATCCTTTGCACACCTCAAAATGTGGCTGAAAAAACAAATTTTCCTCACATTTCGTTGACAGAAAGTTCTGGAATCTGAGAGGAGCTACACATTTCCTTCCACACAGCGTTCCCCCAAGTTTCCCGATAAAAATGATACCTAACTGGTGTGGGTAGGACTAGCGCCCGCGACAGGAAATGCCCCAAAACACAACATGGACACATCCCATTTTTTGACAGAAAACAGAGGTGTTTTTTGCAAAGTGCCTACATGTAGATTTTGGCCTCTAGCTCAGCCGGCACCTAGGGAAACCTACCAAACCTGTGCATTTGTGAAAACTAGAGACCAAGGGGAATCCAAGATGGGGTGACTTGTGGGGCTCTGATCAGGTCCTGTTACCCAGAATCCTTTGCAAACATTAAAATTTGCATTAAAAAAACACATTTTCCTTATATTTCGGTGACAGAAAGTTCTGGAATCTGAGAGGAACCACACATTTCCTTCCACCCAGCGTTCCCCCAAGTCTCTCGATAGAAATGATAACTCACTTGTGTCGGGAGGCATAGCGCCCGTGACAGGAAATGCCCCAAAACACAACGTGGACACATCAAATTTTTTGACAGAAAACAGGTGTTTTTTGCAAAGTGTCTACCTGTAGATTTTGGCCTCTAGCTCAGATCCTAGGCCCCACCTAGGGAAACCTACCAAACCTGTGCATTTTTGAAAACTAGAGATCTAGGGGAATCCAAGATGGGCTGACTTGTGGGGCTCTGACCAGGCTCTGTTACCCAGAATCCTTTGCACACCTCAAAATGTGGCTGAAAAAACACATTTTCCTCACATTTCGGAAACAGAAAGTTCTGGCATCTGAGAGGAGCTACACATTTCCTTCCACCCAGTGTTCCCCCAAGTTTCCCAATAAAAATTATACCTCATTTGTGTAGGTAGGCCTAGCGCCCGTGACAGGAAATGCCCCAAAACACAACATGGACACATCCCATTTTTCGACAGAAAACAGAGGTGTTTTTTGCAAAGTGCCTACCTGTAGATTTTGGCCGCTAGCTTAGCCGGCACCTAGGGAAACCTACCAAACCTGTGAATTTTTGAAAACTAGAGACCTAGGGGAATCCAAGATGGGGTGACTTGTGGGGCTCTGACCAGGTTCTGTTACCCAGAATCATTTGCAAACCTCAAAATTTGCCTAAAAAATCAAATTTTCCTTATATTTCGGTGAGAGAAAGTTCTGGAATCTGAGAGGAGCCACAAATTTCCTCCCACCCAGCGTTCCCCCAAGTCTCCGGATAAAAATGATACCTCACTTGTGTGGGTAGGCTTAGCGCCCGTGACAGGAAATGCCCCAAAACACAACGTGGACACATCCCATTTTTTGACAGAATACAGAGGTGTTTTTTACAAAGTGCCTACCTGTAGATTTTGGCCTCTAGCTCAGCCGGCACCTAGGGAAACCTACCAAACCTGTGCATTTTTTAAAACTAGAGACCTGGGGGAATCCAAGATGGGGTGACTTGTGGGGCTCTGACCAGGTCCTGTTACCCAGAATCCTTTGCAAACATCAAAATTTGCCTAAAAAATCAAATTTTCCTTATATTTCGGTGAGAGAAAGTTCTGGAATCTGAGAGGAGCCACAAATTTCCTCCCACCCAGCGTTCCCCCAAGTCTCCCGATAAAAATGATACCTCACTTGTGTCGGTAGGCATAACGCCAGCGACAGGAAATGCCCCAAAACACAACGTGGACACATCAAATTTTTGGACAGAAAACAGAGGTGTTTTGGGCAAAGTGCCTACCTGTAGATTTTGGCCTCTAGCTCAGCGGGCACCTAGGGAAACCTACCAAACCTGTGCCTTTTTAAAACTAGAGACCTAGGGTAATCCAAGATGGGGTGACTTGTGGGGCTCTGACCAAGTTCTGTTACCCAGAATCCTTTGCAAACCTCAAAATGTGGCTGAAAAAACACATTTTCCTCACATTTCGGTGACAGAAAGTTCTGGCATCTGACAGGAGCCACGAATTTCCTTCCACCCAGTGTTCCCCCAAGTCTCCCGATAAAAATGACACCTCACTTATGTGGGTAGGCCTAGCGCCCGCGACAGGAAATGCCCCAAAACACAACGTGGACACATCCCAATTTTTTAACAGAATACAGAGGTGTTTTTTACAAAGTGCCTACCTGTAGATTTTGGCCTCTAGCTCAGCTGGCACCTAGGGAAACCCACCAAACCTGTGCATTTTTTAAAACAAGAGACCTAGGGGTATCCAAGATGTGGTGACTTGTGGGGCTCTGACCAGGTTCTATTACCCAGAATCCTTTGCAAACCTAACAATGTGGCTAAAAAAACACATTTTCCTCACATTTCGGTGAAAGAAAGTTCTGGCATCTGAGAGGAGCTACACATTTTCATCCACCTAGCGTTCCCCAAATGTTCCCGATAAAAATTATACCTCACTTGTGTGGGTAGGCCTAGCGCCAGCGACAGGAAATGCCCCAAAACACAACATGGACACATCCCATTTTTTGACAGAAAACAAAGGTGTTTTTTGCAAAGTGCCTACCTGTAGATTTTGGCCTCTAGCTCAGCCGGCACCTAGGGAAACCTACCAAACCTGTGCATTTTTTAAAACTAGAGACCTAGGGGAATCCAAGATGGGGTGACTTGTGGGGCTCTGACCAGGTTCTGTTACCCAGAATCCTTTGCACACCTCAAAATGTGGCTGAAAAAACAAATTTTCCTCACATTTCGTTGACAAAAAGTTCTGGAATCTGAGAGGAGCTACACATTTCCTTCCACACAGCGTTCCCCCAAGTTTCCCGATAAAAATGATACCTCACTGGTGTGGGTAGGACTAGCGCCCGCGACAGGAAATGCCCCAAAACACAACATGGACTCATCCCATTTTTTGACAGAAAACAGAGGTGTTTTTTTTTGCAAAGTGCCTACCTGTAGATTTTGGCCTCTAGCTCAGCCGGCACCTAGGGAAACCTACCAAACCTGTGCATTTGTGACAACTAGAGACCAAGGGGAATCCAAGATGGGGTGACTTGTGGGGCTCTGATCAGGTCCTGTTACCCAGAATCCTTTGCAAACATTAAAATTTGCATTAAAAAAACACATTTTCCTTATATTTCGGTGACAGAAAGTTCTGGAATCTGAGAGGAACCACAAATTTCCTTCCACCCAGCGTTCCCCCAAGTCTCTCGATAGAAATGATAACTCACTTGTGTCGGGAGGCATAGCGCCCGTGACAGGAAATGCCCCAAAACACAACGTGGACACATCAAATTTTTTTTACAGAAAACAGGTGTTTTTTGCAAAGTGTCTACCTGTAGATTTTGGCCTCTAGCTCAGATCCTAGGCCTCACCTAGGGAAACCTACCAAACCTGTGCATTTTTGAAAACTAGAGATCTAGGGGAATCCAAGATGGGCTGACTTGTGGGGCTCTGACCAGGCTCTGTTACCCAGAATCCTTTGCACACCTCAAAATGTGGCTGAAAAAACACATTTTCCTCACATTTCGGAAACAGAAAGTTCTGGCATCTGAGAGGAGCTACACATTTCCTTCCACCCAGTGTTCCCCCAAGTTTCCCAATAAAAATGATACCTCATTTGTGTAGGTAGGCCTAGCGCCCGTGACAGGAAATGCCCCAAAACACAACATGGACACATCCCATTTTTCGACAGAAAACAGAGGTGTTTTTTGCAAAGTGCCTACCTGTAGATTTTGGCCGCTAGCTTAGCCGGCACCTAGGGAAACCTACCAAACCTGTGAATTTTTGAAAACTAGAGACCTAGGCGAATCCAAGATGGGGTGACTTGTGGGGCTCTGACCAGGTTCTGTTACCCAGAATCCTTTGCAAACCTCAAAATGTGGCTGAAAAAACACATTTTCCTCACATTTCGGTGACAGAAAGTTCTGGAATCTGAGAGGAGCCACGAATTTCCTTCCACCCAGTGTTCCCCCAAGTCTCCGGATAAAAATGATACCTCACTTGTGTGGGTAGGCTTAGCGCCCGTGACAGGAAATGCCCCAAAACACAACGTGGACACATCCCATTTTTTGACAGAATACAGAGGTGTTTTTTACAAAGTGCCTACCTGTAGATTTTGGCCTCTAGCTCAACTGGCACCTAGGGAAACCCACCAAACCTGTGCATTTTTTAAAACAAGAGACCTAGGGGAATCCAAGATGTGGTTACTTGTGGGGCTCTGATCAGGTTCTATTACCCAGAATCCTTTGCAAACCTAAAAATGTGGCTAAAAAAACAAATTTTCCTCACATTTCGGTGAAAGAAAGTTCTGCCATCTGAGAGGAGCTACACATTTTCATCCACCCAGCGTTCCTCAAATTTTCCCAATAAAAATTATACCTCACTTCTGTGGGTAGGCCTAGCGCCAGCGATAGGAAATGCCCCAAAACACAACATGGACACATCCCATTTTTTGACAGAAAACAGAGGTGTTTTTTGCAAAGTGCCTACCAGTAGATTTTGGCCTCCAGCTCAGCCGGCACCTAGGGAAACCTACCAAACCTGTGCATTTTTGAAAACTAGAGACCTAGGGGAATCCAAGATGGGGTGACTTGTGGGGCTCTGATCAGGTCCTGTTACCCAGATTCTTTTGCAAACATCAAGATTTGCCTAAAAAAACAAATTTTACTTATATTTCGGTGACAGAAAGTTCTGGAATCTGAGAGGAACCACAAATTTCCTTCCACCCAGCGTTCCCCCAAGTCTCCCGATAGAAATGATACCTCACTTGTGTCGGTAGGCATAGCGCCCGTGACAGGATATGCCCCAAAACACAACGTGGACACATCAAATTGTGTGACAGAAAACAGGTGTTTTTTACAAAGTGCCTACCTGTAAATTTTGGCCTCTAGCTCAGCCAGCACCTGGGGAAACCTACCAAACCTGTGCATTTTTTAAAACTAGAGACCTAGGGGAATCCAAGATGGGGTGACTTGTGGGGCTCTGACCATGGTCTATTACCCAGAATCCTTTGCAAACCTCAAAATTTGGCTAAAAAACTCATTTTCCTCACATTTCGGTGACAGAATGTTCTGGAATCTGAGAGGAGCCACACATTTCCTTCCACCCAGCGTTCCCCCAAGTCTCCCGATAAAAATGACACCTCACTTGTGTGGGTAGGCCTAGCGCCCGCAACAGGAAATGCCCCAAAACACAACGTGGACACATCCAATTTTTTGACAGAAAACAGAGGTGTTTTTTGCAAAGTGCCTACCTGTAGATTTTGGCCTCTAGCTCAGCAGGCATCCAGGGAAACCTACAAAACCTGTGCATTTTTTAAAACTAGAGCCCTAGGGGAATCCAGGATGGGGTGACTTCTGGGGCTCTGACCAGGTCCTGTTACCCAGAATCCTTTGTCAATATCAAAAGTTGCCTAAAAAAAGACAATTTCCATATATTTCGGTGACAGAAAGTTCTGGAATCTGAGAGGAGCCACAAATTTCCTTCCACCCAGCGTTCCCCCAAGTCTCCTGATAAAAATGACACCTCACTTGTGTGGGTAGGCCTAGCGCCCGCAACAGGAAATGCCCCAAAACACAACGTGGACACATCCAATTTTTTGACAGAAAACAGAGGTGTTTTTTGCAAAGTGCCTACCTGTAGATTTTGTCCTCTAGCTCAGCCGGCACCTAGGGAAACCTACCAAACCTGTGCATTTCTGAAAACTAGAGACCTAGGGGAATCCAAGATGGGTGACTTGTGGGGCTCTGATCAGGTCCTGTTACCCAGAATCCTTTGCAAACATCAATATTTGCCTAAAAAAAACAAATTTTCCTTATATTGCGGTGATAGAAAGTTCTGGAATCTGAGAGGAGCCACAAATTTCCATCCACCCAGCGTTCCCCCAAGTCTCCCGATAAAAATGATACCTCACTTGTGTCGGTAGGAATAGAGCCCGTGACAGGAAATGCCCCAAAACATAACGTGGACACATCCCATTTTTTGACAGAAAACAGAGGTGTTTTTTGCCAAGTGCCTACCTGTAGATTTTGGCCTCTAGCTCAGCCGGCACCTAGGGAAACCTACCAAACCTGTGCATTTCTGAAAACTAGAGACCTAGGGGAATCCAAGATGGGTGACTTGTGGGGCTCTGATCAGGTCCTGTTACCCAGAATTCTTTGCAAACATCAAAATTTGCCTAAAAAAAACAAATTTTCCTTATATTGCGGTGATAGAAAGTTCTGGAATCTGAGAGGAGCCACAAATTTCCATCCACCCAGCGTTCCCCCAAGTCTCCCGATAAAAATGATACCTCACTTGTGTCGGTAGGAATAGAGCCCGTGACAGGAAATGCCCCAAAACATAACGTGGACACATCCCATTTTTTGACAGAAAACAGAGGTGTTTTTTGCCAAGTGCCTACCTGTAGATTTTGGCCTCTAGCTCAGCCGGCACCTAGGGAAACCTACCAAACCTGTGCATTTTTGAAAACTAGAGACCTAGGGGAATCCAAGATGGGGTGACTTGTGGGGCTCTGACCAGGTTTTGTTACCCAGAATCCTTTGCGCACCTTAAAATGGGGCTGAAAAAACACATTTTCCTCACATTTCGGTGACAGAAAGTTCTGGCATCTGAGAGGAGCTGCACATTTCCTTCCACCCAGCGTTCCCCAAAGTCTCCCGATAAAAATGATACCTCACTTGTGTGGGTAGGCCTAGCGCCCGCGACAGGAAATGCCCCAAAACACAACATGGACACATCCCATTTTTTGACAGAAAACAGGGGTGTTTTTTGCAAAGTGCTTACCTGTAGATTTTGGCCTCTAGCTCAGCCGGCACCTACGGAAACCTACCAAACCTGTGCATTTTTGAAAACTAGAGACCTAGGGGAATCCAAGATGGGGTGACTTGTGGGGCTCTGATCAGGTCCTGTTACCCAGATTCTTTAGCAAACATCAAGATTTGCCTAAAAAAACAAATTTTACTTATATTTTGGTGACAGAAAGTTCTGGAATCTGAGAGGAACCACAAATTTCCTTCCACCCAGCGTTCCCCCAAGTCTCCTGATAGAAATGATACCTCACTTGTGTCGGTAGGCATAGCGCCCGTGACAGGAAATGCCCCAAAACACAACGTGGACACATCAAATTGTGTGACAGAAAACAGGTGTTTTTTACAAAGTGCCTACCTGTAAATTTTGGCCTCTACTCAGCCAGCACCTGGGGAAACCTACCAAACCTGTGCATTTTTTAAAACTAGAGACCTAGGGGAATCCAAGATGGGGTGACTTGTGGGGCTCTGACCATGTTCTATTACCCAGAATCCTTTGCAAACCTCAAAATTTGGCTAAAAAAACTCATTTTCCTCACATTTCGGTGACAGAATGTTCTGGAATCTGAGAGGAGCCACACATTTCCTTCCATCCAGCGTTCCCCCAAGTCTCCCGATAAAAATGACACCTCACTTGTGTGGGTAGGCCTAGCGCCCGCAACAGGAAATTCCCCAAAACACAACGTGGACACATCCAATTTTTTGACAGAAAACAGAGGTGTTTTTTGCAAAGTGCCTACCTGTAGATTTTGGCCTCTAGCTCAGCAGGCATCTAGGGAAACCTACAAAACCTGTGCATTTTTTAAAACTAGAGCCCTAGGGGAATCCAAGATGGGGTGACTTCTGGGGCTCTGACCAGGTCCTGTTACCCAGAATCCTTTGTCAACATCAAAATTTGCCTAAAAAAAGACAATTTCCATATATTTCGGTGACAGAAAGTTCTGGAATCTGAGAGGAGCCACAAATTTCCTTCCACCCAGCGTTCCCCCAAGTCTCCTGATAAAAATGACACCTCACTTGTGTGGGTAGGCCTAGCGCCCGCAACAGGAAATGCCCCAAAACACAACGTGGACACATCCAATTTTTTGACAGAAAACAGAGGTGTTTTTTGCAAAGTGCCTACCTGTAGATTTTGTCCTCTAGCTCAGCCGGCACCTAAGGAAACCTACCAAACCTGTGCATTTCTGAAAACTAGAGACCTAGGGGAATCCAAGATGGGTGACTTGTGGGGCTCTGATCAGGTCCTGTTACCCAGAATCCTTTGCAAACATCAAAATTTGCCTAAAAAAAACAAATTTTCCTTATATTGCGGTGATAGAAAGTTCTGGAATCTGAGAGGAGCCACAAATTTCCATCCACCCAGCGTTCCCCCAAGTCTCCCGATAAAAATGATACCTCACTTGTGTCAGTAGGAATAGAGCCCGTGACAGGAAATGCCCCAAAACATAACGTGGACACATCCCATTTTTTGTCAGAAAACAGAGGTGTTTTTTGCCAAGTGCCTACCTGTAGATTTTGGCCTCTAGCTCAGACAGCACCTAGGGAAACCTACCAAACATGTGCATTTTTGAAAACTAGAGACCTAGGGGAATCCAAGATGTGGTGACTTGTGGGGCTCTGACCAGGTTCTGTTACCCAGAATCCTTTGAAAACATCAAAATTTGCCTAAAAAAACACATTTTCCTTATATTTCGGTGACAGAAAGTTCTGGAATCTGAGAGGAACCACAAATTTCCTTCCACCCAGCGTTCCCCCAAGTCTCCCGATAGAAATGATACCTCACTTGTGTCGGTAGGCATAGCGCCCGTGACAGGAAATGCCCCAAAACACAACGTGGACACATCAAATTGTGTGACAGAAAACAGGTGTTTTTTACAAAGTGCCTACCTGTAAATTTTGGCCTCTAGCTCAGCCAGCACCTGGGGAAACCTACCAAACCTGTGCATTTTTGAAAACTAGAGACCTAGGGGAATCCAAGATGGGGTGACTTGTGGGGCTCTGACCATGTTCTATTACCCAGAATCCTTTGCAAACCTCAAAATTTGGCTAAAAAAACTCATTTTCCTCACATTTCGGTGACAGAATGTTCTGGAATCTGAGAGGAGGCACACATTTCCTTCCACCCAGCGTTCCCCCAAGTCTCCCGATAAAAATGACACCTCACTTGTGTGGGTAGGCCTAGCGCCCGCAACAGGAAATGCCCCAAAACACAACTTGGACACATCCAATTTTTTGACAGAAAACAGAGGTGTTTTTTGCAAAGTGCCAACATGTAGATTTTGGCCTCTAGCTCTGCCGGCACCTATGGAAACCTACCAAACCTGTGCATTTTTTAAAACTAGAGACCTAGGGGAATCAAAGATGGGGTGACTTGTGGGGCTCTGACCAGGTTCTGTTACCCAGAATCCTTTGCAAACCTCAAAATGTGGCTAAAAAACACATTTTCCTGACATTTCAGTGACAGAAAGTTCTGGAATCTGAGAGGAGCCACACATTTCCTTCCCCCCAGCGTTCCCCCAAGTCTTCCGATAAAAATGATACCTCACATGTGTGTGTAGGCCTAGCGCCCGGAAGCAGAAATGTCCCAAATCAAAAAATGTGGACACATCCCATTTTTTGACAGAAAACAGCGATGTTTTTAGCAAAATGCCTACCTGTAGATTTTGGCCTCTAGCTCAGCCGGCACCTAGGGAAACCTACCAAAGCTGTGCATTTTTGAAAACTAGAGACCTAGGGGAATCAAAGATGGGGTGACTTGTGGGGCTCTGATCAAACCTGTGCATTTTTTAAAACTATAGACCTAGGGGAATCCAAGATGGGGTGACTTGTGGGACTCTGATCAGGTCCTGTTACCCAGAATCCTTTGCAAACCTCAAAATATGGCTAAAAAAACAAATTTTCCTCACATTTCGGTGACAGAAAGCTCTGGAATCTGAGAGGAACCACAAATTTCCTTCCACCCAGCGTTCCCCCAAGTCTCCCGATAAAAATGATACCTCACTTGTGTCGGTAGACATCGCGCCCGTGACAGGAAATGCCCCAAAACACAACGTGGACAAATCCCATTTTTTTACAGAAAACAGAGGTGTTTTTTGCAAAGTGCCTACCTGTAGATTTTGGCCTCTAGCTCAGCCGGCACCTAGGGAAACCTACCAAACCTGTGCATTTTTGAAAACTAGAGACCTAGGGGAATCCAAGATGGGGTGACTTGTGGGGCTCTGATCAAACCTGTGCATTTTTTAAAACTAGAGACCTAGGGGAATCCAAGATGGGGTGACTTGTGGGACTCTGATCAGGTCCTGTTACCCAGAATCCTTTGCAAACCTCAAAATTTGGCTAAAAAAACACATTTTCCTCACATTTCGGTGACAGAAAGTTCTGGAATCTGAGAGGAACCACAAATTTCCTTCTTCCTAGCGTTCCCCCAAGTCTCCCGATAAAAATGATACCTCACTTGTGTCGGTAGGCATAGCGCCCGCGACAGGAAATGCCCCAAAACACAACGTGGACACATCAAATTGTGTGACAGAAAACAGGTGTTTTTTGCAAAGTGCCTACCTGTAGATTTTGGCCTCTAGCTCAGCCGGCACTAAGGGAAACCGACCAAACCTGTGCATTTTTTAAAACTAGAGACCTATGGGAATCCAAGTTGGGGTGACTTGTGGGGCTCTGACCAAGTTCTGATACCCAGAATCCTTTGCAAAGCTCAAAATGTTGCTAAAAAAACACATTTTCCTCACATTTCGGTGACAGAAAGTTCTGGAATCTGAGAGGAGCCACAAATTTCCTTCCACCCAGCATTCCCTCAAGTCTCCCGATAAAAATGATACCTCACTTGTGTGGGTAGGCCTAGCGCCCGCGACAGGAAATGCCCCAAAACACAACGTGAACACATCCCATTTTTTGACAGAAAACAGAGGTGTTTTTTGCAAAGTGCCTACCTGTAGATTTTGGCCTCTAGTTCTGCCGGCACCTAGGGAAACCTACCAAACCTGTGCATTTTGTAAAACTGGAGACCTAGGACAATCCATGATGCGGTGACTAGTGGGGCTCTGACCAGGTTCTATTACCCAGAATCCTTTGTAAACATCAAAATTTGGCTAAAAAAACACATTTTCCTCACATTTCGGTGACAGATAGTTCTGAAATCTGAGAGGAGCCACAAATTTCCTTCCACCCAGCGTTCCCCCAAGTCTCCCGATAAAAATGATACCTCACTTGTGTGTGTAGGCCTAGCGCCCGCAAGCGGAAATGCCCCAAAACACAACGAGGACACATCCCATTTTTTGACATAAAAAAGAGGTGTTTTGTGCAAAGGGCCAACATGTAGATTTTGGCCTCTAGCTCAGCCGGCACCTAGGGAAACCTACCAAACCTGTGCATTTTTGAAAACTAGAGACCTAGGGGAATCCAAGATGGGGTGACTTGTGGGGTCTGACCAGGTTCTGTTACCCAGAATCCTTTGCGCACCTTAAAATGGGGCTGAAAAAACACATTTTCCTCACATTTCGGTGACAGAAAGTTCTGGCATCTGAGAGGAGCTACACATTTCCTTCCACCCAGCGTTCCCCCAAGTCTCCCAATAAAAATGATACCTCACTTGTGTGGGTAGGCCTAGCGCCCGCAACAGGAAATACCCCAAAACACAACATGGACACATCCCATTTTTTGACAGAAAACAGGGGTGTTTTTTGCAAAGTGCCTACCTGTAGATTTTGGCCTCTAGCTCAGCCGGCACCTAGGGAAACCTACCAAACCTGTGCATTTTTGAAAACTAGAGACCTAGGGGAATCCAAGATGGGGTGACTTGTGGGGCTCTGATCAGGTCCTGTTACCCAGATTCTTTTGCAAACATCAAGATTTGCCTAAAAAAACAAATTTTACTTATATTTCGGTGACAGAAAGTTCTGGAATCTGAGAGGAACCACAAATTTCCTTCCACCCAGCGTTTCCCCAAGTCTCCCGATAGAAATGATACCTCACTTGTGTCGGTAGGCATAGCGCCCGTGACAGGAAATGCCCCAAAACACAACGTGGACACATCAAATTGTGTGACAGAAAACAGGTGTTTTTTATAAAGTGCCTACCTGTAAATTTTGGCCTCTAGCTCAGCCAGCACCTGGGGAAACCTACCAAACCTGTGCATTTTTGAAAACTAGAGACCTAGGGGAATCCAAGATGGGGTGACTTGTGGGGCTCTGACCATGTTCTATTACCCAGAATCCTTTGCAAACCTCAAAATTTGGCTAAAAAAACTCATTTTCCTCACATTTCGGTGACAGAATGTTCTGGAATCTGAGAGGAGCCACACATTTCCTTCCACCCAGCGTTCCCCCAAGTCTCCCGATAAAAATGACACCTCACTTGTGTGGGTAGGCCTAGCGCCCGCAACAGGAAATGCCCCAAAACACAACGTGGACACATCCAATTTTTTGACAGAAAACAAAGGTGTTTTTTGCAAAGTGCCTACCTGTAGATTTTGGCCTCTAGCTCAGCTGGCACCTAGGGAAACCCACCAAACCTGTGCATTTTTGAAAACAAGAGACCTAGGGGAATCCAAGATGTGGTGACTTGTGGGGCTCTGACCAGGTTCTATTACCCAGAATCCTTTGCAAACCTAACAATGTGGCTAAAAAAACACATTTTCCTCACATTTCGGTGAAAGAAAGTTCTGGCATCTGAGAGGAGCTACACATTTTCATCCACCTAGCGTTCCCCAAATTTTCCCGATAAAAATTATACCTCACTTGTGTGGGTAGGCCTAGCGCCAGCGACAGGAAATGCCCCAAAACACAACATGGACACATCCCATTTTTTGACAGAAAACAAAGGTGTTTTTTGCAAAGTGCCTACCTGTAGATTTTGGCCTCTAGCTCAGCCGGCACCTAGGGAAACCTACCAAACCTGTGCATTTTTTAAAACTAGAGACCTAGGGGAATCCAAGATGGGGTGACTTGTGGGGCTCTGACCAGGTTCTGTTACCCAGAATCCTTTGCACACCTCAAAATGTGGCTGAAAAAACAAATTTTCCTCACATTTCGTTGACAGAAAGTTCTGGAATCTGAGAGGAGCTACACATTTCCTTCCACACAGCGTTCCCCCAAGTTTCCCGATAAAAATGATACCTAACTGGTGTGGGTAGGACTAGCGCCCGCGACAGGAAATGCCCCAAAACACAACATGGACACATCCCATTTTTTGACAGAAAACAGAGGTGTTTTTTGCAAAGTGCCTACATGTAGATTTTGGCCTCTAGCTCAGCCGGCACCTAGGGAAACCTACCAAACCTGTGCATTTGTGAAAACTAGAGACCAAGGGGAATCCAAGATGGGGTGACTTGTGGGGCTCTGATCAGGTCCTGTTACCCAGAATCCTTTGCAAACATTAAAATTTGCATTAAAAAAACACATTTTCCTTATATTTCGGTGACAGAAAGTTCTGGAATCTGAGAGGAACCACACATTTCCTTCCACCCAGCGTTCCCCCAAGTCTCTCGATAGAAATGATAACTCACTTGTGTCGGGAGGCATAGCGCCCGTGACAGGAAATGCCCCAAAACACAACGTGGACACATCAAATTTTTTGACAGAAAACAGGTGTTTTTTGCAAAGTGTCTACCTGTAGATTTTGGCCTCTAGCTCAGATCCTAGGCCCCACCTAGGGAAACCTACCAAACCTGTGCATTTTTGAAAACTAGAGATCTAGGGGAATCCAAGATGGGCTGACTTGTGGGGCTCTGACCAGGCTCTGTTACCCAGAATCCTTTGCACACCTCAAAATGTGGCTGAAAAAACACATTTTCCTCACATTTCGGAAACAGAAAGTTCTGGCATCTGAGAGGAGCTACACATTTCCTTCCACCCAGTGTTCCCCCAAGTTTCCCAATAAAAATTATACCTCATTTGTGTAGGTAGGCCTAGCGCCCGTGACAGGAAATGCCCCAAAACACAACATGGACACATCCCATTTTTCGACAGAAAACAGAGGTGTTTTTTGCAAAGTGCCTACCTGTAGATTTTGGCCGCTAGCTTAGCCGGCACCTAGGGAAACCTACCAAACCTGTGAATTTTTGAAAACTAGAGACCTAGGGGAATCCAAGATGGGGTGACTTGTGGGGCTCTGACCAGGTTCTGTTACCCAGAATCATTTGCAAACCTCAAAATTTGCCTAAAAAATCAAATTTTCCTTATATTTCGGTGAGAGAAAGTTCTGGAATCTGAGAGGAGCCACAAATTTCCTCCCACCCAGCGTTCCCCCAAGTCTCCGGATAAAAATGATACCTCACTTGTGTGGGTAGGCTTAGCGCCCGTGACAGGAAATGCCCCAAAACACAACGTGGACACATCCCATTTTTTGACAGAATACAGAGGTGTTTTTTACAAAGTGCCTACCTGTAGATTTTGGCCTCTAGCTCAGCCGGCACCTAGGGAAACCTACCAAACCTGTGCATTTTTTAAAACTAGAGACCTGGGGGAATCCAAGATGGGGTGACTTGTGGGGCTCTGACCAGGTCCTGTTACCCAGAATCCTTTGCAAACATCAAAATTTGCCTAAAAAATCAAATTTTCCTTATATTTCGGTGAGAGAAAGTTCTGGAATCTGAGAGGAGCCACAAATTTCCTCCCACCCAGCGTTCCCCCAAGTCTCCCGATAAAAATGATACCTCACTTGTGTCGGTAGGCATAACGCCAGCGACAGGAAATGCCCCAAAACACAACGTGGACACATCAAATTTTTGGACAGAAAACAGAGGTGTTTTGGGCAAAGTGCCTACCTGTAGATTTTGGCCTCTAGCTCAGCGGGCACCTAGGGAAACCTACCAAACCTGTGCCTTTTTAAAACTAGAGACCTAGGGTAATCCAAGATGGGGTGACTTGTGGGGCTCTGACCAAGTTCTGTTACCCAGAATCCTTTGCAAACCTCAAAATGTGGCTGAAAAAACACATTTTCCTCACATTTCGGTGACAGAAAGTTCTGGCATCTGACAGGAGCCACGAATTTCCTTCCACCCAGTGTTCCCCCAAGTCTCCCGATAAAAATGACACCTCACTTATGTGGGTAGGCCTAGCGCCCGCGACAGGAAATGCCCCAAAACACAACGTGGACACATCCCAATTTTTTAACAGAATACAGAGGTGTTTTTTACAAAGTGCCTACCTGTAGATTTTGGCCTCTAGCTCAGCTGGCACCTAGGGAAACCCACCAAACCTGTGCATTTTTTAAAACAAGAGACCTAGGGGAATCCAAGATGTGGTGACTTGTGGGGCTCTGACCAGGTTCTATTACCCAGAATCCTTTGCAAACCTAACAATGTGGCTAAAAAAACACATTTTCCTCACATTTCGGTGAAAGAAAGTTCTGGCATCTGAGAGGAGCTACACATTTTCATCCACCTAGCGTTCCCCAAATTTTCCCGATAAAAATGATACCTCACTTGTGTGGGTAGGCCTAGCGCCAGCGACAGGAAATGCCCCAAAACACAACATGGACACATCCCATTTTTTGACAGAAAACAAAGGTGTTTTTTGCAAAGTGCCTACCTGTAGATTTTGGCCTCTAGCTCAGCCGGCACCTAGGGAAACCTACCAAACCTGTGCATTTTTTAAAACTAGAGACCTAGGAGAATCCAAGATGGGGTGACTTGTGGGGCTCTGACCAGGTTCTGTTACCCAGAATCCTTTGCACACCTCAAAATGTGGCTGAAAAAACAAATTTTCCTCACATTTCGTTGACAAAAAGTTCTGGAATCTGAGAGGAGCTACACATTTCCTTCCACACAGCGTTCCCCCAAGTTTCCCGATAAAAATGATACCTCACTGGTGTGGGTAGGACTAGCGCCCGCGACAGGAAATGCCCCAAAACACAACATGGACTCATCCCATTTTTTGACAGAAAACAGAGGTGTTTTTTTTTGCAAAGTGCCTACCTGTAGATTTTGGCCTCTAGCTCAGCCGGCACCTAGGGAAACCTACCAAACCTGTGCATTTGTGAAAACTAGAGACCAAGGGGAATCCAAGATGGGGTGACTTGTGGGGCTCTGATCAGGTCCTGTTACCCAGAATCCTTTGCAAACATTAAAATTTGCATTAAAAAAACACATTTTCCTTATATTTCGGTGACAGAAAGTTCTGGAATCTGAGAGGAACCACAAATTTCCTTCCACCCAGCGTTCCCCCAAGTCTCTCGATAGAAATGATAACTCACTTGTGTCGGGAGGCATAGCGCCCGTGACAGGAAATGCCCCAAAACACAACGTGGACACATCAAATTTTTTTACAGAAAACAGGTGTTTTTTGCAAAGTGTCTACCTGTAGATTTTGGCCTCTAGCTCAGATCCTAGGCCTCACCTAGGGAAACCTACCAAACCTGTGCATTTTTGAAAACTAGAGATCTAGGGGAATCCAAGATGGGCTGACTTGTGGGGCTCTGACCAGGCTCTGTTACCCAGAATCCTTTGCACACCTCAAAATGTGGCTGAAAAAACACATTTTCCTCACATTTCGGAAACAGAAAGTTCTGGCATCTGAGAGGAGCTACACATTTCCTTCCACCCAGTGTTCCCCCAAGTTTCCCAATAAAAATGATACCTCATTTGTGTAGGTAGGCCTAGCGCCCGTGACAGGAAATGCCCCAAAACACAACATGGACACATCCCATTTTTCGACAGAAAACAGAGGTGTTTTTTGCAAAGTGCCTACCTGTAGATTTTGGCCGCTAGCTTAGCCGGCACCTAGGGAAACCTACCAAACCTGTGAATTTTTGAAAACTAGAGACCTAGGCGAATCCAAGATGGGGTGACTTGTGGGGCTCTGACCAGGTTCTGTTACCCAGAATCCTTTGCAAACCTCAAAATGTGGCTGAAAAAACACATTTTCCTCACATTTCGGTGACAGAAAGTTCTGGAATCTGAGAGGAGCCACGAATTTCCTTCCACCCAGTGTTCCCCCAAGTCTCCGGATAAAAATGATACCTCACTTGTGTGGGTAGGCTTAGCGCCCGTGACAGGAAATGCCCCAAAACACAACGTGGACACATCCCATTTTTTGACAGAATACAGAGGTGTTTTTTACAAAGTGCCTACCTGTAGATTTTGGCCTCTAGCTCAACTGGCACCTAGGGAAACCCACCAAACCTGTGCATTTTTTAAAACAAGAGACCTAGGGGAATCCAAGATGTGGTTACTTGTAGGGCTCTGATCAGGTTCTATTACCCAGAATCCTTTGCAAACCTAAAAATGTGGCTAAAAAAACAAATTTTCCTCACATTTCGGTGAAAGAAAGTTCTGGCATCTGAGAGGAGCTACACATTTTCATCCACCCAGCGTTCCTCAAATTTTCCCAATAAAAATTATACCTCACTTCTGTGGGTAGGCCTAGCGCCAGCGATAGGAAATGCCCCAAAACACAACATGGACACATCCCATTTTTTGACAGAAAACAGAGGTGTTTTTTGCAAAGAGCCTACCAGTAGATTTTGGCCTCCAGCTCAGCCGGCACCTAGGGAAACCTACCAAACCTGTGCATTTTTGAAAACTAGAGACCTAGGGGAATCCAAGATGGGGTGACTTGTGGGGCTCTGATCAGGTCCTGTTACCCAGATTCTTTTGCAAACATCAAGATTTGCCTAAAAAAACAAATTTTACTTATATTTCGGTGACAGAAAGTTCTGGAATCTGAGAGGAACCACAAATTTCCTTCCACCCAGCGTTCCCCCAAGTCTCCCGATAGAAATGATACCTCACTTGTGTCGGTAGGCATAGCGCCCGTGACAGGATATGCCCCAAAACACAACGTGGACACATCAAATTGTGTGACAGAAAACAGGTGTTTTTTACAAAGTGCCTACCTGTAAATTTTGGCCTCTAGCTCAGCCAGCACCTGGGGAAACCTACCAAACCTGTGCATTTTTTAAAACTAGAGACCTAGGGGAATCCAAGATGGGGTGACTTGTGGGGCTCTGACCATGGTCTATTACCCAGAATCCTTTGCAAACCTCAAAATTTGGCTAAAAAAACTCATTTTCCTCACATTTCGGTGACAGAATGTTCTGGAATCTGAGAGGAGCCACACATTTCCTTCCACCCAGCGTTCCCCCAAGTCTCCCGATAAAAATGACACCTCACTTGTGTGGGTAGGCCTAGCGCCCGCAACAGGAAATGCCCCAAAACACAACGTGGACACATCCAATTTTTTGACAGAAAACAGAGGTGTTTTTTGCAAAGTGCCTACCTGTAGATTTTGGCCTCTAGCTCAGCAGGCATCCAGGGAAACCTACAAAACCTGTGCATTTTTTAAAACTAGAGCCCTAGGGGAATCCAGGATGGGGTGACTTCTGGGGCTCTGACCAGGTCCTGTTACCCAGAATCCTTTGTCAATATCAAAAGTTGCCTAAAAAAAGACAATTTCCATATATTTCGGTGACAGAAAGTTCTGGAATCTGAGAGGAGCCACAAATTTCCTTCCACCCAGCGTTCCCCCAAGTCTCCTGATAAAAATGACACCTCACTTGTGTGGGTAGGCCTAGCGCCCGCAACAGGAAATGCCCCAAAACACAACGTGGACACATCCAATTTTTTGACAGAAAACAGAGGTGTTTTTTGCAAAGTGCCTACCTGTAGATTTTGTCCTCTAGCTCAGCCGGCACCTAGGGAAACCTACCAAACCTGTGCATTTCTGAAAACTAGAGACCTAGGGGAATCCAAGATGGGTGACTTGTGGGGCTCTGATCAGGTCCTGTTACCCAGAATCCTTTGCAAACATCAATATTTGCCTAAAAAAAACAAATTTTCCTTATATTGCGGTGATAGAAAGTTCTGGAATCTGAGAGGAGCCACAAATTTCCATCCACCCAGCGTTCCCCCAAGTCTCCCGATAAAAATGATACCTCACTTGTGTCGGTAGGAATAGAGCCCGTGACAGGAAATGCCCCAAAACATAACGTGGACACATCCCATTTTTTGACAGAAAACAGAGGTGTTTTTTGCCAAGTGCCTACCTGTAGATTTTGGCCTCTAGCTCAGCCGGCACCTAGGGAAACCTACCAAACCTGTGCATTTCTGAAAACTAGAGACCTAGGGGAATCCAAGATGGGTGACTTGTGGGGCTCTGATCAGGTCCTGTTACCCAGAATTCTTTGCAAACATCAAAATTTGCCTAAAAAAAACAAATTTTCCTTATATTGCGGTGATAGAAAGTTCTGGAATCTGAGAGGAGCCACAAATTTCCATCCACCCAGCGTTCCCCCAAGTCTCCCGATAAAAATGATACCTCACTTGTGTCGGTAGGAATAGAGCCCGTGACAGGAAATGCCCCAAAACATAACGTGGACACATCCCATTTTTTGACAGAAAACAGAGGTGTTTTTTGCCAAGTGCCTACCTGTAGATTTTGGCCTCTAGCTCAGCCGGCACCTAGGGAAACCTACCAAACCTGTGCATTTTTGAAAACTAGAGACCTAGGGGAATCCAAGATGGGGTGACTTGTGGGGCTCTGACCAGGTTTTGTTACCCAGAATCCTTTGCGCAGTTTAAAATGGGGCTGAAAAAACACATTTTCCTCACATTTCGGTGACAGAAAGTTCTGGCATCTGAGAGGAGCTGCACATTTCCTTCCACCCAGCGTTCCCCAAAGTCTCCCGATAAAAATGATACCTCACTTGTGTGGGTAGGCCTAGCGCCCGCGACAGGAAATGCCCCAAAACACAACATGGACACATCCCATTTTTTGACAGAAAACAGGGGTGTTTTTTGCAAAGTGCTTACCTGTAGATTTTGGCCTCTAGCTCAGCCGGCACCTACGGAAACCTACCAAACCTGTGCATTTTTGAAAACTAGAGACCTAGGGGAATCCAAGATGGGGTGACTTGTGGGGCTCTGATCAGGTCCTGTTACCCAGATTCTTTAGCAAACATCAAGATTTGCCTAAAAAAAACAAATTTTACTTATATTTTGGTGACAGAAAGTTCTGGAATCTGAGAGGAACCACAAATTTCCTTCCACCCAGCGTTCCCCCAAGTCTCCTGATAGAAATGATACCTCACTTGTGTCGGTAGGCATAGCGCCCGTGACAGGAAATGCCCCAAAACACAACGTGGACACATCAAATTGTGTGACAGAAAACAGGTGTTTTTTACAAAGTGCCTACCTGTAAATTTTGGCCTCTACTCAGCCAGCACCTGGGGAAACCTACCAAACCTGTGCATTTTTTAAAACTAGAGACCTAGGGGAATCCAAGATGGGGTGACTTGTGGGGCTCTGACCATGTTCTATTACCCAGAATCCTTTGCAAACCTCAAAATTTGGCTAAAAAAACTCATTTTCCTCACATTTCGGTGACAGAATGTTCTGGAATCTGAGAGGAGCCACACATTTCCTTCCATCCAGCGTTCCCCCAAGTCTCCCGATAAAAATGACACCTCACTTGTGTGGGTAGGCCTAGCGCCCGCAACAGGAAATTCCCCAAAACACAACGTGGACACATCCAATTTTTTGACAGAAAACAGAGGTGTTTTTTGCAAAGTGCCTACCTGTAGATTTTGGCCTCTAGCTCAGCAGGCATCTAGGGAAACCTACAAAACCTGTGCATTTTTTAAAACTAGAGCCCTAGGGGAATCCAGGATGGGGTGACTTCTGGGGCTCTGACCAGGTCCTGTTACCCAGAATCCTTTGTCAACATCAAAATTTGCCTAAAAAAAGACAATTTCCATATATTTCGGTGACAGAAAGTTCTGGAATCTGAGAGGAGCCACAAATTTCCTTCCACCCAGCGTTCCCCCAAGTCTCCTGATAAAAATGACACCTCACTTGTGTGGGTAGGCCTAGCGCCCGCAACAGGAAATGCCCCAAAACACAACGTGGACACATCCAATTTTTTGACAGAAAACAGAGGTGTTTTTTGCAAAGTGCCTACCTGTAGATTTTGTCCTCTAGCTCAGCCGGCACCTAGGGAAACCTACCAAACCTGTGCATTTCTGAAAACTAGAGACCTAGGGGAATCCAAGATGGGTGACTTGTGGGGCTCTGATCAGGTCCTGTTACCCAGAATCCTTTGCAAACATCAAAATTTGCCTAAAAAAAACAAATTTTCCTTATATTGCGGTGATAGAAAGTTCTGGAATCTGAGAGGAGCCACAAATTTCCATCCACCCAGCGTTCCCCCAAGTCTCCCGATAAAAATGATACCTCACTTGTGTCAGTAGGAATAGAGCCCGTGACAGGAAATGCCCCAAAACATAACGTGGACACATCCCATTTTTTGTCAGAAAACAGAGGTGTTTTTTGCCAAGTGCCTACCTGTAGATTTTGGCCTCTAGCTCAGACAGCACCTAGGGAAACCTACCAAACATGTGCATTTTTGAAAACTAGAGACCTAGGGGAATCCAAGATGTGGTGACTTGTGGGGCTCTGACCAGGTTCTGTTACCCAGAATCCTTTGAAAACATCAAAATTTGCCTAAAAAAACACATTTTCCTTATATTTCGGTGACAGAAAGTTCTGGAATCTGAGAGGAACCACAAATTTCCTTCCACCCAGCGTTCCCCCAAGTCTCCCGATAGAAATGATACCTCACTTGTGTCGGTAGGCATAGCGCCCGTGACAGGAAATGCCCCAAAACACAACGTGGACACATCAAATTGTGTGACAGAAAACAGGTGTTTTTTACAAAGTGCCTACCTGTAAATTTTGGCCTCTAGCTCAGCCAGCACCTGGGGAAACCTACCAAACCTGTGCATTTTTGAAAACTAGAGACCTAGGGGAATCCAAGATGGGGTGACTTGTGGGGCTCTGACCATGTTCTATTACCCAGAATCCTTTGCAAACCTCAAAATTTGGCTAAAAAAACTCATTTTCCTCACATTTCGGTGACAGAATGTTCTGGAATCTGAGAGGAGGCACACATTTCCTTCCACCCAGCGTTCCCCCAAGTCTCCCGATAAAAATGACACCTCACTTGTGTGGGTAGGCCTAGCGCCCGCAACAGGAAATGCCCCAAAACACAACTTGGACACATCCAATTTTTTGACAGAAAACAGAGGTGTTTTTTGCAAAGTGCCAACATGTAGATTTTGGCCTCTAGCTCTGCCGGCACCTATGGAAACCTACCAAACCTGTGCATTTTTTAAACTAGAGACCTAGGGGAATCAAAGATGGGGTGACTTGTGGGGCTCTGACCAGGTTCTGTTACCCAGAATCCTTTGCAAACCTCAAAATGTGGCTAAAAAACACATTTTCCTGACATTTCAGTGACAGAAAGTTCTGGAATCTGAGAGGAGCCACACATTTCCTTCCCCCCAGCGTTCCCCCAAGTCTTCCGATAAAAATGATACCTCACATGTGTGTGTAGGCCTAGCGCCCGGAAGCAGAAATGTCCCAAATCAAAAAATGTGGACACATCCCATTTTTTGACAGAAAACAGCGATGTTTTTAGCAAAATGCCTACCTGTAGATTTTGGCCTCTAGCTCAGCCGGCACCTAGGGAAACCTACCAAAGCTGTGCATTTTTGAAAACTAGAGACCTAGGGGAATCCAAGATGGGGTGACTTGTGGGGCTCTGATCAAACCTGTGCATTTTTTAAAACTATAGACCTAGGGGAATCCAAGATGGGGTGACTTGTGGGACTCTGATCAGGTCCTGTTACCCAGAATCCTTTGCAAACCTCAAAATATGGCTAAAAAAACACATTTTCCTCACATTTCGGTGACAGAAAGCTCTGGAATCTGAGAGGAACCACAAATTTCCTTCCACCCAGCGTTCCCCCAAGTCTCCCGATAAAAATGATACCTCACTTGTGTCGGTAGACATCGCGCCCGTGACAGGAAATGCCCCAAAACACAACGTGGACAAATCCCATTTTTTTACAGAAAACAGAGGTGTTTTTTGCAAAGTGCCTACCTGTAGATTTTGGCCTCTAGCTCAGCCGGCACCTAGGGAAACCTACCAAACCTGTGCATTTTTGAAAACTAGAGACCTAGGGGAATCCAAGATGGGGTGACTTGTGGGGCTCTGATCAAACCTGTGCATTTTTTAAAACTAGAGACCTAGGGGAATCCAAGATGGGGTGACTTGTGGGACTCTGATCAGGTCCTGTTACCCAGAATCCTTTGCAAACCTCAAAATTTGGCTAAAAAAACACATTTTCCTCACATTTCGGTGACAGAAAGTTCTGGAATCTGAGAGGAACCACAAATTTCCTTCTTCCTAGCGTTCCCCCAAGTCTCCCGATAAAAATGATACCTCACTTGTGTCGGTAGGCATAGCGCCCGCGACAGGAAATGCCCCAAAACACAACGTGGACACATCAAATTGTGTGACAGAAAACAGGTGTTTTTTGCAAAGTGCCTACCTGTAGATTTTGGCCTCTAGCTCAGCCGGCACTAAGGGAAACCGACCAAACCTGTGCATTTTTTAAAACTAGAGACCTATGGGAATCCAAGTTGGGGTGACTTGTGGGGCTCTGACCAAGTTCTGATACCCAGAATCCTTTGCAAAGCTCAAAATGTTGCTAAAAAAACACATTTTCCTCACATTTCGGTGACAGAAAGTTCTGGAATCTGAGAGGAGCCACAAATTTCCTTCCACCCAGCATTCCCTCAAGTCTCCCGATAAAAATGATACCTCACTTGTGTGGGTAGGCCTAGCGCCCGCGACAGGAAATGCCCCAAAACACAACGTGAACACATCCCATTTTTTGACAGAAAACAGAGGTGTTTTTTGCAAAGTGCCTACCTGTAGATTTTGGCCTCTAGTTCTGCCGGCACCTAGGGAAACCTACCAAACCTGTGCATTTTGTAAAACTGGAGACCTAGGTCAATCCATGATGCGGTGACTAGTGGGGCTCTGACCAGGTTCTATTACCCAGAATCCTTTGTAAACATCAAAATTTGGCTAAAAAAACACATTTTCCTCACATTTCGGTGACAGATAGTTCTGAAATCTGAGAGGAGCCACAAATTTCCTTCCACCCAGCGTTCCCCCAAGTCTCCCGATAAAAATGATACCTCACTTGTGTGTGTAGGCCTAGCGCCCGCAAGCGGAAATGCCCCAAAACACAACGAGGACACATCCCATTTTTTGACATAAAAAAGAGGTGTTTTGTGCAAAGGGCCAACATGTAGATTTTGGCCTCTAGCTCAGCCGGCACCTAGGGAAACCTACCAAACCTGTGCATTTTTGAAAACTAGAGACCTAGGGGAATCCAAGATGGGGTGACTTGTGGGGTCTGACCAGGTTCTGTTACCCAGAATCCTTTGCGCACCTTAAAATGGGGCTGAAAAAACACATTTTCCTCACATTTCGGTGACAGAAAGTTCTGGCATCTGAGAGGAGCTACACATTTCCTTCCACCCAGCGTTCCCCCAAGTCTCCCAATAAAAATGATACCTCACTTGTGTGGGTAGGCCTAGCGCCCGCAACAGGAAATACCCCAAAACACAACATGGACACATCCCATTTTTTGACAGAAAACAGAGTTGTTTTTTGCAAAGTGCCTACCTGTAGATTTTGGCCTCTAGCTCAGCCGGCACCTAGGGAAACCTACCAAACCTGTGCATTTTTGAAAACTAGAGACCTAGGGGAATCCAAGATGGGGTGACTTGTGGGGCTCTGATCAGGTCCTGTTACCCAGATTCTTTTGCAAACATCAAGATTTGCCTAAAAAAACAAATTTTACTTATATTTCGGTGACAGAAAGTTCTGGAATCTGAGAGGAACCACAAATTTCCTTCCACCCAGCGTTTCCCCAAGTCTCCCGATAGAAATGATACCTCACTTGTGTCGGTAGGCATAGCGCCCGTGACAGGAAATGCCCCAAAACACAACGTGGACACATCAAATTGTGTGACAGAAAACAGGTGTTTTTTATAAAGTGCCTACCTGTAAATTTTGGCCTCTAGCTCAGCCAGCACCTGGGGAAACCTACCAAACCTGTGCATTTTTGAAAACTAGAGACCTAGGGGAATCCAAGATGGGGTGACTTGTGGGGCTCTGACCATGTTCTATTACCCAGAATCCTTTGCAAACCTCAAAATTTGGCTAAAAAAACTCATTTTCCTCACATTTCGGTGACAGAATGTTCTGGAATCTGAGAGGAGCCACACATTTCCTTCCACCCAGCGTTCCCCCAAGTCTCCCGATAAAAATGACACCTCACTTGTGTGGGTAGGCCTAGCGCCCGCAACAGGAAATGCCCCAAAACACAACGTGGACACATCCAATTTTTTGACAGAAAACAAAGGTGTTTTTTGCAAAGTGCCTACCTGTAGATTTTGGCCTCTAGCTCAGCAGGCATATAGGGAAACCTACAAAACCTGTGCATTTTTTAAAACTAGAGCCCTAGGGGAATCCAGGATGGGGTGACTTCTGGGGCTCTGACCAGGTCCTGTTACCCAGAATCCTTTGTCAACATCAAAATTTGCCTAAAAAAACACAATTTCCTTATATTTCGGTGACAGAAAGTTCTGGAATCTGAGAAGAGCCACAAATTTCCTTCCACCCAGCGTTCCCCCAAGTCTCCTGATAAAAATGATTCCTCTCTTTTGTTGGTAGGCATAGCGCCCGCAACAGCAAAGGCCCCAAAACACAACGTGGACACATCCCATTTTTTGACAGAAAACACAAGTGTTTTTTGCAAAGTGCCTACCTGTAGATTTTGTCCTCTAGCTCAGCCGGCACCTAGGGAAACCTACCAAACCTGTGCATTTCTTAAAACTAGAGACCTAGGGGAATCCAAGATGGGTGACTTGTGGGGCTCTGACCAGGTTCTGTTACCCAGAATCCTTTACAAACCTCAAAATGTGGCTTAAAAAACACATTTTCCTCACATTTTGGTGACAGAAAGTTCTGGAATCTGAGAGGAGCCACAAATTTCGTTTCACCCAGCGTTCCCCAAAGTCTCCCGATAAAAATGATACCTCACTTGTGTGGGTAGGCATAGCGCCCGCGACAGGAAACCCCCCAAAACACAACGTTGACACATCCCATTTTTTGACAGAAAACAGAGGTGTTTTTTGCAAAGTGCCTACCTGTAGATTTTGTCCTCTAGCTCAGCCGGCACCTAGGGAAACCGACCAAACCTGTGCATTTCTGAAAACTAGAGACCTAGGGGAATCCAAGATGGGTGACTTGTGGGGCTCTGATCAGGTCCTGTTACCCAGAAATCTTTGCAAACATCAAAATTTGCCTAAAAAAAACAAATTTTCCTTATGTTGCGGTGATAGAAAGTTCTGGAATCTGAGAGGAGCCACAAATTTCCATCCACCCAGCGTTCCCCCAAGTCTCCCGATAAAAATGATACCTCACTTGTGTCGGTAGGAATAGAGCCCGTGACAGGAAATGCCCCAAAACATAACGTGGACACATCCCATTTTTTGACAGAAAACAGAGGTGTTTTTTGCAAAGTGCCTACCTGTAGATTTTGGCCTCTAGCTCAGCCGGCACCTAGGGAAACCTACCAAACCTGTGCATTTTTGAAAACCAGAGACCTAGGGGAATCCAAGATGTGGTGACTTGTGGGGCTCTGACCAGGTTCTGTTACCCAGAATCCTTTGCAAACATCAAAATTTGCCTAAAAAAACACATTTTCCTTATATTTCGGTGACAGAAAGTTCTGGAATCTGAGAGGAACCACAAATTTCCTTCCACCCAGCGTTCCCCCAAGTCTCCCGATAGAAATGATACCTCACTTGTGTCGGTAGGCATAGCGCCCGTGACAGGAAATGCCCCAAACACAACGTGGACACATCAAATTGTGTCACAGAAAACAGGTGTTTTTTACAAAGTGCCTACCTGTAAATTTTGGCCTCTAGCTCAGCCAGCACCTGGGGAAACCTACCAAACCTGTGCATTTTTGAAAACTAGAGACCTAGGGGAATCCAAGATGGGGTGACTTGTGGGGCTCTGACCATGTTCTATTACCCAGAATCCTTTGCAAACCTCAAAATTTGGCTAAAAAAACTCATTTTCCTCACATTTCGGTGACAGAATGTTCTGGAATCTGATAGGAGCCACACATTTCCTTCCACCCAGCGTTCCCCCAAGTCTCCCGATAAAAATGACACCTCACTTGTGTGGGTAGGCCTAGCGCCCGCAACAGGAAATGCCCCAAAACACAACGTGGACACATCCAATTTTTTGACAGAAAACAGAGGTGTTTTTTGCAAAGTGCCTACCTGTAGATTTTGGCCTCTAGCTCAGCAGGCATCTAGGGAAACCTACAAAACCTGTGCATTTTTTTAAACTAGAGCCCTAGGGGAATCCAGGATGGGGTGACTTCTGGGGCTCTGACCAGGTCCTGTTACCCAGAATCCTTTGTCAACATCAAAATTTGCCTAAAAAAACACAATTTCCTTATATTTCGGTGACAGAAAGTTCTGGAATCTGAGAGGAGATACAAATTTCCTTCGACCCAGCGTTCCCCCAAGTCTCCTGATAAAAATGATACCTCACTTTTGTCGGTAGGCATAGCGCCCGCAACAGCAAAGGCCCCAAAACACAACGTGGACACATCCCATTTCTTGACAGAAAACACAAGTGTTTTTTGCAAAGTGCCTACCTGTAGATTTTGTCCTCTAGCTCAGCCGGCACCTAGGGAAACCTACCAAACCTGTGCATTTCTTAAAACTAGAGACCTAGGGGAATCCAAGATGGGTGACTTGTGGGGCTCTGACCAGGTTCTGTTACCCAGAATCCTTTACAAACCTCAAAATGTGGCTTAAAAAACACATTTTCCTCACATTTTGGTGACAGAAAGTTCTGGAATCTGAGAGGAGCCACAAATTTCCTTTCACCCAGCGTTCCCCAAAGTCTCCCTATAAAAATGATACCTCACTTGTGTGGGTAGGCGTAGCGCCCGCGACAGGAAACCCCCCAAAACACAACGTTGGCACATCCCATTTTTTGACAGAAAACAGAGGTGTTTTTTGCAAAGTGCCTACCTGTAGATTTTGTCCTCTAGCTCAGCCGGCACCTAGGGAAACCTACCAAACCTGTGCATTTCTGAAAACTAGAGACCTAGGGGAATCCAAGATGGGTGACTTGTGGGGCTCTGATCAGGTCCTGTTACCCCGAATCCTTTGCAAACATCAAAATTTGCCTAAAAAAAACAAATTTTCCCTATATTGCGGTGATAGAAAGTTCTGGAATCTGAGAGGAGCCACAAATTTCCATCCACCCAGCGTTCCCCCAAGTCTCCCGATAAAAATGATACCTCACTTGTGTCGGTAGGAATAGAGCCCATGACAGGAAATGCCCCAAAACATAACGTGGACACATCCCATTTTTTGACAGAAAACAGAGGTGTTTTTTGCAAAGTGCCTACCTGTAGATTTTGGCCTCTAGCTCAGCCGGCACCTAGGGAAACCTACCAAACCTGTGCATTTTTGAAAACCAGAGACCTAGGGGAATCCAAGATGTGGTGACTTGTGGGGCTCTGACCAGGTTCTGTTACCCAGAATCCTTTGCAAACATCAAAATTTGCCTAAAAAAACACATTTTCCTTATATTTCGGTGACAGAAAGTTCTGGAATCTGAGAGGAACCACAAATTTCCTTCCACCCAGCGTTCCCCCAAGTCTCCCGATAGAAATGATACCTCACTTGTGTCGGTAGGCATAGCGCCCGTGACAGGAAATGCCCCAAAACACAACGTGGACACATCAAATTGTGTGACAGAAAACAGGTTTTTTTACAAAGTGCCTACCTGTAAATTTTGGCCTCTAGCTCAGCCAGCACCTGGGGAAACCTACCAAACCTGTGCATTTTTGAAAACTAGAGACCTAGGGGAATCCAAGATGGGGTGACTTGTGGGGCTCTGACCATGTTCTATTACCCAGAATCCTTTGCAAACCTCAAAATGTGGCTAAAAAAACTCATTTTCCTCACATTTCGGTGACAGAATGTTCTGGAATCTGAGAGGAGCCACACATTTCCTTCCACCCAGCGTTCCCCCAAGTCTCCCGATAAAAATGACACCTCACTTGTGTGGGTAGGCCTAGCGCCCGCAACAGGAAATGCCCCAAAACACAACGTGGACACATCCAATTTTTTGACAGAAAACAGAGGTGTTTTTTGCAAAGTGCCTACCTGTAGATTTTGGCCTCTAGCTCAGCAGGCATCTAGGGAAACCTACAACACCTGTGCATTTTTTAAAACTAGAGCCCTAGGGGAATCCAGGATGGGGTGACTTCTGGGGCTCTGACCAGGTCCTGTTACCCAGAATCCTTTGTCAACATCAAAATTTGCCTAAAAAAACACAATTTCCTTATATTTCGGTGACAGAAAGTTCTGGAATCTGAGAGGAGATACAAATTTCCTTCGACCCAGCGTTCCCCCAAGTCTCCTGATAAAAATGATACCTCACTTTTGTCGGTAGGCATAGCGCCCGCAACAGCAAAGGCCCCAAAACACAACGTGGACACATCCCATTTTTTGACAGAAAACACAAGTGTTTTTTGCAAAGTGCCTACCTGTAGATTTTGGCCTCTAGCTCAGCCGGCACCTAGGGAAACCGACCAAACCTGTGCATTTTTTAAAACTAGAGACCTATGGGAATCCAAGTTGGGGTGACTTGTGGGGCTCTGACCAAGTTCTGATACCCAGAATCCTTTGCAAAGCTCAAAATGTTGCTAAAAAAACACATTTTCCTCACATTTCGGTGACAGAAAGTTCTGGAATCTGAGAGGAGCCACAAATTTCCTCCACCCAGCATTCCCTCAAGTCTCCTGATAAAAATGATACCTCACATGTGTGGGTAGGCCTAGCGCCCGCGACAGGAAATGCCCCAAAACACAACGTGAACACATCCCATTTTTTGACAGAAAACAGAGGTGTTTTTTGCAAAGTGCCTACCTGTAGATTTTGGCCTCTAGCTCTGCCGGCACCTAGGGAAACTCACCAAACCTGTGCATTTTGTAAAACTGGAGACCTAGGATAATCCATGATGCGGTGACTAGTGGGGCTCTGACCAGGTTCTATTACCCAGAATCCTTTGTAAACATCAAAATTTGGCTAAAAAAACACATTTTCCTCACATTTCGGTGACAGATAGTTCTGAAATCTGAGAGGAGCCACAAATTTCCTTCCACCCAGCGTTCCCCCAAGTCTCCCGATAAAAATGATACCTCACTTGTGTGTGTAGGCCTAGAGCCCGCAAGCGGAAATGCCCCAAAACACAACGTGGACACATCCCATTTTTTGACATAAAAAAGAGGTGTTTTGTGCAAAGTGCCAACATGTAGATTTTGGCCTCTAGCTCTGCCGGCACCTATGGAAACCTACCAAACCTGTGCATTTTTTAAAACTAGAGACCTAGGGGAATCAAAGATGGGGTGACTTGTGGGGCTCTGACCAGGTTCTGTTACCCAGAATCCTTTGCAAACCTCAAAATGTGGCTAAAAAACACATTTTCCTGACATTTCAGTGACAGAAAGTTCTGGAATCTGAGAGGAGCCACAAATTTCCTTCCCTCCAGCGTTCCCCCAAGTCTTCCGATAAAAATGATACCTCACATGTGTGTGTAGGCCTAGCGCCCGGAAGCAGAAATGTCCCAAATCAAAAAATGTGGACACATCCCATTTTTTGACAGAAAACAGCGATGTTTTTAGCAAAATGCCTACCTGTAGATTTTGGCCTCTAGCTCAGCCGGCACCTAGGGAAACCTACCAAAGCTGTGCTTTTTTGAAAACTAGAGACCTAGGGGAATCCAAGATGGGGTGACTTGTGGGGCTCTGATCAAACCTGTGCATTTTTTAAAACTAGAGACCTAGGGGAATCCAAGATGGGGTGACTTGTGGGACTCTGATCAGGTCCTGTTACCCAGAATCCTTTGCAAACCTCAAAATTTGGCTAAAAAAACACATTTTCCTCACATTTCGGTGACAGAAAGCTCTGGAATCTGAGAGGAACCACAAATTTCCTTCCACCCAGCGTTCCCCCAAGTCTCCCGATAAAAATGATACCTCACTTGTGTCGGTAGACATCGCGCCCGTGACAGGAAATGCCCCAAAACACAACGTGGACAAATCCAATTTTTTTACAGAAAACAGAGGTGTTTTTTGCAAAGTGCCTACCTGTAGATTTTGGCCTCTAGCTCAGCCGGCACCTAGGGAAACCTACCAAACCTGTGCATTTTTTAAAACTAGAGACCTAGGGGAATCCAAGATGGGGTGACTTGTGGGGCTCTGACCAGGTTCTCTTACCCAGAATCCTTTGCGCACCTTAAAATGGGGCTGAAAAAACACATTTTCCTCACATTTCGGTGACAGAAATTTCTGGCATCTGAGAGGAGCTACACATTTCCTTCCACCCAGCGTTCCCCCAAGTCTCCCGATAAAAATGATACCTCACTTGTGTGGGTAGGCCTAGCGCCCACGACAGGAAATGCCCCAAAACACAACATGGACACATCCCATTTTTTGACAGAAAACAGGGGTGTTTTTTGCAAAGTGCCTACCTGTAGATTTTGGCCTCTAGCTCAGCCGGCACCTAGGGAAACCTACCAAACCTGTGCATTTTTTAAAACTAGAGACCTAGGGGAATCCAAGATGGTGTGACTTGTGGGGCTCTGAACAGGTCCTGTTACCCAGATTATTTTGCAAACATCAAGATTTGCCTAAAAAAACAAATTTTACTTATATTTCGGGGACAGAAAGTTCTGGAATCTGAGAGGAACCACAAATTTCCTTACACCCAGCGTACCCCCAAGTCTCCCGATAGAAATGATACCTCACTTGTGTCGGTAGGCATAGCGCCCGTGACAGGAAATGCCCCAAAACACAACATGGACACATCAAATTGTGTGACAGAAATCAGGTGTTTTTTACAAAGTGCCTACCTGTAAATTTTGGCCTCTAGCTCAGCCAGCACCTGGGGAAACCTACCAAACCTGTGCATTTTTGAAAACTAGAGACCTAGGGGAATCCAAGATGGGGTGACTTGTGGGGCTCTGACCATGTTCTATTACCCCTAATCCTTTGCAAACCTCAAAATTTGGCTAAAAAAACTCATTTTCCTCACATTTCGGTGACAGAATGTTCTGGAATCTGAGAGGAGCTACACATTTCCTTCCACCCAGCGTTCCCCCAAGTCTCCCGATAAAAATGACACCTCACTTGTGTGGGTAGGCCTAGCGCCCGCAACAGGAAATGCCCCAAAACACAACGTGGACACATCCAATTTTTTGACATAAAACAGAGGTGTTTTCTGCAAAGTGCCTACCTGTAGATTTTGGCCTCTAGCTCAGCAGGCATATAGGGAAACCTACAAAACCTGTGCATTTTGTAAAACTAGAGCCCTAGGGGAATCCAGGATGGGGTGACTTCTGGGGCTCTGACCAGGTCCTGTTACCCAGAATCCTTTGTCAACATCAAAATTTGCCTAAAAAAACACAATTTCCTTATATTTCGGTGACAGAAAGTTCTGGAATCTGAGAGGAACCACAAATTTCCTTCCACCCAGCGTTCCCCCAAGTCTCCTGATAAAAATGATACCTCACTTTTGTCGGTAGGCATAGCGCCCGCAACAGCAAAGGCCCCAAAACACAACGTGGACACATCCCATTTTTTGACAGAAAACACAAGTGTTTTTTGCAAAGTGCCTACCTGTAGATTTTGTCCTCTAGCTCAGCCGGCACCTAGGGAAACCTACCAAACCTGTGCATTTCTTAAAACTAGAGACCTAGGGGAATCCAAGATGGGTGACTTGTGGGGCTCTGACCAGGTTCTGTTACCCAGAATCCTTTACAAACCTCAAAATGTGGCTTAAAAAACACATTTTCCTCACATTTGGTGACAGAAAGTTCTGGAATCTGAGAGGAGCCACAAATTTCCTTTCACCCAGCGTTCCCCAAAGTCTCCCGATAAAAATGATACCTCACTTGTGTCGGTAGGCATAGCGCCCGTGACAGGAAATGCCCCAAAACACAACGTGGACACATCAAATTGTGTGACAGAAAACAGGTGTTTTTTACAAAGTGCCTACCTGTAAATTTTGGCCTCTAGCTCAGCCAGCACCTGGGGAAACCTACCAAACCTGTGCATTTTTTAAAACTAGAGACTTAGGGGAATCCAAGATGGGGTGACTTGTGGGGCTCTGACCATGTTCTATTACCCAGAATCCTTTGCAAACCTCAAAATTTGGCTAAAAAAACTCATTTTCCTCACATTTCGGTGACAGAATGTTCTGGAATCTGAGAGGAGCCACAAATTTCCTTCCACCCAGCGTTCCCCCAAGTCTCCTGATAAAAATGACACCTCACTTGTGTGGGTAGGCCTAGCGCCCGCAACAGGAAATGCCCCAAAACACAACGTGGACAAATCCAATTTTTTGACAGAAAACAGAGGTGTTTTTTGCAAAGTGCCTACCTGTAGATTTTGGCCTCTAGCTCAGCAGGCATCTAGGGAAACCTACAAAACCTGTGCATTTTTTAAAACTAGAGCCCTAGGGGAATCCAGGATGGGGTGACTTCTGGGGCTCTGACCAGGTCCTGTTACCCAGAATCCTTTGTCAACATCAAAATTTGCCTAAAAAAACACAATTTCCTTATATTTCGGTGACAGAAAGTTCTGGAATCTGAGAGGAGCCACAAATTTCCTTCCACCCAGCGTTCCCCCAAGTCTCCTGATAAAAATGATACCTCACTTTTGTCGGTAGGCATAGCGCCCGCAACAGCAAAGGCCCCAAAACACAACGTGGACACATCCCATTTTTTGACAGAAAACACAAGTGTTTTTTGCAAAGTGCCTACCTGTAGATTTTGTCCTATAGCTCAGCCGGCACCTAGGGAAACCTACAAAAACCTGTGCATTTCTTAAAACTAGAGACCTAGGGGAATCCAAGATGGGTGACTTGTGGGGCTCTGACCAGGTTCTGTTACCCAGAATCCTTTACAAACCTCAAAATGTGGCTAAAAAAACTCATTTTCCTCACATTTTGGTGACAGAAAGTTCTGGAATCTGAGAGGAGCCACAAATTTCCTTTCACCCAGCGTTCCCCAAAGTCTCCGGATAAAAATGATACCTCACTTGTGTGGGTAGGCGTAGCGCCCGCGACAGGAAACCCCCCAAAACACAACGTTGACACATCCCATTTTTTGACAGAAAACAGAGGTGTTTTTTGCTAAGTGCCTACCTGTAGATTTTGTCCTCTAGCTCAGCCGGCACCTAGGGAAACCTACCAAACCTGTGCATTTCTGAAAACTAGAGACCTAAGGGAATCCAAGATGGGTGACTTGTGGGGCTCTGATCAGGTCCTGTTACCCAGAATCCTTTGCAAACATCAAAATTTGCCTAAAAAAAACAAATTTTCCTTATATTGCGGTGATAGAAAGTTCTGGAATCTGAGAGGAGCCACAAATTTCCATCCACCCAGCGTTCCCCCAAGTCTCCCGATAAAAATGATACCTCACATGTGTGTGTAGGCCTAGCGCCCGGAAGCAGAAATGTCCCAAATCAAAAAATGTGGACACATCCTATTTTTTGACAGAAAACAGCGATGTTTTTAGCAAAATGCCTACCTGTAGATTTTGGCCTCTAGCTCAGCCGGCACCTAGGGAAACCTACCAAAGCTGTGCATTTTTGAAAACTAGAGACCTAGGGGAATCCAAGATGGGGTGACTTGTGGGGCTCTGATCAAACCTGTGCATTTTTTAAAACTAGAGACCTAGGGGAATCCAAGATGGGGTGACTTGTGGGACTCTGATCAGGTCCTGTTATCCAGAATCCTTTGCAAACCTCAAAATTTGGCTAAAAAAACACATTTTCCTCACATTTCGGTGACAGAAAGCTCTGGAATCTGAGAGGAACCACAAATTTCCTTCCACCCAGCGTTCCCCCAAGTCTCCCGATAAAAATGATACCTCACTTGTGTCGGTAGACATCGCGCCCGTGACAGGAAATGCCCCAAAACACAACATGGACACATCCCATTTTTTGACAGGAAACGGAGGTGTTTTTTGCAAAGTGCCTACCTGAAGATTTTGGCCTCTAGCTCAGCCGGCACCTAGGGAAACCTACCAAACCTGTGCATTTTTGAAAACTAGAGACCTAGGGGAATCCAAGATGGGGTGACTTGTGGGGCTCTGACCAGGTTCTGTTACCCAGAATCCTTTGCGCACCTTAAAATGGGGCTGAAAAAACACATTTTCCTCACATTTCGGTGACAGAAAGTTCTGGCATCTGAGAGGAGCTACACATTTCCTTCCACCCAGCGTTCCCCCAAGTCTCCCGATAAAAATGATACCTCACTTGTGTGGGTAGGCCTAGCGCCCGCGACAGGAAATGCCCCAAAACACAACATGGACACATCCCATTTTTTGACAGAAAACAGGGGTGTTTTTTGCAAAGTGCCTACCTGTAGATTTTGGCCTCTAGCTCAGCCGCTAGCTCTAGCTAGCTCTAGCTCACCTAGGGAAACCGACCAAACCTGTGCATTTTTTAAATCTAGAGACCTAGGGGAATCCAAGATGGGGTGACTTGTGGGGCTCTGATCAGGTCCTGTTACCCAGATTCTTTTGCAAACATCAAGATTTGCCTAAAAAAACAAATTTTACTTATATTTCGGTGACAGAAAGTTCTGGAATCTGAGAGGAACCACACATTTTTTGAACACTAGAGACCTAGGGGAATCCATGATGGGGTGACTTGTGGGGCTCTGACCATGTTCTATTACCCAGAATCCTTTGCAAACCTCAAAATTTGGCTAAAAAAACTCATTTTCCTCACATTTCGGTGACAGAATGTTCTGGAATCTGAGAGGAACCACAAATTTCCTTCCACCCAGCGTTCCCCCAAGTCTCCCGATAAAAATGACACCTCACTTGTGTGGGTAGGCCTAGCGCCCGCAACAGGAAATGCCCCAAAACACAACGTGGACACATCCAATTTTTTGACAGAAAACAGAGGTGTTTTTTGCAAAGTGCCTACCTGTAGATTTTGGCCTCTAGCTCAGCAGGCATATAGGGAAACCTACAAAACCTGTGCATTTTTTAAAACTAGAGCCCTAGGGGAATCCAGGATGGGGTGACTTCTGGGGCTCTGACCAGGTCCTGTTACCCAGAATCCTTTGTCAACATCAAAATTTGCCTAAAAAAAGACAATTTCCTTATATTTCGGTGACAGAAAGTTCTGGAATCTGAGAGAAGCCACAAATTTCCTTCCACCCAGCGTTCCCCCAAGTCTCCTGATAAAAATGATACCTCACTTTTGTCGGTAGGCATAGCGCCCGCAACAGCAAAGGCCCCAAAACACAACGTGGACACATCCCATTTTTTGACATAAAACACAAGTGTTTTTTGCAAAGTGCCTACCTGTAGATTTTGTCCTCTAGCTCAGCCGGCACCTAGGGAAACCTACCAAACCTGTGCATTTCTTAAAACTAGAGACCTAGAGGAATCCAAGATGGGTGACTTGTGGGGCTCTGACCAGGTTCTGTTACCCAGAATCCTTTACAAACCTCAAAATGTGGCTTAAAAAACACATTTTCCTCACATTTTGGTGACAGAAAGTTCTGGAATCTGAGAGGAGCCACAAATTTCCTTTCACCCAGCGTTCCCCAAAGTCTCCCGATAAAAATGATACCTCACTTGTGTCGGTAGGCATAGCGCCCGTGACAGGAAATGCCCCAAAACACAACGTGGACACATCAAATTGTGTGACAGAAAACAGGTGTTTTTTACAAAGTGCCTACCTGTAAATTTTGGCCTCTAGCTCAGCCAGCACCTGGGGAAACCTACCAAACCTGTGCATTTTTTAAAACTAGAGAATTAGGGGAATCCAAGATGGGGTGACTTGTGGGGCTCTGACCATGTTCTTTTACCCAGAATCCTTTGCAAACCTCAAAATTTGGCTAAAAAAACTCATTTTCCTCACATTTCGGTGACAGAATGTTCTGGAATCTGAGAGGAGCCACAAATTTCCTTCCACCCAGCGTTCCCCCAAGTCTCCTGATAAAAATGACACCTCACTTGTGTGGGTAGGCCTAGCGCCCGCAACAGGAAATGCCCCAAAACACAACGTGGACAAATCCAATTTTTTGACAGAAAACAGAGGTGTTTTTTGCAAAGTGCCTACCTGTAGATTTTGGCCTCTAGCTCAGCAGGCATCTAGGGAAACCTACAAAACCTGTGCATTTTTTAAAACTAGAGCCCTAGGGGAATCCAGGATGGGGTGACTTCTGGGGCTCTGACCAGGTCCTGTTACCCAGAATCCTTTGTCAACATCAAAATTTGCCTAAAAAAACACAATTTCCTTATATTTCGGTGACAGAAAGTTCTGGAATCTGAGAGGAGCCACAAATTTCCTTCCACCCAGCGTACCCCCAAGTCTCCTGATAAAAATGATACCTCACTTTTGTCGGTAGGCATAGCGCCCGCAACAGCAAAGGCCCCAAAACACAACGTGGACACATCCCATTTTTTGACAGAAAACACAAGTGTTTTTTGCAAAGTGCCTACCTGTAGATTTTGTCCTATAGCTCAGCCGGCACCTAGGGAAACCTACAAAAACCTGTGCATTTCTTAAAACTAGAGACCTAGGGGAATCCAAGATGGGTGACTTGTGGGGCTCTGACCAGGTTCTGTTACCCAGAATCCTTTACAAACCTCAAAATGTGGCTTAAAAAACACATTTTCCTCACATTTTGGTGACAGAAAGTTCTGGAATCTGAGAGGAGCCACAAATTTCCTTTCACCCAGCGTTCCCCAAAGTCTCCCGATAAAAATTATACCTCACTTGTGTGGGTAGGCGTAGCGCCCGCGACAGGAAACCCCCCAAAACACAACGTTGACACATCCCATTTTTTGACAGAAAACAGAGGTGTTTTTTGCTAAGTGCCTACCTGTAGATTTTGTCCTCTAGCTCAGCCGGCACCTAGGGAAACCTACCAAACCTGTGCATTTCTGAAAACTAGAGACCTAAGGGAATCCAAGATGGGTGACTTGTGGGGCTCTGATCAGGTCCTGTTACCCAGAATCCTTTGCAAACATCAAAATTTGCCTAAAAAAAACAAATTTTCCTTATATTGCGGTGATAGAAAGTTCTGGAATCTGAGAGGAGCCACAAATTTCCATCCACCCAGCGTTCCCCCAAGTCTCCCGATAAAAATGATACCTCACATGTGTGTGTAGGCCTAGCGCCCGGAAGCAGAAATGTCCCAAATCCAAAAATGTGGACACATCCCATTTTTTGACAGAAAACAGCGATGTTTTTAGCAAAATGCCTACCTGTAGATTTTGGCCTCTAGCTCAGCCGGCACCTAGGGAAACCTACCAAAGCTGTGCATTTTTGAAAACTAGAGACCTAGGGGAATCCGAGATGGGGTGACTTGTGGGGCTCTGATCAAACCTGTGCATTTTTTAAAACTAGAGACCTAGGGGAATCCAAGATGGGGTGACTTGTGGGACTCTGATCAGGTCCTGTTACCCAGAATCCTTTGCAAACCTCAAAATTTGGCTAAAAAAACACATTTTTCTCACATTTCGGTGACAGAAAGCTCTGGAATCTGAGAGGAACCACAAATTTCCTTCCACCCAGCGTTCCCCCAAGTCTCCCGATAAAAATGATACCTCACTTGTGTCGGTAGACATCGCGCCCGTGACAGGAAATGCCCCAAAACACAACATGGACACATCCCATTTTTTGACAGAAAACGGAGGTGTTTTTTGCAAAGTGCCTACCTGAAGATTTTGGCCTCTAGCTCAGCCGGCACCTAGGGAAACCTACCAAACCTGTGCATTTTTGAAAACTAGAGACCTAGGGGAATCCAAGATGGGGTGACTTGTGGGGCTCTGACCAGGTTCTGTTACCCAGAATCCTTTGCGCACCTTAAAATGGGGCTGAAAAAACACATTTTCCTCACATTTCGGTGACAGAAAGTTCTGGCATCTGAGAGGAGCTACACATTTCCTTCCACCCAGCGTTCCCCCAAGTCTCCCGATAAAAATGATACCTCACTTGTGTGGGTAGGCCTAGCGCCCGCGACAGGAAATGCCCCAAAACACAACATGGACACATCCCATTTTTTGACAGAAAACAGGGGTGTTTTTTGCAAAGTGCCTATCTGTAGATTTTGGCCTCTAGCTCAGCCGCTAGCTCTAGCTAGCTCTAGCTCACCTAGGGAAACCGACCAAACCTGTGCATTTTTTAAATCTAGAGACCTAGGGGAATCCAAGATGGGGTGACTTGTGGGGCTCTGATCAGGTCCTGTTACCCAGATTCTTTTGCAAACATCAAGATTTGCCTAAAAAAACAAATTTTACTTATATTTCGGTGACAGAAAGTTCTGGAATCTGAGAGGAACCACAAATTTTTTGAACACTTGAGACCTAGGGGAATCCAAGATGGGGTGACTTGTGGGGCTCTGACCATGTTCTATTACCCAGAATCCTTTGCAAACCTCAAAATTTGGCTAAAAAAACTCATTTTCCTCACATTTCGGTGACAGAATGTTCTGGAATCTCTGAGGAACCACAAATTTCCTTCCACCCAGCGTTCCCCCAAGTCTCCCGATAAAAATGACACCTCACTTGTGTGGGTAGGCCTAGCGCCCGCAACAGGAAATGCCCCAAAACACAACGTGGACACATCCAATTTTTTGACAGAAAACAGAGGTGTTTTTTGCAAAGTGCCTACCTGTAGATTTTGGCCTCTAGCTCAGCAGGCATATAGGGAAACCTACAAAACCTGTGCATTTTTTAAAACTAGAGCCCTAGGGGAATCCAGGATGGGGTGACTTCTGGGGCTCTGACCAGGTCCTGTTACCCAGAATCCTTTGTCAACATCAAAATTTGCCTAAAAAAAGACAATTTCCTTATATTTCGGTGACAGAAAGTTCTGGAATCTGAGAGAAGCCACAAATTTCCTTCCACCCAGCGTTCCCCCAAGTCTCCTGATAAAAATGATACCTCACTTTTGTCGGTAGGCATAGCGCCCGCAACAGCAAAGGCCCCAAAACACAACGTGGACACATCCCATTTTTTGACATAAAACACAAGTGTTTTTTGCAAAGTGCCTACCTGTAGATTTTGTCCTCTAGCTCAGCCGGCACCTAGGGAAACCTACCAAACCTGTGCATTTCTTAAAACTAGAGACCTAGGGGAATCCAAGATGGGTGACTTGTGGGGCTCTGACCAGGTTCTGTTACCCAGAATCCTTTACAAACCTCAAAATGTGGCTTAAAAAACACATTTTTCTCACATTTTGGTGACAGAAAGTTCTGGAATCTGAGAGGAGCCACAAATTTCCTTTCACCCAGCGTTCCCCAAAGTCTCCCGATAAAAATGATACCTCACTTGTGTGGGTAGGCGTAGCGCCCGCGACAGGAAACCCCCCAAAACACAACGTTGACACATCCCATTTTTTGACAGAAAACAGAGGTGTTTTTTGCTAAGAGCCTACCTGTAGATTTTGTCCTCTAGCTCAGCCGGCACCTAGGGAAACCTACCAAACCTGTGCATTTCTGAAAACTAGAGACCTAGGGGAATCCAAGATGGGTGACTTGTGGGGCTCTGATCAGGTCCTGTTACCCAGAATCCTTTGCAAACATCAAAATTTGCCTAAAAAAAACAAATTTTCCTTATATTGCGGTGATAGAAAGTTCTGGAATCTGAGAGGAGCCACAAATTTCCATCCACCCAGCGTTCCCCCAAGTCTCCCGATAAAAATGATACCTCACTTGTGTCGGTAGGAATAGAGCCCGTGACAGGAAATGCCCCAAAACATAACGTTGACACATCCCATTTTTTGACAGAAAACAGAGGTGTTTTTTGCAAAGTGCCTACCGGTAGATTTTGGCCTCTAGCTCAGCCGGCACCTAGGGAAACCTACCAAACCTGTGCATTTTAGAAAACTAGAGACCTAGGGGAATCCAAGATGGGGTGACTTCTGGGGCTCTGACCAGGTTCTGTTACCCAGAATCCTTTGCAAACATCAAAATTTGCCTAAAAAAAGACATTTTCCTTATATTTCGGTGACAGAAAGTTCTGGAATCTGAGAGGAACCACAAATTTCCTTCCACCCAGCGTTCCCCCAAGTCTCCCGATAAAAATGATACCTCACTTGTGTCGGTAGGAATAGAGCCCGTGACAGGAAATGCCCCAAAACATAACGTGGACACATCCCATTTTTTGACAGAAAACAGCGATGTTTTTGGCAAAATGCTTACCTGTAGATTTTGGCCTCTAGCTCAGCCGGCACCTAGGGAAACCTACCAAAGCTGGGCTTTTTTGAAAACTAGAGATCTAGGGGAATCCAAGATGGGGTGACTTGTGGGGCTCTGATCAGGTCCTGTTACCCAGAATCCTTTGCAAACCTCAAAATTTGGCTAAAAAAACACATTTTCCTCAAATTTCGGTGACAGAAAGTTCTGGAATCTGAGAAGGAACCACAAATTTCCTTCTTCCTAGCGTTCCCCCAAGTCTCCCGATAAAAATGATACCTCACTTGTGTCGGTAGGCATAGCGCCCGCGACAGGAAATGCCCCAAAACACAACGTGGACACATCAAATTGTGTGACAGAAAACAGGTGTTTTTTGCAAAGTGCCTACCTGTAGATTTTGGCCTCTAGCTCAGCCGGCACCTAGGGAAACCGACCAAACCTGTGCATTTTTTAAAACTAGAGACCTATGGGAATCCAAGTTGGGGTGACTTGTGGGGCTCTGACCAAGTTCTGATACCCAGAATCCTTTGCAAAGCTCAAAATGTTGCTAAAAAAACACATTTTCCTCACATTTCGGTGACAGAAAGTTCTGGAATCTGAGAGGAGCCACAAATTTCCTTCCACCCAGCATTCCCTCAAGTCTCCCGATAAAAATGATACCTCACTTGTGTGGGTAGGCCTAGCGCCCGCGACAGGAAATGCCCCAAAACACAACGTGAACACATCCCATTTTTTGACAGAAAACAGAGGTGTTTTTTGCAAAGTGCCTACCTGTAGATTTTGGCCTCTAGCTCTGCCTGCACCTAGGGAAACCTACCAAACCTGTGCATTTTAGAAAACTAGAGACCTAGGGGAATCAAATATGGGGTGACTTGTGGGGCTCTGACCAGGTTCTGTTACCCAGAATCCTTTGCAAACCTCAAAATGTGGCTAAAAAACACATTTTCCTGACATTTCAGTGACAGAAAGTTCTCGAATCTGAGAGGAGCCACAAATTTCCTTCCCCCCAGCGTTCCCCCAAGTCTTCCGATAAAAATGATACCTCACATGTGTGTGTAGGCCTAGCGCCCGGAAGCAGAAATGTCCCAAATCAAAAAATGTGGACACATCCCATTTTTTGACAGAAAACAGCGATGTTTTTAGCAAAATGCCTACCTGTAGATTTTGGCCTCTAGCTCAGCCGGCACATAGGGAAACCTACCAAAGCTGTGCATTTTTGAAAACTAGAGACCTAGGGGAATCCAAGATGGGGTGACTTGTGGGGCTCTGATCAAACCTGTGCATTTTTTAAAACTAGAGACCTAGGGGAATCCAAGATGGGGTGACTTGTGGGACTCTGATCAGGTCCTGTTACCCAGAATCCTTTGCAAACCTCAAAATTTGGCTAAAAAAACACATTTTCCTCACATTTCGGTGACAGAAAGCTCTGGAATCTGAGAGGAACCACAAATTTCCTTCCACCCAGCGTTCCCCCAAGTCTCCCGATAAAAATGATACCTCACTTGTGTCGGTAGACATCGCGCCCGTGACAGGAAATGCCCCAAAACACAACATGGACACATCCCATTTTTTGACAGAAAACGGAGGTGTTTTTTGCAAAGTGCCTACCTGAAGATTTTGGCCTCTAGCTCAGCCGGCACCTAGGGAAACCTACCAAACCTGTGCATTTTTGAAAACTAGAGACCTAGGGGAATCCAAGATGGGGTGACTTGTGGGGCTCTGACCAGGTTCTGTTACCCAGAATCCTTTGCGCACCTTAAAATGGGGCTGAAAAAACACATTTTCCTCACATTTCGGTGACAGAAAGTTCTGGCATCTGAGAGGAGCTACACATTTCCTTCCACCCAGCGTTCCCCCAAGTCTCCCGATAAAAATGATACCTCACTTGTGTGGGTAGGCATAGCGCCTGTGACAGGAAATGCCCCAAACACAACGTGGACACATCAAGGGGGTCATTCCGACCCTGGCGGTCCATGACCGCCAGGGCCGGGGACCGCGGAAGCACCGCCATCAGGCTGGCGGTGCTTCCATGGGCATTCTGTACCGCTGCGGTCAGAAACGGGAAACCAGCGGTGTCCCGCCGGTTTCCCGCTGCCCCAGGGAATCCTCCAAGGCGGCGCTGCTTGCAGCGCCGCCGTGCGGATTCCGACCCCCTTACCGCCATCCTGTTCCTGGCGGTTTTCACCGCCAGGAACAGGATGGCGGTAACGGGTGTCGTGGGGCCCCTGGGGGCCCCTGCAGTGCCCATGCCAATGGCATGGGCACTGCAGGGGCCCCCTAACAGGGCCCCACATTGATTTTCAGTGTCTGCCAAGCAGACACTGAAAATCGCGACGGGTGCCACTGCACCCGTCGCACGCCTTCAACTCCACCGGCTTCATTCGGAGCCGGCTTCCTCGTTGAAGGCGCTTTCCCCGCTGGGCTGGCGGGCGGCCTTCTGGCGGTCGCCCGCCAGCCCAGCGGGAAAGCCAGAATGGCCGCCACGGTCATTTGACCACAGTGTGGTCATTCAGCGGCTCCCGCCGGGCGGGCGGTTACCGCCGCCGGCGGGAGTCGGAATGACCCCCCAAATATTTTGACAGAAAACAGGTGTTTTTTGCAAAGTGCCTACCTGTAGATTTTGGCCTCTAGCTCAGCCGGCACCTAGGGAAACCTACCAAACCTGTGCATTTTTGAAAACTAGAGACCAAAGGGAATCCAAGATGGGGTGAATTGTAGGGCTCTGACCAGGTTCTGTTAACCAGAATCCTTTGCAAACCTCAAAATGTGGCTAAAAACACATTTTCCTCACATTTCAGCGACAAAAAGTTCTAGAATCTGAGAGGAGCCACAAATGTCCTTCCACCCAGCGTTCCCCCAAGTCTCCCGATGAAAATGATACTTCACTTGTGTGGGTAGGCCTAGCGCCCGCGACAGCACGTGTCCCAAAACACAATGTGGACACTTCTAATTTTTTGACAGAAAACAGAGGTGTTTTTGGCAAAATGCCTACCTGTAGATTTTGGCCTCTAGCTCAGCCGTCAACTAGGGAAACCTACCAAACCTGTGAATTTTTTAAAACTAGAGACTTGGGGAATCCAAGATGGGGTGACTTGTGGGGCTCTGACCAGGTTCTATTAGCCAGAATCCTTTACAAACCTCAAAATTTTGCTAAACAAACTCATTTTCCTCACATTTCGGTGACAGAATGTTCTGGAATCTGAGAGGAGCCACACATTTCCTTCCACCCAGCCTTCCCCCAAGTCTACCGATAAAAATGACACCTCACTTGTGTGGGTAGGCATAGCGCCCGCAACAGGAAATGCCCCAAAACACAACGTGGACCAATCCCATTTTTTGACAGAAAACAGAGGTGTTTTTTGCAAAGTGCCTACCTGTAGATTTTGGCCTCTAGCTCTGCCGGCACCTAGGGAAACCTACCAAACCTGTGCATTTTTTAAAACTAGAGACCTAGGGGAATCCAAGATGGGGTGACTTGTGGGGCTCTGACCAGGCTCTATTATCCAGAATCCTTTGCAAACCTCAAAATTTGGCGAAAAAAACACATTTTCCTCAAAATTTCGGTGACAGAAAGTTCTGGAGAGGAGCCACAAATTTCCTTCCACCCAGCGTTCCCTCAAGTCTCCCGATAAAAATGATACCTCAGTTGTGTGGGTAGGCCTAGTGCCCGCGACATGAAATGCCCCAAAACACATGGTGGACACATCCCATTTTTTGACAGAAAACAGAGGTGTTTTTTGCAAAGTGCCTAACCTGTAGATTTTGGTCTCTAGCTCTGCCGGCAACAAGGGAAACCTACCAAACCTGTGCATTTCTGAAAACTAGAGACCTAGGGGAATCCAAGATGGGGTGACTTGTGGGGCTCTGACCAGGTTCTATTATCCAGAATCCTTTGCAAACCTCAAAATTTGGCTAAGAAAACACATTTTCCTCACATTTCGGTGACAGAAAGTTCTGGAATCTGAGAGGAGCCACAAATTTCCTTCCACCCAGCGTTCCCCCAAGTCTCCTGATAAAAATGATACCTCACTTTTGTCGGTAGGCATAGCGCCCGCAACAGGAAATGCCCCAAAACACAACGTGGACACATCAACTTTTTTGACAGAAAACAGGTGTTTTTTGCAAACTGCCTACCTGTAGATTTTGGCCTCTAGCTCAGCCAGCACCTAGGGAAACCTACCAAACCTGTGCATTTTTGAAAACTAGATACCTAAGGGAATTCAAGATGGGGTGACTTGTGGGGCTCTGACCAGGCTCTGTTACCCAGAATCCTTTGCAAACCTCAAAATGTGGCTAAAAAAACACATTTTACTCACATTTCGGTGACAGAAAGTTCTGGAATCTGAGAGGAGCCACAAATTTCCTTCCACCCAGCGTTCCCCCAAGTCTCCCGATAAAAATGATACCTCACTTGTGTGGGTAGGCCTAGCTCCCGCGACATGAAATGCCCCAAAACACAACGTGGACACATCCCATTTTTTGACAGATAACAGAGGTGTTTTTTGCAAAGTGCCTACCTGTAGATTCTGGCCTCTAGCTCTGCCGGCACCTAGGGAAACCTACCAAACCTGTGTATTTTTGAAAACTACAGACCTAGGGGAATCCAAGATGGGGTGACTTGTGGGGCTCTGACCAGGTTCTATTATCCAGAATTCTTTGCAAACCTCAAAATTTGGCTAAAAAAACACATTTTCCTCATATTTCAGTGACAAAAAGTTTTGGAATCTGAGAGGAGCCACAAATTTCCTTCCACCCAGCGTTCCCTCAAGTCTTCCGATAAAAATGATACCTCACTTGTGTGGGTAGGCCTAGCGTCCGCGACAGGAAATGCCCCAAAACACAACGTGGACACATCCCATTTTTTGACAGAAAACAGAGGTGTTTTTTGCAAAGTGCCTACCTGTAGATTTTGGCCTCTAGCTCAGCCGGCACCTAGGGAAACCTACCAAACCTGTGCATTTTTGAAAACTGGAGACCTAGGGGAATCCAAGATGGGGTGACTTGTGGGGCTCTGACCAGGTCCTGTTACCCCAGAATCCTTTGCAAACCTCAAAAGTTGCCTAAAAAAACACATTTTCCTTATATTTCGGTCACAGAAAGTTCTGGAATCTGAGAGGAGCCACAAATTTCCTTCCACCCAGCGTTCCCTCAAGTCTCCCGATAAAAATGATACCTCACGTGTGTGGGTAGGCCTCGTGCCCGCTATAGGAAATTTCCCAAAACACAATGTGGACACATCAAATTTTTTGACAGAAAACAGAGGTGTTTTTGTCAGAGTGCCTACCTGTAGATTTTGGCCTCTAGCTCAGCCGGCACCTAAGGAAACCGACCAAACCTGTGCATTTTTTAAAACTAGAGACCTAGGGGAATCCAAGATGGGGTGACTTGTGCAGCTCTGACCAGGTTCTGTTACCCAGAATCCTCTGCAAACCTCAAAATGTGGCTGAAAAAACACATTTTCCTCACATTTCGGTGACAGAAAGTTCTGGAATCAGACAGGAGCCACAAATTTCCTTCCACCCAGCGTTCCCTCAAGTCTCCCGATAAAAATGATACCTCACTTGTGTGGGTAGGCCTAGCGCCCGCGACAGGAAATGCCCCAAAACACAACGTGGACACATCCAATTTTTTGACAGAAAACAGAGGTGTTTTTTGCAAAGTGCCTACCTGTAGATTTTGGCCTCTAGCTCTGCCGGCACCTAGGGAAACCGACCAAACCTGTGCATTTTTGAAAACTAGAGACCTAGGGGAATCCAAGATGGGGTGACTTGTGGGGCTCTGACCAGGTTCTATTATCCAGAATTCTTTGCAAACCTCAAAATTTGGCTAAAAAAACACATTTTCCTCACATTTCAGTGACAAAAAGTTTTGGAATCTGAGAGAAGCCACAAATTTCCTTCCACCCAGCGTTCCCTCAAGTCTCCCGATAAAAATGATACCTCACTTGTGTGGGTAGGCCTAGCGCCCGCGACAGGAAATGCCCCAAAACACAACGTGGACACATCCCATTTTTTGACAGAAAACAGAGGTGTTTTTTGCAAAGTGCCTACCTGTAGATTTTGGCCTCTTGCTCAGCTGGCACCTAGGGAAATCCACCAAACCTGTGAATTTGTGAAAACTAGAGACCTAGAGGAATCCAAGATGGGATGACTTGTGGTGCTCTGACCAGGTTCTATTACCCAGAATCCTTTGCAAACCTTTAAATGTGGCTAAAAAAACACATTTTCCTCACATTTCGGTGACAGAAAGTTCTGGCATTTGAGAGGAGCTACACATTTCCTTCCACCCAGCGTTCCCCCAAGTTTCCCGATAAAAATGATACCTCACTTGTGTGGGTAGGCCTAGCGCCCGCGACAGGAAATGCCCCAAAACACAACATGGACACATCCCATTTTTTGACAGAAAACAGAGGTTTTTTTTGCAAAGTGCCTACCTGTAGATTTTGGCCTCTAGCTCAGCCGGCACCTAGGGAAACCTACGAAACCTGTGCATTTTTTAAAACTAGAGACCTAGGGGAATCCAAGATGGGGTGACTTCTGGGGCTCTGACCAGGTCCTGTTACCCAGAATCCTTTGCAAACATCAACATTTGCCTAAAAAACACATTTTCCTTATATTTTGGTGACAGAAAGTTCTGGAATCTGAGAGGAGCCACAAATTTCCTTCCACCCAGCGTTCCCCCAAGTCTCCCGATAAAAATGATATCTCACTTGTGTGGGTAGGCCTAGCGCCCGTGACAGGAAATGCCCCAAAACCCAACGTGGACCAATCAAATTGTTTGACAGAAAACAGGTGTTTTTTGCAAAGTGCCCACCTGTAGATTTTGGCCTCTAGCTCAGCCAGCACCTAGGGAAACCTACCAAACCTTTGCATTTTTGAAAACTAGAGACCTAAGGGAATCCAAGATGGGGTGACTTGTGGGGCTCTGACCAGTTTCTGTTACCCAGAATCCTTTGCAAACCTCAAAATGTGGCTAAAAAAACACATTTTCCTCACATTTCGGTGACAGAAAGTTCTGGAATCTGAGAGGAGACACAAATTTCCTTCCACCCAGCGTTCCCTTAAGTCTCCCGATAAAAATGATACCTCACTTGTGTGGGTAGGCCTAGCGCCCGCGACAGGAAATGCCCCAAAACACAACGTGGACACATCCTATTTTTTTACACAAAACATGTGTTTTTTCCAAAGTGCCTACCTGTAGATTTTGGCCTCTAGCTCTGCCGGCACCTAGGGAAACCGACCAAACCTGTGCATTTTTGAAAACTAGAGACCTAGGGGAATCCAAGATGGGGTGACTTGTGGGGCTCTGACCAGGTTCTATTATCCAGAATTCTTTGCAAACCTCAAAATTTGGCTAAAAAAACACATTTTCCTCACATTTCAGTGACAAAAAGTTTTGGAATCTGAGAGAAGCCACAAATTTCCTTCCACCCAGCGTTCCCTCAAGTCTCCCGATAAAAATGATACCTCACTTGTGTGGGTAGGCCTAGCGCCCGCGACAGGAAATGCCCCAAAACACAACGTGGACACATCCCATTTTTTGACAGAAAACAGAGGTGTTTTTTGCAAAGTGCCTACCTGTAGATTTTGGCCTCTTGCTCAGCTGGCACCTAGGGAAATCCACCAAACCTGTGAATTTGTGAAAACTAGAGACCTAGAGGAATCCAAGATGGGATGACTTGTGGTGCTCTGACCAGGTTCTATTACCCAGAATCCTTTGCAAACCTTTAAATGTGGCTAAAAAAACACATTTTCCTCACATTTCGGTGACAGAAAGTTCTGGCATTTGAGAGGAGCTACACATTTCCTTCCACCCAGCGTTCCCCCAAGTTTCCCGATAAAAATGATACCTCACTTGTGTGGGTAGGCCTAGCGCCCGCGACAGGAAATGCCCCAAAACACAACATGGACACATCCCATTTTTTGACAGAAAACAGAGGTTTTTTTTGCAAAGTGCCTACCTGTAGATTTTGGCCTCTAGCTCAGCCGGCACCTAGGGAAACCTACGAAACCTGTGCATTTTTTAAAACTAGAGACCTAGGGGAATCCAAGATGGGGTGACTTCTGGGGCTCTGACCAGGTCCTGTTACCCAGAATCCTTTGCAAACATCAACATTTGCCTAAAAAACACATTTTCCTTATATTTTGGTGACAGAAAGTTCTGGAATCTGAGAGGAGCCACAAATTTCCTTCCACCCAGCGTTCCCCCAAGTCTCCCGATAAAAATGATATCTCACTTGTGTGGGTAGGCCTAGCGCCCGTGACAGGAAATGCCCCAAAACCCAACGTGGACCAATCAAATTGTTTGACAGAAAACAGGTGTTTTTTGCAAAGTGCCCACCTGTAGATTTTGGCCTCTAGCTCAGCCAGCACCTAGGGAAACCTACCAAACCTTTGCATTTTTGAAAACTAGAGACCTAAGGGAATCCAAGATGGGGTGACTTGTGGGGCTCTGACCAGTTTCTGTTACCCAGAATCCTTTGCAAACCTCAAAATGTGGCTAAAAAAACACATTTTCCTCACATTTCGGTGACAGAAAGTTCTGGAATCTGAGAGGATCCACAAATTTCCTTCCACCCAGCGTTCCCTTAAGTCTCCCGATAAAAATGATACCTCACTTGTGTGGGTAGGCCTAGCGCCCGCGACAGGAAATGCCCCAAAACACAACGTGGACACATCCTATTTTTTTACACAAAACAGGTGTTTTTTCCAAAGTGCCTACCTGTAGATTTTGGCCTCTAGCTCTGCCGGCACCTAGGGAAACCTACCAAACCTGTGCATTTTTGAAAACTAGTGACCTAGGGGAATCCAAGATGGGGTGACTTCTGGGGCTCTGACCAGGTCCTGTTACCCAGAATCCTTTGCAAACATCAAAATTTTCCTAAAAAAACACATTTTCCTCACATTTCGTTGACAGAAAGTTCTGGAATATGAGAGGAGCCACAAATTTCCTTCCACCCAGCGTTCCCTCAAGTCTCCCGATAAAAATGATACCTCACTTGTGTGGGTAGGCCTAGCGCCCGCGACAGGAAATGCCCCAAAACACAACGTGGACACATCCCATTTTTTGACAGAAAACAGAGGTGTTTTTTGCAAAGTGCCTACCTGTAGATTTTGGCCTCTAGCTCTGCCGGCACCTAGGGAAACCTACCAAACCTGTGCATTTTTTAAAAATAGAGACCTAGGGGAATCCAAGATGGGGTGACTTGTGGGGCTCTGACCAGGCTCTATTATCCAGAATCCTTTGCAAACCTCAAAATTTGGCTAAAAAAACACATTTTCCTCAAAATTTCGGTGACAGAAAGTTCTGGAGAGGAGCCACAAATGTCCTTCCACCCAGCGTTCCCTCAAGTCTCCCGATAAAAATGATACCTCAGTTGTGTGGGTAGGCCTAGCGCCCGCGACAGGAAATGCCCCAAAACACAATGTGGACACATCCCATTTTTTGACAGAAAACAGAGGTGTTTTTTGCAAAGTGCCTACCTGTAGATTTTGGCCTCTAGCTCAGCCAGCACCTAGGGAAACCTACCAAACCTTTGCATTTTTGAAAACTAGAGACCTAAGGGAATTCAAGATGGGGTGACTTGTGGGGCTCTGACCAGGTTCTGTTACCCAGAATCCTTTGCAAACCTCAAAATGTGGCTAAAAAAACACATTTTACTCACATTTCGGTGACAGAAAGTTCTGGAATCTGAGAGGAGCCACAAATTTCCTTCCACCCAGCGTTCCCTCAAGTCTCCCGATAAAAATGATACCTCACTTGTGTGGGTAGGCCTAGCTCCCGCGACAGGAAATGCCCCAAAACACAACGTGGACACATCCCATTTTTTGACAGATAACAGAGGTGTTTTTTGCAAAGTGCCTACCTGTAGATTTTGGCCTCTAGCTCTGCTGGCACCTAAGGAAACCTACCAAACCTGTGCATTTTTGAAAACTAGAGACCTAAGGGAATCCAAGATGGGGTGACTTGTGGGGCTCTGACCAGTTTCTGTTACCCAGAATCCTTTGCAAACCTCAAAATGTGGCTAAAAAAACACATTTTCCTCACATTTCGCTGACAGAAAGTTCTGGAATCTGAGAGGAGCCACAAATTTCCTTCCACCCAGCGTTCCCCCAAGTCTCCCGATAAAAATGATATCTCACTTGTGTGGGTAGGCCTAGCGCCCGCGACAGGAAATGCCCCAAAACCCAACGTGGACCAATCAAATTGTTTGACAGAAAACAGGTGTTTTTTGCAAAGTGCCCACCTGTAGATTTTGGCCTCTAGCTCAGCCAGCACCTAGGGAAACCTACCAAACCTGTGCATTTTTGAAAACTAGAGACCTAAGGGAATCCAAGATGGGGTGACTTGTGGGGCTCTGACCAGTTTCTGTTACCCAGAATCCTTTGCAAACCTCAAAATGTGGCTAAAAAAACACATTTTCCTCACATTTCGGTGACAGAAAGTTCTGGAATCTGAGAGGAGCCACAAATTTCCTTCCACCCAGCGTTCCCTTAAGTCTCCCGATAAAAATGATACCTCACTTGTGTGGGTAGGCCTAGCGCCCGCGACAGGAAATGCCCCAAAACACAACGTGGACACATCCTATTTTTTTACACAAAACAGGTGTTTTTTCCAAAGTGCCTACCTGTAGATTTTGGCCTCTAGCTCTGCCGGCACCTAGGGAAACCTACCAAACCTGTGCATTTTTGAAAACTAGTGACCTAGGGGAATCCAAGATGGGGTGACTTCTGGGGCTCTGACCAGGTCCTGTTACCCAGAATCCTTTGCAAACATCAACATTTTCCTAAAAAAACACATTTTCCTCACATTTCGGTGACAGAAAGTTCTGGAATATGAGAGGAGCCACAAATTTCCTTCCACCCAGCGTTCCCTCAAGTCTCCCGATAAAAATGATACCTCACTTGTGTGGGTAGGCCTAGCTCCCGCGACAGGAAATGCCCCAAAACACAACGTGGACACATCCCATTTTTTGACAGATAACAGAGGTGTTTTTTGCAAAGTGCCTACCTGTAGATTTTGGCCTCTAGCTCTGCTGGCACCTAGGGAAACCTACCAAACCTGTGCATTTTTGAAAACTAGAGACCTAGGGGAATCCAAGATGGGGTGACTTGTGGGGCTCTGACCAGGTTCTATTATCCAGAATCCTTTGCAAACCTCAAAATATGGCTAAAAAAACACATTTGTCTCAAAATTTCGGTGACAGAAAGTTCTAGAATCTGAGAGGAGCCACAAATTTCCTTCCACCCAGCGTTCCCTCAAGTCTCCCAATAAAAATGATACCTTAGTTGTGTGGGTAGGCCTAGCGCCGGCAACAGGAAATGCCCCAAAACACAACGCCGACACATCCCATTTTTTGACAGAAAACAGAGGTTTTTTTTGCAAAGTGCCTACCTGTAGATTTTGGCCTCTAGCTCAGCCGGCACCTAGGGAAACCTACGAAACCTGTGCATTTTTTAAAACTAGAGACCTAGGGGAATCCAAGATGAGGTGACTTCTGGGGCTCTGACCAGGTCCTGTTACCCAGAATCCTTTGCAAACATCAACATTTGCCTAAAAAAACTCATTTTCCTTATATTTTGGTGACAGAAAGTTCTGGAATCTGAGAGGAGCCACAAATTTCCTTCCACCCAGCGTTCCCCCAAGTCTCCCGATAAAAATGATATCTCACTTGTGTGGGTAGGCAAGGCGCCCGCGACAGGACATGCCCCAAAACACAACGTGGACCAATCAAATTGTTTGACAGAAAACAGGTGTTTTTTGCAAAGTGCCCACCTGTAGATTTTGGCCTCTAGCTCAGCCAGCACCTAGGGAAACCCACCAAACCTGTGCATTTTTTAAAACTAGAGACCTAAGGGAATCCAAGATGGGGTGACTTGTGGGGCTCTGACCAGTTTCTGTTACCCAGAATCCTTTGCAAAACCTCAAAACGTGGCTAAAAAAACACATTTTCCTCACATTTCGGTGGCAGAAAGTTCTGGAATCTGAGAGGAGCCACAAATTTCCTTCCACCCAGCGTTCCCTTAAGTCTCCCGATAAAAATGATACCTCACTTGTGTGGGTAGGCCTAGCGCCCGCGACAGGAAATGCCCCAAAACACAACGTGGACACATCCTATTTTTTGACACAAAACAGGTGTTTTTTCCAAAGTGCCTACCTGTAGATTTTGGCCTCTAGCTCTGCCGGCACCTAGGGAAACCTACCAAACCTGTGCATTTTTGAAAACTAGAGACCTAGGGGAATCCAAGATGGGGTGACTTCTGGGGCTCTGACCAGGTCCTGTTACGCAGAATCCTTTGCAAACATCAAAATTTTCCTAAAAAAAACTCATTTTCCTTATATTTTGGTGACAGAAAGTTCTGGAATCTGAGAGGAGCCACAAATTTCCTTCACCCAGCGTTCCCCCAAGTCTCCCGATAAAAATGATATCTCACTTGTGTCGGTAGGCATAGCGCCCGCAACAGGAAATGCCCCAAAACACAACGTGGACCAATCAAATTGTTTGACAGAAAACAGGTGTTTTTTGCAAAGTGCCCACCTGTAGATTTTGGCCTCTAGCTCAGCCAGCACCTAGGGAAACCTACCAAACCTGTGCATTTTTGAAAACTAGAGACCTAAGGGAATCCAAGATGGGTAACTTGTGGGGCTCTGACCAGTTTCTGTTACCCAGAATCCTTTGCAAACCTCAAAATGTGGTTAAAAAAACACATTTTCCTCACATTTCGGTGACAGAAAGTTCTGGAATCTGAGAGGAGCCACAAATTTCCTTCCACCCAGCGTTCCCTTAAGTCTCCCGATAAAAATGATACCTCACTTGTGTGGGTAGGCCTAGCGCCCGCGACAGGAAATGCCCCAAAACACAACGTGGACACATCCTATTTTTTGACACAAAACAGGTGTTTTTTCCAAAGTGCCTACCAGTAGATTTTGGCCTGTAGCTCTGCCGGCACCTAGGGAAACCTACCAAACCTGTGCATTTTTGAAAACTAGTGACCTAGGGGAATCCACGATGGGGTGACTTGTGGGGCTCTGACCAGGTCCTGTTACCCAGAATCCTTTGCAAACATCAAAATTTGCCTAAAAAAACACATTTTCCTTATATTTTGGTGACAGAAAGTTCTGGAATCTGAGAGGAGCCACAAATGTCCTTCCACCCAGCGTTCCCCCAAGTCTCCCGATAAAAATGATATCTCACTTGTGTGGGTAGGCATAGCGCCCGCAACAGGAAATGCCCCAAAACACAACGTGGACCAATCAAATTGTTTGACAGAAAACAGGTGTTTTTTGCAAAGTGCCCACCTGTAGATTTTGGCCTCTAGCTCAGCCAGCACCTAGGGAAACCCACCAAACCTGTGCATTTGTGAAAACTAGAGACCTAAGGGAATCCAAGATGGAGTGACTTGTGGGGCTCTGACCAGTTTCTGTTACCCAGAATCCTTTGCAAAACCTCAAAACGTGGCTAAAAAAACACATTTTCCTCACATTTCGGTGACAGAAAGTTCTGGAATCTGAGAGGAGCCACAAATTTCCTTCCACCCAGCGTTCCCTTAAGTCTCCCGATACAAATGATACCTCACTTGTGTGGGTAGGCCTAGCGCCCGCGACAGGAAATGCCCCAAAACACAACGTGGACCAATCAAATTGTTTGACACAAAACAGGTGTTTTTTCCAAAGTGCCTACCTGTAGATTTTGGCCTCTAGCTCTGCCGGCACCTAGGGAAACCTACCAAACCTGTGCATTTTTTAAAACTAGAGACCTAGGGGAATCCAAGATGGGGTGACTTCTGGGGCTCTGACCAGGTCCTGTTACCCAGAATCCTTTGCAAACATCAAAATTTGCCTAAAAAAACTCATTTTCCTTATATTTTGGTGACAGAAAGTTCTGGAATCTGAGAGGAGCCACAAATTTCCTTCACCCAGCGTTCCCCCAAGTCTCCCGATAAAAATGATATCTCACTTGTGTCGGTAGGCATAGCGCCCGCAACAGGAAATGCCCCAAAACACAACGTGGACCAATCAAATTGTTTGACAGAAAACAGGTGTTTTTTGCAAAGTGCCCACCTGTAGATTTTGGCCTCTAGCTCAGCCAGCACCTAGGGAAACCTACCAAACCTGTGCATTTTTGAAAACTAGAGACCTAAGGGAATCCAAGATGGGTGACTTGTGGGGCTCTGACCAGTTTCTGTTACCCAGAATCCTTTGCAAACCTCAAAATGTGGCTAAAAAAACACATTTTCCTCAAATTTCGGTGACAGAAAGTTCTGGAATCTGAGAGGAGCCACAAATTTCCTTCCACCCAGCGTTCCCTTAAGTCTCCCGATAAAAATGATACCTCACTTGTGTGGGTAGGCCTAGCGCCCGCGACAGGAAATGCCCCAAAACACAACGTGGACACATCCTATTTTTTGACACAAAACAGGTGTTTTTTCCAAAGTGCCTACCAGTAGATTTTGGCCTGTAGCTCTGCCGGCACCTAGGGAAACCTACCAAACCTGTGCATTTTTGAAAACTAGTGACCTAGGGGAATCCACGATGGGGTGACTTGTGGGGCTCTGACCAGGTCCTGTTACCCAGAATCCTTTGCAAACATCAAAATTTGCCTAAAAAAACACATTTTCCTTATATTTTGGTGACAGAAAGTTCTGGAATCTGAGAGGAGCCACAAATTTCCTTCCACCCAGCGTTCCCCCATGTCTCCCGATAAAAATGATATCTCACTTGTGTGGGTAGGCATAGCGCCCGCAACAGGAAATGCCCCAAAACACAACGTGGACCAATCAAATTGTTTGACAGAAAACAGGTGTTTTTTGCAAAGTGCCCACCTGTAGATTTTGGCCTCTAGCTCAGCCAGCACCTAGGGAAACCCACCAAACCTGTGCATTTTTTAAAACTAGAGACCTAAGGGAATCCAAGATGGGGTGACTTGTGGGGCTCTGACCAGTTTCTGTTACCCAGAATCCTTTGCAAAACCTCAAAACGTGGCTAAAAAAACACATTTTCCTCACATTTCGGTGACAGAAAGTCCTGGAATCTGAGAGGAGCCACAAATTTCCTTCCACCCAGCGTTCCCTTAAGTCTCCCGATAAAAATGATACCTCACTTGTGTGGGTAGGCCTAGCGCCCGCGACAGGAAATGCCCCAAAACACAACGTGGACACATCCTATTTTTTGACACAAAACAGGTGTTTTTTCCAAAGTGCCTACTTGTAGATTTTGGCCTCTAGCTCTGCCGGCACCTAGGGAAACCTACCAAACCTGTGCTTTTTTTAAAACTAGAGACCTAGGGGAATCCAAGATGGGGTGACTTCTGGGGCTCTGACCAGGTCCTGTTACCCAGAATCCTTTGCAAACATCAAAATTTGCCTAAAAAAACTCATTTTCCTTATATTTTGGTGACAGAAAGTTCTGGAATCTGAGAGAAGCCACAAATTTCCTTCACCCAGCGTTCCCCCAAGTCTCCCGATAAAAATGATATCTCACTTGTGTCGGTAGGCATAGCGCCCGCAACAGGAAATGCCCCAAAACACAACGTGGACCAATCAAATTGTTTGACAGAAAACAGGTGTTTTTTGCAAAGTGCCCACCTGTAGATTTTGGCCTCTAGCTCAGCCAGCACCTAGGGAAACCTACCAAACCTGTGCATTTTTGAAAACTAGAGACCTAAGGGAATCCAAGATGGGTGACTTGTGGGGCTCTGACCAGTTTCTGTTTCCCAGAATCCTTTGCAAACCTCAAAATGTGGCTAAAAAAACACATTTTCCTCACATTTCGGTGACAGAAAGTTCTGGAATCTGAGAGGAGCCACAAATTTCCTTCCACCCAGCGTTCCCTTAAGTCTCCCGATAAAAATGATACCTCACTTGTGTGGGTAGGCCTAGCGCCCGCGACAGGAAATGCCCCAAAACACAACGTGGACACATCCTATTTTTTGACACAAAACAGGTGTTTTTTCCAAAGTGCCTACCAGTAGATTTTGGCCTGTAGCTCTGCCGGCACCTAGGGAAACCTACCAAACCTGTGCATTTTTGAAAACTAGTGACCTAGGGGAATCCACGATGGGGTGACTTGTGGGGCTCTGACCAGGTCCTGTTACCCAGAATCCTTTGCAAACATCAAAATTTGCCTAAAAAAACACATTTTCCTTATATTTTGGTGACAGAAAGTTCTGGAATCTGAGAGGAGCCACAAATTTCCTTCCACCCAGCGTTCCCCCAAGTCTCCCGATAAAAATGATATCTCACTTGTGTGGGTAGGCATAGTGCCCGCAACAGGAAATGCCCCAAAACACAACGTGGACCAATCAAATTGTTTGACAGAAAACAGGTGTTTTTTGCAAAGTGCCCACCTGTAGATTTTGGCCTCTAGCTCAGCCAGCACCTAGGGAAACCCACCAAACCTGTGCATTTTTGAAAACTAGAGACCTAAGGGAATCCAAGATGGGGTGACTTGTGGGGCTCTGACCAGTTTCTGTTACCCAGAATCCTTTGCAAAACCTCAAAACGTGGCTAAAAAAACAAATTTTCCTCACATTTCGGTGACAGAAAGTTCTGGAATCTGAGAGGAGGCACAAATTTTCTTCCACCCAGCATTCCCCCAAGTCTCCCAATAAAAATGATATCTCACTTGTGTGGGTAGGCATAGCGCCCGCAACAGGAAATGCCCCAAAACACAACGTGGACCAATCAAATTGTTTGACAGAAAACAGGTGTTTTTTGCAAAGTGCCCACCTGTAGATTTTGGCCTCTAGCTCAGCCGGCACCTAGGGAAACCTACCAAACCTGTGCATTTTTGAAAAACAGAGACCTAGGGGAATCCAAGATGGGGTGACTTGTGGGGCTCTGACCAGGTCCTGTTACCCAGAATCCTTTGCAAACCTCAAAAGTTGCCTAAAAAAACACATTTTCCTTATATTTCAGTCACAGAAAGTTCTGGAATCTGAGAGGAGCCACAAATTTCCTTCCACCCAGCGTTCCCTCAAGTCTCCCGATAAAAATGATACCTCACGTGTGTGGGTAGGCCTAGTGCCCGCTATAGGAAATTTCCCAAAACACAATGTGGACCAATCAAATTGTTTGACACAAAACAGGTGTTTTTTCCAAAGTGCCTACCTGTAGATGTTGGCCTCTAGCTCTGCCGGCACCTAGGGAAACCTACCAAACCTGTGCATTTTTGAAAACTAGTGACCTAGGGGAATCCACGATGGGGTGACTTGTGGGGCTCTGACCAGGTCCTGTTACCCAGAATCCTTTGCAAACATCAAAATTTGCCTAAAAAAACACATTTTCCTTATATTTTGGTGACAGAAACTTCTGGAATCTGAGAGGAGCCACAAATTTCCTTCCACCCAGCGTTCCCCCAAGTCTCCCGATAAAAATGATATCTCACTTGTGTGGGTAGGCATAGCGCCCGCAACAGGAAATGCCCCAAAACACAACGTGGACCAATCAAATTGTTTGACAGAAAACAGGTGTTTTTTGCAAAGTGCCCACCTGTAGATTTTGGCCTCTAGCTCAGCCGGCACCTAAGGAAACCGACCAAACCTGTGCATTTTTTTAAAACTAGAGACCTAGGGGAATCCAAGATGGGGTGACTTGTGCAGCTCTGACCAGGTTCTGTTACCAAGAATCCTCTGCAAACCTCAAAATGTGGCTGAAAAAACACATTTTCCTCACATTTCGGTGACAGAAAGTTCTGGAATCTGAGAGGAGCCACAAATTTCCTTCCACCCAGCGTTCCCTCAAGTCTCCCGATAAAAATGATACCTCACTTGTGTGGGTAGGCCAAGCGCCCGCGACAGGAAATGCCCCAAAACACAACGTGGACACATAAAAATTTTTGACAGAAAACAGAGGTGTTTTTTGCAAAGTGCCTACCTGTAGATTTTGGCCTCTAGCTCTGCCGGCACCTAGGGAAACCGACCAAACCTGTGCATTTCTGAAAACTAGAGACCTAGGGGAATCCAAGATGGGGTGACTTGTGGGGCTCTGACCAGGTTCTATTATCCAGAATTCTTTGCAAACCTCAAAATTTGGCTTAAAAAACACATTTTCCTCACATTTCAGTGACAAAAAGTTTTGGAATCTGAGAGGAGCCACAAATTTCCTTCCACCCAGCGTTCCCTCAAGTCTCCCGATAAAAATGATACCTCACTTGTGTGGGTAGGCCTAGCGCCCGCGACAGGAAATGTCCCAAAACACAACGTGGACACATCCCATTTTTTGACAGAAAACAGAGGTGTTTTTTGCAAAGTGCCTACCTGTAGATTTTGGCCTCTAGCTCAGCCGGCACCTAGGGAAACCTACCAATCCTGTGCATTTTTGAAAACTAGAGACCTAGGGGAATCCAAGATGGGGTGACTTGTGGGGCTCTGACCAGGTCCTGTTACCCAGAATCCTTTGCAAACCTCAGAAGTTGCCTAAAAAAACACATTTTCCTTATATTTCGGTGACAGAAAGTTCTGGAATCTGAGAGGAGCCACAAATTTCCTTCCACCCAGCGTTCCTTCAAGTCTCCCGATAAAAATGATACCTCACTTGTGTGGGTAGGCCTAGCGCCCGCGACAGGAAATGCCCCAAAACACAACGTGGACACATCCCATTTTTTGACAGAAAACAGAGGTGTTTTTTGCAAAGTGCCTACCTGTAGATTTTGGCCTCTAGCTCAGCCGGCACCTAAGGAAACGGACCAAACCTGTGCATTTTTGAAAACTAGAGACCTAGGGAAATCCAAGATGGGGTGACTTGTGCGGCTCTGACCAGGTTCTGTTACCCAGAATCCTCTGCAAACCTCAAAATGTGGCTGAAAAAACACATTTTCCTCACATTTCGGTGACAGAAAGTTCTGGAATCTGAGAGGAGCCACAATTTTCCTTCCACCCAGCGTTCCCCCAAGTGTCCCGATAAAAATGATACCTCACTTGTGTGGGTAGGTCTAGCGCCCGCGACAGGAAATGCCCCAAAACACAACGTGGACACATCCCATTGTTTGACAGAAAACAAAGGTGTTTTTTGCAAAGTGCCTACCAGTAGATTTTGGCCTCTTGCTCAGCTGGCACCTAGGGAAACCCACCAAACCTGTGCATATTTGACCTGTGCATTTTTGACCTAGGGGAATCCAAGATGGGGTGACTTGTGGGGCTCTGACCAGGTTCTATTACCCAGAATCCTTTGCAAACCTCAAAATGTGGCTAAAAAAACACATTTTCCTCACATTTCGGTGACAGAAAGTTCTGGCATCTGAGAGGAGCTACACATTTCCTTCCACCCAGCGTTCCCCCAAGTTTCCCAATAAAAATGATACCTCACTTGTGTGGGTAGGCCTAGCGCCCGCGAGAGGAAATGCCCCAAAACACAACATGGACACATCCCATTTTTTGACAGAAAACAGAGTTGTTTTTTGCAAAGTGACTACCTGTAGATTTTGGCCTCTAGCTTAGCCGGCACCTAGGGAAGCCTACCAAACCTGTGCATTTTTTAAAACTAGAGACCTAGGGGAATCCAAGATGGGGTGACTTGTGGGGCTCTGACCAGGTTCTGTTACCCAGAATCCTTTGCAAACCTCAAAATTTGCCTAAAAAAACTCATTTTCCTTATATTTTGGTGACAGAAAGTTCTGGAATCTGAGAGGAGCCACAAATTTCCTTCCACCCAGCGTTCCCTCAAGTCTGCCGATAAAAATGATACCTCACTTGTGTGGGTAGGCCTAGCGCCCGCGACAGGAAATGCCTCAAAACACAACGTGAACACATCCCATTGTTTGACAGAAAACAAAGGTGTTTTTTGCAAAGTGCCTACCAGTAGATTTTGGCCTCTTGCTCAGCTGGCACCTAGGGAAATCCACCAAACCTGTGAATTTTTGAAAACTAGAGACCTAGAGGAATCCAAGATGGGATGACGTGTGGGGCTCTGACCAGGTTCTATTACCCAGAATCCTGTGCAAACCTCAAAATGTGGCTAAAAAAACACATTTTCCTCACATTTCGGTGACAGAAAGTTCTGGCATTTGAGAGGAGCTACACATTTCCTTCCACCCAGCGTTCCCCCAAGTTTCCCGATAAAAATGATACCTCACTTGTGTGGGTAGGCCTAGCGCCCGCGACAGGAAATTCCCCAAAACACAACATGGACACATCCCATTTTTTGACAGAAAACAGAGGTGTTTTTTGCAAAGTGCCTACCTGTAGATTTTGGCCTCTAGCTCAGCCGGCACCTAGGGAAACCTACGAAACCTGTGCATTTTTTAAAACTAGAGACCTAGGGGAATCCAAGATGGGGTGACTTCTGGGGCTCTGACCAGGTCCTGTTACCCAGAATCCTTTGCAAACATCAACATTTGCCTAAAAAAACAAATTTTCCTTATATTTTGGTGACAGAAAGTTCTGGAATCTGAGAGGAGCCACAAATTTCCTTCCACCCAGCGTTCCCCCAAGTCTCCCGATAAAAATGATATCTCACTTGTGTGGGTAGGCCTAGCGCCCGCGACAGGAAATGCCCCAAAACACAATGTGGACCAATCAAATTGTTTGACAGAAAACAGGTGTTTTTTGCAAAGTGCCCACCTGTAGATTTTGGCCTCTAGCTCAGCCGGCACCTAGGGAAGCCTACCAAACCTGTGCATTTTTTAAAACTAGAGACCTAGGGGAATCCAAGATGGGGTGACTTGTGGGGCTCTGACCAGTTTCTGTTACCCAGAATCCTTTGCAAACCTCAAAATGAGGCTAAAAAAACACATTTTCCTCACATTTCGGTGACAGAAAGTTCTGGAATCTGAGAGGAGCCACAAATTTCCTTCCACCCAGCGTTCCTTCAAGTCTCCCGATAAAAATGATACCTCACTTGTGTGGGTAGGCCTAGCGCCCGCGACAGGAAATGCCCCAAAACACAACGTGGACACATCCTATTTTTTGACACAAAACAGGTGTTTTTTCCAAAGTGCCTACCTGTAGATTTTGGCCTCTAGCTCTGCCGGCACCTAGGGAAACCTACCAAACCTGTGCATTTTTGAAAACTAGTGACCTAGGGGAATCCACGATGGGGTGACTTGTGGGGCTCTGACCAGGTCCTGTTACCCAGAATCCTTTGCAAACATCAAAATTTGCCTAAAAAAACACATTTTCCTTATATTTTGGTGACAGAAAGTTCTGGAATCTGAGAGGAGCCACAAATGTCCTTCCACCCAGCGTTCCCCCAAGTCTCCCGATAAAAATGATATCTCACTTGTGTCGGTAGGCATAGCGCCCGCAACAGGAAATGCCCCAAAACACAACGTAGACCAATCAAATTGTTTAACAGAAAACAGGTGTTTTTTGCAAAGTGCCCACCTGTAGATTTTGGCCTCTAGCTCAGCCAGCACCTAGGGAAACCCACCAAACCTGTACATTTTTTAAAACTAGAGAATTAAGGGAATCCAAGATGGGGTGACTTGTGGGGCTCTGACCAGTTTCTGTTACCCAGAATCCTTTGCAAACCTCAAAATGAGGCTAAAAAAACACATTTTCCTCACATTTCGGTGACAGAAAGGGCCATATTTATACTCCGTTTGCGCCGAAATTGCGTCGTTTTTTTTGACGCAATTTCGACGCAAAACTAACGCCAACTAACGCCATATTTATACTATGGCGTTAGAGGCGAATAGCGCCAAAGTTCCCGGAATGTGCGTCATTTTTTAGCGTGAACCCCTTCCTTGCGTTAATGATATGCATGGGAGGCGTTCCCGTCTAAAAAATGACTCCCAGGCCTTTACGTGGTATTTATACTCCCGGGCAAAAGAGACGCCCGGGAGTTGGCGTGGCAAAAAACGGCGCATTTGCGCCACTTTTTAACGCCTGCTCAGGGCAGGCGTTAAGGGGCCTGTGGGCTCAAAATGAGCCCACAGGTGCCCTCCCATGCCCCCAGGGACCCCCCCTGCCACCCTTGCCCACCCCAGGAGGACCCCCAAGGATGGAGGGACCCACCCCAGGGACATTCAGGTAAGTTCAGGTAAGTATAATTTTTTATTTTTTATATTTTTTTTTGGTGGCATAGGGGGGCCTTATTTGTGCCCCCCTACATGCCACTATGCCCAATGACCATGCCCAGGGGACAGAAGTCCCCTGGGCATGGCCATTGGGCAAGGGGGCATGACTCCTATCTTTACAATGATAGGAGTCATGTTGATGGGGGATGGGCGTCGTTAAAAAATGGCGCAAGTCGGGTTAAGACGATTTTTTCGACGTAACCTGACTTGCCCCATTTTAAGACGCCCATGCGCCATTTTCCCCCTACGCCGGCGCTGTCTGGTCTACGTGGTTTTTTCCCACGCAAACCAGGCAGCGCCGGTCTGATTGCGCCGTCTAACGCCATTCCATAAATACGGCGCCCGCATGGCGCTTCAGAATGGCGTTAGACGGCGCAAAACTTTTTGACGCTAAACTGCGTTAGCGCAGTTTAGCGTCAAAAAGTATAAATATGGGCCAAAGTTCTGGAATCTGAGAGGAGCCACAAATTTCCTTCCACCCAGCGTTCCCTTAAGTCTCCCGATAAAAATGATACCTCACGTGTGTGGGTAGGCCTAGCGCCCGCGACAGGAAATGCCCCAAAACACAACGTGGACACATCCTATTTTTTGACACAAAACAGGTGTTTTTTCCAAAGTGCCTACCTGTAGATTTTGGCCTCTAGCTCTGCCGGCACCTAGGGAAACCTACCAAACCTGTGCATTTTTGAAAACTAGTGACCTAGGGGAATCCACGATGGGGTGACTTGTGGGGCTCTGACCAGGTCCTGTTACCCAGAATCCTTTGCAAACATCAAAATTTGCCTAAAAAAACACATTTTCCTTATATTTTGGTGACAGAAAGTTCTGGAATCTGAGAGGAGCAACAAATGTCCTTCCACCCAGCGTTCCCCCAAGTCTCCCGATAAAAATGATATCTCACTTGTGTCGGTAGGCATAGCGCCCGCAACAGGAAATGCCCCAAAACACAACGTAGACCAATCAAATTGTTTAACAGAAAACAGGTGTTTTTTGCAAAGTGCCCACCTGTAGATTTTGGCCTCTAGCTCAGCCAGCATCTAGGGAAACCCACCAAACCTGTACATTTTTTAAAACTAGAGAATTAAGGGAATCCAAGATGGGGTGACTTGTGGGGCTCTGACCAGTTTCTGTTACCCAGAATCCTTTGCAAACCTCAAAACGTGGCTAAAAAAACACATTTTCCTCACATTTCGGTGACAGAAAGTTCTGGAATCTGAGAGGAGCCACAAATTTCTTCCCACCCAGCGTTTCCCAAGTCTCCCAATAAAAATGATACCTCACTTGTGTGGGTAGGCCTAGCGCCCGCGACAGGAAATACCCCAAAACACAACGTGGACACATCCCATTGTTTGACAGAAAACAGAGGTGTTTTTTGCAAAGTGCCTACCAGTAGATTTTGGCCTCTTGCTCAGCTGGCACCTAGGGAATTCCACCAAACCTGTGAATTTGTGAAAACTAGAGACCTAGAGGAATCCAAGATGGGATGACTTGTGGGGCTCTGACCAGGTTCTGTTACCCAGAATCCTTTGCAAACCTCAAAATGTGGCTAAAAAAACACATTTTCCTCACATTTCGGTGACAGAAAGTTCTGGAATCTGAGAGGAGCCGCAAATTTCCTTCCACCCAGCGTTCCCTTAAGTCTCCCAATAAAAATGATACCTCACTTGTGTGGGTAGGCCTAGCGCCCGCCACAGGAAATGCCCCAAAACACAACGTGGACACATCCTATTTTTTGACACAAAACAGGTGTTTTTTCCAAAGTGCCTACCTGTAGATTTTGGCCTCTAGCTCTGCCGGCACCTAGGGAAACCTACCAAACCTGTGCATTTTTGAAAACTAGTGACCTAGGGGAATCCACGATGAAGTGACTTGTGGGGCTCTGACCAGGTCCTGTTACCCAGAATCCTTTGCAAACATCAAAATTTGCCTAAAAAAACACATTTTCCTTATATTTTGGTGACAGAAAGTTCTGGAATCTGAGAGGAGCCACAAATTTCCTTCCACCCAGTGTTCCCCCAAGTCTCCCGATAAAAATGATATCTCACTTGTGTCGGTAGGCATAGCGCCCGCAACAGGAAATGCCCCAAAACACAACGTAGACAAATCAAATTGTTTGACAGAAAACAGGTGTTTTTTGCAAAGTGCCCACCTGTAGATTTTGGCCTCTAGCTCAGCCAGCACCTAGGGAAACCCACCAAACCTGTGCATTTTTTAAAACTAGAGAATTAAGGGAATCCAAGATGGGGTGACTTGTGGGGCTCTGACCAGTTTCTGTTACCCAGAATCCTTTGCAAACCTCAAAACGTGGCTAAAAAAACACATTTTCCTCACATTTCGGTGACAGAAAGTTCTGGAATCTGAGAGGAGGCACAAATTTTCTTCCACCCAGCATTCCCCCAAGTCTCCCGATAAAAATGATACCTCACTTGTGTGGGTAGGCCTAGCGCCCGCGACAGGAAATGCCCCAAAACACAACATGGACACTTCCCATTTTTTGACAGAAAACAGAGGTGTTTTTATCAAAGTGCCTACCTGTAGATTTTGGCCTCTAGCTCTGCCTGCACCTAGGGAAACCTACCAAACCTGTGCATTTTTTAAAACTAGTGACCTAGGGGAATCCACGATGGGGTGACTTGTGGGGCTCTGACCAAGGTTCTATTACCCAGAATCCTTTGCAAACCTCAAAATTTGGCTAAAAAAACACATTTTCCTCACATTTCGGTGACAGAAAGTTCTTGAATCTGAGAGGAGGCACAAATTTTCTTCCACCCAGCATTCCCCCAAGTCTCCCGATAAAAATGATGCCTCACTTGTGTGGGTAAGTCTAGCACCCGCGACAGGAAATGCCCCAAAACACAACGTGGACACATCCCATTTTTTGACAGAAAACACAGGTGTTTTTTGCAAAGTGCCTACCTGTAGATTTTGGCCTCTAGCTCTTCCGGCACCTAGGGAAACCTACCAAACCTGTGCATTTTTGAAAAATAGAGACCTAGGGGAATCCAAGACGGGGTGACTTGTGGGGCTTTGACCAGGTTCTGTTACCCAGAATCCTCTGCAAACCTCAAAATGTGGCTGAAAAAACACATTTTCCTCACATTTCGGTGACAGAAAGTTCTGGAATCTGAGAGGAGCCACAAATTTCCTTCCACCCAGCGTTCCCCCAAGTTTCCCAATAAAAATGATACCTCACTTGTGTGGGTAGGCCTAGCGCCCGCGACAGGAAATGCCCCAAAACACAACGTGGACTCATCCCATTGTTTGACTGAAAACAGAGGTGTTTTTTACAAAGTGCCTACCAGTAGATTTTGGCCTCTTGCTCAGCTGGCACCTAGGGAATTCCACCAAACCTGTGAATTTGTGAAAACTAGAGACCTAGAGGAATCCAAGATGGGATGACTTGTGGGGCTCTGACCAGTTTCTGTTACCCAGAATCCTTTGCAAACCTCAAAATGTGGTTAAAAAAACACATTTTCCTCACATTTCGGTGACAGAAAGTTCTGGAATCTGAGAGGAGCCACAAATTTCCTTCCACCCTGCGTTCCCTTAAGTCTCCCGATAAAAATGATACCTCAGTTGTGTGGGTAGGCATAGCGCCCTCGACAGGAAATGCCCCAAAACACAACGTGGACACATCCTATTTTTTGACACAAAACAGGTGTTTTTACCAAAGTGCCTACCTGTAGATTTTGGCCTCTAGCTCTGCCGGCACCTAGGGAAACCTACCAAACCTGTGCATTTTTGAAAACTAGTGACCTAGGGGAATCCACGATGGGGTGACTTGTGGGGCTCTGACCAGGTCCTGTTACCCAGAATCCTTTGCAAACATCAAAATGTGCCTAAAAAAACACATTTTCCTTATATTTTGGTGACAGAAAGTTCTGGAATCTGAGAGGAGCCACAAATTTCCTTCCACCCAGCGTTCCCCCAAGTCTCCCGATAAAAATGATATCTCACTTGTGTCGGTAGGCATAGCGCCCGCAACAGGAAATGCCACAAAACACAACATAGACCAATCAAATTGTTTGACAGAAAACAGGTGTTTTTTGCAAAGTGCCCACCTGTAGATTTTGGCCTCTAGCTCAGCCAGCACCTAGGGAAACCCACCAAACCTGTGCATTTTTTAAAACTAGAGACCTAAGGGAATCCAAGATGGGGTGACTTGTGGGGCTCTGACCAGTTTCTGTTACCCAGAATCCTTTGCAAACCTCAAAACGTGGCTAAAAATACACATTTTCCTCACATTTCGGTGGCAGAAAGTTCTGGAATCTGAGAGGAGGCACAAATTGTCTTCCACCCAGCATTCCCCGAAGTCTCCCGATAAAAATTATACCTCACTTGTGTGGGTAGGCCTAGCGCCCGCGACAGGAAATGCCCCAAAACACAACGTGGACACATCCCATTTTTTGACAGAAAACAGAGGTGTTTTTTCCAAAGTGCCTACCTGTAGATTTTGGCCTCTAGCTCTGCCGGCACCTAGGGAAACCTACCAAACCTGTGCATTTTTGAAAACTAGTGACCTAGGGGAATCCACGATGGGGTGACTTGTGGGGCTCTGACCAGGTTCTATTACATAGAATCCTTTGCAAACCTCAAAATTTGGTTAAAAAAACACATTTTACTCACATATCGGTGACAGAAAGTTCTTGAATCTGAGAGGAGGCACACATTTTCTTCCACCCAGCATTCCCCAAAGTCTCCCGATAAAAATGATACCTCACTTGTGTGGGTAGGTCTAGTGCCCGCGACAGGAAATGCCCCAAAACACAACATGGACACATCCCATTTATTGACAGAAAACAGAGGTGTTTTTTGCAAAGTGCCTACCTGTAGATTTTGGCCTCTAGCTCTGCCGGCGCCTAGGGAAACCTACCAAACCTGTGCATTTTTGAAAACTAGTGACCTAGGGGAATCCACGATGGGGTGACTTGTGGGGCTCTGACCAGGTTCTATTACCCAGAATCCTTTGCAAACCTCAAAATTTGGCTAAAAAAATACATTTTCCTCACATTTCGGTGACAGAAAGTTCTTGAATCTGAGAGGAGGCACAAATTTTCTTCCACCCAGCATTCCCCAAAGTCTCCCGATAAAAATGATACCTCACTTGTGTGGGTAGGTCTAGTGCCCGCGACAGGAAATGCCCCAAAACACAACATGGACACATCCCATTTATTGACAGAAAACAGAGGTGTTTTTTGCAAAGTGCCTACCTGTAGATTTTGGCCTCTAGCTCTGCCGGCACCTAGGGAAGCCTACCAAACCTCTGCATTTTTGAAAAATAGAGACCTAGGGGAATCCAAGACGGGGTGACTTGTGGGGCTTTGACCAGGTTATGTTACCCAGAATCCTCTGCAAACCTCAAAATGTGGCTGAAAAAACACATTTTCCTCACATTTCGGTGACAGAAAGTTCTGGAATCTGAGAGGAGCCACAAATTTCCTTCCACCCAGCGTTCCCCCAAGTCTCCCAATAAAAATGATACCTCACTTGTGTGGGTAGGCCTAGCGCCCGCGACAGGAAATGCCCCAAAACACAACGTGGACATATCCCATTGTTTGACAGAAAACAGAGGTGTTTTTTGCAAAGTGCCTACCAGTAGATTTTGGCCTCTTGCTCAGCTGGCACCTAGGGAATTCCACCAAACCAGTGAATTTGTGAAAACTAGAGACCTAGAGGAATCCAAGATGTGATGACTTGTGGGGCTCTGACCAGGTTGTATTACCCAGAATCCTTTGCAAACCTCAAAATGTGGCTAAAAAAACACATTTTCCTCACATTTCGGTGACAGAAAGTTCTGGCATCTGAGAGGAGCTACACATTTCCTTCCACCCAGCGTTCCCCCAAGTTTCCCGATAAAAATGATACCTCACTTGTGTGGGTAGGCCTAGCGCCCGCGACAGGAAATGCCCCAAAACACAACATGGACACATCCCATTTATTGACAGAAAACAGAGGTGTTTTTTGCAAAGTGCCTACCTGTAGATTTTGGCCTCTAGCTCAGCCGGCACCTAGGGAAACCTACGAAACCTGTGCATTTTTTAAAACTAGAGACCTAGGGGAATCCAAGATGGGGTGACTTCTGGGGCTCTGACCAGGTCCTGTTACCCAGAATCCTTTGCAAACATCAAAATTTGCCTAAAAAAACTAATTTTCCTTATATTTTGGTGACAGAAAGTTCTGGAATCTGAGAGGAGCCAAGAATTTCCTTCACCCAGCGTTCCCCCAAGTCTCCCGATAAAAATGATATCTCACTTGTGTCGGTAGGCATAGCGCCCGCAACAGGAAATGCCCCAAAACACAACGTGGACCAATCAAATTGTTTGACAGAAAACAGGTGTTTTTTGCAAAGTGCCCACCTGTAGATTTTGGCCTCTAGCTCAGCCAGCACCTAGGGAAACCTACCAAACCTGTGCATTTTTGAAAACTAGAGACCTAAGGGAATCCAAGATGGGTGATTTGTGGGGCTCTGACCAGTTTCTGTTACCCAGAATCCTTTGCAAACCTCAAAATGTGGCTAAAAAAACACATTTTCCTCACATTTCGGTGACAGAAAGTTCTGGAATCTGAGAGGAGCCACAAATTTCCTTCCACCCAGCGTTCCCTTAAGTCTCCCGATAAAAATGATACCTCACTTGTGTGGGTAGGCCTAGTGCCCGCGACAGGAAATGCCCCAAAACACAACGTGGACACATCCTATTTTTTGACACAAAACAGGTGTTTTTTCCAAAGTGCCTACCAGTAGATTTTGGCCTGTAGCTCTGCCGGCACCTAGGGAAACCTACGAAACCTGTGCATTTTTTAAAACTAGAGACCTAGGGGAATCCAAGATGGGGTGACTTCTGGGGCTCTGACCAGGTCCTGTTACCCAGAATCCTTTGCAAACATCAAAATTTGCCTAAAAAAACTAATTTTCCTTATATTTTGGTGACAGAAAGTTCTGGAATCTGAGAGGAGCCAAGAATTTCCTTCACCCAGCGTTCCCCCAAGTCTCCCGATAAAAATGATATCTCACTTGTGTCGGTAGGCATAGCGCCCGCAACAGGAAATGCCCCAAAACACAACGTGGACCAATCAAATTGTTTGACAGAAAACAGGTGTTTTTTGCAAAGTGCCCACCTGTAGATTTTGGCCTCTAGCTCAGCCAGCACCTAGGGAAACCTACCAAACCTGTGTATTTTTGAAAACTAGAGACCTAAGGGAATCCAAGATGGGTGACTTGTGGGCCTCTGACCAGTTTCTGTTACCCAGAATCCTTTGCAAACCTCAAAATGTGGCTTAAAAAAAACATTTTCCTCACATTTCGGTGACAGAAAGTTCTGGAATCTGAGAGGAGCCACAAATTTCCTTCCACCCAGCGTTCCCCCAAGTCTCCCAATAAAAATGATACCTCACTTGTGTGGGTAGGCCTAGCGCCCGCGACAGGAAATGCCCCAAAACACAACGTGGACACATCCCGTTGTTTGACAGAAAACAGAGGTGTCTTTTGCAAAGTGCCTACCAGTAGATTTTGGCCTCTTGCTCAGCTGGCACCTAGGGAATTCCACCAAACCTGTGAATTTGTGAAAACTAGAGACCTAGAGGAATCCAAGATGTGATGACTTGTGGGGCTCTGACCAGGTTCTATTACCCAGAATCCTTTGCAAACCTCAAAATGTGGCTAAAAAAACACATTTTCCTCACATTTCGGTGACAGAAAGTTCTGGCATCTGAGAGGAGCTACACATTTCCTTCCACCCAGCGTTCCCCCAAGTTTCCCGATAAAAATGATACCTCACTTGTGTGGGTAGGCCTAGCGCCCGCGACAGGAAATGCCCCAAAACACAACATGGACACATCCCATTTATTGACAGAAAACAGAGGTGTTTTTTGCAAAGTGCCTACCTGTAGATTTTGGCCTCTAGCTCAGCCGGCACCTAGGGAAACCTACGAAACCTGTGCATTTTTTAAAACTAGAGACCTAGAGGAATCCAAGATGGGGTGACTTCTGGGGCTCTGACCAGGTCCTGTTACCCAGAATCCTTTGCAAACATCAAAATTTGCATTAAAAAACTCATTTTCCTTATATTTTGGTGACAGAAAGTTCTGGAATCTGAGAGGAGCCACAAATTTCCTTCACCCAGCGTTCCCCCAAGTCTCCCGATAAAAATGAAATCTCACTTGTGTCGGTAGGCATAGCGCCCGCAACAGGAAATGCCCCAAAACACAACGTGGACCAATCAAATTGTTTGACAGAAAACAGGTGTTTTTTGCAAAGTGCCCACCTGTAGATTTTGGCCTCTAGCTCAGCCAGCACCTAGGGAAACCTACCAAACCTGTGCATTTTTTAAAACTAGAGACCTAAGGGAATCCAAGATGGGTGACTTGTGGGGCTCTGACCAGTTTCTGTTACCCAGAATCCTTTGCAAACCTCAAAATGTGACTTAAAAAAAACATTTTCCTCACATTTCGGTGACAGAAAGTTCTGGAATCTGAGAGGAGCCACAAATTTCCTTCCACCCAGCGTTCCCTTAAGTCTCCCGATAAAAATGATACCTCACTTGTGTGGGTAGGCCTAGTGCCCGCGACAGGAAATGCCCCAAAACACAACGTGGACACATCCTATTTTTTGACACAAAACAGGTGTTTTTTCCAAAGTGCCTACCAGTAGATTTTGGCCTGTAGCTCTGCCGGCACCTAGGGAAACCTACCAAACCTGTGCATTTTTGAAAACTAGTGACCTAGGGGAATCCACAATGGGGTGACTTGTGGGGCTCTGACCAGGTCCTGTTACCCAGAATCCTTTGCAAACATCAAAATTTGCCTAAAAAAACACATTTTCCTTATATTTTGGTGACAGAAAGTTCTGGAATCTGAGAGGAGCCACAAATTTCCTTCCACCCAGGGTTCCCCCAAGTCTCCCGATAAAAATGATATCTCACTTGTGTGGGTAGGCATAGCGCCCGCAACAGGAATTGCCCCAAAACACAACGTGGACCAATCAAATTGTTTGACAGAAAACAGGTGATTTTTGCAAAGTGCCCACCTGTAGATTTTGGCCTCTAGCTCAGCCAGCACCTAGGGAAACCCACCAAACCTGTGCATTTTTGAAAACTAGAGACCTAAGGGAATCCAAGATGGGGTGACTTGTGGGGCTCTGACCAGTTTCTGTTACCCAGAATCCTTTGCAAAACTTCAAAACGTGGCTAAAAAAACACATTTTCCTCACATTTCGGTGACAGAAAGTTCTGGCATCTGAGAGGAGCTACACATTTCCTTCCACCCAGCATTCCCCCAAGTCTCCCGATAAAAATGATACCTCACTTGTGTGGGAAGGCCTAGCGCCCGCGACAGGAAATGCCCCAAAACACAACGTGGACACATCCCATTTTTTGACAGAAAACAGAGGTGTTTTTTCCAAAGTGCCTACCTGTAGATTTTGGCCTCTAGCTCTGCCGGCACCTAGGGAAACCTACCAAACCTGTGCATTTTTGAAAACTAGTGACCTAGGGGAATCCACGATGGGGTGACTTGTGGGGCTCTGACCAGGTTCTATTACCCAGAATCCTTTGCAAACCTCAAAATTTGGTTAAAAAAAGACATTTTCCTCACATTTCGGTGACAGAAAGTTCTTGAATCTGAGAGGAGGCACAAATTTTCTTCCACCCAGCATTCCCCCAAGTCTCCCGATAAAAATGATACCTCACTTGTGTGGGTAGGTCTAGCGCCCGCGACAGGAAATGCCCCAAAACACAACGTGGACACATCACATTTTTTGACAGAAAACACAGGTGTTTTTTGCAAAGTGCCTACCTGTAGATTTTGGCCTCTAGCTCAGCCGGCACCTAGGGAATTCCACCAAACCTGTGAATTTGTGAAAAATAGAGACCTAGGGGAATCCAAGACGGGGTGACTTGTGGGGCTTTGACCAGGTTCTGTTACCCAGAATCCTCTGCAAACCTCAAAATGTGGCTGAAAAAACACATTTTCCTCACATTTCGGTGACAGAAAGTTCTGGCATCTGAGAGGAGCTACACATTTCCTTCCACCCAGCGTTCCCCCAAGTTTCCCGATAAAAATGATACCTCACTTGTGTGGGTAGGCCTAGCGCCCGCGACAGGAAATGCCCCAAAACACAACATGGACACATCCCATTTTTTGACAGAAAACAGAGGTGTTTTTTACAAAGTGCCTACCTGTAGATTTTGGCCTCTAGCTCAGCCGGCACCTAGGGCAACCTACAATAACTGTGCATTTTTTAAAACTAGAGACGTAGGGGAATCCAAGATGGGGTGACTTCTGGGGCTCTGACCAGGTCCTGTTACCCAGAATCCTTTGCAAACATCAAAATTTGCCTAAAAAAACTCATTTTCCTTATATTTTGGTGACAGAAAGTTCTGGAATCTGAGAGGAGCCACAAATTTCCTTCCACCCAGCGTTCCCCCAAGTCTCCCGATAAAAATTATATCTCACTTGTGTCGGTAGGCATAGCGCCCGCAACAGGAAATGCCCCAAAACACAACGTGGACCAATCAAATTGTTTGACAGAAAACAGGTGTTTTTTGCAAAGTGCCCACCTGTAGTATTGGCCTCTAGCTCAGCCAGCACCTAGGGAAACCTACCAAACCTGTGTATTTTTGAAAACTAGAGACCTAAGGGAATCCAAGATGGGTGACTTGTGGGGCTCTGACCAGTTTCTGTTACCCAGAATCCTTTGCAAACCTCAAAATGTGGCTTAAAAAAAACATTTTCCTCACATTTCGGTGACAGAAAGTTCTGGAATCTGAGAGGAGCCACAAATTTCCTTCCACCCAGCGTTCCCTTAAGTCTCCCGATAAAAATGATACCTCACTTGTGTGGGTAGGCCTAGTGCCCGCGACAGGAAATGCCCCAAAACACAACGTGGACACATCCTATTTTTTGACACAAAACAGGTGTTTTTTCCAAAGTGCCTACCAGTAGATTTTGGCCTGTAGCTCTGCCGGCACCTAGGGAAACCTACCAAACCTGTGCATTTTTGAAAACTAGTGACCTAGGGGAATCCACGATGGGGTGACTTGTGGGGCTCTGACCAGGTCCTGTTACCCAGAATCCTTTGCAAACATCAAAATTTGCCTAAAAAAACACATTTTCCTTATATTTTGGTGACAGAAAGTTCTGGAATCTGAGAGGAGCCACAAATTTCCTTCCACCCAGGGTTCCCCCAAGTCTCCCGATAAAAATGATATCTCACTTGTGTGGGTAGGCATAGCGCCCGCGACAGGAATTGCCCCAAAACACAACGTGGACCAATCAAATTGTTTGACAGAAAACAGGTGTTTTTTGCAAAGTGCCCACCTGTAGATTTTGGCCTCTAGCTCAGCCAGCACCTAGGGAAACCCACCAAACCTGTGCATTTTTGAAAACTAGAGACCTAAGGGAATCCAAGATGGGGTGACTTGTGGGGGTCTGACCAGTTTCTGTTACCCAGAATCCTTTGCAAAACTTCAAAACCTGGCTAAAAAAACACATTTTCCTCACATTTCGGTGACAGAAAGTTCTGGCATCTGAGAGGAGCTACACATTTCCTTCCACCCAGCATTCCCCCAAGTCTCCCGATAAAAATGATACCTCACTTGTGTGGGAAGGCCTAGCGCCCGCGACAGGAAATGCCCCAAAACACAACGTGGACACATCCCATTTTTTGACAGAAAACAGAGGTGTTTTTTCCAAAGTGCCTACCTGTAGATTTTGGCCTCTAGCTCTGCCGGCACCTAGGGAAACCTACCAAACCTGTGCATTTCTGAAAACTAGTGACCTAGGGGAATCCACGATGGGGTGACTTGTGGGGCTCTGACCAGGTTCTATTACCCAGAATCCTTTGCAAACCTCAAAATTTGGCTAAAAAAAGACATTTTCCTCACATTTCGGTGACAGAAAGTTCTTGAATCTGAGAGGAGGCACAAATTTTCTTCCACCCAGCATTCCCCCAAGTCTCCCGATAAAAATGATACCTCACTTGTGTGGGTAGGTCTAGCGCCCGCGACAGGAAGTGCCCCAAAACACAACGTGGACACATCCCATTTTTTGACAGAAAACACAGGTGTTTTTTGCAAAGTGCCTACCTGTAGATTTTGGCCTCTAGCTCAGCCGGCACCTAGGGAATTCCACCAAACCTGTGAATTTGTGAAAAATAGAGACCTAGGGGAATCCAAGACGGGGTGACTTGTGGGGCTTTGACCAGGTTCTGTTACCCAGAATCCTCTGCAAACCTCAAAATGTGGCTGAAAAAACACATTTTCCTCACATTTCGGTGACAGAAAGTTCTGGCATCTGAGAGGAGCTACACATTTCCTTCCACCCAGCGTTCCCCCAAGTTTCCCGATAAAAATGATACCTCACTTGTGTGGGTAGGCCTAGCGCCCGCGACAGGAAATGCCCCAAAACACAACATGGACACATCCCATTTTTTGACAGAAAACAGAGGTGTTTTTTACAAAGTGCCTACCTGTAGATTTTGGCCTCTAGCTCAGCCGGCACCTAGGGAAACCTACAATAACTGTGCATTTTTTAAAACTAGAGACGTAGGGGAATCCAAGATGGGGTGACTTCTGGGGCTCTGACCAGGTCCTGTTACCCAGAATCCTTTGCAAACATCAAAATTTGCCTAAAAAAACTCATTTTCCTTATATTTTGGTGACAGAAAGTTCTGGAATCTGAGAGGAGCCACAAATTTCCTTCCACCCAGCGTTCCCCCAAGTCTCCCGATAAAAATGATATCTCACTTGTGTCGGTAGGCATAGCGCCCGCAACAGGAAATGCCCCAAAACACAACGTGGACCAATCAAATTGTTTGACAGAAAACAGGTGTTTTTTGCAAAGTGCCCACCTGTAGTATTGGCCTCTAGCTCAGCCAGCACCTAGGGAAACCTACCAAACCTGTGTATTTTTGAAAACTAGAGACCTAAGGGAATCCAAGATGGGTGACTTGTGGGGCTCTGACCAGTTTCTGTTACCCAGAATCCTTTGCAAACCTCAAAATGTGGCTAAAAAAACACATTTTCCTCACATTTCGGTGACAGAAAGTTCTGGAATCTGAGAGGAGCCACAAATTTCCTTCCACCCAGCGTTCCCCCAAGTCTCCCGATAAAAATGATATCTCACTTGTGTCGGTAGGCATAGCGCCCGCAACAGGAAATGCCCCAAAACACAACGTGGACCAATCAAATTGTTTGACAGAAAACAGGTGTTTTTTGCAAAGTGCCCACCTGTAGTATTGGCCTCTAGCTCTGCCGGCACCTAGGGAAACCTACCAAACCTGTGCATTTTTGAAAACTAGTGACCTAGGGGAATCCACGATGGGGTGACTTGTGGGGCTCTGACCAGGTTCTATTACCCAGAATCCTTTGCAAACCTCAAAATTTGGCTAAAAAAAGACATTTTCCTCACATTTCGGTGACAGAAAGCTCTTGAATCTGAGAGGAGGCACAAATTTTCTTCCACCCAGCATTCCCCCAAGTCTCCCGATAAAAATGATACCTCACTTGTGTGGGTAGGTCTAGCGCCCGCGACAGGAAATGCCCCAAAACACAACGTGGACACATCCCATTTTTTGACAGAAAACACAGGTGTTTTTTGCAAAGTGCCTACCTGTAGATTTTGGCCTCTAGCTCAGTCGGCACCTAGGGACTTCCACCAAACCTGTGAATTTGTGAAAAATAGAGACCTAGGGGAATCCAAGACGGGGTGACTTGTGGGGCTTTGACCAGGTTCTGTTACCCAGAATCCTCTGCAAACCTCAAAATGTGGCTGAAAAAACACATTTTCCTCACATTTCGGTGACAGAAAGTTCTGGCATCTGAGAGGAGCTACACATTTCCTTCCACCCAGCGTTCCCCCAAGTTTCCCGATAAAAATGATACCTCACTTGTGTGGGTAGGCCTAGCGCCCGCGACAGGAAATGCCCCAAAACACAACATGGACACATCCCATTTTTTGACAGAAAACAGAGGTGTTTTTGTCAGAGTGCCTACCTGTAGATTTTGGCCTCTAGCTCAGCCGGCACCTAAGGAAACCGACCAAACCTGTTCATTTTTTTAAACTAGAGACGTAGGGGAATCCAAGATGGGGTGACTTGTGGGGCTCTGACCAGGTCCTGTTACCCAGAATCCTTTGCAAACATCAAAATTTGCCTAAAAAAACTCATTTTCCTTATATTTTGGTGACAGAAAGTTCTAGAATCTTAGAGGAGCCACAAATTTCCTTCCACCCAGCGTTCCCTCAAGTCTCCCGATAAAAATGATACCTCACTTGTGTGGGTAGGCCTAGCGCCCGCGACAGGAAATGCCCCAAAACACAACGTGGACCAATCAAATTGTTTGACAGAAAACAGGTGTTTTTTGCAAAGTGCCCACCTGTAGTATTGGCCTCTAGCTCAGCCAGCACATAGGGAAACCTACCAAACCTGTGTATTTTTGAAAACTAGAGACCTAAGGGAATCCAAGATGGGGTGACTTGTGGGGCTCTGACCAGGTCCTGTTACCCAGAATCCTTTGCAAACCTCAAAATGTGGCTAAAAAAACAAATTTTCCTCACATTTCGGTGACAGAAAGTTCTGGAATCTGAGAGGAGCCACAAATTTCCTTCCACCCAGCGTTCCCTTAAGTCTCCCGATAAAAATGATACCTCACTTGTGTGGGTAGGCCTAGCGCCCGCGACAGGAAATGCCCCAAAACACAACGTGGACACATCCCATTTTTTGACAGAAAACACAGGTGTTTTTTGCAAAGTGCCTACCTGTAGATTTTGGCCTCTAGCTCAGCCGGCACCTAAGGAAACGGACCAAACCTGTGCATTTTTGAAAACTAGAGACCTAGGGGAATCCAAGATGGGGTGACTTGTGGGGCTCTGACCAGGTTCTGTTACCCAGAATCCTCTGCAAACCTCAAAATGTGGCTGAAAAAACACATTTTCCTCACATTTCGGTGACAGAAAGTTCTGGAATCTGAGAGGAGCCACAAATTTCCTTCCACCCAGCGTTCCCCCAAGTGTCCCGATAAAAATGATACCTCACTTGGGTGGGTAGGCCTAGCGCCCGCGACAGGAAATGCCCCAAAACACAACGTGGACACATCCCATTGTTTGACAGAAAACAAAGGTGTTTTTTGCAAAGTGCCTACCAGTAGATTTTGGCCTCTTGCTCAGCTGGCACCTAAGGAAACCCACCAAACCTGTGCATTTTGGAAACTAGAGACCTAGGGGAATACAAGATGGGGTGACTTGTGGGGCTCTGACCAGGTTCTATTAACCAGAATCCTTTGCAAACCTCAAAATGTGGCTAAAAAAACACATTTTCCTCACATTTCAGTGACAGAAAGTTCTGGCATCTGAGAGGAGCTACACATTTCCTTCCACCCAGCGTTCCCCCAAGTTTCCCAATAAAAATGATACCTCACTTGTGTGGGTAGGCCTAGCGCCCGCGAGAGGAAATGCCCCAAAACACAACATGGACACATCCCATTTTTTGACAGAAAACAGAGTTGTTTTTTGCAAAGTGCCTACCTGTAGATTTTGGCCTCTAGTTTAGCCGGCACCTAGGGAAACCTACCAAACCTGTGCATTTTTTAAAACTAGAGACCTAGGGGAATCCAAGATGGGGTGACTTGTGGGGCTCTGACCAGGTTCTGTTACCCAGAATCCTTTGCAAACCTCAAAATTTGCCTAAAAAAACTCATTTTCCTTATATTTTGGTGACAGAAAGTTCTGGAATCTGAGAGGAGCCACAAATTTCCTTCCACCCAGCGTTCCCTCAAGTCTGCCGATAAAAATGATACCTCACTTGTGTCGGTAGGCCTAGCGCCCGCGACAGGAAATGCCTCAAAACACAACGTGGACACATCCCATTGTTTGACAGAAAACAGAGGTGTTTTTTGCAAAGTGCCTACCAATAGATTTTGGCCTCTTGCTCAGCTGGCACCTAGGGAAATCCACCAAACCTGTGAATTTGTGAAAACTAGAGACCTAGAGGAATCCAAGATGGGATGACTTGTGGGGCTCTGTCCAGGTTCTATTACCCAGAATCCTTTGCAAACCTCAAAATGTGGCTAAAAAAACACATTTTCCTCACATTTCGGTGACAGAAAGTTCTGGCATTTGAGAGGAGCTACACATTTCCTTCCACCCAGCGTTCCCCCAAGTTTCCAGATAAAAATGATGCCTCACTTGTGTGGGTAGGCCTAGCGCCCGCGACAGGAAATGCCCCAACACACAACATGGACACATCCCATTTTTTGACAGAAAACAGAGGTGTTTTTTGCAAAGTGCCTACCTGTAGATTTTGGCCTCTAGCTCAGCCGGCACTAGGGGAAACCTACGAAACCTGTGCATTTTTTAAAACTAGAGACCTAGGGGAATCCAAGATGGGGTGACTTCTGGGGCTCTGACCAGGTCCTGTTACCCAGAATCCTTTGCAAACATCAACATTTGCCTAAAAAAACACATTTTCCTTATATTTTGGTGACAGAAAGTTCTGGAATCTGAGAGGAGCCACAAATTTCCTTCCACCCAGCGTTCCCCCAAGTCTCCCGATAAAAATGATATCTCACTTGTGTGGGTAGGCCTAGCGCCCGCGACAGGATATGCCCCAAAACACAACGTGGACCAATCAAATTGTTTGACAGAAAACAGGTGTTTTTTGCGAAGTGCCCACCTGTAGATTTTGGCCTCTAGCTCAGCCAGCACCTAGGGAAACCTACCAAACCTGTGCATTTTTGAAAACTAGAGACCTAAGGGAATCCAAGATTGGGTGACTTGTGGGGCTCTGACCAGTTTCTGTTACCCAGAATCCTTTGCAAACCTCAAAATGTGGCTAAAAAAACACATTTTCCTCACATTTCGGTGACAGAAAGTTCTGGAATCTGAGAGGAGCCACAAATTTCCTTCCACCCAGCGTTCCCTTAAGTCTCCCGATAAAAATGATACCTCACTTGTGTGGGTAGGCCTAGCGCCCGCGACAGGAAATGCCCCAAAACACAACGTGGACACATCCTATTTTTTGACACAAAACAGGTGTTTTTTCCAAAGTGCCTACCTGTAGATTTTGGCCTCTAGCTCTGCCGGCACCTAGGGAAACCTACCAAACCTGTCCATTTTTGAAAACTAGTGACCTAGGGGAATCCACGATGGGGTGACTTGTGGGGCTCTGACCAGGTCCTGTTACCCAGAATCCTTTGCAAACATCAAAATTTGCTTAAAAAAACACATTTTCCTTATATTTTGGTGACAGAAAGTTCTGGAATCTGAGAGGAGCAACAAATTTCCTTCCACCCAGCGTTCCCCCAAGTCTCCCGATAAAAATGATATCTCACTTGTGTCGGTAGGCATAGCGCCCGCAACAGGAAATGCCCCTAAACACAACGTAGACCAATCAAATTGTTTGACAGAAAACAGGTGTTTTTTGCAAAGTGCCCACCTGTAGATTTTGGCCTCTAGCTCAGCCAGCACCTAGGGAAACCCACCAAACCTGTGCATTTTTTAAAACTTGAGAATTAAGGGAATCCAAGTTGGGGTGACTTGTGGGGCTCTGACCAGTTTCTGTTACCCAGAATCCTTTGCAAACCTCAAAACGTGGCTAAAAAAACACATTTTCCTCACATTTCGGTGACAGAAAGTTCTGGAATCTGAGAGGAGGCACAAATTTTCTTCCACCCAGCATTCCCCCAAGTCTCCCCATAAAAATGATACCTCACTTGTGTGGGTAGGCCTAGCGCCCGCGACAGGAAATGCCCCAAAACACAACGTGGACACATCCCATTTTTTGACAGAAAACAGAGGTGTTTTTTCCAAAGTGCCTACCTGTAGCTTTTGGCCTCTAGCTCTGCCGGCACCTAGGGAAACCTACCAAACCTGTGCATTTTTGAAAACTAGTGACCTAGGGGAATCCACGATGGGGTGACTTGTGGGGCTCTGACCAGGTTCTATTACCCAGAATCCTTTGCAAACCTCAAAATTTGGCTAAAAAAACACATTTTCCTCACATTTCGGTGACAGAAAGTTCTTGAATCTGAGAGGAGACACACATTTCCTTCCACCCAGCATTCCCCCAAGTCTCCCCATAAAAATGATACCTCACTTGTGTGGGTAGGCCTAGCGCCCGCGACAGGAAATGCCCCAAAACACAACGTGGACACATCCCATTTTTTGACAGAAAACAGAGGTGGTATTTGCAAACTGCCTACCAGTAGATTTTGGCCTCTTGCTCAGCCGGCACCTAGGGAATTCCACCAAACCTGTGAATTTGTGAAAACTAGAGACCTAGAGGAATCCAAGATGGGATGACTTGTGGGGCTCTGACCAGGTTCTGTTACCCAGAATCCTTTGCAAACCTCAAAATGTGGCTAAAAAAACAAATTTTCCTCACATTTCGGTGACAGAAAGTTCTGGAATCTGAGAGGAGCCACAAATTTCCTTCCACTCAGCGTTCCCTTAAGTCTCCCGATAAAAATGATACCTCACTTGTGTGGGTAGGCCTAGCGCCCGCCACAGGAAATGCCCCAAAACACAACGTGGACACATCCTATTTTTTGACACAAAACAGGTGTTTTTTCCAAAGTGCCTACCTGTAGATTTTGGCCTCTAGCTCTGCCGGCACCTAAGGAAACCTACCAACCCTGTGCATTTTTGAAAAATTGTGACCTAGGGGAATCCACGATGGGGTGACTTGTGGGGCTCTGACCAGGTCCTGTTACCCAGAATCCTTTGCAAACATCAAAATTTGCCTAAAAAAACACATTTTCCTTATATTTTGGTGACAGAAAGTTCTGGAATCTGAGAGGAGCCACAAATTTCCTTCCACCCAGCGTTCCCCCAAGTCTCCCGATAAAAATGATATCTCACTTGTGTCGGTAGGCATAGCGCCTGCAACAGGAAATGCCCCAAAACACAACGTAGACCAATCAAATTGTTTGACAGAAAACAGGTGTTTTTTGCAAAGTGCCCACCTGTTGATTTTGGCCTCTAGCTCAGCCAGCACCTAGGGAAACCCACCAAACCTGTGCATTTTTTAAAACTAGAGAATTAAGGGAATCCAAGATGGGGTGACTTGTGGGGCTCTGACCAGTTTCTGTTACCCAGAATCCTTTGCAAACCTCAAAACGTGGTTAAAAAAACACATTTTCCTCACATTTCGGTGACAGAAAGTTCTGGAATCTGAGAGGAGGCACAAATTTTCTTCCACCCAGCATTCCCCCAAGTCTCCCGATAAAAATTATACCTCACTTGTGTGGGTAGGCCTAGCGCCCGCGACAGGAAATGCCCCAAAACACAACGTGGACACATCCCATTTTTTGACAGAAAACAGAGGTGTTTTTATCAAAGTGCCTACCTGTAGATTTTGGCCTCTAGCTCTGCCGGCACCTAGGGAAACCTACCAAACCTGTGCATTTTTGAAAACTAGTGACCTAGGGGAATCCACGATGGGGTGACTTGTGGGGCTCTGACCAAGGTTCTATTACCCAGAATCCTTTGCAAACCTCAAAATGTGGCTAAAAAAACACATTTTCCTCACATTTCGGTGACAGAAAGTTCTGGAATCTGAGAGGAGCCACAAATTTCCTTCCACCCAGCGTTCCCTTAAGTCTCCCGATAAAAATGGTACCTCACTTGTGTGGGTAGGCCTAGCGCCCGCGACAGGAAATGCCCCAAAACACAACGTGGACACATCCTATTTTTTGACACAAAACAGGTGTTTTTTCCAAAGTGCCTACCTGTAGATTTTGGCCTCTAGCTCTGCCGGCACCTAGGGAAACCTACCAAACCTGTGCATTTTTTAAAACTAGAGACCTAGGGGAATCCAAGATGGGGTGACTTCTGGGGCTCTGACCAGGTCCTGTTACCCAGAATCCTTTGCAAACATCAAAATTTGCCTAAAAAAACTCATTTTCCTTATATTTTGGTGACAGAAAGTTCTGGAATCTGAGAGGAGCCACAAATTTCCTTCACCCAGCGTTCCCCCAAGTCTCCCGATTAAAATGATATCTCACTTGTGTCGGTAGGCATAGCGCCCGCAACAGGAAATGCCCCAAAACACAACGTGGACCAATCAAATTGTTTGACAGAAAACAGGTGTTTTTTGCAAAGTGCCCACCTGTAGATTTTGGCCCCTAGCTCAGCCAGCACCTAGGGAAACCTACCAAACCTGTGCATTTTTGAAAACTAGAGACCTAAGGGAATCCAAGATGGGTGACTTGTGGGGCTCTGACCAGTTTCTGTTACCCAGAATCCTTTGCAAACCTCAAAATTTGGCTAAAAAAACACATTTTCCTCACATTTCGGTGACAGAAAGTTGTTGAATCTGAGAGGAGGCACAAATTTTCTTCCACCCAGCATTCCCCCAAGTCTCCCGATAAAAATGATGCATCACTTGTGTGGGTAAGTCTAGCGCCCGCGACAGGAAATGCCCCAAAACACAACGTGGACACATCCCATTGTTTGACAGAAAACAGAGGTGTTTTTTACAAAGTGCCTACCAGTAGATTTTGGCCTCTTGCTCAGCTGGCACCTAGGGAATTCCACCAAACCTGTGAATTTGTGAAAACTAGAGACCTAGAGGAATCCAAGATGGGATGACTTGTGGGGCTCTGACCAGGTTCTGTTACCCAGAATCCTTTGCAAACCTCAAAATGTGGCTAAAAAAACACATTTTCCTCACATTTCGGTGACAGAAAGTTCTGGAATCTGAGAGGAGCCACAAATTTCCTTCCACCCAGCGTTCCCTTAAGTCTCCCGATAAAAATGGTACCTCACTTGTGTGGGTAGGCCTAGCGCCCGCGACAGGAAATGCCCCAAAACACAACGTGGACACATCCTATTTTTTGACACAAAACAGGTGTTTTTTCCAAAGTGCCTACCTGTAGATTTTGGCCTCTAGCTCTGCCGGCACCTAGGGAAACCTACCAAACCTGTGCATTTTTTAAAACTAGAGACCTAGGGGAATCCAAGATGGGGTGACTTCTGGGGCTCTGACCAGGTCCTGTTACCCAGAATCCTTTGCAAACATCAAAATTTGCCTAAAAAAACTCATTTTCCTTATATTTTGGTGACAGAAAGTTCTGGAATCTGAGAGGAGCCACAAATTTCCTTCACCCAGCGTTCCCCCAAGTCTCCCGATAAAAATGATATCTCACTTGTGTCGGTAGGCATAGCGCCCGCAACAGGAAATGCCCCAAAACACAACGTGGACCAATCAAATTGTTTGACAGAAAACAGGTGTTTTTTGCAAAGTGCCCACCTGTAGATTTTGGCCCCTAGCTCAGCCAGCACCTAGGGAAACCTACCAAACCTGTGCATTTTTGAAAACTAGAGACCTAAGGGAATCCAAGATGGGTGACTTGTGGGGCTCTGACCAGTTTCTGTTACCCAGAATCCTTTGCAAACCTCAAAATGTGGCTAAAAAAACACATTTTCCTCACATTTCGGTGACAGAAAGTTCTGGAATCTGAGAGGAGCCACAAATTTCCTTCCACCCAGCGTTCCCTTAAGTCTCCCGATAAAAATGATACCTCACTTGTGTGGGTAGGCCTAGCGCCCGCGACAGGAAATGCCCCAAAACACAACGTGGACACATCCTATTTTTTGACACAAAACAGGTGTTTTTTCCAAAGTGCCTACCAGTAGATTTTGGCCTGTAGCTCTGCCGGCACCTAGGGAAACCTACCAAACCTGTGCATTTTTGAAAACTAGTGACCTAGGGGAATCCACGATGGGGTGACTTGTGAGGCTCTGACCAATGTCCTGTTACCCAGAATCCTTTGCAAACATCAAAATTTGCCTAAAAAAACACATTTTCCTTATATTTTGGTGACAGAAAGTTCTGGAATCTGAGAGGAGCCACAAATTTCCTTCCACCCAGCGTTCCCCCAAGTCTCCCGATAAAAATGATATCTCACTTGTGTGGGTAGGCATAGCGCCCGCAACAGGAAATGCCCCAAAACACAACGTGGACCAATCAAATTGTTTGACAGAAAACAGGTGTTTTTTTGCAAAGTGCCCACCTGTAGATTTTGGCCTCTAGCTCAGCCAGCACCTAGGGAAACCGACCAAACCTGTGCATTTTTGAAAACTAGAGACCTAAGGGAATCCAAGATGGGGTGACTTGTGGGGCTCTGACCAGTTTCTGTTACCCAGAATCCTTTGCAAAACCTCAAAACGTGGCTAAAAAAACAAATTTTCCTCACATTTCGGTGACAGAAAGTTCTGGAATCTGAGAGGAGGCACAAATTTTCTTCCACCCAGCATTCCCCCAAGTCTCCCGATAAAAATGATACCTCGCTTGTTTGGGTAGGTCTAGCGCCCGCGACAGGAAATGCCCCAAAACACAACGTGGACACATCCCATTTTTTGACAGAAAACACAGGTGTTTTTTGCAAAGTGCCTACCTGTAGATTTTGGCCTCTAGCTCAGCCGGCACCTAGGGAAACCTACCAAACCTGTGCATTTTTGAAAAATAGAGACCTAGGGGAATCCAAGATGGGGTGACTTGTGGGGCTCTGACCAGGTCCTGTTACCCAGAATCCTTTGCAAACCTCAAAAGTTGCCTAAAAAAACACATTTTCCTTATATTTCGGTCACAGAAAGTTCTGGAATCTGAGAGGAGCCACAAATTTCCTTCCACCCAGCGTTCCCTCAAGTCTCCCGATAAAAATGATACCTCACGTGTGTGGGTAGGCCTAGTGCCCACTATAGGAAATTTCCCAAAACACAATGTGGACACATCAAATTATTTGACAGAAAACAGAGGTGTTTTTGTCAGAGTGCCTACCTGTAGATTTTGGCCTCTAGCTCAGCCGGCACCTAAGGAAACCGACCAAACCTGTGCATTTTTTTAAAACTAGAGACCTAGGGGAATCCAAGATGGGGTGACTTGTGCAGCTCTGACCAGGTTCTGTTACCCAGAATCCTCTGCAAACCTCAAAATGTGGCTGAAAAAACACATTTTCCTCACATTTCGGTGACAGAAAGTTCTGGAATCTGAGAGGAGCCACAAATTTCCTTCCACCCAGCGTTCCCTCAAGTCTCCCGATAAAAATGATACCTCACTTGTGTGGGTAGGCCAAGCGCCCGCGACAGGAAATGCCCCAAAACACAACGTGGACACATACAATTTTTTGACAGAAAACAGAGGTGTTTTTTGCAAAGTGCCTACCTGTAGATTTTGGCCTCTAGCTCTGCCGGCACCTAGGGAAACCGACCAAACCTGTGCATTTTTGAAAACTAGAGACCTAGGGGAATCCAAGATGAGGTGACTTGTGGGGCTCTGACCAGGTTCTATTATCCAGAATTCTTTGCAAACCTCAAAATTTGGCTAAAAAAACACATTTTCCTCACATTTCAGTGACAAAAAGTTTTGGAATCTGAGAGGAGCCACAAATTTCCTTCCACCCAGCGTTCCCTCAAGTCTCCCGATAAAAATGATACCTCACTTGTGTGGGTAGGCCTAGCGCCCGCGACAGGAAATGCCCCAAAACACAACGTGGACACATCCCATTTTTTGACAGAAAACACAGGTGTTTCTTGCAAAGTGCCTAACTGTAGATTTTGGCCTCTAGCTCAGCCGGCACCTAGGGAAACCTACCAATCCTGTGCATTTTTGAAAACTAGAGACCTAGGGGAATCCAAGATGTGTTGACTTGTGGGGCTCTGACCAGGTCCTGTTACCCAGAATCCTTTGCAAACCTCAAAAGTTGCCTAAAAAAACACATTTTCCTTATATTTCGGTGACAGAAAGTTCTGGAATCTGAGAGGAGCCACAAATTTCCTTCCACCCAGCGTTCCCTCAAGTCTCCCAATAAAAATGATACCTCACTTGTGTGGGTAGGCCTAGCGCCTGCGACAGGAAATGCCCCAAAACACAACGTGGACACATCCCATTTTTTGACAGAAAACAGAGGTGTTTTTTGCAAAGTGCCTACCTGTAGATTTTGGCCTCTAGCTCAGCCGGCACCTAAGGAAACGGACCAAACCTGTGCATTTTTGAAAACTAGAGACCTAGGGAAATCCAAGATGGGGTGACTTGTGCGGCTCTGAACAGGTTCTGTTACCCAGAATCCTCTGCAAACCTCAAAATGTGGCTGAAAAAACACATTTTCCTCACATTTCGGTGACAGAAAGTTCTGGAATCTGAGAGGAGCCACAAATTTCCTTCCACCCAGCGTTCCCCCAAGTGTCCCGATAAAAATGATACCTCAGTTGTGTGGGTAGGTCTAGCGCCCGCGACAGGAAATACCCCAAAACACAACGTGGACACATCCCATTGTTTGACAGAAAACAAAGGTGTTTTTTGCAAAGTGCCTACCAGTAGATTTTGGCCTCTTGCTCAGCTGGCACCTAGGGAAACCCACCAAACCTGTGCATTTTTGAAAACTAGAGACCTAGGGGAATCCAAGATGGGGTGACTTGTGGGGCTCTGACCAGGTTCTATTACCCAGAATCCTTTGCAAACCTCAAAATGTGGCTAAAAAAACACATTTTCCTCACATTTCGGTGACAGAAAGTTCTGGCATCTGAGAGGAGCTACACATTTCCTTCCACCCAGCGTTCCCCCAAGTTTCCCAATAAAAATGATACCTCACTTGTGTGGGTAGGCCTAGCGCCCGCGAGAGGAAATGCCCCAAAACACAACATGGACACATCCCATTTTTTGACAGAAAACAGAGTTGTTTTTTGCAAAGTGCCTACATGTAGATTTTGGCCTCTAGCTTAGCCGGCACCTAGGGAAGCCTACAAAACCTGTGCATTTTTTAAAACTGGAGACCTAGGGGAATCCAAGATGGGGTGACTTGTGGGGCTCTGACCAGGTTCTGTTACCCAGAATCCTTTGCAAACCTCAAAATTTGCCTAAAATAACTCATTTTCCTTATATTTTGGTGACAGAAAGTTCTGGAATCTGAGAGGAGCCACAAATTTCCTTCCACCCAGCGTTCCCTCAAGTCTGCCGATAAAAATGATACCTCACTTGTGTGGGTAGGCCTAGCGCCCGCGACAGGAAATGCCTCAAAACACAACGTGAACACATCCCATTGTTTGACAGAAAACAGAGGTGTTTTTTGCAAAGTGCCTACCAGTAGATTTTGGCCTCTTGCTCAGCTGGCACCTAGGGAAATCCACCAAACCTGTGAATTTGTGAAAACTAGAGACCTAGAGGAATCCAAGATGGGATGACTTGTGGGGCTCTGACCAGGTTCTATTACCCAGAATCCTGTGCAAACCTCAAAATGTGGCTAAAAAAACACATTTTCCTCACATTTCGGTGACAGAAAGTTCTGGCATTTGAGAGGAGCTACACATTTCCTTCCACCCAGCGTTCCCCCAAGTTTCCCGATAAAAATGATACCTCACTTGTGAGGGTAGGCCTAGCGCCAGCGACAGGAAATGCCCCAAAACACAACATGGACACATCCCATTTTTTGACAGAAAACAGAGGTGTTTTTTGCAAAGTGCCTACCTGTAGATTTTGGCCTCTAGCTCAGCCGGCACCTAGGGAAACCTACGAAACCTGTGCATTTTTTAAAACTAGAGACCTAGGGGAATCCAAGATGGGGTGACTTCTGGGGCTCTGACCAGGTCCTGTTACCCAGAATCCTTTGCAAACATCAACATTTGCCTAAAAAAACACATTTTCCTTATATTTTGGTGACAGAAAGTTCTGGAATCTGAGAGGAGCCACACATTTCCTTCCACCCAGCGTTCCCCCAAGTCTCCCGATAAAAATGATATCTCACTTGTGTGTGGTAGGCCTAGCGCCCGCGACAGGAAATGCCCCAAAACACAACGTGGCCAATCAAATTGTTTGACAGAAAACAGGTGTTTTTTGCAAAGTGCCCACCTGTAGATTTTGGCCTCTAGCTCAGCCGGCACCTAGGGAAGCCTACCAAACCTGTGCATTTTTTAAAACTAGAGACCTAGGGGAATCCAAGATGGGGTGACTTCTGGGGCTCTGACCAGGTCCTGTTACCCAGAATCCTTTGCAAACCTCAAAATTTGCCTAAAAAAACTCATTTTCCTTATATTTTGGTGACAGAAAGTTCTGGAATCTGAGAGGAGCCACAAATTTCCTTCCACCCAGCGTTCCCTCAAGTCTGCCGATAAAAATGATACCTCACTTGTGTGGGTAGGCCTAGCGCCCGCGACAGGAAATGCCTCAAAACACAACGTGAACACATCCCATTGTTTGACAGAAAACAGAGGTGTTTTTTGCAAAGTGCCTACCAGTAGATTTTGGCCTCTTGCTCAGCTGGCACCTAGGGAAATCCACCAAACCTGTGAATTTGTGAAAACTAGAGACCTAGAGGAATCCAAGATGGGATGACTTGTGGGGCTCTGACCAGGTTCTATTACCCAGAATCCTGTGCAAACCTCAAAATGTGGCTAAAAAAACACATTTTCCTCACATTTCGGTGACAGAAAGTTCTGGCATTTGAGAGGAGCTACACATTTCCTTCCACCCAGCGTTCCCCCAAGTTTCCCGATAAAAATGATACCTCACTTGTGTGGGTAGGCCTAGCGCCCGCGACAGGAAATGCCCCAAAACCCAACGTGGACCAATCAAATTGTTTGACAGAAAACAGTTGTTTTTTGCAAAGTGCCCACCTGTAGATTTTGGCCTCTAGCTCAGCCAGCACCTAGGGAAACCTACCAAACCTGTGCATTTTTGAAAACTAGAGACCTAAGGGAATCCAAGATGGGGTGACTTGTGGGGCTCTGACCAGTTTCTGTTACCCAGAATCCTTTGCAAACCTCAAAATGAGGCTAAAAAAACACATTTTCCTCACATTTCGGTGACAGAAAGTTCTGGCATTTGAGAGGAGCTACACATTTCCTTCCACCCAGCGTTCCCCCAAGTTTCCCAATAAAAATGATACCTCACTTGTGTGGGTAGGCCTAGCGCCCGCGAGAGGAAATGCCCCAAAACACAACATGGACACATCCCATTTTTTGAAAGAAAACAGAGTTGTTTTTTGCAAAGTGCCTACCTGTAGATTTTGGCCTCTAGCTTAGCCGGCACCTAGGGAAGCCTACCAAACCTGTGCATTTTTTAAAACTAGAGACCTAGGGGAATCCAAGATGGGGTGACTTGTGGGGCTCTGACCAGGTTCTGTTACCCAGAATCCTTTGCAAACCTCAAAATTTGCCTAAAAAAACTCATTTTCCTTATATTTTGGTGACAGAAAGTTCTGGAATCTGAGAGGAGCCACAAATTTCCTTCCACCCAGCCTTCCCTCAAGTCTGCCGATAAAAATGATACCTCACTTGTGTGGGTAGGCCTAGCGCCCGCGACAGGAAATGCCTCAAAACACAACGTGAACACATCCCATTGTTTGACAGAAAACAGAGGTGTTTTTTGCAAAGTGCCTACCAGTAGATTTTGGCCTCTTGCTCAGCTGGCACCTATGGAAATCCACCAAACCTGTGAATTTGTGAAAACTAGAGACCTAGAGGAATCCAAGATGGGATGACTTGTGGGGCTCTGACCAGGTTCTATTACCCAGAATCCTGTGCAAACCTCAAAATGTGGCTAAAAAAACACATTTTCATCACATTTCGGTGACAGAAAGTTCTGGCATTTGAGAGGAGCTACACATTTCCTTCCACCCAGCGTTCCCCCAAGTTTCCCGATAAAAATGATACCTCACTTGTGAGGGTAGGCCTAGCGCCCGCGACAGGAAATGCCCCAAAACACAACATGGACACATCCCATTTTTTGACAGAAAACAGAGGTGTTTTTTGCAAAGTGCCTACCTGTAGATTTTGGCCTCTAGCTCAGCCGGCACCTAGGGAAACCTACGAAACCTGTGCATTTTTTAAAACTAGAGACCTAGGGGAATCCAAGATGGGGTGACTTCTGGGGCTCTGACCAGGTCCTGTTACCCAGAATCCTTTGCAAACATCAACATTTGCCTAAAAAAACACATTTTCCTTATATTTTGGTGACAGAAAGTTCTGGAATCTGAGAGGAGCCACAAATTTCCTTCCACCCAGCGTTCCCCCAAGTCTCCCGATAAAAATGATATCTCACTTGTGTGGGTAGGCCTAGCGCCCACGACAGGAAATGCCCCAAAACACAACGTGGACCAATCAAATTGTTTGACAGAAAACAGGTGTTTTTTGCAAAGTGCCCACCTGTAGATTTTGGCCTCTAGCTCAGCCGGCACCTAGGGAAGCCTACCAAACCTGTGCATTTTTTAAAACTGGAGACCTAGGGGAATCCAAGATGGGGTGACTTGTGGGGCTCTGACAAGGTTCTGTTACCCAGAATCCTTTGCAAACCTCAAAATTTGCCTAAAAAAATCATTTTCCTTATATTTTGGTGACAGAAAGTTCTGGAATCTGAGAGGAGCCACAAATTTCCTTCCACCCAGCGTTCCCTCAAGTCTGCCGATAAAAATGATACCTCACTTGTGTGGGTAGGCCTAGCGCCCGCGACAGGAAATGCCTCAAAACACAACGTGAACACATCCCATTGTTTGACAGAAAACAGAGGTGTTTTTTGCAAAGTGCCTACCAGTAGATTTTGGCCTCTTGCTCAGCTGGCACCTAGGGAAATCCACCAAACCTGTGAATTTGTGATAACTAGAGACCTAGAGGAATCCAAGATGGGATGACTTGTGGGGCTCTGACCAGGTTCTATTACCCAGAATCCTCTGCAAACCTCAAAATGTGGCTAAAAAAACACATTTTCCTCACATTTCGGTGACAGAAAGTTCTGGCATTTGAGAGGAGCTACACATTTCCTTCCACCCAGCGTTCCCCCAAGTTTCCCGATAAAAATGATACCTCACTTGTGTGGGTAGGCCTAGCGCCCGCGACAGGAAATGCCCCAAAACACAACATGGACACATCCCATTTTTTGACAGAAAACAGAGGTGTTTTTTGCAAAGTGCCTACCTGTAGATTTTGGCCTCTAGCTCAGCCGGCACCTAGGGAAACCTACGAAACCTGTGCATTTTTTAAAACTAGAGACCTAGGGGAATCCAAGATGGGGTGACTTCTGAGGCTCTGACCAGGTCCTGTTACCCAGAATCCTTTGCAAACATCAACATTTGCCTAAAAAAACACATTTTCCTTATATTTTGGTGACAGAAAGTTCTGGAATCTTAGAGGAGCCACAAATTTCCTTCCACCCAGCGTTCCCCCAAGTCTCCCGATAAAAATGATATCTCACTTGTGTGGGTAGGCCTAGCGCCCGCGACAGGAAATGCCCCAAAACACAACGTGGACCAATCAAATTGTTTGACAGAAAACAGTTGTTTTTTGCAAAGTGCCCACCTGTAGATTTTGGCTTCTAGTTCAGCCAGCACCTAGGGAAACCTACCAAACTTGTGCATTTTTGAAAACTAGAGACCTAAGGGAATCCAAGATGGGGTGACTTGTGGAGCTCTGACCAGTTTCTGTTACCCAGAATCCTTTGCAAACCTCAAAATGAGGCTAAAAAAACACATTTTCATCACATTTCGGTGACAGAAAGTTCTGGAATCTGAGAGGAGCCACAAATTTCCTTCCACCCAGCGTTCCCTTAAGTCTCCCGATAAAAATGATACCTCACTTGTGTGGGTAGGCCTAGCGCCCGCGACAGGAAATGCCCCAAAACACAACGTGGACACATCCTATTTTTTGACACAAAACAGGTGTTTTTTCCAAAGTGCCTACCTGTAGATTTTGGCCTCTAGCTCTGCCGGCACCTAGGGAAACCTACCAAACCTGTGCATTTTTGAAAACTAGTGACCTAGGGGAATCCACGATGGGGTGACTTGTGGGGCTCTGACCAGGTCCTGTTACCCAGAATCATTGCAAACATCAAAATTTGCCTAAAAAAACACATTTTCCTTATATTTTGGTGACAGAAAGTTCTGGAATTTGAGAGGAGCCACAAATTTCCTTTTTCCCAGCGTTCCCCCAAGTCTCCCGATAAAAATGATATCTCACTTGTGTCGGTAGGCATAGCGCCCGCAACAGGAAATGCCCCAAAACACAACGTAGACCAATCAAATTGTTTAACAGAAAACAGGTGTTTTTTGCAAAGTGCCCACCTGTAGATTTTGGCCTCTAGCTCAGCCAGCACCTAGGGAAACCCACCAAACCTGTGCATTTTTTAAAACTAGAGAATTAAGGGAATCCAAGATGGGGTGACTTGTGGGGCTCTGACCAGGTTCTATTACCCAGAATCCTTTGCAAACCTCAAAATGTGGCTAAAAAAACAAATTTTCCTCACATTTCGGTGACAGAAAGTTCTGGCATCTGAGAGGAGCTACATATTTCCTTCCACCCAGCGTTCCCCCAAGTTTCCCAATAAAAATGATACCTCACTTGTGTGGGTAGGCCTAGCGCCCGCGAGAGGAAATGCCCCAAAACACAACATGGACACATCCCATTTTTTGACAGAAAACAGAGTTGTTTTTTGCAAAGTGCCTACCTGTAGATTTTGGCCTCTAGCTTAGCCGGCACCTAGGGAAGCCTACCAAACCTGTGCATTTTTTAAAACTAGAGACCTAGGGGAATCCAAGATGGGGTGACTTGTGGGGCTCTGACCAGGTTCTGTTACCCAGAATCCTTTGCAAACCTCAAAATTTGCCTAAAAAAACTCATTTTCCTTATATTTTGGTGACAGAAAGTTCTGGAATCTGAGAGGAGCCACAAATTTCCTTCCACCCAGCGTTCCCTCAAGTCTGCCGATAAAAATGATACCTCACTTGTGTGGGTAGGCCTAGCGCCCGCGACAGGAAATGCCTCAAAACACAACGTGAACACATCCCATTGTTTGACAGAAAACAGAGGTGTTTTTTGCAAAGTGCCTACCAGTAGATTTTGGCCTCTTGCTCAGCTGGCACCTAGGGAAATCCACCAAACCTGTGAATTTGTGAAAACTAGAGACCTAGAGGAATCCAAGATGGGATGACTTGTGGGGCTCTGACCAGGTTCTATTACCCAGAATCCTGTGCAAACCTCAAAATGTGGCTAAAAAAACACATTTTCCTCACATTTCGGTGACAGAAAGTTCTGGCATTTGAGAGGAGCTACACATTTCCTTCCACCCAGCGTTCCCCCAAGTTTCCCGATAAAAATGATACCTCACTTGTGAGGGTAGGCCTAGCGCCCGCGACAGGAAATGCCCCAAAACACAACATGGACACATCCCATTTTTTGACAGAAAACAGGGGTGTTTTTTGCAAAGTGCCTACCTGTAGATTTTGGCCTCTAGCTCAGCCGGCACCTAGGGAAACCTACGAAACCTGTGCATTTTTTAAAACTAGAGACCTAGGGGAATCCAAGATGGGGTGACTTCTGGGGCTCTGACCAGGTCCTGTTACCCAGAATCCTTTGCAAACATCAACATTTGCCTAAAAAAACACATTTTCCTTATATTTTGGTGACAGAAAGTTCTGCAATCTGAGAGGAGCCACAAATTTCCTTCCACCCAGCGTTCCCCCAAGTCTCCCGATAAATATGATATCTCACTTGTGTGGGTAGTCCTAGCGCCCGCGACAGGAAATGCCCCAAAACACAACGTGGACCAATCAAATTGTTTGACAGAAAACAGGTGTTTTTTGCAAAGTGCCCACCTGTAGGTTTTGGCCTCTAGCTCAGCCGGCACCTAGGGAAGCCTACCAAACCTGTGCATTTTTTAAAACTAGAGACCTAGGGGAATCCAAGATGGGGTGACTTGTGGGGCTCTGACCAGGTTCTGTTACCCAGAATCCTTTGCAAACCTCAAAATTTGCCTAAAAAAACTCATTTTACTTATATTTTGGTGACAGAAAGTTCTGGAATCTGAGAGGAGCCACAAATTTCCTTCCACCCAGCGTTCCCTCAAGTCTGCCGATAAAAATGATACCTCACTTGTGTGGGTAGGCCTAGCGCCCGCGACAGGAAATGCCTCAAAACACAACGTGAACACATCCCATTGTTTGACAGAAAACAGAGGTGTTTTTTGCAAAGTGCCTACGAGTAGATTTTGGCCTCTTGCTCAGCTGGCACCTAGGGAAATCCACCAAACCTGTGAATTTGTGAAAACTAGAGACCTAGAGGAATCCAAGATGGGATGACTTGTGGGGCTCTGACCAGGTTCTATTACCCAGAATCCAGTGCAAACCTCAAAATGTGGCTAAAAAAACACATTTTCCTCACATTTCGGTGACAGAAAGTTCTGGCATTTGAGAGGAGCTACACATTTCCTTCCACCCAGCGTTCCCCCAAGTTTCCCGATAAAAATGATACCTCACTTGTGTGGGTAGGCCTAGCGCCCGCGACAGGAAATGCCCCAAAACACAACATGGACACATCCCATTTTTTGACAGAAAACAGAGGTGTTTTTTGCAAAGTGCCTACCTGTAGATTTTGGCCTCTAGCTCAGCCGGCACCTAGGGAAACCTACGAAACCTGTGCATTTTTTAAAACTAGAGACCTAGGGGAATCCAAGATGGGGTGACTTCTGGGGCTCTGACCAGGTCCTGTTACCCAGAATCCTTTGCAAACATCAACATTTGCCAAAAAAAACACATTTTCCTTATATTTTGGTGACAGAAAGTTCTGGAATCTTAGAGGAGCCACAAATTTCCTTCCACCCAGCGTTCCCCCAAGTCTCCCGATAAAAATGATATCTCACTTGTGTGAGTAGGCCTAGCGCCCGCGACAGGAAATGCCCCAAAACACAACGTGGACCAATCAAATTGTTTGACAGAAAACAGGTGTTTTTTGCAAAGTGCCCACCTGTAGATTTTGGCCTCTAGCTCAGCCAGCACCTAGGGAAACCTACCAAACCTGTGCATTTTTGAAAACTAGAGACCTAAGGGAATCCAAGATGGGGTGACTTGTGGGGCTCTGACCAGTTTCTGTTACCCAGAATCCTTTGCAAACCTCAAAATGAGGCTAAAAAAACACATTTTCCTCACATTTCGGTGACAGAAAGTTCTGGCATTTGAGAGGAGCTACACATTTCCTTCCACCCAGCGTTCCCCCAAGTTTCCCAATAAAAATGATACCTCACTTGTGTGGGTAGGCCTAGCGCCCGCGAGAGGAAATGCCCCAAAACACAACATGGACACATCCCATTTTTTGAAAGAAAACAGAGTTGTTTTTTGCAAAGTGCCTACCTGTAGATTTTGGCCTCTAGCTTAGCCGGCACCTAGGGAAGCCTACCAAACCTGTGCATTTTTTAAAACTAGAGACCTAGGGGAATCCAAGATGGGGTGACTTGTGGGGCTCTGACCAGGTTCTGTTACCCAGAATCCTTTGCAAACCTCAAAATTTGCCTAAAAAAACTCATTTTCCTTATATTTTGGTGACAGAAAGTTCTGGAATCTGAGAGGAGCCACAAATTTCCTTCCACCCAGCCTTCCCTCAAGTCTGCCGATAAAAATGATACCTCACTTGTGTGGGTAGGCCTAGCGCCCGCGACAGGAAATGCCTCAAAACACAACGTGAACACATCCCATTGTTTGACAGAAAACAGAGGTGTTTTTTGCAAAGTGCCTACCAGTAGATTTTGGCCTCTTGCTCAGCTGGCACCTAGGGAAATCCACCAAACCTGTGAATTTGTGAAAACTAGAGACCTAGAGGAATCCAAGATGGGATGACTTGTGGGGCTCTGACCAGGTTCTATTACCCAGAATCTTGTGCAAACCTCAAAATGTGGCTAAAAAAACAAATTTTCCTCACATTTCGGTGACAGAAAGTTCTGGCATTTGAGAGGAGCTACACATTTCCTTCCACCCAGCGTTCCCCCAAGTTTCCCGATAAAAATGATACCTCACTTGTGAGGGTAGGCCTAGCGCCCGCGACAGGAAATGCCCCAAAACACAACATGGACACATCCCATTTTTTGACAGAAAACAGAGGTGTTTTTTGCAAAGTGCCTACCTGTAGATTTTGGGCTCTAGCTCAGCCGGCACCTAGGGAAACCTACGAAACCTGTGCATTTTTTAAAACTAGAGACCTAGGGGAATCCAAGATGGGGTGACTTCTGGGTCTCTGACCAGGTCCTGTTACCCAGAATCCTTTGCAAACATCAAAATTTGCCTAAAAAAACAAATTTTCCTTATATTTTGGTGACAGAAAGTTCTGGAATCTTAGAGGAGCCACAAATTTCCTTCCACCCAGCGTTCCCCCAAGTCTCCCGATAAAAATGATATCTCACTTGTGTGGGTAGGCCTAGCGCCCGCGACAGGAAATGCCCCAAAACACAACGTGGACCAATCAAATTGTTTGACAGAAAACAGTTGTTTTTTGCAAAGTGCCCACCTGTAGATTTTGGCTTCTAGTTCAGCCAGCACCTAGGGAAACCTACCAAACTTGTGCATTTTTTAAAACTAGAGACCTAGGGGAATCCAAGATGGGGTGACTTGTGGGGCTCTGACCAGGTTCTGTTACCCAGAATCCTTTGCAAACCTCAAAATTTGCCTAAAAAAACTCATTTTCCTTATATTTTGGTGACAGAAAGTTCTGGAATCTGAGAGGAGCCACAAATTTCCTTCCACCCAGCCTTCCCTCAAGTCTGCCGATAAAAATGATACCTCACTTGTGTGGGTAGGCCTAGCGCCCGCGACAGGAAATGCCTCAAAACACAACGTGAACACATCCCATTGTTTGACAGAAAACAGAGGTGTTTTTTGCAAAGTGCCTACCAGTAGATTTTGGCCTCTTGCTCAGCTGGCACCTAGGGAAATCCACCAAACCTGTGAATTTGTGAAAACTAGAGACCTAGAGGAATCCAAGATGGGATGACTTGTGGGGCTCTGACCAGGTTCTATTACCCAGAATCCTGTGCAAACCTCAAAATGTGGCTAAAAAAACACATTTTCCTCACATTTCGGTGACAGAAAGTTCTGGCATTTGAGAGGAGCTACACATTTCCTTCCACCCAGCGTTCCCCCAAGTTTCCCGATAAAAATGATACCTCACTTGTGAGGGTAGGCCTAGCGCCCGCGACAGGAAATGCCCCAAAACACAACATGGACACATCCCATTTTTTGACAGAAAACAGAGGTGTTTTTTGCAAAGTGCCTACCTGTAGATTTTGGCCTCTAGCTCAGCCGGCACCTAGGGAAACCTACGAAACCTGTGCATTTTTTAAAACTAGAGACCTAGGGGAATCCAAGATGGGGTGACTTCTGGGGCTCTGACCAGGTCCTGTTACCCAGAATCCTTTGCAAACATCAAAATTTGCCTAAAAAAACACATTTTCCTTATATTTTGGTGACAGAAAGTTCTGGAATCTTAGAGGAGCCACAAATTTCCTTCCACCCAGCGTTCCCCCAAGTCTCCCGATAAAAATGATATCTCACTTGTGTGGGTAGGCCTAGCGCCCGCGACAGGAAGTGCCCCAAAACACAACGTGAACACATCCCATTGTTTGACAGAAAACAGAGGTGTTTTTTGCAAAGTGCCTACCAGTAGATTTTGGCCTCTTGCTCAGCTGGCACCTAGGGAAATCCACCAAACCTGTGAATTTGTGAAAACTAGAGACCTAGAGGAATCCAAGATGGGATGACTTGTGGGGCTCTGACCAGGTTCTATTACCCAGAATCCTGTGCAAACCTCAAAATGTGGCTAAATAAACACATTTTCCTCACATTTCGGTGACAGAAAGTTCGGGCATTTGAGAGGAGCTACACATTTCCTTCCACCCAGCGTTCCCCCAAGTTTCCCGATAAAAATGATACCTCACTTGTGTGGGTAGGCCTAGCGCCGCGACAGGAAATGCCCCAAAACACAACGTGGACACATCCTATTTTTTGACACAAAACAGGTGTTTTTTCCAAAGTGCCTACCTGTAGATTTTGGCCTCTAGCTCAGCCGGCACCTAGGGAAATCTACGAAACCTGTGCATTTTTTAAAACTAGAGACCTAGGGGAATCCAAGATGGGGTGACTTCTGGGGCTCTGACCAGGTCCTGTTACCCAGAATCCTTTGCAAACATCAAAATTTGCCTAAAAAAACACATTTTCCTTATATTTTGGTGACAGAAAGTTCTGGAATTTGACAGGAGCCACAAATTTCCTTTTACCCAGCGTTCCCCCAAGTCTCCCGATAAAAATGATATCTCACTTGTGTCGGTAGGCATAGCGCCCGCAACAGGAAATGCCCCAAAACACAACGTAGACCAATCAAATTGTTTAACAGAAAACAGGTGTTTTTTGCAAAGTGCCCACCTGTAGATTTTGGCCTCTAGCTCAGCTGGCACCTAGGGAAACCCACCAAATCTGTGCATTTTTTTTAAAACTAGAGAATTAGGGGAATCCAAGATGGGGTGACTTCTGGGGCTCTGACCAGGTTCTATTACCCAGAATCCTTTGCAAACATCAACATTTGCCTAAAAAAACACATTTTCCTTATATTTTGGTGACAGAAAGTTCTGGCATCTGAGAGGAGCTACACATTTCCTTCCACCCAGCGTTCCCCCAAGTTTCCCAATAAAAATGATACCTCACTTGTGTGGGTAGGCCTAGCGCCCGCGAGAGGAAATGCCCCAAAACACAACATGGACACATCCCATTTTTTGACAGAAAACAGAGTTGTTTTTTGCAAAGTGCCTACCTGTAGATTTTGGCCTCTAGCTTAGCCAGCACCTAGGGAAGCCTACCAAACCTGTGCATTTTTTAAAACTAGAGACCTAGGGGAATCCAAGATGGGGTGACTTGTGGGGCTCTGACCAGGTTCTGTTACCCAGAATCCTTTGCAAACCTCAAAATTTGCCTAAAAAAACTCATTTTCCTTATATTTTGGTGACAGAAAGTTCTGGAATCTGAGAGGAGCCACAAATTTCCTTCCACCCAGCGTTCCCTCAAGTCTGCCGATAAAAATGATACCTCACTTGTGTGGGTAGGCCTAGCGCCCGCGACAGGAAATGCCTCAAAACACAACGTGAACACATCCCATTGTTTGACAGAAAACAGAGGTGTTTTTTGCAAAGTGCCTACCAGTAGATTTTGGCCTCTTGCTCAGCTGGCACCTAGGGAAATCCACCAAACCTGTGAATTTGTGAAAACTAGAGACCTAGAGGAATCCAAGATGGGATGACTTGTGGGGCTCTGACCAGGTTCTATTACCCAGAATCCTGTGCAAACCTCAAAATGTGGCTAAAAAAACACATTTTCCTCACATTTCGGTGACAGAAAGTTCTGGCATTTGAGAGGAGCTACACATTTCCTTCCACCCAGCGTTCCCCCAAGTTTCCCGATAAAAATGATACCTCACTTGTGAGGGTAGGCCTAGCGCCCGCGACAGGAAATGCCCCAAAACACAACATGGACACATCCCATTTTTTGACAGAAAACAGAGGTGTTTTTTGCAAAGTGCCTACCTGTAGATTTTGGCCTCTAGCTCAGCCGGCACCTAGGGAAACCTACGAAACCTGTGCATTTTTTAAAACTAGAGACCTAGGGGAATCCAAGATGGGGTGACTTCTGGGGCTCTGACCAGGTCCTGTTACCCAGAATCCTTTGCAAACATCAACATTTGCCTAAAAAAACACATTTTCCTTATATTTTGGTGACAGAAAGTTCTGGAATCTTAGAGGAGCCACAAATTTCCTTCCACCCAGCGTTCCCCCAAGTCTCCCGATAAAAATGATATCTCACTTGTGTGGGTAGGCCTAGCGCCCGCGACAGGAAATGCCCCAAAACACAACGTGGACCAATCAAATTGTTTGATAGAAAACAGTTGTTTTTTGCAAAGTGCCCACCTGTAGATTTTGGCCTCTAGCTCAGCCAGCACCTAGGGAAACCTACCAAACCTGTGCATTTTTGAAAACTAGAGACCTAAGGGAATCCAAGATGGGGTGACTTGTGGGGCTCTGACCAGTTTCTGTTACCCAGAATCCTTTGCAAACCTCAAAATGAGGCTAAAAAAACACATTTTCCTCACATTTCGGTGACAGAAAGTTCTGGCATTTGAGAGGAGCTACACATTTCCTTCCTCCCAGCGTTCCCCCAAGTTTCCCAATAAAAATGATACCTCACTTGTGTGGGTAGGCCTAGCGCCCGCGAGAGGAAATGCCCCAAAACACAACATGGACACATCCCATTTTTTGACAGAAAACAGAGGTGTTTTTTGCAAAGTGCGTACCTGTAGATTTTGGCCTCTAGCTCAGCCGGCACCTAGGGAAACCTACGAAACCTGTGCATTTTTTAAAACTAGAGACCTAGGGGAATCCAAGATGGGGTGACTTCTGGGGCTCTGACCAGGTCCTGTTACCCAGAATCCTTTGCAAACATCAACATTTGCCTAAAAAAACACATTTTCCTTATATTTTGGTGACAGAAAGTTCTGGAATCTGAGAGGAGCCATAAATTTCCTTCCACCCAGCGTTCCCCCAAGTCTCCCGATAAAAATGATATCTCACTTGTGTGGGTAGGCCTAGCGCCCGCGACAGGAAATGCCCCAAAACACAACGTGGACCAATCAAATTGTTTGACAGAAAACAGGTGTTTTTTGCAAAGTGCCCACCTGTAGATTTTGGCCTCTAGCTCAGCCGGCACCTAGGGAAGCCTACCAAACCTGTGCATTTTTTAAAACTAGAGACCTAGGGGAATCCAAGATGGGGTGACTTGTGGGGCTCTGACCAGGTTCTGTTACCCAGAATCCTTTGCAAACCTCAAAATTTGCCTAAAAAAACTCATTTTCCTTATATTTTGGTGACAGAAAGTTCTGGAATCTGAGAGGAGCCACAAATTTCCTTCCACCCAGCGTTCCCTCAAGTCTGCCGATAAAAATGATACCTCACTTGTGTGGGTAGGCCTAGCGCCCGCGACAGGAAATGCCTCAAAACACAACGTGAACACATCCCATTGTTTGACAGAAAACAGAGGTGTTTTTTGCAAAGTGCCTACCAGTAGATTTTGGCCTCTTGCTCAGCTGGCACATACTGAAATCCACCAAACCTGTGAATTTGTGAAAACTAGAGACCTAGAGGAATCCAAGATGGGATGACTTGTGTGGCTCTGACCAGGTTCTATTACCCAGAATCCTGTGCAAACCTCAAAATGTGGCTAAAAAAACACATTTTCCTCACATTTCGGTGACAGAAAGTTCTGGCATCTGAGAGGAGCTACACATTTCCTTCCACCCAGCGTTCCCCCAAGTTTCCCGATAAAAATGATACCTCACTTGTGTGGGTAGGCCTAGCGCCCGCGACAGGAAATGCCCCAAAACACAACATGGACACATCCCATTTTTTGACAGAAAACAGAGGTGTTTTTTGCAAAGTGCCTACCTGTAGATTTTGGCCTCTAGCTCAGCCGGCACCTAGGGAAAACTACGAAACCTGTGCATTTTTTAAAACTAGAGACCTAGGGGAATCCAAGATGGGGTGACTTCTGGGGCTCTGACCAGGTCCTGTTACCCAGAATCCTTTGCAAACATCAACATTTGCCTAAAAAAACAAATTTTCCTTATATTTTGGTGACAGAAAGTTCTGGAATCTTAGAGGAGCCACAAATTTCCTTCCACCCAGCGTTCCCCCAAGTCTCCCGATAAAAATGATATCTCACTTGTGTGGGTAGGCCTAGCGCCCGCGACAGGAAATGCCCCAAAACACAACGTGGACCAATCAAATTGTTTGACAGAAAACAGTTGTTTTTTGCAAAGTGCCCACCTGTAGATTTTGGCCTCTAGTTCAGCCAGCACCTAGGGAAACCTACCAAACCTGTGCATTTTTGAAAACTAGAGACCTAAGGGAATCCAAGATGGGGTGACTTGTGGGGCTCTGACCAGTTTCTGTTACCCAGAATCCTTTGCAAACCTCAAAATGAGGCTAAAAAAACACATTTTCCTCACATTTCGGTGACAGAAAGTTCTGGAATCTAAGAGGAGCCACAAATTTCCTTCCACCCAGCGTTCCCTTAAGTCTCCCGATAAAAATTATACCTCACTTGTGTGGGTAGGCCTAGCGCCCGCGACAGGAAATGCCCCAAAACACAACGTGGACACATCCTATTTTTTGACACAAAACAGGTGTTTTTTCCAAAGTGCCTACCTGTAGATTTTGGCCTCTAGCTCTGCCGGCACCTAGGGAAACCTACCAAACCTGTGCATTTTTGAAAACTAGTGACCTAGGGGAATCCACGATGGGGTGACTTGTGGGGCTCTGACCAGGTCCTGTTACCCAGAATCCTTTGCAAACATCAAAATTTGCCTAAAAAAAACACATTTTCCTTATATTTTGGTGACAGAAAGTTCTGGAATTTGAGAGGAGCCACAAATTTCCTTTTACCCAGCGTTCCCCCAAGTCTCCCGATAAAAATGATATCTCACTTGTGTCGGTAGGCATAGCGCCCGCAACAGGAAATGCCCCAAAACACAACGTAGACCAATCAAATTGTTTAACAGAAAACAGGTGTTTTTTGCAAAGTGCCCACCTGTAGATTTTGGCCTCTAGCTCAGCTGGCACCTAGGGAAACCCATCAAATCTGTGCATTTTTTAAAACTAGAGAATTAAGGGAATCCAAGATGGGGTGACTTGTGGGGCTCTGACCAGGTTCTATTACCCAGAATCCTTTGCAAACCTCAAAATGTGGCTAAAAAAACACATTTTCCTCACATTTCGGTGACAGAAAGTTCTGGCATCTGAGAGGAGCTACACATTTCCTTCCACCCAGCGTTCCCCCAAGTTTCCCAATAAAAATGATACCTCACTTGTGTGGGTAGGCCTAGCGCCCGCGAGAGGAAATGCCCCAAAACACAACATGGACACATCCCATTTTTTGACAGAAAACAGAGTTGTTTTTTGCAAAGTGCTAACCTGTAGATTTTGGCCTCTAGCTTAGCCGGCACCTAGGGAAGCCTACCAAACCTGTGCATTTTTTAAAACTAGAGACCTAGGGGAATCCAAGATGGGGTGATTTGTGGGGCTCTGACCAGGTTCTGTTACCCAGAATCCTTTGCAAACCTCAAAATTTGCCTAAAAAAACTCATTTTCCTTATATTTTGGTGACAGAAAGTTCTGGAATCTGAGAGGAGCCACAAATTTCCTTCCACCCAGCGTTCCCTCAAGTCTGCCGATAAAAATGATACCTCACTTGTGTGGGTAGGCCTAGCGCCCGCGACAGGAAATGCCTCAAAACACAATGTGAACACATCCCATTGTTTGACAGAAAACAGAGGTGTTTTTTGCAAAGTGCCTACCAGTAGATTTTGGCCTCTTGCTCAGCTGGCACCTAGGGAAATCCACCAAACCTGTGAATTTGTGAAAACTAGAGACCTAGCGGAATCCAAGATGGGATGACTTGTGGGGCTCTGACCAGGTTCTATTACCCAGAATCCTGTGCAAACCTCAAAATGTGGCTAAAAAAACACATTTTCCTCACATTTCGGTGACAGAAAGTTCTGGCATTTGAGAGGAGCTACACATTTCCTTCCACCCAGCGTTCCCCCAAGTTTCCCGATAAAAATGATACCTCACTTGTGAGGGTAGGCCTAGCGCCCGCGACAGGAAATGCCCCAAAACACAACATGGACACATCCCATTTTTTGACAGAAAACAGAGGTGTTTTTTGCAAAGTGCCTACCTGTAGATTTTGGCCTCTAGCTCAGCCGGCACCTAGGGAAACCTACGAAACCTGTGCATTTTTTAAAACTAGAGACCTAGGGGAATCCAAGATGGGGTGACTTCTGGGGCTCTGACCAGGTCCTGTTACCCAGAATCCTTTGCAAACATCAACATTTGCCTAAAAAAACACATTTTCCTTATATTTTGGTGACAGAAAGTTCTGGAATCTGAGAGGAGCCACAAATTTCCTTCCACCCAGCGTTCCCCCAAGTCTCCCGATAAAAATGATATCTCACTTGTGTGGGTAGGCCTAGCGCCCGCGACAGGAAATGCCCCAAAACACAACGTGGACCAATCAAATTGTTTGACAGAAAACAGGTGTTTTTTGCAAAGTGCCCACCTGTAGATTTTGGCCTCTAGCTCAGCCGGCACCTAGGGAAGCCTACCAAACCTGTGCATTTTTTAAAACTAGAGACCTAGGGGAATCCAAGATGGGGTGACTTGTGGGGCTCTGACCAGGTTCTGTTACCCAGAATCCTTTGCAAACCTCAAAATTTGCCTAAAAAAACTCATTTTCCTTATATTTTGGTGACAGAAAGTTCTGGAATCTGAGAGGAGCCACAAATTTCCTTCCACCCAGCGTTCCCTCAAGTCTGCCGATAAAAATGATACCTCACTTGTGTGGGTAGGCCTAGCGCCCGCGACAGGAAATGCCTCAAAACACAACGTGAACACATCCCATTGTTTGACAGAAAACAGAGGTGTTTTTTGCAAAGTGCCTACCAGTAGATTTTGGCCTCTTGCTCAGCTGGCACCTATGGAAATCCACCAAACCTGTGAATTTGTGAAAACTAGAGACCTAGAGGAATCCAAGATGGGATGACTTGTGGGGCTCTGACCAGGTTCTATTACCCAGAATCCTGTGCAAACCTCAAAATGTGGCTAAAAAAACACATTTTCATCACATTTCGGTGACAGAAAGTTCTGGCATTTGAGAGGAGCTACACATTTCCTTCCACCCAGCGTTCCCCCAAGTTTCCCGATAAAAATGATACCTCACTTGTGAGGGTAGGCCTAGCGCCCGCGACAGGAAATGCCCCAAAACACAACATGGACACATCCCATTTTTTGACAGAAAACAGAGGTGTTTTTTGCAAAGTGCCTACCTGTAGATTTTGGCCTCTAGCTCAGCCGGCACCTAGGGAAACCTACGAAACCTGTGCATTTTTTAAAACTAGAGACCTAGGGGAATCCAAGATGGGGTGACTTCTGGGGCTCTGACCAGGTCCTGTTACCCAGAATCCTTTGCAAACATCAACATTTGCCTAAAAAAACACATTTTCCTTATATTTTGGTGACAGAAAGTTCTGGAATCTGAGAGGAGCCACAAATTTCCTTCCACCCAGCGTTCCCCCAAGTCTCCCGATAAAAATGATATCTCACTTGTGTGGGTAGGCCTAGCGCCCACGACAGGAAATGCCCCAAAACACAACGTGGACCAATCAAATTGTTTGACAGAAAACAGGTGTTTTTTGCAAAGTGCCCACCTGTAGATTTTGGCCTCTAGCTCAGCCGGCACCTAGGGAAGCCTACCAAACCTGTGCATTTTTTAAAACTGGAGACCTAGGGGAATCCAAGATGGGGTGACTTGTGGGGCTCTGACAAGGTTCTGTTACCCAGAATCCTTTGCAAACCTCAAAATTTGCCTAAAAAAATCATTTTCCTTATATTTTGGTGACAGAAAGTTCTGGAATCTGAGAGGAGCCACAAATTTCCTTCCACCCAGCGTTCCCTCAAGTCTGCCGATAAAAATGATACCTCACTTGTGTGGGTAGGCCTAGCGCCCGCGACAGGAAATGCCTCAAAACACAACGTGAACACATCCCATTGTTTGACAGAAAACAGAGGTGTTTTTTGCAAAGTGCCTACCAGTAGATTTTGGCCTCTTGCTCAGCTGGCACCTAGGGAAATCCACCAAACCTGTGAATTTGTGATAACTAGAGACCTAGAGGAATCCAAGATGGGATGACTTGTGGGGCTCTGACCAGGTTCTATTACCCAGAATCCTCTGCAAACCTCAAAATGTGGCTAAAAAAACACATTTTCCTCACATTTCGGTGACAGAAAGTTCTGGCATTTGAGAGGAGCTACACATTTCCTTCCACCCAGCGTTCCCCCAAGTTTCCCGATAAAAATGATACCTCACTTGTGTGGGTAGGCCTAGCGCCCGCGACAGGAAATGCCCCAAAACACAACATGGACACATCCCATTTTTTGACAGAAAACAGAGGTGTTTTTTGCAAAGTGCCTACCTGTAGATTTTGGCCTCTAGCTCAGCCGGCACCTAGGGAAACCTACGAAACCTGTGCATTTTTTAAAACTAGAGACCTAGGGGAATCCAAGATGGGGTGACTTCTGAGGCTCTGACCAGGTCCTGTTACCCAGAATCCTTTGCAAACATCAACATTTGCCTAAAAAAACACATTTTCCTTATATTTTGGTGACAGAAAGTTCTGGAATCTTAGAGGAGCCACAAATTTCCTTCCACCCAGCGTTCCCCCAAGTCTCCCGATAAAAATGATATCTCACTTGTGTGGGTAGGCCTAGCGCCCGCGACAGGAAATGCCCCAAAACACAACGTGGACCAATCAAATTGTTTGACAGAAAACAGTTGTTTTTTGCAAAGTGCCCACCTGTAGATTTTGGCTTCTAGTTCAGCCAGCACCTAGGGAAACCTACCAAACTTGTGCATTTTTGAAAACTAGAGACCTAAGGGAATCCAAGATGGGGTGACTTGTGGAGCTCTGACCAGTTTCTGTTACCCAGAATCCTTTGCAAACCTCAAAATGAGGCTAAAAAAACACATTTTCATCACATTTCGGTGACAGAAAGTTCTGGAATCTGAGAGGAGCCACAAATTTCCTTCCACCCAGCGTTCCCTTAAGTCTCCCGATAAAAATGATACCTCACTTGTGTGGGTAGGCCTAGCGCCCGCGACAGGAAATGCCCCAAAACACAACGTGGACACATCCTATTTTTTGACACAAAACAGGTGTTTTTTCCAAAGTGCCTACCTGTAGATTTTGGCCTCTAGCTCTGCCGGCACCTAGGGAAACCTACCAAACCTGTGCATTTTTGAAAACTAGTGACCTAGGGGAATCCACGATGGGGTGACTTGTGGGGCTCTGACCAGGTCCTGTTACCCAGAATCATTGCAAACATCAAAATTTGCCTAAAAAAACACATTTTCCTTATATTTTGGTGACAGAAAGTTCTGGAATTTGAGAGGAGCCACAAATTTCCTTTTTCCCAGCGTTCCCCCAAGTCTCCCGATAAAAATGATATCTCACTTGTGTCGGTAGGCATAGCGCCCGCAACAGGAAATGCCCCAAAACACAACGTAGACCAATCAAATTGTTTAACAGAAAACAGGTGTTTTTTGCAAAGTGCCCACCTGTAGATTTTGGCCTCTAGCTCAGCCAGCACCTAGGGAAACCCACCAAACCTGTGCATTTTTTAAAACTAGAGAATTAAGGGAATCCAAGATGGGGTGACTTGTGGGGCTCTGACCAGGTTCTATTACCCAGAATCCTTTGCAAACCTCAAAATGTGGCTAAAAAAACAAATTTTCCTCACATTTCGGTGACAGAAAGTTCTGGCATCTGAGAGGAGCTACATATTTCCTTCCACCCAGCGTTCCCCCAAGTTTCCCAATAAAAATGATACCTCACTTGTGTGGGTAGGCCTAGCGCCCGCGAGAGGAAATGCCCCAAAACACAACATGGACACATCCCATTTTTTGACAGAAAACAGAGTTGTTTTTTGCAAAGTGCCTACCTGTAGATTTTGGCCTCTAGCTTAGCCGGCACCTAGGGAAGCCTACCAAACCTGTGCATTTTTTAAAACTAGAGACCTAGGGGAATCCAAGATGGGGTGACTTGTGGGGCTCTGACCAGGTTCTGTTACCCAGAATCCTTTGCAAACCTCAAAATTTGCCTAAAAAAACTCATTTTCCTTATATTTTGGTGACAGAAAGTTCTGGAATCTGAGAGGAGCCACAAATTTCCTTCCACCCAGCGTTCCCTCAAGTCTGCCGATAAAAATGATACCTCACTTGTGTGGGTAGGCCTAGCGCCCGCGACAGGAAATGCCTCAAAACACAACGTGAACACATCCCATTGTTTGACAGAAAACAGAGGTGTTTTTTGCAAAGTGCCTACCAGTAGATTTTGGCCTCTTGCTCAGCTGGCACCTAGGGAAATCCACCAAACCTGTGAATTTGTGAAAACTAGAGACCTAGAGGAATCCAAGATGGGATGACTTGTGGGGCTCTGACCAGGTTCTATTACCCAGAATCCTGTGCAAACCTCAAAATGTGGCTAAAAAAACACATTTTCCTCACATTTCGGTGACAGAAAGTTCTGGCATTTGAGAGGAGCTACACATTTCCTTCCACCCAGCGTTCCCCCAAGTTTCCCGATAAAAATGATACCTCACTTGTGAGGGTAGGCCTAGCGCCCGCGACAGGAAATGCCCCAAAACACAACATGGACACATCCCATTTTTTGACAGAAAACAGGGGTGTTTTTTGCAAAGTGCCTACCTGTAGATTTTGGCCTCTAGCTCAGCCGGCACCTAGGGAAACCTACGAAACCTGTGCATTTTTTAAAACTAGAGACCTAGGGGAATCCAAGATGGGGTGACTTCTGGGGCTCTGACCAGGTCCTGTTACCCAGAATCCTTTGCAAACATCAACATTTGCCTAAAAAAACACATTTTCCTTATATTTTGGTGACAGAAAGTTCTGCAATCTGAGAGGAGCCACAAATTTCCTTCCACCCAGCGTTCCCCCAAGTCTCCCGATAAATATGATATCTCACTTGTGTGGGTAGTCCTAGCGCCCGCGACAGGAAATGCCCCAAAACACAACGTGGACCAATCAAATTGTTTGACAGAAAACAGGTGTTTTTTGCAAAGTGCCCACCTGTAGGTTTTGGCCTCTAGCTCAGCCGGCACCTAGGGAAGCCTACCAAACCTGTGCATTTTTTAAAACTAGAGACCTAGGGGAATCCAAGATGGGGTGACTTGTGGGGCTCTGACCAGGTTCTGTTACCCAGAATCCTTTGCAAACCTCAAAATTTGCCTAAAAAAACTCATTTTACTTATATTTTGGTGACAGAAAGTTCTGGAATCTGAGAGGAGCCACAAATTTCCTTCCACCCAGCGTTCCCTCAAGTCTGCCGATAAAAATGATACCTCACTTGTGTGGGTAGGCCTAGCGCCCGCGACAGGAAATGCCTCAAAACACAACGTGAACACATCCCATTGTTTGACAGAAAACAGAGGTGTTTTTTGCAAAGTGCCTACGAGTAGATTTTGGCCTCTTGCTCAGCTGGCACCTAGGGAAATCCACCAAACCTGTGAATTTGTGAAAACTAGAGACCTAGAGGAATCCAAGATGGGATGACTTGTGGGGCTCTGACCAGGTTCTATTACCCAGAATCCAGTGCAAACCTCAAAATGTGGCTAAAAAAACACATTTTCCTCACATTTCGGTGACAGAAAGTTCTGGCATTTGAGAGGAGCTACACATTTCCTTCCACCCAGCGTTCCCCCAAGTTTCCCGATAAAAATGATACCTCACTTGTGTGGGTAGGCCTAGCGCCCGCGACAGGAAATGCCCCAAAACACAACATGGACACATCCCATTTTTTGACAGAAAACAGAGGTGTTTTTTGCAAAGTGCCTACCTGTAGATTTTGGCCTCTAGCTCAGCCGGCACCTAGGGAAACCTACGAAACCTGTGCATTTTTTAAAACTAGAGACCTAGGGGAATCCAAGATGGGGTGACTTCTGGGGCTCTGACCAGGTCCTGTTACCCAGAATCCTTTGCAAACATCAACATTTGCCAAAAAAAACACATTTTCCTTATATTTTGGTGACAGAAAGTTCTGGAATCTTAGAGGAGCCACAAATTTCCTTCCACCCAGCGTTCCCCCAAGTCTCCCGATAAAAATGATATCTCACTTGTGTGAGTAGGCCTAGCGCCCGCGACAGGAAATGCCCCAAAACACAACGTGGACCAATCAAATTGTTTGACAGAAAACAGGTGTTTTTTGCAAAGTGCCCACCTGTAGATTTTGGCCTCTAGCTCAGCCAGCACCTAGGGAAACCTACCAAACCTGTGCATTTTTGAAAACTAGAGACCTAAGGGAATCCAAGATGGGGTGACTTGTGGGGCTCTGACCAGTTTCTGTTACCCAGAATCCTTTGCAAACCTCAAAATGAGGCTAAAAAAACACATTTTCCTCACATTTCGGTGACAGAAAGTTCTGGCATTTGAGAGGAGCTACACATTTCCTTCCACCCAGCGTTCCCCCAAGTTTCCCAATAAAAATGATACCTCACTTGTGTGGGTAGGCCTAGCGCCCGCGAGAGGAAATGCCCCAAAACACAACATGGACACATCCCATTTTTTGAAAGAAAACAGAGTTGTTTTTTGCAAAGTGCCTACCTGTAGATTTTGGCCTCTAGCTTAGCCGGCACCTAGGGAAGCCTACCAAACCTGTGCATTTTTTAAAACTAGAGACCTAGGGGAATCCAAGATGGGGTGACTTGTGGGGCTCTGACCAGGTTCTGTTACCCAGAATCCTTTGCAAACCTCAAAATTTGCCTAAAAAAACTCATTTTCCTTATATTTTGGTGACAGAAAGTTCTGGAATCTGAGAGGAGCCACAAATTTCCTTCCACCCAGCCTTCCCTCAAGTCTGCCGATAAAAATGATACCTCACTTGTGTGGGTAGGCCTAGCGCCCGCGACAGGAAATGCCTCAAAACACAACGTGAACACATCCCATTGTTTGACAGAAAACAGAGGTGTTTTTTGCAAAGTGCCTACCAGTAGATTTTGGCCTCTTGCTCAGCTGGCACCTAGGGAAATCCACCAAACCTGTGAATTTGTGAAAACTAGAGACCTAGAGGAATCCAAGATGGGATGACTTGTGGGGCTCTGACCAGGTTCTATTACCCAGAATCTTGTGCAAACCTCAAAATGTGGCTAAAAAAACAAATTTTCCTCACATTTCGGTGACAGAAAGTTCTGGCATTTGAGAGGAGCTACACATTTCCTTCCACCCAGCGTTCCCCCAAGTTTCCCGATAAAAATGATACCTCACTTGTGAGGGTAGGCCTAGCGCCCGCGACAGGAAATGCCCCAAAACACAACATGGACACATCCCATTTTTTGACAGAAAACAGAGGTGTTTTTTGCAAAGTGCCTACCTGTAGATTTTGGGCTCTAGCTCAGCCGGCACCTAGGGAAACCTACGAAACCTGTGCATTTTTTAAAACTAGAGACCTAGGGGAATCCAAGATGGGGTGACTTCTGGGTCTCTGACCAGGTCCTGTTACCCAGAATCCTTTGCAAACATCAAAATTTGCCTAAAAAAACAAATTTTCCTTATATTTTGGTGACAGAAAGTTCTGGAATCTTAGAGGAGCCACAAATTTCCTTCCACCCAGCGTTCCCCCAAGTCTCCCGATAAAAATGATATCTCACTTGTGTGGGTAGGCCTAGCGCCCGCGACAGGAAATGCCCCAAAACACAACGTGGACCAATCAAATTGTTTGACAGAAAACAGTTGTTTTTTGCAAAGTGCCCACCTGTAGATTTTGGCTTCTAGTTCAGCCAGCACCTAGGGAAACCTACCAAACTTGTGCATTTTTTAAAACTAGAGACCTAGGGGAATCCAAGATGGGGTGACTTGTGGGGCTCTGACCAGGTTCTGTTACCCAGAATCCTTTGCAAACCTCAAAATTTGCCTAAAAAAACTCATTTTCCTTATATTTTGGTGACAGAAAGTTCTGGAATCTGAGAGGAGCCACAAATTTCCTTCCACCCAGCCTTCCCTCAAGTCTGCCGATAAAAATGATACCTCACTTGTGTGGGTAGGCCTAGCGCCCGCGACAGGAAATGCCTCAAAACACAACGTGAACACATCCCATTGTTTGACAGAAAACAGAGGTGTTTTTTGCAAAGTGCCTACCAGTAGATTTTGGCCTCTTGCTCAGCTGGCACCTAGGGAAATCCACCAAACCTGTGAATTTGTGAAAACTAGAGACCTAGAGGAATCCAAGATGGGATGACTTGTGGGGCTCTGACCAGGTTCTATTACCCAGAATCCTGTGCAAACCTCAAAATGTGGCTAAAAAAACACATTTTCCTCACATTTCGGTGACAGAAAGTTCTGGCATTTGAGAGGAGCTACACATTTCCTTCCACCCAGCGTTCCCCCAAGTTTCCCGATAAAAATGATACCTCACTTGTGAGGGTAGGCCTAGCGCCCGCGACAGGAAATGCCCCAAAACACAACATGGACACATCCCATTTTTTGACAGAAAACAGAGGTGTTTTTTGCAAAGTGCCTACCTGTAGATTTTGGCCTCTAGCTCAGCCGGCACCTAGGGAAACCTACGAAACCTGTGCATTTTTTAAAACTAGAGACCTAGGGGAATCCAAGATGGGGTGACTTCTGGGGCTCTGACCAGGTCCTGTTACCCAGAATCCTTTGCAAACATCAAAATTTGCCTAAAAAAACACATTTTCCTTATATTTTGGTGACAGAAAGTTCTGGAATCTTAGAGGAGCCACAAATTTCCTTCCACCCAGCGTTCCCCCAAGTCTCCCGATAAAAATGATATCTCACTTGTGTGGGTAGGCCTAGCGCCCGCGACAGGAAGTGCCCCAAAACACAACGTGAACACATCCCATTGTTTGACAGAAAACAGAGGTGTTTTTTGCAAAGTGCCTACCAGTAGATTTTGGCCTCTTGCTCAGCTGGCACCTAGGGAAATCCACCAAACCTGTGAATTTGTGAAAACTAGAGACCTAGAGGAATCCAAGATGGGATGACTTGTGGGGCTCTGACCAGGTTCTATTACCCAGAATCCTGTGCAAACCTCAAAATGTGGCTAAATAAACACATTTTCCTCACATTTCGGTGACAGAAAGTTCGGGCATTTGAGAGGAGCTACACATTTCCTTCCACCCAGCGTTCCCCCAAGTTTCCCGATAAAAATGATACCTCACTTGTGTGGGTAGGCCTAGCGCCGCGACAGGAAATGCCCCAAAACACAACGTGGACACATCCTATTTTTTGACACAAAACAGGTGTTTTTTCCAAAGTGCCTACCTGTAGATTTTGGCCTCTAGCTCAGCCGGCACCTAGGGAAATCTACGAAACCTGTGCATTTTTTAAAACTAGAGACCTAGGGGAATCCAAGATGGGGTGACTTCTGGGGCTCTGACCAGGTCCTGTTACCCAGAATCCTTTGCAAACATCAAAATTTGCCTAAAAAAACACATTTTCCTTATATTTTGGTGACAGAAAGTTCTGGAATTTGACAGGAGCCACAAATTTCCTTTTACCCAGCGTTCCCCCAAGTCTCCCGATAAAAATGATATCTCACTTGTGTCGGTAGGCATAGCGCCCGCAACAGGAAATGCCCCAAAACACAACGTAGACCAATCAAATTGTTTAACAGAAAACAGGTGTTTTTTGCAAAGTGCCCACCTGTAGATTTTGGCCTCTAGCTCAGCTGGCACCTAGGGAAACCCACCAAATCTGTGCATTTTTTTTAAAACTAGAGAATTAGGGGAATCCAAGATGGGGTGACTTCTGGGGCTCTGACCAGGTTCTATTACCCAGAATCCTTTGCAAACATCAACATTTGCCTAAAAAAACACATTTTCCTTATATTTTGGTGACAGAAAGTTCTGGCATCTGAGAGGAGCTACACATTTCCTTCCACCCAGCGTTCCCCCAAGTTTCCCAATAAAAATGATACCTCACTTGTGTGGGTAGGCCTAGCGCCCGCGAGAGGAAATGCCCCAAAACACAACATGGACACATCCCATTTTTTGACAGAAAACAGAGTTGTTTTTTGCAAAGTGCCTACCTGTAGATTTTGGCCTCTAGCTTAGCCAGCACCTAGGGAAGCCTACCAAACCTGTGCATTTTTTAAAACTAGAGACCTAGGGGAATCCAAGATGGGGTGACTTGTGGGGCTCTGACCAGGTTCTGTTACCCAGAATCCTTTGCAAACCTCAAAATTTGCCTAAAAAAACTCATTTTCCTTATATTTTGGTGACAGAAAGTTCTGGAATCTGAGAGGAGCCACAAATTTCCTTCCACCCAGCGTTCCCTCAAGTCTGCCGATAAAAATGATACCTCACTTGTGTGGGTAGGCCTAGCGCCCGCGACAGGAAATGCCTCAAAACACAACGTGAACACATCCCATTGTTTGACAGAAAACAGAGGTGTTTTTTGCAAAGTGCCTACCAGTAGATTTTGGCCTCTTGCTCAGCTGGCACCTAGGGAAATCCACCAAACCTGTGAATTTGTGAAAACTAGAGACCTAGAGGAATCCAAGATGGGATGACTTGTGGGGCTCTGACCAGGTTCTATTACCCAGAATCCTGTGCAAACCTCAAAATGTGGCTAAAAAAACACATTTTCCTCACATTTCGGTGACAGAAAGTTCTGGCATTTGAGAGGAGCTACACATTTCCTTCCACCCAGCGTTCCCCCAAGTTTCCCGATAAAAATGATACCTCACTTGTGAGGGTAGGCCTAGCGCCCGCGACAGGAAATGCCCCAAAACACAACATGGACACATCCCATTTTTTGACAGAAAACAGAGGTGTTTTTTGCAAAGTGCCTACCTGTAGATTTTGGCCTCTAGCTCAGCCGGCACCTAGGGAAACCTACGAAACCTGTGCATTTTTTAAAACTAGAGACCTAGGGGAATCCAAGATGGGGTGACTTCTGGGGCTCTGACCAGGTCCTGTTACCCAGAATCCTTTGCAAACATCAACATTTGCCTAAAAAAACACATTTTCCTTATATTTTGGTGACAGAAAGTTCTGGAATCTTAGAGGAGCCACAAATTTCCTTCCACCCAGCGTTCCCCCAAGTCTCCCGATAAAAATGATATCTCACTTGTGTGGGTAGGCCTAGCGCCCGCGACAGGAAATGCCCCAAAACACAACGTGGACCAATCAAATTGTTTGATAGAAAACAGTTGTTTTTTGCAAAGTGCCCACCTGTAGATTTTGGCCTCTAGCTCAGCCAGCACCTAGGGAAACCTACCAAACCTGTGCATTTTTGAAAACTAGAGACCTAAGGGAATCCAAGATGGGGTGACTTGTGGGGCTCTGACCAGTTTCTGTTACCCAGAATCCTTTGCAAACCTCAAAATGAGGCTAAAAAAACACATTTTCCTCACATTTCGGTGACAGAAAGTTCTGGCATTTGAGAGGAGCTACACATTTCCTTCCTCCCAGCGTTCCCCCAAGTTTCCCAATAAAAATGATACCTCACTTGTGTGGGTAGGCCTAGCGCCCGCGAGAGGAAATGCCCCAAAACACAACATGGACACATCCCATTTTTTGACAGAAAACAGAGGTGTTTTTTGCAAAGTGCGTACCTGTAGATTTTGGCCTCTAGCTCAGCCGGCACCTAGGGAAACCTACGAAACCTGTGCATTTTTTAAAACTAGAGACCTAGGGGAATCCAAGATGGGGTGACTTCTGGGGCTCTGACCAGGTCCTGTTACCCAGAATCCTTTGCAAACATCAACATTTGCCTAAAAAAACACATTTTCCTTATATTTTGGTGACAGAAAGTTCTGGAATCTGAGAGGAGCCATAAATTTCCTTCCACCCAGCGTTCCCCCAAGTCTCCCGATAAAAATGATATCTCACTTGTGTGGGTAGGCCTAGCGCCCGCGACAGGAAATGCCCCAAAACACAACGTGGACCAATCAAATTGTTTGACAGAAAACAGGTGTTTTTTGCAAAGTGCCCACCTGTAGATTTTGGCCTCTAGCTCAGCCGGCACCTAGGGAAGCCTACCAAACCTGTGCATTTTTTAAAACTAGAGACCTAGGGGAATCCAAGATGGGGTGACTTGTGGGGCTCTGACCAGGTTCTGTTACCCAGAATCCTTTGCAAACCTCAAAATTTGCCTAAAAAAACTCATTTTCCTTATATTTTGGTGACAGAAAGTTCTGGAATCTGAGAGGAGCCACAAATTTCCTTCCACCCAGCGTTCCCTCAAGTCTGCCGATAAAAATGATACCTCACTTGTGTGGGTAGGCCTAGCGCCCGCGACAGGAAATGCCTCAAAACACAACGTGAACACATCCCATTGTTTGACAGAAAACAGAGGTGTTTTTTGCAAAGTGCCTACCAGTAGATTTTGGCCTCTTGCTCAGCTGGCACATACTGAAATCCACCAAACCTGTGAATTTGTGAAAACTAGAGACCTAGAGGAATCCAAGATGGGATGACTTGTGTGGCTCTGACCAGGTTCTATTACCCAGAATCCTGTGCAAACCTCAAAATGTGGCTAAAAAAACACATTTTCCTCACATTTCGGTGACAGAAAGTTCTGGCATCTGAGAGGAGCTACACATTTCCTTCCACCCAGCGTTCCCCCAAGTTTCCCGATAAAAATGATACCTCACTTGTGTGGGTAGGCCTAGCGCCCGCGACAGGAAATGCCCCAAAACACAACATGGACACATCCCATTTTTTGACAGAAAACAGAGGTGTTTTTTGCAAAGTGCCTACCTGTAGATTTTGGCCTCTAGCTCAGCCGGCACCTAGGGAAAACTACGAAACCTGTGCATTTTTTAAAACTAGAGACCTAGGGGAATCCAAGATGGGGTGACTTCTGGGGCTCTGACCAGGTCCTGTTACCCAGAATCCTTTGCAAACATCAACATTTGCCTAAAAAAACAAATTTTCCTTATATTTTGGTGACAGAAAGTTCTGGAATCTTAGAGGAGCCACAAATTTCCTTCCACCCAGCGTTCCCCCAAGTCTCCCGATAAAAATGATATCTCACTTGTGTGGGTAGGCCTAGCGCCCGCGACAGGAAATGCCCCAAAACACAACGTGGACCAATCAAATTGTTTGACAGAAAACAGTTGTTTTTTGCAAAGTGCCCACCTGTAGATTTTGGCCTCTAGTTCAGCCAGCACCTAGGGAAACCTACCAAACCTGTGCATTTTTGAAAACTAGAGACCTAAGGGAATCCAAGATGGGGTGACTTGTGGGGCTCTGACCAGTTTCTGTTACCCAGAATCCTTTGCAAACCTCAAAATGAGGCTAAAAAAACACATTTTCCTCACATTTCGGTGACAGAAAGTTCTGGAATCTAAGAGGAGCCACAAATTTCCTTCCACCCAGCGTTCCCTTAAGTCTCCCGATAAAAATTATACCTCACTTGTGTGGGTAGGCCTAGCGCCCGCGACAGGAAATGCCCCAAAACACAACGTGGACACATCCTATTTTTTGACACAAAACAGGTGTTTTTTCCAAAGTGCCTACCTGTAGATTTTGGCCTCTAGCTCTGCCGGCACCTAGGGAAACCTACCAAACCTGTGCATTTTTGAAAACTAGTGACCTAGGGGAATCCACGATGGGGTGACTTGTGGGGCTCTGACCAGGTCCTGTTACCCAGAATCCTTTGCAAACATCAAAATTTGCCTAAAAAAAACACATTTTCCTTATATTTTGGTGACAGAAAGTTCTGGAATTTGAGAGGAGCCACAAATTTCCTTTTACCCAGCGTTCCCCCAAGTCTCCCGATAAAAATGATATCTCACTTGTGTCGGTAGGCATAGCGCCCGCAACAGGAAATGCCCCAAAACACAACGTAGACCAATCAAATTGTTTAACAGAAAACAGGTGTTTTTTGCAAAGTGCCCACCTGTAGATTTTGGCCTCTAGCTCAGCTGGCACCTAGGGAAACCCATCAAATCTGTGCATTTTTTAAAACTAGAGAATTAAGGGAATCCAAGATGGGGTGACTTGTGGGGCTCTGACCAGGTTCTATTACCCAGAATCCTTTGCAAACCTCAAAATGTGGCTAAAAAAACACATTTTCCTCACATTTCGGTGACAGAAAGTTCTGGCATCTGAGAGGAGCTACACATTTCCTTCCACCCAGCGTTCCCCCAAGTTTCCCAATAAAAATGATACCTCACTTGTGTGGGTAGGCCTAGCGCCCGCGAGAGGAAATGCCCCAAAACACAACATGGACACATCCCATTTTTTGACAGAAAACAGAGTTGTTTTTTGCAAAGTGCTAACCTGTAGATTTTGGCCTCTAGCTTAGCCGGCACCTAGGGAAGCCTACCAAACCTGTGCATTTTTTAAAACTAGAGACCTAGGGGAATCCAAGATGGGGTGATTTGTGGGGCTCTGACCAGGTTCTGTTACCCAGAATCCTTTGCAAACCTCAAAATTTGCCTAAAAAAACTCATTTTCCTTATATTTTGGTGACAGAAAGTTCTGGAATCTGAGAGGAGCCACAAATTTCCTTCCACCCAGCGTTCCCTCAAGTCTGCCGATAAAAATGATACCTCACTTGTGTGGGTAGGCCTAGCGCCCGCGACAGGAAATGCCTCAAAACACAATGTGAACACATCCCATTGTTTGACAGAAAACAGAGGTGTTTTTTGCAAAGTGCCTACCAGTAGATTTTGGCCTCTTGCTCAGCTGGCACCTAGGGAAATCCACCAAACCTGTGAATTTGTGAAAACTAGAGACCTAGCGGAATCCAAGATGGGATGACTTGTGGGGCTCTGACCAGGTTCTATTACCCAGAATCCTGTGCAAACCTCAAAATGTGGCTAAAAAAACACATTTTCCTCACATTTCGGTGACAGAAAGTTCTGGCATTTGAGAGGAGCTACACATTTCCTTCCACCCAGCGTTCCCCCAAGTTTCCCGATAAAAATGATACCTCACTTGTGAGGGTAGGCCTAGCGCCCGCGACAGGAAATGCCCCAAAACACAACATGGACACATCCCATTTTTTGACAGAAAACAGAGGTGTTTTTTGCAAAGTGCCTACCTGTAGATTTTGGCCTCTAGCTCAGCCGGCACCTAGGGAAACCTACGAAACCTGTGCATTTTTTAAAACTAGAGACCTAGGGGAATCCAAGATGGGGTGACTTCTGGGGCTCTGACCAGGTCCTGTTACCCAGAATCCTTTGCAAACATCAACATTTGCCTAAAAAAACACATTTTCCTTATATTTTGGTGACAGAAAGTTCTGGAATCTGAGAGGAGCCACAAATTTCCTTCCACCCAGCGTTCCCCCAAGTCTCCCGATAAAAATGATATCTCACTTGTGTGGGTAGGCCTAGCGCCCGCGACAGGAAATGCCCCAAAACACAACGTGGACCAATCAAATTGTTTGACAGAAAACAGGTGTTTTTTGCAAAGTGCCCACCTGTAGATTTTGGCCTCTAGCTCAGCCGGCACCTAGGGAAGCCTACCAAACCTGTGCATTTTTTAAAACTAGAGACCTAGGGGAATCCAAGATGGGGTGACTTGTGGGGCTCTGACCAGGTTCTGTTACCCAGAATCCTTTGCAAACCTCAAAATTTGCCTAAAAAAACTCATTTTCCTTATATTTTGGTGACAGAAAGTTCTGGAATCTGAGAGGAGCCACAAATTTCCTTCCACCCAGCGTTCCCTCAAGTCTGCCGATAAAAATGATACCTCACTTGTGTGGGTAGGCCTAGCGCCCGCGACAGGAAATGCCTCAAAACACAACGTGAACACATCCCATTGTTTGACAGAAAACAGAGGTGTTTTTTGCAAAGTGCCTACCAGTAGATTTTGGCCTCTTGCTCAGCTGGCACCTAGGGAAATCCACCAAACCTGTGAATTTGTGAAAACTAGAGACCTAGAGGAATGCAAGATGGGATGACTTGTGGGGCTCTGACCAGGTTCTATTACCCAGAATCCTGTGCAAACCTCAAAATGTGGCTAAAAAAACACATTTTCCTCACATTTCGGTGACAGAAAGTTCTGGCATTTGAGAGGAGCCACAAATTTCCTTTTACCCAGCGTTCCCCCAAGTCTCCCGATAAAAATGATATCTCACTTGTGTCGGTAGGCATAGCGCCCGCAACAGGAAATGCCCCAAAACACAACGTAGACCAATCAAATTGTTTAACAGAAAACAGGTGTTTTTTGCAAAGTGCCTACCTGTAGATTTTGGCCTCTAGCTCAGCCGGCACCTAGGGAAACCTACCAAACCTCTGCATTTTTGAAAAATAGAGACCTAGGGGAATCCAAGACGGGGTGACTTGTGGGGCTTTGACCAGGTTCTGTTACCCAGAATCCTCTGCAAACCTCAAAATGTGGCTGAAAAAACAAATTTTCCTCACATTTCGGTGACAGAAAGTTCTGGAATCTGAGAGGAGCCACAAATTTCCTTCCACCCAGCGTTCCCCCAAGTCTCCCAATAAAAATGATACCTCACTTGTGTGGGTAGGCCTAGCGCCCGCGACAGGAAATGCCCCAAAACACAACGTGGACACATCCCATTGTTTGACAGAAAACAGAGGTGTTTTTTGCAAAGTGCCTACCTGTAGATTTTGGCCACTAGCTCAGCCGGCACCTAGGGAAACCTACAAAACCTGTGCATTTTTTAAAACTAGAGACCTAGGGAAATCCAAGATGGGGTGACTTCTGGGGCTCTGACCAGGTCCTGTTACCCAGAATCCTTTGCAAACCTCAAAATGTGGCTAAAAAAACACATTTTCCTCTCATTTCGGAGACAGAAAGTTCTGGCATCTGAGAGGAGCTACACATTTCCTTCCACCCAGCGTTCCCCCAAGTTTCCCGATAAAAATGATACCTCACTTGTGTGGGCAGGCCTAGCGCCCGCGACAGGAAATGCCCCAAAACACAACATGGACACATCCCATTTATTGACAGAAAACAGAGGTGTTTTTTGCAAAGTGCCTACCTGTAGATTTTGGCCACTAGCTCAGCCGGCACCTAGGGAAACCTACAAAACCTGTGCATTTTTTAAAACTAGAGACCTAGGGAAATCCAAGATGGGGTGACTTCTGGGGCTCTGACCAGGTCCTGTTACCCAGAATCCTTTGCAAACATCTAAATTTGCCTAAAAAATCTCATTTTCCTTATATTTTGGTGAGAGAAAGTTCTGGAATCTGAGAGGAGCCACAAATTTCCTTCACCCAGCGTTCCCCCAAGTCTCCCGATAAAAATGATATCTCACTTGTGTCGGTAGGCATAGCGCCCGCAACAGGAAATGCCCCAAAACACAACGTGGACCAATCAAATTGTTTGACAGAAAACAGGTGTTTTTTGCAAAGTGCCCACCTGTAGATTTTGGCCTCTAGCTCAGCCAGCACCTAGGGAAACCTACCAAACCTGTGCATTTTTGAAAACTAGAGACCTAAGGGAATCCAAGATGGGTGACTTGTGGGGCTCTGACCAGTTTCTGTTACCCAGAATCCTTTGCAAACCTCAAAATGTGGCTAAAAAAACACATTTTCCACACATTTCGGTGACAGAAAGTTCTGGAATCTGAGAGGAGCCACAAATTTCCTTCCACCCAGCGTTCCCCCAAGTCTCCCAATAAAAATGATACCTCACTTGTGTGGGTAGGCCTAGCGCCCGCGACAGGAAATGCCCCAAAACACAACGTGGACACATCCCATTGTTTGACAGAAAACAGTGGTGTTTTTTGCAAAGTGCCTACCAGTAGATTTTGGCCTCTTGCTCAGCTGGCACCTAGGGAATTCCACCAAACCTGTGAATTTGTGAAAACTAGAGACCTAGAGGAATCCAAGATGTGATGACTTGTGGGGCTCTGACCAGGTTCTATTACCCAGAATCCTTTGCAAACCTCAAAATGTGGCTAAAAAAACACATTTTCCTCACATTTCGGTGACAGAAAGTTCTGGCATCTGAGAGGAGCTACACATTTCCTTCCACCCAGCGTTCCCCCTAGTTTCCCGATAAAAATGATACCTCACTTGTGTGGGTAGGCCTAGCGCCCGCGACAGGAAATGCCCCAAAACACAACATGGACACATCCCATTTATTGACAGAAAACAGAGGTGTTTTTTGCAAAGTGCCTACCTGTAGATTTTGGCCTCTAGCTCAGCCGGCACCTAGGGAAACCTACGAAACCTGTGCATTTTTTAAAACTAGAGACCTAGGGGAATCCAAGATGGGGTGACTTCTGGGGCTCTGACCAGGTCCTGTTACCCAGAATCCTTTGCAAACATCAAAATTTGCCTAAAAAAACTCATTTTCCTTATATTTTGGTGACAGAAAGTTCTGGAATCTGAGAGGAGCCACAAATTTCCTTCACCCAGCGTTCCCCCAAGTCTCCCGATAAAAATGATATCTCACTTGTGTCGGTAGGCATAGCGCCCTCAACAGGAAATGCCCCAAAACACAACGTGGACCAATCAAATTGTTTGACAGAAAACAGGTGTTTTTTGCAAAGTGCCCACCTGTAGATTTTGGCCTCTAGCTCAGCCAGCACCTAGGGAAACCTACCAAACCTGTGCATTTTTTAAATCTAGAGACCTAAGGGAATCCAAGAGGGGTGACTTGTGGGGCTCTGACCAGTTTCTGTTACCCAGAATCCTTTGCAAACCTCAAAATGTGGCTTAAAAAACACATTTTCCTCACATTTCGGTGACAGAAAGTTCTGGAATCTGAGAGGAGCCACAAATTTCCTTCCACCCAGCGTTCCCTTAAGTCTCCCGATAAAAATGATACCTCACTTGTGTGGGTAGGCCTAGTGCCCGCGACAGGAAATGCCCCAAAACACAACGTGGACACATCCTATTTTTTGACACAAAACAGGTGTTTTTTCCAAAGTGCCTACCAGTAGATTTTGGCCTGTAGCTCTGCCGGCACCTAGGGAAACCTACCAAACCTGTGCATTTTTGAAAACTAGTGACCTAGGGGAATCCACGATGGGGTGACTTTTGGGGCTCTGACCAGGTCCTGTTACCTAGAATCCTTTGCAAACATCAAAATTTGCCGAAAAAAACACATTTTCCTTATATTTTGGTGACAGAAAGTTCTGGAATCTGAGAGGAGCCACAAATTTACTTCCACCTAGCGTTCCCCCAAGTCTCCCGATAAAAATGATATCTCACTTGTGTCGGTAGGCATAGCGCCCGCAACAGGAAATGCCCCAAAACACAATGTGGACCAATCAAATTGTTTGACAGAAAACAGGTGTTTTTTGCAAAGTGCCCACCTGTAAATTTTGGCCTCTAGCTCAGCCAGCACCTAGGGAAACCCACCAAACCTGTGCATTTTTGAAAACTAGAGACCTAAGGGAATCCAAGATGGAGTCACTTGTGGGGCTCTGACCAGTTTCTGTTACCCAGAATCCTTTGCAAAACTTCAAAACGTGGCTAAAAAAACACATTTTCCTCACATTTCGGTGACAGAAAGTTCTGGAATCTGAGAGGAGGCACAAATTTTCTTCCACCCAGCATTCCCCCAAGTCTCCCGATAAAAATGATACCTCGCTTGTTTGGGTAGGTCTAGAGCCCGCGACAGGAAATGCCCCAAAACACAACGTGGACACATCCCATTTTTTGACAGAAAACACAGGTGTTTTTTGCAAAGTGCCTACCTGTAGATTTTGGCCTCTAGTTCAGCCGGCACCTAGGGAAATCTACCAAACCTGTGCATTTTTGAAAAATAGAGACCTAGGGGAAACCAAGACGGGGTGACTTGTGGGGCTTTGACCAGGTTCTGTTACCCAGAATCCTCTGCAAACCTCACAATGTGGCTGAAAAAACAAATTTTCCTCACATTTCGGTGACAGAAAGTTCTGGCATCTGAGAGGAGCTACACATTTCCTTCCACAAAGCATTCCCCCAAGTCTCCCGATAAAAATGATACCTCACTTGTGTGGGAAGGCCTAGCGCCCGCGACAGGAAATGCCCCAAAACACAACGTGGACACATCCCATTTTTTGACAGAAAACAGAGGTGTTTTTTCCAAAGTGCCTACCTGTAGATTTTGGCCTCTAGCTCTGCCGGCACCTAGGGAAACCTACCAAACCTGTGCATTTTTGAAAACTAGTGACCTAGGGGAATCCACGATGGGGTGACTTGTGGGGCTCTGACCAGGTTCTATTACCCAGAATCCTTTGCAAACCTCAAAATTTGGCTAAAAAAATACATTTTCCTCACATTTCGGTGACAGAAAGTTCTTGAATCTGAGAGGAGGCACAAATTTTTTCCACCCAGCATTCCCCCAAGTCTCCCGATAAAAATGATACCTCACTTGTGTGGGTAGGTCTAGCGCCCGCGACAGGAAATGCCCCAAAACACAACGTGGACACATCCCATTTTTTGACAGAAAACACAGGTGTTTTTTGCAAAGTGCCTACCTGTAGATTTTGGCCTCTAGCTCAGCCGGCACCTAGGGAATTCCACCAAACCTGTGAATTTGTGAAAAATAGAGACCTAGGGGTATCCAAGACGGGGTGACTTGTGGGGCTTTGACCAGGTTCTGTTACCCAGAATCCTCTGCAAACCTCAAAATGTGGCTGAAAAAACACATTTTCCTCACATTTCGGTGACAGAAAGTTCTGGCATCTGAGAGGAGCTACACATTTCCTTCCACCCAGCGTTCCCCCAAGTTTCCCGATAAAAATGATACCTCACTTGTGTGGGTAGGCCTAGCACCTGCGACAGGAAATGCCCCAAAACACAACATGGACACATCCAATTTTTTGACAGAAAACAGAGGTGTTTTTTGCAAAGTGCCTACCTGTAGATTTTGGCCTCTAGCTCAGCCGGCACCTAGGGAAACCTACGAAAACTGTGCATTTTTTAAAACTAGAGACCTAGGGGAATCCAAGATGGGGTGACTTCTTGGGCTCTGACCAGGTCCTGTTACCCAGAATCCTTTGCAAACATCAAAATTTGCCTTAAAAAACTAATTTTCCTTATATTTTGGTGACAGAAAGTTCTGGAATCTGAGAGGAGCCACAAATTTCCTTCCACCCAGCGTTCCCCCAAGTCTCCCGATAAAAATGATATCTCACTTGTGTCGGTAGGCATAGCGCCAGCAATATGAAATGCCCCAAAACACAACGTGGACCAATCAAATTGTTTGACAGAAAACAGGTGTTTTTTGCAAAGTGCCCACCTGTAGATTTTGGCCTCTAGCTCAGCCAGCACCTAGGGAAACCTACCAAACCTGTGTATTTTTGAAAACTAGAGACCTAAGGGAATCCAAGATGGGTGACTTGTGGGGCTCTGACCAGTTTCTGTTACCCAGAATCCTTTGCAAACCACAAAATGTGGCTAAAAAAACAAATTTTACTCACATTTCGGTGACAGAAAGTTCTGGAATCTGAGAGGAGCCACAAATTTCCTTCCACCCAGCGTTCCCTTAAGTCTCCCGATAAAAATGATACCTCACTTGTGTGGGTAGGCCTAGCGCCCACAACAGGAAATGCCCCAAAACACAACGTGGACACATCCTATTTTTTGACACAAAACAGGTGTTTTTTCCAAAGTGCCTACCTGTAGATTTTGGCCTCTAGCTCTGCCGGCACCTAGGGAAACCTACCAAACCTGTGCATTTTTGAAAACTAGTGACCTAGGGGAATCCATGATGGGGTGACTTGTGGGGCTCTGACCAGGTCCTGTTACCCAGAATCCTTTGCAAACATCAAAATTTGCCTAAAAAAACAAATTTTCCTTATATTTTGGTGACAGAAAGTTCTGGAATCTGAGAGGAGCCCCAAATTTCCTTCCACCCAGCGTTCCCCCAAGTCTCCCGATAAAAATGATATCTCACTTGTGTCGGTAGGCATAGCGCCCGCAACAGGAAATGCCCCAAAACACAACGTGGACCAATCAAATTGCTTGACAGAAAACTGGTGTTTTTTGCAATGTGCCCACCGGTAGATTTTGGCCTCTAGCTCAGCCAGCACCTAGGGAAACCCACCAAACCTGTGCATTTTTGAAAACTAGAGACCTAAGGGAATCCAAGATGGGGTGACTTGTGGGGCTCTGACCTTTTTCTGTTACCCAGAATCCTTTGCAAACCTCAAAACGTAGCTGAAAAAACACATTTTCCTCACATTTCGGTGACAGAAAGTTCTGGAATCTGAGAGGAGGCACAAATTTTCTTCCACCCAGCATTCCCCCAAGTCTCCCGATAAAAATGATACCTCACTTGTGTGGGTAGGTCTAGCGCCCGCGACAGGAAATGCCTCAAAACAAAACGTGGACACATCCCATTTTTTGACAGAAAACACAGGTGTTTTTTGCAAAGTGCCTACCTGTAGATTTTGGCCTCTAGCTCAGCCGGCACCTAGGGAATTCCACCAAACCTGTGAATTTGTGAAAAATAGAGACCTAGGGGAATCCAAGACGGGGTGACTTGTGGGGCTTTGACCAGGTTCTGTTACCCAGAATCCTCTGCAAACCTCAAAATGTGGCTGAAAAAACACATTTTCCTCACATTTCGGTGACAGAAAGTTCTGGCATCTGAGAGGAGCTACACATTTCCTTCCACCCAGCGTTCCCCCAAGTTTCCCGATAAAAATGATACCTCACTTGTGTGGGTAGGCCTAGCGCCCGCGACAGGAAATGCCCCAAAACACAACATGGACACATCCCATTTTTTGACAGAAAACAGAGGTATTTTTTGCAAAGTGCCTACCTGTAGATTTTGGCCTCTAGCTCTGCCGGCACCTAGGGAAACCTACCAAACCTGTGCATTTTTGAAAACTAGTGACCTAGGGGAATCCACAATGGGGTGACTTGTGGGGCTTTGACCAGGTTCTGTTACCCAGAATCCTCTGCAAACATCAAAATGTGGCTAAAAAAACACATTTTCCTCACATTTCGGTGACAGAAAGTTCTGGAATCTGAGAGGAGCCACAAATTTCCTTCCACCCAGCATTCCCCCCATAAAAATGATACCTCACTTGTGTGGGTAGGCATAGCGCCCGCGACAGGAAATGCCCCAAAACACAACGTGGACACATCCCATTGTTTGACAGAAAACAGAGGTGTTTTCTGCAAAGTGCCTACCAGTAGATTTTGGCCTCTTGCTCAGCTGGCACCTAGGGAATTCCACCAAACCTGTGAATTTGTGAAAACTAGAGACCTAGAGGAATCCAAGATGTGATGGCTTGTGGGGCTCTGACCAGGTTCTATTACCCAGAATCCTTTGCAAACCTCAAAATGTGGCTAAAAAAACAAATTTTCCTCACATTTCGGTGACAGAAAGTTCTGGAATCTGAGATGAGCCACAAATTTCCTTCACCCAGCGTTCCCCCAAGTCTCCCGATAAAAATGATACCTCACTTGTGTGGGTAGGCCTAGCGCCCGCGACAGGAAATGCCCCAAAACACAACATGGACAAATCCCATTTATTGACAGAAAACAGAGGTGTTTTTTGCAAAGTGCCTACATGTAGATTTTGGCCTCTAGCTCAGCCGGCACCTTGGGAAACCTACGAAACCTGTGTATTTTTTAAAACTAGAGACCTAGGGGAATCCAAGATGGGGTGACTTCTGGGGTTCTGACCAGGTCCTGTTACCCAGAATCCTTTGCAAACATCAAAATTTGCCTAAAAAAACTCATTTTCCTTATATTTTGGTGACAGAAAGTTCTGGAATCTGAGAGGAGCCACAAATTTCCTTCCACCCAGCGTTCCCCCAAGTCTCCCGATAAAAATGATATCTCACTTGTGTCGGTAGGCATAGCGCCCGCAACATGAAATGCCCCAAAACACAACGTGGACCAATCAAATTGTTTGACAGAAAACAGGTGTTTTTTGCAAAGTGCCCACCTGTAGATTTTGGCCTCTAGCTCAGCCAGCACCTAGGGAAACCCACCAAACCTGTGCATTTTTGAAAACTAGAGACCTAAGGGAATCCAAGATGGGGTGACTTGTGGGGCTCTGACCAGTTTCTGTTACCCAGAATCCTTTGCAAACATCAAAATTTGCCTAAAAAAATCATTTTCCTTATATTTTGGTGACAGAAAGTTCTGGAATCTGAGAGGAGCCACAAATTTCCTTCCACCCAGCGTTCCCCCAAGTCTCCAGATAAAAATGATATCTCACTTGTGTCGGTAGGCATAGCGCCCGCAACACGAAATGCCCCAAAACACAACGTGGACCAATCAAATTGTTTGACAGAAAACAGGTGTTGTTTGCAAAGTGCCCACCTGTAGATTTTGGCCTCTAGCTGAGCCATCACCTAGGGAAACCTACCAAACCTGTGCATTTTTGAAAACTAGAAACCTAAGGGAATCCAAGATGGGGTGACTTGTGGGGCTCTGACCAGTTTCTGTTACCCAGAATCCTTTGCAAACCTCAAAATGTGGCTAAAAAAACACATTTTCCTCACATTTCGGTGACAGAAAGTTCTGGAATCTGAGAGGAGCCACAAATTTCCTTCCACCCAGCGTTCCCTTAAGTCTCCCGATACAAATGATACTTCACTTGTGTGGGTAGGCCTAGCGCCCGCGACAGGAAATGCCCCAAAACACAACGTGGACCAATCAAATTGTTTGACAGAAAACAGGTGTTTTTTGCAAAGTGCCCACATGTAGATTTTGGCCTCTAGCTGAGCCACCACCTAGGGAAACCTACCAAACCTGTGCATTTTTGAAAACTAGAGACCTAAGGGAATCCAAGATGGGGTGACTTGTGGGGCTCTGACCAGTTTCTGTTACCCAGAATCCTTTGCAAACCTCAAAATGTGGCTAAAAAAACACATTTTCCTCACATTTCGGTGACAGAAAGTTCTGGAATCTGAGAGGAGCCACAAATTTCCTTCCACCCAGCGTTCCCTTAAGTCTCCCGATAAAAATTATACCTCACTTGTGTGGGTAGGCCTAGCGCCCGCAACAGGAAATGCCCCAAAACACAAATTGGACACATCCCATTTTTTGACAGAAAACAGAGGTGTTTTTTCCAAAGTGCCTACCTGTAGATTTTGGCCTCTAGCTCTGCCGGCACCTAGGGAAACCTACCAAACCTGTGCATTTTTGAAAACTAGTGACCTAGGGGAATCCACGATGGGGTGACTTGTGGGGCTCTGACCAGGTTCGATTACCCAGAATCCTTTGCAAACCTCAAAATTTGGCTAAAAAAACACATTTTCCTCACATTTCGGTGACAGAAAGTTCTTGAATCTGAGAGGAGGCACAAATTTTCTTCCACCCAGCATTCCCCCAAGTTTCCCGATAAAAATGATACCTCACTTGTGTGGGTAGGTCTAGCGCCCGCGACAGGAAATGCCCCAAAACACAACGTGGACACATCCCATTTTTTGACAGAAAACACAGGTGTTTTTTGCAAAGTGCCTACCTGTAGATTTTGGCCTCTAGCTCAGCCGGCACCTAGGGAATTCCACCAAACCTGTGAATTTGTGAAAAATAGAGACCTAGGGGAATCCAAGACGGGGTGACTTGTGGGGCTCTGACCAGGTTCTGTTACCCAGAATCCTCTGCAAACCTCAAAATGTGGCTGAAAAAACACATTTTCCTCACATTTCGGTGACAGAAAGTTCTGGCATCTGAGAGGAGCTACACATTTCCTTCCACCCAGCGTTCCCCCAAGTTTCCCGATAAAAATGATACCTCACTTGTGTGGGTAGGCCTAGCACCTGCGACAGGAAATGCCCCAAAACACAACATGGACACATCCAATTTTTTGACAGAAAACAGAGGTGTTTTTTGCAAAGTGCCTACCTGTAGATTTTGGCCTCTAGCTCAGCCGGCACCTAGGGAAACCTACGAAAACTGTGCATTTTTTAAAACTAGAGACCTAGGGGAATCCAAGATGGGGTGACTTCTTGGGCTCTGACCAGGTCCTGTTACCCAGAATCCTTTGCAAACATCAAAATTTGCCTTAAAAAACTAATTTTCCTTATATTTTGGTGACAGAAAGTTCTGGAATCTGAGAGGAGCCACAAATTTCCTTCCACCCAGCGTTCCCCCAAGTCTCCCGATAAAAATGATATCTCACTTGTGTCGGTAGGCATAGCGCCCGCAATACGAAATGCCCCAAAACACAACGTGGACCAATCAAATTGTTTGACAGAAAACAGGTGTTTTTTGCAAAGTGCCCACCTGTAGATTTTGGCCTCTAGCTCAGCCAGCACCTAGGGAAACCTACCAAACCTGTGTATTTTTGAAAACTAGAGACCTAAGGGAATCCAAGATGGGTGACTTGTGGGGCTCTGACCAGTTTCTGTTACCCAGAATCCTTTGCAAACCACAAAATGTGGCTAAAAAAACAAATTTTACTCACATTTCGGTGACAGAAAGTTCTGGAATCTGAGAGGAGCCACAAATTTCCTTCCACCCAGCGTTCCCTTAAGTCTCCCGATAAAAATGATACCTCACTTGTGTGGGTAGGCCTAGCGCCCACAACAGGAAATGCCCCAAAACACAACGTGGACACATCCTATTTTTTGACACAAAACAGGTGTTTTTTCCAAAGTGCCTACCTGTAGATTTTGGCCTCTAGCTCTGCCGGCACCTAGGGAAACCTACCAAACCTGTGCATTTTTGAAAACTAGTGACCTAGGGGAATCCATGATGGGGTGACTTGTGGGGCTCTGACCAGGTCCTGTTACCCAGAATCCTTTGCAAACATCAAAATTTGCCTAAAAAAACAAATTTTCCTTATATTTTGGTGACAGAAAGTTCTGGAATCTGAGAGGAGCCCCAAATTTCCTTCCACCCAGCGTTCCCCCAAGTCTCCCGATAAAAATGATATCTCACTTGTGTCGGTAGGCATAGCGCCCGCAACAGGAAATGCCCCAAAACACAACGTGGACCAATCAAATTGCTTGACAGAAAACTGGTGTTTTTTGCAATGTGCCCACCGGTAGATTTTGGCCTCTAGCTCAGCCAGCACCTAGGGAAACCCACCAAACCTGTGCATTTTTGAAAACTAGAGACCTAAGGGAATCCAAGATGGGGTGACTTGTGGGGCTCTGACCTTTTTCTGTTACCCAGAATCCTTTGCAAACCTCAAAACGTAGCTGAAAAAACACATTTTCCTCACATTTCGGTGACAGAAAGTTCTGGAATCTGAGAGGAGGCACAAATTTTCTTCCACCCAGCATTCCCCCAAGTCTCCCGATAAAAATGATACCTCACTTGTGTGGGTAGGTCTAGCGCCCGCGACAGGAAATGCCTCAAAACAAAACGTGGACACATCCCATTTTTTGACAGAAAACACAGGTGTTTTTTGCAAAGTGCCTACCTGTAGATTTTGGCCTCTAGCTCAGCCGGCACCTAGGGAATTCCACCAAACCTGTGAATTTGTGAAAAATAGAGACCTAGGGGAATCCAAGACGGGGTGACTTGTGGGGCTTTGACCAGGTTCTGTTACCCAGAATCCTCTGCAAACCTCAAAATGTGGCTGAAAAAACACATTTTCCTCACATTTCGGTGACAGAAAGTTCTGGCATCTGAGAGGAGCTACACATTTCCTTCCACCCAGCGTTCCCCCAAGTTTCCCGATAAAAATGATACCTCACTTGTGTGGGTAGGCCTAGCGCCCGCGACAGGAAATGCCCCAAAACACAACATGGACACATCCCATTTTTTGACAGAAAACAGAGGTATTTTTTGCAAAGTGCCTACCTGTAGATTTTGGCCTCTAGCTCTGCCGGCACCTAGGGAAACCTACCAAACCTGTGCATTTTTGAAAACTAGTGACCTAGGGGAATCCACAATGGGGTGACTTGTGGGGCTTTGACCAGGTTCTGTTACCCAGAATCCTCTGCAAACATCAAAATGTGGCTAAAAAAACACATTTTCCTCACATTTCGGTGACAGAAAGTTCTGGAATCTGAGAGGAGCCACAAATTTCCTTCCACCCAGCATTCCCCCCATAAAAATGATACCTCACTTGTGTGGGTAGGCATAGCGCCCGCGACAGGAAATGCCCCAAAACACAACGTGGACACATCCCATTGTTTGACAGAAAACAGAGGTGTTTTCTGCAAAGTGCCTACCAGTAGATTTTGGCCTCTTGCTCAGCTGGCACCTAGGGAATTCCACCAAACCTGTGAATTTGTGAAAACTAGAGACCTAGAGGAATCCAAGATGTGATGGCTTGTGGGGCTCTGACCAGGTTCTATTACCCAGAATCCTTTGCAAACCTCAAAATGTGGCTAAAAAAACAAATTTTCCTCACATTTCGGTGACAGAAAGTTCTGGCATCTGAGAGGAGCTACACATTTCCTTCCACCCAGCGTTCCCCCAAGTTTCCCGATAAAAATGATACCTCACTTGTGTGGGTAGGCCTAGCGCCCGCGACAGGAAATGCCCCAAAACACAACATGGACAAATCCCATTTATTGACAGAAAACAGAGGTGTTTTTTGCAAAGTGCCTACCTGTAGATTTTGGCCTCTAGCTCAGCCGGCACCTTGGGAAACCTACGAAACCTGTGTATTTTTTAAAACTAGAGACCTAGGGGAATCCAAGATGGGGTGACTTCTGGGGTTCTGACCAGGTCCTGTTACCCAGAATCCTTTGCAAACATCAAAATTTGCCTAAAAAAACTCATTTTCCTTATATTTTGGTGACAGAAAGTTCTGGAATCTGAGAGGAGCCACAAATTTCCTTCCACCCAGCGTTCCCCCAAGTCTCCCGATAAAAATGATATCTCACTTGTGTCGGTAGGCATAGCGCCCGCAACATGAAATGCCCCAAAACACAACGTGGACCAATCAAATTGTTTGACAGAAAACAGGTGTTTTTTGCAAAGTGCCCACCTGTAGATTTTGGCCTCTAGCTCAGCCAGCACCTAGGGAAACCCACCAAACCTGTGCATTTTTGAAAACTAGAGACCTAAGGGAATCCAAGATGGGGTGACTTGTGGGGCTCTGACCAGTTTCTGTTACCCAGAATCCTTTGCAAACATCAAAATTTGCCTAAAAAAATCATTTTCCTTATATTTTGGTGACAGAAAGTTCTGGAATCTGAGAGGAGCCACAAATTTCCTTCCACCCAGCGTTCCCCCAAGTCTCCCGATAAAAATGATATCTCACTTGTGTCGGTAGGCATAGCGCCCGCAACACTAAATGCCCCAAAACACAACGTGGACCAATCAAATTGTTTGACAGAAAACAGGTGTTGTTTGCAAAGTGCCCACCTGTAGATTTTGGCCTCTAGCTGAGCCATCACCTAGGGAAACCTACCAAACCTGTGCATTTTTGAAAACTAGAAACCTAAGGGAATCCAAGATGGGGTGACTTGTGGGGCTCTGACCAGTTTCTGTTACCCAGAATCCTTTGCAAACCTCAAAATGTGGCTAAAAAAACACATTTTCCTCACATTTCGGTGACAGAAAGTTCTGGAATCTGAGAGGAGCCACAAATTTCCTTCCACCCAGCGTTCCCTTAAGTCTCCCGATACAAATGATACTTCACTTGTGTGGGTAGGCCTAGCGCCCGCGACAGGAAATGCCCCAAAACACAACGTGGACCAATCAAATTGTTTGACAGAAAACAGGTGTTTTTTGCAAAGTGCCCACATGTAGATTTTGGCCTCTAGCTGAGCCACCACCTAGGGAAACCTACCAAACCTGTGCATTTTTGAAAACTAGAGACCTAAGGGAATCCAAGATGGGGTGACTTGTGGGGCTCTGACCAGTTTCTGTTACCCAGAATCCTTTGCAAACCTCAAAATGTGGCTAAAAAAACACATTTTCCTCACATTTCGGTGACAGAAAGTTCTGGAATCTGAGAGGAGCCACAAATTTCCTTCCACACAGCGTTCCCTTAAGTCTCCCGATAAAAATTATACCTCACTTGTGTGGGTAGGCCTAGCGCCCGCAACAGGAAATGCCCCAAAACACAAATTGGACACATCCCATTTTTTGACAGAAAACAGAGGTGTTTTTTCCAAAGTGCCTACCTGTAGATTTTGGCCTCTAGCTCTGCCGGCACCTAGGGAAACCTACCAAACCTGTGCATTTTTTAAAACTAGTGACCTAGGGGAATCCACGATGGGGTGACTTGTGGGGCTCTGACCAGGTTCGATTACCCAGAATCCTTTGCAAACCTCAAAATTTGGCTAAAAAAACACATTTTCCTCACATTTCGGTGACAGAAAGTTCTTGAATCTGAGAGGAGGCACAAATTTTCTTCCACCCAGCATTCCCCCAAGTTTCCCGATAAAAATGATACCTCACTTGTGTGGGTAGGTCTAGCGCCCGCGACAGGAAATGCCCCAAAACACAACGTGGACACATCCCATTTTTTGACAGAAAACACAGGTGTTTTTTGCAAAGTGCCTACCTGTAGATTTTGGCCTCTAGCTCAGCCGGCACCTAGGGAATTCCACCAAACCTGTGAATTTGTGAAAAATAGAGACCTAGGGGAATCCAAGACGGGGTGACTTGTGGGGCTCTGACCAGGTTCTGTTACCCAGAATCCTTTGCAAACCTCAAAATGTGGCTGAAAAAACACATTTTCCTCACATTTCGGTGACAGAAAGTTCTGGCATCTGAGAGGAGCTACACATTTCCTTCCACCCAGCGTTCCCCCAAGTTTCCCGATAAAAATGATACCTCACTTGTGTGGGTAGGCCTAGCGCCCGCGACAGGAAATGCCCCAAAACACAACATGGACACATTCCATTTTTTGACAGAAAACAGAGGTGTTTTTTGCAAAGTGCCTACCTGTAGATTTTGGCCTCTAGCTCAGCCGGCACCTAGGGAAACCTACGAAACCTGTGCATTTTTTAAAACTAGAGACCTAGGGAAATCCAAGATGGGGTGACTTCTGGGGCTCTGACCAGGTCCTGTTACCCAGAATCCTTTGCAAACATCAAAATTTGCCTAAAAAATCTCATTTTCCTTATATTTTGGTGACAGAAAGTTCTGGAATCTGAGATGAGCCACAAATTTCCTTCACCCAGCGTTCCCCCAAGTCTCCCGATAAAAATGATATCTCACTTGTGTCGGTAGGCATAGCGCCCGCAACAGGAAATGCCCCAAAACACAACGTGGACCAATCAAATTGTTTGACAGAAAACAGGTGTTTTTTGCAAAGTGCCCACCTGTAGATTTTGGCCTCTAGCTCAGCCAGCACCTAGGGAAACCTACCAAACCTGTGCATTTTTGAAAACTAGAGACCTAAGGGAATCCAAGATGGGTGACTTGTGGGGCTCTGACCAGTTTCTGTTACCCAGAATCCTTTGCAAACCTCAAAATGTGGCTAAAAAAACACATTTTCCTCACATTTCGGTGACAGAAAGTTCTGGAATCTGAGAGGAGCCACAAATTTCCTTCCACCCAGCGTTCCCCCAAGTCTCCCAATAAAAATGATACCTCACTTGTGTGGGTAGGCCTAGCGCCCGCGACAGGAAATGCCCCAAAACACAACGTGGACACATCCCATTGTTTGACAGAAAACAGAGGTGTTTTTTGCAAAGTGCCTACCAGTAGATTTTGGCCTCTTGCTCAGCTGGCACCTAGGGAATTCCACCAAACCTGTGAATTTGTGAAAACTAGAGACCTAGAGGAATCCAAGATGTGATGACTTGTGGGGCTCTGACCAGGTCCTATTACCCAGAATCCTTTGCAAACCTCAAAATGTGGCTAAAAAAACACATTTTCCTCACATTTCGGTGACAGAAAGTTCTGGCATCTGAGAGGAGCTACACATTTCCTTCCACCCAGCGTTCCCCCTAGTTTCCCGATAAAAATGATACCTCACTTGTGTGGGTAGGCCTAGCGCCCGCGACAGGAAATGCCCCAAAACACAACATGGACACATCCCATTTATTGACAGAAAACAGAGGTGTTTTTTGCAAAGTGCCTACCTGTAGATTTTGGCCTCTAGCTCAGCCGGCACCTAGGGAAACCTACGAAACCTGTGCATTTTTTAAAACTAGAGACCTAGGGGAATCCAAGATGGGGTGACTTCTGGGGCTCTGACCAGGTCCTGTTACCCAGAATCCTTTGCAAACATCAAAATTTGCCTAAAAAAACTAATTTTCCTTATATTTTGGTGACAGAAAGTTCTGGAATCTGAGAGGAGCCACAAATTTCCTTCACCCAGCGTTCCCCCAAGTCTCCCGATAAAAATGATATCTCACTTGTGTCGGTAGGCATAGCGCCCGCAACAGGAAATGCCCCAAAACACAACGTGGACCAATCAAATTGTTTGACAGAAAACAGGTGTTTTTTGCAAAGTGCCCACCTGTAGATTTTGGCCTCTAGCTCAGCCAGCACCTAGGGAAACCTACCAAACCTGTGCATTTTTGAAAACTAGAGACCTAAGGGAATCCAAGAGGGGTGACTTGTGGGGCTCTGACCAGTTTCTGTTACCCAGAATCCTTTGCAAACCTCAAAATGTGGCTTAAAAAACACATTTTCCTCACATTTCGGTGACAGAAAGTTCTGGAATCTGAGAGGAGCCACAAATTTCCTTCCACCCAGCGTTCCCTTAAGTCTCCCGATAAAAATGATACCTCACTTGTGTGGGTAGGCCTAGTGCCCGCGACAGGAAATGCCCCAAAACACAACGTGGACACATCCTATTTTTTGACACAAAACAGGTGTTTTTTCCAAAGTGCCTACCAGTAGATTTTGGCCTGTAGCTCTGCCGGCACCTAGGGAAACCTACCAAACCTGTGCATTTTTGAAAACTAGTGACCTAGGGGAATCCACGATGGGGTGACTTGTGGGGCTCTGACCAGGTCCTGTTACCCAGAATCCTTTGCAAACATCAAAATTTGCCGAAAAAAACACATTTTCCTTATATTTTGGTGACAGAAAGTTCTGGAATCTGAGAGGAGCCACAAATTTACTTCCACCTAGCGTTCCCCCAAGTCTCCCGATAAAAATGATATCTCACTTGTGTGGGTAGGCATAGCGCCCGCAACAGGAAATGCCCCAAAACACAACGTGGACCAATCAAATTGTTTGACAGAAAACAGGTGTTTTTTGCAAAGTGCCCACCTGTAAATTTTGGCCTCTAGCTCAGCCAGCACCTAGGGAAACCCACCAAACCTGTGCATTTTTGAAAACTAGAGACCTAAGGGAATCCAAGATGGGGTGACTTGTGGGGCTCTGACCAGTTTCTGTTACCCAGAATCCTTTGCAAAACTTCAAAACGTGGCTAAAAAAACACATTTTCCTCACATTTCGGTGACAGAAAGTTCTGGAATCTGAGAGGAGGCACAAATTTTCTTCCACCCAGCATTCCCCCAAGTCTCCCGATAAAAATGATACCTCGCTTGTTTGGGTAGGTCTAGAGCCCGCGACAGGAAATGCCCCAAAACACAACGTGGACACATCCCATTTTTTGACAGAAAACACAGGTGTTTTTTGCAAAGTGCCTACCTGTAGATTTTGGCCTCTAGTTCAGCCGGCACCTAGGGAAATCTACCAAACCTGTGCATTTTTGAAAAATAGAGACCTAGGGGAATCCAAGACGGGGTGACTTGTGGGGCTTTGACCAGGTTCTGTTACCCAGAATCCTCTGCAAACCTCACAATGTGGCTGAAAAAACACATTTTCCTCACATTTCGGTGACAGAAAGTTCTGGCATCTGAGAGGAGCTACACATTTCCTTCCACAAAGCATTCCCCCAAGTCTCCCGATAAAAATGATACCTCACTTGTGTGGGAAGGCCTAGCGCCCGCGACAGGAAATGCCCCAAAACACAACGTGGACACATCCCATTTTTTGACAGAAAACAGAGGTGTTTTTTCCAAAGTGCCTACCTGTAGATTTTGGCCTCTAGCTCTGCCGGCACCTAGGGAAACCTACCAAACCTGTGCATTTTTGAAAACTAGTGACCTAGGGGAATCAACGATGGGGTGACTTGTGGGGCTCTGACCAGGTTCTATTACCCAGAATCCTTTGCAAACCTCAAAATTTGGCTAAAAAAAGACATTTTCCTCACATTTCGGTGACAGAAAGTTCTTGAATCTGAGAGGAGGCACAAATTTTCTTCCACCCAGCATTCCCCCAAGTCTCCCGATAAAAATGATACCTCACTTGTGTGGGTAGGTCTAGCGCCCGCGACAGGAAATGCCCCAAAACACAACGTGGACACATCCCATTTTTTGACAGAAAACACAGGTGTTTTTTGCAAAGTGCCTACCTGTAGATTTTGGCCTCTAGCTCAGCCGGCACCTAGGGAAACCTACGAAACCTGTGTATTTTTTAAAACTAGAGACCTAGGGGAATCCAAGATGGGGTGACTTCTGGGGCTCTGACCAGGTCCTGTTACCCAGAATCCTTTGCAAACCTCAAAATGTGGCTAAAAAAACAAATTTTCCTCACATTTCGGTGACAGAAAGTTCTGGAATCTGAGAGGAGCCACAAATTTCCTTCCACCCAGCGTTCCCTTAAGTCTCCCTATAAAAATGATACCTCACTTGTGTGGGTAGGCCTAGCGCCCACGACAGGAAATGCCCCAAAACACAACGTGGACACATCCTATTTTTTGACACAAAACTGGTGTTTTTTCCAAAGTTCCTACCAGTAGATTTTGGCCTCTAGCTCTGCAGGCACCTAGGGAAACCTACCAAACCTGTGCATTTTTGAAAACTAGTGACCTAGGGGAATCCACGATGGGGTGACTTGTGGGGCTCTGACCAGGTCCTGATACCCAGAATCCTTTGTAAACATCAAAATTTGCCTAAAAAAACAAATTTTCCTTATATTTTGGTGACAGAAAGTTCTGGAATCTGAGAGGAGCCACAAATTTCCTTCCACCCAGCATTCCCCCAAGTCTCCCGATAAAAATGATATCTCACTTGTGTGGGTAGGCATAGCGCCCGCAACAGGAAATGCCCCAAAACACAACGTGGACCAATCAAATTGTTTGACAGAAAACAGGTGTTTTTTGCAAAGTGCCCACCTGTAGATTTTGGCCTCTAGCTCAGCCAACACCTAGGGAAACCCACCAAACCTGTGCATTTTTGAAAACTAGAGACCTAAGGGAATCCAAGATGGGGTGACTTGTGGGGCTCTGACCAGTTTCTGTTACCCAGAATCCTTTGCAAACATCAAAATTTGCCTAAAAAAATCATTTTCCTTATATTTTGGTGACAGAAAGTTCTGGAATCTGAGAGGAGCCACAAATTTCCTTCCACTCAGCATTCCCCCAAGTCTCCCGATAAAAATGATATCTCACTTGTGTCGGTAGGCATAGCGCCCGCAACAGGAAATGCCCCAAAACACAACGTGGACCAATCAAATTGTTTGACAGAAAACAGGTGTTGTTTGCAAAGTGCCCACCTGTAGATTTTGGCCTCTAGCTGAGCCATCACCTAGGGAAACCTACCAAACCTGTGCATTTTTGAAAACTAGAAACCTAAGGGAATCAAAGATGGGGTGACTTGTGGGGCTCTGACCAGTTTCTGTTACCCAGAATCCTTTGCAAACCTCAAAATGTGGCTAAAAAAAACACATTTTCCTCACATTTCGGTGACAGAAAGTTCTGGAATCTGAGAGGAGCCACAAATTTCCTTCCACCCAGCGTTCCCTTAAGTCTCCCGATATAAATGATACTTCACTTGTGTGGGTAGGCCTAGCGCCCGCGACAGGAAATGCCCCAAAACACAACGTGGACACATCCCATTTTTTTGACAGAAAACAGAGGTGTTTTTTCCAAAGTGCCTACCTGTAGATTTTGGCCTCTAGCTCTGCCGGCACCTAGGGAAACCTACCAAACCTGTGCATTTTTTAAAACTAGTGACCTAGGGGAATCCACGATGGGGTGACTTGTGGGGCTCTGACCAGTTTCTGTTACCCAGAATTCTTTGCAAACCTCAAAATGTGGCTAAAAAAACACATTTTCCTCACATTTCGGTGACAGAAAGTTCTGGAATCTGAGAGGAGCCACAAATTTCCTTCCACCCAGCGTTCCCTTAAGTCTCCCGATAAAAATTATACCTCACTTGTGTGGGTAGGCCTAGCGCCCGCAACAGGATATGCCCCAAAACACAAATTGGACACATCCCATTTTTTGACAGAAAACAGAGGTGTTTTTTTCCAAAGTGCCTACCTGTAGATTTTGGCCTCTAGCTCTGCCGGCACCTAGGGAAACCTACCAAACCTGTGCATTTTTGAAAACTAGTGACCTAGGGGAATCCACGATGGGGTGACTTGTGGGGCTCTGACCAGGTTCGATTACCCAGAATCCTTTGCAAACCTCAAAATTTGGCTAAAAAAACACATTTTCCTCACATTTCGGTGACAGAAAGTTCTTGAATCTGAGAGGAGGCACAAATTTTCTTCCACCCAGCATTCCCCCAAGTTTCCCGATAAAAATGATACCTCACTTGTGTGGGTAGGTCTAGCGCCCGCGACAGGAAATGCCCCAAAACACAACGTGGACACATCCCATTTTTTGACAGAAAACACAGGTGTTTTTTGCAAAGTGCCTACCTGTAGATTTTGGCCTCTAGCTCAGCCGGCACCTAGGGAATTCCACCAAACCTGTGAATTTGTGAAAAATAGAGACCTAGGGGAATCCAAGACGGGTGACTTGTGGGGCTCTGACCAGGTTCTGTTACCCAGAATCCTCTGCAAACCTCAAAATGTGGCTGAAAAAACACATTTTCCTCACATTTCGGTGACAGAAAGTTCTGGCATCTGAGAGGAGCTACACATTTCCTTCCACCCAGCGTTCCCCCAAGTTTCCCGATAAAAATGATACCTCACTTGTGTGGGTAGGCCTAGCGCCCGCGACAGGAAATGCCCCAAAACACAACATGGACACATTCCATTTTTTGACAGAAAACAGAGGTGTTTTTTGCAAAGTGCCTACCTGTAGATTTTGGCCTCTAGCTCAGCCGGCACCTAGGGAAACCTACGAAACCTGTGCATTTTTTAAAACTAGAGACCTAGGGAAATCCAAGATGGGGTGACTTCTGGGGCTCTGACCAGGTCCTGTTACCCAGAATCCTTTGCAAACATCAAAATTTGCCTAAAAAATCTCATTTTCCTTATATTTTGGTGACAGAAAGTTCTGGAATCTGAGATGAGCCACAAATTTCCTTCACCCAGCGTTCCCCCAAGTCTCCCGATAAAAATGATATCTCACTTGTGTCGGTAGGCATAGCGCCCGCAACAGGAAATGCCCCAAAACACAACGTGGACCAATCAAATTGTTTGACAGAAAACAGGTGTTTTTTGCAAAGTGCCCACCTGTAGATTTTGGCCTCTAGCTCAGCCAGCACCTAGGGAAACCTACCAAACCTGTGCATTTTTTAAAACTAGAGACCTAAGGGAATCCAAGATGGGTGACTTGTGGGGCTCTGACCAGTTTCTGTTTCCCAGAATCCTTTGCAAACCTCAAAATGTGGCTAAAAAAACACATTTTCCTCACATTTCGGTGACAGAAAGTTCTGGAATCTGAGAGGAGCCACAAATTTCCTTCCACCCAGCGTTCCCCCAAGTCTCCCAATAAAAATGATACCTCACTTGTGTGGGTAGGCCTAGCGCCCGCGACAGGAAATGCCCCAAAACACAACGTGGACACATCCCATTGTTTGACAGAAAACAGAGGTGTTTTTTGCAAAGTGCCTACCAGTAGATTTTGGCCTCTTGCTCAGCTGGCACCTAGGGAATTCCACCAAACCTGTGAATTTGTGAAAACTAGAGACCTAGAGGAATCCAAGATGTGACGACTTGTGGGGCTCTGACCAGGTTCTATTACCCAGAATCCTTTGCAAACCTCAAAATGTGGCTAAAAAAACACATTTTCCTCACATTTCGGTGACAGAAAGTTCTGGCATCTGAGAGGAGCTACACATTTCCTTCCACCCAGCGTTCCCCCTAGTTTCCCGATAAAAATGATACCTCACTTGTGTGGGTAGGCCTAGCGCCCGCGACAGGAAATGCCCCAAAACACAACATGGACACATCCCATTTATTGACAGAAAACAGAGGTGTTTTTTGCAAAGTGCCTACCTGTAGATTTTGGCCTCTAGCTCAGCCGGCACCTAGGGAAACCTACGAAACCTGTGCATTTTTTAAAACTAGAGACCTAGGGGAATCCAAGATGGGGTGACTTCTGGGGCTCTGACCAGGTCCTGTTACCCAGAATCCTTTGCAAACATCAAAATTTGCCTAAAAAAACTAATTTTCCTTATATTTTGGTGACAGAAAGTTCTGGAATCTGAGAGGAGCCACAAATTTCCTTCACCCAGCGTTCCCCCAAGTCTCCCGATAAAAATGATATCTCACTTGTGTCGGTAGGCATAGCGCCCGCAACAGGAAATGCCCCAAAACACAACGTGGACCAATCAAATTGTTTGACAGAAAACAGGTGTTTTTTGCAAAGTGCCCACCTGTAGATTTTGGCCTCTAGCTCAGCCAGCACCTAGGGAAACCTACCAAACCTGTGCATTTTTGAAAACTAGAGACCTAAGGGAATCCAAGAGGGGTGACTTGTGGGGCTCTGACCAGTTTCTGTTACCCAGAATCCTTTGCAAACCTCAAAATGTGGCTTAAAAAACACATTTTCCTCACATTTCGGTGACAGAAAGTTCTGGAATCTGAGAGGAGCCACAAATTTCCTTCCACCCAGCGTTCCCTTAAGTCTCCCGATAAAAATGATACCTCACTTGTGTGGGTAGGCCTAGTGCCCGCGACAGGAAATGCCCCAAAACACAACGTGGACACATCCTATTTTTTGACACAAAACAGGTGTTTTTTCCAAAGTGCCTACCAGTAGATTTTGGCCTGTAGCTCTGCCGGCACCTAGGGAAACCTACCAAACCTGTGCATTTTTGAAAACTAGTGACCTAGGGGAATCCACGATGGGGTGACTTGTGGGGCTCTGACCAGGTCCTGTTACCCAGAATCCTTTGCAAACATCAAAATTTGCCGAAAAAAACACATTTTCCTTATATTTTGGTGACAGAAAGTTCTGGAATCTGAGAGGAGCCACAAATTTACTTCCACCTAGCGTTCCCCCAAGTCTCCCGATAAAAATGATATCTCACTTGTGTGGGTAGGCATAGCGCCCGCAACAGGAAATGCCCCAAAACACAACGTGGACCAATCAAATTGTTTGACAGAAAACAGGTGTTTTTTGCAAAGTGCCCACCTGTAAATTTTGGCCTCTAGCTCAGCCAGCACCTAGGGAAACCCACCAAACCTGTGCATTTTTGAAAACTAGAGACCTAAGGGAATCCAAGATGGGGTGACTTGTGGGGCTCTGACCAGTTTCTGTTACCCAGAATCCTTTGCAAAACTTCAAAACGTGGCTAAAAAAACACATTTTCCTCACATTTCGGTGACAGAAAGTTCTGGAATCTGAGAGGAGGCACAAATTTTCTTCCACCCAGCATTCCCCCAAGTCTCCCGATAAAAATGATACCTCGCTTGTTTGGGTAGGTCTAGAGCCCGCGACAGGAAATGCCCCAAAACACAACGTGGACACATCCCATTTTTTGACAGAAAACACAGGTGTTTTTTGCAAAGTGCCTACCTGTAGATTTTGGCCTCTAGTTCAGCCGGCACCTAGGGAAATCTACCAAACCTGTGCATTTTTGAAAAATAGAGACCTAGGGGAATCCAAGACGGGGTGACTTGTGGGGCTTTGACCAGGTTCTGTTACCCAGAATCCTCTGCAAACCTCACAATGTGGCTGAAAAAACACATTTTCCTCACATTTCGGTGACAGAAAGTTCTGGCATCTGAGAGGAGCTACACATTTCCTTCCACAAAGCATTCCCCCAAGTCTCCCGATAAAAATGATACCTCACTTGTGTGGGAAGGCCTAGCGCCCGCGACAGGAAATGCCCCAAAACACAACGTGGACACATCCCATTTTTTGACAGAAAACAGAGGTGTTTTTTCCAAAGTGCCTACCTGTAGATTTTGGCCTCTAGCTCTGCCGGCACCTAGGGAAACCTACCAAACCTGTGCATTTTTGAAAACTAGTGACCTAGGGGAATCAACGATGGGGTGACTTGTGGGGCTCTGACCAGGTTCTATTACCCAGAATCCTTTGCAAACCTCAAAATTTGGCTAAAAAAAGACATTTTCCTCACATTTCGGTGACAGAAAGTTCTTGAATCTGAGAGGAGGCACAAATTTTCTTCCACCCAGCATTCCCCCAAGTCTCCCGATAAAAATGATACCTCACTTGTGTGGGTAGGTCTAGCGCCCGCGACAGGAAATGCCCCAAAACACAACGTGGACACATCCCATTTTTTGACAGAAAACACAGGTGTTTTTTGCAAAGTGCCTACCTGTAGATTTTGGCCTCTAGCTCAGCCGGCACCTAGGGAAACCTACGAAACCTGTGTATTTTTTAAAACTAGAGACCTAGGAGAATCCAAGATGGGGTGACTTCTGGGGCTCTGACCAGGTCCTGTTACCCAGAATCCTTTGCAAACCTCAAAATGTGGCTAAAAAAACACATTTTCCTCACATTTCGGTGACAGAAAGTTCTGGAATCTGAGAGGAGCCACAAATTTCCTTCCACCCAGCGTTCCCTTAAGTCTCCCTATAAAAATGATACCTCACTTGTGTGGGTAGGCCTAGCGCCCACGACAGGAAATGCCCCAAAACACAACGTGGACACATCCTATTTTTTGACACAAAACTGGTGTTTTTTCCAAAGTTCCTACCAGTAGATTTTGGCCTCTAGCTCTGCAGGCACCTAGGGAAACCTACCAAACCTGTGCATTTTTGAAAACTAGTGACCTAGGGGAATCCACGATGGGGTGACTTGTGGGGCTCTGACCAGGTCCTGATACCCAGAATCCTTTGTAAACATCAAAATTTGCCTAAAAAAACAAATTTTCCTTATATTTTGGTGACAGAAAGTTCTGGAATCTGAGAGGAGCCACAAATTTCCTTCCACCCAGCATTCCCCCAAGTCTCCCGATAAAAATGATATCTCACTTGTGTGGGTAGGCATAGCGCCCGCAACAGGAAATGCCCCAAAACACAACGTGGACCAATCAAATTGTTTGACAGAAAACAGGTGTTTTTTGCAAAGTGCCCACCTGTAGATTTTGGCCTCTAGCTCAGCCAGCACCTAGGGAAACCCACCAAACCTGTGCATTTTTGAAAACTAGAGACCTAAGGGAATCCAAGATGGGGTGACTTGTGGGGCTCTGACCAGTTTCTGTTACCCAGAATCCTTTGCAAACATCAAAATTTGCCTAAAAAAATCATTTTCCTTATATTTTGGTGACAGAAAGTTCTGGAATCTGAGAGGAGCCACAAATTTCCTTCCACTCAGCATTCCCCCAAGTCTCCCGATAAAAATGATATCTCACTTGTGTCGGTAGGCATAGCGCCCGCAACAGGAAATGCCCCAAAACACAACGTGGACCAATCAAATTGTTTGACAGAAAACAGGTGTTGTTTGCAAAGTGCCCACCTGTAGATTTTGGCCTCTAGCTGAGCCATCACCTAGGGAAACCTACCAAACCTGTGCATTTTTGAAAACTAGAAACCTAAGGGAATCAAAGATGGGGTGACTTGTGGGGCTCTGACCAGTTTCTGTTACCCAGAATCCTTTGCAAACCTCAAAATGTGGCTAAAAAAACACATTTTCCTCACATTTCGGTGACAGAAAGTTCCGGAATCTGAGAGGAGCCACAAATTTCCTTCCACCCAGCGTTCCCTTAAGTCTCCCGATATAAATGATACTTCACTTGTGTGGGTAGGCCTAGCGCCCGTGACAGGAAATGCCCCAAAACACAACGTGGACACATCCCATTTTTTGACAGAAAACAGAGGTGTTTTTTCCAAAGTGCCTACCTGTAGATTTTGGCCTCTAGCTCTGCCGGCACCTAGGGAAACCTACCAAACCTGTGCATTTTTTAAAACTAGTGACCTAGGGGAATCCACGATGGGGTGACTTGTGGGGCTCTGACCAGGTCCTGTTACCCAGAATCCTTTGCAAACATCAAAATTTGCCTAAAAAAAAAAACATTTTCCTTATATTTTGGTGACAGAAAGTTCTGGAATCTGAGAGGAGCCACAAATTTCCTTCCACCCAGCGTTCCCCCAAGTCTCCCGATAAAAATGATATCTCACTTGTGTCGGTAGGCATAGCGCCCGCAACAGGAAATGCCCCAAAACACAACCTGGACCAATCAAATTGTTTGACAGAAAACAGGTGTTTTTTGCAAAGTGCCCACCTGTAGATTTTGGCCTCTAGCTCAACCAGCACCTAGGGAAACCCACCAAACCTGTGCATTTTTGAAAACTAGAGACCTAAGGAAATCCAAGATGGGGTGACTTGTGGGGCTCTGACCAGTTTCTGTTACCCAGAATCCTTTGCAAACCTCAAAACGTGGCTAAAAAAACACATTTTCCTCACATTTCGGTGACAGAAAGTTCTGGAATCTGAGAGGAGGCACAAATTTTCTTCCACCCAGCATTCCCCCAAGACTCCCGATAAAAATGATACCTCACTTGTGTGGGTAGGCCTAGCGCCCGCGACAGGAAATGCCCCAAAACACAACGTGGACACATCCCATTTTTTGACAGAAAACAGAGGTGTTTTTTCCAAAGTGCCTACCTGTAGATTTTGGCCTCTAGCTCTGCCGGCACCTAGGGAAACCTACCAAACCTGTGCATTTTTGAAAACTAGTGACCTACTGGAATCCACGATGGGGTGACTTGTGGGGCTCTGACCAGGTTCTATTACCCAGAATCCTTTGCAAACCTCAAAATTTGGCTAAAACAACTCATTTTCCTCACATTTCGGTGACAGAAAGTTCTTGAATCTGAGAGGAGGCACAAATTTTCTTCCACCCAGCATTCCCCCAAGTCTCCCGATAAAAATGATACCTCACTTGTGTGGGTAGGTCTAGCGCCTGCGACAGGAAATGCCCCAAAACACAACGTGGACACATCCCAATTTTTGACAGAAAACACAGGTGTTTTTTGCAAAGTGCCTACCTGTAGATTTTGGCCTCTAGCTCAGCCGGCACCTAGGGAATTCCACATTTGTGAAAAATAGAGACCTAGGGGAATCCAAGATGGGGTGACTTGTGGGGCTCTGACCAGGTTCTATTACCCAGAATCCTCTGCAAACCTCAAAATGTGGCTAAAATAACACTTTTTCCTTACATTTCGGTTACAGAAAGTTCTGGCATCTGAGAGGAGCCACACATTTCCTTCCACCCAGCTTTCCCCCAAGTTTCCCGATACAAATGATACCTCACTTGTGTGGGTAGGCCTAGCGCCCGCAAGTGGAAATGCCCCAAAACACATTGTGGATACATCCCATTTTTTGACAGAAAACAGAGGTGTTTTTGGCAAAATGCCTACCTGTAGATTTTAGCCTCTAGCTCAGCCGGCACCTAGGGAAACCTACAAAACCTGGGCATTTTTTAAAACTAGAGACCTAGGGGAATCCAAGATGGGGTGACTTGTGGGGCTCTGACCAGGTTCTATTACCCAGAATCCTTTGCAAACCTCAAAATTTGGCAAAAAAACACATTTTCCTCACATTTCGGTGACAGAAAGTTCTGGAATCTGAGAGGAGCCACAAATTTCCTTCCACCCAGCGTTCCCCCAAGTCTCCCAATAAAAATGATACCTCACTTGTGTGGGTAGGCCTAGCGCCTGCGACAGGAAATGCCCCAAAACACAACATGGACACATCCCATTATTTGACAGAAAACAGAGATGTTTTTTGCAAAGTGCCTACCAGTAGATTTTGGCCTCTTGCTCAGCTGGCACCTAGGGAAACCCACCAAACCTGTGCATTTTTTAAAACTAGAGACCTAGGGGAATCCAAGATGGGGTGACTTGTGGGGCTCTGACCAAGTTCTATTACCCAGAATCCTTTTCAAACCTCAAAATGTGGCTAAAAAAACACATTTTCCTCACATTTCGGTGACAGAAAGTTCTGGCATCTGAGAGGAGCTACATATTTCCTTCCACCCAGCGTTCCCCCAAGTTTCCCGATAAAAATGATACCTCACTTGTGTGGGTAGGCCTAGCGCCCGCGACAGCAAATGCCCCAAAACACAACATGGACACATCCCATTTTTTGACAGAAAACAGAGGTGTTTTTTGCAAAGTGTCTACCTGTAGATTTTGTTCTCTAGCTCAGCCGGCACCTAGGGAAACCTACGAAACCTGTGCATTTTTTAAAACTAGAGACCTAGGGGAATCCAAGATGGGGTGACTTATGGGGCTCTGACCAGGTCCTGTTACCCAGAATCCTTTGCAAACATCAAAATTTGCCTAAAAAAACACATTTTCCTTATATTTCGGTGACAGAAAGTTCTGGAATTTGAGAGGAGCCACAAATTTCCTTCCACCCAGCGTTCCCCCAAGTCTCCCGATAAAAATGATACCTCACTTGTGTCGGTAAGCATAGCGCCCGCAGCAGGAAATGCCCCAAAACACAACGTGGACCAATCAAATTGTTTGACAGAAAACAGAGGTGTTTTTTGCAAAGTGTCTACCTGTAGATTTTGTTCTCTAGCTCAGCCGGCACCTAGGGAAACCTACGAAACCTGTGCATTTTTTAAAACTAGAGACCTAGGGGAATCCAAGATGGGGTGACTTATGGGGCTCTGACCAGGTCCTGTTACCCAGAATCCTTTGCAAACATCAAAATTTGCCTAAAAAAACACATTTTCCTCACATTTCGGTGACAGAAAGTTCTGGAATCTGAGAGGAGCCACAAATTTCCTTCCACCCAGCGTTCCCCCAAGTCTCCCAATAAAAATGATACCTCACTTGTGTGGGTAGGCCTAGCGCCTGCGACAGGAAATGCCCCAAAACACAACATGGACACATCCCATTATTTGACAGAAAACAGAGGTGTTTTTTCCAAAGTGCCTACCTGTAGATTTTGGCCTCTAGCTCTGCCGGCACCTAGGGAAACCTACCAAACCTGTGCATTTTTGAAAACTAGTGACCTAGGGGAATCCACGATGGGGTGACTTGTGGGGCTCTGACCAGGTTCGATTACCCAGAATCCTTTGCAAACCTCAAAATGTGGCTAAAAAACACATTTTCCTCACATTTCGGTGACAGAAAGTTCTTGAATCTGAGAGGAGGCACAAATTTTCTTCCACCCAGCATTCCCCCAAGTCTCCCGATAAAAATGATACCTCACTTGTGTGGGTAGGTCTAGCGCCCGCGACAGGAAATGCCCCAAAACACACCGTGGACACATCCCATTTTTTGACAGAAAACACAGGTGTTTTTTGCAAAGTGCCTACCTGTAGATTTTGGCCTCTAGCTCAGCCGGCACCTAGGGAATTCTACCAAACCTGTGAATTTGTGAAAAATAGAGACCTAGGGGAATCCAAGACGGGGTGACTTGTGGGGCTCTGACCAGGTTCTGTTACCCAGAATCCTCTGCAAACCTCAAAATGTGGCTGAAAAAACACATTTTCCTCACATTTCGGTGACAGAAAGTTCTGGCATCTGAGAGGAGCTACACATTTCCTTCCACCCAGCGTTCCCCCAAGTTTCCCGATAAAAATGATACCTCACTTGTGTGGGTAGGCCTAGCGCCCGCGACAGGAAATGCCCCAAAACACAACATGGACACATTCCATTTTTTGACAGAAAACAGAGGTGTTTTTTGCAAAGTGCCTACCTGTAGATTTTGGCCTCTAGCTCAGCCGGCACCTAGGGAAACCTACGAAACCTGTGCATTTTTTAAAACTAGAGACCTAGGGGAATCCAAGATGGCGTGACTTCTGGGGCTCTGACCAGGTCCTGTTACCCAGAATCCTTTGCAAACATTAAAATTTGCCTAAAAAAACTCATTTTCCTTATATTTTGGTGACAGAAAGTTCTGGAATCTGAGAGGAGCCACAAATTTCCTTCCACCCAGCGTTCCCCCATGTCTCCCGAAAAAAATAATATCTCACTTGTGTCGGTAGGCATAGCGCCCGCAACAGGAAATGCCCCAAAACACAACGTGGACCAATCAAATTGTTTGACAGAACAGAAAACAGGTGTTTTTTGCAAAGTGCCCACCTGTAGATTTTGGCCTCTAGCTGAGCCACCACCTAGGGAAACCTACCAAACCTGTGCATTTTTGAAAACTAGAGACCTAAGGGAATCCAAGATGGGGTGACTTGTGGGGCTCTGACCAGTTTCTTTTACCCAGAATCCTTTGCAAACCTCAAAATGTGGCTAAAAAAACACATTTTCCTCACATTTCGGTGACAGAAAGTTCTGGAATCTGAGAGGAGCCACAAATTTCCTTCCACCCAGCGTTCCCTTAAGTCTCCTGATAAAAATTATACCTCACTTGTGTGGGTAGGCCTAGCGCCCGCAACAGGAAATGCCCTAAAACACAACGTGGACACATCCCATTTTTTGACAGAAAGCAGAGGTGTTTTTTCCAAAGTGCCTACCTGTAGATTTTGGCCTCTAGCTCTGCCGGCACCTAGGGAAACCTACCAAACCTGTGCATTTTTGAAAACTAGTGACCTAGGGGAATCCAAGGTGGGGTGACTTGTGGGGCTCTGACCAGGTTCTATTACCCAGAATCCTCTGCAAACCTCAAAATGTGGCTAAAATAACACATTTTCCTTACATTTCGGTGACAGAAAGTTCTGGCATCGGAGAGGAGCCACACATTTCCTTCCACCCAGCCTTCCCCTAAGTCTCCCGATAAAAATGATACCTCACTTGTGTGGGTAGGCCTAGCGCCCGCAACAGGAAATGCCCCAAAACACAACGTGGACACATCCCATTTCTTGACAGAAAACAGAGGTGTTTTTTGCAAAGTGCCAACCTGTAGATTTTGGCCTCTAGCTCTGCCGGCACCTAGGGAAACCTACCAAACCTGTGCATTTTTGAAAACAAGAGACCTAGGGGAATCCAAGATAGGGTGACTTGTGGTGCTCTGACCAGGTTCTATTATCCAGAATCCTTTGCAAACCTCAAAATTTGGCTAAGAAAACACATTTTCCTCACATTTCGGTGACAGAAAGTTCTGGAATCTAAGAGGAACCACAAATTTCCTTCCACTCAGCATTCCCCCAAGTCTCCCGATTAAAATGGTACCTCACTTGTGTGGGTAGGTCTAGCGCCAGCGACAGGAAATGCCTCAAAACAAAACGTGGACACATCCCATTTTTTGAAAGAAAACACAGGTGTTTTTTGCAAAGTGCCTACCTGTAGATTTTGGCCTCTAGCTCAGCCAGCAACTAGGGAAACCTACCAAACCTGTGCATTTTTGAAAACTAGAGACCTAGGGGAATCCAAGATGGGGTGACTTGTGGGGCTCTGACCAGGTTCTGTAACCCAGAATCCTTTACAAACCTCAAAATGTGGCTAAAAACTAATTTTCCTCACATTTCAGTGACAAAAAGTTCTGGAATCTGAGAGGAGCAACAAATTTCCTTCCACCCAGCGTTCCCCCAAGTCTTCCGATAAAAATTATACCTCACTTGTGTGGGTAGGCCTAGCGCCCGCAACAGGAAATACCCCAAAACACAACGTGGACACATCCCATTTCTTGACAGAAGACAGAGGTGTTTTTTGCAAAGTGCCTACCTGTAGATTTTGGCCTCTAGCTCAGCTGGCACCTAGGGAAACCCACCAAACCTGTGCATTTTTGAAAACTAGAGACCTGGGGGAATCCAAGATGGGGTGACTTGTGGGGCTCTGACAAGGCTCTGTTACCCCAAATCCTTTTCAAACCTCAAAATGTGGCTAAAAAACACATTTTCCTCACATTTCGGTGACAGAAAGTTCTGGAATCTGAGTGGATCCACAAATTTCCTTCCACCCAGCCTTCCCCCAAGTCTCCAGATAAAAATGATACCTCACTTGTGTGGGTAGGCCTAGCGCCCGCAACAGGAAATGCCCCAAAACACAACGTGGACACATCCCATTTTTTGACAGAAAACAGAGGTGATTTTTGCAAAGTGCCTACCAGTAGATTTTGGCCTCTTGCTCAGCTGGCACCTTGGGAAACCCACCAAACCTGTGCATTTTTTAAAACTAGAGACCTAGGGGAATCCAAGGTGGGGTGACTTGTGGGGCTCTGACCAGGTTCTATTACCCAGAATCCTTTGCAAACCTCAAAATGTGGCTAAAAAAAGACAGAAAGTTCTGGCATCTGACAGGAGCTACACATTTCCTTCCACCCAGCGTTCCCCCAAGTTTCCCGATAAAAATGATACCTCACTTGTGTGGGTAGGCCTAGCGCCCGCGACAGCAAATGCCCCAAAACACAACATGGACACATCCCATTTTTTGACAGAAAACAGAGGTGTTTTTTGCAAAGTGCCTACCTGTAGATTTTGTTCTCTAGCTCAGCCGGCACCTAGGGAAACCTACGAAACCTGTGCATTTTTTAAAACTAGAGACCTAGGGGAATCCAAGATGGGGTGACTTATGGGGCTCTGACCAGGTCCTGTTACCCAGAATCCTTTGCAAACATCAAAATTTGCCTAAAAAAACAAATTTTCCTTATATTTCGGTGACAGAAAGTTCAGGAATTTGAGAGGAGCCACAAATTTCCTTCCACCCAGCGTTCCCCCAAGTCTCCCGATAAAAATGATACCTCACTTGTGTCGGTAAGCATAGCGCCCACAACAGGAAATGCCCCAAAACACAACGTGGACCAATCAAATTGTTTGACAGAAAACAGGTGTTTTTTACAAAGTGCCCACCTGTAGATTTTGGCCTCTAGCTCAGCCAGCACCTAGGGAAACCTACCAAACCTGTGCATTTTTGAAAACTAGAGACCGAAGGGAATTAAAGATGGGGTGACTTGTGGGGCTCTTACCCGTTTCTGTTACCCAGAATCCTTTTCAAACCTCAAAATGTGGCTAAAAAAACACATTTTCCTCACATTTTGGTGACAGAAAGTTCTGGCATCTGAGAGGAGCCACAAATTTCCTTCCACCCAGCATTCCCCCAAGTCAAACGATAAAAATGATACCTCACTTGTGTGGGTAGGTCTAGCGCCCGCGACAGGAAATGCCCCAAAACACAACGTGGACACATCCCATTTTTTGACAGAAAACACAGGTGTTCTTTGCAAAGTGCCTACCTGTAGATTTTGGCCTCTAGCTCAGCCGGCACCTAGGGAAACCTACCAAACCTGTGCATTTTTGAAAACTAGAGACCTAGGGGAATCCAAGATGGGGTGACTTGTGGGGCTCTGACCAGGTTCTGTTACCCAGAATCCTATTCAAACCTCAAAATGTGGCTAAAAACTCATTTTACTCACATTTCAGTGACAAAAAGTTCTGGAATCTGAGAGGATCCACAAATTTCCTTCCACCCAGCGTTCCCCCAAGTCTCCTGATAAAAATGATACCTCACTTGTGTGGGTAGGCCTAGCGCCCACGACAGCAAATGTCCCAAAACACAACATGGACAGATCCCTTTTTTTTACAGAAAACAGAGGTGTTTTTTTGCAAAGTTCCTACCTGTAGATTTTGGCCTCTAGATCAGCCGGCACCTAGGGAAACCTACCAAACCTGTGCATTTTTGAAAACTAGAGACCTAGGGGAATCCAAGATGGGGTGACTTTTCGGGCTCTGACCAGGTTCTATTACCCAGAATCCTTTTCAAACCTCAAAATTTGACAAAAAAAAAACATATTTTCCTCACATTTCGGTGACAGAATGTTCTGGAATCTGAGAGGAGCCACACATTTCCTTCCACCCAGCCTTCCCCCAAGTCTCCCGATAAAAATGATACCTCACTTGTGTGGGTAGGCCTAGCGCCCGCAACAGGAAATGCCCCAAAACACAATGTGGACACATCCCATTTTTTGACAGATAACAGAGGTGTTTTTTGCAAAGTTCCTACCTGTAGATTTCGGCCTCTAGCTCAGCTGGCACCTAGGGAAACCCACTAAACCTGTGCAGTTTTTGAAAACTAGAGACCTAGGGGAATCCAAGATGGGGTGACTTGTGGGGCTCTGACCAGGTTCTATTACCCAGAATCCTCTGCAAACCTCAAAATGTGGCTAAAATAACACTTTTTCCTTACATTTCGGTTACAGAAAGTTCTGGCATCTGAGAGGAGCCACACATTTCCTTCCACCCAGCTTTCCCCCAAGTTTCCCGATACAAATGATACCTCACTTGTGTGGGTAGGCCTAGCGCCCGCAAGTGGAAATGCCCCAAAACACATTGTGGATACATCCCATTTTTTGACAGAAAACAGAGGTGTTTTGGGCAAAATGCCTACCTGTAGATTTTAGCCTCTAGCTCAGCCGGCACCTAGGGAAACCTACAAAACCTGGGCATTTTTTAAAACTAGAGACCTAGGGGAATCCAAGATGGGGTGACTTGTGGGGCTCTGACCAGGTTCTATTACCCAGAATCCTTTGCAAACCTCAAAATTTGGCAAAAAAACACATTTTCCTCACATTTCGGTGACAGAAAGTTCTGGAATCTGAGAGGAGCCACAAATTTCCTTCCACCCAGCGTTCCCCCAAGTCTCCCAATAAAAATGATACCTCACTTGTGTGGGTAGGCCTAGCGCCTGCGACAGGAAATGCCCCAAAACACAACATGGACACATCCCATTATTTGACAGAAAACAGAGATGTTTTTTGCAAAGTGCCTACCAGTAGATTTTGGCCTCTTGCTCAGCTGGCACCTAGGGAAACCCACCAAACCTGTGCATTTTTTAAAACTAGAGACCTAGGGGAATCCAAGATGGGGTGACTTGTGGGGCTCTGACCAAGTTCTATTACCCAGAATCCTTTTCAAACCTCAAAATGTGGCTAAAAAAACACATTTTCCTCACATTTCGGTGACAGAAAGTTCTGGCATCTGAGAGGAGCTACACATTTCCTTCCACCCAGCGTTCCCCCAAGTTTCCCGATAAAAATGATACCTCACTTGTGTGGGTAGGCCTAGCGCCCGCGACAGCAAATGCCCCAAAACACAACATGGACACATCCCATTTTTTGACAGAAAACAGAGGTGTTTTTTGCAAAGTGTCTACCTGTAGATTTTGTTCTCTAGCTCAGCCGGCACCTAGGGAAACCTACGAAACCTGTGCATTTTTTAAAACTAGAGACCTAGGGAAATCCAAGATGGGGTGACTTGTGGGGCTCTGACCAGGTTCTATTACCCAGAATCCTTTTCAAACCTCAAAATTTGAAAAAAAAAACATATTTTCCTCACATTTCGGTGACAGAATGTTCTGGAATCTGAGAGGAGCCACACATTTCCTTCCACCCAGCCTTCCCCCAAGTCTCCCGATAAAAATGATACCTCACTTGTGTGGGTAGGCCTAGCGTCCGCAACAGGAAATGCCCCAAAACACAACGTGGACTCATCCCATTTTTTGACAGATAACAGAGGTGTTTTTTGCAAAGTGCCTACCTGTAGATTTTGGCCTCTAGCTCAGCTGGCACCTAGGGAAACCCACTAAACCTGTGCAGTTTTTGAAAACTAGAGACCTAGGGGAATCCAAGATGGGGTGACTTGTGGGGCTCTGACCAGGTTCTATTACCCAGAATCCTCTGCAAACCTCAAAATGTGGCTAAAATAACACATTTTCCTTACATTTCGGTTACAGAAAGTTCTGGCATCTTAGAGGAGCCACACATTTCCTTCCACCCAGCTTTCCCCCAAGTTTCCCGATACAAATGATACCTCACTTGTGTGGGTAGGCCTAGCGCCCGCAAGTGGAAATGCCCCAAAACACATTGTGGATACATCCCATTTTTTGACAGAAAACAGAGGTGTTTTTGGCAAAATGCCTACCTGTAGATTTTGGCCTCTAGCTCAGCCGGCACCTAGGCAAACCTACAAAACCTGGGCATTTTTTTAAACTAGAGACCTAGGGGAGTCCAAGATGGGGTGACTTGTGGGGCTCTGACCAGGTTCTATTACCCAGAATTCTTTGCAAACCTCAAAATTTGGCAAAAAAACACATTTATCATCACATTTCGGTGACAGAAATATCTGGAATCTGAGAGGAGCCACAAATGTCCTTCCACCCAGCCTTCCCCCAAGTCTCCCGATAAAAATTATACCTCACTTGTGGCTAAAAAAACACATTTTCCATACATTTTGGTGACAGAAAGTTCTGGCATCTGAGAGGAGCCACACATTTCCCTCCCCCCAGCTTTCCCCCAAGTTTCCCGATAAAAATGATACCTCACTTGTGTGGTTAGGCCTAGCGCCCGCGACAGGAAATGCCCCAAAACACAACATTGACACATCCCATTTTTTGACAGAAAACAGAGGTGTTTCTTGCAAACTGCCTACCTGTAGATTTTGTCCTCTGGCTCAGCCGGCACCTAGGGAAACCTACCAAACCTGTGCATTTTTGAAAACTAGAGACCTAGGGGAATCCAAGATGGGGTGACTTGTAGGGCTCTGACCAGGTTCTATTACCCAGAATCCTTTGCAAACCTCAAAATTTGGCTAAAAAAACAAATTTTCCTTATATTTCGGTGACAGAAAGTTCTGGAATCTGAGAGGAGCCACAAATTTCCTTCCACCCAGCCTTTCCCCAAGTCTCCCGATAAAAATGATACCTCACTTGTGTGGGTAGGCCTAGCGCCCGCAACAGGAAATGCCCCAAAACACAACGTGGACACACCCATTTCTTGACAGAAAACAGAGGTGTTTTTTGCAAAGTGCCTACCTGTAGATTTTGGCCTCTAGCTCAGCTGGCACCTAGGGAAACCCACCAAACCTGTGCAGTTTTTGAAAACTAGAGACCTAGGGGAATCCAAGATGGGGTGACTTGTGGGGCTCTGACCAGGTTCTATTGCCCAGAATCCTTTGCAAACCTCAAAATGTGGCTAAAATAACACATTTTCCTTACATTTCGGTGACAGAAAGTTCTGGAATCTGAGAGGAGCTACAAATTTCCTTCAACCCAGTCTTCCCCCAAGTTTCCCAATAAAAATGATACCTCACTTGTGTTGGTAGGCCTAGCGCCCGCAACAGGAAATGCCCCAAAACACAACGTGGACACATCCCATTTCTTGACAGAAAACAGAGGTGTTTTTTGCAAAGTGCCAACCTGTAGATTTTGGCCTCTAGCTCTGCCGGCACCTAGGGAAACCTACCAAACCTGTGCATTTTTGAAAACAAGAGACCTAGGGGAATCCAAGATGGGGTGACTTGTGGTGCTCTGACCAGGTTCTATTATCCAGAATCCTTTGCAAACCTCAAAATTTGGCTAAGAAAACACATTTTCCTCACATTTCGGTGACAGAAAGTTCTGGAATCTAAGAGGAACCACAAATTTCCTTCCACTCAGCATTCCCCCAAGTCTCCCGATTAAAATGGTACCTCACTTGTGTGGGTAGGTCTAGCGCCAGCGACAGGAAATGCCTCAAAACAAAACGTGGACACATCCCATTTTTTGAAAGAAAACACAGGTGTTTTTTGCAAAGTGCCTACCTGTAGATTTTGGCCTCTAGCTCAGCCAGCAACTAGGGAAACCTACCAAACCTGTGCATTTTTGAAAACTAGAGACCTAGGGGAATCCAAGATGGGGTGACTTGTGGGGCTCTGACCAGGTTCTGTAACCCAGAATCCTTTACAAACCTCAAAATGTGGCTAAAAACTAATTTTCCTCACATTTCAGTGACAAAAAGTTCTGGAATCTGAGAGGAGCCACAAATTTCCTTCCACCCAGCGTTCCCCCAAGTCTTCCGATAAAAATTATACCTCACTTGTGTGGGTAGGCCTAGCGCCCGCAACAGGAAATACCCCAAAACACAACGTGGACACATCCCATTTCTTGACAGAAGACAGAGGTGTTTTTTGCAAAGTGCCTACCTGTAGATTTTGGCCTCTAGCTCAGCTGGCACCTAGGGAAACCCACCAAACCTGTGCATTTTTGAAAACTAGAGACCTGGGGGAATCCAAGATGGGGTGACTTGTGGGGCTCTGACAAGGCTCTGTTACCCCAAATCCTTTTCAAACCTCAAAATGTGGCTAAAAAACACATTTTCTTCACATTTCGGTGACAGAAAGTTCTGGAATCTGAGTGGATCCACAAATTTCCTTCCACCCAGCCTTCCCCCAAGTCTCCAGATAAAAATGATACCTCACTTGTGTGGGTAGGCCTAGCGCCCGCAACAGGAAATGCCCCAAAACACAACGTGGACACATCCCATTTTTTGACAGAAAACAGAGTTGTTTTTGGCAAAATGCCTACCTGTAGATTATGGCCTCTAGCTCAGCCGGCACCTAGGGAAACCTACCAAACCTGTGCATTTTTTAAAACTAGAGACCTAGGGGAATCCAAGATGGGGTGACTTGTGGGGCTCTGACCAGGTTCTATTACCCAGAATCCTTTGCAAACCTCAAAATTTGGCTAAAAAACACATTTTCCTCACATTTCGGTGACAGAAAGTTCTGGAATCTGAGAGGAGCCACAAATTTCCTTCCACCCAGCCTTCCCCCAAGTCTCCCGATAAAAATGATACCTCACTTGTGTGGGTAGGCCTAGCGCCCGCGACAGGAAATGCCCCAAAACACAACGTGGACACATCTAATTTTTTGACAGATAACAGAGGCGTTTTTTGCAAAGTTCCTACCTGTAGATTTTGGCCTCTAGATCAGCCGGCACCTAAGGAAACCTACCAAACCTGTGCATTTTTTAAAACTAGAGACATAGGGGAATCCAAGATGGGGTGACTTGTGGGGCTCTGACCAGGTTCTGTTACCCAGAATTATTTGCAAACCTCAAAATGTGGCTGAAAAAACACATTTTCCTCACATTTCGGTGACAGAAAGTTCTGGAATCTGAGAGCAGCCACAAATTTCCTTCCACCCAGCGTTCCCCCAAGTCTCCTGATAAAAATGATACCTCACTTGTGTGGGTAGGCCTAGCGCCCGTGACAGGAAATGCCCCAAAACACAACGTGGACACATCCCATTTTTTGACAGAAAACAGAGGTGTTTTTTGCAAAGTGCCTACCTGTAGATTTTGGCCTCTAACTCAGCTGGCACCTAGGGAAATCCACCAAACCTCTGCATTTTTGAAAACTAGAGACCTAGGGGAATCCAAGATGGGGTGACTTGTGGGGCTCTGACCAGGTTCTGTTACCCAGAATCCTTTGCAAACCTCAAAATGTGGCTAAAAACTCATTTTCTTCACATTTCAGTGACAAAAAGTTCTGGAATCTGAGAGGAGCCACAAATTTCCTTCCACCAAGCGTTCCCCCAAGTCTCCCGATAAAAATGATACCTCACTTGTGTGGGTAGGCCTAGCGCCCCCGACAGCAAATGTCCCAAAACACAACATGGACAGATCCCTTTTTTTTACAGAAAACAGAGGTGTTTTTTTGCAAAGTTCCTACCTGTAGATTTTGGCCTCTAGATCAGCCGGCACCTAGGGAAACCTACCAAACCTGTGCATTTTTGAAAACTAGAGACCTAGGGGAATCCAAGATGGGGTGACTTCTGGGGCTCTGACCAGGTTCTATTACCCAGAATCCTTTTCAAACCTCAAAATTTGACAAAAAAAACATATTTTCCTCACATTTCGGTGACAGAATGTTCTGGAATCTGAGAGGAGCCACACATTTCCTTCCACAAAGCCTTCCCCCAAGTCTCCCGATAAAAATGATACCTCACTTGTGTGGGTAGGCCTAGCGCAAGCAACAGGAAATGCCCCAAAACACAATGTGGACACATCCCATTTTTTGACAGATAACAGAGGTGTTTTTTGCAAAGTTCCTACCTGTAGATTTTGGCCTCTAGCTCAGCTGGCACCTAGTGAAACCCACCAAACCTGTGCAGTTTTTGAAAACTAGAGACCTAGGGGAATCCAAGATGGGGTGACTTGTGGGGCTCTGACCAGGTTCTATTACCCAGAATCCTCTGCAAACCTCAAAATGTGGCTAAAATAACAAATTTTCCTTACATTTCGGTTACAGAAAGTTCTGGCATCTTAGAGGAGCCACACATTTCCTTCCACCCAGCTTTCCCCCAAGTTTCCCGATACAAATGATACCTCACTTGTGTGGGTAGGCCTAGCGCCCGCAAGTGGAAATGCCCCAAAACACATTGTGGATACATCCCATTTTTTGACAGAAAACAGAGTTGTTTTTGGCAAAATGCCTACCTGTAGATTTTGGCCTCTAGCTCAGCCGGCACCTAGGGAAACCTACAAAACCTGGGCATTTTTTTAAACTAGAGACCTAGGGGAATCCAAGATGGGGTGACTTGTGGGGCTCTGACCAGGTTCTATTACCCAGAATCCTTTGCAAACCTCAAAATTTGGCAAAAAAACACATTTTCCTCACATTTCGGTGACAGAAAGATCTGGAATCTGAGAGGAGCCACAAATGTCCTTCCACCCAGCCTTCCCCCAAGTCTCCCGATAAAAATTATACCTCACTTGTGTGGGTAGGCCTAGCGCCCGCAACAGCAAATACCCCAAAACACAACGTGGACACATCCCATTTCTTGACGGAAGACAGAGGTGTTTTTTGCAAAGTGCCTACCTGTAGATTTTGGCCTCTAGCTCAGCTGGCACCTAGGGAAACCCACCAAACCTGTGCAGTTTTTGAAAACTAGAGACCTAGGGGAATCCAAGATGGGGTGACTTGTGGGGCTCTGACCAGGTTCTATTGCCCAGAATCCTTTGCAAACCTCAAAATGTGGCTAAAATAACACATTTTCCTTACATTTCGGTGACAGAAAGTTCTGGAATCTGAGAGGAGCTACAAATTTCCTTCCACCCAGTCTTCCCCCAAGTTTCCCAATAAAAATGATACCTCACTTGTGTTGGTAGGCCTAGCGCCCGCAACAGGAAATGCCCCAAAACACAACGTGGACACATCCCATTTCTTGACAGAAAACAGAGGTGTTTTTTGCAAAGTGCCAACCTGTAGATTTTGGCCTCTAGCTCTGCCGGCACCTAGGGAAACCTACCAAACCTGTGCATTTTTGAAAACAAGAGACCTAGGGGAATCCAAGATGGGGTGACTTGTGGTGCTCTGACCAGGTTCTATTATCCAGAATCCTTTGCAAACCTCAAAATTTGGCTAAGAAAACACATTTTCCTCACATTTCGGTGACAGAATGTTCTGGAATCTAAGAGGAACCACAAATTTCCTTCCACTCAGCATTCCCCCAAGTCTCCCGATTAAAATGGTACCTCACTTGTGTGGGTAGGTCTAGCGCCAGCGACAGGAAATGCCTCAAAACAAAACGTGGACACATCCCATTTTTTGAAAGAAAACACAGGTGTTTTTTGCAAAGTGCCTACCTGTAGATTTTGGCCTCTAGCTCAGCCAGCAACTAGGGAAACCTACCAAACCTGTGCATTTTTGAAAACTAGAGACCTAGGGGAATCCAAGATGGGGTGACTTGTGGGGCTCTGACCAGGTTCTGTAACCCAGAATCCTTTACAAACCTCAAAATGTGGCTAAAAACTAATTTTCCTCACATTTCAGTGACAAAAAGTTCTGGAATCTGAGAGGAGCCACAAATTTCCTTCCACCCAGCGTTCCCCCAAGTCTTCCGATAAAAATTATACCTCACTTGTGTGGGTAGGCCTAGCGCCCGCAACAGGAAATACCCCAAAACACAACGTGGACACATCCCATTTCTTGACAGAAGACAGAGGTGTTTTTTGCAAAGTGCCTACCTGTAGATTTTGGCCTCTAGCTCAGCTGGCACCTAGGGAAACCCACCAAACCTGTGCATTTTTGAAAACTAGAGACCTGGGGGAATCCAAGATGGGGTGACTTGTGGGGCTCTGACAAGGCTCTGTTACCCCAAATCCTTTTCAAACCTCAAAATGTGGCTAAAAAACACATTTTCTTCACATTTCGGTGACAGAAAGTTCTGGAATCTGAGTGGATCCACAAATTTCCTTCCACCCAGCCTTCCCCCAAGTCTCCCGATTAAAATGATACCTCACTTGTGTGGGTAGGCCTAGCGCCCGCAACAGGAAATGCCCCAAAACACAACGTGGACACATCCCATTTCTTGACAGTAAACAGAGGTGTTTTTTGCAAAGTGCCAACCTGTAGATTTTGGCCTCTAGCTCAGCTGGCAAATAGGGAAACCCACCAAACCTTTGCAGTTTTTGAAAACTAGAGACCTAGGGGAATCGAAGATGGGGTGACTTGTTGGGCTCTGACCAGGTTCTATTACCCAGAATTCTTTGCAAACCTCAAAATGTGGCTAAAAAAACACATTTTCCATACATTTCGGTGACAGAAAGTTCTGGCATCTGAGAGGAGCCACACATTTCCCTCCCCCCAGCTTTCCCCCAAGTTTCCCGATAAAAATGATACCTCACTTGTGTGGGTAGGCCTAGCGCCCGCGACAGGAAATGCCCCAAAACACAACATTGACACATCCCATTTTTTGACAGAAAACAGAGGTGTTTCTTGCAAACTGCCTACCTGTAGATTTTGTCCTCTGGCTCAGCCGGCACCTAGGGAAACCTACCAAACCTGTGCATTTTTGAAAACTAGAGACCTAGGGGAATCCAAGATGGGGTGACTTGTAGGGCTCTGACCAGGTTCTATTACCCAGAATCCTTTGCAAACCTCAAAATTTGGCTAAAAAAACACATTTTCCTCACATTTCGGTGACAGAAAGTTCTGGAATCTGAGAGGAGCCACAACTTTCCTTCCACCCAGCCTTCCCCCAAGTCTCCCGATTAAAATGATACCTCACTTGTGTGGGTAGGCCTAGCGCCCGCAACAGGAAATGCCCCAAAACACAACGTGGACACATCCCATTTTTTTTACAGAAAACAGAGGTGTTTTTTGCAAAGTGCCAACCTGTAGATTTTGGCCTCTAGCTCAGCTGGCACCTAGGGAAACCTACCAAACCTGTGTATTTTTTAAAACTAGGGACCTAGGGAAATCTAAGATGGGGTGACTTGTGGGGCTCTGACGAGGTTCTGTTACCCTAAATCATTTGCAAACCTCAAAATGTGGCTAAAAAACACATTTTCCTCACATTTCGGTGACAGAAAGTTCTGGAATCTGAGAGGAGCCACAAATTTTCTTCCACCCAGCCTTCCCCCAAGTCTTCCTATAAAAATTATACCTCACTTGTGTGGGTAGGCCTAGCACCCGCAAGCGGAAATGCCCCAAAACACAACGTGGATACATCCCATTTTTTAACAGAAAACAGAGGTGTTTTTTGCAAAGTGCCTACCTGTAGATTTTGGGCTCTAGCTGAGCCGGCACCTAGGGAAACCTACCAAACCTGTGCATTTTTAAAAACTAGAGACCTAGGGAAATCCAAGATGCGGTGACTTGTGGTGCTCTGACCAGGTTCTATTATCCAGAATCCTTTGCAAACCTCAAAATTTGGCTAAGAAAACACATTTTCCTTACATTTCTGTGACTGTAAGTTCTGCAATCTGAGAGGAGCCACAAATTTCCTTTCACTCAGCATTCCCACAAGTCTCCCGATAAAAATGATACCTCACTTGTGTTGGTAGGTCTAGCGCCCGCGACAGGAAATGCCCCAAAACACAACGTGGACACATCCCATTTTTTGACAGAAAACACAGGTGTTTTTTGCAAAATGCCTACCTGTAGATTTTGGCCTCTAACTCAGCCAGCACCTAGGGAAACCTACCAAACCTGTGCATTTTTGTAAACTAGAGACCCAGGGGAATCCAAGATGGGGTGACTTGTGGGGCTCTGACCAGGTTCTGTTACCCAGAATCCTTTGCAAACCTCAAAATGTGGCTAAAAACTAATTTTCCTCACATTTCAGTGACAAAAATTTCTGGAATCTGAGAGGAGCCACAAATTTCCTTCCACCCAGCGTTCCCCCAAGTCTTCCGATAAAAATGATACCTCACTTGTGTGGGTAGGCCTAGCGCCCGCAAGCGGAAATGCCCCAAACACAACGTGGATACATCCCATTTTTTGACAGAAAACAGGTGTTTTTTGCAAAGTGCCTACCTGTAGATTTTGGCCTCTAGCTCAGCCGGCACCTAGGGAAACCTACCAAACCTGTGCATTTTTTAAAACTAGAGACCTAGGGAAATCCAAGAAGGGGTGACTTGTGGTGCTCTGACGAGCTTCTGTTGCCCCAAATCATTTGCAAACCTCAAAATGTGGCTAAAAAACACATTTTCCTCACATTTCGGTGACAGAAAGTTCTGGAATCTGAGAGGAGACACAAATTTCCTTCCACCCAGCGTTCCCCCAAGTCTCCCGATAAAAATGATACCTCACTTGTGTGGGTAGGCCTAGCTCCCGCAAGCAGAAATGCCCCAAAACACAACGTGGATACATCCCATTTTTTGACAGAAAACAGAGGTGTTTTTTGCAAGGTGCCTACCTGTAGATTTTGGCCTCTAGCTCTGCCGGCACCTAGGAAAACCTACCAAACCTGTGCATTTGTGAAAACTAGAGACCTAGGGGAATCCAAGATGGGGTGACTTGTGGGGCTCTGACCAGGTTCTATTATCCAGAATCCTTTGCAAACCTCAAAATATGGACACTGGTAAGTCAAATCTTAACTATCATATCCCCCACCCTACCTGCATGCTATCACACACCCCCACCCTCACCCCCTCCCCTATCACACCAACTCCTCACTAATGTACTTATAACACAAACCATCCATCCCAACACCAAGCCCTGCATGACACAACTAAGCATGGACACCCATCAACAAAGCATGCCCACTTCACATACCCATAACACCCCCCAACCATCATCACACAAGCCCCCACACAGGAATGCTTGCACTGGGGTACATGCATACCCACCCATTGCACACCATGACACACACACATGCAATAATCATGCTTTTATACCCCTGCAGGACCACTACGTAACGTCACCACACAGGAGGGTCCAGACATGTCCACTCCAGCCCCAGAAGAGGCCCACAGTGATGACAGCAGCTCTGGCCAACTGGATCCAGATGACCAGCCCAGACCATCGTGGGCCTTGGGACAGTCGCTTCCCCTCGCACAGGCACAGCCCAACACTGACCTTCCTCCCTCTGGGAACACCAGCACAGCACCCACCCAGCGGGCCCATACCTCCGTCCCCAGGACACATCAATCAGCTGTGTGTCCACCACTACAGGGAACCCAGGATAACCCACAACCCCAAAAACAACAGGGACCTGGGGGCAGTGGGCACACGGTCCAGGGGACATAGGCACAGGAACACAGGGGAACTGGGAGGGCTGCCGTTCGACAGGGGGCTGACAGGCCAAGGGAACCCACTCTCCACGAGGCCCTCTCCTCCATCATGGGAGCATACCACCACTCCCAGGAGACGATGGCTATGGTACTGGCCAAGTTTCAGGAGACCCAGCGCATGCAGGACGAACAGTATTTGGGGATCAGGGAGGAGCTCAGAACCATCAGCACTGCCCTGGCCACCATCATAGGGGTGCTGAAGGACATACAAAAGACCATGAGGGACACTGTGGCACTCCAAGTGGCCCCTGACACTAGCATGGATGATGAACTGCCCACCACCTCCGCCGGTGCTAGTGGACAGGACGCCCTAGCACAGGACCACCACACCAGCACCCCACCCCCTGCAGATGGAGAACCACCCCGCAAGCGGTCCCTGAGATCCAGGAACAGGACAGAGCAAGATGTCAAAACCCCCGCCAGGAAATGAGACCACCCTGATTTTCCTCCCACTGTCCCACTTTGTTACCCTGTCCAGATTGGAACTGCCCCAGCTCCACTTCCTATGCCCATATGGGCAATGCGCCTGTGAGAATAATAGACTGGACTCTGCCATGGACATTCCCCCACCATCACCCATCACCATTTTGCCACCCCCTCCAATAATTAGCACTTCAATAAACACCCTTGAACCACAAAACAATCTGAAGTCAGTCTGTGATTTTGAAAATGTGTATTAGCTATGACAGTGACAAAATCCGTTCTCAATAGGATCATCACATAAGGGATGCTGCTATTCCGCAGGATGTAGGCGTCATGCACTGAGCCAGGGAACATAGCATTTACCTGAGAGATGTACTGGTCTGCCAAACATACCATTTGTACATTCATGGAATGATAACTCTTCCGGTTCCTGTACACCTGTTCACTCCTGTGGGGGGGGGACCAGAGCCACATGTGTCCCATCAATGGCACCTATGATGTTAGGGATATGTCCCAGGGCATAGAAGTCACCTTTAACAGTAGCCAAATCCTCCACCTGAGGGAAACGATGTAGCTCCTCACGTGTTTCAGCAGGGCAGACAACACTCTGGACAACACGTTTGAAAACATAGGCTGGGACATCCCTGATGCCATGGCCACTGTTGTCTGAAATGACCCACTTGCTAGGAAATGGAGCACTGATAGCACCTGCACTTGAGGGGGGATTCCTGTGGGATGGCTGATTGGTGACATCAGGTCTGGCTCCAGCTGGGTACACAGTTCCTGGATTGTGGCACGGTCAAACCTGTAGGTGATGATTAAATGTCGCTCCTCCATTGTTAACAGATCCACCAGCGGTCGGTACACCGGAGGATTCCGCCATCTTCTCACCTGTCCCAGCTGACGGGGCCTAGGAAGGACAACAGCGACCACAGAGTCAAAAAATTCTGAGGTATGTACCCACAGCTACCCAGGACACGACACAAAATACAGTATCCTTCCTATATGTGTGTTGAGTATAGGCCCAGGTATGTGTGACGCAGTTGTAAATGAAGCCATGTGGGCCCCTGAAATGGCGGCTGCCTGACCTCTAAAGTGGGACAATGGGATGTGAGGTAACTGCGCTGGTGTTGTACACCGTTGCGGTAGGCGGTCAAAGACTGCGGCGCAATGCTGCATTGGTTAACATTGGACCCTATGGGTCCCAGGAGCCAATGACGAAGTGCGCCGGTGGTGATGATACGCACCGCCGCGGACATCACATGCTGCTGTGACCTCGGTCTGGAAGAGACAATGGCTGGTGCGTCTGGGGAAAGGGCCCCTGCCTTCACTGCACAGGAGTTGGAGAAGCTCATGGACTGGGTCCTCCCCCAGTGCACACTACTGTACGGTCCTCCAGACCAACAGGTAAGTACACAGGGAGCACGTTGTATGGGCTATGCCTGGATGGAGAGGGCTGGATGTCAGTAGGAAGGGGGCAGAGTCCTGCGAGCATGTAGAAGTGTGATTGCATGTGCCACATGGCAAGGGCAGGGATGTGGGCCACCCACTTTGACGGTGCTGTTGCTAATGACTTCTCTTCTTCCCCTGTACATATCATGTAGGTCAGCGCCCACCAGAAGAAGGATATTTGGCGAGCCATCGCCAAGGATGTCCGGACCCTGGGGGTCCACCAGAGACGGAGCACCCACTGCCGTAAAAGATGGGAGGACATTCGCCGCTGGAGCAAGAAGACGGCGGAGGCTCAGCTGGGGATGGCCTCCCAACGTGGGAGGGGTGCCCGTCGCACCATGACCCCCCTGATGTTCCGGATCCTGGCGGTGGCCTACCCTGAGTTGGATGGGCGCATGAGGGCATCACAACAGACACAAGGTGGTGAGTACACTCACATTCTCATGACTGCGTGCAGTGGAGGTGTCTGGGTGGGGAGGAGGGCTGTGGGTTTCCCTAGGCCAGGGCGAGTTCCGTAGGCTAGGCCCCTCCGGAATCCAGGTCATGTGCCACTCCACCCCACCTCTGTAGAGTGCCAAGTACAGGTATACATGCCCCTGTGTCATTTATATGGGTAGATGACACTCATAGCCATGTAGGCCATATCCCAGGAATTGCATCTGTAGAGGCCGAGAGCACGGCGTAGTGCAGTGGGCTGCTGTGTCTGTATTGTCCGCCAACGGTAGCAGTAAGCCATGCACTCAACCTGTCTTTCTTCTGTTTCCCCACCCCTTTTTTGTGGTCTCCCTCTTCTGTTGTGCAACAGCATCATCAGGCTGAGGTACAGTGGCACCGGATCACGAGGGGTCTGCGTCCCACATGGCCATGGAGGGCCACACCACGGACACAGAATACACCAGTGGGACGGAGGGCGAGGGGAGCTTCACGCCGGTCACCGGATCAGCAAACAGCGACACAGACTCGTCCTCCGATGGGAGCTCACTTGTGGTGGCGGCGCCATCTGTGCCCCCCACTTCTACAGGTACAGCCGCCACCCCCCCCACCAGCACCGCCCTTCCAGCAGCCCCTCAGCCTTCGCTCCATGCCCCTCACCCAGGAGGGTGGGCATCAACTTTGCCCCAGGCACCTCAGTCCCTGCCCCTGTCACCCCTGCTGCCCTCAGTGAGGAGGCCATTGACCTCCTCAGGTCACTCACTGTTGGGCAGTCTACCATTGTGAATGTCATCCAGGGTGTAGAAAGGGAGTTGCAACACACTAATGCATTCCTGGAGGGCATTCATTCTGGTCAGGCTTCCCATCATCGAACCCTGCAATCTCTGGCCTCAGCACTGATGGCAGCCATTGTCCCTGTGTCTAGCCTCCCCCCTCCAACTTCCTCCACCCAGACCCAATCCCATGTACCCCAGCCTATCCCAAGCACACCATCAGACCAGCCTGCACACACGTCAACACACAAGGGCAGCTCAGGCAAACATAGGCACCACACATCCCACAGGCACTCACAGAAGCATCACCCACATACAGACACAGCAACATCCACTGCCTCCACTGTGTCCCCCTCCTCATCGTCTCCCTCCTCCCTCGCAGTATCGTCTACACTCTCACCTGCATGCACTACCACTACAGCCACTAGGACTTGCAGCAGAACACCCAGCACCACACCCCGCTCACCTGCACTCACCACCCCCACTACCATTGACACGTCCCCTGTGTCCTCTCCCAGTGTGTCTGTGACGGCCCCTCCCAAAGTACACAAACGCGGACACCCACACACCCAACATCCATCCACCTCACGACAACCTCCAGAACCTGCTCCTGCACCCAAATCATCTAAAGTTACACCTCCTACAACCACCTCCTCTTCCTCCACTCCCAGACCCCCTCCAGCTACCCGTCCCAGTGTTCGTCAGCAACTTTTCCTGACCAACCTTGACCTCTGTCCCACCACCACAACCCCTCCAATTCATAGGTCCCGTACTAGCACCTCAGCCAAAAAAAGTCCGGTACCAGGGGTGCGTGTTAGAGGTATGTGGAGTGCACCGGCCACCAGTGCAGCCAGTGTGACATGGAGCCAAAGCACTGCCAGTCCACCCCCTGTAAAGCACCAGAAGTTGGACACTGCCCGACGGGAGAGGGTGAAGACTCCTGCCGGCAAAGCCGCCCACAAGGGTCCCAGGGGGAGTGTAGAGTCAGCTGTGACCCCTCCCAAGGTGGTGAAGGGGCAGAAGAAGTCTCCAAAGTCAGGGAAGAGCAGCACAGCGGAGAAGGCCGCCATCCTCCTCACTGGCCAGAATGCCACCGCCAGCCCCATCGTCACAGGTCAGGAGACCACCGCCAGAGTCAGTGCCCAGGAGGGCAGCACTGTCGTCACTGGTCCGGAGACCACCGCCAGAGTCAGTGCCCCGGAGGGCAGCACTATCATCACTGGTCCGGAGACCACCGCCAGCGTCAGTGCCCTGGAGGGCCCCAGCACCCACAGCCCCGCTGGACACTGAGGGACCGTCATGCCACACACTGCTGCACAGGTCACAGACAGCAAAGTCAAGCACCGCTGAACAGGGCAAAGACCGCCATGGCAAGCACCGCTGAACAGGGCAAAGACCGCCATGACAAGCACCGCTGAACAGGTCAAGCACCGCTGAACATGGCAAGCACCGCTGAACAGGTCAGAAACGGCTAAGTCAAGCACAGCTGAACAGGGCAAAGACCGCCATAGTAAGCACCGCTGAACAGGGCAAGCATTGCTGAACATGGCAAGCACCGCTGAACAGGTCAGAAACGGCAAAGTCAAGCACCGCTGAACAGGGCAAAGACCACCATGGCAAGCATCGTTAGCCCATGTGCGGCTGGGACAGTGACGGAACTGGGACCATCACGAGGAGCGTGATGCACTCTGGGCACCAGTCCCCCTCCAGAACCAGTGGAGAGCTGCATCCACTACCTGAATCCTTCACAGGATGAAGCACTCTCTGCACCAGTCCCCCTCCAGAACCAGTGGAGAACTGCATCCACTACCTGAATCCTTCACAGGATGAAGCACTCTGAGCAAACCACCCACTCTAGAGACTTGAGAGACTGTGGCTTTGCACTCCCCAGAATACATCAATGGGCATGGAGCCCCGTCATGGATCTGGCTTTGCACTCATCCGGCTGAGGTGCCTCCCCTTGCCTTCCCCCTGAGGTGCCTGTTGTATTACTATCTGATGGCCCTGCAGTGTTCTCTCCGTTTGTGGACAGGTATCTAGTGTGGGCCTCGCCCATGCATTTTGGGCCCAGTGGTCCACGGACATTGAATTGTGCATACCTGCACTAGTAATCGTTATGTATATATTTGGAATGTGTATATATTTCTGTATATATGAGCTTACTGTATTTTTATTCATTACAATAGTTATACAGATTCCCTTTTGTCTAAGTATTCTTCCGGGGGGGGTTGTGGGTTGTTACTGTGATGTTTGGATATGCATTAATGTGTGTGTTGTAGTGGGTGCAGTTCGGGGTAGGGGTGGGGGTGTTGCGTTTGTGTCCCCCTGACTTTTGCCTTCCCCCTCCCCTATGTCGTAGGTGCAGTACTCACCGTTGTCTTCAGCGCCGCCATTGCTGATGTTCGTAGAAGAGCAGGTAGACAAGCGCAGGGAGTATTTGGAGTTCAGGCTCCATAGTGCCCTCCTGCCTCGTGGCATGTGTTAAGGTGAGCGTTTTCCATTGCAAAAACTCTTTCCGCCGTATTTTTATCCACGGTGAATCCGCCCCGGAAAAGGTGACGGATTGGCCTGTTGTAATAGTGTGGGCGGTACATTGTCTCCCTCCTGTCTGTTGGCGGTGACCGCCGCGCTGCTTGTCTGTACCGCCGTGGCGGTCGGAGTGTTAAAGTCTGTCTATGTTGGCGGTTTCCGCCACGGTCATAATTCCCTTTTTTTCTCCGCCGGCCTGTTTGCGGTATTACCCCATCTTTAACACCGTCCGCCAGGGTTGTAATGACCCCCTTAGAGGGGCGAATGAAGCCATTCTCCAAAAATTGATCTAGGTATTTTCGTAAATGTTGATTTTCGTCTTCTGACAGGGCATATACACGACAGTTGGGAAGTATCGCACCTGGGCTAGATCAATTTGACAGTCATAAGATCTATGAGGAGGTAGAGTCTCAGCTCCTTTCTCATCAAATACATCTTTGTAAGATGAATACTGTTTGGGCAGCTGAATTTCTTTCTCCGCTGCAGTAGCTATGTAAGAGTTACAAACTTTTGGTACTTGAATCTTTTGGCGACATTGTTCGTTACATAGCGCAGATGAGAACACGATTTTTCATTCTGCCCAATTGATCTCTGGATTGTGATGAGTTAACCATGGTAAACCGAGGATAATCCCATATTGGGGAGCATGGATCACGTCAAGAATGATTTTCTCTTTATGTTTCTTTCTTTGATTCTTATCTTCACAAATCATCGTCAAGGAGATAGTCTGAAGAGCTACTGGACCTCCAGTCAAGAGTTTTCCATTGACTGCCTGGATGATTTCTAGGGTCTTCTTTTCAATACATGGGATCCCCCATGCACAAACCAATTGGACATCAACAAATTTCCAAGTAGCCCCAGAATCGACTAGAGCTTTTTTTAAATAGATCTTTTTCTTGACCTGAACTCTTATTTCCAGTTTAAGATGTCTAGATTTTGAAGGGTCCACAGTGACACCCAAGAGCAACCCTTCTCTGCATCTCGGGTGTTTTAGTTTTCCAACTCGACTTGTGCATTGGCTGCGACCTTCTGAAACTGGACCCTGCTTGTTTTTTGTTTGATTGGACAATCTTTGGCAAAATGACCCTTTCGCCCACAATAAAGACATTGTCCATTTTTTCTGTGTAGGTCCTTTTCATCTTTGGTCAAAGGTCTTCTGATGGTTCCAATTTCCATCGGTTCCGGCGTTCTCTCTTTCGGAGTTCTTGAGTCTCTGTTATCATGAACACGCCATGAATATTTTTCAATCTTGTTGCGCGTTCCTTTACGTTCTGCTAAACGATGATCAAGCCTCAAGACAAGGTTTATTAATTCTTGACAGTCTGTAGGTTGTGGGTCCATTTGCGCTAAGATATCTTTTAGTTCCTCTTTGAGTCCCTTATAAAACAAGACCGCTTGTTTTTCTTCAGGCCAGGATGTCTCGGCAACCAGCCGGTTAAAGTTGGCGAAATACAACACTAGGTCTTGATTCCCTTGGCGTAAATCTAATAATTCTGCTGACTGTGTTACAGTTCTGCGATCAAAAACTCTCTCAAACTCACAAACAAAATTTCTCCAGTTGTACAACAAGGGACTATTTTTACGCACAAGAGGAATTGCCCAAGTAGCTGCATCCCCAGCCAAATATGATAACAAGAAAGCTACTTTGGATTGGGCATCAGGGAAAGTATGTGGTCTGCAGGTGAAGTGTAGTCCCACTTGAACCAGGAAAGATTGAGCTTTCAAAGGGTCACCTGAGAAACGTTCTGGGGGAGCTAAAGGAATTGCAGAAGGAACATTTAGGGAAATGTTTGTCGGATTACTTCCAGAAGCCTGAGAAGAAGTACCTGGCCAGGACACACATGTGGGACTTTGTTCCTTCTTCTCTACCTTATCTTGCAACTGACTCACTCTCTCAGCTAAGCTAGTTGTCAATTCTTTGGATGATACCACCTCTGCCTGGAGCTGGGTGATAGCCTTGACTAACTCGTCCAGCGTGGCCATGCTGAGAACATACACAAACCAGGAGGATAATAATTTGTGGGCTCACTATTCTGTCACCAGATCCTCGGGGTCTTTGCACGTTCCCAACACGTCCACCACTGAACAGCTCCAAGACACTGATAGATAAATCACAGAGGCTAAGAGAGTTCAAGATGGGAAGAGGGGATTCGGAAGGGAAACAGCTGGGAAGGAGACCTGTAGTAAGAAAAAGGTTAGAACACACAATATGAAAATTATATCTCCTGAAAAATCAATACTAGACTATGATTCTAAGCATAGTCATTCTGAAAACATGAACAACCTAAGAATTAAGTTTAAAATGACTAAGTTTCAAGATGGCCGGATACCTGTAAGGGAATCAAGATGGATTAAATGAAAACTTTCTTATTCAAGTACTTTCCTTTACATGAGAATCAGAAAAACATTCTGACTAAATTTTAAACCAGTCATATAAATCCTTTTTTGAGAATGCCTACTAGAACCATACAATATTGCATCTAGAAACTCTGATCTTCTGTGTACTCTTAAAATTTTTCAACACAAATTGTGCATATTGTAGATTTATATATATATATAGTAAACCTCATAAAAGGAATGTGCACCATGAATAACACAATATGGATTCAGGAAAACAAATCACATAACTTGTCAACTCGAATATTACATGATAAATATCTTAGAATAGTGGCATACAATAAACAACATGAATTAAACTCGAGGAGAGAATCGTGCGTCTTGCCGATTCAAGTGTCACCATGTAAAATGCCAAGAAATGATAGTACGCAATGAATACCAAAGTCAAATCATCATTAAACGAATCGCGCGTCTTGCCGATTCGTAAACCACAATGTAAATGGCAAGAAATAACAGCTCACAGTGAACAACAAGATCAAAGTACAATGAAACGAATCGCGCATCCTTTGCAGATTCTTAAGCCACCATGTAAATGTCAAGAAATGGTAGCACGCAATGAACAACAAAGTTAAAACACCATAAAACAAATTGCGCGTCTTGCCGATTCTTAAACCACCATGCAAATGTCAAGAAATGGTAGCGTGCAATGAATAACAAGATTACATTATCATGAAATGAATCGCCGTCTTGCCGATTCGCAAGTCACCCTGCAAATGTCACAAACACTCAAGCGCATATTTCACACGCGCAAAGTACTCTGTCAAATCATGAAAGAATTAGGCTCAAGAACATGAGAGTTCTCGATAACGGCGTCGGGAGGCCAGCCCAACCACCGTCTTACCGCCCAGAACAAGGATCTCCAAATGAAGAATGAAAGTCAGATGTCTGGAAGATCAAATAGGCCACCGGGACAGGAGCTCAGGAAGTAGCTGCTGCTCTGCACCGGGACCTCTGAATAGTGAGCAGTTGGATCTGGGCTGGCTCCTTTTTATAGAGTCTTGGCACAGCCCACAACCACACCCAGGCATGATGCAGGGAAAGTCTCTAGAAGGCCCTGGAAAGGGATCACACCCTAACACACTCTGAAAGCCTGCAGCAATACATTGCAAATAAACAGCATTTGTAAGCACATTAAAAATAAGTCTTCAGGATTGAACTCTGCAATGCAAAAGGTTAAACAACAACATATCAGCACAATGCATAAATTACGTTGTTTTGAGAGTGCTGGGTTTTTGCATTCTAGTTGCCAATAAAGCGCGCACTGCCCTGGTGTTGACATTATCTCTATTTCTTGGGTGCTGTCCCACTGCGTTAACCCTGTCCACTATTCTTCGCCATAGCTCCAACTTCCTAGCTATGGAGGTGTGCTGCACCTGTGATCCGAATAGCTGTGGCTCTACCCGGACGATTTCCTCCACCATGACCCTGAGCTCCTCCTCAGAGAACATGGGGTGTCTTTGCCGTGCCATGGGGTGGTGTGGGTGATGTGTGGGGTGGTGTGTATAGTGATAAGTGGGGTGATATTTAGTGGTGTGTTGTGTGAGGTGCGTGGAAGTTCTGTGGGTGATGGTATTGTGTGCCTGTGGATGCTTGGTAGTTGTTTGTGGTGTCTCTCTCTGGCCTTCTCTCGGTAATTGTGGTCGTAGAGGTTTGTGGGTGATATGGGTGTGTGTTTTATATTGTAATGGGTGTGTGGGAGTGGTGTGTGTATGTGTATCAGGTGTGTGTATTTGATATTGTCCAATGTGGTAGTGTTTTGTAAGAGTGTGTGTACTTTTAGCGCAGCGGTGTGTACCGCCAATGGAATACCGTGGTTGAAGGACCGCTGCGTGGAATCGTGTGTCGTGATAGTGTGGGCGTATTTCTGTTGGCTTGACGGTGGAGGATTTGTTTTCGCCAGTTTATCACTGACCTTTGGTGTGGCGGACTTGTGTGGGTGTCTGAATTTTGGCGGATTCCGAGCTGTGGGTCATAATAGCTGTGGCAGAATTCCGCGGCCGTGGCGGTGTGTTGGCGGTCTTCTGCACGACAGTAAGCGGCTTTTACTGCCAATGTTGTAATGAGGGCCATAGTTTCATATCCCCGTGGGCAGCATATTTAATTAAACATCTAGTGGCACACCCATTAAGGGAGTCATAAACTCACTCAGGTATGTACCAGGTTTACCTAACTATATGATGGAACACTTATATATGTACTTGGACACTCTCTCAGATGTGTTAGGTTATACTGACGGATCCTACTCACCTATCTAAACAAGTACTACTTAAAGCATGGGTCAGGCCTAATAATGCAGAATGGAAATGTTCACTTTTTACTGTGAGATAGACTTTCCACTAAACAGGCTGCGTGACAGTCTTCAAAGTATCAATTTACTACGCAAAACTGAGCACTGAGCTACTAGATAGGTAGATGATACACTCATAAATGCAGTGTGTAGGCTTTTACAGTAATTTTAGAGCTACTACATAAAAGGCAGATTAACAGATTGTATAGCTATTACATACAAGGCAGATTAACTGACACACCCACTGACACATCTACTCTGACATCCAGAAATACCACCCCACACACACTCTGACACCAAGAACAACACTCTCACACCCACTCTCACTAAGACATACTCACAAAAGCAGTGTCTCACCCAGACAGACACTGTTTCATTCACTCTCACATATTTACAGACCATCTGCTACTCACTGTCACACCTAGATAGACCCCTCACAACTACTCTCACATCCACTCAAACACCCATTGTTACACCTAGAGAAAGACTGTTACTCCCAGCCTCACACCCAGACAGATTCTTTTTCGCCCATTTTCACGTCCATACGGAGAATCTCAGCTGCACTTTCACTGTGACAAATTGTCGCTGTCCACTCTGACACCCACATAGACACTCTCACTCTCAGAGCAAAACAGACACCTTTATACTGATGCCCACACTGAGACAGTATCACACTAAGACAGACACTGTCACACCCAGTTCACACCTAGAGAGAGTCTGTCACAACCAGTCTCACACTGAAACACTCACACAACCACTCTCACACCCACATATTCTGACTCCCAATCTCACATCCAGACAGACAGTCCCACATCCAGTCTTGAAGCAACACACATAGAGGCTGATTTATGAAAAGTGCCACTTCACCTAGTGCAACACCACTTTTCTTGCACATCTTAGCCCCCCAACGCCACCATGTGACCACGAATCTAAGATACAGTGCACCATGGCAGTAATTAGGGAACTAGCATCAGAAGTTTTGATGCTAGTTTAGCACTTTGCAGGATTAGCGTAAAAAATTCTGATGCTAATCCTGCAAAACACCCAGGGGCCCATTAAAACCATTGGGAGCCTTCTTTTAATGCCTTCTTTGAGCAGGCATTAAAAGCCCAAAACAAATGACGTAAAGAAATCTCTTAGATTGCTTTGCGTCACTTTTTGCCCCCCCCCCCTCTTATGGGGGACACCTCCTTTGCTTACATTATGATAGGCACAGGCATAATATAGCACAACGGGTTACAAAGTGGTGCAATGCATGCATTTCACCACTTTGTAAATCTGGCGTGGGAAAAAGGCCATTATTGTGCCACTTTAGCATTAAAAAAGGGATGCTAAGGCAGCAGGAAAGTGGTGCTAGGTCCTCTTAAATCAGGGCCAAAGTTTTATTGTGATTTTAGACAGATAGTGAGATGGTTACTTATAAGTTCATACACATACCTACATAGTAGTTAGGGAGGCAGCAGTTTCAGAGTGAATTGATCATAAAGCTATTTACGGTTGTACTTACCAACATAGCAAGTAACTTATTTATAAAGTCACTTAGAGAAACATTTACAGACTCATAGAGATAGCAAAAAAGCCAGTGATATAGTCACATATTTACTCAAACACATTTACTTAAACATTCTGATGGAACATTACTGAGGGACTCATACTCTCACTCAGATGTGTAGCTAGGTAGAGACACAAACTAGTCAGCCATACACACAACTATTCCTTAAATCATCACTTTACCCTGCAGAGGCTAAGTGTGCACTTTTAGTCCTTCCTTGATTTGACATTAAAAATATATTTGGAAAGTCTACGTTTAGTTCAAATAATGTATTACTCCATTAGATATTCACTAAGAATCATGTATTTGGTAGTAAAGACACTGCAGAGCTAATTGCTTCTAGTGTATAATTGTATAGCGTTTTCTATAAAGGTAGATTTATTTTCATTTGATTTCCACATGTTCATTTGTAGTGGAAAAAGAAGAATCAGAATGTCTAATAAGAGAGAAATTAAAAGGAAACAGAGGAAACAATACTACCTAATTCAAATAGTCAGAAAAGCTGGACAATGTGGACAAGAAAAAAACAGAACAGCTGTAAGAGCACTAAGGGCTTTATAAAACAAACTATGTTGAAAATTGCAAACTGAAAAAAATGTGTCCCGTGAAAAGAGGAGTTGTAAAATAAATGATAAAGAGGAAGGATTATATGCTGGTAAAAATAGAAAATGTAATCAGAAAAGGAAGGAGTTGACTTGAAGACAAAAGCAGTTTAAGGAGATAAGAGTAAAAATGTTTCGAAATAGAGTAATACAAAATGTGCTGGAAAAGTTGAAGAAGTATAGAAAAATAAGTGCTACAATTAAGCTGAAGCAATTTATAGAGAGTATAGTGGACAAAGCATTTATTTTGAAAAGGAAACTTTAAATCCTAATATTGCACAGAATAAAGACACTAGATAAAACAGTAGTCTGCATGAGGAAAATAACATTGAGGAAAGGCCTTCTTAACAAAAGTATTTTTTTTAAACTTCCTAAAGGTGAATGGTTGCACACATTTAGCACAGAATCATTTTTTAAAGAAGAGAGCTACTTACAAGAGAACACATTAATGCATGCATTTGACACAAGTGGACATTACTATGAAGTGAAGGATGGCACTCCCATTGAAAAATAACAGATAGTTCTTAGAAATGTAGAACAATTGATAGCTGAAGAAGTACAAGATAGATGTAAGCAAGGTCCTGTTTACAAGTGGAAGTCTAGCAGTATTTGCACTGTCTATCAGGAATCAATCGATAAGTTGAAAAATGTTCATGGAGGAGTCTCAAAAAGAAAATTGAGTGGACAGATGTGCAAATCTTTTGACTTGTTGCAAACAGCCTGATTTGCAGTATTGGGTGGTTAGGGACAAGAAAAAAGCATTTCCCAATGTACAAACCCAATTTTGCAATTCAGTAATCTAGTTACTGAATCGCAAAAAGGGTTTGCCAGTCACATTTAGGAAGGGATGTTCAAAGGGCGTTCCTTCCTAATGGTGAGTCACAGTGATATGTATGATTATTTTGTGACAGTGAATGCTGTTGTAAAACAATCGCATTAAAATTGGTGCAAAACCATTCGGACACCTTCCCATTTGTGAATAAAAGTGAAAATATATTTTCAGGGCAGGTAGTGGTCCAATGGACCACTGCCTACTCTGAAAAAAAGTAAAAGAAAACTTTTCATTTTGTTGTTGGAAATGCAGCCTGTTTTCCCTTTAAGGGAAAACTGAAACACTCATACAACCACTCTCACACCCACATATTCTGACTCACAATCTCACATCCAGACAGACAGTCCCACATCCAGTCTTGAACCAACACACATAGGGGCTGATTTATGAAAAGTACCACTTCACCTAGTGGAACACCACTTTTCTTGCACCTCTTAGCCCCCCCCCCAACGCCACCATGTGACCACGAATCTAGGATACGGTGCACCATGGCAGTAATTAGGGAACTAGCGTCAGACGTTTTGATGCTAGTTCAGCACTTTTCAGGATTAGCATTAAAAATTCTGACGCTAATCCTGCAAAGCACCCAGGGGCCCATTAAAACCATTGGGAGTTTTCTTTTAATACCTTCTTTGAGCAGGCATTAAAAGCCCAAAACAAATGACGTAAAGAAATCTCTTAGATTGCTTTGTGCCACTTTTTGCCCCCCCCCCCTCTTATGGGGGAACACCCCCTTTGCTTACATTATGATAGGCACAGGCATAATGTAGCACAAAGGGTTACAAAGTGGTGCAATGCATGCATTGCACCACTTTGTAAATCTGATGTGGGGAAAAGGCCATTATTGTGCCACTTTAGCATTAAAAAAAGGATGCTAAGGCACCACGAAAGTGGTTCTAGGTCCTCTTAAATCAAGGCCAAAGTTTTATAGTGATTTTAGACAGATAGTGAGATGGATACTTATAAGTTCAAGCACATACCTACATAGTAGTTAGGGAGGCAGCAGTTTCAGAGTGAATTGAACACAAACCTATATACGGTTGTACTTACCAACACAGCAAGTAACTTATTTATAAAGTCACTTAGAGAAACATTTACAAACTCATAGAGATAGCAAAAAAGCCAGTGATATAGTCACATATTTACTCAAACACATTTACTTAAACATTCTGATGGAACATTACTGAGGGACTCATACTCTCACTCAGATATGTAGCTAGTTACAGACACAACCTAGTCAGCCATACACACATCTATTCCTTAAATCATCACTTTACCCTGCAGAGGCTGAGTGTGCACTTTTAGTCCGTCCTTGAGTTGACATTAAAAATATATTTGGAAAGTCTACGTTTAGTTCAAATAATGTATTACTCCATTAGATATTCACTAAGAATCATGTATTTGGTAGTAAAGACACTGCAGAGCTAATTGCTTCTAGTATATAATTGTATAGCGTTTTCTATAGAGGTAGATTTATTTTTCATTTGATTTCCACATGTTCATTTGTAGTGGAAAAAGAAGAATCAGAATGCCTAATAAGAGAGAAATTAAAAGGAAACAGAGGAAACAATACTACCTAATTCAAATAGTCAGATATGCTGGACAATGTGGACAAGAAAAAAACAGAACAGCTGGTAAGAGCACTAAGGGCTTTATAAAACAAACTATGTTGAAAATTGCAAACTGAAATAAAATGTGTCCCGTGAAAAGAGGAGTTGTAAAATAACTGATAAATAGGAAGGATTATATGCTGGTAAAAATAGAACATGAAATCATAAAAGGAAGGAGTTGACTTGAAGACAAAAGCAGTTTAAGGAGATAAGAGTAAAAATGTTTCGAACTAGAGTAATACAAAATTTGCTGGAAAAGTTGAAGAAGTATAGAAAAATAAGTGTGACAATTAAGCTGAAGCAACTTATAGAGAGTATAGTGGACAAAGCATTTATTTTGAAAAGGAAACTTTAAATCCTAACACTGAACAGAATAAAGACACTAGATAAAACAGTAGTCTGCATGAGGAAAAGAATATTGAGGAAAAGCCTCCTTAACAAAAGTAATTTTTGTAAACTTCCTAAAGGTGAATGGTTGCACACATTTAGCACAGAATCATTTTTTAATGAAGAGAGCTACTTACAAGAGAGCACATTAATGCATGCATTTGACACAAGTGGACATTACTATGAAGTGAAGGATGGCACTCCCATTGAAAAAGAACAGATAGTTCCTAGAAATGTAGAACAATTGGTAGCTGAATAAGTATAAGACAGGTGTGAGCAAGGTCCTGTGTACAATTGGAAGTCTAGCAGTATTTGCACTGTCTATCAGGAATCAATCGATAAATTGAAAACTGTTCATGGAGGAGTCTCAAAAAGAAAATTAACGGGACAGATGTGCAAAGCTTTTCACTTGTTGCAAACAGCCTGATTTGCAGTATTGGGTGGTTAGGGACAAGAAAAAAGCATTTCCCAATGTACAAACACAATTTTGCAATTCAGTAATCTAGTTACTGAATCGCAAAAAGGGTTTGCCAGTCACATTTAGGAAGGGATGTTCAAAGGGCGTTCCTTCCTAATGGCGAGTCACAGTGATATGTATGATTATTTTGTGACAGTGAATGCTGTTGTAAAACAATCGCATTCAAATTGGTGCAAAATCCTTCGGACACCTTCCCATTTGTGAATAAAAGTGAAAATATGTTTTCAGAGCAGGTAGTGGTCCAATGGATCACTGCCTACTCTGAAAAATGTAAAAGAAAACTTTTCATTTTTTTGTTGGAAATGCAACCTGTTTCCCTTCAAGGGAAACAGACTGCATTTAAAAAAAACTGCTTTATTTAAAAAGCAGTCCCAGACATAGTGGTCTGCTGTTCACAGCAGGCCACCATCCCCGTGAGTGTGGCCATTTCCAATGGGGTCACAAATTGCGACCAACCTCATGAATATTGATGAGGTAGGTCATTTGCGACCCCATTGGGAATCGCAAACAGTGTACTCAACACTGCTGTACATTTTGTTTTGTGACTCTCAATTTGAGAATCCCAAATGGATCGCAAATTGAGAGTAGCAAAACTAAAGGTCGTACATCTGGCCCAAAATGCTTCAAGAATAAGTTCCATGTAAAGTTAGAAAATACGCTAACTTACAAGGTCATTTATCTGCATATTTTTCATAGAAAGTGTGCAAAAGCACTTTTCACCACTTTAGAATGTTAGCTGTGCATCATTCAAAATGCACAATCTAGTTAGGAGACTTTATTGTGTAAATAGTCCAGTTTTATGTTTAGGAGATTTGAATAGAGCTCTGATACATGGTAGTGCAGCAGAGTTTGAGAACGTTTCTGAAGATATTCAGTTCCATTTCTTTGGGGCCTGAATAAGATAATAGAGAAAATGAGAAGGAAGCGTTGAGAGCTGTAGAAGAAGTAGATAGACAGAAAAATACTGAAAAATTTACACAGGCAATAGAAAAGTTCAATGCACTGTGTTCTGAGAAACCTAACTATGTATGTGTTTGTTGTCGCCGTACCCATTGCAAAAAAGAAACTCATAATGTAATTCTATTTTCTAAAACTGGAGAAAACAGCATTGATGAGTGGAAGGAATTTGGTGCATATCTATTTCTAGAAGAATGGTTTAATTTAGACACAAAAGAAACAATAGCCCTCATTATGACATTGGCGGTAAATGCCGCTTACCACCACAGTGACGGCTGCCAACATACCTCCGCAGTGGCGAATATCTGTTTGCCATATTAAGACACACACACACCAAACCGACAAAATATTGCCACATACACAAATCTGCCAGCCCAAAGGTCAGTGGTAAAGTGTTGGTACGAACACCCATACCGTTACACCAACAAAACAACACCCACCACAATATGACCCACAAATTACCATAGCGGACATTCAATGGTGGTAAACCTTTGGTGGTTCACACCGGCTCACTCAGAATGGCCACCCAAATACAAAACAACACATCATTGACCTAAATGAAAATCACACAACTGACACACACACACCACACACACCCACCTACAGTACTATAAAAACACACACCCACATTACACACAACCCTTTACGAACACCAATAATCACCGTAAGACTAACACGAAGACCACTGAGACAACTACACACACACACCACAAACACCCATCCATCCGTCACGCACCCCACACCACACCACATCACTCAACACCCTCTGCACTACACACACCACATAACACCCATGTCCCCATTGAGGTACCCCCGTTTCACTGATGACGAATTGTGGGTCATGGTGGACGAACTAGTCAGGGTAGAGCCACAGCTGTTTGGAGCACAAGTACAGCAGATATCCATTGTCAGGAAGATGGAGCTATGGCAGAGAATCATGGACAGGGTGAATGTCATGGGACAGCATCCAAGAACAAGGGACGAAATCAGGAAGTGGTGGACCGACCTATGGGGGAAGGTACGTACTATAGCAGCAAGGCACCAGCTCGCCTCCCAGAGGACTGTATTGTTATACCAAATTGGAGAATGATATAAAGCCATCTTGAGCAATTCATAATAGATTAGAATGATTACAAATTCCAGAAGAACGTAAATAATTAAATGTGTATGATCAATTCTAATACAAACTGTGCACTCATATCAAGCAATTATTTGAATGGAGCCAAAAACAGGGAAACTACCAGCAGCCGAACTACATAAAGGACTTAAAGGACGAGTTGTGTATTCAACTTTAGATTTCTAGAAAAAACATGGACACTG